>NC_090935.1:34947404-36147404 GCF_040938575.1 Ambystoma mexicanum | reverse complement strand
ATTCTGGCCAAGAGGAGGGTAGCAATGCTGTGGGAGGAAAGCAGAGCCCGAGAATAGCCCAGTGGAGAAAGGACATTATTTATTGTAATGATGTGGAAAGCGGATGGGGTGCCCTGTCCCGTAGCCAGCAGGGAGATAGACGCACATGGGACCCCTATGTTCAATTTGTGATCAGGCAATCGGAAGATAGAATGGTGGAACCTACACCGCTCTAGACCGACCCATCAGTTAACTGGGGAGAGACCTTGCTGCATTGTTTGTGTGGACTCCATGCACCCTACTTCTCTACTGAAAGTGGTATACATTGAAGCTTGAACAATGCAATAGACAATAAACAAAATGTATCATGTAAAATGTTGAACTGTACCGAGGGGAGGGGATGGGATAAGCGGAATGTTGACACATATGCGTCGCTATGTTCTTTTTAAATGACAATAAAGAAAATAAAAAAATAAAAAACTAAGAGGAAGACACTCCGAGGGGAGAATCCCCAAAGTTCGAAAGAGCTGTTCAACCTCCGTGGATGAGAGACTGGACACGTGACGTCCTAAGCGGGAGAGACGTGGAGCCAGGGCGTCATAAACCTACCGTGACGAGAGAAGAAGACGCGTGAAACTGAAGAGAACCCAGAGCGTCCTGAGACCAAGGAAGGTGGCGGTGTGACTGCAACTAAGAAGCAGTGGACCAGGAGGTCCGAGGACAACACTGACATCTACTATGGTGAAAAGCAGAAAGAGATAACGGAAGAAGGAACAGAAGTGTCATTCTCAACAACGCTTAAGAAGACAAAAGCCAACCTAACAAGAGGAAACCTCCATCCAGTGCGAATCCCGGTGACATTGCCCCTGTATAATCAAGGTAAAGGGGAGAAGGGGAGACCCAGGAGGGGACCAATACTCATTATTGGGACACTCATACTCGGCCCAGAAAAAAGGAAGCAGTGAGAAATCTTAAAGAGAGAGAAGCCCGGGAGTTTCAAATCTGCTGTGGGAGAGAAGCTGAAGGAAACGGGAACACATGGTGTCCGATGCTGGGAGGAAGCTGGAGTGAGAATCCTAGTGGGTGGCACTCAAAAAACCTTAAAGCGAGAGAAGCCAAAATACTGGCACAGTATACAAAGAGTGACCGAATAAGAAGTGGTGGCGTGACCGAACCCTGGTGCACTTGGGAGCGCATAAACGACACTGACACCACTTACCTGAAGGCACCGCGGAGCATGCAGGGCAAAAGTGACGCAAAGAGCCGAGAAGCCAACCTGACATTCTCCGAAGAGGCTCCAGTCCTGACCGAAGTCCCGGTGACCTTATCCCCGAGATACATAGGTAACAGGGAGAGCGGGAGACCCGGGTCGGGCACCAAAGAGAACGACTGGGACGTTCATACTCGTCCCAGTAGAGAACAAGGGTAGTCATTGCATAAGAAGAAAGAAAATCATTATTGGAACGCTCGTACTCGTTCCAGTAGACATCAAGTCTTGGAAGTGCATAAGAAGAGTGAGAACCATAACTGGAACGCTCATACTCGTGAATTTTTGGAGTGGCCACTTTATTGCAAATCTGTGTTGAAAGCGAACCACACTCTGAAGTTTGCCACTGTACTCACCACCCTGCGCAAAGCTCCTCCCCTGCATACATCCCAAGTACCACACATGCCCTAAAGGGACATCCACAGTACACACCAAACACACACACCACACATACCCCACAACAAACATCTGCAATCAACAAACAACCCAGACACTGGGCCGTACCACTCCGGACACAACAAGGCAGTGCACACAATCAAAGCACACTCAGGAAGCAGACACGCACAGACGCCAGTTACTCCTGGTTCTGCAAGCACCAACAGAAGAGTACAACCGCTATCCTATCCCTCTTCCCTCACTGACCTACACCGCCCCCAATGCGAATTTGGGCCTTTTACTTTCATGCTGGCTGTTCTCGAATCAATGTGCATACATTTTCTTGAGGCTAGAAAGAGCCAACAGCTCTACGGTTATTTTCTCAGGCACTCCCCCCCACCCCAGCCCCCACCCTTTGGGTCTCCCTATTACTCCAAGTCATGCATGTAAGGTAGCTCTAGTCTTGTCTCCAGGTGAGAGTTTACTGCAGTTACCACAGCCTTGATACGAGGCCTGAGCTGACATTATTCCAGCTGAGCCCCCTCTCTCTCGCTCGCTCCCCCTCGCTGCGCCCCACCCAAGGAGACGGCCCATCGCCTCTCCGGGATAGCACAGTCACGTGACTTGGCACAGAACTCCTGTTTAGGAGAAAATGAGTTAAGCCAGTCACTAATGGACTACATTGGCGTAATGGAACAAGAAATACAATGTTGTGTGTTGGCTGATCATTCCACAGCATCTCCAGTTGTCATGGCAACCACAAGGTCATCTTCCTGGAAACCCCTTCTCTCTCTCTCTCTCTCTCTCTCTCTCTCTCTCTCTCTCTCTCTCTCTCTCTCTCTCTCTCTCTCTCTCTATTCTGTAGCAATGGCGTTTGCAATATTGTGGCGGCTGCAACACCCACCAACATGCACCAATACCAACAAGGAACCGTTAGCTCTGACAAGCTAAGAGAAAACACCACTTCAACCAAACCTTCTCAAAGGAAGCAATGAATTCCCTGCTAAATGTTCTGTATAAGCCCCACATGACTGGTTATCACATGGTAGTGGGGGGGGGAGGGTGGGGCAGAGAATGCCGTCTTGTTATTGGTATAAGGGCCCTGACAGAGGCCATCTTGATCTCCAAAAGGTCCTGCGTTTCAGGCATGGATCTGTGGAGAGGTCTCAAAAGTGCCTCTGGGAAGAATCTGTGCAGAGGTCCAAAAAAGTGCCTCTGGGAAGAATCTGTGCAGAGGTTCCACAAGAGCCCTTGGGAAGAATCTGTGCAGTGGTCCCACAAGTGCCTCTGGGAAGAATCTGTGCCGAGGTCCAAAAAAGTGCCTCTGGGAAGAATCTTTGCAGAGGTGCCACGAGTGCCTCTGGGAAGAATCTGTGCAGAGGTCCCATAGGTGCCTCTGGGAAGAATCTGTGCAAAGGTCGCACAAGTGCCTCTGGGAAGAATCTGTGCAGAGGTCCCACAAATGCCTCTGGGAAGAATCTGTGCAGAGGTCCCACAAGGGCCTCTGGGAAGAATCTGTGCAAAGGTCACACAGGTGCCTCTGGGAAGAATCTGTGCAAAGGTCACACAGGTGCCTCTCGGAAGAATCTGTGCAAAGGTCGCACAGGTGCCTCTGGGAAGAATCTGTGCAGAGGTCCCACGAGTGCTTCTGGGAAGAATCTGTGCAGAGGTCCCACAAGTGCCTCTGGGAAGAATCTGTGCAGAGGTCCCACAAGTACCTCTGGGAAGATTCTGTGCAGAGGTCCCACAAGTGCCTCTGGGAAGATTCTGTACAGAGGTCCCACGAGTGCCTCTGGGAAGAATCTGTGCAGAGGTCCCACGAGAGCCTCTGGGAAGAATCTGTGCAGAGGTCCCACAAGTGCCTCTGGGAAGAATCTGTGCAGAGGTCGCACAAGTGTTTCTGGGAAGAATCTGTGCAGAGGTTGCACACGTGCTTCTGGGAAGAATCTGTGCAGAGGTCCCACAAGTGCCTGTGGGAAGAATCTGTGCAGAGGCCCCACAAGTGCCTCTGGGAAGATTCTGTGCAAAGGTCCCACAAATGCCTCTGGGAAGAATCTGTGCAGAGGTCCCACGAGTGCCTCTGGGAAGAATCTGTGCAGAGGTCCCACAAGTGCCTCTGGGAAGAATCTGTGCAGAGGTCCCACAAGTGCTTCTGGGAAGAATCTGTGCAGAGGCCCCACAAGTGCCTCTGGAAAGAATCTGTGCAGAGGTCGAATCTGTGCAGAGGTCCCACAAGTGCCTCCCCACAAGTACCGCTGGGAAGAATCTGTGCAGAGGTCCCACAAGTGCCTCTGGGAAGAATCTGTGCAGAGGTCCCACAAGTGCCTCTGAGACCTAAACAAGGCCCTTCTAAGGTGCCAGGTGCACACATTCAAGTCAGCTGCTCAGAACCCAGGTCCCCTGACCTCCAGCAGCAAGCTGGCCTTCAGGGAGATACACATATAAGACGGTGATGTAGTGCTTCTCCTTTGTAAGCACTATACTACAGGCTTCATGATTTATTGATATTAGAAAGATGAAGGCAACCTGTGACTGCCAGTTGCACACCGACCTCCTGAGCTAGCTTACCATATTATATGACCTCTAGGTCTGCAGCAGAAATCACATGGAGACAACTGTGTTATGGTCCTTTCATACTTTTGATGGGTTTGGGGCGGGATGATGGGTGTGTATATGTCACCCGATCTCTGAGAGGGCATTATGGGAACATAATGCACACATGGTTTCGTCTTTACATCACTTGATTTTCTAAGATTTTAAAGATGGCAACCTTTTATTCAGGGACATGTACTGCGGTAACACTAGCCCAGCTTATGAGATGTATAAACATAGGGGCCATTCTGCAAGTCCCGGGGATTTTGGAAAGGGGCAGTAAGAGGGATGGCATGCCTTTACCAGCCTTTCTTCTGATCTGCAGGATTTGGCAGGCAGATTTTGGGAGCTGAACTGATCCAGATCATCTAACCTGCCTGCACTACCACCAGCCCGGCAGTAATGCAGTGGTTTCCTGTGCAATCCTCCCACCTCTTGCTCCTGGTAAATGCAGGCGGATTCCAGGCATCCAGTGTAAATGGCGCCCACAGCCGGTATTAGTGGGAGGAGTTTACACTTTCCATAACCCAGAGTGGGAGATTCAGGTGTGTAAGTCATTGTACCTGTGCTTTACACTTTACTTTATCACTAAGTGTTAGAAAAGGTGAACATTGCAGAGGGGGCATTTCCACGGAAGTGCAAACTGACCTAATCCTTCAGTGCAATGACGTTGCCAAAAGAAACTGATCTTCCACTCTGCACCTGTCAATCACCTGTCAATCACCAATGTGGAGTGGCCTTCCTGCAGGGGGGCGTTACTTCCTACCTGACCACTGTGTTTACCACTGTGTGCACGTTGAGCATGCCCCCTTTGCCCCAGAGCTGTCACAGGCTTGGAGAAACACATTTGGTGAGGGCCCCCTGCTGTTACTTGCACTGCACCATTGGCACAGCAAATAGGAGACCCCAAATCTCTCCATTGAGCTTGTGGGGAGGGCATAGATATGTTGAGGAGACCCTCTGGATGCAGCCCAACTGAGCTGAAATGGTGCAGTTAGTCCATTGCACTCACCATCAAAAAGGTATGACGGGCTGATTCAGCCCAGCTGAAATATGAACTTGGGAAGTGCAGGCTGAAACATGTCAGAGCTGAGCTTTTACCCTGCTGGGCTGCCCGAGCGAGGCACACTCTCCTGCTTAACCAACTGTGCAGTTAAAACACCATTTATAAGGATATCTAATCACCACTGTCTCCTGTTCCCTGCAGGGGTCCCTAAACCAAAATAAAGCACTGCTTTGATCACATTTCCTAGTGGGCCTTGATATACTCCTCCTGCTTCTAAGCACTGTAATAATAAACGTTATGTTAATGATAATTGTAACCGCCAGAGCCAATGCATTTTTAAATGCGTTGGTATGCACATTCTAGGAGAAATAGCTGGCAAAATAGCTCAATGGGCAAACCACTCACTGCTGGGATCTATGTGTGGACTGAAGGTGACAGTTTTGAATCCTGACAGAGTCTAGTAAAACCTTTCATCCTTCTGAGGTCGACTACTATGTATTCACTTTAGTTGTGGGTAATAATATTTTACGTAGGAGTGTTTAATGTAAACTGTTTTGGCGACATGGATTATTATAATTGCCTAACTGTTGGCGTCAGTAAATCCAAGAAGAGGCTCAGAATGACGTCATGGTCTCACATTAGTGCTGCTGTAAGTGTGACTTCTGTGACTCTTAGTCAGCGCCAACATGCCTGTATAGAAAGCATGTGCACGTGCTTCTGTGCTGCCTTGAGATATAGCAAGCATATGCACGTGCTTCTGTGCTCCCTTGGAATATAGAAAGCATGTGCACGTACTTCTTTGCTTCCTTAGGATATAGAAAACATATGCACGTGCTTCTGTGCTTCCCTGAGATATAGAAAACATATGCGCGTGCTTCTGTGCTTCCTTGAGATATAGAAAGCATGTGCACGTACTTCTGTGCTGCCTTGAGATATAGCAAGCATATGCACGTGCTTCTGTGCTCCCTTGGAATATAGAAAGCATGTGCACGTACTTCTTTGCTTCCTTAGGATATAGAAAACATATGCACGTGCTTCTGTGCTTCCCTGAGATATAGAAAACATATGCACGTGCTTCTGTGCTTCCTTGAGATATAGAAAGCATATGCACGTGCTTCTGTGCTTCCTTGAGATATAGAAAGCATATGCACGTGCTTCTGTCTGCCTTGTGCACATGCTTCTTTGCTGCCTTGAGATATAGAAAGCATATGCACGTGCTTCTGTGCTTCCTTGAGATATAGAAAGCATGTGCACGTACTTCTTTGCTTCCTTAGGATATAGAAAACATATGCACGTGCTTCTGTGCTTCCCTGAGATATAGAAAACATATGCACGTGCTTCTGTGCTTCCTTGAGATGTAGAAAGCATATGCACGTGCTTCTGTGCTTCCTTGAGATATAGAAAGCATATGCACGTGCTTCTGTGCTGCCTTGTGTACCTGCTTCTGTGCTGCCTGGAGATATAGAAAGCATATACCCGTGCTTCTGTGCTTCCTTGAGGTATAGAAAGCATATGCACGTGCTGCTGTGCTGCCTTGAGATATAGAAAGCATATGCACGTGCTTCTGTGCTGCCTTGAGATATAGAAAGCATATGCCCGTGCTTCTGTGCTTCCTTGAGATATAGAAAGCATATGCATGTGCTTCTGTATGCCTTGTGCACGTGCTTCTGTGCTGCCTTGAGATATAGAAAGCATATGCACGTGCTTCTGTGCTTCCTTGCGATATAGAAAGCATATGCATGTGCTTCTGTGCTGCCTTGTGCACCTGCTTCTGTGCTGCCTTGAGATATAGAAAGCATATGCACGTGCTTCTGTGTTTCCTTGAGATATAGAAAGCATATGCATGTGCTTCTGTGCTGCCTTGAGATATAGAAAGCATATGCACGTGCTTCTGTGCTGCCTTGAGATATAGAAAGCATATGCACGTGCTTCTGTGCTTCCTTGAGATATAGAAAGCATATGCACATGCATCTGTCTGCTTTGTGCACGTGCTTCTGTGCTGCCTTGAGATATAGAAAGCATATGCACGTGCTTCTGTGCTGCCTTGTGCACGTGCTTCTGTGCTGCCTTGAGATATAGAAAGCATATGCATGTGCTTCTGTGCTGCCTTGTGCACGTGCTTCTGTGCTGCCTTAAGATATAGAAAGCATATGCACGTGCTTCTGTGCTTCCTTGAGATATAGAAAACATATGCACGTGCTTCTTTGCTGCCTTGAGATATAGAAAGCATATGCACGTGCTTCTCTGCTTCCGTGAGATATAGAAAGCATATGCACGTGCTTCTCTGCTTCCTTGAGATATAGAAAACATATGCACGTGCTTCTGTGCTGCCTTGAGATATAGAAAGCATATGCACATGTTTATGTGCTTCCTTGAGATATAGAAAGCATATGCACGTGCTTCTGTGCTTCCTTGAGATATAGAAAGCATATGCACGTGCTTCTGTGCTGCCTTGTGCACCTGCTTTTGTGCTGCCTTGAGATATAGAAAGCATATGCACGTGCTTCTGTGCATCCTTGAGATATAGAAAGCATATGCACGTGCTTCTGTGCTGCCTTGAGATATAGAAAGCATATGCACGTGCTTCTGTGCTTCCTTCAGATATAGAAAACATATGCACGTGCTTCTGTCTGCCTTGTGCACGTGCTTCTGTGCTGACTTGAGATATAGAAAGCATATGCACGTGCTTCTGTGCTGCTTTGAGATATAGAAAGCATATGCACATGCTTCTGTGCTGCCTTGTGCATGTGCTTCTGTGCTTCCTTGAGATATAGAAAGCATATGCACGTGCTTCTGTGCTGCCTTGAGATATAGAAAGCATATGCACGTGCCTCTGTGCTGCCTTGTGCACATGCTTCTCTGCTACCTTGAGATATACAAAGCCTATGCATGTGCTTCTGTGCTGACTTGTGCACGTGCTTCTGTGCTGCCTTGAGATATAGAAAGCATATGCACATGCTTCTGTGCTGCCTTGAGATATAGAAAGCATATGCATGTGCTTCTGTCTGCCTTGTGCACGTGCTTCTGTGCTTCCTTGAGATATAGAAAGCATATGCACATGCTTCTGCACTGCCTTGAGATATAGAAAGCATATGCACGTGCTTCTATGCTTCCTTGAGATATAGAAAGCATATGCACGTGCTGCTGTGCTTCCTTGAGATATAGAAAGCATATGCACGTGCTTCTGTCTGCCTTGTGCACATGCTTCTGTGCTGCCTTGAGATATAGAAAGCATATGCACATGCTTCTGTGCTGCCTTGAGATATAGAAAGCATATGCACGTGCTTCTGTGCTGCCTTGTGCATGTGCTTCTGTGCTGCCTTGAGATATAGAAAGCATATGCACGTGCTTCTGTGCTGCCTTGTGCACGTGCCTCTGTGCTGCCTTGAGATATAGAAAGCATATGCACGTGCTTCTGTGGTGCTGCCTTGAGATATAGAAAGCATATGCATGTGCTTCTGACTGCCTTGTGCACGTGCTTCTGTGATTCCTTGAGATATAGAAAGCATATGCACGTGCTTCTGTGCTGCCTTGAGATATAGAAAGCATATGCACGTGCTTCTGTGCTGCCTTGAGATATAGAAAGCATATGCACGTGCTTCTGTGGTGCTGCCTTGAGATATAGAAAGCATATGCATGTGCTTCTGTCTGCCTTGTGCACGTGCTTCTGTGCTTCCTTGAGATATAGAAAGCATATGCACGTGCTTCTGTCTGCCTTGTGCACATGCTTCTGTGCTGCCTTGAGATATAGAAAGCATATGCACGTGCTTCTGTGCTTCCTTGAGATATAGAAAGCATATGCACGTGTTTCTGTGCTTCCTTGAGATATAGAAAACATATGCACGTGCTTCTGTGCTTCCTTGAGATATAGAAAGCATATGCACGTGCTTCTGTGCTTCCTTGAGATATAGAAAGCATATGCACGTGCTTCTGTCTGCCTTGTGCACATGCTTCTGTGCTGCCTTGAGATATAGAAAGCATATGCACGTGCTTCTGTGCTGCCTTGAGCACATGCTTCTGTGCTGCCTTGAGCTATAGAAAGCATATGCACGTGCTTCTGTGCTGCCTTGAGATATAGAAAGCATATGCACGTGCCTCTGTGCTGCCTTGTGCACGTGCTTCCGTGCCACCTTGAGATATAGAAAGCATATGCACGTGCTTCTGTCTGCCTTGTGCACGTGCTTCTGTGCTTCCTTGAGATATAGAAAGCATATGCACGTGCTTCTGTGCTGCCTTGAGATATAGAAAGCATATGCACGTGCTCTGTCTGCCTTGTGCACGTGCTTCTGTACTGCCTTGAGATATAGAAAGCATATGCACGTGCTTCTGTGCTGCCTTGACATATAGAAAGCATATGCACATGCTTCTGTCTGCCTTGTGCACATGCTTCTGTACTGCCTTGAGATATAGAAAGCATATGCACGTGCTTCTGTGCTGCCTTGAGATATAGAAAGCATATGCACGTGCTTCTGTGCTTCCTTGAGATATAGAAAGCATATGCACGTGCTTCTGTCTGCCTTCTGCACATGCTTCTGTGCTGCCTTGAGATATAGAAAGCATATGCACGTGCTTCTGTGCTTCCTTGAGATATAGAAAACATATGCATGTGCTTCTGTGCTTCCTTGAGATATAGAAAGCATATGCACGTGCTTCTATCTGCCTTGTGCACATGCTTCTGTGCTGCCATGAGATATAGAAAGCATATGCACGTGCTTCTGTGCTTCCTTGAGATATAGAAAGCATATGTACGTGCTTCTGTGCTTCCTTGAGATATAGAAAACATATGCACGTGCTTCTGTGCTTCCTTGAGATATAGAAAACATATGCACATGCTTCTGTCTGCCTTGTGCACGTGCTTCTGTGCTGCCTTGAGATATAGAAAGCATATGCACGTGCTTCTGTGCTGCCTTGAGCACATGCTTCTGTGCTGCCTTGAGATATAGAAAGCATATGCACATGCTTCTGTGCTGCCTTGAGATATAGAAAGCATATGCACGTGCCTCTGTGCTGCCTTGTGCACGTGCTTCGGTGCTGCCTTGAGATATAGAAAGCATATGCACGTGCTTCTGTGCTGCCTTGTGCATGTGCTTCTGTGCTGCCTTGAGATATAGAGAGCATATGCACATGCTTCTGTGCTGCCTTGAGATATAGAAAGCATATGCACGTGCTTCTGTCTGCCTGTGCACGTGCTTCTGTGCTTCCTTGAGATATAGAAAGCATATGCATGTGCTTTTGTGCTGCCTTGAGATATATAAAGCATATGCGCGTGCTTCTGTCTGCCTTGTGCACGTGCTTCTGTGCTTCCTTGAGATATAGAAAGCATATACACGTGCTTCTGTGCTGCCTTGAGATATAGAAAGCATATGCACGTGCTTCTGTCTGCCTTGTGCACATGCTTCTGTGCTTCCTTGAGATATAGAAAGCATATGCACGTGCTTCTGTGCTGCCTTGAGATATAGAAAGCATATGCACGTGCTTCTGTGCTTCCTTGAGATATAGAAAGTATATGCACATGCTTCTGTGGTGCTGCCTTGAGATATAGAAAGCATATGCACGTGCTTCTGTCTGCCTTGAGATATAGAAAGCATACGCACGTGCTTCTGTGCTGCCTTGAGATATAGAAAGCATATGCACGTGCTTCTGTGCTTCCTTGAGATATAGAAAGCATATGCACATGCTTCTGTGGTGCTGCCTTGAGATATAGAAAGCATATGCACGTGCTTCTGTGCTGCCTTGAGATATAGAAAGCATATGCACGTGCTTCTGTGCTTCCTTGAGATATAGAAAACATATGCACATGCTTCTGTGGTGCTGCCTTGAAATATAGAAAGCATATGCATGTGCTTCTGTCTGCCTTGTGCACGTGCTTCTGTGCTTCCTTGAGATATAGAAAGCATATGCACGTGCTTCTGTGCTGCCTTGTGCACGTGCTTCCGTGCCACCTTGAGATATAGAAAGCATATGCACGTGCTTCTGTCTGCCTTGTGCACGTGCTTCTGTGCTTCCTTGAGATATAGAAAGCATATGCACGTGCTTCTGTGCTGCCTTGAGATATAGAAAGCATATGCACGTGCTCTGTCTGCCTTGTGCACGTGCTTCTGTACTGCCTTGAGATATAGAAAGCATATGCACGTGCTTCTGTGCTGCCTTGACATATAGAAAGCATATGCACATGCTTCTGTCTGCCTTGTGCACATGCTTCTGTACTGCCTTGAGATATAGAAAGCATATGCACGTGCTTCTGTGCTGCCTTGAGATATAGAAAGCATATGCACGTGCTTCTGTGCTTCCTTGAGATATAGAAAGCATATGCACGTGCTTCTGTCTGCTTTCTGCACATGCTTCTGTGCTGCCTTGAGATATAGAAAGCATATGCACGTGCTTCTGTGCTTCCTTGAGATATAGAAAACATATGCATGTGCTTCTGTGCTTCCTTGAGATATAGAAAGCATATGCACGTGCTTCTATCTGCCTTGTGCACATGCTTCTGTGCTGCCATGAGATATAGAAAGCATATGCACGTGCTTCTGTGCTTCCTTGAGATATAGAAAGCATATGTACGTGCTTCTGTGCTTCCTTGAGATATAGAAAACATATGCACGTGCTTCTGTGCTTCCTTGAGATATAGAAAACATATGCACATGCTTCTGTCTGCCTTGTGCACGTGCTTCTGTGCTGCCTTGAGATATAGAAAGCATATGCACGTGCTTCTGTGCTGCCTTGAGCACATGCTTCTGTGCTGCCTTGAGATATAGAAAGCATATGCACATGCTTCTGTGCTGCCTTGAGATATAGAAAGCATATGCACGTGCCTCTGTGCTGCCTTGTGCACGTGCTTCGGTGCTGCCTTGAGATATAGAAAGCATATGCACGTGCTTCTGTGCTGCCTTGAGATATATAAAGCATATGCGCGTGCTTCTGTCTGCCTTGTGCACGTGCTTCTGTGCTTCCTTGAGATATAGAAAGCATATACACGTGCTTCTGTGCTGCCTTGAGATATAGAAAGCATATGCACGTGCTTCTGTCTGCCTTGTGCACATGCTTCTGTGCTTCCTTGAGATATAGAAAGCATATGCACGTGCTTCTGTGCTGCCTTGAGATATAGAAAGCATATGCACGTGCTTCTGTGCTTCCTTGAGATATAGAAAGTATATGCACATGCTTCTGTGGTGCTGCCTTGAGATATAGAAAGCATATGCACGTGCTTCTGTCTGCCTTGAGATATAGAAAGCATACGCACGTGCTTCTGTGCTGCCTTGAGATATAGAAAGCATATGCACGTGCTTCTGTGCTTCCTTGAGATATAGAAAGCATATGCACATGCTTCTGTGGTGCTGCCTTGAGATATAGAAAGCATATGCACGTGCTTCTGTGCTGCCTTGAGCACATGCTTCTGTGCTGCCTTGAGCTATAGAAAGCATATGCACGTGCTTCTGTGCTGCCTTGAGATATAGAAAGCATATGCACGTGCCTCTGTGCTGCCTTGTGCACGTGCTTCCGTGCCACCTTGAGATATAGAAAGCATATGCACGTGCTTCTGTCTGCCTTGTGCACGTGCTTCTGTGCTTCCTTGAGATATAGAAAGCATATGCACGTGCTTCTGTGCTGCCTTGAGATATAGAAAGCATATGCACGTGCTCTGTCTGCCTTGTGCACGTGCTTCTGTACTGCCTTGAGATATAGAAAGCATATGCACGTGCTTCTGTGCTGCCTTGACATATAGAAAGCATATGCACATGCTTCTGTCTGCCTTGTGCACATGCTTCTGTACTGCCTTGAGATATAGAAAGCATATGCACGTGCTTCTGTGCTGCCTTGAGATATAGAAAGCATATGCACGTGCTTCTGTGCTTCCTTGAGATATAGAAAGCATATGCACGTGCTTCTGTCTGCCTTCTGCACATGCTTCTGTGCTGCCTTGAGATATAGAAAGCATATGCACGTGCTTCTGTGCTTCCTTGAGATATAGAAAACATATGCATGTGCTTCTGTGCTTCCTTGAGATATAGAAAGCATATGCACGTGCTTCTATCTGCCTTGTGCACATGCTTCTGTGCTGCCATGAGATATAGAAAGCATATGCACGTGCTTCTGTGCTTCCTTGAGATATAGAAAGCATATGTACGTGCTTCTGTGCTTCCTTGAGATATAGAAAACATATGCACGTGCTTCTGTGCTTCCTTGAGATATAGAAAACATATGCACATGCTTCTGTCTGCCTTGTGCACGTGCTTCTGTGCTGCCTTGAGATATAGAAAGCATATGCACGTGCTTCTGTGCTGCCTTGAGCACATGCTTCTGTGCTGCCTTGAGATATAGAAAGCATATGCACATGCTTCTGTGCTGCCTTGAGATATAGAAAGCATATGCACGTGCCTCTGTGCTGCCTTGTGCACGTGCTTCGGTGCTGCCTTGAGATATAGAAAGCATATGCACGTGCTTCTGTGCTGCCTTGTGCATGTGCTTCTGTGCTGCCTTGAGATATAGAGAGCATATGCACATGCTTCTGTGCTGCCTTGAGATATAGAAAGCATATGCACGTGCTTCTGTCTGCCTGTGCACGTGCTTCTGTGCTTCCTTGAGATATAGAAAGCATATGCATGTGCTTTTGTGCTGCCTTGAGATATATAAAGCATATGCGCGTGCTTCTGTCTGCCTTGTGCACGTGCTTCTGTGCTTCCTTGAGATATAGAAAGCATATACACGTGCTTCTGTGCTGCCTTGAGATATAGAAAGCATATGCACGTGCTTCTGTCTGCCTTGTGCACATGCTTCTGTGCTTCCTTGAGATATAGAAAGCATATGCACGTGCTTCTGTGCTGCCTTGAGATATAGAAAGCATATGCACGTGCTTCTGTGCTTCCTTGAGATATAGAAAGTATATGCACATGCTTCTGTGGTGCTGCCTTGAGATATAGAAAGCATATGCACGTGCTTCTGTCTGCCTTGAGATATAGAAAGCATACGCACGTGCTTCTGTGCTGCCTTGAGATATAGAAAGCATATGCACGTGCTTCTGTGCTTCCTTGAGATATAGAAAGCATATGCACATGCTTCTGTGGTGCTGCCTTGAGATATAGAAAGCATATGCACGTGCTTCTGTGCTGCCTTGAGATATAGAAAGCATATGCACGTGCTTCTGTGCTTCCTTGAGATATAGAAAACATATGCACATGCTTCTGTGGTGCTGCCTTGAAATATAGAAAGCATATGCATGTGCTTCTGTCTGCCTTGTGCACGTGCTTCTGTGCTTCCTTGAGATATAGAAAGCATATGCACGTGCTTCTGTGCTGCCTTGTGCACGTGCTTCCGTGCCACCTTGAGATATAGAAAGCATATGCACGTGCTTCTGTCTGCCTTGTGCACGTGCTTCTGTGCTTCCTTGAGATATAGAAAGCATATGCACGTGCTTCTGTGCTGCCTTGAGATATAGAAAGCATATGCACGTGCTCTGTCTGCCTTGTGCACGTGCTTCTGTACTGCCTTGAGATATAGAAAGCATATGCACGTGCTTCTGTGCTGCCTTGACATATAGAAAGCATATGCACATGCTTCTGTCTGCCTTGTGCACATGCTTCTGTACTGCCTTGAGATATAGAAAGCATATGCACGTGCTTCTGTGCTGCCTTGAGATATAGAAAGCATATGCACGTGCTTCTGTGCTTCCTTGAGATATAGAAAGCATATGCACGTGCTTCTGTCTGCTTTCTGCACATGCTTCTGTGCTGCCTTGAGATATAGAAAGCATATGCACGTGCTTCTGTGCTTCCTTGAGATATAGAAAACATATGCATGTGCTTCTGTGCTTCCTTGAGATATAGAAAGCATATGCACGTGCTTCTATCTGCCTTGTGCACATGCTTCTGTGCTGCCATGAGATATAGAAAGCATATGCACGTGCTTCTGTGCTTCCTTGAGATATAGAAAGCATATGTACGTGCTTCTGTGCTTCCTTGAGATATAGAAAACATATGCACGTGCTTCTGTGCTTCCTTGAGATATAGAAAACATATGCACATGCTTCTGTCTGCCTTGTGCACGTGCTTCTGTGCTGCCTTGAGATATAGAAAGCATATGCACGTGCTTCTGTGCTGCCTTGAGCACATGCTTCTGTGCTGCCTTGAGATATAGAAAGCATATGCACATGCTTCTGTGCTGCCTTGAGATATAGAAAGCATATGCACGTGCCTCTGTGCTGCCTTGTGCACGTGCTTCGGTGCTGCCTTGAGATATAGAAAGCATATGCACGTGCTTCTGTGCTGCCTTGAGATATATAAAGCATATGCGCGTGCTTCTGTCTGCCTTGTGCACGTGCTTCTGTGCTTCCTTGAGATATAGAAAGCATATACACGTGCTTCTGTGCTGCCTTGAGATATAGAAAGCATATGCACGTGCTTCTGTCTGCCTTGTGCACATGCTTCTGTGCTTCCTTGAGATATAGAAAGCATATGCACGTGCTTCTGTGCTGCCTTGAGATATAGAAAGCATATGCACGTGCTTCTGTGCTTCCTTGAGATATAGAAAGTATATGCACATGCTTCTGTGGTGCTGCCTTGAGATATAGAAAGCATATGCACGTGCTTCTGTCTCCCTTGAGATATAGAAAGCATACGCACGTGCTTCTGTGCTGCCTTGAGATATAGAAAGCATATGCACGTGCTTCTGTGCTTCCTTGAGATATAGAAAGCATATGCACATGCTTCTGTGGTGCTGCCTTGAGATATAGAAAGCATATGCACGTGCTTCTGTGCTGCCTTGAGATATAGAAAGCATATGCACGTGCTTCTGTGCTTCCTTGAGATATAGAAAACATATGCACATGCTTCTGTGGTGCTGCCTTGAAATATAGAAAGCATATGCATGTGCTTCTGTCTGCCTTGTGCACGTGCTTCTGTGCTTCCTTGAGATATAGAAAGCATATGCACGTGCTTCTGTGCTGCCTTGAGATATAGAAAGCGTATGCACGTGCTTCTGTGCTGCCTTGAGATATAGAAAGCATATGCACATGCTTCTGTCTGCATTGTGCACGTGCTTCTGTACTGCCTTGAGATATAGAAAGCATATGCACGTGCTTCTGTGCTTCCTTGAGATATAGAAAGCATATGCACGTGCTTCTGTCTGCCTTGTGCACATGCTTCTGTACTGCCTTGAGATATAGAAAGCATATGCACGTGCTTCTGTGCTTCCTTGAGATATAGAAAACATATGCACGTGCTTCTGTGCTTCCTTGAGATATAGAAAACATATGCACATGCTCCTTTGCTGCCTTGAGAAATAGAAAGCATATGCACGTGCTTCTGTCTGCCTTGTGCACGTGCTTCTGTGCTTCCTTGAGATATAGAAAGCATATGCACGTGCTTCTGTGCTGCCTTGAGATATAGAAAGCATATGCACCTGCTTCTGTGCTTCCTTGAGATATAGAAAGCATATGCACATGCTTCTGTCTGCCTTGTGCACGTGCTTCTGTACTGCCTTGAGATATAGAAAACATATGCACGTGCTTCTGTGCTTCCTTGTGATATACAAAGCATATGCACGTGCTTCTGTGCTTCCTTGAGATTTAGAAAACATATACACGTGCTTCTGTGCTTCCTTGAGATATAGAAAGCATATGGACGTGCTTCTGTCTGCCTTGTGCACATGCTTCTGTGCTGCCTTGAGATATAGAAAGCATATGCACGTGCTTCTGTGCTTCCTTGAGATATAGAAAGCATATGCACGTGCTTCTGTGCTTCCTTGAGATATAGAAAGCATATGCACGTGCTTCTGTGCTTCCTTCAGATATATAAAGCATATGCACGTGCTTCTGTGCTTCCTTGAGATATAGAAAACATATGCACGTGCTTCTGTCTGCCTTGTGCACGTGCTTCTGTGCTTCCTTGAGATATAGAAAGCATATGCACGTGCTTCTGTGCTTCCTTGAGATATAGAAAGCATATGCATGTGCTTCTGTCTGCCTTGTGCACGTGGTTCTGCGCTTCCTTGAGATATAGAAAGCATATGCACGTGCTTCTGTGCTGCCTTGAGATATAGAAAGCATATGCACGTGCTTCTGTGCTGCCTTGAGATATAGAAAGCATATTCACATGCTTCTGTGCTTCCTTGAGATATAGAAAGCATATGCATGTGCTTCTGTGCTGCCTTGACATATAGAAAGCATATGAACATGCTTCTGTCTGCCTTGTGCACATGCTTCTGTACTGCTTTGAGATATAGAAAGCATATGCACGTGCTTCTGTGCTTCCTTGAGATATAGAAAGCATATGCACGTACTTCTGTGCTTCCTTGAGATATATAAATCATATGCACGTGCTTCTGTGCTTCCTTGAGATATAGAAAACATATGCACGTGCTTCTGTCTGCCTTGTGCACGTGCGTCTGTGCTTCCTTGAGATATAGAAAGCATATGCACGTGCTTCTGTGCTTCCTTGAGATATAGAAAGCATATGCATGTGCTTCTGTCTGCCTTGTGCACGTGCTTCTGTGCTTCCTTGAGATATAGAAAGCATATGCACGTGCTTCTGTCTGCCTTCTGCACATGCTTCCGTGCTGCCTTGAGATATAGAAAGCATATGCACGTGCTTCTGTGCTTCCTTGAGATATAGAAAGCATATGCACGTGCTTCTGTGCTTCCTTGAGATATAGAAAACATATGCATGTGCTTCTGTGCTTCCTTGAGATATAGAAAGCATATGCACGTGCTTCTGTCTGCCTTGTGCACATGCTTCTGTGCTGCCTTGAGATATAGAAAGCATATGCACGTGCTTCTGTGCTTCCTTGAGATATAGAAAGCATATGCACGTGCTTCTGTGCTTCCTTGAGATATAGAAAACATATGCACGTGCTTCTGTGCTTCCTTGAGATATAGAAAACATATGCACGTGCTTCTGTCTGCCTTGTGCACGTGCTTCTGTGCTGCCTTGAGATATAGAAAGCATATGCACGTGCTTCTGTGCTGCCTTGAGCACATGCTTCTGTGCTGCCTTGAGATATAGAAAGCATATGCACATGCTTCTGTGCTGCCTTGAGATATAGAAAGCATATGCACGTGCCTCTGTGCTGCCTTGTGCACGTGCTTCGGTGCTGCCTTGAGATATAGAAAGCATATGCACGTGCTTCTGTGCTGCCTTGTGCATGTGCTTCTGTGCTGCCTTGAGATATAGAGAGCATATGCACATGCTTCTGTGCTGCCTTGAGATATAGAAAGCATATGCACGTGCTTCTGTCTGCCTTGTGCACGTGCTTCTGTGCTTCCTTGAGATATAGAAAGCATATGCACGTGCTTTTGTGCTGCCTTGAGATATATAAAGCATATGCGCGTGCTTCTGTCTGCCTTGTGCACGTGCTTCTGTGCTTCCTTGAGATATAGAAAGCATATACACGTGCTTCTGTGCTGCCTTGAGATATAGAAAGCATATGCACGTGCTTCTGTTTGCCTTGTGCACGTGCTTCTGTGCTTCCTTGAGATATAGAAAGCATATGCACGTGCTTCTGTGCTGCCTTGAGATATAGAAAGCATATGCACGTGCTTCTGTGCTTCCTTGAGATATAGAAAGTATATGCACATGCTTCTGTGGTGCTGCCTTGAGATATAGAAAGCATATGCACGTGCTTCTGTCTGCCTTGAGATATAGAAAACATATGCACGTGCTTCTGTCTGCCTTGTGCACGTGCGTCTGTGCTTCCTTGAGATATAGAAAGCATATGCACGTGCTTCTGTGCTTCCTTGAGATATAGAAAACATATGCACGTGCTTCTGTCTGCCTTGTGCACGTGCGTCTGTGCTTCCTTGAGATATAGAAAGCATATGCACGTGCTTCTGTGCTTCCTTGAGATATAGAAAGCATATGCATGTGCTTCTGTCTGCCTTGTGCACGTGGTTCTGCGCTTCCTTGAGATATAGAAAGCATATGCACGTGCTTCTGTGCTGCCTTGAGATATAGAAAGCATATGCACGTGCTTCTGTGCTGCCTTGAGATATAGAAAGCATATTCACATGCTTCTGTGCTTCCTTGTGATATAGAAAGCATATGCACGTGCTTCTGTGCTGCCTTGACATATAGAAAGCATATGCACATGCTTCTGTCTGCCTTGTGCACATGCTTCTGTACTGCCTTGAGATATAGAAAGCATATGCACGTGCTTCTGTGCTGCCTTGAGATATAGAAAGCATATGCACGTGCTTCTGTGCTTCCTTGAAATATAGAAAGCATATGCACGTGCTTCTGTCTGCCTTCTGCACATGCTTCCGTGCTGCCTTGAGATATAGAAAGCATATGCACGTGCTTCTGTGCTTCCTTGAGATATAGAAAGCATATGCACGTGCTTCTGTGCTTCCTTGAGATATAGAAAACATATGCATGTGCTTCTGTGCTTCCTTGAGATATAGAAAGCATATGCACGTGCTTCTGTCTGCCTTGTGCACATGCTTCTGTGCTGCCTTGAGATATAGAAAGCATATGCACGTGCTTCTGTGCTTCCTTGAGATATAGAAAGCATATGCACGTGCTTCTGTGCTTCCTTGAGATATAGAAAACATATGCACGTGCTTCTGTGCTTCCTTGAGATATAGAAAACATATGCACGTGCTTCTGTCTGCCTTGTGCACGTGCTTCTGTGCTGCCTTGAGATATAGAAAGCATATGCACGTGCTTCTGTGCTGCCTTGAGCACATGCTTCTGTGCTGCCTTGAGATATAGAAAGCATATGCACATGCTTCTGTGCTGCCTTGAGATATAGAAAGCATATGCACGTGCCTCTGTGCTGCCTTGTGCACGTGCTTCGGTGCTGCCTTGAGATATAGAAAGCATATGCACGTGCTTCTGTGCTGCCTTGTGCATGTGCTTCTGTGCTGCCTTGAGATATAGAGAGCATATGCACATGCTTCTGTGCTGCCTTGAGATATAGAAAGCATATGCACGTGCTTCTGTCTGCCTTGTGCACGTGCTTCTGTGCTTCCTTGAGATATAGAAAGCATATGCACGTGCTTTTGTGCTGCCTTGAGATATATAAAGCATATGCGCGTGCTTCTGTCTGCCTTGTGCACGTGCTTCTGTGCTTCCTTGAGATATAGAAAGCATATACACGTGCTTCTGTGCTGCCTTGAGATATAGAAAGCATATGCACGTGCTTCTGTTTGCCTTGTGCACGTGCTTCTGTGCTTCCTTGAGATATAGAAAGCATATGCACGTGCTTCTGTGCTGCCTTGAGATATAGAAAGCATATGCACGTGCTTCTGTGCTTCCTTGAGATATAGAAAGTATATGCACATGCTTCTGTGGTGCTGCCTTGAGATATAGAAAGCATATGCACGTGCTTCTGTCTGCCTTGAGATATAGAAAGCATATGCACGTGCTTCTGTGCTGCCTTGAGATATAGAAAGCATATGCACGTGCTTCTGTGCTTCCTTGAGATATAGAAAGCATATGCACATGCTTCTGTGGTGCTGCCTTGAGATATAGAAAGCATATGCACGTGCTTCTGTGCTGCCTTGAGATATAGAAAGCATATGCACGTGCTTCTGTGCTTCCTTGAGATATAGAAAACATATGCACATGCTTCTGTGGTGCTGCCTTGAAATATAGAAAGCATATGCATGTGCTTCTGTCTGCCTTGTGCACGTGCTTCTGTGCTTCCTTGAGATATAGAAAGCATATGCACGTGCTTCTGTGCTGCCTTGAGATATAGAAAGCATATGCACGTGCTTCTGTCTGCCTTCTGCACATGCTTCTGTGCTGCCTTGAGATATAGAAAGCATATGCAGGTGCTTCTGTGCTTCCTTGAGATATAGAAAGCATATGCACGTGCTTCTGTGCTTCCTTGAGATATAGAAAACATGTGCATGTGCTTCTGTGCTTTCTTGAGATATAGAAAGCATATGCATGTGCTTCTGTCTGCCTTGTGCACATGCTTCTGTGCTGCCTTGAGATATAGAAAGCATATGCACGTGCTTCTGTGCTTCCTTGAGATATAGAAAGCATATGCACGTGCTTCTGTGCTTCCTTGAGATATAGAAAACATATGCACGTGCTTCTGTCTGCCTTGTGCACGTGCTTCTGTGCTGCCTTGAGATATAGAAAGCATATGCACGTGCTTCTGTGCTGCCTTGAGCACATGCTTCTGTGCTGCCTTGAGATATAGAAAGCATATGCACATGCTTCTGTGCTGCCTTGAGATAGAAAGCATATGCACGTGCTTCTGTCTGCCTTGTGCACATGCTTCTGTGCTTCCTTGAGATATAGAAAGCATATGCACGTGCTTTTGTGCTGCCTTGAGATATATAAAGCATATGCGCGTGCTTCTGTCTGCCTTGTGCACGTGCTTCTGTGCTTCCTTGAGATATAGAAAGCATATACACGTGCTTCTGTGCTGCCTTGAGATATAGAAAGCATATGCACGTGCTTCTGTCTGCCTTGTGCACGTGCTTCTGTGCTTCCTTGAGATATAGAAAGCATATGCACGTGCTTCTGTGCTGCCTTGAGATATAGAAAGCATATGCACGTGCTTCTGTGCTTCCCTGAGATATAGAAAGTATATGCACATGCTTCTGTGGTGCTGCCTTGAGATATAGAAAGCATATGCACGTGCTTCTGTCTGCCTTGAGATATAGAAAGCATATGCACGTGCTTCTGTGCTGCCTTGAGTTATAGAAAGCATATGCACGTGCTTCTGTGCTGCCTTGAGATATAGAAAGCATATGCACGTGCTTCTGTGCTTCCTTGAGATATAGAAAGCATATGCACATGCTTCTGTGGTGCTGCCTTGAGATATAGAAAGCATATGCACGTGCTTCTGTGCTGCCTTGAGATATAGAAAGCATATGCACGTGCTTCTGTGCTTCCTTGAGATATAGAAAACATATGCACATGCTTCTGTGGTGCTGCCTTGAAATATAGAAATCATATGCATGTGCTTCTGTCTGGCTTGTGCACGTGCTTCTGTGCTTCCTTGAGATATAGAAAGCATATGCATGTGCTTCTGTGCTGCCTTGAGATATAGAAAGCGTATGCACGTGCTTCTGTGCTGCCTTGAGATATAGAAAGCATATGCACATGCTTCTGTCTGCATTGTGCACGTGCTTCTGTACTGCCTTGAGATATAGAAAGCATATGCACGTGCTTCTGTGCTTCCTTGAGATATAGAAAGCATATGCACGTGCTTCTGTCTGCCTTGTGCACATGCTTCTGTACTGCCTTGAGATATAGAAAGCATACGCACGTGCTTCTGTGCATCCTTGAGATATAGAAAACATATGCATGTGCTTCTGTGCTGCCTTGACATATAGAAAGCATATGCACGTGCTTCTGTGCTTCCTTGAGATATAGAAAGCATATGCACGTGCTTCTGTGCCTCCTTGAGATATAGAAAGCATATGCACATGCTTCTGTGCTTCCTTGAGATATAGAAAACATATACACATGCTCCTTTGCTGCCTTGAGATATAGAAAGCATATGCACGTGCTTCTGTCTGCCTTGTGCACGTGCTTCTGTGCTTCCTTGAGATATAGAAAGCATATGCACGTGCTTCTCTGCTGCCTTGAGATATACAAAGCATATGCATGTGCTTCTGTGCTGCCTTGAGATATAGAAAGCATATGCACATGCTTCTTTGCTTCCTTGAGATATAGAAAGCATATGCACGTGCTTCTGTCTGCCTTGTGCACGTGCTTCTGTACTGCCTTGAGATATAGAAAACATATGCACGTGCTTCTGTGCTTCCTTGAGATTTAGAAAACATATACACGTGCTTCTGTGCTTCCTTGAGATATAGAAAGCATATGCACGTGCTTCTGTCTGCCTTGTGCACATGCTTCTGTGCTGCCTTGAGATATAGAAAGCATATGCACGTGCTTCTGTGCTTCCTTGAGATATAGAAAGCATATGCACGTGCTTCTGTGCTTCCTTGAGATATAGAAAGCATATGCACGTGCTTCTGTGCTTCCTTGAGATATATAAAGCATATGCAAGTGCTTCTGTGCTTCCTTGAGATATAGAAAACATATGCATGTGCTTCTGTCTGCCTTGTGCATGTGCTTCTGTGCTTCCTTGAGATATAGAAAGCATATGCACGTGCTTCTGTGCTTCCTTGAGATATAGAAAGCATATGCATGTGCTTCTGTCTGCCTTGTGCACGTGGTTCTGCGCTTCCTTGAGATATAGAAAGCATATGCACGTGCTTCTGTGCTGCCTTGAGATATAGAAAGCATATTAACATGCTTCTGTGCTTCCTTGAGATATAGAAAGCATATGCACGTGCTTCTGTCTGCCTTGTGCATGTGCTTCTGTACTGCCTTGAGATATAGAAAGCATATGCACGTGCCTCTGTGCTTCCTTGAGATATAGCAAACATATGCACGTGCTTCTGTGCTTCCTTGAGATATAGAAAGCATATGCATGTGCTTCTGTGCTTCCTTGAGATATAGAAAGCATATGCACGTGCTTCTTTGCTTCCTTGAGATATAGAAAACATATGCACGTGCTTCTTTGCTGCCTTGAGATATAGAAAGCATATGCACGTGCTTCTCTGCTTCCTTGAGATATAGAAAGCATATGCACGTGCTTCTGTGCTTCCTTGAGATATAGAAAGCATATGCACGTGTTTCTGTGCTTCCTTGAGATATAGAAAGCATATGCACATGCTTCTGTGCTGCCTTGAGATATAGAAAGCATATGCACGTGCTTCTGTGCTGCCTTGAGATATAGAAAGCATATGCATATGTTTCTGTGCTTCCTTGAGATATAGAAAGCATATGCACGTGCTTCTGTGCTTCCTTCAGATATAGAAAGCATATGCACGTGCTTCTGTGCTGCCTTGTGCACGTGCTTCTCTGCTGCCTTGAGATATAGAAAGCATAGGCACGTGCTTCTGTGCTTCCTTGAGATATAGAAAGCATATGCACGTGCTTCTGTGCTGCCTTGAGATATAGAAAGCATATGCACGTGCTTCTGTGCTTCCTTGAGATATAGAAAGCATATGCACGTGCTTCTGTCTGCCTTGTGCACGTGCTTCTGTGCTGCCTTGAGATATAGAACGCATATGCATGTGCTTCTGTGCTGCCTTGAGATATAGAAAGCATATGCATGTGCTTCTGTGCTGCCTTCAGATATATAAAGCATATGCACGTGCTTCTGTGCTGCCTTGAGATATAGAAAGCATATCACGTGCTTCTGTGCTGCCTTGAGATATAGAAAGCATATGCACGTGCTTCTGTCTGCATTGTGCATTTGCTTCTGTGCTTCCTTGAGATATAGAAAGCATATGCACGTGCTTCTGTGCTGCCTTGAGATATAGAAAGCATAAGCACGTGCTTCTGTGCTGCCTTTAGATATAGAAAGCATATGCACATTCTTCTGTGCTTCCTTGAGATATAGAAAGCATATGCACGTGCTTCTGTCTGCCTTGTGCACGTGCTTCTGTACTGCCTTGAGATATAGAAAGCATATGCACGTGCTTCTGTGCTTCCTTGAGATATAGAAAGCATATGCACGTGCTTCTGTGCTGCCTTGAGATATAGAAAGCATATGTACGTGCTTCTGTGCTGCCTTGAGATATAGAAAGCATATGCACGTGCTTCTGTGCTGCCTTGTGCACGTGCTTCTGTGCTGCCTTGAGATATAGAAAGCATATTCACGTGCTTCTGTGCTGCCTTGAGATATAGAAAGCATATGCACGTGCTTCTATCTGCCTTGTGCACGTGCTTCTGTGCTTCCTTGAGATATAGAAAGCATATGCACGTGCATCTGTGATTCCTTGAGATATAGAAAGCATATGAATGTGCTTCTGTCTGCCTTGTGCACGTGCTTCTGTGCTTCCTTGAGATATAGAAAGCATGTGCACGTGCTTCTTTGCTGCCTTGAGATATAGAAAGTATATGCAGGTGCTTCTATGCTTCCTTGAGATATAGAAAGCATATGCATGTGCTTCTGTCTGCCTTGTGCACATGCTTCTGTGCTGCCTTGAGATATAGAAAGCATATGCAGGTGATTCTGTGCTTCCTTGAGATATAGAAAGCATATGCACGTGCGTCTGTGCTTCCTTGAGATATAGAAAACATATGCATGTGCTTCTGTGCTTCCTTGAGATATAGAAAGCATATGCATGTGCTTCTGTCTGCCTTGCGCACATGCTTCTGTGCTGCCTTGAGATATAGAAAGCATATGCACGTGCTTCTGTGCTTCCTTGAGATATAGAAAACATATGCACGTGCTTCTGTCTGCCTTGTGCACGTGCTTCTGTGCTGCCTTGAGATATAGAAAGCATATGCACGTGCTTCTGTGCTGCCTTGAGCACTTGCTTCTGTGCTGCCTTGAGATATAGAAAGCATATGCACATGCTTCTGTGCTGCCTTGAGATATAGAAAGCATATGCACGTGCCTCTGTGCTGCCTTGTGCACGTGCTTCAGTGCTGCCTTGAGATATAGAAAGCATATGCACGTGCTTCTGTGCTGCCTTGTGCATGTGCTTCTGTGCTGCCTTGAGATATAGAGAGCATATGCACATGCTTCTGTGCTGCCTTGAGATATAGAAAGCATATGCACGTGCTTCTGTCTGCCTTGTGCACGTGCTTCTGTGCTTCCTTGAGATATAGAAAGCATATGCACGTGCTTTTGTGCTGCCTTGAGATATATAAAGCATATGCGCGTGCTTCTGTCTGCCTTGTGCACGTGCTTCTGTGCTTCCTTG
Organism: Ambystoma mexicanum; assembly: GCF_040938575.1. Classification (NCBI taxonomy): domain Eukaryota; kingdom Metazoa; phylum Chordata; class Amphibia; order Caudata; family Ambystomatidae; genus Ambystoma; species Ambystoma mexicanum. Next base: position 36,121,502 of record NC_090935.1, on the reverse strand, counting down.
AGATATAGAAAGCATATACACGTGCTTCTGTGCTGCCTTGAGATATAGAAAGCATATGCACGTGCTTCTGTCTGCCTTGTGCACGTGCTTCTGTGCTTCCTTGAGATATAGAAAGCATATGCACGTGCTTCTGTGCTGCCTTGAGATATAGAAAGCATATGCACGTGCTTCTGTGCTTCCCTGAGATATAGAAAGTATATGCACATGCTTCTGTGGTGCTGCCTTGAGATATAGAAAGCATATGCACGTGCTTCTGTCTGCCTTGAGATATAGAAAGCATATGCACGTGCTTCTGTGCTGTCTTGAGATATAGAAAGCATATGCACGTGCTTCTGTGCTTCCTTGAGATATAGAAAGCATATGCACATGCTTCTGTGGTGCTGCCTTGAGATATAGAAAGCATATGCACGTGCTTCTGTGCTGCCTTGAGATATAGAAAGCATATGCACGTGCTTCTGTGCTTCCTTGAGATATAGAAAACATATGCACATGCTTCTGTGGTGCTGCCTTCAAATATAGAAAGCATATGCATGTGCTTCAGTCTGCCTTGTGCACGTGCTTCTGTGCTTCCTTGAGATATAGAAAGCATATGCACGTGCTTCTGTGCTGCCTTGAGATATAGAAAGCGTATGCACGTGATTCTGTGCTGCCTTGAGATATAGAAAGCATATGCACATGCTTCTGTCTGCATTGTGCACGTGCTTCTGTACTGCCTTGAGATATAGAAAGCATATGCACGTGCTTCTGTGCTTCCTTGAGATATAGAAAGCATATGCACATGCTTCTGTCTGCCTTGTGCACATGCTTCTGTACTGCCTTGAGATATAGAAAGCATACGCACGTGCTTCTGTGCTTCCTTGAGATATAGAAAACATATGCATGTGCTTCTGTGCTGCCTTGACATATAGAAAGCATATGCACGTGCTTCTGTGCTTCCTTGAGATATAGAAAGCATATGCACGTGCTTCTGTGCCTCCTTGAGATATAGAAAGCATATGCACATGCTTCTGTGCTTCCTTGAGATATAGAAAACATATGCACATGCTCCTTTGCTGCCTTGAGATATAGAAAGCATATGCACGTGCTTCTGTCTGCCTTGTGCATGTGCTTCTGTGCTTCCTTGAGATATAGAAAGCATATGCACGTGCTTCTGTGCTGCCTTGAGATATACAAAGCATATGCATGTGCTTCTGTGCTGCCTTGAGATATAGAAAGCATATGCACATGCTTCTTTGCTTCCTTGAGATATAGAAAGCATATGCACGTGCTTCTGTCTGCCTTGTGCATGTGCTTCTGTACTGCCTTGAGATATAGAAAACATATGCACGTGCTTCTGTGCTTCCTTGAGATATAGAAAGCATATGCACGTGCTTCTGTGCTTCCTTGAGATTTAGAAAACATATACACATGCTTCTGTGCTTCCTTGAGATATAGAAAGCATATGCACGTGCTTCTGTCTGCCTTGTGCACATGCTTCTGTGCTGCCTTGATATATAGAAAGCATATGCACGTGCTTCTGTGCTTCCTTGAGATATAGAAAGCATATGCACGTGCTTCTGTGCTTCCTTGAGATATAGAAAGCATATGCACGTGCTTCTGTGCTTCCTTGAGATATATAAAGCATATGCACGTGCTTCTGTGCTTCCTTGAGATATAGAAAACATATGCACGTGCTTCTGTCTGCCTTGTGCACGTGCTTCTGTGCTTCCTTGAGATATAGAAAGCATATGCACGTGCTTCTGTGCTTCCTTGAGATATAGAAAGCATATGCACGTGCTTCTGTGCTTCCTTGAGATATAGAAAGCATATGCATGTGCTTCTGTCTGCCTTGTGCACGTGTTTCTGCGCTTCCTTGAGATATAGAAAGCATATGCACGTGCTTCTGTGCTGCCTTGAGATATAGAAAGCATAGGCACGTGCTTCTGTGCTGTCTTGAGATATAGAAAGCATATTCACATGCTTCTGTGCTTCCTTGAGATATAGAAAGCATATGCACGTGCTTCTGTCTGCCTTGTGCATGTGCTTCTGTACTGCCTTGAGATATAGAAAGCATATGCACGTGCCTCTGTGCTTCCTTGAGATATAGGAAGCATATGCACGTGCGTCTGTGCTTCCTTGAGATATAGAAAACATATGCACGTGCTTCTGTGCTTCCTTGAGATATAGAAAGCATATGCACGTGCTTCTGTGCTTCCTTGAGATATAGAAAGCATATGCACGTGCTTCTGTGCTTCCTTGAGATATAGAAAACATATGCACGTGCTTCTTTGCTTCCTTGAGATATAGAAAGCATATGCACGTGCTTCTGTGTTTCCTTGAGATATAGAAAGCATATGCACGTGTTTCTGTGCTTCCTTGAGATATAGAAAGCATATGCACGTGCTTCTGTGCTGCCTTGAGATATAGAAAGCATATGCACATGCTTCTGTGCTGCCTTGAGATATAGAAAGCATATGCACATGTTTCTGTGCTTCCTTCAGATATAGAAAGCATATGCACGTGCTTCTGTGCTTCCTTCAGATATAGAAAGCATATGCACGTGCTTCTGTGCTGCCTTGTGCACGTGCTTCTCTGCTGCCTTGAGATATAGAAAGCATAGGCACGTGCTTCTGTGCTTCCTTGAGATATAGAAAGCATATGCACGTGCTTCTGTGCTGCCTTGAGATATAGAAAGCATATGCACGTGCTTCTGTGCTGCCTTGAGATATAGAAAGCATATGCACGTGCTTCTGTCTGCATTGTGCACGTGCTTCTGTGCTTCCTTGAGATATAGAAAGCATATGCACGTGCTTCTGTGCTGCCTTGAGATATAGAAAGCATAAGCACGTGCTTCTGTGCTGCCTTTAGATATAGAAAGCATATGCACATTCTTCTGTGCTTCCTTGAGATATAGAAAGCATATGCACGTGCTTCTGTCTGCCTTGTGCACATGCTTCTGTACTGCCTTGAGATATAGAAAGCATATGCACGTGCTTCTGTGCTTCCTTGAGATATAGAAAGCATATGCACGTGCTTCTGTGCTGCCTTGAGATATAGAAAGCATATGTACGTGCTTCTGTGCTGCCTTGAGATATAGAAAGCATATGCACGTGCTTCTGTGCTGCCTTGTGCACGTGCTTCTGTGCTGCCTTGAGATATAGAAAGCATATGCACGTGCTTCTGTGCTGCCTTGAGATATAGAAAGCATATTCACGTGCTTCTGTGCTGCCTTGAGATATAGAAAGCATATGCACGTGCTTCTATCTGCCTTGTGCACGTGCTTCTGTGCTTCCTTGAGATATAGAAAGCATATGCACGTGCATCTGTGATTCCTTGAGATATAGAAAGCATATGAATGTGCTTCTGTCTGCCTTGTGCACGTGCTTCTGTGCTTCCTTGAGATATAGAAAGCATGTGCACGTGCTTCTGTGCTGCCTTGAGATATAGAAAGCATATGCATGTGCTTCTGTCTGCCTTGTGCACGTGCTTCTGTGCTGCCTTCAGATATAGAAAGCATATGCACGTGCTTCTGTGCTGCCTTGTGCATGTGCTTCTGTGCTGCCTTGAGATATAGAAAGCATATGCACGTGCTTCTGTGCTTCCTTGAGATATAGAAAGCACATGCATGTGCTTCTGTCTGCCTTGTGCACATGCTTCTGTGCTTCCTTGAGATATAGAAAGCATATGCACGTGCTTCTGTGTTGCCTTGAGATATAGAAAGCATATGCACGTGCTTCTGTCTGCCTTGAGATATAGAAAGCATATGCACATGCTTCTGTGCTTCCTTGAGATATAGAAAGCATATGCACGTGCTTCTGTCTGCCTTGTGCACGTGCTTCTGTGCTGCCTTGAGATATAGAAAGCATATGCACGTGCTTCTGTGCTTCCTTGAGATATAGAAAGCATATCCAAGTGCTTCTGTGCTTCCTTGAGATATAGAAAGCATCTGCACGTGCTTCTTTGCTGCCTTGAGATATAGAAAGCATATGCATGTTCTTCTGTCTGCCTTGTGCACGTGCTTCTGTGCTACCTTTAGATATAGAAAGCATATGCACGTGCTTCTGTGCTGCCTTGAGATATAGAAAGCATATGCACGTCCTTCTGCTCTGCCTTGAGATATAGAAAGCATATGCACATGCTTTTGTGCTTCCTTGAGATATAGAAAGCATATGCATGTGCTTCTGTCTGCCTTGAGATATAGAAAGCATATGCACGTGCTTCTGTGCTTCCTTGAGATATAGAAAGCATATGCACGTGATTCTGTGCTGGCGTGAGATATAGAAAGCATATGCATGTGCTTCTGTGCTGCCTTGTGCACGTGCTTCTTGGCTGCCTTGAGATATAGAAAGCATATGCACATGCTTTTGTTCTTCCTTGAGATATAGAAAGCATATGCATGTGCTTCTGTCTGCCTTAAGATATAGAAAGCATATGCACGTGCTTCTGTGCTTCCTTGAGATATAGAAAGCATATGCAGGTGATTCTGTGCTGGCGTGAGATATAGAAAGCATTTGCATGTGCTTCTGTGCTGCCTTGTGCACGTGCTTCTTGGCTGCCTTGAGATATAGAAAGCATATGCATGTGCTTCTGTGCTGCCTTGGAATATAGAAAGCATATGCACGTGCTTCTGTGCTGCCTTGAGATATAGAAAGCATATGCACGTGCTTCTGTGCTTCCTTGAGATATAGAAAGCATATTCACATGCTTCTGTGCTTCCTTGAGATATAGAAAGCATATGCATGTGCTTCTGTCTGCCTTGTGCACATGCTTCTGTGCTGCCTTGAGATATAGAAAGCATATGCACGTGCTTCTGTGCTTCCTTGAGATATAGAAAGCATATGCAGGTGATTCTGTGCTGGCGTGAGATATAGAAAGCATATGCATGTGCTTCTGTCTGCCTTGTGCACGTGGTTCTGCGCTTCCTTGAGATATAGAAAGCATATGCACGTGCTTCTGTGCTGCCTTGAGATATAGAAAGCATATGCACGTGCTTCTGTGCTGCCTTGAGATATAGAAAGCATATGCACGTGCTTCTGTGCTGCCTTGAGATATAGAAAGCATATTCACGTGCTTCTGTGCTGCCTTGAGATATAGAAAGCATATGCACGTGCTTCTATCTGCCTTGTGCACGTGCTTCTGTGCTTCCTTGAGATATAGAAAGCATATGCACGTGCATCTGTGATTCCTTGAGATATAGAAAGCATATGAATGTGCTTCTGTCTGCCTTGTGCACGTGCTTCTGTGCTTCCTTGAGATATAGAAAGCATGTGCACGTGCTTCTGTGCTGCCTTGAGATATAGAAAGCATATGCATGTGCTTCTGTCTGCCTTGTGCACGTGCTTCTGTGCTGCCTTCAGATATAGAAAGCATATGCACGTGCTTCTGTGCTGCCTTGTGCATGTGCTTATGTGCTGCCTTGAGATATAGAAAGCATATGCACGTGCTTCTGTGCTTCCTTGAGATATAGAAAGCACATGCATGTGCTTCTGTCTGCCTTGTGCACATGCTTCTGTGCTTCCTTAAGATATAGATAGCATATGCACGTGCTTCTGTGCTGCCTTGAGATATAGAAAGCATATGCACGTGCTTCTGTCTGCCTTGAGATATAGAAAGCATATGCACATGCTTCTGTGCTTCCTTGAGATATAGAAAGCACATGCATGTGCTTCTGTCTGCCTTGTGCACGTGCTTCTGTGCTGCCTTGAGATATAGAAAGCATATGCACGTGCTTCTGTGCTTCCTTGAGATATAGAAAGCATATCCAAGTGCTTCTGTGCTTCCTTGAGATATAGAAAGCATCTGCACGTGCTTCTTTGCTGCCTTGAGATATAGAAAGCATATGCACGTGCTTCTGTCTGCCTTGTGCACATGCTTCTGTGCTTCCTTGAGATATAGAAAGCATATGCACATGCTTTTGTGCTGCCTTGAGATATATAAAGCATATGCGCGTGCTTCTGTCTGCCTTGTGCACGTGCTTCTGTGCTTCCTTGAGATATAGAAAGCATATACACGTGCCTCTGTGCTGCCTTGAGATATAGAAAGCATATGCACGTGCTTCTGTCTGCCTTGTGCACGTGCTTCTGTGCTTCCTTGAGATATAGAAAGCATATGCATGTGCTTCTGTGCTGCCTTGAGATATAGAAAGCATATGCACGTGCTTCTGTGCTTCCCTGAGATATAGAAAGTATATGCACATGCTTCTGTGGTGCTGCCTTGAGATATAGAAAGCATATGCACGTGCTTCTGTCTGCCTTGAGATATAGAAAGCATCTGCACGTGCTTCTTTGCTGCCTTGAGATATAGAAAGCATATGCACGTGCTTCTGTCTGCCTTGTGCACGTGCTTCTGTGCTTCCTTGAGATATAGAAAGCATATGCACATGCTTTTGTGCTGCCTTGAGATATATAAAGCATATGCGCGTGCTTCTGTCTGCCTTGTGCACGTGCTTCTGTGCTTCCTTGAGATATAGAAAGCATATACACGTGCTTCTGTGCTGCCTTGAGATATAGAAAGCATATGCACGTACTTCTGTCTGCCTTGTGCACGTGCTTCTGTGCTTCCTTGAGATATAGAAAGCATATGCATGTGCTTTTGTGCTGCCTTGAGATATAGAAAGCATATGCACGTGCTTCTGTGCTTCCCTGAGATATAGAAAGTATATGCACATGCTTCTGTGGTGCTGCCTTGAGATATAGAAAGCATATGCACGTGCTTCTGTCTGCCTTGAGATATAGAAAGCATATGCACGTGCTTCTGTGCTGCCTTGAGATATAGAAAGCATATGCACATGCTTCTGTGGTGCTGCCTTGAGATATAGAAAGCATATGCACGTGCTTCTGTGCTGCCTTGAGATATAGAAAGCATATGCACGTGCTTCTGTGCTTCCTTGAGATATAGAAAACATATGCACATGCTTCTGTGGTGCTGCCTTGAAATATAGAAAGCATATGCATGTGCTTCTGTCTGCCTTGTGCATGTGCTTCTGTGCTTCCTTGAGATATAGAAAGCATATGCACGTGCTTCTGTGCTGCCTTGAGATATAGAAAGCGTATGCACGTGCTTCTGTGCTGCCTTGAGATATAGAAAGCATATGCACATGCTTCTGTCTGCATTGTGCACGTGCTTCTGTACTGCCTTGAGATATAGAAAGCATATGCACGTGCTTCTGTGCTTCATTGAGATATAGAAAGCATATGCACGTGCTTCTGTCTGCCTTGTGCACATGCTTCTGTACTGCCTTGAGATATAGAAAGCATACGCACGTGCTTCTGTGCTTCCTTGAGATATAGAAAACATATGCATGTGCTTCTGTGCTGCCTTGACATATAGAAAGCATATGCACGTGCTTCTGTGCTTCCTTGAGATATAGAAAGCATATGCACGTGCTTCTGTGCCTCCTTGAGATATAGAAAGCATATGCACATGCTTCTGTGCTTCCTTGAGATATAGAAAACATATGCACATGCTCCTTTGCTGCCTTGAGATATAGAAAGCATATGCACGTGCTTCTGTCTGCCTTGTGCACGTGCTTCTGTGCTTCCTTGAGATATAGAAAGCATATGCACGTGCTTCTGTGCTGCCTTGAGATATACAAAGCATATGCATGTGCTTCTGTGCTGCCTTGACATATAGAAAGCATATGCACGTGCTTCTGTGCTTCCTTGAGATATAGAAAGCATATGCACGTGCTTCTGTCTGCCTTGTGCACGTGCTTCTGTGCTTCCTTGAGATATAGAAAGCATATGCACGTGCTTCTGTGCTGCCTTGAGATATACAAAGCATATGCATGTGCTTCTGTGCTGCCTTGAGATATACAAAGCATATGCATGTGCTTCTGTGCTGCCTTGACATATAGAAAGCATATGCACGTGCTTCTGTGCTTCCTTGAGATATAGAAAGCATATGCACGTGCTTCTGTGCCTCCTTGAGATATAGAAAGCATATGCACATGCTTCTGTGCTTCCTTGAGATATAGAAAACATATGCACATGCTCCTTTGCTGCCTTGAGATATAGAAAGCATATGCACGTGCTTCTGTCTGCCTTGTGCACGTACTTCTGTACTGCCTTGAGATATAGAAAACATATGCACGTGCTTCTGTGCTTCCTTGAGATATAGAAAGCATATGCACGTGCTTCTGTGCTTCCTTGAGATTTAGAAAACATATACACGTGCTTCTGTGCTTCCTTGAGATATAGAAAGCATATGCACGTGCTTCTGTCTGCCTTGTGCACATGCTTCTGTGCTGCCTTGATATATAGAAAGCATATGCACGTGCTTCTTTGCTTCCTTGAGATATAGAAAGCATATGCACGTGCTTCTGTGCTTCCTTGAGATATAGAAAGCATATGCACGTGCTTCTGTGCTTCCTTGAGATATATAAAGCATATGCACGTGCTTCTGTGCTTCCTTGAGATATAGAACACATATGCACGTGCTTCTGTCTGCCTTGTGCACGTGCTTCTGTGCTTCCTTGAGATATAGAAAGCATATGCACGTGCTTCTGTGCTGCCTTGAGATATACAAAGCATATGCATGTGCTTCTGTGCTGCCTTGAGATATACAAAGCATATGCATGTGCTTCTGTGCTGCCTTGACATATAGAAAGCATATGCACATGCTTCTGTGCTGCCTTGATATATAGAAAGCATATGCACGTGCTTCTGTGCTTCCTTGAGATATAGAAAGCATATGCACGTGCTTCTGTGCTTCCTTGAGATATAGAAAGCATATGCACGTGCTTCTGTGCTTCCTTGAGATATATAAAGCATATGCACGTGCTTCTGTGCTTCCTTGAGATATAGAAAACATATGCACGTGCTTCTGTCTGCCTTGTGCACGTGCTTCTGTGCTTCCTTGAGATATAGAAAGCATATGCACGTGCTTCTGTGCTTCCTTGAGATATAGAAAGCATATGCACGTGCTTCTGTGCTTCCTTGAGATATAGAAAGCATATGCATGTGCTTCTGTCTGCCTTGTGCACGTGGTTCTGCGCTTCCTTGAGATATAGAAAGCATATGCACGTGCTTCTGTGCTGCCTTGAGATATAGAAAGCATATGCACGTGCTTCTGTGCTGCCTTGAGATATAGAAAGCATATTCACATGCTTCTGTGCTTCCTTGAGATATAGAAAGCATATGCACGTGCTTCTGTCTGCCTTGTGCATGTGCTTCTGTACTGCCTTGAGATATAGAAAGCATATGCACGTGCCTCTGTGCTTCCTTGAGATATAGGAAGCATATGCACGTGCTTCTGTGTATCCTTGAGATATAGAAAACATATGCATGTGCTTCTGTGCTTCCTTGAGATATAGAAAGCATATGCATGTGCTTCTGTGCTTCCTTGAGATATAGAAAGCATATGCACGTGCTTCTGTGCTTCCTTGAGATATAGAAAACATATGCACGTGCTTCTTTGCTTCCTTGAGATATAGAAAGCATATGCACATGCTTCTGTGCTGCCTTGAGATATAGAAAGCATATGCACGTGCTTCTGTGCTGCCTTGAGATATAGAAAGCATATGCACATGTTTCTGTGCTTCCTTGAGATATAGAAAGCATATGCACGTGCTTCTGTGCTTCCTTCAGATATAGAAAGCATATGCACGTGCTTCTGTGCTGCCTTGTGCATGTGCTTCTCTGCTGCCTTGAGATATAGAAAGCATAGGCACATGCTTCTGTGCTTCCTTGAGATATAGAAAGCATATGCACGTGCTTCTGTGCTGCCTTGAGATATAGAAAGCATATGCACGTGCTTCTGTGCTTCCTTGAGATATAGAAAGCATATGCACGTGCTTCTGTCTGCCTTGTGCACGTGCTTCTGTGCTGCCTTGAGATATAGAAAGCATATGCATTTGCTTCTGTGCTGCCTTCAGATATATAAAGCATATGCACGTGCTTCTGTGCTGCCTTGAAATATAGAAAGCATATGCACGTGCTTCTGTGCTGCCTTGAGATATAGAAATCATATGCACGTGCTTCTGTCTGCATTGTGCACGTGCTTCTGTGCTTCCTTGAGATATAGAAAGCATATGCACGTGCTTCTGTGCTGCCTTGAGATATAGAAAGCATAAGCACGTGCTTCTGTGCTGCCTTTAGATATAGAAAGCATATGCACATTCTTCTGTGCTTCCTTGAGATATAGAAAGCATATGCACGTGCTTCTGTCTGCCTTGTGCACGTGCTTCTGTACTGCCTTGAGATATAGAAAGCATATGCACGTGCTTCTGTGCTGCCTTGAGATATAGAAAGCATATGTACGTGCTTCTGTGCTGCCTTGAGATATAGAAAGCATATGCACGTGCTTCTGTGCTGCCTTGTGCACGTGGTTCTGTGCTGCCTTGAGATATAGAAAGCATATGCACGTGCTTCTGTGCTGCCTTGAGATATAGAAAGCATATTCACGTGCTTCTGTGCTGCCTTGAGATATAGAAAGCATATGCACGTGCTTCTATCTGCCTTGTGCACGTGCTTCTGTGCTTCCTTGAGATATAGACAGCATATGCACGTGCATCTGTGATTCCTTGAGATATAGAAAGCATATGAATGTGCTTCTGTCTGCCTTGTGCACGTGCTTCTGTGCTTCCTTGAGATATAGAAAGCATGTGCACGTGCTTCTGTGCTGCCTTGAGATATAGAAAGCATATGCATGTGCTTCTGTCTGCCTTGTGCACGTGCTTCTGTGCTGCCTTCAGATATAGAAAGCATATGCACGTGCTTCTGTGCTGCCTTGTGCATGTGCTTCTGTGCTGCCTTGAGATATAGAAAGCATATGCACATGCTTCTGTGCTTCCTTGAGATATAGAAAGCACATGCATGTGCTTCTGTCTGCCTTGTGCACATGCTTCTGTGCTTCCTTGAGATATAGAAAGCATATGCACGTGCTTCTGTGTTGCCTTGAGATATAGAAAGCATATGCACGTGCTTCTGTCTGCCTTGAGATATAGAAAGCATATGCACATGCTTCTGTGCTTCCTTGAGATATAGAAAGCATATGCACGTGCTTCTGTCTGCCTTGTGCACGTGCTTCTGTGCTGCCTTGAGATATAGAAAGCATATGCACGTGCTTCTGTGCTTCCTTGAGATATAGAAAGCATATCCAAGTGCTTCTGTGCTTCCTTGAGATATAGAAAGCATCTGCACGTGCTTCTTTGCTGCCTTGAGATATAGAAAGCATATGCACGTTCTTCTGTCTGCCTTGTGCACGTGCTTCTGTGCTACCTTTAGATATAGAAAGCATATGCACGTGCTTCTGTGCTGCCTTGAGATATAGAAAGCATATGCACGTCCTTCTGCTCTGCCTTGAGATATAGAAAGCATATGCACATGCTTTTGTGCTTCCTTGAGATATAGAAAGCATATGCATGTGCTTCTGTCTGCCTTGAGATATAGAAAGCATATGCACGTGCTTCTGTGCTTCCTTGAGATATAGAAAGCATATGCATGTGATTCTGTGCTGGCGTGAGATATAGAAAGCATATGCATGTGCTTCTGTGCTGCCTTGTGCACATGCTTCTTGGCTGCCTTGAGATATAGAAAGCATATGCACATGCCTTTGTGCTTCCTTGAGATATAGAAAGCATATGCATGTGCTTCTGTCTGCCATGAGATATAGAAAGCATATGCACGTGCTTCTGTGCTTCCTTGAGATATAGAAAGCATATGCAGGTGATTTTGTGCTGGCGTGAGATATAGAAAGCATTTGCATGTGCTTCTGTGCTGCCTTGTGCACATGCTTCTTGGCTGCCTTGAGATATAGAAAGCATATGCATGTGCTTCTGTGCTGCCTTGGAATATAGAAAGCATATGCACGTGCTTCTGTGCTGCCTTGAGATATAGAAAGCATATACACATGCTTCTGTGCTTCCTTGAGATATAGAAAGCATATTCACATGCTTCTGTGCTTCCTTGAGATATAGAAAGCATATGCATGTGCTCTTGTCTGCCTTGTGCACATGCTTCTGTGCTGCCTTGAGATATAGAAAGCATATGCACGTGCTTCTGTGCTTCCTTGAGATATAGAAAGCATATGCAGGTGATTCTGTGCTGGCGTGAGATATAGAAAGCATATGCATATGCTTCTGTCTGCCTTGTGCACGTGGTTCTGCGCTTCCTTGAGATATAGAAAGCATATGCACGTGCTTCTGTGCTGCCTTGAGATATAGAAAGCATATGCACGTGCTTCTGTGCTGCCTTGAGATATAGAAAGCATATTCACGTGCTTCTGTGTATCCTTGAGATATAGAAAACATATGCATGTGCTTCTGTGCTTCCTTGAGATATAGAAAGCATATGCATGTGCTTCTGTGCTTCCTTGAGATATAGAAAGCATATGCACGTGCTTCTGTGCTTCCTTGAGATATAGAAAACATATGCACGTGCTTCTTTGCTTCCTTGAGATATAGAAAGCATATGCACATGCTTCTGTGCTGCCTTGAGATATAGAAAGCATATGCACGTGCTTCTGTGCTGCCTTGAGATATAGAAAGCATATGCACATGTTTCTGTGCTTCCTTGAGATATAGAAAGCATATGCACGTGCTTCTGTGCTTCCTTCAGATATAGAAAGCATATGCACGTGCTTCTGTGCTGCCTTGTGCATGTGCTTCTCTGCTGCCTTGAGATATAGAAAGCATAGGCACATGCTTCTGTGCTTCCTTGAGATATAGAAAGCATATGCACGTGCTTCTGTGCTGCCTTGAGATATAGAAAGCATATGCACGTGCTTCTGTGCTTCCTTGAGATATAGAAAGCATATGCACGTGCTTCTGTCTGCCTTGTGCACGTGCTTCTGTGCTGCCTTGAGATATAGAAAGCATATGCATTTGCTTCTGTGCTGCCTTCAGATATATAAAGCATATGCACGTGCTTCTGTGCTGCCTTGAAATATAGAAAGCATATGCACGTGCTTCTGTGCTGCCTTGAGATATAGAAATCATATGCACGTGCTTCTGTCTGCATTGTGCACGTGCTTCTGTGCTTCCTTGAGATATAGAAAGCATATGCACGTGCTTCTGTGCTGCCTTGAGATATAGAAAGCATAAGCACGTGCTTCTGTGCTGCCTTTAGATATAGAAAGCATATGCACATTCTTCTGTGCTTCCTTGAGATATAGAAAGCATATGCACGTGCTTCTGTCTGCCTTGTGCACGTGCTTCTGTACTGCCTTGAGATATAGAAAGCATATGCACGTGCTTCTGTGCTGCCTTGAGATATAGAAAGCATATGTACGTGCTTCTGTGCTGCCTTGAGATATAGAAAGCATATGCACGTGCTTCTGTGCTGCCTTGTGCACGTGGTTCTGTGCTGCCTTGAGATATAGAAAGCATATGCACGTGCTTCTGTGCTGCCTTGAGATATAGAAAGCATATTCACGTGCTTCTGTGCTGCCTTGAGATATAGAAAGCATATGCACGTGCTTCTATCTGCCTTGTGCACGTGCTTCTGTGCTTCCTTGAGATATAGACAGCATATGCACGTGCATCTGTGATTCCTTGAGATATAGAAAGCATATGAATGTGCTTCTGTCTGCCTTGTGCACGTGCTTCTGTGCTTCCTTGAGATATAGAAAGCATGTGCACGTGCTTCTGTGCTGCCTTGAGATATAGAAAGCATATGCATGTGCTTCTGTCTGCCTTGTGCACGTGCTTCTGTGCTGCCTTCAGATATAGAAAGCATATGCACGTGCTTCTGTGCTGCCTTGTGCATGTGCTTCTGTGCTGCCTTGAGATATAGAAAGCATATGCACATGCTTCTGTGCTTCCTTGAGATATAGAAAGCACATGCATGTGCTTCTGTCTGCCTTGTGCACATGCTTCTGTGCTTCCTTGAGATATAGAAAGCATATGCACGTGCTTCTGTGTTGCCTTGAGATATAGAAAGCATATGCACGTGCTTCTGTCTGCCTTGAGATATAGAAAGCATATGCACATGCTTCTGTGCTTCCTTGAGATATAGAAAGCATATGCACGTGCTTCTGTCTGCCTTGTGCACGTGCTTCTGTGCTGCCTTGAGATATAGAAAGCATATGCACGTGCTTCTGTGCTTCCTTGAGATATAGAAAGCATATCCAAGTGCTTCTGTGCTTCCTTGAGATATAGAAAGCATCTGCACGTGCTTCTTTGCTGCCTTGAGATATAGAAAGCATATGCACGTTCTTCTGTCTGCCTTGTGCACGTGCTTCTGTGCTACCTTTAGATATAGAAAGCATATGCACGTGCTTCTGTGCTGCCTTGAGATATAGAAAGCATATGCACGTCCTTCTGCTCTGCCTTGAGATATAGAAAGCATATGCACATGCTTTTGTGCTTCCTTGAGATATAGAAAGCATATGCATGTGCTTCTGTCTGCCTTGAGATATAGAAAGCATATGCATGTGCTTCTGTGCTTCCTTGAGATATAGAAAGCATATGCATGTGATTCTGTGCTGGCGTGAGATATAGAAAGCATATGCATGTGCTTCTGTGCTGCCTTGTGCACATGCTTCTTGGCTGCCTTGAGATATAGAAAGCATATGCACATGCCTTTGTGCTTCCTTGAGATATAGAAAGCATATGCATGTGCTTCTGTCTGCCATGAGATATAGAAAGCATATGCACGTGCTTCTGTGCTTCCTTGAGATATAGAAAGCATATGCAGGTGATTTTGTGCTGGCGTGAGATATAGAAAGCATTTGCATGTGCTTCTGTGCTGCCTTGTGCACATGCTTCTTGGCTGCCTTGAGATATAGAAAGCATATGCATGTGCTTCTGTGCTGCCTTGGAATATAGAAAGCATATGCACGTGCTTCTGTGCTGCCTTGAGATATAGAAAGCATATACACATGCTTCTGTGCTTCCTTGAGATATAGAAAGCATATTCACATGCTTCTGTGCTTCCTTGAGATATAGAAAGCATATGCATGTGCTCTTGTCTGCCTTGTGCACATGCTTCTGTGCTGCCTTGAGATATAGAAAGCATATGCACGTGCTTCTGTGCTTCCTTGAGATATAGAAAGCATATGCAGGTGATTCTGTGCTGGCGTGAGATATAGAAAGCATATGCATATGCTTCTGTCTGCCTTGTGCACGTGGTTCTGCGCTTCCTTGAGATATAGAAAGCATATGCACGTGCTTCTGTGCTGCCTTGAGATATAGAAAGCATATGCACGTGCTTCTGTGCTGCCTTGAGATATAGAAAGCATATTCACGTGCTTCTGTGCTGCCTTGAGATATAGAAAGCATATGCATGTGCTTCTATCTGCCTTGTGCACGTGCTTCTGTGCTTCCTTGAGATATAGAAAGCATATGCACGTGCATCTGTGATTCCTTGAGATATAGAAAGCATATGAATGTGCTTCTGTCTGCCTTGTGCACGTGCTTCTGTGCTTCCTTGAGATATAGAAAGCATGTCCACGTGCTTCTGTGCTGCCTTGAGATATAGAAAGCATATGCATGTGCTTCTGTCTGCCTTGTGCACGTGCTTCTGTGCTGCCTTCAGATATAGAAAGCATATGCACGTGCTTCTGTGCTGCCTTGTGCATGTGCTTCTGTGCTGCCTTGAGATATAGAAAGCATATGCACGTGCTTCTGTGCTTCCTTGAGATATAGAAAGCACATGCATGTGCTTCTGTCTGCCTTGTGCACATGCTTCTGTGCTTCCTTGAGATATAGATAGCATATGCACGTGCTTCTGTGCTGCCTTGAGATATAGAAAGCATATGCACGTGCTTCTGTCTGCCTTGAGATATAGAAAGCATATGCACATGCTTCTGTGCTTCCTTGAGATATAGAAAGCACATGCATGTGCTTCTGTCGGCCTTGTGCACGTGCTTCTGTGCTGCCTTGAGATATAGAAAGCATATGCACGTGCTTCTGTGCTTCCTTGAGATATAGAAAGCATATCCAAGTGCTTCTGTGCTTCCTTGAGATATAGAAAGCATCTGCACATGCTTCTTTGCTGCCTTGAGATAAAGAAAGCATATGCACGTTCTTCTGTCTGCCTTGTGCACATGCTTCTGTGCTTCCTTTAGATATAGAAAGCATATGCACGTGCTTCTGTGCTGCCTTGAGATATAGAAAGCATATGCACGTCCTTCTGTGCTGCCTTGAGATATAGAAAGCATATGCACATGCTTTTGTGCTTCCTTGAGATATAGAAAGCATATGCATGTGCTTCTGTCTGCCTTGAGATATAGAAAGCATATGCACGTCCTTCTGTGCTGCCTTGAGATATAGAAAGCATATGCACATGCTTTTGTGCTTCCTTGAGATATAGAAAGCATATGCATGTGCTTCTGTCTGCCTTGAGATATAGAAAGCATATGCATGTGCTTCTGTGCACATGCTTCTTTGCTGCCTTGAGATATAGAAAGCATATGCACGTGCTTCTCTGCTTCCTTGAGATATAGAAAGCATATGCATGTGCTTCTGTCTGCCTTGAGATATAGAAAGCATATGCACGTGTTTCTGTGCTTCCTTGAGATATAGAAAGCATATGCACGTGCTTCTGTGCTGCCTTGAGATATAGAAAGCATATGCACATGTTTCTGTGCTTCCTTCAGATATAGAAAGCATATGCTCGTGCTTCTGTGCTTCCTTCAGATATAGGAAGCATATGCACGTGCTTCTCTGCTGCCTTGTGCACGTGCTTCTCTGCTGCCTTGAGATATAGAAAGCATAGGCACGTGCTTCTGTGCTTCCTTGAGATATAGAAAGCATATGCACGTGCTTCTGTGCTGCCTTGAGATATTGAAAGCATATGCACGTGCTTCTGTGCTTCCTTGAGATATAGAAAGCATATGCACGTGCTTCTGTCTGCCTTGTGCACGTGCTTCTGTGCTGCCTTGAGATATAGAACGCATATGCACGTGCTTCTGTGCTGCCTTGAGATATAGAAAGCATATGCATGTGCTTCTGTGCTGCCTTCAGATATATAAAGCATATGCACGTGCTTCTGTGCTGCCTTGAGATATAGAAAGCATATGCACGTGCTTCTGTGCTGCCTTGAGATATAGAAAGCATATGCACGTGCTTCTGTCTGCATTGTGCACGTGCTTCTGTGCTTCCTTGAGATATAGAAAGCATATACACGTGCTTCTGTGCTTCCTTGAGATATAGAAAGCATATACACGTGCTTCTCTGCTGCCTTGAGATGTAGAAAGCATATGCACCTGCTTCTGTGCTGCCTTGTGCACGTGCTTCTGTGCTTCCTTGAGATATAGAAAGCATATGCACGTGCTTCTGTGCTGCCTTGTGCACGTGCTTCTGTGCTGGCGTGAGAAATAGAAAGCATTTGCATGTGCTTCTGTGCTGCCTTGTGCACGTGCTTCTTGGCTGCCTTGAGATATAGAAAGCATATGCATGTGCTTCTGTGCTGCCTTGGAATATAGAAAGCATATGCACGTGCTTCTGTGCTGCCTTGAGATATAGAAAGCATATGCACACGCTTCTGTGCTTCCTTGAGATATAGAAAGCATATTCACATGCTTCTGTGCTTCCTTGAGATATAGAAAGCATATGCATGTGCTTCTGTCTGCCTTGTGCACATGCTTCTGTGCTGCCTTGAGATATAGAAAGCATATGCATGTGCTTCTGTCTGCCTTGAGATATAGAAAGCATATGCACGTGCTTCTGTGCTTCCTTGAGATATAGAAAACATATGCACGTGCTTCTGTGCTTCCTTGAGATATAGAAAGCATATGCATGTGCTTCTGTGCACGTGCTTCTTTGCTGCCTTGAGATATAGAAAGCATATGCACGTGCTTCTCTGCTTCCTTGAGATATAGAAAGCATATGCATGTGCTTCTGTCTGCCTTGAGATATAGAAAGCATATGCACGTGTTTCTGTGCTTCCTTGAGATATAGAAAGCATATGCACGTGCTTCTGTGCTGCCTTGAGATATAGAAAGCATATGCACATGTTTCTGTGCTTCCTTCAGATATAGAAAGCATATGCACGTGCTTCTGTGCTTCCTTCAGATATAGAAAGCATATGCACGTGCTTCTGTGCTGCCTTGTGCACATGCTTCTCTGCTGCCTTGAGATATAGAAAGCATAGGCACGTGCTTCTGTGCTTCCTTGAGATATAGAAAGCATATGCACGTGCTTCTGTGCTGCCTTGAGATATTGAAAGCATATGCACGTGCTTCTGTGCTTCCTTGAGATATAGAAAACATATGCACGTGCTTCTGTCTGCCTTGTGCACATGCTTCTGTGCTGCCTTGAGATATAGAACGCATATGCACGTGCTTCTGTGCTGCCTTGAGATATAGAAAGCATATGCATGTGCTTCTGTGCTGCCTTCAGATATATAAAGCATATGCACGTGCTTCTGTGCTGCCTTGAGATATAGAAAGCATATGCACGTGCTTCTGTGCTGCCTTGAGATATAGAAAGCATATGCACGTGCTTCTGTCTGCATTGTGCACTTGCTTCTGTGCTTCCTTGAGATATAGAAAGCATATACACGTGCTTCTGTGCTTCCTTGAGATATAGAAAGCATATACACGTGCTTCTCTGCTGCCTTGAGATGTAGAAAGCATATGCACCTGCTTCTGTGCTGCCTTGTGCACGTGCTTCTGTGCTTCCTTGAGATATAGAAAGCATATGCACGTGCTTCTGTGCTGCCTTGTGCACGTGCTTCTGTGCTGGCGTGAGATATAGAAAGCATTTGCATGTGCTTCTGTGCTGCCTTGTGCACGTGCTTCTTGGCTGCCTTGAGATATAGAAAGCATATGCATGTGCTTCTGTGCTGCCTTGGAATATAGAAAGCATATGCACGTGCTTCTGTGCTGCCTTGAGATATAGAAAGCATATGCACGTGCTTCTGTGCTTCCTTGAGATATAGAAAGCATATTCACATGCTTCTGTGCTTCCTTGAGATATAGAAAGCATATGCATGTGCTTCTGTCTGCCTTGTGCACATGCTTCTGTGCTGCCTTGAGATATAGAAAGCATATGCACGTGCTTCTGTGCTTCCTTGAGATATAGAAAGCATATGCAGGTGATTCTGTGCTGGCGTGAGATATAGAAAGCATATGCATGTGCTTCTGTCTGCCTTGTGCACGTGGTTATGCGCTTCCTTGAGATATAGAAAGCATATGCACGTGCTTCTGTGCTGCCTTGAGATATAGAAAGCATATGCACATGCTTCTGTGCTGCCTTGAGATATAGAAAGCATATTCACATGCTTCTGTGCTTCCTTGAGATATAGAAAGCATATGCACGTGCTTCTGTCTGCCTTGTGCATGTGCTTCTGTACTGCCTTGAGATATAGAAAGCATATGCACGTGCCTCTGTGCTGCCTTGAGATATAGAAAGCATATTCACGTGCTTCTGTGCTGCCTTGAGATATAGAAAGCATATGCACGTGCTTCTATCTGCCTTGTGCACGTGCTTCTGTGCTTCCTTGAGATATAGAAAGCATATGCACGTGCATCTGTGATTCCTTGAGATATAGAAAGCATATGAATGTGCTTCTGTCTGCCTTGTGCACGTGCTTCTGTGCTGCCTTGTGCACGTGCTTCTGTGCTGCCTTGAGATATAGAAAGCATATGCACGTGCTTCTGTGCTGCCTTGAGATATAGAAAGCATATTCACGTGCTTCTGTGCTGCCTTGAGATATAGAAAGCATATGCACTTGCTTCTATCTGCCTTTTGCACGTGCTTCTGTGCTTCCTTGAGATATAGAAAGCATATGCACGTGCATCTGTGATTCCTTGAGATATAGAAAGCATATGAATGTGCTTCTGTCTGCCTTGTGCACGTGCCTCTGTGCTTCCTTGAGATATAGAAAGCATGTGCACGTGCTTCTGTGCTGCCTTGAGCACGTGCTTCTGTGCTGCCTTCAGATATAGAAAGCATATGCACGTGCTTCTGTGCTGCCTTGTGCATGTGCTTCTGTGCTGCCTTGAGATATAGAAAGCATATGCACGTGCTTCTGTGCTTCCTTGAGATATAGAAAGCACATGCATGTGCTTCTGTCTGCCTTGTGCACATGCTTCTGTGCTTCCTTGAGATATAGAAAGCATATGCACGTGCTTCTGTGCTGCCTTGAGATATAGAAAGCATATGCACGTGCTTCTGTCTGCCTTGAGATATAGAAAGCATATGCACATGCTTCTGTGCTTCCTTGAGATATAGAAAGCATATGCACGTGCTTCTGTCTGCCTTGTGCACGTGCTTCTGTGCTGCCTTGAGATATAGAAAGCATATGCACGTGCTTCTGTGCTTCCTTGAGATATAGAAAGCATATCCAAGTGCTTCTGTGCTTCCTTGAGATATAGAAAGCATCTGCACGTGCTTCTTTGCTGCCTTGAGATATAGAAAGCATATGCACGTTCTTCTGTCTGCCTTGTGCACGTGCTTCTGTGCTTCCTTTAGATATAGAAAGCATATGCACGTGCTTCTGTGCTTCCTTGAGATATAGAAAGCATTTGCAGGTGATTCTGTGCTGGCGTGAGATGTAGAAAGCATTTGCATGTGCTTCTGTGCTGCCTTGTGCACGTGCTTCTTGGCTGCCTTGAGATATAGAAAGCATATGCATGTGCTTCTGTGCTGCCTTGGAATATAGAAAGCATATGCACATGCTTCTGTGCTGCCTTGAGATATAGAAAGCATATGCACGTGCTTCTGTGCTTCCTTGAGATATAGAAAGCATATTCACATGCTTCTGTGCTTCCTTGAGATATAGAAAGCATATGCATGTGCTTCTGTCTGCCTTGTGCACATGCTTCTGTGCTGCCTTGAGATATAGAAAGCATATGCACGTGCTTCTGTGCTTCCTTGAGATATAGAAAGCATATGCAGGTGATTCTGTGCTGGCGTGAGATATAGAAAGCATATGCATGTGCTTCTGTCTGCCTTGTGCACATGGTTCTGCGCTTCCTTGAGATATAGAAAGCATATGCACGTGCTTCTGTGCTGCCTTGAGATATAGAAAGCATATGCACATGCTTCTGTGCTGCCTTGAGATATAGAAAGCATATTCACATGCTTCTGTGCTTCCTTGAGATATAGAAAGCATATGCACGTGCTTCTGTCTGCCTTGTGCATGTGCTTCTGTACTGCCTTGAGATATAGAAAGCATATGCACGTGCTTCTGTGCTTCCTTGAGATATAGAAAGCATATGCACATGCTTCTGTGCTTCCTTGAGATATAGAAAACATATGCACGTGCTTCTGTGCTTCCTTGAGATATAGAAAGCATATGCATGTGCTTCTGTACACGTGCTTCTTTGCTGCCTTGAGATATAGAAAGCATATGCACGTGCTTCTCTGCTTCCTTGAGATATAGAAAGCATATGCACGTGCTTCTGTGCTTCCTTGAGATATAGAAAGCATATGCACGTGTTTCTGTGCTTCCTTGAGATATAGAAAGCATATGCACGTGCTTCTGTGCTGCCTTGAGATATAGAAAGCATATGCACATGTTTCTGTGCTTCCTTCAGATATAGAAAGCATATGCACGTGCTTCTGTGCTTCCTTCAGATATAGAAAGCATATGCACGTGCTTCTGTGCTGCCTTGTGCACGTGCTTCTCTGCTGCCTTGAGATATAGAAAGCATAGGCACGTGCTTCTGTGCTTCCTTGAGATATAGAAAGCATATGCACGTGCTTCTGTGCTGCCTTGAGATATTGAAAATATATGCACGTGCTTCTGTGCTTCCTTGAGATATAGAAAGCATATGCACGTGCTTCTGTCTGCCTTGTGCACGTGCTTCTGTGCTGCCTTGAGATATAGAACGCATATGCACGTGCTTCTGTGCTGCCTTGAGCTATAGAAAGCATATGCATGTGCTTCTGTGCTGCCTTCAGATATATAAAGCATATGCACGTGCTTCTGTGCTGCCTTGAGATATAGAAAGCATATGCACGTGCTTCTGTGCTGCCTTGAGATATAGAAAGCATATGCACGTGCTTCTGTCTGCATTGTGCACGTGCTTCTGTGCTTCCTTGAGATATAGAAAGCATATACACGTGCTTCTGTGCTTCCTTGAGATATAGAAAGCATATACACGTGCTTCTCTGCTGCCTTGAGATATAGAAAGCATATGCACCTGCTTCTGTGCTGCCTTGTGCACGTGCTTCTGTGCTTCCTTGAGATATAGAAAGCATATGCACGTGCTTGTGTGCTGCCTTGTGCACGTGTTTCTGTGCTGCCTTGAGATATAAAAAGCATATGCACGTGCTTCTGTGCTGCCTTGAGATATAGAAAGCATAAGCACGTGCTTCTGTGCTGCCTTTAGATATAGAAAGCATATGCACATTCTTCTGTGCTTCCTTGAGATATAGAAAGCATATGCACGTGCTTCTGTCTGCCTTGTGCACGTGCTTCTGTACTGCCTTGAGATATAGAAAGCATATGCACGTGCTTCTGTGCTTCCTTGAGATATAGAAAGCATATGCACGTGCTTCTGTGCTGCCTTGAGATATAGAAAGCATATGTACGTGCTTCTGTGCTGCCTTGTGCACATGCTTCTGTGCTGCCTTGAGATATAGAAAGCATATGCACGTGCTTCTGTGCTGCCTTGTGCACGTGCTTCTGTGCTGCCTTGAGATATAGAAAGCATATGCACGTGCTTCTGTGCTGCCTTGAGATATAGAAAGCATATTCACGTGCTTCTGTGCTGCCTTGAGATATAGAAAGCATATGCACGTGCTTCTATCTGCCTTGTGCACGTGCTTCTGTGCTTCCTTGAGATATAGAAAGCATATGCACGTGCTTCTGTGCTGCCTTGAGATATAGAAAGCATATGTACGTGCTTCTGTGCTGCTTTGTGCACATGCTTCTGTGCTGCCTTGAGATATAGAAAGCATATGCACGTGCTTCTGTGCTGCCTTGAGATATAGAAAGCATAAGCACGTGCTTCTGTGCTGCCTTTAGATATAGAAAGCATATGCACATTCTTCTGTGCTTCCTTGAGATATAGAAAGCATATGCACGTGCTTCTGTCTGCCTTGGGCACGTGCTTCTGTACTGCCTTGAGATATAGAAAGCATATGTACGTGCTTCTGTGCTGCCTTGTGCACATGCTTCTGTGCTGCCTTGAGATATAGAAAGCATATGCACGTGCTTCTGTGCTGCCTTGTGCACGTGCTTCTGTGCTGCCTTGAGATATAGAAAGCATATGCACGTGCTTCTGTGCTGCCTTGAGATATAGAAAGCATATTCACGTGCTTCTGTGCTGCCTTGAGATATAGAAAGCATATGCACGTGCTTCTATCTGCCTTGTGCACGTGCTTCTGTGCTTCCTTGAGATATAGAAAGCATATGCACGTGCTTCTGTGCTTCCTTGAGATATAGAAAGCATCTGCACGTGCTTCTTTGCTGCCTTGAGATATAGAAAGCATATGCACGTTCTTCTGTCTGCCTTGTGCACGTGCTTCTGTGCTTCCTTTAGATATAGAAAGCATATGCACGTGCTTCTGTGCTGCCTTTAGATATAGAAAGCATATGCACGTGCTTCTGTGCTGCCTTGAGATATAGAAAGCATATGCACGTCCTTCTGTGCTGCCTTGAGATATAGAAAGCATATGCACATGCTTTTGTGCTTCCTTGAGATATAGAAAGCATATGCATGTGCTTCTGTCTGCCTTGAGATATAGAAAGCATATGCACGTGCTTCTGTGCTTCCTTGAGATATAGAAAGCATATGCACGTGATTCTGTGCTGGCGTGAGATATAGAAAGCATATGCATGTGCTTCTGTGCTGCCTTGTGCATGTGCTTCTTGGCTGCCTCGAGATATAGAAAGCATATGCACATGCTTTTGTGCTTCCTTGAGATATAGAAAGCATATGCATGTGCTTCTGTCTGCCTTGAGATATAGAAAGCATATGCACGTGCTTCTGTGCTTCCTTGAGATATAGAAAGCATTTGCAGGTGATTCTGTGCTGGCGTGAGATATAGAAAGCATTTGCATGTGCTTCTGTGCTGCCATGTGCACGTGCTTCTTGGCTGCCTTGAGATATAGAAAGCATATGCATGTGCTTCTGTGCTGCCTTAGAATATAGAAAGCATATGCACATGCTTCTGTGCTGCCTTGAGATATAGAAAGCATATGTACGTGCTTCTGTGCTTCCTTGAGATATAGAAAGCATATTCACATGCTTCTGTGCTTCCTTGAGATATAGAAAGCATATGCATGTGCTTCTGTCTGCCTTGTGCACATGGTTCTGCGCTTCCTTGAGATATAGAAAGCATATGCACGTGCTTCTGTGCTGCCTTGAGATATAGAAAGCATATGCACATGCTTCTGTGCTGCCTTGAGATATAGAAAGCATATTCACATGCTTCTGTGCTTCCTTGAGATATAGAAAGCATATGCACGTGCTTCTGTCTGCCTTGTGCATGTGCTTCTGTACTGCCTTGAGATATAGAAAGCATATGCATGTGCTTCTGTACACGTGCTTCTTTGCTGCCTTGAGATATAGAAAGCATATGCACGTGCTTCTATGCTTACTTGAGATATAGAAAGCATATGCACGTGCTTCTGTGCTTCCTTGAGATATAGAAAGCATATGCACGTGTTTCTGTGCTTCCTTGAGATATAGAAAGCATATGCACATGCTTCTGTGCTGCCTTGAGATATAGAAAGCATATGCACATGTTTCTGTGCTTCCTTCAGATATAGAAAGCATATGCACGTGCTTCTGTGCTTCCTTCAGATATAGAAAGCATATGCACGTGCTTCTGTGCTGCCTTGTGCACGTGCTTCTCTGCTGCCTTGAGATATAGAAAGCATAGGCACGTGCTTCTGTGCTTCCTTGAGATATAGAAAGCATATGCACGTGCTTCTGTGCTGCCTTGAGATATTGAAAGCATATGCACGTGCTTCTGTGCTTCCTTGAGATATAGAAAGCATATGCACGTGCTTCTGTCTGCCTTGTGCACGTGCTTCTGTGCTGCCTTGAGATATAGAACGCATATGCACGTGCTTCTGTGCTGCCTTGAGCTATAGAAAGCATATGCATGTGCTTCTGTGCTGCCTTCAGATATATAAAGCATATGCACGTGCTTCTGTGCTGCCTTGAGATATAGAAAGCATATGCACGTGCTTCTGTGCTGCCTTGAGATATAGAAAGCATATGCACGTGCTTCTGTCTGCATTGTGCACGTGCTTCTGTGCTTCCTTGAGATATAGAAAGCATATACACGTGCTTCTGTGCTTCCTTGAGATATAGAAAGCATATACACGTGCTTCTCTGCTGCCTTGAGATATAGAAAGCATATGCACCTGCTTCTGTGCTGCCTTGTGCACGTGCTTCTGTGCTTCCTTGAGATATAGAAAGCATATGCACGTGCTTCTGTGCTGCCTTGTGCACGTGTTTCTGTGCTGCCTGAGATATAGAAAGCATATGCACGTGCTTCTGTGCTGCCTTGAGAAATAGCATAAGCACGTGCTTCTGTGCTGCCTTTAGATATAGAAAGCATATGCACATTCTTCTGTGCTTCCTTGAGATATAGAAAGCATATGCACGTGCTTCTGTCTGCCTTGTGCACGTGCTTCTGTACTGCCTTGAGATATAGAAAGCATATGCACGTGCTTCTGTGCTTCCTTGAGATATAGAAAGCATATGCACGTGCTTCTGTGCTGCCTTGAGATATAGAAAGCATATGTACGTGCTTCTGTGCTGCCTTGTGCACATGCTTCTGTGCTGCCTTGAGATATAGAAAGCATATGCACGTGCTTCTGTGCTGCCTTGTGCACGTGCTTCTGTGCTGCCTTGAGATATAGAAAGCATATTCACGTGCTTCTGTGCTGCCTTGAGATATAGAAAGCATATGCACGTGCTTCTATCTGCCTTGTGCACGTGCTTCTGTGCTTCCTTGAGATAAAGAAAGCATATGCACGTGCTTCTGTGCTGCCTTGAGATATAGAAAGCATATGTACGTGCTTCTGTGCTGCCTTGTGCACATGCTTCTGTGCTGCCTTGAGATATAGAAAGCATATGCACGTGCTTCTGTGCTGCCTTGTGCACGTGCTTCTGTGCTGCCTTGAGATATAGAAAGCATATGCACGTGCTTCTGTGCTGCCTTGAGATATAGAAAGCATATGTACGTGCTTCTGTGCTGCCTTGTGCACATGCTTCTGTGCTTCCTTGAGATATAGAAAGCATATGCACGTGCTTCTGTGCTGCCTTGAGATATAGAAAGCATATGTACGTGCTTCTGTGCTGCCTTGTGCACATGCTTCTGTGCTTCCTTGAGATATAGAAAGCATATGCACGTGCATCTGTGATTCCTTGAGATATAGAAAGCATATGCACATTCTTCTGTGCTTCCTTGAGATATAGAAAGCATATGCACGTGCTTCTGTCTGCCTTGTGCACGTGCTTCTGTACTGCCTTGAGATATAGAAAGCATATGCACGTGCTTCTGTGCTTCCTTGAGATATAGAAAGCATATGCACGTGCTTCTGTGCTGCCTTGAGATATAGAAAGCATATGTACGTGCTTCTGTGCTGCCTTGTGCACATGCTTCTGTGCTGCCTTGAGATATAGAAAGCATATGCACGTGCTTCTGTGCTGCCTTGTGCACGTGCTTCTGTGCTGCCTTGAGATATAGAAAGCATATTCACGTGCTTCTGTGCTGCCTTGAGATATAGAAAGCATATGCACGTGCTTCTATCTGCCTTGTGCACGTGCTTCTGTGCTTCCTTGAGATATAGAAAGCATATGCACGTGCTTCTGTGCTGCCTTGAGATATAGAAAGCATATGTACGTGCTTCTGTGCTGCCTTGTGCACATGCTTCTGTGCTGCCTTGAGATATAGAAAGCATATGCACGTGCTTCTGTGCTGCCTTGTGCACGTGCTTCTGTGCTGCCTTGAGATATAGAAAGCATATGCACGTGCTTCTGTGCTGCCTTGAGATATAGAAAGCATATGTACGTGCTTCTGTGCTGCCTTGTGCACATGCTTCTGTGCTTCCTTGAGATATAGAAAGCATATGCACGTGCTTCTGTGCTGCCTTGAGATATAGAAAGCATATGTACGTGCTTCTGTGCTGCCTTGTGCACATGCTTCTGTGCTTCCTTGAGATATAGAAAGCATATGCACGTGCATCTGTGATTCCTTGAGATATAGAAAGCATATGAATGTGCTTCTGTCTGCCTTGTGCACGTGCTTCTGTGCTTCCTTGAGATATAGAAAGCATGTGCACGTGCTTCTGTGCTGCCTTGAGATATAGAAAGCATATGCATGTGCTTCTGTCTGCCTTGTGCACGTGCTTCTGTGCTGCCTTCAGATATAGAAAGCATATGCACGTGCTTCTGTGCTGCCTTGTGCATGTGCTTCTGTGCTGCCTTGAGATATAGAAAGCATATGCACGTGCTTCTGTGCTGCCTTGAGATATAGAAAGCATATGCACATGCTTCTGTGCTACCTTGAGATATAGAAAGCATATGCACGTGCATCTGTGATTCCTTGAGATATAGAAAGCATATGAATGTGCTTCTGTCTGCCTTGTGCACGTGCTTCTGTGCTTCCTTGAGATATAGAAAGCATGTGCACGTGCTTCTGTGCTGCCTTGAGATATAGAAAGCATATGCATGTGCTTCTGTCTGCCTTGTGCACGTGCTTCTGTGCTGCCTTCAGATATAGAAAGCATATGCACGTGCTTCTGTGCTGCCTTGTGCATGTGCTTCTGTGCTACCTTGAGATATAGAAAGCATATGCACGTGCTTCTGTGCTTCCTTGAGATATAGAAAACACATGCATGTGCTTCTGTCTGCCTTGTGCACATGCTTCTGTGCTTCCTTGAGATATAGAAAGCATATGCACGTGCTTCTGTGCTGCCTTGAGATATAGAAAGCATATGCACGTCCTTCTGCTCTGCCTTGTGATATAGAAAGCATATGCACATGCTTTTGTGCTTCCTTGAGATATAGAAAGCATATGCATGTGCTTCTGTCTGCCTTGAGATATAGAAAGCATATGCACGTGCTTCTGTGCTTCCTTGAGATATAGAAAGCATATGCACGTGATTCTGTGCTGGCATGAGATATAGAAAGCATATGCATGTGCTTCTGTGCTGCCTTGTGCACGTGCTTCTTGGCTGCCTTGAGATATAGAAAGCATATGCACATGCTTTTGTGCTTCCTTGAGATATAGAAAGCATATGCATGTGCCTCTGTCTGCCTTGAGATATAGAAAGCATATGCACGTGCTTCTGTGCTTCCTTGAGATATAGAAAGCATATGCAGGTGATTCTGTGCTGGCGTGAGATATAGAAAGCATTTGCATGTGCTTCTGTGCTGCCTTGTGCACGTGCTTCTTGGCTGCCTTGAGATATAGAAAGCATATGCATGTGCTTCTGTGCTGCCTTGGAATATAGAAAGCATATGCACGTGCTTCTGTGCTGCCTTGAGATATAGAAAGCATATGCACGTGCTTCTGTGCTTCCTTGAGATATAGAAAGCATATTCACATGCTTCTGTGCTTCCTTGAGATATAGAAAGCATATGCATGTGCTTCTGTCTGCCTTGTGCACATGCTTCTGTGCTGCCTTGAGATATAGAAAGCATATGCACGTGCTTCTGTGCTTCCTTGAGATATAGAAAGCATATGCAGGTGATTCGGTGCTGGCGTGAGATATAGAAAGCATATGCATGTGCTTCTGTCTGCCTTGTGCACGTGGTTCTGCGCTTCCTTGAGATATAGAAAGCATATGCACGTGCTTCTGTGCTGCCTTGAGATATAGAAAGCATATGCACGTGCTTCTGTGCTTCCTTGAGATATAGAAAGCATATTCACGTGCTTCTGTGCTGCCTTGAGATATAGAAAGCATATGCACGTGCTTCTATCTGGCTTGTGCACGTGCTTCTGTGATTCCTTGAGATATAGAAAGCATATGCACGTGCATCTGTGATTCCTTGAGATATAGAAAGCATATGAATGTGCTTCTGTCTGCCTTGTGCACGTGCTTCTGTGCTTCCTTGAGATATAGAAAGCATGTGCACGTGCTTCTGTGCTGCCTTGAGATATAGAAAGCATATGCATGTGCTTCTGTCTGCCTTGTGCACGTGCTTCTGTGCTGCCTTCAGATATAGAAAGCATATGCACGTGCTTCTGTGCTGCCTTGTGCATGTGCTTCTGTGCTGCCTTGAGATATAGAAAGCATATGCACGTGCTTCTGTGCTTCCTTGAGATATAGAAAGCACATGCATGTGCTTCTGTCTGCCTTGTGCACATGCTTCTGTGCTTCCTTGAGATATAGAAAGCATATGCACGTGCTTCTGTGCTGCCTTGAGATATAGAAAGCATATGCACATGCTTCTGTGCTGCCTTGAGATATAGAAAGCATATTCACATGCTTCTGTGCTTCCTTGAGATATAGAAAGCATATGCACGTGCTTCTGTCTGCCTTGTGCATGTGCTTCTGTACTGCCTTGAGATATAGAAAGCATATGCACGTGCCTCTGTGCTGCCTTGAGATATAGAAAGCATATTCACGTGCTTCTGTGCTGCCTTGAGATATAGAAAGCATATGCACGTGCTTCTATCTGCCTTGTGCACGTGCTTCTGTGCTTCCTTGAGATATAGAAAGCATATGCACGTGCATCTGTGATTCCTTGAGATATAGAAAGCATATGAATGTGCTTCTGTCTGCCTTGTGCACGTGCTTCTGTGCTGCCTTGAGCACGTGCTTCTGTGCTGCCTTGAGATATAGAAAGCATATGCACGTGCTTCTGTGCTGCCTTGAGATATAGAAAGCATATTCACGTGCTTCTGTGCTGCCTTGAGATATAGAAAGCATATGCATGTGCTTCTATCTGCCTTGTGCACGTGCTTCTGTGCTTCCTTGAGATATAGAAAGCATATGCACGTGCATCTGTGATTCCTTGAGATATAGAAAGCATATGAATGTGCTTCTGTCTGCCTTGTGCACGTGCTTCTGTGCTTCCTTGAGATATAGAAAGCATGTGCACGTGCTTCTGTGCTGCCTTGAGATATAGAAAGCATATGCATGTGCTTCTGTCTGCCTTGTGCACGTGCTTCTGTGCTGCCTTCAGATATAGAAAGCATATGCACGTGCTTCTGTGCTGCCTTGTGCATGTGCTTCTGTGCTGCCTTGAGATATAGAAAGCATATGCACGTGCTTCTGTGCTTCCTTGAGATATAGAAAGCACATGCATGTGCTTCTGTCTGCCTTGTGCACATGCTTCTGTGCTTCCTTGAGATATAGAAAGCATATGCACGTGCTTCTGTGCTGCCTTGAGATATAGAAAGCATATGCACGTGCTTCTGTCTGCCTTGAGATATAGAAAGCATATGCACATGCTTCTGTGCTTCCTTGAGATATAGAAAGCATATGCACGTGCTTCTGTCTGCCTTGTGCACGTGCTTCTGTGCTGCCTTGAGATATAGAAAGCATATGCACGTGCTTCTGTGCTTCCTTGAGATATAGAAAGCATATCCAAGTGCTTCTGTGCTTCCTTGAGATATAGAAAGCATCTGCACGTGCTTCTTTGCTGCCTTGAGATATAGAAAGCATATGCACGTTCTTCTGT
This sequence comes from Ambystoma mexicanum, assembly GCF_040938575.1. Taxonomy (NCBI): domain Eukaryota; kingdom Metazoa; phylum Chordata; class Amphibia; order Caudata; family Ambystomatidae; genus Ambystoma; species Ambystoma mexicanum. The sequence continues at coordinate 36,091,034 of NC_090935.1, read as the reverse complement.
CTGCCTTGTGCACGTTCTTCTGTGTTACCTTTAGATATAGAAAGCATATGCACGTGCTTCTGTGCTGCCTTGAGATATAGAAAGCATATGCACGTCTTTCTGCTCTGCCTTGAGATATAGAAAGCATATGCACATGCTTTTGTGCTTCCTTGAGATATAGAAAGCATATGCATGTGCTTCTGTCTGCCTTGAGATATAGAAAGCATATGCACATGCTTCTGTGCTTCCTTGAGATATAGAAAGCATATGCACGTGATTCTGTGCTGGCGTGAGATATAGAAAGCATATGCATGTGCTTCTGTGCTGCCTTGTGCACGTGCTTCTTGGCTGCCTTGAGATATAGAACGCATATGCACATGCTTTTGTGCTTCCTTGAGATATAGAAAGCATATGCATGTGCCTCTGTCTGCCTTGAGATATAGAAAGCATATGCACGTGCTTCTGTGCTTCCTTGAGATATAGAAAGCATATGCATGTGCTTCTGTGCTGCCTTGAGATATAGAAAGCATATGTACGTGCTTCTGTGCTGCCTTGTGCATGTGCTTCTGTGCTGCCTTGAGATATAGAAAGCATATGCACGTGCTTCTGTGCTTCCTTGAGATATAGAAAGCACATGCATGTGCTTCTGTCTGCCTTGTGCACATGCTTCTGTGCTTCCTTGAGATATAGAAAGCATATGCACGTGCTTCTGTGCTGCCTTGAGATATAGAAAGCATATGCACGTGCTTCTGTCTGCCTTGAGATATAGAAAGCATATGCACATGCTTCTGTGCTTCCTTGAGATATAGAAAGCATATGCACGTGCTTCTGTCTGCCTTGTGCACGTGCTTCTGTGCTGCCTTGAGATATAGAAAGCATATGCACGTGCTTCTGTGCTTCCTTGAGATATAGAAAGCATATCCAAGTGCTTCTGTGCTTCCTTGAGATATAGAAAGCATCTGCACGTGCTTCTTTGCTGCCTTGAGATATAGAAAGCATATGCACGTTCTTCTGTCTGCCTTGTGCACGTTCTTCTGTGTTACCTTTAGATATAGAAAGCATATGCACGTGCTTCTGTGCTGCCTTGAGATATAGAAAGCATATGCACGTCCTTCTGCTCTGCCTTGAGATATAGAAAGCATATGCACATGCTTTTGTGCTTCCTTGAGATATAGAAAGCATATGCATGTGCTTCTGTCTGCCTTGAGATATAGAAAGCATATGCACGTGCTTCTGTGCTTCCTTGAGATATAGAAAGCATATGCACGTGATTCTGTGCTGGCGTGAGATATAGAAAGCATATGCATGTGCTTCTGTGCTGCCTTGTGCACGTGCTTCTTGGCTGCCTTGAGATATAGAAAGCATATGCACATGCTTTTGTGCTTCCTTGAGATATAGAAAGCATATGCATGTGCCTCTGTCTGCCTTGAGATATAGAAAGCATATGCACGTGCTTCTGTGCTTCCTTGAGATATAGAAAGCATATGCAGGTGATTCTGTGCTGGCGTGAGATATAGAAAGCATTTGCATGTGCTTCTGTGCTGCCTTGTGCACGTGCTTCTTGGCTGCCTTGAGATATAGAAAGCATATGCATGTGCTTCTGTGCTGCCTTGGAATATAGAAAGCATATGCATGTGCTTCTGTGCTGCCTTGAGATATAGAAAGCATATGCACGTGCTTCTGTGCTTCCTTGAGATATAGAAAGCATATTCACATGCTTCTGTGCTTCCTTGAGATATAGAAAGCATATGCATGTGCTTCTGTCTGCCTTGTGCACGTGGTTCTGCGCTTCCTTGAGATATAGAAAGCATATGCACGTGCTTCTGTGCTGCCTTGAGATATAGAAAGCATATGCACGTGCTTCTGTGCTGCCTTGAGATATAGAAAGCATATTCACGTGCTTCTGTGCTGCCTTGAGATATAGAAAGCATATGCACGTGCTTCTATCTGGCTTGTGCACGTGCTTCTGTGCTTCCTTGAGATATAGAAAGCATATGCACGTGCATCTGTGATTCCTTGAGATATAGAAAGCATATGAATGTGCTTCTGTCTGCCTTGTGCATGTGCTTATGTGCTTCCTTGAGATATAGAAAGCATGTGCACGTGCTTCTGTGCTGCCTTGAGATATAGAAAGCATATGCATGTGCTTCTGTCTGCCTTGTGCACGTGCTTCTGTGCTGCCTTCAGATATAGAAAGCATATGCACGTGCTTCTGTGCTGCCTTGTGCATGTGCTTCTGTGCTGCCTTGAGATATAGAAAGCATATGCACGTGCTTCTGTGCTTCCTTGAGATATAGAAAGCACATGCATGTGCTTCTGTCTGCCTTGTGCACATGCTTCTGTGCTTCCTTGAGATATAGAAAGCATATGCACGTGCTTCTGTGCTGCCTTGAGATATAGAAAGCATATGCACATGCTTCTGTGCTGCCTTGAGATATAGAAAGCATATTCACATGCTTCTGTGCTTCCTTGAGATATAGAAAGCATATGCACGTGCTTCTGTCTGCCTTGTGCATGTGCTTCTGTACTGCCTTGAGATATAGAAAGCATATGCACGTGCCTCTGTGCTGCCTTGAGATATAGAAAGCATATTCACGTGCTTCTGTGCTGCCTTGAGATATAGAAAGCATATGCACGTGCTTCTATCTGCCTTGTGCACGTGCTTCTGTGCTTCCTTGAGATATAGAAAGCATATGCACGTGCATCTGTGATTCCTTGAGATATAGAAAGCATATGAATGTGCTTCTGTCTGCCTTGTGCACGTGCTTCTGTGCTGCCTTGAGCACGTGCTTCTGTGCTGCCTTGAGATATAGAAAGCATATGCACGTGCTTCTGTGCTGCCTTGAGATATAGAAAGCATATTCACGTGCTTCTGTGCTGCCTTGAGATATAGAAAGCATATGCATCTGCTTCTATCTGCCTTGTGCACGTGCTTCTGTGCTGCCTTGAGATATAGAAAGCATATGAATGTGCTTCTGTCTGCCTTGTGCACGTGCTTCTGTGCTTCCTTGAGATATAGAAAGCATGTGCACGTGCTTCTGTGCTGCCTTGAGATATAGAAAGCATATGCATGTGCTTCTGTCTGCCTTGTGCACGTGCTTCTGTGCTGCCTTCAGATATAGAAAGCATATGCACGTGCTTCTGTGCTGCCTTGTGCATGTGCTTCTGTGCTGCCTTGAGATATAGAAAGCATATGCACGTGCTTCTGTGCTTCCTTGAGATATAGAAAGCACATGCATGTGCTTCTGTCTGCCTTGTGCACATGCTTCTGTGCTTCCTTGAGATATAGAAAGCATATGCACGTGCTTCTGTGCTGCCTTGAGATATAGAAAGCATATGCACGTGCTTCTGTCTGCCTTGAGATATAGAAAGCATATGCACATGCTTCTGTGCTTCCTTGAGATATAGAAAGCATATGCACGTGCTTCTGTCTGCCTTGTGCACGTGCTTCTGTGCTGCCTTGAGATATAGAAAGCATATGCACGTGCTTCTGTGCTTCCTTGAGATATAGAAAGCATATCCAAGTGCTTCTGTGCTTCCTTGAGATATAGAAAGCATCTGCACGTGCTTCTTTGCTGCCTTGAGATATAGAAAGCATATGCACGTTCTTCTGTCTGCCTTGTGCACGTTCTTCTGTGTTACCTTTAGATATAGAAAGCATATGCACGTGCTTCTGTGCTGCCTTGAGATATAGAAAGCATATGCACGTCCTTCTGCTCTGCCTTGAGATATAGAAAGCATATGCACATGCTTTTGTGCTTCCTTGAGACATAGAAAGCATATGCATGTGCTTCTGTCTGCCTTGAGATATAGAAAGCATATGCACATGCTTCTGTGCTTCCTTGAGATATAGAAAGCATATGCACGTGATTCTGTGCTGGCGTGAGATATAGAAAGCATATGCATGTGCTTCTGTGCTGCCTTGTGCACGTGCTTCTTGGCTGCCTTGAGATATAGAACGCATATGCACATGCTTTTGTGCTTCCTTGAGATATAGAAAGCATATGCATGTGCCTCTGTCTGCCTTGAGATATAGAAAGCATATGCACGTGCTTCTGTGCTTCCTTGAGATATAGAAAGCATATGCATGTGCTTCTGTGCTGCCTTGAGATATAGAAAGCATATGTACGTGCTTCTGTGCTGCCTTGTGCATGTGCTTCTGTGCTGCCTTGAGATATAGAAAGCATATGCACGTGCTTCTGTGCTTCCTTGAGATATAGAAAGCACATGCATGTGCTTCTGTCTGCCTTGTGCACATGCTTCTGTGCTTCCTTGAGATATAGAAAGCATATGCACGTGCTTCTGTGCTGCCTTGAGATATAGAAAGCATATGCACGTGCTTCTGTCTGCCTTGAGATATAGAAAGCATATGCACATGCTTCTGTGCTTCCTTGAGATATAGAAAGCATATGCACGTGCTTCTGTCTGCCTTGTGCACGTGCTTCTGTGCTGCCTTGAGATATAGAAAGCATATGCACGTGCTTCTGTGCTTCCTTGAGATATAGAAAGCATATCCAAGTGCTTCTGTGCTTCCTTGAGATATAGAAAGCATCTGCACGTGCTTCTTTGCTGCCTTGAGATATAGAAAGCATATGCACGTTCTTCTGTCTGCCTTGTGCACGTTCTTCTGTGTTACCTTTAGATATAGAAAGCATATGCACGTGCTTCTGTGCTGCCTTGAGATATAGAAAGCATATGCACGTCCTTCTGCTCTGCCTTGAGATATAGAAAGCATATGCACATGCTTTTGTGCTTCCTTGAGATATAGAAAGCATATGCATGTGCTTCTGTCTGCCTTGAGATATAGAAAGCATATGCACGTGCTTCTGTGCTTCCTTGAGATATAGAAAGCATATGCACGTGATTCTGTGCTGGCGTGAGATATAGAAAGCATATGCATGTGCTTCTGTGCTGCCTTGTGCACGTGCTTCTTGGCTGCCTTGAGATATAGAAAGCATATGCACATGCTTTTGTGCTTCCTTGAGATATAGAAAGCATATGCATGTGCCTCTGTCTGCCTTGAGATATAGAAAGCATATGCACGTGCTTCTGTGCTTCCTTGAGATATAGAAAGCATATGCAGGTGATTCTGTGCTGGCGTGAGATATAGAAAGCATTTGCATGTGCTTCTGTGCTGCCTTGTGCACGTGCTTCTTGGCTGCCTTGAGATATAGAAAGCATATGCATGTGCTTCTGTGCTGCCTTGGAATATAGAAAGCATATGCATGTGCTTCTGTGCTGCCTTGAGATATAGAAAGCATATGCACGTGCTTCTGTGCTTCCTTGAGATATAGAAAGCATATTCACATGCTTCTGTGCTTCCTTGAGATATAGAAAGCATATGCATGTGCTTCTGTCTGCCTTGTGCACATGCTTCTGTGCTGCCTTGAGATATAGAAAGCATATGCACGTGCTTCTGTGCTTCCTTGAGATATAGAAAGCATATGCAGGTGATTCGGTGCTGGCGTGAGATATAGAAAGCATATGCATGTGCTTCTGTCTGCCTTGTGCACGTGGTTCTGCGCTTCCTTGAGATATAGAAAGCATATGCACGTGCTTCTGTGCTGCCTTGAGATATAGAAAGCATATGCACGTGCTTCTGTGCTGCCTTGAGATATAGAAAGCATATTCACGTGCTTCTGTGCTGCCTTGAGATATAGAAAGCATATGCACGTGCTTCTATCTGGCTTGTGCACGTGCTTCTGTGCTTCCTTGAGATATAGAAAGCATATGCACGTGCATCTGTGATTCCTTGAGATATAGAAAGCATATGAATGTGCTTCTGTCTGCCTTGTGCATGTGCTTATGTGCTTCCTTGAGATATAGAAAGCATGTGCACGTGCTTCTGTGCTGCCTTGAGATATAGAAAGCATATGCATGTGCTTCTGTCTGCCTTGTGCACGTGCTTCTGTGCTGCCTTCAGATATAGAAAGCATATGCACGTGCTTCTGTGCTGCCTTGTGCATGTGCTTCTGTGCTGCCTTGAGATATAGAAAGCATATGCACGTGCTTCTGTGCTTCCTTGAGATATAGAAAGCACATGCATGTGCTTCTGTCTGCCTTGTGCACATGCTTCTGTGCTTCCTTGAGATATAGAAAGCATATGCACGTGCTTCTGTGCTGCCTTGAGATATAGAAAGCATATGCACGTGCTTCTGTCTGCCTTGAGATATAGAAAGCATATGCACATGCTTCTGTGCTTCCTTGAGATATAGAAAGCATATGCACGTGCTTCTGTCTGCCTTGTGCACGTGCTTCTGTGCTGCCTTGAGATATAGAAAGCATATGCACGTGCTTCTGTGCTTCCTTGAGATATAGAAAGCATCTGCACGTGCTTCTTTGCTGCCTTGAGATATAGAAAGCATATGCACGTTCTTCTGTCTGCCTTGTGCACGTGCTTCTGTGCTGCCTTGAGATATAGAAAGCATATCCAAGTGCTTCTGTGCTTCCTTGAGATATAGAAAGCATCTGCACGTGCTTCTTTGCTGCCTTGAGATATAGAAAGCATATGCACGTTCTTCTGTCTGCCTTGTGCACGTGCGTCTGTGCTTCCTTTAGATATAGAAAGCATATGCACGTTCTTCTGTGCTGCCTTGAGATATAGAAAGCATATGCACGTCCTTCTGTGCTGCCTTGAGATATAGAAAGCATATGCACATGCTTTTGTGCTTCCTTGAGATATAGAAAGCATATGCATGTGCTTCTGTCTGCCTTGAGATATAGAAAGCATATGCACGTGCTTTTGTGCTTCCTTGAGATATAGAAAGCATATGCACGTGATTCTGTGCTGGCGTGAGATATAGAAAGCATATGCATGTGCTTCTGTGCTGCCTTGTGCACGTGCTTCTTGGCTGCCTCGAGATATAGAAAGCATATGCACATGCTTTTGTGCTTCCTTGAGATATAGAAAGCATATGCACGTGCTTCTGTGCTTCCTTGAGATATAGAAAGCATATGCAGGTGATTCTGTGCTGGCGTGAGATATAGAAAGCATTTGCATGTGCTTCTGTGCTGCCTTGTGCATGTGCTTCTTGGCTGCCTTGAGATATAGAAAGCATATGCATGTGCTTCTGTGCTGCCTTGGAATATAGAAAGCATATGCACATGCTTCTGTGCTGCCTTGAGATACAGAAAGCATATGCACGTGCTTCTGTGCTTCCTTGAGATATAGAAAGCATATTCACATGCTTCTGTGCTTCCTTGAGATATAGAAAGCATATGCATGTGCTTCTGTCTGCCTTGTGCACATGCTTCTGTGCTGCCTTGAGATATAGAAAGCATATGCACGTGCTTCTGTGCTTCCTTGAGATATAGAAAGCATATGCAGGTGATTCTGTGCTGGCGTGAGATATAGAAAGCATATGCATGTGCTTCTGTCTGCCTTGTGCACATGGTTCTGCGCTTCCTTGAGATATAGAAAGCATATGCACGTGCTTCTGTGCTGCCTTGAGATATAGAAAGCATATGCACATGCTTCTGTGCTGCCTTGAGATATAGAAAGCATATTCACATGCTTCTGTGCTTCCTTGAGATATAGAAAGCATATGCACGTGCTTCTGTCTGCCTTGTGCATGTGCTTCTGTACTGCCTTGAGATATAGAAAGCATATGCACGTGCTTCTGTGCTTCCTTGAGATATAGAAAGCATATTCACATGCTTCTGTGCTGCCTTGAGATATAGAAAGCATATGCACGTGCTTCTATCTGCCTTGTGCACGTGCTTCTGTGCTTCCTTGAGATATAGAAAGCATATGCACGTGCTTCTGTGCTGCCTTGAGATATAGAAAGCATATGTACGTGCTTCTGTGCTGCCTTGTGCACATGCTTCTGTGCTGCCTTGAGATATAGAAAGCATATGCACGTGCTTCTGTGCTGCCTTGTGCACGTGCTTCTGTCCTGCCTTGAGATATAGAAAGCATATGCACGTGCTTCTGTGCTGCCTTGAGATATAGAAAGCATATGTACGTGCTTCTGTGCTGCCTTGTGCACATGCTTCTGTGCTTCCTTGAGATATAGAAAGCATATGCACGTGCATCTGTGATTCCTTGAGATATAGAAAGCATATGAATGTGCTTCTGTCTGCCTTGTGCACGTGCTTCTGTGCTTCCTTGAGATATAGAAAGCATGTGCACGTGCTTCTGTGCTGCCTTGAGATATAGAAAGCATATGCATGTGCTTCTGTCTGCCTTGTGCACGTGCTTCTGTGCTGCCTTCAGATATAGAAAGCATATGCACGTGCTTCTGTGCTGCCTTGTGCATGTGCTTCTGTGCTGCCTTGAGATATAGAAAGCATATGCACGTGCTTCTGTGCTGCCTTGAGATATAGAAAGCATATGCACATGCTTCTGTGCTTCCTTGAGATATAGAAAGCATATGCACGTGCATCTGTGATTCCTTGAGATATAGAAAGCATATGAATGTGCTTCTGTCTGCCTTGTGCACGTGCTTCTGTGCTTCCTTGAGATATAGAAAGCATGTGCACGTGCTTCTGTGCTGCCTTGAGATATAGAAAGCATATGCACGTGCTTCTGTCTGCCTTGTGCACGTGCTTCTGTGCTGCCTTCAGATATAGAAAGCATATGCACGTGCTTCTGTGCTGCCTTGTGCATGTGCTTCTGTGCTACCTTGAGATATAGAAAGCATATGCACGTGCTTCTGTGCTTCCTTGAGATATAGAAAACACATGCATGTGCTTCTGTCTGCCTTGTGCACATGCTTCTGTGCTTCCTTGAGATATAGAAAGCATATGCACGTGCTTCTGTGCTGCCTTGAGATATAGAAAGCATATGCACGTCCTTCTGCTCTGCCTTGTGATATAGAAAGCATATGCACATGCTTTTGTGCTTCCTTGAGATATAGAAAGCATATGCATGTGCTTCTGTCTGCCTTGAGATATAGAAAGCATATGCACGTGCTTCTGTGCTTCCTTGAGATATAGAAAGCATATGCACGTGATTCTGTGCTGGCGTGAGATATAGAAAGCATATGCATGTGCTTCTGTGCTGCCTTGTGCACGTGCTTCTTGGCTGCCTTGAGATATAGAAAGCATATGCACATGCTTTTGTGCTTCCTTGAGATATAGAAAGCATATGCATGTGCCTCTGTCTGCCTTGAGATATAGAAAGCATATGCACGTGCTTCTGTGCTTCCTTGAGATATAGAAAGCATATGCAGGTGATTCTGTGCTGGCGTGAGATATAGAAAGCATTTGCATGTGCTTCTGTGCTGCCTTGTGCACGTGCTTCTTGGCTGCCTTGAGATATAGAAAGCATATGCATGTGCTTCTGTGCTGCCTTGGAATATAGAAAGCATATGCACGTGCTTCTGTGCTGCCTTGAGATATAGAAAGCATATGCACGTGCTTCTGTGCTTCCTTGAGATATAGAAAGCATATTCACATGCTTCTGTGCTTCCTTGAGATATAGAAAGCATATGCATGTGCTTCTGTCTGCCTTGTGCACATGCTTCTGTGCTGCCTTGAGATATAGAAAGCATATGCACGTGCTTCTGTGCTTCCTTGAGATATAGAAAGCATATGCAGGTGATTCGGTGCTGGCGTGAGATATAGAAAACATATGCATGTGCTTCTGTCTGCCTTGTGCACGTGGTTCTGCGCTTCCCTGAGATATAGAAAGCATATGCACGTGCTTCTGTGCTGCCTTGAGATATAGAAAGCATATGCACGTGCTTCTGTGCTGCCTTGAGATATAGAAAGCATATTCACGTGCTTCTGTGCTGCCTTGAGATATAGAAAGCATATGCACGTGCTTCTATCTGGCTTGTGCACGTGCTTCTGTGATTCCTTGAGATATAGAAAGCATATGCACGTGCATCTGTGATTCCTTGAGATATAGAAAGCATATGAATGTGCTTCTGTCTGCCTTGTGCACGTGCTTCTGTGCTTCCTTGAGATATAGAAAGCATGTGCACGTGCTTCTGTGCTGCCTTGAGATATAGAAAGCATATGCATGTGCTTCTGTCTGCCTTGTGCACGTGCTTCTGTGCTGCCTTCAGATATATAAAAGCATATGCACGTGCTTCTGTGCTGCCTTGTGCATGTGCTTCTGTGCTGCCTTGAGATATAGAAAGCATATGCACGTGCTTCTGTGCTTCCTTGAGATATAGAAAGCACATGCATGTGCTTCTGTCTGCCTTGTGCACATGCTTCTGTGCTTCCTTGAGATATAGAAAGCATATGCACGTGCTTCTGTGCTGCCTTGAGATATAGAAAGCATATGCACATGCTTCTGTGCTGCCTTGAGATATAGAAAGCATATTCACATGCTTCTGTGCTTCCTTGAGATATAGAAAGCATATGCACGTGCTTCTGTCTGCCTTGTGCATGTGCTTCTTTACTGCCTTGAGATATAGAAAGCATATGCACGTGCCTCTGTGCTGCCTTGAGATATAGAAAGCATATTCACGTGCTTCTGTGCTGCCTTGAGATATAGAAAGCATATGCACGTGCTTCTATCTGCCTTGTGCACGTGCTTCTGTGCTTCCTTGAGATATAGAAAGCATATGCACGTGCATCTGTGATTCCTTGAGATATAGAAAGCATATGAATGTGCTTCTGTCTGCCTTGTGCACGTGCTTCTGTGCTGCCTTGTGCACGTGCTTCTGTGCTGCCTTGAGATATAGAAAGCATATGCACGTGTTTCTGTGCTGCCTTGAGATATAGAAAGCATATTCACGTGCTTCTGTGCTGCCTTGAGATATAGAAAGCATATGCAGGTGCTTCTATCTGCCTTGTGCACGTGCTTCTGTGCTTCCTTGAGATATAGAAAGCATATGCACGTGCATCTGTGATTCCTTGAGATATAGAAAGCATATGAATGTGCTTCTGTCTGCCTTGTGCACGTGCTTCTGTGCTTCCTTGAGATATAGAAAGCATGTGCACGTGCTTCTGTGCTGCCTTGAGATATAGAAAGCATATGCATGTGCTTCTGTCTGCCTTGTGCACGTGCTTCTGTGCTGCCTTCAGATATAGAAAGCATATGCACGTGCTTCTGTGCTGCCTTGTGCATGTGCTTCTGTGCTGCCTTGAGATATAGAAAGCATATGCACGTGCTTCTGTGCTTCCTTGAGATATAGAAAGCACATGCATGTGCTTCTGTCTGCCTTGTGCACATGCTTCTGTGCTTCCTTGAGATATAGAAAGCATATGCACGTGCTTCTGTGCTGCCTTGAGATATAGAAAGCATATGCACGTGCTTCTGTCTGCCTTGAGATATAGAAAGCATATGCACATGCTTCTGTGCTTCCTTGAGATATAGAAAGCATATGCACGTGCTTCTGTCTGCCTTGTGCACGTGCTTCTGTGCTGCCTTGAGATATAGAAAGCATATGCACGTGCTTCTGTGCTTCCTTGAGATATAGAAAGCATATCCAAGTGCTTCTGTGCTTCCTTGAGATATAGAAAGCATCTGCACGTGCTTCTTTGCTGCCTTGAGATATAGAAAGCATATGCACGTTCTTCTGTCTGCCTTGTGCACGTTCTTCTGTGTTACCTTTAGATATAGAAAGCATATGCACGTGCTTCTGTGCTGCCTTGAGATATAGAAAGCATATGCACGTCCTTCTGCTCTGCCTTGAGATATAGAAAGCATATGCAAATGCTTTTGTGCTTCCTTGAGATATAGAAAGCATATGCATGTGCTTCTGTCTGCCTTGAGATATAGAAAGCATATGCACGTGCTTCTGTGCTTCCTTGAGATATAGAAAGCATATGCACGTGATTCTGTGCTGGCGTGAGATATAGAAAGCATATGCATGTGCTTCTGTGCTGCCTTGTGCACGTGCTTCTTGGCTGCCTTGAGATATAGAAAGCATATGCACATGCTTTTGTGCTTCCTTGAGATACAGAAAGCATATGCATGTGCCTCTGTCTGCCTTGAGATATAGAAAGCATATGCACGTGCTTCTGTGCTTCCTTGAGATATAGAAAGCATGTGCAGGTGATTCTGTGCTGGCGTGAGATATAGAAAGCATTTGCATGTGCTTCTGTGCTGCCTTGTGCACGTGCTTCTTGGCTGCCTTGAGATATAGAAAGCATATGCATGTGCTTCTGTGCTGCCTTGGAATATAGAAAGCATATGCATGTGCTTCTGTGCTGCCTTGAGATATAGAAAGCATATGCACGTGCTTCTGTGCTTCCTTGAGATATAGAAAGCATATTCACATGCTTCTGTGCTTCCTTGAGATATAGAAAGCATATGCATGTGCTTCTGTCTGCCTTGTGCACATGCTTCTGTGCTGCCTTGAGATATAGAAAGCATATGCACGTGCTTCTGTGCTTCCTTGAGATATAGAAAGCATATGCAGGTGATTCGGTGCTGGCGTGAGATATAGAAAGCATATGCATGTGCTTCTGTCTGCCTTGTGCACGTGGTTCTGCGCTTCCTTGAGATATAGAAAGCATATGCACGTGCTTCTGTGCTGCCTTGAGATATAGAAAGCATATTCACGTGCTTCTGTGCTGCCTTGAGATATAGAAAGCATATGCACGTGCTTCTATCTGGCTTGTGCACGTGCTTCTGTGCTTCCTTGAGATATAGAAAGCATATGCACGTGCATCTGTGATTCCTTGAGATATAGAAAGCATATGAATGTGCTTCTGTCTGCCTTGTGCACGTGCTTATGTGCTTCCTTGAGATATAGAAAGCATGTGCACGTGCTTCTGTGCTGCCTTGAGATATAGAAAGCATATGCATGTGCTTCTGTCTGCCTTGTGCACGTGCTTCTGTGCTGCCTTCAGATATAGAAAGCATATGCACGTGCTTCTGTGCTGCCTTGTGCATGTGCTTCTGTGCTGCCTTGAGATATAGAAAGCATATGCACGTGCTTCTGTGCTTCCTTGAGATATAGAAAGCACATGCATGTGCTTCTGTCTGCCTTGTGCACATGCTTCTGTGCTTCCTTGAGATATAGAAAGCATATGCACGTGCTTCTGTGCTGCCTTGAGATATAGAAAGCATATGCACGTGCTTCTGTCTGCCTTGAGATATAGAAAGCATATGCACATGCTTCTGTGCTTCCTTGAGATATAGAAAGCATATGCACGTGCTTCTGTCTGCCTTGTGCACGTGCTTCTGTGCTGCCTTGAGATATAGAAAGCATATGCACGTGCTTCTGTGCTTCCTTGAGATATAGAAAGCATATCCAAGTGCTTCTGTGCTTCCTTGAGATATAGAAAGCATCTGCACGTGCTTCTTTGCTGCCTTGAGATATAGAAAGCATATGCACGTTCTTCTGTATGCCTTGTGCACGTGCGTCTGTGCTTCCTTTAGATATAGAAAGCATATGCACGTGCTTCTGTGCTGCCTTGAGATATAGAAAGCATATGCACGTCCTTCTGTGCTGCCTTGAGATATAGAAAGCATATGCACATGCTTTTGTGCTTCCTTGAGATATAGAAAACATATGCATGTGCTTCTGTCTGCCTTGAGATATAGAAAGCATATGCACGTGCTTCTGTGCTTCCTTGAGATATAGAAAGCATATGCACGTGATTCTGTGCTGGCGTGAGATATAGAAAGCATATGCATGTGCTTCTGTGCTGCCTTGTGCACGTGCTTCTTGGCTGCCTCGAGATGTAGAAAGCATATGCACATGCTTTTGTGCTTCCTTGAGATATAGAAAGCATATGCACGTGCTTCTGTGCTTCCTTGAGATATAGAAAGCATATGCAGGTGATTCTGTGCTGGCGTGAGATATAGAAAGCATTTGCATGTGCTTCTGTGCTGCCTTGTGCACGTGCTTCTTGGCTGCCTTGAGATATAGAAAGCATATGCATGTGCTTCTGTGCTGCCTTGGAATATAGAAAGCATATGCACATGCTTCTGTGCTGCCTTGAGATATAGAAAGCATATGCACGTGCTTCTGTGCTTCCTTGAGATATAGAAAGCATATTCACATGCTTCTGTGCTTCCTTGAGATATAGAAAGCATATGCATGTGCTTCTGTCTGCCTTGTGCACATGCTTCTGTGCTGCCTTGAGATATAGAAAGCATATGCACGTGCTTCTGTGCTTCCTTGAGATATAGAAAGCATATGCAGGTGATTCTGTGCTGGCGTGAGATATAGAAAGCATATGCATGTGCTTCTGTCTGCCTTGTGCACATGGTTCTGCGCTTCCTTGAGATATAGAAAGCATATGCACGTGCTTCTGTGCTGCCTTGAGATATAGAAAGCATATGCACATGCTTCTGTGCTGCCTTGAGATATAGAAAGCATATTCACATGCTTCTGTGCTTCCTTGAGATATAGAAAGCATATGCACGTGCTTCTGTCTGCCTTGTGCATGTGCTTCTGTACTGCCTTGAGATATAGAAAGCATATGCACGTGCTTCTGTGCTTCCTTGAGATATAGAAAGCATATGCACGTGCTTCTGTGCTTTCTTGAGATATAGAAAACATATGCACGTGCTTCTGTGCTTCCTTGAGATATAGAAAGCATATGCATGTGCTTCTGTACACGTGCTTCTTTGCTGCCTTGAGATATAGAAAGCATATGCACGTGCTTCTCTGCTTCCTTGAGATATAGAAAGCATATGCACGTGCTTCTGTGCTTCCTTGAGATATAGAAAGCATATGCACGTGTTTCTGTGCTTCCTTGAGATATAGAAAGCATATGCACGTGCTTCTGTGCTGCCTTGAGATATAGAAAGCATATGCACATGTTTCTGTGCTTCCTTCAGATATCGAAAGCATATGCACGTGCTTCTGTGCTTCCTTCAGATATAGAAAGCATATGCACGTGCTTCTGTGCTGCCTTGTGCACGTGCTTCTCTGCTGCCTTGAGATATAGAAAGCATAGGCACGTGCTTCTGTGCTTCCTTGAGATATAGAAAGCATATGCACGTGCTTCTGTGCTGCCTTGAGATATTGAAAGCATATGCACGTGCTTCTGTGCTTCCTTGAGATATAGCAAGCATATGCACGTGCTTCTGTCTGCCTTGTGCATGTGCTTCTGTGCTGCCTTGAGATATAGAACGCATATGCACGTGCTTCTGTGCTGCCTTGAGCTATAGAAAGCATATGCATGTGCTTCTGTGCTGCCTTCAGATATATAAAGCATATGCACGTGCTTCTGTGCTGCCTTGAGATATAGAAAGCATATGCACGTGCTTCTGTGCTGCCTTGAGATATAGAAAGCATATGCATGTGGTTCTGTCTGCATTGTGCACGTGCTTCTGTGCTTCCTTGAGATATAGAAAGCATATACACGTGCTTCTGTGCTTCCTTGAGATATAGAAAGCATATACACGTGCTTCTCTGCTGCCTTGAGATATAGAAAGCATATGCACCTGCTTCTGTGCTGCCTTGTGCACGTGCTTCTGTGCTTCCTTGAGGTATAGAAAGCATATGCACGTGCTTCTGTGCTGCCTTGTGCACGTGTTTCTGTGCTGCCTTGAGATATAGAAAGCATATGCACGTGCTTCTGTGCTGCCTTGAGATATAGAAAGCATAAGCACGTGCTTCTGTGCTGCCTTTAGATATAGAAAGCATATGCACATTCTTCTGTGCTTCCTTGAGATATAGAAAGCATATGCACGTGCTTCTGTCTGCCTTGTGCACGTGCTTCTGTACTGCCTTGAGATATAGAAAGCATATGCACATGCTTCTGTGCTTCCTTGAGATATAGAAAGCATATGCACGTGCTTCTGTGCTGCCTTGAGATATAGAAAGCATATGTACGTGCTTCTGTGCTGCCTTGTGCACATGCTTCTGTGCTGCCTTGAGATATAGAAAGCATATGCACGTGCTTCTGTGCTGCCTTGTGCACGTGCTTATGTGCTGCCTTGAGATATAGAAAGCATATACACGTGCTTCTGTGCTGCCTTGAGATATAGAAAGCATATTCACGTGCTTCTGTGCTGCCTTGAGATATAGAAAGCATATGCACGTGCTTCTATCTGCCTTGTGCACGTGCTTCTGTGCTTCCTTGAGATATAGAAAGCATATGCACGTGCTTCTGTGCTGCCTTGAGATATAGAAAGCATATGTACGTGCTTCTGTGCTGCCTTGTGCACATGCTTCTGTGCTGCCTTGAGATATAGAAAGCATATGCACGTGCTTCTGTGCTGCCTTGTGCACGTGCTTCTGTCCTGTCTTGAGATATAGAAAGCATATGCACGTGCTTCTGTGCTGCCTTGAGATATAGAAAGCATATGTACGTGCTTCTGTGCTGCCTTGTGCACATGCTTCTGTGCTTCCTTGAGATATAGAAAGCATATGCACGTGCATCTGTGATTCCTTGAGATATAGAAAGCATATGAATGTGCTTCTGTCTGCCTTGTGCACGTGCTTCTGTGCTTCCTTGAGATATAGAAAGCATGTGCACGTGCTTCTGTGCTGCCTTGAGATATAGAAAGCATATGCATGTGCTTCTGTCTGCCTTGTGCACGTGCTTCTGTGCTGCCTTCAGATATAGAAAGCATATGCACGTGCTTCTGTGCTGCCTTGTGCATGTGCTTCTGTGCTGCCTTGAGATATAGAAAGCATATGCACGTGCTTCTGTGCTGCCTTGAGATATAGAAAGCATATGCACATGCTTCTGTGCTTCCTTGAGATATAGAAAGCATATGCACGTGCATCTGTGATTCCTTGAGATATAGAAAGCATATGAATGTGCTTCTGTCTGCCTTGTGCACGTGCTTCTGTGCTTCCTTGAGATATAGAAAGCATGTGCACGTGCTTCTGTGCTGCCTTGAGATATAGAAAGCATATGCATGTGCTTCTGTCTGCCTTGTGCACGTGCTTCTGTGCTGCCTTCAGATATAGAAAGCATATGCACGTGCTTCTGTGCTGCCTTGTGCATGTGCTTCTGTGCTACCTTGAGATATAGAAAGCATATGCACGTGCTTCTGTGCTTCCTTGAGATATAGAAAACACATGCATGTGCTTCTGTCTGCCTTGTGCACATGCTTCTGTGCTTCCTTGAGATATAGAAAGCATATGCACGTGCTTCTGTGCTGCCTTGAGATATAGAAAGCATATGCACGTCCTTCTGCTCTGCCTTGTGATATAGAAAGCATATGCACATGCTTTTGTGCTTCCTTGAGATATAGAAAGCATATGCATGTGCTTCTGTCTGCCTTGAGATATAGAAAGCATATGCACGTGCTTCTGTGCTTCCTTGAGATATAGAAAGCATATGCACGTGATTCTGTGCTGGCGTGAGATATAGAAAGCATATGCATGTGCTTCTGTGCTGCCTTGTGCACGTGCTTCTTGGCTGCCTTGAGATATAGAAAGCATATGCACATGCTTTTGTGCTTCCTTGAGATATAGAAAGCATATGCATGTGCCTCTGTCTGCCTTGAGATATAGAAAGCATATGCACGTGCTTCTGTGCTTCCTTGAGATATAGAAAGCATATGCAGGTGATTCTGTGCTGGCGTGAGATATAGAAAGCATTTGCATGTGCTTCTGTGCTGCCTTGTGCACGTGCTTCTTGGCTGCCTTGAGATATAGAAAGCATATGCATGTGCTTCTGTGCTGCCTTGGAATATAGAAAGCATATGCACGTGCTTCTGTGCTGCCTTGAGATATAGAAAGCATATGCACGTGCTTCTGTGCTTCCTTGAGATATAGAAAGCATATTCACATGCTTCTGTGCTTCCTTGAGATATAGAAAGCATATGCATGTGCTTCTGTCTGCCTTGTGCACATGCTTCTGTGCTGCCTTGAGATATAGAAAGCATATGCACGTGCTTCTGTGCTTCCTTGAGATATAGAAAGCATATGCAGGTGATTCGGTGCTGGCGTGAGATATAGAAAGCATATGCATGCGCTTCTGTCTGCCTTGTGCACGTGGTTCTGCGCTTCCTTGAGATATAGAAAGCATATGCACGTGCTTCTGTGCTGCCTTGAGATATAGAAAGCATATGCACGTGCTTCTGTGCTGCCTTGAGATATAGAAAGCATATTCACGTGCTTCTGTGCTGCCTTGAGATATAGAAAGCATATGCACGTGCTTCTATCTGGCTTGTGCACGTGCTTCTGTGATTCCTTGAGATATAGAAAGCATATGCACGTGCATCTGTGATTCCTTGAGATATAGAAAGCATATGAATGTGCTTCTGTCTGCCTTGTGCACGTGCTTCTGTGCTTCCTTGAGATATAGAAAGCATGTGCACGTGCTTCTGTGCTGCCTTGAGATATAGAAAGCATATGCATGTGCTTCTGTCTGCCTTGTGCACGTGCTTCTGTGCTGCCTTCAGATATAGAAAGCATATGCACGTGCTTCTGTGCTGCCTTGTGCATGTGCTTCTGTGCTGCCTTGAGATATAGAAAGCATATGCACGTGCTTCTGTGCTTCCTTGAGATATAGAAAGCACATGCATGTGCTTCTGTCTGCCTTGTGCACATGCTTCTGTGCTTCCTTGAGATATAGAAAGCATATGCACGTGCTTCTGTGCTGCCTTGAGATATAGAAAGCATATGCACGTGCTTCTGTCTGCCTTGAGATATAGAAAGCATATGCACATGCTTCTGTGCTTCCTTGAGATATAGAAAGCATATGCACGTGCTTCTGTCTGCCTTGTGCACGTGCTTCTGTGCTGCCTTGAGATATAGAAAGCATATGCACGTGCTTCTGTGCTTCCTTGAGATATAGAAAGCATATCCAAGTGCTTCTGTGCTTCCTTGAGATATAGAAAGCATCTGCACGTGCTTCTTTGCTGCCTTGAGATATAGAAAGCATATGCATGTTCTTCTGTCTGCCTTGTGCACGTGCTTCTGTGCTTCCTTTAGATATAGAAAGCATATGCACGTGCTTCTGTGCTGCCTTGAGATATAGAAAGCATATGCACGTCCTTCTGTGCTGCCTTGAGATATAGAAAGCATATGCACATGCTTTTGTGCTTCCTTGAGATATAGAAAGCATATGCATGTGCTTCTGTCTGCCTTGAGATATAGAAAGCATATGTACGTGCTTCTGTGCTTCCTTGAGATATAGAAAGCATATGCACGTGATTCTGTGCTGGCGTGAGATATAGAAAGCATATGCATGTGCTTCTGTGCTGCCTTGTGCACGTGCTTCTTGGCTGCCTCGAGATATAGAAAGCATATGCACATGCTTTTGTGCTTCCTTGAGATATAGAAAGCATATGCATGTGCTTCTGTCTGCCTTGAGATATAGAAAGCATATGCACGTGCTTCTGTGCTTCCTTGAGATATAGAAAGCATATGCAGGTGATTCTGTGCTGGCGTGAGATATAGAAAGCATTTGCATGTGCTTCTGTGCTGCCTTGTGCACGTGCTTCTTGGCTGCCTTGAGATATATTAAGCATATGCATGTGCTTCTGTGCTGCCTTGGAATATAGAAAGCATATGCACATGCTTCTGTGCTGCCTTGAGATATAGAAAGCATATGCACGTGCTTCTGTGCTTCCTTGAGATATAGAAAGCATATTCACATGCTTCTGTGCTTCCTTGAGATATAGAAAGCATATGCATGTGCTTCTGTCTGCCTTGTGCACATGCTTCTGTGCTGCCTTGAGATATAGAAAGCATATGCACGTGCTTCTGTGCTTCCTTGAGATATAGAAAGCATATGCAGGTGATTCTGTGCTGGCGTGAGATATAGAAAGCATATGCATGTGCTTCTGTCTGCCTTGTGCACATGGTTCTGCGCTTCCTTGAGATATAGAAAGCATATGCACGTGCTTCTGTGCTGCCTTGAGATATAGAAAGCATATGCACATGCTTCTGTGCTGCCTTGAGATATAGAAAGCATATTCACATGCTTCTGTGCTTCCTTGAGATATAGAAAGCATATGCACGTGCTTCTGTCTGCCTTGTGCATGTGCTTCTGTACTGCCTTGAGATATAGAAAGCATATGCACGTGCTTCTGTGCTTCCTTGAGATATAGAAAGCATATGCACGTGCTTCTGTGCTTTCTTGAGATATAGAAAACATATGCACGTGCTTCTGTGCTTCCTTGAGATATAGAAAGCATATGCATGTGCTTCTGTACACGTGCTTCTTTGCTGCCTTGAGATATAGAAAGCATATGCACGTGCTTCTCTGCTTCCTTGAGATATAGAAAGCATATGCACGTGCTTCTGTGCTTCCTTGAGATATAGAAAGCATATGCACGTGTTTCTGTGCTTCCTTGAGATATAGAAAGCATATGCACGTGCTTCTGTGCTGCCTTGAGATATAGAAAGCATATGCACATGTTTCTGTGCTTCCTTCAGATATAGAAAGCATATGCACGTGCTTCTGTGCTTCCTTCAGATATAGAAAGCATATGCACGTGCTTCTGTGCTGCCTTGTGCACGTGCTTCTCTGCTGCCTTGAGATATAGAAAGCATAGGCACGTGCTTCTGTGCTTCCTTGAGATATAGAAAGCATATGCACGTGCTTCTGTGCTGCCTTGAGATATTGAAAGCATATGCACGTGCTTCTGTGCTTCCTTGAGATATAGAAAGCATATGCACGTGCTTCTGTCTGCCTTGTGCACGTGCTTCTGTGCTGCCTTGAGATATAGAACGCATATGCACGTGCTTCTGTGCTGCCTTGAGCTATAGAAAGCATATGCATGTGCTTCTGTGCTGCCTTCAGATATATAAAGCATATGCACGTGCTTCTGTGCTGCCTTGAGATATAGAAAGCATATGCACGTGCTTCTGTGCTGCCTTGAGATATAGAAAGCATATGCACGTGCTTCTGTCTGCATTGTGCACGTGCTTCTGTGCTTCCTTGAGATATAGAAAGCATATACACGTGCTTCTGTGCTTCCTTGAGATATAGAAAGCATATACACGTGCTTCTCTGCTGCCTTGAGATATAGAAAGTATATGCACCTGCTTCTGTGCTGCCTTGTGCACGTGCTTCTGTGCTTCCTTGAGGTATAGAAAGCATATGCACGTGCTTCTGTGCTGCCTTGTGCACGTGTTTCTGTGCTGCCTTGAGATATAGAAAGCATATGCACGTGCTTCTGTGCTGCCTTGAGATATAGAAAGCATAAGCACGTGCTTCTGTGCTGCCTTTAGATATAGAAAGCATATGCACATTCTTCTGTGCTTCCTTCAGATATAGAAAGCATATGCACGTGCTTCTGTGCTTCCTTCAGATATAGAAAGCATATGCACGTGCTTCTGTGCTGCCTTGTGCACGTGCTTCTCTGCTGCCTTGAGATATAGAAAGCATAGGCACGTGCTTCTGTGCTTCCTTGAGATATAGAAAGCATATGCACGTGCTTCTGTCTGCCTTGTGCACGTGCTTCTGTACTGCCTTGAGATATAGAAAGCATATGCACGTGCTTCTGTGCTTCCTTGAGATATAGAAAGCATATGCACGTGCTTCTGTGCTGCCTTGAGATATAGAAAGCATATGTACGTGCTTCTCTGCTGCCTTGTGCACATGCTTCTGTGCTGCCTTGAGATATAGAAAGCATATGCACGTGCTTCTGTGCTGCCTTGTGCACGTGCTTCTGTGCTGCCTTGAGATATAGAAAGCATATACACGTGCTTCTGTGCTGCCTTGAGATATAGAAAGCATATTCACGTGCTTCTGTGCTGCCTTGAGATATAGAAAGCATATGCACGTGCTTCTATCTGCCTTGTGCACGTGCTTCTGTGCTTCCTTGAGATATAGAAAGCATATGCATGTGCTTCTGTGCTGCCTTGAGATATAGAAAGTATATGTACGTGCTTCTGTGCTGCCTTGTGCACATGCTTCTGTGCTGCCTTGAGATATAGAAAGCATATGCACGTGCTTCTGTGCTGCCTTGTGCACATGCTTCTGTGCTTCCTTGAGATATAGAAAGCATATGCACGTGCATCTGTGATTCCTTGAGATATAGAAAGCATATGAATGTGCTTCTGTCTGCCTTGTGCACGTGCTTCTGTGCTTCCTTGAGATATAGAAAGCATGTGCACGTGCTTCTGTGCTGCCTTGAGATATAGAAAGCATATGCATGTGCTTCTGTCTGCCTTGTGCACGTGCTTCTGTGCTGCCTTCAGATATAGAAAGCATATGCACGTGCTTCTGTGCTGCCTTGAGATATAGAAAGCATATGCACATGCTTCTGTGCTTCCTTGAGATATAGAAAGCATATGCACGTGCATCTGTGATTCCTTGAGATATAGAAAGCATATGAATGTGCTTCTGTCTGCCTTGTGCACGTGCTTCTGTGCTTCCTTGAGATATAGAAAGCATGTGCACGTGCTTCTGTGCTGCCTTGAGATATAGAAAGCATATGCATGTGCTTCTGTCTGCCTTGTGCACGTGCTTCTGTGCTGCCTTCAGATATAGAAAGCATATGCACGTGCTTCTGTGCTGCCTTGTGCATGTGCTTCTGTGCTGCCTTGAGATATAGAAAGCATATGCACGTGCTTCTGTGCTGCCTTGAGATATAGAAAGCATATGCACATGCTTCTGTGCTTCCTTGAGATATAGAAAGCATATGCACGTGCATCTGTGATTCCTTGAGATATAGAAAGCATATGAATG
The DNA here is from genome assembly GCF_040938575.1 of Ambystoma mexicanum. NCBI lineage: Eukaryota > Metazoa > Chordata > Amphibia > Caudata > Ambystomatidae > Ambystoma > Ambystoma mexicanum. The sequence goes on along the minus strand of NC_090935.1, from coordinate 36,068,588 downwards.
TGCTTCTGTCTGCCTTGTGCACGTGCTTCTGTGCTTCCTTGAGATATAGAAAGCATGTGCACGTGCTTCTGTGCTGCCTTGAGATATAGAAAGCATATGCATGTGCTTCTGTCTGCCTTGTGCACGTGCTTCTGTGCTGCCTTCAGATATAGAAAGCATATGCACGTGCTTCTGTGCTGCCTTGTGCATGTGCTTCTTTGCTACCTTGAGATATAGAAAGCATATGCACGTGCTTCTGTGCTTCCTTGAGATATAGAAAACACATGCATGTGCTTCTGTCTGCCTTGTGCACATGCTTCTGTGCTTCCTTGAGATATAGAAAGCATATGCACGTGCTTCTGTGCTGCCTTGAGATATAGAAAGCATATGCACGTCCTTCTGCTCTGCCTTGTGATATAGAAAGCATATGCACATGCTTTTGTGCTTCCTTGAGATATAGAAAGCATATGCATGTGCTTCTGTCTGCCTTGAGATATAGAAAGCATATGCACGTGCTTCTGAGCTTCCTTGAGATATAGAAAGCATATGCACGTGATTCTGTGCTGGCGTGAGATATAGAAAGCATATGCATGTGCTTCTGTGCTGCCTTGTGCACGTGCTTCTTGGCTGCCTTGAGATATAGAAAGCATATGCACATGCTTTTGTGCTTCCTTGAGATATAGAAAGCATATGCATGTGCCTCTGTCTGCCTTGAGATATAGAAAGCATATGCACGTGCTTCTGTGCTTCCTTGAGATATAGAAAGCATATGCAGGTTATTCTGTGCTGGCGTGAGATATAGAAAGCATTTGCATGTGCTTCTGTGCTGCCTTGTGCACGTGCTTCTTGGCTGCCTTGAGATATAGAAAGCATATGCATGTGCTTCTGTGCTGCCTTGGAATATAGAAAGCATATGCACGTGCTTCTGTGCTGCCTTGAGATATAGAAAGCATATGCACGTGCTTCTGTGCTTCCTTGAGATATAGAAAGCATATTCACATGCTTCTGTGCTTCCTTGAGATATAGAAAGCATATGCATGTGCTTCTGTCTGCCTTGTGCACATGCTTCTGTGCTGCCTTGAGATATAGAAAGCATATGCACGTGCTTCTGTGCTTCCTTGAGATATAGAAAGCATATGCAGGTGATTCGGTGCTGGCGTGAGATATAGAAAGCATATGCATGTGCTTCTGTCTGCCTTGTGCACGTGGTTCTGCGCTTCCTTGAGATATAGAAAGCATATGCACGTGCTTCTGTGCTGTCTTGAGATATAGAAAGCATATGCACGTGCTTCTGTGCTGCCTTGAGATATAGAAAGCATATTCACATGCTTCTGTGCTGCCTTGAGATATAGAAAGCATATGCACGTGCTTCTATCTGGCTTGTGCACGTGCTTCTGTGCTTCCTTGAGATATAGAAAGCATATGCACGTGCATCTGTGATTCCTTGAGATATAGAAAGCATATGAATGTGCTTCTGTCTGCCTTGTGCACGTGCTTCTGTGCTTCCTTGAGATATAGAAAGCATGTGCACGTGCTTCTGTGCTGCCTTGAGATATAGAAAGCATATGCATGTGCTTCTGTCTGCCTTGTGCACGTGCTTCTGTGCTGCCTTCAGATATAGAAAGCATATGCACGTGCTTCTGTGCTGCCTTGTGCATGTGCTTCTGTGCTGCCTTGAGATATAGAAAGCATATGCACGTGCTTCTGTGCTTCCTTGAGATATAGAAAGCACATGCATGTGCTTCTGTCTGCCTTGTGCACATGCTTCTGTGCTTCCTTGAGATATAGAAAGCATATGCACGTGCTTCTGTGCTGCCTTGAGATATAGAAAGCATATGCACGTGCTTCCGTCTGCCTTGAGATATAGAAAGCATATGCACATGCTTCTGTGCTTCCTTGAGATATAGAAAGCATATGCACGTGCTTCTGTCTGCCTTGTGCACGTGCTTCTGTGCTGCCTTGAGATATAGAAAGCATATGCACGTGCTTCTGTGCTTCCTTGAGATATAGAAAGCATATCCAAGTGCTTCTGTGCTTCCTTGAGATATAGAAAGCATCTGCACGTGCTTCTTTGCTGCCTTGAGATATAGAAAGCATATGCACGTTCTTCTGTCTGCCTTGTGCACGTGCTTCTGTGCTTCCTTTAGATATAGAAAGCATATGCACGTGCTTCTGTGCTGCCTTGAGATATAGAAAGCATATGCACGTCCTTCTGTGCTGCCTTGAGATATAGAAAGCATATGCACATGCTTTTGTGCTTCCTTGAGATATAGAAAGCATATGCATGTGCTTCTGTCTGCCTTGAGATATAGAAAGCATATGCACGTGCTTCTGTGCTTCCTTGAGATATAGAAAGCATATGCACGTGATTCTGTGCTGGCGTGAGGTATAGAAAGCATATGCATGTGCTTCTGTGCTGCCTTGTGCACGTGCTTCTTGGCTGCCTCGAGATATAGAAAGCATATGCACATGCTTTTGTGCTTCCTTGAGATATAGAAAGCATATGCATGTGCTTCTGTCTGCCTTGAGATATAGAAAGCATATGCACGTGCTTCTGTGCTTCCTTGAGATATAGAAAGCATATTCACATGCTTCTGTGCTTCCTTGAGATATAGAAAGCATATGCATGTGCTTCTGTCTGCCTTGTGCACATGCTTCTGTGCTGCCTTGAGATATAGAAAGCATATGCACGTGCTTCTGTGCTTCCTTGAGATATAGAAAGCATATGCAGGTGATTCTGTGCTGGCGTGAGATATAGAAAGCATATGCATGTGCTTCTGTCTGCCTTGTGCACATGGTTCTGCGCTTCCTTGAGATATAGAAAGCATATGCACGTGCTTCTGTGCTGCCTTGAGATATAGAAAGCATATGCACATGCTTCTGTGCTGCCTTGAGATATAGAAAGCATATTCACATGCTTCTGTGCTTCCTTGAGATATAGAAAGCATATGCACGTGCTTCTGTCTGCCTTGTGCATGTGCTTCTGTACTGCCTTGAGATATAGAAAGCATATGCACGTGCTTCTGTGCTTCCTTGAGATATAGAAAGCATATGCACGTGCTTCTGTGCTTTCTTGAGATATAGAAAACATATGCACGTGCTTCTGTGCTTCCTTGAGATATAGAAAGCATATGCATGTGCTTCTGTACACGTGCTTCTTTGCTGCCTTGAGATATAGAAAGCATATGCACATGCTTCTCTGCTTCCTTGAGATATAGAAAGCATATGCACGTGCTTCTGTGCTTCCTTGAGATATAGAAAGCATATGCACGTGTTTCTGTGCTTCCTTGAGATATAGAAAGCATATGCACATGCTTTTGTGCTTCCTTGAGATATAGAAAGCATATGCATGTGCTTCTGTCTGCCTTGAGATATAGAAAGCATATGCACGTGCTTCTGTGCTTCCTTGAGATATAGAAAGCATATGCAGGTGATTCTGTGCTGGCGTGAGATATAGAAAGCATTTGCATGTGCTTCTGTGCTGCCTTGTGCACGTGCTTCTTGGCTGCCTTGAGATATAGAAAGCATATGCATGTGCTTCTGTGCTGCCTTGGAATATAGAAAGCATATGCACATGCTTCTGTGCTGCCTTGAGATATAGAAAGCATATGCACGTGCTTCTGTGCTTCCTTGAGATATAGAAAGCATATTCACATGCTTCTGTGCTTCCTTGAGATATAGAAAGCATATGCATGTGCTTCTGTCTGCCTTGTGCACATGCTTCTGTGCTGCCTTGAGATATAGAAAGCATATGCACGTGCTTCTGTGCTTCCTTGAGATATAGAAAGCATATGCAGGTGATTCTGTGCTGGCGTGAGATATAGAAAGCATATGCATGTGCTTCTGTCTGCCTTGTGCACATGGTTCTGCGCTTCCTTGAGATATAGAAAGCATATGCACGTGCTTCTGTGCTGCCTTGAGATATAGAAAGCATATGCACATGCTTCTGTGCTGCCTTGAGATATAGAAAGCATATTCACATGCTTCTGTGCTTCCTTGAGATATAGAAAGCATATGCACGTGCTTCTGTCTGCCTTGTGCATGTGCTTCTGTACTGCCTTGAGATATAGAAAGCATATGCACGTGCTTCTGTGCTTCCTTGAGATATAGAAAGCATATGCACGTGCTTCTGTGCTTCCTTGAGATATAGAAAGCATATGCACGTGCTTCTGTCTGCCTTGTGCATGTGCTTCTGTACTGCCTTGAGATATAGAAAGCATATGCACGTGCTTCTGTGCTTCCTTGAGATATAGAAAGCATATGCACATGCTTCTCTGCTTCCTTGAGATATAGAAAGCATATGCACGTGCTTCTGTGCTTCCTTGAGATATAGAAAGCATATGCACGTGTTTCTGTGCTTCCTTGAGATATAGAAAGCATATGCACGTGCTTCTGTGCTGCCTTGAGATATAGAAAGCATATGCACATGTTTCTGTGCTTCCTTCAAATATAGAAAGCATATGCACGTGCTTCTGTGCTTCCTTCAGATATAGAAAGCATATGCACGTGCTTCTGTGCTGCCTTGTGCACGTGCTTCTCTGCTGCCTTGAGATATAGAAAGCATAGGCACGTGCTTCTGTGCTTCCTTGAGATATAGAAAGCATATGCACGTGCTTCTGTGCTGCCTTGAGATATTGAAAGCATATGCACGTGCTTCTGTGCTTCCTTGAGATATAGCAAGCATATGCACGTGCTTCTGTCTGCCTTGTGCATGTGCTTCTGTGCTGCCTTGAGATATAGAACGCATATGCACGTGCTTCTGTGCTGCCTTGAGCTATAGAAAGCATATGCATGTGCTTCTGTGCTGCCTTCAGATATATAAAGCATATGCACGTGCTTCTGTGCTGCCTTGAGATATAGAAAGCATATGCACGTGCTTCTGTGCTGCCTTGAGATATAGAAAGCATATGCACGTGCTTCTGTCTGCATTGTGCACGTGCTTCTGTGCTTCCTTGAGATATAGAAAGCATATACACGTGCTTCTGTGCTTCCTTGAGATATAGAAAGCATATACACGTGCTTCTCTGCTGCCTTGAGATATAGAAAGCATATGCACCTGCTTCTGTGCTGCCTTGTGCACGTGCTTCTGTGCTTCCTTGAGGTATAGAAAGCATATGCACGTGCTTCTGTGCTGCCTTGTGCACGTGTTTCTGTGCTGCCTTGAGATATAGAAAGCATATGCACGTGCTTCTGTGCTGCCTTGAGATATAGAAAGCATAAGCACGTGCTTCTGTGCTGCCTTTAGATATAGAAAGCATATGCACATTCTTTTGTGCTTCCTTGCGATATAGAAAGCATATGCACGTGCTTCTGTCTGCCTTGTGCACGTGCTTCTGTACTGCCTTGAGATATAGAAAGCATATGCACGTGCTTCTGTGCTTCCTTGAGATATAGAAAGCATATGCACGTGCTTCTGTGCTGCCTTGAGATATAGAAAGCATATGTACGTGCTTCTGTGCTGCCTTGTGCACATGCTTCTGTGCTGCCTTGAGATATAGAAAGCATATGCACGTGCTTCTGTGCTGCCTTGTACACGTGCTTCTGTGCTGCCTTGAGATATAGAAAGCATATACACGTGCTTCTGTGCTGCCTTGAGATATAGAAAGCATATTCACGTGCTTCTGTGCTGCCTTGAGATATAGAAAGCATATGCACGTGCTTCTATCTGCCTTGTGCACGTGCTTCTGTGCTTCCTTGAGATATAGAAAGCATATGCACGTGCTTCTGTGCTGCCTTGAGATATAGAAAGCATATGTACGTGCTTCTGTGCTGCCTTGTGCACATGCTTCTGTGCTGCCTTGAGATATAGAAAGCATATGCACGTGCTTCTGTGCTGCCTTGTGCACATGCTTCTGTGCTTCCTTGAGATATAGAAAGCATATGCACGTGCATCTGTGATTCCTTGAGATATAGAAAGCATATTAATGTGCTTCTGTCTGCCTTGTGCACGTGCTTCTGTGCTTCCTTGAGATATAGAAAGCATGTGCACGTGCTTCTGTGCTGCCTTGAGATATAGAAAGCATATGCATGTGCTTCTGTCTGCCTTGTGCACGTGCTTCTGTGCTGCCTTCAGATATAGAAAGCATATGCACGTGCTTCTGTGCTGCCTTGTGCATGTGCTTCTGTGCTGCCTTGAGATATAGAAAGCATATGCACGTGCTTCTGTTCTGCCTTGAGATATAGAAAGCATATGCACATGCTTCTGTGCTTCCTTGAGATATAGAAAGCATATGCACGTGCATCTGTGATTCCTTGAGATATAGAAAGCATATGAATGTGCTTCTGTCTGCCTTGTGCACGTGCTTCTGTGCTTCCTTGAGATATAGAAAGCATGTGCACGTGCTTCTGTGCTGCCTTGAGATATAGAAAGCATATGCATGTGCTTCTGTCTGCCTTGTGCACGTGCTTCTGTGCTGCCTTCAGATATAGAAAGCATATGCACGTGCTTCTGTGCTGCCTTGTGCATGTGCTTCTGTGCTACCTTGAGATATAGAAAGCATATGCATGTGCTTCTGTGCTTCCTTGAGATATAGAAAACACATGCATGTGCTTCTGTCTGCCTTGTGCACATGCTTCTGTGCTTCCTTGAGATATAGAAAGCATATGCACGTGCTTCTGTGCTGCCTTGAGATATAGAAAGCATATGCACGTGCTTCTGTCCGCCTTGAGATATAGAAAGCATATGCACATGCTTCTGTGCTTCCTTGAGATATAGAAAGCATATGCACGTGCTTCTGTCTGCCTTGTGCACGTGTTTCTGTGCTGCCTTGAGATATAGAAAGCATATGCACATGCTTCTGTGCTTCCTTGAGATATAGAAAGCATATGCAAGTGCTTCTGTGCTTCCTTGAGATATAGAAAGCATCTGCACGTGCTTCTTTGCTGCCTTGAGATATAGAAAGCATATGCACGTTCTTCTGTCTGCCTTGTGCACGTGCTTCTGTGCTTCCTTTAGATATAGAAAGCATATGCACGTGCTTCTGTGCTGCCTTGAGATATAGAAAGCATATGCACGTCCTTCTGTGCTGCCTTGAGATATAGAAAGCATATGCACATGCTTCTGTGCTGCCTTGAGATATAGAAAGCATATGCACCTGCTTCTGTGCTGCCTTGTGCACGTGCTTCTGTGCTTCCTTGAGATATAGAAAGCATATGCACGTGCTTCTGTGCTGCCTTGTCCACGTGTTTCTGTGCTGCCTTGAGATATAGAAAGCATATGCACGTGCTTCTGTGCTGCCTTGAGATATAGAAAGCATAAGCACGTGCTTCTGTGCTGCCTTTAGATATAGAAAGCATATGCACATTCTTCTGTGCTTCCTTGAGATATAGAAAGCATATGCACGTGCCTCTGTCTGCCTTGTGCACGTGCTTCTGTACTGCCTTGAGATATAGAAAGCATATGCACGTGCTTCTGTGCTGCCTTGAGATATAGAAAGCATATGTACGTGCTTCTGTGCTGCCTTGTGCACATGCTTCCGTGCTGCCTTGAGATATAGAAAGCATATGCACGTGCTTCTGTGCTGCCTTGTGCACGTGATTCTGTGCTGCCTTGAGATATAGAAAGCATATGCACGTGCTTCTGTGCTGCCTTGAGATATAGAAAGCATATTCACGTGCTTCTGTGCTGCCTTGAGATATAGAAAGCATATGCACGTGCTTCTATCTGCCTTGTGCACGTGCTTCTGTGCTTCCTTGAGATATAGAAAGCATATGCATGTGCATCTGTGATTCCTTGAGATATAGAAAGCATATACACGTGCTTCTGTGCTGCCTTGAGATATAGAAAGCATATGCACCTGCTTCTATGCTGCCTTGTGCACGTGCTTCTGTGCTTCCTTGAGATATAGAAAGCATATGCACGTGCTTCTGTGATTCCTTGAGATATAGAAGGCATATGCATGTGCTTCTGTCTGCCTTGTGCACGTGCTTCTGTGCTTCCTTGAGATATAGAAAGCATGTGCACGTGCTTCTGTGCTGCCTTGAGATATAGAAAGCATATGCATGTGCTTCTGTCTGCCTTGTGCACGTGCTTCTGTGCTGCCTTCAGATATAGAAAGCATATGCACGTGCTTCTGTGCTGCCTTGTGCATGTGCTTCTGTGCTGCCTTGAGATATAGAAAGCATATGCACGTGCTTCTGTGCTTCCTTGAGATATAGAAAGCACATGCATGTGCTTCTGTCTGCCTTGTGCACATGCTTCTGTGCTTCCTTGAGATATAGAAAGCATATGCACGTGCTTCTGTGCTGCCTTGAGATATAGAAAGCATATGCACGTGCTTCTGTCTGCCTTGAGATATAGAAAGCATATGCACATGCTTCTGTGCTTCCTTGAGATATAGAAAGCATATGCACGTGCTTCTGTCTGCCTTGTGCACGTGCTTCTGTGCTGCCTTGAGATTTAGAAAGCATATGCACGTGCTTCTGTGCTTCCTTGAGATATAGAAAGCATATCCAAGTGCTTCTGTGCTTCCTTGAGATATAGAAAGCATCTGCACGTGCTTCTTTGCTGCCTTGAGATATAGAAAGCATATGCACGTTCTTCTGTCTGCCTTGTGCACGTTCTTCTGTGCTACCTTTAGATATAGAAAGCATATGCACGTGCTTCTGTCCTGCCTTGAGATATAGAAAGCATATGCACGTCCTTCTGCTCTGCCTTGAGATATAGAAAGCATATGCACATGCTTTTGTGCTTCCTTGAGATATAGAAAGCATATGCATGTGCTTCTGTCTGCCTTGAGATATAGAAAGCATATGCACGTGCTTCTGTGCTTCCTTGAGATATAGAAAGCATATGCACGTGATTCTGTGCTGGCGTGAGATATAGAAAGCATATGCATGTGCTTCTGTGCTGCCTTGTGCACGTGCTTCTTGGCTGCCTTGAGATATAGAAAGCATATGCACATGCTTTTGTGCTTCCTTGAGATATAGAAAGCATATGCATGTGCTTCTGTCTGCCTTGAGATATAGAAAGCATATGCACGTGCTTCTGTGCTTCCTTGAGATATAGAAAGCATATGCAGGTGATTCTGTGCTGGCGTGAGATATAGAAAGCATTTGCGTGTGCTTCTGTGCTGCCTTGTGCACGTGCTTCTTGGCTGCCTTGAGATATAGAAAGCATATGCATGTGCTTCTGTGCTGCCTTGGAATATAGAAAGCATATGCATGTGCTTCTGTCTGCCTTGTGCACGTGCTTCTGTGCTGCCTTGAGATATAGAAAGCATATGCACGTGCTTCTGTGCTTCCTTGAGATATAGAAAGCATATGCAGGTGATTCTGTGCTGGCGTGAGATATAGAAAGCATATGCATGTGCTTCTGTCTGCCTTGTGCACGTGGTTCTGCGCTTCCTTGAGATATAGAAAGCATATGCACGTGCTTCTGTGCTGCCTTGAGATATAGAAAGCATATGCACGTGCTTCTGTGCTGCCTTGAGATATAGAAAGCATATGCACGTGCTTCTGTGCTGCTTTGAGATATAGAAAGCATATTCACGTGCTTCTGTGCTGCCTTGAGATATAGAAAGCATATGCACGTGCTTCTATCTGCCTTGTGCACGTGCTTCTGTGCTTCCTTGAGATATAGAAAGCATGTGCACGTGCTTCTGTGCTGCCTTGAGATATAGAAAGCATATGCATGTGCTTCTGTCTGCCTTGTGCACGTGCTTCTGTGCTGCCTTCAGATATAGAAAGCATATGCACGTGCTTCTGTGCTGCCTTGTGCATGTGCTTCTGTGCTGCCTTGAGATATAGAAAGCATATGCAGGTGATTCTGTGCTGGCGTGAGATATAGAAAGCATATGCATGTGCTTCTGTCTGCCTTGTGCACGTGGTTCTGCGCTTCCTTGAGATATAGAAAGCATATGCACGTGCTTCTGTGCTGCCTTGAGATATAGAAAGCATATGCACGTGCTTCTGTGCTGCCTTGAGATATAGAAAGCATATGCACGTGCTTCTGTGCTGCTTTGAGATATAGAAAGCATATTCACGTGCTTCTGTGCTGCCTTGAGATATAGAAAGCATATGCACGTGCTTCTATCTGCCTTGTGCACGTGCTTCTGTGCTTCCTTGAGATATAGAAAGCATGTGCACGTGCTTCTGTGCTGCCTTGAGATATAGAAAGCATATGCATGTGCTTCTGTCTGCCTTGTGCACGTGCTTCTGTGCTGCCTTCAGATATAGAAAGCATATGCACGTGCTTCTGTGCTGCCTTGTGCATGTGCTTCTGTGCTGCCTTGAGATATAGAAAGCATATGCACGTGCTTCTGTGCTTCCTTGAGATATAGAAAGCACATGCATGTGCTTCTGTCTGCCTTCTGCACATGCTTCTGTGCTTCCTTGAGATATAGAAAGCATATGCACGTGCTTCTGTGCTGCCTTGAGATATAGAAAGCATATGCACGTGCTTCTGTCTGCCTTGAGATATAGAAAGCATATGCACATGCTTCTGTGCTTCCTTGAGATATAGAAAGCATATGCACGTGCTTCTGTCTGCCTTGTGCACGTGCTTCTGTGCTGCCTTGAGATATAGAAAGTATATGCACGTGCTTCTGTGCTTCCTTGAGATATAGAAAGCATATGCACGTGCTTCTGTGCTGCCTTGAGATATAGAAAGCATATGCACGTGCTTCTGTCTGCCTTGAGATATAGAAAGCATATGCACATGCTTCTGTGCTTCCTTGAGATATAGAAAGCATATGCACGTGCTTCTGTCTGCCTTGTGCACATGCTTCTGTGCTGCCTTGAGATATAGAAAGCATATGCACGTCCTTCTGTGCTGCCTTGAGATATAGAAAGCATATGCACATGCTTTTGTGCTTCCTTGAGATATAGAAAGCATATGCATGTGCTTCTGTCTGCCTTGAGATATAGAAAGCATATGCACGTGCTTCTGTGCTTCCTTGAGATATAGAAAGCATATGCACGTGATTCTGTGCTGGCGTGAGATATAGAAAGCATATGCATGTGCTTCTGTGCTGCCTTGTGCACGTGCTTCTTGGCTGCCTTGAGATATAGAAAGCATATGCACATGCTTTTGTGCTTCCTTGAGCTATAGAAAGCATATGCATGTGCTTCTGTCTGCCTTGAGATATAGAAAGCATATGCACGTGCTTCTGTGCTTCCTTGAGATATAGAAAGCATATGCAGGTGATTCTGTGCTGGCGTGAGATATAGAAAGCACATGCATGTGCTTCTGTCTGCCTTCTGCACATGCTTCTGTGCTTCCTTGAGATATAGAAAGCATATGCACGTGCTTCTGTGCTGCCTTGAGATATAGAAAGCATATGCACGTGCTTCTGTCTGCCTTGAGATATAGAAAGCATATGCACATGCTTCTGTGCTTCCTTGAGATATAGAAAGCATATGCACGTGCTTCTGTCTGCCTTGTGCACGTGCTTCTGTGCTGCCTTGAGATATAGAAAGTATATGCACGTGCTTCTGTGCTTCCTTGAGATATAGAAAGCATATGCACGTGCTTCTGTGCTGCCTTGAGATATAGAAAGCATATGCACGTGCTTCTGTCTGCCTTGAGATATAGAAAGCATATGCACATGCTTCTGTGCTTCCTTGAGATATAGAAAGCATATGCACGTGCTTCTGTCTGCCTTGTGCACATGCTTCTGTGCTGCCTTGGGATATAGAAAGCATATGCACGTCCTTCTGTGCTGCCTTGAGATATAGAAAGCATATGCACATGCTTTTGTGCTTCCTTGAGATATAGAAAGCATATGCATGTGCTTCTGTCTGCCTTGAGATATAGAAAGCATATGCACGTGCTTCTGTGCTTCCTTGAGATATAGAAAGCATATGCACGTGATTCTGTGCTGGCGTGAGATATAGAAAGCATATGCATGTGCTTCTGTGCTGCCTTGTGCACGTGCTTCTTGGCTGCCTTGAGATATAGAAAGCATATGCACATGCTTTTGTGCTTCCTTGAGATATAGAAAGCATATGCATGTGCTTCTGTCTGCCTTGAGATATAGAAAGCATATGCACGTGCTTCTGTGCTTCCTTGAGATATAGAAAGCATATGCAGGTGATTCTGTGCTGGCGTGAGATATAGAAAGCATTTGCATGTGCTTCTGTGCTGCCTTGTGCACGTGCTTCTTGGCTGCCTTGAGATATAGAAAGCATATGCATGTGCTTCTGTGCTGCCTTGGAATATAGAAAGCATATGCACGTGCTTCTGTGCTGCCTTGAGATATAGAAAGCATATGCACGTGCTTCTGTGCTTCCTTGAGATATAGAAAGCATATTCACATGCTCCTGTGCTTCCTTGAGATATAGAAAGCATATGCATGTGCTTCTGTCTGCCTTGTGCACATGCTTCTGTGCTGCCTTGAGATATAGAAAGCATATGCACGTGCTTCTGTGCTTCCTTGAGATATAGAAAGCATATGCAGGTGATTCTGTGCTGGCGTGCGATATAGAAAGCATATGCATGTGTTTCTGTCTGCCTTGTGCACGTGGTTCTGCGCTTCCTTGAGATATAGAAAGCATATGCACGTGCTTCTGTGCTGCCTTGATATATAGAAAGCATATGCACATGCTTCTGTGCTGCCTTGAGATATAGAAAGCATATTCACATGCTTCTGTGCTTCCTTGAGATATAGAAAGCATATGCATGTGCTTCTGTCTGCCTTGTGCATGTGCTTCTGTACTGCCTTGAGATATAGAAAGCATATGCACGTGCTTCTGTGCTTCCTTGAGATATAGAAAACATATGCACGTGCTTCTGTGCTTCCTTGAGATATAGAAAGCATATGCATGTGCTTCTGTGCATGTGCTTCTTTGCTGTCTTGAGATATAGAAAGCATATGCACGTGCTTCTCTGCTTCCTTGAGATATAGAAAGCATATGCACATGCTTCTGTGTTTCCTTGAGATATAGAAAGCATATGCACGTGTTTCTGTGCTTCGTTGAGATATAGAAAGCATATGCACGTGCTTCTGTGCTGCCTTGAGATATAGAAAGCATATGCACATGTTTCTGTGCTTCCTTCAGATATAGAAAGCATATGCACGTGCTTCTGTGCTTCCTTCAGATATAGAAAGCATATGCACGTGCTTCTGTGCTGCCTTGTGCACGTGCTTCTCTGCTGCCTTGAGATATAGAAAGCATAGGCACGTGCTTCTGTGCTTCCTTGAGATATAGAAAGCATATGCATGTGCTTCTGTCTGCCTTGTGCACATGCTTCTGTGCTGCCTTGAGATATAGAAAGCATATGCACGTGCTTCTGTGCTTCCTTGAGATATAGAAAGCATATGCAGGTGATTCGGTGCTGGCGTGAGATATAGAAAGCATATGCATGTGCTTCTGTCTGCCTTGTGCACGTGGTTCTGCGCTTCCTTGAGATATAGAAAGCATATGCACGTGCTTCTGTGCTGTCTTGAGATATAGAAAGCATATGCACGTGCTTCTGTGCTGCCTTGAGATATAGAAAGCATATTCACATGCTTCTGTGCTGCCTTGAGATATAGAAAGCATATGCACGTGCTTCTATCTGGCTTGTGCACGTGCTTCTGTGCTTCCTTGAGATATAGAAAGCATATGCACGTGCATCTGTGATTCCTTGAGATATAGAAAGCATATGAATGTGCTTCTGTCTGCCTTGTGCACGTGCTTCTGTGCTTCCTTGAGATATAGAAAGCATGTGCACGTGCTTCTGTGCTGCCTTGAGATATAGAAAGCATATGCATGTGCTTCTGTCTGCCTTGTGCACGTGCTTCTGTGCTGCCTTCAGATATAGAAAGCATATGCACGTGCTTCTGTGCTGCCTTGTGCATGTGCTTCTGTGCTGCCTTGAGATATAGAAAGCATATGCACGTGCTTCTGTGCTTCCTTGAGATATAGAAAGCACATGCATGTGCTTCTGTCTGCCTTGTGCACATGCTTCTGTGCTTCCTTGAGATATAGAAAGCATATGCACGTGCTTCTGTGCTGCCTTGAGATATAGAAAGCATATGCACGTGCTTCCGTCTGCCTTGAGATATAGAAAGCATATGCACATGCTTCTGTGCTTCCTTGAGATATAGAAAGCATATGCACGTGCTTCTGTCTGCCTTGTGCACGTGCTTCTGTGCTGCCTTGAGATATAGAAAGCATATGCACGTGCTTCTGTGCTTCCTTGAGATATAGAAAGCATATCCAAGTGCTTCTGTGCTTCCTTGAGATATAGAAAGCATCTGCACGTGCTTCTTTGCTGCCTTGAGATATAGAAAGCATATGCACGTTCTTCTGTCTGCCTTGTGCACGTGCTTCTGTGCTTCCTTTAGATATAGAAAGCATATGCACGTGCTTCTGTGCTGCCTTGAGATATAGAAAGCATATGCACGTCCTTCTGTGCTGCCTTGAGATATAGAAAGCATATGCACATGCTTTTGTGCTTCCTTGAGATATAGAAAGCATATGCATGTGCTTCTGTCTGCCTTGAGATATAGAAAGCATATGCACGTGCTTCTGTGCTTCCTTGAGATATAGAAAGCATATGCACGTGATTCTGTGCTGGCGTGAGATATAGAAAGCATATGCATGTGCTTCTGTGCTGCCTTGTGCACGTGCTTCTTGGCTGCCTCGAGATATAGAAAGCATATGCACATGCTTTTGTGCTTCCTTGAGATATAGAAAGCATATGCATGTGCTTCTGTCTGCCTTGAGATATAGAAAGCATATGCACGTGCTTCTGTGCTTCCTTGAGATATAGAAAGCATATGCAGGTGATTCTGTGCTGGCGTGAGATATAGAAAGCATTTGCATGTGCTTCTGTGCTGCCTTGTGCACGTGCTTCTTGGCTGCCTTGAGATATAGAAAGCATATGCATGTGCTTCTGTGCTGCCTTGGAATATAGAAAGCATATGCACATGCTTCTGTGCTGCCTTGAGATATAGAAAGCATATGCACGTGCTTCTGTGCTTCCTTGAGATATAGAAAGCATATTCACATGCTTCTGTGCTTCCTTGAGATATAGAAAGCATATGCATGTGCTTCTGTTTGCCTTGTGCACATGCTTCTGTGCTGCCTTGAGATATAGAAAGCATATGCACGTGCTTCTGTGCTTCCTTGAGATATAGAAAGCATATGCAGGTGATTCTGTGCTGGCGTGAGATATAGAAAGCATATGCATGTGCTTCTGTCTGCCTTGTGCACATGGTTCTGCGCTTCCTTGAGATATAGAAAGCATATGCACGTGCTTCTGTGCTGCCTTGAGATATAGAAAGCATATGCACATGCTTCTGTGCTGCCTTGAGATATAGAAAGCATATTCACATGCTTCTGTGCTTCCTTGAGATATAGAAAGCATATGCACGTGCTTCTGTCTGCCTTGTGCATGTGCTTCTGTACTGCCTTGAGATATAGAAAGCATATGCACGTGCTTCTGTGCTTCCTTGAGATATAGAAAGCATATGCACGTGCTTCTGTGCTTTCTTGAGATATAGAAAACATATGCACGTGCTTCTGTGCTTCCTTGAGATATAGAAAGCATATGCATGTGCTTCTGTACACGTGCTTCTTTGCTGCCTTGAGATATAGAAAGCATATGCACATGCTTCTCTGCTTCCTTGAGATATAGAAAGCATATGCACGTGCTTCTGTGCTTCCTTGAGATATAGAAAGCATATGCACGTGTTTCTGTGCTTCCTTGAGATATAGAAAGCATATGCACGTGCTTCTGTGCTGCCTTGAGATATAGAAAGCATATGCACATGTTTCTGTGCTTCCTTCAGATATAGAAAGCATATGCACGTGCTTCTGTGCTTCCTTCAGATATAGAAAGCATATGCACGTGCTTCTGTGCTGCCTTGTGCACGTGCTTCTCTGCTGCCTTGAGATATAGAAAGCATAGGCACGTGCTTCTGTGCTTCCTTGAGATATAGAAAGCATATGCACGTGCTTCTGTGCTGCCTTGAGATATTGAAAGCATATGCACGTGCTTCTGTGCTTCCTTGAGATATAGCAAGCATATGCACGTGCTTCTGTCTGCCTTGTGCATGTGCTTCTGTGCTGCCTTGAGATATAGAACGCATATGCACGTGCTTCTGTGCTGCCTTGAGCTATAGAAAGCATATGCATGTGCTTCTGTGCTGCCTTCAGATATATAAAGCATATGCACGTGCTTCTGTGCTGCCTTGAGATATAGAAAGCATATGCACGTGCTTCTGTGCTGCCTTGAGATATAGAAAGCATATGCACGTGCTTCTGTCTGCATTGTGCACGTGCTTCTGTGCTTCCTTGAGATATAGAAAGCATATACACGTGCTTCTGTGCTTCCTTGAGATATAGAAAGCATATACACGTGCTTCTCTGCTGCCTTGAGATATAGAAAGCATATGCACCTGCTTCTGTGCTGCCTTGTGCACGTGCTTCTGTGCTTCCTTGAGGTATAGAAAGCATATGCACGTGCTTCTGTGCTGCCTTGTGCACGTGTTTCTGTGCTGCCTTGAGATATAGAAAGCATATGCACGTGCTTCTGTGCTGCCTTGAGATATAGAAAGCATAAGCACATGCTTCTGTGCTGCCTTTAGATATAGAAAGCATATGCACATTCTTTTGTGCTTCCTTGCGATATAGAAAGCATATGCACGTGCTTCTGTCTGCCTTGTGCACGTGCTTCTGTACTGCCTTGAGATATAGAAAGCATATGCACGTGCTTCTGTGCTTCCTTGAGATATAGAAAGCATATGCACGTGCTTCTGTGCTGCCTTGAGATATAGAAAGCATATGTACGTGCTTCTGTGCTGCCTTGTGCACATGCTTCTGTGCTGCCTTGAGATATAGAAAGCATATGCACGTGCTTCTGTGCTGCCTTGTGCACATGCTTCTGTGCTTCCTTGAGATATAGAAAGCATATGCACGTGCATCTGTGATTCCTTGAGATATAGAAAGCATATTAATGTGCTTCTGTCTGCCTTGTGCACGTGCTTCTGTGCTTCCTTGAGATATAGAAAGCATGTGCACGTGCTTCTGTGCTGCCTTGAGATATAGAAAGCATATGCATGTGCTTCTGTCTGCCTTGTGCACGTGCTTCTGTGCTGCCTTCAGATATAGAAAGCATATGCACGTGCTTCTGTGCTGCCTTGTGCATGTGCTTCTGTGCTGCCTTGAGATATAGAAAGCATATGCACGTGCTTCTGTGCTGCCTTGAGATATAGAAAGCATATGCACATGCTTCTGTGCTTCCTTGAGATATAGAAAGCATATGCACGTGCATCTGTGATTCCTTGAGATATAGAAAGCATATGAATGTGCTTCTGTCTGCCTTGTGCACGTGCTTCTGTGCTTCCTTGAGATATAGAAAGCATGTGCACGTGCTTCTGTGCTGCCTTGAGATATAGAAAGCATATGCATGTGCTTCTGTCTGCCTTGTGCACGTGCTTCTGTGCTGCCTTCAGATATAGAAAGCATATGCACGTGCTTCTGTGCTGCCTTGTGCATGTGCTTCTGTGCTACCTTGAGATATAGAAAGCATATGCACGTGCTTCTGTGCTTCCTTGAGATATAGAAAACACATGCATGTGCTTCTGTCTGCCTTGTGCACATGCTTCTGTGCTTCCTTGAGATATAGAAAGCATATGCACGTGCTTCTGTGCTGCCTTGAGATATAGAAAGCATATGCACGTGCTTCTGTCCGCCTTGAGATATAGAAAGCATATGCACATGCTTCTGTGCTTCCTTGAGATATAGAAAGCATATGCACGTGCTTCTGTCTGCCTTGTGCACATGTTTCTGTGCTGCCTTGAGATATAGAAAGCATATGCACATGCTTCTGTGCTTCCTTGAGATATAGAAAGCATATGCAAGTGCTTCTGTGCTTCCTTGAGATATAGAAAGCATCTGCACGTGCTTCTTTGCTGCCTTGAGATATAGAAAGCATATGCACGTTCTTCTGTCTGCCTTGTGCACGTGCTTCTGTGCTTCCTTTAGATATAGAAAGCATATGCACGTGCTTCTGTGCTGCCTTGAGATATAGAAAGCATATGCACGTCCTTCTGTGCTGCCTTGAGATATAGAAAGCATATGCACATGCTTCTGTGCTGCCTTGAGATATAGAAAGCATATGCACCTGCTTCTGTGCTGCCTTGTGCACGTGCTTCTGTGCTTCCTTGAGATATAGAAAGCATATGCACGTGCTTCTGTGCTGCCTTGTCCACGTGTTTCTGTGCTGCCTTGAGATATAGAAAGCATATGCACGTGCTTCTGTGCTGCCTTGAGATATAGAAAGCATAAGCACGTGCTTCTGTGCTGCCTTTAGATATAGAAAGCATATGCACATTCTTCTGTGCTTCCTTGAGATATAGAAAGCATATGCACGTGCTTCTGACTGCCTTGTGCACGTGCTTCTGTACTGCCTTGAGATATAGAAAGCATATGCACGTGCTTCTGTGCTGCCTTGAGATATAGAAAGCATATGTACGTGCTTCTGTGCTGCCTTGTGCACATGCTTCCGTGCTGCCTTGAGATATAGAAAGCATATGCACGTGCTTCTGTGCTGCCTTGTGCACGTGATTCTGTGCTGCCTTGAGATATAGAAAGCATATGCACGTGCTTCTGTGCTGCCTTGAGATATAGAAAGCATATTCACGTGCTTCTGTGCTGCCTTGAGATATAGAAAGCATATGCACGTGCTTCTATCTGCCTTGTGCACGTGCTTCTGTGCTTCCTTGAGATATAGAAAGCATATGCATGTGCATCTGTGATTCCTTGAGATATAGAAAGCATATACACGTGCTTCTGTGCTGCCTTGAGATATAGAAAGCATATGCACCTGCTTCTATGCTGCCTTGTGCACGTGCTTCTGTGCTTCCTTGAGATATAGAAAGCATATGCACGTGCTTCTGTGATTCCTTGAGATATAGAAGGCATATGCATGTGCTTCTGTCTGCCTTGTGCACGTGCTTCTGTGCTTCCTTGAGATATAGAAAGCATGTGCACGTGCTTCTGTGCTGCCTTGAGATATAGAAAGCATATGCATGTGCTTCTGTCTGCCTTGTGCACGTGCTTCTGTGCTGCCTTCAGATATAGAAAGCATATGCACGTGCTTCTGTGCTGCCTTGTGCATGTGCTTCTGTGCTGCCTTGAGATATAGAAAGCATATGCACGTGCTTCTGTGCTTCCTTGAGATATAGAAAGCACATGCATGTGCTTCTGTCTGCCTTGTGCACATGCTTCTGTGCTTCCTTGAGATATAGAAAGCATATGCACGTGCTTCTGTGCTGCCTTGAGATATAGAAAGCATATGCACGTGCTTCTGTCTGCCTTGAGATATAGAAAGCATATGCACATGCTTCTGTGCTTCCTTGAGATATAAAAAGCATATGCACGTGCTTCTGTCTGCCTTGTGCACGTGCTTCTGTGCTGCCTTGAGATTTAGAAAGCATATGCACGTGCTTCTGTGCTTCCTTGAGATATAGAAAGCATATCCAAGTGCTTCTGTGCTTCCTTGAGATATAGAAAGCATCTGCACGTGCTTCTTTGCTGCCTTGAGATATAGAAAGCATATGCACGTTCTTCTGTCTGCCTTGTGCACGTTCTTCTGTGCTACCTTTAGATATAGAAAGCATATGCACGTGCTTCTGTCCTGCCTTGAGATATAGAAAGCATATGCACGTCCTTCTGCTCTGCCTTGAGATATAGAAAGCATATGCACATGCTTTTGTGCTTCCTTGAGATATAGAAAGCATATGCATGTGCTTCTGTCTGCCTTGAGATATAGAAAGCATATGCACGTGCTTCTGTGCTTCCTTGAGATATAGAAAGCATATGCACGTGATTCTGTGCTGGCGTGAGATATAGAAAGCATATGCATGTGCTTCTGTGCTGCCTTGTGCACGTGCTTCTTGGCTGCCTTGAGATATAGAAAGCATATGCACATGCTTTTGTGCTTCCTTGAGATATAGAAAGCATATGCATGTGCTTCTGTCTGCCTTGAGATATAGAAAGCATATGCACGTGCTTCTGTGCTTCCTTGAGATATAGAAAGCATATGCAGGTGATTCTGTGCTGGCGTGAGATATAGAAAGCATTTGCGTGTGCTTCTGTGCTGCCTTGTGCACGTGCTTCTTGGCTGCCTTGAGATATAGAAAGCATATGCATGTGCTTCTGTGCTGCCTTGGAATATAGAAAGCATATGCACGTGCGTCTGTGCTGCCTTGAGATATAGAAAGCATATGCACGTGCTTCTGTGCTTCCTTGAGATATAGAAAGCATATGCAGGTGATTCTGTGCTGGCGTGAGATATAGAAAGCATATGCATGTGCTTCTGTCTGCCTTGTGCACGTGGTTCTGCGCTTCCTTGAGATATAGAAAGCATATGCACGTGCTTCTGTGCTGCCTTGAGATATAGAAAGCATATGCACGTGCTTCTGTGCTGCCTTGAGATATAGAAAGCATATGCACGTGCTTCTGTGCTGCTTTGAGATATAGAAAGCATATTCACGTGCTTCTGTGCTGCCTTGAGATATAGAAAGCATATGCACGTGCTTCTATCTGCCTTGTGCACGTGCTTCTGTGCTTCCTTGAGATATAGAAAGCATGTGCACGTGCTTCTGTGCTGCCTTGAGATATAGAAAGCATATGCATGTGCTTCTGTCTGCCTTGTGCACGTGCTTCTGTGCTGCCTTCAGATATAGAAAGCATATGCACGTGCTTCTGTGCTGCCTTGTGCATGTGCTTCTGTGCTGCCTTGAGATATAGAAAGCATATGCACGTGCTTCTGTGCTTCCTTGAGATATAGAAAGCACATGCATGTGCTTCTGTCTGCCTTCTGCACATGCTTCTGTGCTTCCTTGAGATATAGAAAGCATATGCACGTGCTTCTGTGCTGCCTTGAGATATAGAAAGCATATGCACGTGCTTCTGTCTGCCTTGAGATATAGAAAGCATATGCACATGCTTCTGTGCTTCCTTGAGATATAGAAAGCATATGCACGTGCTTCTGTCTGCCTTGTGCACGTGCTTCTGTGCTGCCTTGAGATATAGAAAGTATATGCACGTGCTTCTGTGCTTCCTTGAGATATAGAAAGCATATGCACGTGCTTCTGTGCTGCCTTGAGATATAGAAAGCATATGCACGTGCTTCTGTCTGCCTTGAGATATAGAAAGCATATGCACATGCTTCTGTGCTTCCTTGAGATATAGAAAGCATATGCACGTGCTTCTGTCTGCCTTGTGCACATGCTTCTGTGCTGCCTTGAGATATAGAAAGCATATGCACGTCCTTCTGTGCTGCCTTGAGATATAGAAAGCATATGCACATGCTTTTGTGCTTCCTTGAGATATAGAAAGCATATGCATGTGCTTCTGTCTGCCTTGAGATATAGAAAGCATATGCACGTGCTTCTGTGCTTCCTTGAGATATAGAAAGCATATGCACGTGATTCTGTGCTGGCGTGAGATATAGAAAGCATATGCATGTGCTTCTGTGCTGCCTTGTGCACGTGCTTCTTGGCTGCCTTGAGATATAGAAAGCATATGCACATGCTTTTGTGCTTCCTTGAGATATAGAAAGCATATGCATGTGCTTCTGTCTGCCTTGAGATATAGAAAGCATATGCACGTGCTTCTGTGCTTCCTTGAGATATAGAAAGCATATGCAGGTGATTCTGTGCTGGCGTGAGATATAGAAAGCATTTGCATGTGCTTCTGTGCTGCCTTGTGCACGTGCTTCTTGGCTGCCTTGAGATATAGAAAGCATATGCATGTGCTTCTGTGCTGCCTTGGAATATAGAAAGCATATGCACGTGCTTCTGTGCTGCCTTGAGATATAGAAAGCATATGCACGTGCTTCTGTGCTTCCTTGAGATATAGAAAGCATATTCACATGCTCCTGTGCTTCCTTGAGATATAGAAAGCATATGCATGTGCTTCTGTCTGCCTTGTGCACATGCTTCTGTGCTGCCTTGAGATATAGAAAGCATATGCACGTGCTTCTGTGCTTCCTTGAGATATAGAAAGCATATGCAGGTGATTCTGTGCTGGCGTGCGATATAGAAAGCATATGCATGTGTTTCTGTCTGCCTTGTGCACGTGGTTCTGCGCTTCCTTGAGATATAGAAAGCATATGCACGTGCTTCTGTGCTGCCTTGATATATAGAAAGCATATGCACATGCTTCTGTGCTGCCTTGAGATATAGAAAGCATATTCACATGCTTCTGTGCTTCCTTGAGATATAGAAAGCATATGCATGTGCTTCTGTCTGCCTTGTGCATGTGCTTCTGTACTGCCTTGAGATATAGAAAGCATATGCACGTGCTTCTGTGCTTCCTTGAGATATAGAAAACATATGCACATGCTTTTGTGCTTCCTTGAGATATAGAAAGCATATGCATGTGCTTCTGTCTGCCTTGAGATATAGAAAGCATATGCACGTGCTTCTGTGCTTCCTTGAGATATAGAAAGCATATGCACGTGATTCTGTGCTGGCGTGAGATATAGAAAGCATATGCATGTGCTTCTGTGCTACCTTGTGCACGTGCTTCTTGGCTGCCTTGAGATATAGAAAGCATATGCACATGCTTTTGTGCTTCCTTGAGATATAGAAAGCATATGCATGTGCTTCTGTCTGCCTTGAGATATAGAAAGCATATGCACGTGCTTCTGTGCTTCCTTGAGATATAGAAAGCATATGCAGGTGATTCTGTGCTGGCGTGAGATATAGAAAGCACATGCATGTGCTTCTGTCTGCCTTCTGCACATGCTTCTGTGCTTCCTTGAGATATAGAAAGCATATGCACGTGCTTCTGTGCTGCCTTGAGATATAGAAAGCATATGCACGTGCTTCTGTCTGCCTTGAGATATAGAAAGCATATGCACATGCTTCTGTGCTTCCTTGAGATATAGAAAGCATATGCACGTGCTTCTGTCTGCCTTGTGCACGTGCTTCTGTGCTGCCTTGAGATATAGAAAGTATATGCACGTGCTTCTGTGCTTCCTTGAGATATAGAAAGCATATGCACGTGCTTCTGTGCTGCCTTGAGATATAGAAAGCATATGCACGTGCTTCTGTCTGCCTTGAGATATAGAAAGCATATGCACATGCTTCTGTGCTTCCTTGAGATATAGAAAGCATATGCACGTGCTTCTGTCTGCCTTGTGCACATGCTTCTGTGCTGCCTTGAGATATAGAAAGCATATGCACATGCTTTTGTGCTTCCTTGAGATATAGAAAGCATATGCATGTGCTTCTGTCTGCCTTGAGATATAGAAAGCATATGCACGTGCTTCTGTGCTTCCTTGAGATATAGAAAGCATATGCACGTGATTCTGTGCTGGCGTGAGATATAGAAAGCATATGCATGTGCTTCTGTGCTGCCTTGTGCACGTGCTTCTTGGCTGCCTTGAGATATAGAAAGCATATGCACATGCTTTTGTGCTTCCTTGAGATATAGAAAGCATATGCATGTGCTTCTGTCTGCCTTGAGATATAGAAAGCATATGCACGTGCTTCTGTGCTTCCTTGAGATATAGAAAGCATATGCAGGTGATTCTGTGCTGGCGTGAGATATAGAAAGCATTTGCATGTGCTTCTGTGCTGCCTTGTGCACGTGCTTCTTGGCTGCCTTGAGATATAGAAAGCATATGCATGTGCTTCTGTGCTGCCTTGGAATATAGAAAGCATATGCACGTGCTTCTGTGCTGCCTTGAGATATAGAAAGCATATGCACGTGCTTCTGTGCTTCCTTGAGATATAGAAAGCATATTCACATGCTCCTGTGCTTCCTTGAGATATAGAAAGCATATGCATGTGCTTCTGTCTGCCTTGTGCACATGCTTCTGTGCTGCCTTGAGATATAGAAAGCATATGCACGTGCTTCTGTGCTTCCTTGAGATATAGAAAGCATATGCAGGTGATTCTGTGCTGGCGTGCGATATAGAAAGCATATGCATGTGTTTCTGTCTGCCTTGTGCACGTGGTTCTGCGCTTCCTTGAGATATAGAAAGCATATGCACGTGCTTCTGTGCTGCCTTGATATATAGAAAGCATATGCACATGCTTCTGTGCTGCCTTGAGATATAGAAAGCATATTCACATGCTTCTGTGCTTCCTTGAGATATAGAAAGCATATGCATGTGCTTCTGTCTGCCTTGTGCATGTGCTTCTGTACTGCCTTGAGATATAGAAAGCATATGCACGTGCTTCTGTGCTTCCTTGAGATATAGAAAACATATGCACGTGCTTCTGTGCTTCCTTGAGATATAGAAAGCATATGCATGTGCTTCTGTGCATGTGCTTCTTTGCTGTCTTGAGATATAGAAAGCATATGCACGTGCTTCTCTGCTTCCTTGAGATATAGAAAGCATATGCACATGCTTCTGTGTTTCCTTGAGATATAGAAAGCATATGCACGTGTTTCTGTGCTTCCTTGAGATATAGAAAGCATATGCACGTGCTTCTGTGCTGCCTTGAGATATAGAAAGCATATGCACATGTTTCTGTGCTTCCTTCAGATATAGAAAGCATATGCACGTGCTTCTGTGCTTCCTTCAGATATAGAAAGCATATGCACGTGCTTCTGTGCTGCCTTGTGCACGTGCTTCTCTGCTGCCTTGAGATATAGAAAGCATAGGCACGTGCTTCTGTGCTTCCTTGAGATATAGAAAGCATATGCACGTGCTTCTGTGCTGCCTTGAGATATTGAAAGCATATGC
Source organism: Ambystoma mexicanum (assembly GCF_040938575.1). NCBI lineage: Eukaryota > Metazoa > Chordata > Amphibia > Caudata > Ambystomatidae > Ambystoma > Ambystoma mexicanum. Next base: position 36,043,969 of record NC_090935.1, on the reverse strand, counting down.
ACGTGCTTCTGTGCTTCCTTGAGATATAGAAAGCATATGCACGTGCTTCTGTCTGCCTTGTGCACGTGCTTCTGTGCTGCCTTGAGATATAGAACACATATGAACGTGCTTCTGTGCTGCCTTGAGATATAGAAAGCATATGCATGTGCTTCTGTGCTGCCTTCAGATATATAAAGCATATGCACGTGCTTCTGTGCTGCCTTGAGATATAGAAAGCATATGCATGTGCTTCTGTGCTGCCTTGAGATATAGAAAGCATATGCACGTGCTTCTGTGCTGCCTTGAGATATAGAAAGCATATGTACGTGCTTCTGTGCTGCCTTGTGCACATGCTTCTGTGCTTCCTTGAGATATAGAAAGCATATACACGTGCTTCTCTGCTGCCTTGAGATATAGAAAGCATATGCACCTGCTTATGTGCTGCCTTGTGCACGTGCTTCTGTGCTTCCTTGAGATATAGAAAGCATATGCACGTGCTTCTGTGCTGCCTTGTGCACGTGTTTCTGTGCTGCCTTGAGATATAGAAAGCATATGCACGTGCTTCTGTGCTGCCTTGAGATATAGAAAGCATAAGCACGTGCTTCTGTGCTGCCTTTAGATATAGAAAGCATATGCACATTCTTCTGTGCTTCCTTGAGATATAGAAAGCATATGCACGTGCTTCTGTCTGCCTTGTGCACATGCTTCTGTACTGCCTTGAGATATAGAAAGCATATGCACGTGCTTCTGTGCTTCCTTGAGATATAGAAAGCATATGCATGTGCTTCTGTGCTGCCTTGAGATATAGAAAGCATATGTACGTGCTTCTGTGCTGCCTTGTGCACATGCTTCTGTGCTGCCTTGAGATATAGAAAGCATATGCACGTGCTTCTGTGCTGCCTTGTGCACGTGCTTCTGTGCTGCCTTGAGATATAGAAAGCATATGCACGTGCTTCTGTGCTGCCTTGAGATATAGAAAGCATATTCAAGTGCTTCTGTGCTGCCTTGAGATATAGAAAGCATATGCACGTGCTTCTATCTGCCTTGTGCACGTGCTTCTGTGCTTCCTTGAGATATAGAAAGCATATGCACGTGCTTCTGTGCTGCCTTGAGATATAGAAAGCATATGTACGTGCTTCTGTGCTGCCTTGTGCACATGCTTCTGTGCTGCCTTGAGATATAGAAAGCATATGCACGTGCTTCTGTGCTGCCTTGTGCACATGCTTCTGTGCTTCCTTGAGATATAGAAAGCATATGCACGTGCATCTGTGATTCCTTGAGATATAGAAAGCATATGAATGTGCTTCTGTCTGCCTTGTGCACGTGCTTCTGTGCTTCCTTGAGATATAGAAAGCATGTGCACGTGCTTCTGTGCTGCCTTGAGATATAGAAAGCATATGCATGTGCTTCTGTCTGCCTTGTGCACGTGCTTCTGTGCTGCCTTCAGATATAGAAAGCATATGCACGTGCTTCTGTGCTGCCCTGTGCATATGCTTCTGTGCTACCTTGAGATATAGAAAGCATATGCACGTGCTTCTGTGCTTCCTTGAGATATAGAAAGCACATGCATGTGCTTCTGTCTGCCTTGTGCACATGCTTCTGTGCTTCCTTGAGATATAGAAAGCATATGCACGTGCTTCTGTGCTGCCTTGAGATATAGAAAGCATATGCACGTGCTTCTGTCTGCCTTGAGATATAGAAAGCATATGCACATGCTTCTGTGCTTCCTTGAGATATAGAAAGCATATGCACGTGCTTCTGTCTGCCTTGTGCACGTGCTTCTGTGCTGCCTTGAGATATAGAAAGCATATGCACGTGCTTCTGTGCTTCCTTGAGATATAGAAAGCATATGCAAGTGCTTCTGTGCTTCCTTGAGATATAGAAAGCATCTGCACGTGCTTCTTTGCTGCCTTGTGATATAGAAAGCATATGCACGTTCTTCTGTCTGCCTTGTGCACGTGCTTCTGTGCTTCCTTTAGATATAGAAAGCATATGCACGTGCTTCTGTGCTGCCTTGAGATATAGAAAGCATATGCACGTCCTTCTGTGCTGCCTTGAGATATAGAAAGCATATGCACATGCTTCTGTGCTGCCTTGAGATATAGAAAGCATATGCACCTGCTTCTGTGCTGCCTTGTGCACGTGCTTCTGTGCTTCCTTGAGATATAGAAAGCATATGCACGTGCTTCTGTGCTGCCTTGTCCACGTGTTTCTGTGCTGCCTTGAGATATAGAAAGCATATGCACGTGCTTCTGTGCTGCCTTGAGATATAGAAAGCATAAGCACGTGCTTCTGTGCTGCCTTTAGATATAGAAAGCATATGCACATTCTTCTGTGCTTCCTTGAGATATAGAAAGCATATGCACGTGCTTCTGTCTGCCTTGTGCACGTGCTTCTGTACTGCCTTGAGATATAGAAAGCATATGCACGTGCTTCTTTGCTTCCTTGAGATATAGAAAGCATATGCACGTACTTCTGTGCTGCCTTGAGATATAGAAAGTATATGTACGTGCTTCTGTGCTGCCTTGTGGACATGCTTCCGTGCTGCCTTGAGATATAGAAAGCATATGCACGTGCTTCTGTGCTGCCTTTTGCACGTGCTTCTGTGCTGCCTTGAGATATAGAAAGCATATGCACGTGCTTCTGTGCTGCCTTGAGATATAGAAAGCATATTCACGTGCTTCTGTGCTGCCTTGAGATATAGAAAGCATATGCACGTGCTTCTATCTGCCTTGTGCACATGCTTCTGTGCTTCCTTGAGATATAGAAAGCATATGCACGTGCATCTGTGATTCCTTGAGATATAGAAAGCATATACACGTGCTTCTGTGCTGCCTTGAGATATAGAAAGCATATGCACGTGCTTCTGTGCTTCCTTGAGATATAGAAAGCATATGCACGTGCTTCTGTGCTGCCTTGTGCACGTGTTTCTGTGCTGCCTTGAGATATAGAAAGCATATGCACGTGCTTCTGTGCTGCCTTGCGATATAGAAAGCACAAGCATGTGCTTCTGTGCTGCCTTTAGATATAGAAAGCATATGCACATTCTTCTGTGCTTCCTTGAGATATAGAAAGCATATGCACGTGCTTCTGTCTGCCTTGTGCACGTGCTTCTGTACTGCCTTGAGATATAGAAAGCATATGCACGTGCTTCTGTGCTTCCTTGAGATATAGAAAGCATATGCACGTGCTTCTGTGCTGCCTTGAGATATAGAAAGCATATGTATGTGCTTCTGTGCTGCCTTGTGCACATGCTTCTGTGCTGCCTTGAGATATAGAAAGCATAAGCACGTGCTTCTGTGCTGCCTTGTGCACGTGCTACTGTGCTGCCTTGAGATATAGAAAGCATATGCACGTGCTTCTATCTGCCTTGTGCACATGCTTCTGTGCTTCCTTGAGATATAGAAAGCATATGCACGTGCATCTGTGATTCCTTGAGATATAGAAAGCATATACACGTGCTTCTGTGCTGCCTTGAGATATAGAAAGCATATGCACGTGCTTCTGTGCTTCCTTGAGATATAGAAAGCATATGCACGTGCTTCTGTGCTGCCTTGTGCACGTGTTTCTGTGCTGCCTTGAGATATAGAAAGCATATGCACGTGCTTCTGTGCTGCCTTGCGATATAGAAAGCACAAGCATGTGCTTCTGTGCTGCCTTTAGATATAGAAAGCATATGCACATTCTTCTGTGCTTCCTTGAGATATAGAAAGCATATGCACGTGCTTCTGTCTGCCTTGTGCACGTGCTTCTGTACTGCCTTGAGATATAGAAAGCATATGCACGTGCTTCTGTGCTTCCTTGAGATATAGAAAGCATATGCACGTGCTTCTGTGCTGCCTTGAGATATAGAAAGCATATGTATGTGCTTCTGTGCTGCCTTGTGCACATGCTTCTGTGCTGCCTTGAGATATAGAAAGCATAAGCACGTGCTTCTGTGCTGCCTTGTGCACGTGCTACTGTGCTGCCTTGAGATATAGAAAGCATATGCACGTGCTTCTGTGCTGCCTTGAGATATAGAAAGCATATTCACGTGCTTCTGTGCTGCCTTGAGATATAGAAAGCATATGCACGTGCTTCTATCTGCCTTGTGCACGTGCTTCTGTGCTTCCTTGAGATATAGAAAGCATATGCACGTGCATCTGTGATTCCTTGAGATATAGAAAGCATATGAATGTGCTTCTGTCTGCCTTGTGCACGTGCTTCTGTGCTTCCTTGAGATATAGAAAGCATGTGCACGTGCTTCTGTGCTGCCTTGAGATATAGAAAGCATATGCATGTGCTTCTGTCTGCCTTGTGCACGTGCTTCTGTGCTGCCTTCAGATATAGAAAGCATATGCACGTGCTTCTGTGCTGCCTTGTGCATGTGCTTCTGTGCTGCCTTGAGATATAGAAAGCATATGCACGTGCTTCTGTGCTTCCTTGAGATATAGAAAGCACATGCATGTGCTTCTGTCTGCCTTGTGCACATGCTTCTGTGCTTCCTTGAGATATAGAAAGCATATGCACGTGCTTCTGTGCTGCCTTGAGATATAGAAAGCATATGCACGTGCTTCTGTCTGCCTTGAGATATAGAAAGCATATGCACATGCTTCTGTGCTTCCTTGAGATATAGAAAGCATATGCACGTGCTTCTGTCTGCCTTGTGCAGGTGCTTCTGTGCTGCCTTGAGATATAGAAAGCATATGCACGTGCTTCTGTGCTTCCTTGAGATATAGAAAGCATATGCAAGTGCTTCTGTGCTTCCTTGAGATATAGAAAGCATCTGCACGTGCTTCTTTGCTGCCTTGAGATATAGAAAGCATATGCACGTTCTTCTGTCTGCCTTGTGCACGTGCTTCTGTGCTTCCTTTAGATATAGAAAGCATATGCACGTGCTTCTGTGCTGCCTTGAGATATAGAAAGCATATGCACGTGCTTCTGTGCTGCCTTGAGATATAGAAAGCATATGCACATGTTTCTGTGCTTCCTTCAGATATAGAAAGCATATGCACGTGCTTCTGTGCTTCCTTCAGATATAGAAAGCATATGCACGTGCTTCTGTGCTGCCTTGTGCACGTGCTTCTCTGCTGCCTTGAGATATAGAAAGCATAGGCACGTGCTTCTGTGCTTCCTTGAGATATAGAAAGCATATGCACGTGCTTCTGTGCTGCCTTGAGATATTGAAAGCATATGCACGTGCTTCTGTGCTTCCTTGAGATATAGAAAGCATATGCACGTGCTTCTGTCTGCCTTGTGCACGTGCTTCTGTGCTGCCTTGAGATATAGAACACATATGCACGTGCTTCTGTGCTGCCTTGAGATATAGAAAGCATATGCATGTGCTTCTGTGCTGCCTTCAGATATATAAAGCATATGCACGTGCTTCTGTGCTGCCTTGAGATATAGAAAGCATATGCATGTGCTTCTGTGCTGCCTTGAGATATAGAAAGCATATGCACGTGCTTCTGTCTGCATTGTGCACGTGCTTCTGTGCTTCCTTGAGATATAGAAAGCATATACATGTGCTTCTCTGCTGCCTTGAGATATAGAAAGCATATGCACCTGCTTCTGTGCTGCCTTGTGCACGTGCTTCTGTGCTTCCTTGAGATATAGAAAGCATATGCACGTGCTTCTGTGCTGCCTTGTGCACGTGTTTCTGTGCTGCCTTGAGATATAGAAAGCATATGCACGTGCTTCTGTGCTGCCTTGAGATATAGAAAGCATAAGCACGTGCTTCTGTGCTGCCTTTAGATATAGAAAGCATATGCACATTCTTCTGTGCTTCCTTGAGATATAGAAAGCATATGCACGTGCTTCTGTCTGCCTTGTGCACATGCTTCTGTACTGCCTTGAGATATAGAAAGCATATGCACGTGCTTCTGTGCTTCCTTGAGATATAGAAAGCATATGCATGTGCTTCTGTGCTGCCTTGAGATATAGAAAGCATATGTACGTGCTTCTGTGCTGCCTTGTGCACATGCTTCTGTGCTGCCTTGAGATATAGAAAGCATATGCACGTGCTTCTGTGCTGCCTTGTGCACGTGCTTCTGTGCTGCCTTGAGATATAGAAAGCATATGCACGTGCTTCTGTGCTGCCTTGAGATATAGAAAGCATATTCACGTGCTTCTGTGCTGCCTTGAGATATAGAAAGCATATGCACGTGCTTCTATCTGCCTTGTGCACGTGCTTCTGTGCTACCTTGAGATATAGAAAGCATATGCACGTGCTTCTGTGCTGCCTTGAGATATAGAAAGCATATGTACGTGCTTCTGTGCTGCCTTGTGCACATGCTTCTGTGCTGCCTTGAGATATAGAAAGCATATGCACGTGCTTCTGTGCTGCCTTGTGCACGTGCTTCTGTGCTGCCTTGAGATATAGAAAGCATATGCACGTGCTTCTGTGCTGCCTTGAGATATAGAAAGCATATGTACGTGCTTCTGTGCTGCCTTGTGCACATGCTTCTGTGCTTCCTTGAGATATAGAAAGCATATGCACGTGCATCTGTGATTCCTTGAGATATAGAAAGCATATGAATGTGCTTCTGTCTGCCTTGTGCACGTGTTTCTGTGCTTCCTTGAGATATAGAAAGCATGTGCACGGGCTTCTGTGCTGCCTTGAGATATAGAAAGCATAAGCATGTGCTTCTGTCTGCCTTGTGCACGTGCTTCTGTGCTGCCTTCAGATATAGAAAGCATATGCACGTGCTTCTGTGCTGCCTTGTGCATGTGCTTCTGTGCTGCCTTGAGATATAGAAAGCATATGCACGTGCTTCTGTGCTGCCTTGAGATATAGAAAGCATATGCACATGCTTCTGTGCTTCCTTGAGATATAGAAAGCATATGCACGTGCATCTGTGATTCCTTGAGATATAGAAAGCATATGAATGTGCTTCTGTCTGCCTTGTGCTCGTGCTTCTGTGCTTCCTTGAGATATAGAAAGCATGTGCACGTGCTTCTGTGCTGCCTTGAGATATAGAAAGCATATGCATGTGCTTCTGTCTGCCTTGTGCACGTGCTTCTGTGCTGCCTTCAGATATAGAAAGCATATGCACGTGCTTCTGTGCTGCCCTGTGCATGTGCTTCTGTGCTACCTTGAGATATAGAAAGCATATGCACGTGCTTCTGTGCTTCCTTGAGATATAGAAAGCACATGCATGTGCTTCTGTCTGCCTTGTGCACATGCTTCTGTGCTTCCTTGAGATATAGAAAGCATATGCACGTGCTTCTGTGCTGCCTTGAGATATAGAAAGCATATGCACGTGCTTCTGTCTGCCTTGAGATATAGAAAGCATATGCACATGCTTCTGTGCTTCCTTGAGATATAGAAAGCATATGCACATGCTTCTGTCTGCCTTGTGCACGTGCTTCTGTGCTGCCTTGAGATATAGAAAGCATATGCATGTGCTTCTGTGCTTCCTTGAGATATAGAAAGCATATGCAAGTGCTTCTGTGCTTCCTTGAGATATAGAAAGCATCTGCACGTGCTTCTTTGCTGCCTTGAGATATAGAAAGCATATGCACGTTCTTCTGTCTGCCTTGTGCACGTGCTTCTGTGCTTCCTTTAGATATAGAAAGCATATGCACGTGCTTCTGTGCTGCCTTGAGATATAGAAAGCATATTCACGTCCTTCTGTGCTGCCTTGAGATATAGAAAGCATATGCACGTGCTTCTGTGCTGCCTTGAGATATAGAAAGCATATGCACCTGCTTCTGTGCTGCCTTGTGCACGTGCTTCTGTGCTTCCTTGAGATATAGAAAGCATATGCACGTGCTTCTGTGCTGCCTTGTCCACGTGTTTCTGTGCTGCCTTGAGATATAGAAAGCATATGCACGTGCTTCTGTGCTGCCTTGAGATATAGAAAGCATAAGCATGTGCTTCTGTGCTGCCTTTAGATATAGAAAGCATATGCACATTCTTCTGTGCTTCCTTGAGATATAGAAAGCATATGCACGTGCTTCTGTCTGCCTTGTGCACGTGCTTCTGTACTGCCTTGAGATATAGAAAGCATATGCACGTGCTTCTGTGCTTTCTTGAGATATAGAAAGCATATGCACGTACTTCTGTGCTGCCTTGAGATATAGAAAGTATATGTACGTGCTTCTGTGCTGCCTTGTGGACATGCTTCCGTGCTGCCTTGAGATATAGAAAGCATATGCACGTGCTTCTGTGCTGCCTTTTGCACGTGCTTCTGTGCTGCCTTGAGATATAGAAAGCATATGCACGTGCTTCTGTGCTGCCTTGAGATATAGAAAGCATATTCACGTGCTTCTGTGCTGCCTTGAGATATAGAAAGCATATGCACGTGCTTCTATCTGCCTTGTGCACGTGCTTCTGTGCTTCCTTGAGATATAGAAAGCATATGCACGTGCATCTGTGATTCCTTGAGATATAGAAAGCATATACACGTGCTTCTGTGCTGCCTTGAGATATAGAAAGCATATGCACGTGCTTCTGTGCTTCCTTGAGATATAGAAAGCATATGCACGTGCTTCTGTGCTGCCTTGTGCACGTGTTTCTGTGCTGCCTTGAGATATAGAAAGCATATGCACGTGCTTCTGTGCTGCCTTGCGATATAGAAAGCACAAGCATGTGCTTCTGTGCTGCCTTTAGATATAGAAAGCATATGCACATTCTTCTGTGCTTCCTTGAGATATAGAAAGCATATGCACGTGCTTCTGTCTGCCTTGTGCACGTGCTTCTGTACTGCCTTGAGATATAGAAAGCATATGCACGTGCTTCTGTGCTTCCTTGAGATATAGAAAGCATATGCATGTGCTTCTGTGCTGCCTTGAGATATAGAAAGCATATGTATGTGCTTCTGTGCTGCCTTGTGCACATGCTTCTGTGCTGCCTTGAGATATAGAAAGCATATGCACGTGCTTCTGTGCTGCCTTGTGCACGTGCTACTGTGCTGCCTTGAGATATAGAAAGCATATGCACGTGCTTCTGTGCTGCCTTGAGATATAGAAAGCATATTCACGTGCTTCTGTGCTGCCTTGAGATATAGAAAGCATATGCACGTGCTTCTATCTGCCTTGTGCACGTGCTTCTGTGCTTCCTTGAGATATAGAAAGCATATGCACGTGCATCTGTGATTCCTTGAGATATAGAAAGCATATGAATGTGCTTCTGTCTGCCTTGTGCACGTGCTTCTGTGCTTCCTTGAGATATAGAAAGCATGTGCACGTGCTTCTGTGCTGCCTTGAGATATAGAAAGCATATGCATGTGCTTCTGTCTGCCTTGTGCACGTGCTTCTGTGCTGCCTTCAGATATAGAAAGCATATGCACGTGCTTCTGTGCTGCCTTGTGCATGTGCTTCTGTGCTGCCTTGAGATATAGAAAGCATATGCACGTGCTTCTGTGCTTCCTTGAGATATAGAAAGCACATGCATGTGCTTCTGTCTGCCTTGTGCACATGCTTCTGTGCTTCCTTGAGATATAGAAAGCATATGCACGTGCTTCTGTGCTGCCTTGAGATATAGAAAGCATATGCACGTGCTTCTGTCTGCCTTGAGATATAGAAAGCATATGCACATGCTTCTGTGCTTCCTTGAGATATAGAAAGCATATGCACGTGCTTCTGTCTGCCTTGTGCAGGTGCTTCTGTGCTGCCTTGAGATATAGAAAGCATATGCACGTGCTTCTGTGCTTCCTTGAGATATAGAAAGCATATGCAAGTGCTTCTGTGCTTCCTTGAGATATAGAAAGCATCTGCACGTGCTTCTTTGCTGCCTTGAGATATAGAAAGCATATGCACGTTCTTCTGTCTGCCTTGTGCACGTGCTTCTGTGCTTCCTTTAGATATAGAAAGCATATGCACGTGCTTCTGTGCTGCCTTGAGATATAGAAAGCATATGCACGTCCTTCTGTGCTGCCTTGAGATATAGAAAGCATATGCACATGCTTTTGTGCTTCCTTGAGATATAGAAAGCATATGCATGTGCTTCTGCCTGCCTTGTGCACATGCTTCTGTGCTGCCTTGAGATATAGAAAGCATATGCACGTGCTTCTGTGCTTCCTTGAGATATAGAAAGCATATGCAGGTGATTCTGTGCTGGCGTGAGATATAGAAAGCATATGCATGTGCTTCTGTGCTGCCTTGTGCACGTGCTTCTTGGCTGCCTTGAGATATAGAAAGCATATGCATGTGCTTCTGTGCTGCCTTGGAATATAGAAAGCATATGCACGTGCTTCTGTGCTGCCTTGAGATATAGAAAGCATATGCACGTGCTTCTGTGCTTCCTTGAGATATAGAAAGCATGTGCACGTGCTTCTGTGCTGCTTTGAGATATAGAAAGCATATGCACGTGCTTCTGTACTGCCTTGAGATATAGAAAGCATATGCACGTGCTTCTGTGCTTCCTTGAGATATAGAAAACATATGCACGTGCTTCTGTGCTTCCTTGAGATATAGAAAGCATGTGCACATACTTCTTTGCTGCCTTGAGATATAGAAAGCATATGCACGTGCTTCTGTGCTGCCTTGGAAGATAGAAAGCATATGCACATGCTTCTTTGCTGCTTTGAGATATAGAAAGCATATGCTCGTGCTTCTGTGCTTCCTTGAGATATAGAAAGCATGTGCATGTGCTTCTTTGCTGCCTTGTGATATAGAAAGCATATGCACTTGCTTCTGTGCTTCCTTGAGATATAGAAAGCATATGCACGTGCTTCTGTGCTTCCTTGAGATATAGAAAACATATGCACGTGCTTCTGTGCTGCCTTGAGATATAGAAAGCATGTGCACGTGCTTCTTTGCTGCCTTGAGATATAGAAAGCATATGCACGTGCTTCTGTACTGCCTTGAGATATAGAAAGCATATGCATGTGCTTCTGTGCTTCCTTGAGATATAGACAACATATGCACGTGCTTCTGTGCTTCCTTGAGATATAGAAAGCATGTGCACGTACTTCTTTGCTGCCTTGAGATATAGAAAGCATATGCACGTGCTTCTGTGCTGCCTTGGAATATAGAAAGCATATGCACATGCTTCTTTGCTGCCTTGAGATATAGAAAGCATATGCTCGTGCTTCTGTGCTTCCTTGAGATATAGAAAGCATGTGCACGTGCTTCTTTGCTGCCTTGTGATATAGAAAGCATATGCACGTGCTTCTGTGCTTCCTTGAGATATAGAAAGCATATGCACGTGCTTCTGTGCTTCCTTGAGATATAGAAAACATATGCACGTGCTTCTGTGCTGCCTTGAGATATAGAATGCATATGCACGTGCTTCTGTGCTTCCTTGAGATATAGAAAGCATATGCACGTGCTTCTCTGCTTCCTTGAGATATAGAAAACATATGCACATGCTTCTGTGCTTCCTTGAGATATAGAAAGCATATGCACGGGCTTCTGTGCTGCCTTGGGATATAGAAAGCATATGTTTCTGTGCTTACTTGAGATATAGAAAGCATATGCACGTGCTTCTGTGCTTCCTTGAGATATAGAAAGCATATGCACGTGCTTCTGTGCTGCCTTGTGCAGATGCTTCTGTGCTGCCTTGAGATATAGAAAGCATATGCACGTGCTTTTGTGCTGCCTTGAGATATAGAAAGCAAATGCACATGCTTCTGTGCTGCCTTGAGATATAGAAAGCATATGCATGTGCTTCTGTGCTGCCTTGTGCACATGCTTCTGTGCTGCCTTGAGATATATAAAGCATATGCACGTGCTTCTGTGCTGCCTTGTGCACGTGCTTCTGTGCTGCCTTGAGATATAGAAAGCATATGCACGTGCTTCTGTGCTGCCTTGAGATATAAAAAGCATATGCACGTACTTCTGTGCTTCCTTGAGATATAGAAAGCATATGCACATGCTTCTGTCTGCCTTGTGCACGTGCTTTGAGATATAGAAAGCATATGCACGTGCTTCTCTGCTTCCTTGAGATATAGAAAACATATGCACGTGCTTCTGTGCTTCCTTGAGATATAGAAAGCATATGCACGTTCTTCTGTGCTTCCTTGAGATATAGAAAGCATATGCACGTGCTTCTGTGCTTCCTTGAGATATAGAAAGCATATGCACGTGCTTCTGTGCTTCCCTGAGATATAGAAAACATATGCACGTGCTTCTTTGCTGCCTTGAGATATAGAAAGCATATGCACGTGCTTCTCTGCTTCCTTGAGATATAGAAAGCATATGAACGTGCTTCGCTGCTGCCTTGAGATATAGAAAGCATATGCACGTGCTTCTCTGCTTCCTTGAGATATAGAAAACATATGCACGTGCTTCTGTGCTTCCTTGAGATATAGAAAGCATATGCACGTGCTTCTGTGCTTCCTTGAGATATAGAAAGCATATGCACGTGCTTCTTTGCTGCCTTGAGATATAGAAAGCATATGCACGTGCTTCTCTGCTGCCTTGAGATATAGAAAGCATATGCACGTGCTTCGGTGCTTCCTTGAGATATTGAAAACATATGCACGTGCTTCTGTGCTTCCTTGAGATATAGAAAGCATATGCACGTGCTTCTGTCTGCCTTGTGCACGTGCTTCTGTGCTGCCTTGAGATATAGAAAGTATATGCACGTGCTTCTGTGCTTCCTTGAGATATAGAAAGCATATGCACGTGCTTCTGTGCTGCCTTGAGATATAGAAAGCATATGCACGTGCTTCTGTCTGCCTTGAGATATAGAAAGCATATGCACATGCTTCTGTGCTTCCTTGAGATATAGAAAGCATATGCACCTGCTTCTGTCTGCCTTGTGAACATGCTTCTGTGCTGCCTTGAGATATAGAAAGCATATGCACATGCTTTTGTGCTTCCTTGAGATATAGAAAGCATATGCATGTGCTTCTGTCTGCCTTGAGATATAGAAAGCATATGCACGTGCTTCTGTGCTTCCTTGAGATATAGAAAGCATATGCACGTGATTCTGTGCTGGCGTGAGATATAGAAAGCATATGCATGTGCTTCTGTGCTGCCTTGTGCACGTGCTTCTTGGCTGCCTTGAGATATAGAAAGCATATGCACATGCTTTTGTGCTTCCTTGAGATATAGAAAGCATATGCATGTGCTTCTGTCTGCCTTGAGATATAGAAAGCATATGCACGTGCTTCTGTGCTTCCTTGAGATATAGAAAGCATATGCAGGTGATTCTGTGCTGGCGTGAGATATAGAAAGCATTTGCATGTGCTTCTGTGCTGCCTTGTGCACGTGCTTCTTGGCTGCCTTGAGATATAGAAAGCATATGCATGTGCTTCTGTGCTGCCTTGGAATATAGAAAGCATATGCACGTGCTTCTGTGCTGCCTTGAGATATAGAAAGCATATGCACGTGCTTCTGTGCTTCCTTGAGATATAGAAAGCATATTCACATGCTCCTGTGCTTCCTTGAGATATAGAAAGCATATGCATGTGCTTCTGTCTGCCTTGTGCACATGCTTCTGTGCTGCCTTGAGATATAGAAAGCATATGCACGTGCTTCTGTGCTTCCTTGAGATATAGAAAGCATATGCAGGTGATTCTGTGCTGGCGTGCGATATAGAAAGCATATGCATGTGTTTCTGTCTGCCTTGTGCACGTGGTTCTGCGCTTCCTTGAGATATAGAAAGCATATGCACGTGCTTCTGTGCTGCCTTGATATATAGAAAGCATATGCACATGCTTCTGTGCTGCCTTGAGATATAGAAAGCATATTCACATGCTTCTGTGCTTCCTTGAGATATAGAAAGCATATGCATGTGCTTCTGTCTGCCTTGTGCATGTGCTTCTGTACTGCCTTGAGATATAGAAAGCATATGCACGTGCTTCTGTGCTTCCTTGAGATATAGAAAACATATGCACGTGCTTCTGTGCTTCCTTGAGATATAGAAAGCATATGCATGTGCTTCTGTGCATGTGCTTCTTTGCTGTCTTGAGATATAGAAAGCATATGCACGTGCTTCTCTGCTTCCTTGAGATATAGAAAGCATATGCACATGCTTCTGTGTTTCCTTGAGATATAGAAAGCATATGCACGTGTTTCTGTGCTTCCTTGAGATATAGAAAGCATATGCACGTGCTTCTGTGCTGCCTTGAGATATAGAAAGCATATGCACATGTTTCTGTGCTTCCTTCAGATATAGAAAGCATATGCACGTGCTTCTGTGCTTCCTTCAGATATAGAAAGCATATGCACGTGCTTCTGTGCTGCCTTGTGCACGTGCTTCTCTGCTGCCTTGAGATATAGAAAGCATAGGCACGTGCTTCTGTGCTTCCTTGAGATATAGAAAGCATATGCACGTGCTTCTGTGCTGCCTTGAGATATTGAAAGCATATGCACGTGCTTCTGTGCTTCCTTGAGATATAGAAAGCATATGCACGTGCTTCTGTCTGCCTTGTGCACGTGCTTCTGTGCTGCCTTGAGATATAGAACACATATGAACGTGCTTCTGTGCTGCCTTGAGATATAGAAAGCATATGCATGTGCTTCTGTGCTGCCTTCAGATATATAAAGCATATGCACGTGCTTCTGTGCTGCCTTGAGATATAGAAAGCATATGCATGTGCTTCTGTGCTGCCTTGAGATATAGAAAGCATATGCACGTGCTTCTGTGCTGCCTTGAGATATAGAAAGCATATGTACGTGCTTCTGTGCTGCCTTGTGCACATGCTTCTGTGCTTCCTTGAGATATAGAAAGCATATACACGTGCTTCTCTGCTGCCTTGAGATATAGAAAGCATATGCACCTGCTTATGTGCTGCCTTGTGCACGTGCTTCTGTGCTTCCTTGAGATATAGAAAGCATATGCACGTGCTTCTGTGCTTCCTTGAGATATAGAAAGCATATGCACGTTCTTCTGTGCTGCCTTGGAATATAGAAAGCATATGCACATGCTTCTTTGCTGCCTTGAGATATAGAAAGCATATGCTCGTGCTTCTGTGCTTCCTTGAGATATAGAAAGCATGTGCACGTGCTTCTTTGCTGCCTTGTGATATAGAAAGCATATGCACGTGCTTCTGTGCTTCCTTGAGATATAGAAAGCATATGCACGTGCTTCTGTGCTTCCTTGAGATATAGAAAACATATGCACGTGCTTCTGTGCTGCCTTGAGATATAGAATGCATATGCACGTGCTTCTGTGCTTCCTTGAGATATAGAAAGCATATGCACGTGCTTCTCTGCTTCCTTGAGATATAGAAAACATATGCACATGCTTCTGTGCTTCCTTGAGATATAGAAAGCATATGCACGTGCTTCTGTGCTGCCTTGGGATATAGAAAGCATATGTTTCTGTGCTTACTTGAGATATAGAAAGCATATGCACGTGCTTCTGTGCTTCCTTGAGATATAGAAAGCATATGCACGTGCTTCTGTGCTGCCTTGTGCAGATGCTTCTGTGCTGCCTTGAGATATAGAAAGCATATGCACGTGCTTTTGTGCTGCCTTGAGATATAGAAAGCAAATGCACATGCTTCTGTGCTGCCTTGAGATATAGAAAGCATATGCATGTGCTTCTGTGCTGCCTTGTGCACATGCTTCTGTGCTGCCTTGAGATATATAAAGCATATGCACGTGCTTCTGTGCTGCCTTGTGCACGTGCTTCTGTGCTGCCTTGAGATATAGAAAGCATATGCACGTGCTTCTGTGCTGCCTTGAGATATAAAAAGCATATGCACGTACTTCTGTGCTTCCTTGAGATATAGAAAGCATATGCACATGCTTCTGTCTGCCTTGTGCACGTGCTTTGAGATATAGAAAGCATATGCACGTGCTTCTCTGCTTCCTTGAGATATAGAAAACATATGCACGTGCTTCTGTGCTTCCTTGAGATATAGAAAGCATATGCACGTTCTTCTGTGCTTCCTTGAGATATAGAAAGCATATGCACGTGCTTCTGTGCTTCCTTGAGATATAGAAAGCATATGCACGTGCTTCTGTGCTTCCCTGAGATATAGAAAACATATGCACGTGCTTCTTTGCTGCCTTGAGATATAGAAAGCATATGCACGTGCTTCTCTGCTTCCTTGAGATATAGAAAGCATATGAACGTGCTTCGCTGCTGCCTTGAGATATAGAAAGCATATGCACGTGCTTCTCTGCTTCCTTGAGATATAGAAAACATATGCACGTGCTTCTGTGCTTCCTTGAGATATAGAAAGCATATGCACGTGCTTCTGTGCTTCCTTGAGATATAGAAAGCATATGCACGTGCTTCTTTGCTGCCTTGAGATATAGAAAGCATATGCACGTGCTTCTCTGCTGCCTTGAGATATAGAAAGCATATGCACGTGCTTCGGTGCTTCCTTGAGATATTGAAAACATATGCACGTGCTTCTGTGCTTCCTTGAGATATAGAAAGCATATGCACGTGCTTCTGTCTGCCTTGTGCACGTGCTTCTGTGCTGCCTTGAGATATAGAAAGTATATGCACGTGCTTCTGTGCTTCCTTGAGATATAGAAAGCATATGCACGTGCTTCTGTGCTGCCTTGAGATATAGAAAGCATATGCACGTGCTTCTGTCTGCCTTGAGATATAGAAAGCATATGCACATGCTTCTGTGCTTCCTTGAGATATAGAAAGCATATGCACGTGCTTCTGTCTGCCTTGTGCACATGCTTCTGTGCTGCCTTGAGATATAGAAAGCATATGCACATGCTTTTGTGCTTCCTTGAGATATAGAAAGCATATGCATGTGCTTCTGTCTGCCTTGAGATATAGAAAGCATATGCACGTGCTTCTGTGCTTCCTTGAGATATAGAAAGCATATGCACGTGATTCTGTGCTGGCGTGAGATATAGAAAGCATATGCATGTGCTTCTGTGCTGCCTTGTGCACGTGCTTCTTGGCTGCCTTGAGATATAGAAAGCATATGCACATGCTTTTGTGCTTCCTTGAGATATAGAAAGCATATGCATGTGCTTCTGTCTGCCTTGAGATATAGAAAGCATATGCACGTGCTTCTGTGCTTCCTTGAGATATAGAAAGCATATGCAGGTGATTCTGTGCTGGCGTGAGATATAGAAAGCATTTGCATGTGCTTCTGTGCTGCCTTGTGCACGTGCTTCTTGGCTGCCTTGAGATATAGAAAGCATATGCATGTGCTTCTGTGCTGCCTTGGAATATAGAAAGCATATGCACGTGCTTCTGTGCTGCCTTGAGATATAGAAAGCATATGCACGTGCTTCTGTGCTTCCTTGAGATATAGAAAGCATATTCACATGCTCCTGTGCTTCCTTGAGATATAGAAAGCATATGCATGTGCTTCTGTCTGCCTTGTGCACATGCTTCTGTGCTGCCTTGAGATATAGAAAGCATATGCACGTGCTTCTGTGCTTCCTTGAGATATAGAAAGCATATGCAGGTGATTCTGTGCTGGCGTGCGATATAGAAAGCATATGCATGTGTTTCTGTCTGCCTTGTGCACGTGGTTCTGCGCTTCCTTGAGATATAGAAAGCATATGCACGTGCTTCTGTGCTGCCTTGATATATAGAAAGCATATGCACATGCTTCTGTGCTGCCTTGAGATATAGAAAGCATATTCACATGCTTCTGTGCTTCCTTGAGATATAGAAAGCATATGCATGTGCTTCTGTCTGCCTTGTGCATGTGCTTCTGTACTGCCTTGAGATATAGAAAGCATATGCACGTGCTTCTGTGCTTCCTTGAGATATAGAAAACATATGCACGTGCTTCTGTGCTTCCTTGAGATATAGAAAGCATATGCATGTGCTTCTGTGCATGTGCTTCTTTGCTGTCTTGAGATATAGAAAGCATATGCACGTGCTTCTCTGCTTCCTTGAGATATAGAAAGCATATGCACATGCTTCTGTGTTTCCTTGAGATATAGAAAGCATATGCACGTGTTTCTGTGCTTCCTTGAGATATAGAAAGCATATGCACGTGCTTCTGTGCTGCCTTGAGATATAGAAAGCATATGCACATGTTTCTGTGCTTCCTTCAGATATAGAAAGCATATGCACGTGCTTCTGTGCTTCCTTCAGATATAGAAAGCATATGCACGTGCTTCTGTGCTGCCTTGTGCACGTGCTTCTCTGCTGCCTTGAGATATAGAAAGCATAGGCACGTGCTTCTGTGCTTCCTTGAGATATAGAAAGCATATGCACGTGCTTCTGTGCTGCCTTGAGATATTGAAAGCATATGCACGTGCTTCTGTGCTTCCTTGAGATATAGAAAGCATATGCACGTGCTTCTGTCTGCCTTGTGCACGTGCTTCTGTGCTGCCTTGAGATATAGAACACATATGAACGTGCTTCTGTGCTGCCTTGAGATATAGAAAGCATATGCATGTGCTTCTGTGCTGCCTTCAGATATATAAAGCATATGCACGTGCTTCTGTGCTGCCTTGAGATATAGAAAGCATATGCATGTGCTTCTGTGCTGCCTTGAGATATAGAAAGCATATGCACGTGCTTCTGTGCTGCCTTGAGATATAGAAAGCATATGTACGTGCTTCTGTGCTGCCTTGTGCACATGCTTCTGTGCTTCCTTGAGATATAGAAAGCATATACACGTGCTTCTCTGCTGCCTTGAGATATAGAAAGCATATGCACCTGCTTATGTGCTGCCTTGTGCACGTGCTTCTGTGCTTCCTTGAGATATAGAAAGCATATGCACGTGCTTCTGTGCTGCCTTGTGCACGTGTTTCTGTGCTGCCTTGAGATATAGAAAGCATATGCACGTGCTTCTGTGCTGCCTTGAGATATAGAAAGCATAAGCACGTGCTTCTGTGCTGCCTTTAGATATAGAAAGCATATGCACATTCTTCTGTGCTTCCTTGAGATATAGAAAGCATATGCACGTGCTTCTGTCTGCCTTGTGCACATGCTTCTGTACTGCCTTGAGATATAGAAAGCATATGCACGTGCTTCTGTGCTTCCTTGAGATATAGAAAGCATATGCATGTGCTTCTGTGCTGCCTTGAGATATAGAAAGCATATGTACGTGCTTCTGTGCTGCCTTGTGCACATGCTTCTGTGCTGCCTTGAGATATAGAAAGCATATGCACGTGCTTCTGTGCTGCCTTGTGCACGTGCTTCTGTGCTGCCTTGAGATATAGAAAGCATATGCACGTGCTTCTGTGCTGCCTTGAGATATAGAAAGCATATTCAAGTGCTTCTGTGCTGCCTTGAGATATAGAAAGCATATGCACGTGCTTCTATCTGCCTTGTGCACGTGCTTCTGTGCTTCCTTGAGATATAGAAAGCATATGCACGTGCTTCTGTGCTGCCTTGAGATATAGAAAGCATATGTACGTGCTTCTGTGCTGCCTTGTGCACATGCTTCTGTGCTGCCTTGAGATATAGAAAGCATATGCACGTGCTTCTGTGCTGCCTTGTGCACATGCTTCTGTGCTTCCTTGAGATATAGAAAGCATATGCACGTGCATCTGTGATTCCTTGAGATATAGAAAGCATATGAATGTGCTTCTGTCTGCCTTGTGCACGTGCTTCTGTGCTTCCTTGAGATATAGAAAGCATGTGCACGTGCTTCTGTGCTGCCTTGAGATATAGAAAGCATATGCATGTGCTTCTGTCTGCCTTGTGCACGTGCTTCTGTGCTGCCTTCAGATATAGAAAGCATATGCACGTGCTTCTGTGCTGCCCTGTGCATATGCTTCTGTGCTACCTTGAGATATAGAAAGCATATGCACGTGCTTCTGTGCTTCCTTGAGATATAGAAAGCACATGCATGTGCTTCTGTCTGCCTTGTGCACATGCTTCTGTGCTTCCTTGAGATATAGAAAGCATATGCACGTGCTTCTGTGCTGCCTTGAGATATAGAAAGCATATGCACGTGCTTCTGTCTGCCTTGAGATATAGAAAGCATATGCACATGCTTCTGTGCTTCCTTGAGATATAGAAAGCATATGCACGTGCTTCTGTCTGCCTTGTGCACGTGCTTCTGTGCTGCCTTGAGATATAGAAAGCATATGCACGTGCTTCTGTGCTTCCTTGAGATATAGAAAGCATATGCAAGTGCTTCTGTGCTTCCTTGAGATATAGAAAGCATCTGCACGTGCTTCTTTGCTGCCTTGTGATATAGAAAGCATATGCACGTTCTTCTGTCTGCCTTGTGCACGTGCTTCTGTGCTTCCTTTAGATATAGAAAGCATATGCACGTGCTTCTGTGCTGCCTTGAGATATAGAAAGCATATGCACGTCCTTCTGTGCTGCCTTGAGATATAGAAAGCATATGCACATGCTTCTGTGCTGCCTTGAGATATAGAAAGCATATGCACCTGCTTCTGTGCTGCCTTGTGCACGTGCTTCTGTGCTTCCTTGAGATATAGAAAGCATATGCACGTGCTTCTGTGCTGCCTTGTCCACGTGTTTCTGTGCTGCCTTGAGATATAGAAAGCATATGCACGTGCTTCTGTGCTGCCTTGAGATATAGAAAGCATAAGCACGTGCTTCTGTGCTGCCTTTAGATATAGAAAGCATATGCACATTCTTCTGTGCTTCCTTGAGATATAGAAAGCATATGCACGTGCTTCTGTCTGCCTTGTGCACGTGCTTCTGTACTGCCTTGAGATATAGAAAGCATATGCACGTGCTTCTTTGCTTCCTTGAGATATAGAAAGCATATGCACGTACTTCTGTGCTGCCTTGAGATATAGAAAGTATATGTACGTGCTTCTGTGCTGCCTTGTGGACATGCTTCCGTGCTGCCTTGAGATATAGAAAGCATATGCACGTGCTTCTGTGCTGCCTTTTGCACGTGCTTCTGTGCTGCCTTGAGATATAGAAAGCATATGCACGTGCTTCTGTGCTGCCTTGAGATATAGAAAGCATATTCACGTGCTTCTGTGCTGCCTTGAGATATAGAAAGCATATGCACGTGCTTCTATCTGCCTTGTGCACATGCTTCTGTGCTTCCTTGAGATATAGAAAGCATATGCACGTGCATCTGTGATTCCTTGAGATATAGAAAGCATATACACGTGCTTCTGTGCTGCCTTGAGATATAGAAAGCATATGCACGTGCTTCTGTGCTTCCTTGAGATATAGAAAGCATATGCACGTGCTTCTGTGCTGCCTTGTGCACGTGTTTCTGTGCTGCCTTGAGATATAGAAAGCATATGCACGTGCTTCTGTGCTGCCTTGCGATATAGAAAGCACAAGCATGTGCTTCTGTGCTGCCTTTAGATATAGAAAGCATATGCACATTCTTCTGTGCTTCCTTGAGATATAGAAAGCATATGCACGTGCTTCTGTCTGCCTTGTGCACGTGCTTCTGTACTGCCTTGAGATATAGAAAGCATATGCACGTGCTTCTGTGCTTCCTTGAGATATAGAAAGCATATGCACGTGCTTCTGTGCTGCCTTGAGATATAGAAAGCATATGTATGTGCTTCTGTGCTGCCTTGTGCACATGCTTCTGTGCTGCCTTGAGATATAGAAAGCATATGCACGTGCTTCTGTGCTGCCTTGTGCACGTGCTACTGTGCTGCCTTGAGATATAGAAAGCATATGCACGTGCTTCTGTGCTGCCTTGAGATATAGAAAGCATATTCACGTGCTTCTGTGCTGCCTTGAGATATAGAAAGCATATGCACGTGCTTCTATCTGCCTTGTGCACGTGCTTCTGTGCTTCCTTGAGATATAGAAAGCATATGCACGTGCATCTGTGATTCCTTGAGATATAGAAAGCATATGAATGTGCTTCTGTCTGCCTTGTGCACGTGCTTCTGTGCTTCCTTGAGATATAGAAAGCATGTGCACGTGCTTCTGTGCTGCCTTGAGATATAGAAAGCATATTCATGTGCTTCTGTCTGCCTTGTGCACGTGCTTCTGTGCTGCCTTCAGATATAGAAAGCATATGCACGTGCTTCTGTGCTGCCTTGTGCATGTGCTTCTGTGCTGCCTTGAGATATAGAAAGCATATGCACGTGCTTCTGTGCTTCCTTGAGATATAGAAAGCACATGCATGTGCTTCTGTCTGCCTTGTGCACATGCTTCTGTGCTTCCTTGAGATATAGAAAGCATATGCACGTGCTTCTGTGCTGCCTTGAGATATAGAAAGCATATGCACGTGCTTCTGTCTGCCTTGAGATATAGAAAGCATATGCACATGCTTCTGTGCTTCCTTGAGATATAGAAAGCATATGCACGTGCTTCTGTCTGCCTTGTGCAGGTGCTTCTGTGCTGCCTTGAGATATAGAAAGCATATGCACGTGCTTCTGTGCTTCCTTGAGATATAGAAAGCATATGCAAGTGCTTCTGTGCTTCCTTGAGATATAGAAAGCATCTGCACGTGCTTCTTTGCTGCCTTGAGATATAGAAAGCATATGCACGTTCTTCTGTCTGCCTTGTGCACGTGCTTCTGTGCTTCCTTTAGATATAGAAAGCATATGCACGTGCTTCTGTGCTGCCTTGAGATATAGAAAGCATATGCACGTGCTTCTGTGCTGCCTTGAGATATAGAAAGCATATGCACATGTTTCTGTGCTTCCTTCAGATATAGAAAGCATATGCACGTGCTTCTGTGCTTCCTTCAGATATAGAAAGCATATGCACGTGCTTCTGTGCTGCCTTGTGCACGTGCTTCTCTGCTGCCTTGAGATATAGAAAGCATAGGCACGTGCTTCTGTGCTTCCTTGAGATATAGAAAGCATATGCACGTGCTTCTGTGCTGCCTTGAGATATTGAAAGCATATGCACGTGCTTCTGTGCTTCCTTGAGATATAGAAAGCATATGCACGTGCTTCTGTCTGCCTTGTGCACGTGCTTCTGTGCTGCCTTGAGATATAGAACACATATGCACGTGCTTCTGTGCTGCCTTGAGATATAGAAAGCATATGCATGTGCTTCTGTGCTGCCTTCAGATATATAAAGCATATGCACGTGCTTCTGTGCTGCCTTGAGATATAGAAAGCATATGCATGTGCTTCTGTGCTGCCTTGAGATATAGAAAGCATATGCACGTGCTTCTGTCTGCATTGTGCACGTGCTTCTGTGCTTCCTTGAGATATAGAAAGCATATACATGTGCTTCTCTGCTGCCTTGAGATATAGAAAGCATATGCACCTGCTTCTGTGCTGCCTTGTGCACGTGCTTCTGTGCTTCCTTGAGATATAGAAAGCATATGCACGTGCTTCTGTGCTGCCTTGTGCACGTGTTTCTGTGCTGCCTTGAGATATAGAAAGCATATGCACGTGCTTCTGTGCTGCCTTGAGATATAGAAAGCATAAGCACGTGCTTCTGTGCTGCCTTTAGATATAGAAAGCATATGCACATTCTTCTGTGCTTCCTTGAGATATAGAAAGCATATGCACGTGCTTCTGTCTGCCTTGTGCACATGCTTCTGTACTGCCTTGAGATATAGAAAGCATATGCACGTGCTTCTGTGCTTCCTTGAGATATAGAAAGCATGTGCATGTGCTTCTGTGCTGCCTTGAGATATAGAAAGCATATGTACGTGCTTCTGTGCTGCCTTGTGCACATGCTTCTGTGCTGCCTTGAGATATAGAAAGCATATGCACGTGCTTCTGTGCTGCCTTGTGCACGTGCTTCTGTGCTGCCTTGAGATATAGAAAGCATATGCACGTGCTTCTGTGCTGCCTTGAGATATAGAAAGCATATTCACGTGCTTCTGTGCTGCCTTGAGATATAGAAAGCATATGCACGTGCTTCTATCTGCCTTGTGCACGTGCTTCTGTGCTTCCTTGAGATATAGAAAGCATATGCACGTGCTTCTGTGCTGCCTTGAGATATAGAAAGCATATGTACGTGCTTCTGTGCTGCCTTGTGCACATGCTTCTGTGCTGCCTTGAGATATAGAAAGCATATGCACGTGCTTCTGTGCTGCCTTGTGCACGTGCTTCTGTGCTGCCTTGAGATATAGAAAGCATATGCACGTGCTTCTGTGCTGCCTTGAGATATAGAAAGCATATGTACGTGCTTCTGTGCTGCCTTGTGCACATGCTTCTGTGCTTCCTTGAGATATAGAAAGCATATGCACGTGCATCTGTGATTCCTTGAGATATAGAAAGCATATGAATGTGCTTCTGTCTGCCTTGTGCACGTGTTTCTGTGCTTCCTTGAGATATAGAAAGCATGTGCACGGGCTTCTGTGCTGCCTTGAGATATAGAAAGCATATGCATGTGCTTCTGTCTGCCTTGTGCACGTGCTTCTGTGCTGCCTTCAGATATAGAAAGCATATGCACGTGCTTCTGTGCTGCCTTGTGCATGTGCTTCTGTGCTGCCTTGAGATATAGAAAGCATATGCACGTGCTTCTGTGCTGCCTTGAGATATAGAAAGCATATGCACATGCTTCTGTGCTTCCTTGAGATATAGAAAGCATATGCACGTGCATCTGTGATTCCTTGAGATATAGAAAGCATATGAATGTGCTTCTGTCTGCCTTGTGCACGTGCTTCTGTGCTTCCTTGAGATATAGAAAGCATGTGCACGTGCTTCTGTGCTGCCTTGAGATATAGAAAGCATATGCATGTGCTTCTGTCTGCCTTGTGCACGTGCTTCTGTGCTGCCTTCAGATATAGAAAGCATATGCACGTGCTTCTGTGCTGCCCTGTGCATGTGCTTCTGTGCTACCTTGAGATATAGAAAGCATATGCACGTGCTTCTGTGCTTCCTTGAGATATAGAAAGCACATGCATGTGCTTCTGTCTGCCTTGTGCACATGCTTCTGTGCTTCCTTGAGATATAGAAAGCATATGCACGTGCTTCTGTGCTGCCTTGAGATATAGAAAGCATATGCACGTGCTTCTGTCTGCCTTGAGATATAGAAAGCATATGCACATGCTTCTGTGCTTCCTTGAGATATAGAAAGCATATGCACATGCTTCTGTCTGCCTTGTGCACGTGCTTCTGTGCTGCCTTGAGATATAGAAAGCATATGCATGTGCTTCTGTGCTTCCTTGAGATATAGAAAGCATATGCAAGTGCTTCTGTGCTTCCTTGAGATATAGAAAGCATCTGCACGTGCTTCTTTGCTGCCTTGAGATATAGAAAGCATATGCACGTTCTTCTGTCTGCCTTGTGCACGTGCTTCTGTGCTTCCTTTAGATATAGAAAGCATATGCACGTGCTTCTGTGCTGCCTTGAGATATAGAAAGCATATTCACGTCCTTCTGTGCTGCCTTGAGATATAGAAAGCATATGCACGTGCTTCTGTGCTGCCTTGAGATATAGAAAGCATATGCACCTGCTTCTGTGCTGCCTTGTGCACGTGCTTCTGTGCTTCCTTGAGATATAGAAAGCATATGCACGTGCTTCTGTGCTGCCTTGTCCACGTGTTTCTGTGCTGCCTTGAGATATAGAAAGCATATGCACGTGCTTCTGTGCTGCCTTGAGATATAGAAAGCATAAGCATGTGCTTCTGTGCTGCCTTTAGATATAGAAAGCATATGCACATTCTTCTGTGCTTCCTTGAGATATAGAAAGCATATGCACGTGCTTCTGTCTGCCTTGTGCACGTGCTTCTGTACTGCCTTGAGATATAGAAAGCATATGCACGTGCTTCTGTGCTTTCTTGAGATATAGAAAGCATATGCACGTACTTCTGTGCTGCCTTGAGATATAGAAAGTATATGTACGTGCTTCTGTGCTGCCTTGTGGACATGCTTCCGTGCTGCCTTGAGATATAGAAAGCATATGCACGTGCTTCTGTGCTGCCTTTTGCACGTGCTTCTGTGCTGCCTTGAGATATAGAAAGCATATGCACGTGCTTCTGTGCTGCCTTGAGATATAGAAAGCATATTCACGTGCTTCTGTGCTGCCTTGAGATATAGAAAGCATATGCACGTGCTTCTATCTGCCTTGTGCACGTGCTTCTGTGCTTCCTTGAGATATAGAAAGCATATGCACGTGCATCTGTGATTCCTTGAGATATAGAAAGCATATACACGTGCTTCTGTGCTGCCTTGAGATATAGAAAGCATATGCACGTGCTTCTGTGCTTCCTTGAGATATAGAAAGCATATGCACGTGCTTCTGTGCTGCCTTGTGCACGTGTTTCTGTGCTGCCTTGAGATATAGAAAGCATATGCACGTGCTTCTGTGCTGCCTTGCGATATAGAAAGCACAAGCATGTGCTTCTGTGCTGCCTTTAGATATAGAAAGCATATGCACATTCTTCTGTGCTTCCTTGAGATATAGAAAGCATATGCACGTGCTTCTGTCTGCCTTGTGCACGTGCTTCTGTACTGCCTTGAGATATAGAAAGCATATGCACGTGCTTCTGTGCTTCCTTGAGATATAGAAAGCATATGCATGTGCTTCTGTGCTGCCTTGAGATATAGAAAGCATATGTATGTGCTTCTGTGCTGCCTTGTGCACATGCTTCTGTGCTGCCTTGAGATATAGAAAGCATATGCACGTGCTTCTGTGCTGCCTTGTGCACGTGCTACTGTGCTGCCTTGAGATATAGAAAGCATATGCACGTGCTTCTGTGCTGCCTTGAGATATAGAAAGCATATTCACGTGCTTCTGTGCTGCCTTGAGATATAGAAAGCATATGCACGTGCTTCTATCTGCCTTGTGCACGTGCTTCTGTGCTTCCTTGAGATATAGAAAGCATATGCACGTGCATCTGTGATTCCTTGAGATATAGAAAGCATATGAATGTGCTTCTGTCTGCCTTGTGCACGTGCTTCTGTGCTTCCTTGAGATATAGAAAGCATGTGCACGTGCTTCTGTGCTGCCTTGAGATATAGAAAGCATATGCATGTGCTTCTGTCTGCCTTGTGCACGTGCTTCTGTGCTGCCTTCAGATATAGAAAGCATATGCACGTGCTTCTGTGCTGCCTTGTGCATGTGCTTCTGTGCTGCCTTGAGATATAGAAAGCATATGCACGTGCTTCTGTGCTTCCTTGAGATATAGAAAGCACATGCATGTGCTTCTGTCTGCCTTGTGCACATGCTTCTGTGCTTCCTTGAGATATAGAAAGCATATGCACGTGCTTCTGTGCTGCCTTGAGATATAGAAAGCATATGCACGTGCTTCTGTCTGCCTTGAGATATAGAAAGCATATGCACATGCTTCTGTGCTTCCTTGAGATATAGAAAGCATATGCACGTGCTTCTGTCTGCCTTGTGCAGGTGCTTCTGTGCTGCCTTGAGATATAGAAAGCATATGCACGTGCTTCTGTGCTTCCTTGAGATATAGAAAGCATATGCAAGTGCTTCTGTGCTTCCTTGAGATATAGAAAGCATCTGCACGTGCTTCTTTGCTGCCTTGAGATATAGAAAGCATATGCACGTTCTTCTGTCTGCCTTGTGCACGTGCTTCTGTGCTTCCTTTAGATATAGAAAGCATATGCACGTGCTTCTGTGCTGCCTTGAGATATAGAAAGCATATGCACGTCCTTCTGTGCTGCCTTGAGATATAGAAAGCATATGCACATGCTTTTGTGCTTCCTTGAGATATAGAAAGCATATGCATGTGCTTCTGTCTGCCTTGTGCACATGCTTCTGTGCTGCCTTGAGATATAGAAAGCATATTCACGTGCTTCTGTGCTTCCTTGAGATATAGAAAGCATATGCAGGTGATTCTGTGCTGGCGTGAGATATAGAAAGCATATGCATGTGCTTCTGTGCTGCCTTGTGCACGTGCTTCTTGGCTGCCTTGAGATATAGAAAGCATATGCATGTGCTTCTGTGCTGCCTTGGAATATAGAAAGCATATGCACGTGCTTCTGTGCTGCCTTGAGATATAGAAAGCATATGCACGTGCTTCTGTGCTTCCTTGAGATATAGAAAGCATGTGCACGTGCTTCTGTGCTGCTTTGAGATATAGAAAGCATATGCACGTGCTTCTGTACTGCCTTGAGATATAGAAAGCATATGCACGTGCTTCTGTGCTTCCTTGAGAAATAGAAAACATATGCACGTGCTTCTGTGCTTCCTTGAGATATAGAAAGCATGTGCACATACTTCTTTGCTGCCTTGAGATATAGAAAGCATATGCACGTGCTTCTGTGCTGCCTTGGAAGATAGAAAGCATATGCACATGCTTCTTTGCTGCTTTGAGATATAGAAAGCATATGCTCGTGCTTCTGTGCTTCCTTGAGATATAGAAAGCATGTGCATGTGCTTCTTTGCTGCCTTGTGATATAGAAAGCATATGCACTTGCTTCTGTGCTTCCTTGAGATATAGAAAGCATATGCACGTGCTTCTGTGCTTCCTTGAGATATAGAAAACATATGCACGTGCTTCTGTGCTGCCTTGAGATATAGAAAGCATGTGCACGTGCTTCTTTGCTGCCTTGAGATATAGAAAGCATATGCACGTGCTTCTGTACTGCCTTGAGATATAGAAAGCATATGCATGTGCTTCTGTGCTTCCTTGAGATATAGACAACATATGCACGTGCTTCTGTGCTTCCTTGAGATATAGAAAGCATGTGCACGTACTTCTTTGCTGCCTTGAGATATAGAAAGCATATGCACGTGCTTCTGTGCTGCCTTGGAATATAGAAAGCATATGCACATGCTTCTTTGCTGCCTTGAGATATAGAAAGCATATGCTCGTGCTTCTGTGCTTCCTTGAGATATAGAAAGCATGTGCACGTGCTTCTTTGCTGCCTTGTGATATAGAAAGCATATGCACGTGCTTCTGTGCTTCCTTGAGATATAGAAAGCATATGCACGTGCTTCTGTGCTTCCTTGAGATATAGAAAACATATGCACGTGCTTCTGTGCTGCCTTGAGATATAGAATGCATATGCACGTGCTTCTGTGCTTCCTTGAGATATAGAAAGCATATGCACGTGCTTCTCTGCTTCCTTGAGATATAGAAAACATATGCACATGCTTCTGTGCTTCCTTGAGATATAGAAAGCATATGCACGTGCTTCTGTGCTGCCTTGGGATATAGAAAGCATATGTTTCTGTGCTTACTTGAGATATAGAAAGCATATGCACGTGCTTCTGTGCTTCCTTGAGATATAGAAAGCATATGCACGTGCTTCTGTGCTGCCTTGTGCAGATGCTTCTGTGCTGCCTTGAGATATAGAAAGCATATGCACGTGCTTTTGTGCTGCCTTGAGATATAGAAAGCAAATGCACATGCTTCTGTGCTGCCTTGAGATATAGAAAGCATATGCATGTGCTTCTGTGCTGCCTTGTGCACATGCTTCTGTGCTGCCTTGAGATATATAAAGCATATGCACGTGCTTCTGTGCTGCCTTGTGCACGTGCTTCTGTGCTGCCTTGAGATATAGAAAGCATATGCACGTGCTTCTGTGCTGCCTTGAGATATAAAAAGCATATGCACGTACTTCTGTGCTTCCTTGAGATATAGAAAGCATATGCACATGCTTCTGTCTGCCTTGTGCACGTGCTTTGAGATATAGAAAGCATATGCACGTGCTTCTCTGCTTCCTTGAGATATAGAAAACATATGCACGTGCTTCTGTGCTTCCTTGAGATATAGAAAGCATATGCACGTTCTTCTGTGCTTCCTTGAGATATAGAAAGCATATGCACGTGCTTCTGTGCTTCCTTGAGATATAGAAAGCATATGCACGTGCTTCTGTGCTTCCCTGAGATATAGAAAACATATGCACGTGCTTCTTTGCTGCCTTGAGATATAGAAAGCATATGCACGTGCTTCTCTGCTTCCTTGAGATATAGAAAGCATATGAACGTGCTTCGCTGCTGCCTTGAGATATAGAAAGCATATGCACGTGCTTCTCTGCTTCCTTGAGATATAGAAAACATATGCACGTGCTTCTGTGCTTCCTTGAGATATAGAAAGCATATGCACGTGCTTCTGTGCTTCCTTGAGATATAGAAAGCATATGCACGTGCTTCTTTGCTGCCTTGAGATATAGAAAGCATATGCACGTGCTTCTCTGCTGCCTTGAGATATAGAAAGCATATGCACGTGCTTCGGTGCTTCCTTGAGATATTGAAAACATATGCACGTGCTTCTGTGCTTCCTTGAGATATAGAAAACATATGCACGTGCTTCTGTGCTTCCTTGAGATATAGAAAACATATGCACGTGCTTCTTTGCTGCCTTGAGATATAGAAAGCATATGCACGTGCTTCTGTGCTGCCTTGAGATATAGAAAACATATGCACGTGCTTCTGTGCTGCCTTGAGATATAGTAAGCATATGCACGTGCTTCTGTGCTTCCTTGAGATATAGAAAACATATGCACGTGCTTCTTTGCTGCCTTGAGATATAGAAAGCATATGCACGTGCTTCTCTGCTTCCTTGAGATATGATATGATATGATATGGCATTTGTAACGCGCCTATACACAGGTGTTTCAAGGCGCGAAATATATATAAAACATATGCACGTGCTTCCTTTAGATACAGAAAGCATATGCATGTGCTTCTGTGCTTCCTTGAGATATAGAAAGCATATACACGTGCTTCTGTGCTGCCTTGTGCACGTGCTTCTGTGCTGCCTTGAGATATAGAAAGCATATGCACGTGCTTCTTTGATTCCTTGAGATATAGAAAGCATATGCACGTGCTTTTGTCTGCCTTATGCACGTGCTTCTGTGCTGCCTTGAGATATAGAAAGCATATGCACGTGCTTCTGTGCTGCCTTGAGATATAGAAAGCATATGCATGTGCTTCTGTGCTGCCTTGTGCATGTGCTTCTGTGCTGCCTTGAGATATATAAAGCATATGCAGGTGCTTCTGTGCTGCCTTGAGATATAGAAAGCATATGCACATGCTTCTGTGCTGCCTTGAGATATAGAAAGCATATGCACGTGCTTCGGTGCTTCCCTGAGATATAGAAAGCATATGCACGTGCTTCTGTGCTTCCTTGAGATATAGAAAGCATATGCACATGCTTCTGTGCTGCCTTGAGATATAGGAAGCATATGCACATGCTTCTGTGCTGCCTTGTGCACGTGCGTCTGTGCTGCCTTGAGATATAGAAAGCATATGCACGTGCTTCTGTCTGCCTTGTGCACGTGCTCCTGTGCTTCCTTGAGATATAGAAAGCATATGCACGTGCTTCTGTGCTTCCTTGAGATATAGAAACATATGCACGTGCTTCTGTGCTTCCTTGAGATATAGAAAACATATGCATGTGCTTCTTTGCTGCCTTGAGATATAGAAAGCATATGCACATGCTTCTCTGCTTCCTTGAGATATAGAAAACAAATGCACGTGCTTCTGTGCTTCCTTGAGATATAGAAAGCATATGCACGTGCTTCTGTGCTTCCTTGAGATATAGAAAACATATGCACGTGCTTCTGTGCTTCCTTGAGATATAGAAAACATATGCACGTGCTTCTGTGCTTCCTTGAGATATAGAAAGCATATGCACGTGTTTCTGTGCTTCCTTGAGATACAGAAAGCATATGCACGTGCTTCTGTGCTTCCTTGAGATATAGAACACATATGCACGTGCTTCTGTGCTGCCTTGAGGTACAGAAAGCATATGCACGTGTTTCTGTGCTTCCTTGAGATACAGAAAGCATATGCACGTGCTTCTGTGCTTCCTTGAGATATAGAAAGCATATACACGTGCTTCTGTGCTGCCTTGTGCACGTGCTTCTGTGCTGCCTTGAGATATAGAAAGCATATGCACTTGCTTCTGTGCTTCCTTGAGACATAGAAAGCATATGCATGTGCTTCTGTCTGCCTTGTGCACGTGCTTCTGTGCTGCCTTGAGATATAGAAAGCATATGCACGTGCTTCTGTGCTGCCTTGAGATACAGAAAGCATATGCATGTGCTTCTGTGCTGCCTTGTGCACGTGCTTCTGTGCTGCCTTGAGATATATAAAGCATATGCAGGTGCTTCTGTGCTGCCTTGAGATATAGAAAGCATATGCACGTGCTTCTGTGCTGCCTTGAGATATAGAAAGCATGTGCACGTGCTTCTGTGCTTCCTTGAGATATAGAAAGCATATGCACGTGCTTCTGTGCTTCCTTGAGATATAGAAAGCATATGCACATGCTTCTGTGCTGCCTTGAGATATAGGAAGCATATGCACGTGCTTCTGTGCTGCCTTGTGCACGTGCTTCTGTGCTGCCTTGAGATATAGAAAGCATATGCACATGCTTCTGTCTGCCTTGTGCATGTGCTTCTGTGCTTCCTTGAGATATAGAAAGCATATGCACGTGCTTCTGTGCTGCCTTGAGATATAGAAAGCATAAGCACGTGCTTCTGTGCTACCTTGAGATATAGAAAGCATATACACGTGCTTCTGTGCTTCCTTGAGATATAGAAAGCATATGCAAGTGCTTCTGTTTGCCTTTTGCACGTGTTTCTGTACTGCCTTGAGATATAGAAAGCATATGCACGTGCTTCTGTGCTGCCTTGTGCACGTGCTTCTGTGCTGCCTTGAGATATAGAAAGCATATGCACATGCTTCTGTGCTGCCTTGAGATATAGAAAGCATATGCACGTGCTTATGTGCTACCTTGAGATATAGAAAGCATATACACGTGCTTCTGTGCTTCCTTGAGATATAGAAAGCATATGCAAGTGCTTCTGTTTGCCTTTTGCACGTGTTTCTGTACTGCCTTGAGATATAGAAAGCATATGCACGTGCTTCTGTGCTGCCTTGTGCACGTGCTTCTGTGCTGCCTTGAGATATAGAAAGCATATGCACGTGCTTCTGTGCTGCCTTGAGATATAGAAAGCATAAGCACGTGCTTCTGTGCTACCTTGAGATATAGAAAGCATATGCACATGCTTCTGTGCTGCCTTGAGATATAGAAAGCATATGCACGTGCTTCTGTGCTGCCTTGAGATATAGAAAGCATATGCACGTGCTTCTGTGCTGCCTTGTGCACGTGCTTCTGTGCTGCCTTGAGATATAGAAAGCATATGCACGTGCTTCTGTGATTCCTTGAGATATAGAAGCATGTGCACGTGCTTCTGTCTGCCTTGTGCACATGCTTCTGTGCTTCCTTGAGATATAGAAAGCATATGCACGTGCTTCTGTGCTGCCTTGAGATATAGAAAGCATATGCACGTGCTTCTGTCTGCCTTGTGTACGTGCTTCTGTAATTCCTTGAGATATAGAAAGCATAGGCACGTGCTTCTGTGATTCCTTGAGATATAGAAAGCATATGCACGTGCTTCTGTCTGCCTTGTGCACGTGCTTCTGTGCTTCCTTGAGATATAGAAAGCATATTCACATGCTTCTGTGCTTCCTTGCGATATAGAAAGCATATGCATGTGCTTCTGTCTGCCTTGTGTATGTGCTTCTGTGCTTCCTTGAGATATAGAAAGCATATGGATGTGCTTCTGTGCTGCCTTGAGATATAGAAAGCATATGCACGTGCTTCTGTGCTGCCTTGTGCACGTGCTTCTGTGCTGCCTTGAGATATAGAAAGCATATGCACGTGCTTCTGTGCTGCCTTGTGCACGTGCTTCTGTGCTTCCTTGAGATATAGAAATCATATGCACGTGCTTCTGTGATTCCTTGAGATATAGAAGCATGTGCACGTGCTTCTGTCTGCCTTGTGCACATGCTTCTGTGCTTCCTTGAGATATAGAAAGCATATGCACGTGCTTCTGTGCTGCCTTGAGATATAGAAAGCATATGCACGTGCTTCTGTCTGCCTTGTGTACGTGCTTCTGTACTTCCTTGAGATATAGAAAGCATAGGCACGTGCTTCTGTGATTCCTTGAGATATAGAAAGCATATGCACGTGCTTCTGTCTGCCTTGTGCACGTGCTTCTGTGCTTCCTTGAGATATAGAAAGCATATGCATGTGCTTCTGTGCTTCCTTGCGATATAGAAAGCATATGCATGTGCTTCTGTCTGCCTTGTGTATGTGCTTCTGTGCTTCCTTGAGATATAGAAAGCATATGCACATGCTTCTGTCTGCCTTGTGCACGTGCTTCTGTGCTTCCTTGAGATATAGAAAGCATATGCACGTGCTTCTGTGATTCCTTGGGATATAGAAAGCATGTGCACGTGCTTCTGTCTGCCTTGTGCACGTGCTTCTGTGCTTCCTTGAGATATAGACAGCATATGCACGTGCTTCTGTGCTGCCTTCAGATATAGAAAGCATATGCACGTGCTTCTGTCTGCCTTGTGCACGTGCTTCTGTGCTTCCTTGAGATATAGAAAGCATATGCACGTGCTTCTGTGATTCCTCGGGATATAGAAAGCATGTGCACGTGCTTCTGTCTGCCTTGTGCACGTGCTTCTGTGCTTCCTTGAGATATAGAAAGCATATGCACATGCTTCTGTGCTGCCTTGAGATATAGAAAGCATATGCACGTGCTTCTGTGCTGCCTTGAGATATAGAAAGCATATGCACGTGCTTCTGTGCTGCCTTGTGCACGTGCTTCTGTGCTGCCTTGAGATATAGAAAGCATATGCACGTGCTTCTGTGCTGCCTTGTGCACGTGCTTCTATGCTTCCTTGAGATATAGAAAGCATATGCACGTGCTTCTGTGATTCCTTGAGATATAGAAGCATGTGCACGTGCTTCTGTCTGCCTTGTGCACATGCTTCTGTTCTTCCTTGAGATATAGAAAGCATATGCACGTGCTTCTGTGCTGCCTTGAGATATAGAAAGCATATGCACGTGCTTCTGTCTGCCTTGTGTACGTGCTTCTGTACTTCCTTGAGATATAGAAAGCATAGGCACGTGCTTCTGTGAATCCTTGAGATATAGAAAGCATATGCACGTGCTTCTGTCTGCCTTGTGCACGTGCTTCTGTGCTTCCTTGAGATATAGAAAGCATATGCACGTGCTTCTGTGCTTCCTTGCGATATAGAAAGCATATGCATGTGCTCTGTCTGCCTTGTGTATGTGCTTCTGTGCTTCCTTGAGATATAGAAAGCATATGCACGTGCTTCTGTGCTGCCTTGAGATATAGAAAGCATATGCACGTGCTTCTGTGATTCCTTGAGATATAGAAGCATTTGCACGTGCGTCTGTCTGCCTTGTGCACATGCTTCTGTGCTTCCTTGAGATATAGAAAGCATATGCACGTGCTTCTGTGCTGCCTTGAGATATAGAAAGCATATGCACGTGCTTCTGTCTGCCTTGTGTACGTGCTTCTGTACTTCCTTGAGATATAGAAAGCATAGGCACGTGCTTCTGTGATTCCTTGAGATATAGAAAGCATATGCACGTGCTTCTGTCTGCCTTGTGCACGTGCTTCTGTGCTTCCTTGAGATATAGAAGGCATATGCACGTGCTTCTGTGCTTCCTTGCGATATAGAAAGCATATGCACGTGCTTCTGTCTGCCTTGTGTATGTGCTTCTGTGCTTCCTTGAGATATAGAAAGCATATGAACGTGCTTCTGTCTGCCTTGTGCACGTGCTTCTGTGCTTCCTTGAGATATAGAAAGCATATGCACGTGCTTCTGTGATTCCTTGGGATATAGAAAGCATGTGCACGTGCTTCTGTCTGCCTTGTGCACGTGCTTCTGTGCTTCCTTGAGATATAGAAAGCATATGCACGTGCTTCTGTGCTGCCTTCAGATATAGAAAGCATATGCACGTGCTTCTGTCTGCCTTGTGTACGTGCTTCTGTGCTTCCTTGAGATATAGAAAGCATATGCACGTGTTTCTGATTCCTTGAGATATAGAAAGCATATGCTCGTGCTTCTGTCTGCCTTGTGCATGTGCTTCTATGCTTCCTTGAGATATAGAAAGCATATGCACGTGCTTCTGTGATTCCTTGAGATATAGAAGCATGTGCACGTGCTTCTGTCTGCCTTGTGCACATGCTTCTGTGCTTCCTTGAGATATAGAAAGCATATGCACGTGCTTCTGTGCTGCCTTGAGATATAGAAAGCATATGCACGTGCTTCTGTCTGCCTTGTGTACGTGCTTCTGTACTTCCTTGAGATATAGAAAGCATAGGCACGTGCTTCTGTGAATCCTTGAGATATAGAAAGCATATGCACGTGCTTCTGTCTGCCTTGTGCACGTGCTTCTGTGCTTCCTT
This sequence comes from Ambystoma mexicanum, assembly GCF_040938575.1. Lineage (NCBI taxonomy): Eukaryota > Metazoa > Chordata > Amphibia > Caudata > Ambystomatidae > Ambystoma > Ambystoma mexicanum. The sequence goes on along the minus strand of NC_090935.1, from coordinate 36,008,192 downwards.
GAGATATAGAAAGCATATGCACGTGCTTCTGTGCTTCCTTGCGATATAGAAAGCATATGCATGTGCTTCTGTCTGCCTTGTGTATGTGCTTCTGTGCTTCCTTGAGATATAGAAAGCATATGCACGTGCTTCTGTGCTGCCTTGAGATATAGAAAGCATATGCACATGCTTCTGTGATTCCTTGAGATATAGAAGCATGTGCACGTGCGTCTGTCTGCCTTGTGCACATGCTTCTGTGCTTCCTTGAGATATAGAAAGCATATGCACGTGCTTCTGTGCTGCCTTGAGATATAGAAAGCATATGCACGTGCTTCTGTCTGCCTTGTGTACGTGCTTCTGTACTTCCTTGAGATATAGAAAGCATAGGCACGTGCTTCTGTGATTCCTTGAGATATAGAAAGCATATGCACGTGCTTCTGTCTGCCTTGTGCACGTGCTTCTGTGCTTCCTTGAGATATAGAAGGCATATGCACGTGCTTCTGTGCTTCCTTGCGATATAGAAAGCATATGCACGTGCTTCTGTCTGCCTTGTGCACGTGCTTCTGTGCTTCCTTGAGATATAGAAAGCATATGCACGTGCTTCTGTGCTGCCTTGTGCACGTGCTTCTGTGCTTCCTTGAGATATAGAAAGCATATGCACGTGCTTCTGTGATTCCTTGGGATATAGAAAGCATGTGCACGTGCTTCTGTCTGCCTTGTGCACGTGCTTCTGTGCTTCCTTGAGATATAGAAAGCATATGCACGTGCTTCTGTGCTGCCTTCAGATATAGAAAGCATATGCACGTGCTTCTGTCTGCCTTGTGTACGTGCTTCTGTGCTTCCTTGAGATATAGAAAGCATATGCACGTGCTTCTGTGATTCCTTGAGATATAGAAAGCATATGCACGTGCTTCTGTCTGCCTTGTGCACGTGCTTCTGTGCTTCCTTGAGATATAGAAAGCGTATGCACATGCTTCTGTGCTTCCTTGCGATATAGAAGGCATATGCACGTGCTTCTGTCTGCCTTGTGTACGTGCTTCTGTGCTTCCTTGAGATATAGAAAGCATATGCACGTGTTTCTGATTCCTTGAGATATAGAAAGCATATGCACGTGCTTCTGTCTGCCTTGTGCATGTGCTTCTGTGCTTCCTTGAGATATAGAAAGCATATGCATGTGCTTCTGTGCTTCCTTGCGATATAGAAAGCATATGCACGTGCTTCTGTGCTGCCTTGAGATAAAGAAAGCATATGCACGTGCTTCTGTCTGCCTTGAGATATAGAAAGCATATGCACGTGCTTCTGTATGCCTTGTGCACGTGCTTCTGTGCTTCCTTGAGATATAGAAAGCATATGCACGTGCTTCTGTGCTGCCTTGAGATATAGAAAGCATAAGCACATGCTTCTGTGCTGCCTTGAGATATAGAAAGCATATGCACGTGCTTCTGTGCTTCCTTGAGATATAGAAAGCATATGCACGTGCTTCTGTCTGCCTTGTGCACGTGCTTCTGTACTGCCTTGAGATATAGAAAGCATATGCACGTGCTTCTGTGCTGCCTTGTGCACGTGCTTCTGTGCTGCCTTGAGATATAGAAAGCATATGCACATGCTTCTGTGCTGCCTTGTGCACGTGCTTCTGTGCTGCCTTGAGATATAGAAAGCATATGCACGTGCTTCTGTGCTGCCTTGAGATATAGAAAGCATATTCACGTGCTTCTGTGCTGCCTTGAGATATATAAAGCATATGCATGTGCTTCTGTCTGCCTTGTGCACGTTCTTCTGTGCTTCCTTGAGATATAGAAAGCATATGCACGTGCTTCTGTGCTGCCTTGAGATATAGAAAGCATATGCATGTGCTTCTGTGCTTCCTTGAGATATAGAAAGCATATGCACGTTCTCCTGTCTGCCTTGTGCACGTGCTTCTGTGCTGCCTTGAGATATAGAAAGCATATGCACGTGCTTCTGTCTGCCTTGTGTACGTGCTTCTGCGCTTCCATGAGATATGGAAAGCATATGCACGTGCTTCTGTGATTCCTTGAGATATAGAAAGCATATGCACGTGCTTCTGTCTGCCTTGTGCATGTGCTTCTGTGCTTCCTTGAGATATAGAAAGCATATGCACATGCTTCTGTGCTACCTTGAGATATAGAAAGCATATGCACGTGCTTCTGTCTGCCTTGTGCACGTGCTTCTGTGCTTCCTTGAGATATAGAAAGCATATGCACGTGCTTCTGTGCTTCCTTGCGATATAGAAAGCATATGCACGTGCTTCTGTCTGCCTTGTGCACGTGCTTCTGTGCTTCCTTGAGATATAGAAAGCATATGCACGTGCTTCTGTGCTTCCTTGGGATATAGAAAGCATATGCACGTGCTTCTGTGCTGCCTTGAGATATAGAAAGCATATGCACGTGCTTCTGTGCTTCCTTGCGATATAGAAAGCATATGCACGTGCTTCTGTACTGCCTTGAGATATAGAAAGCATATGCACATGCTTCTTTGCTCCCTTGAGATATGTGTGAAGCTTGTCTTATGGTGGCGTGTGTGAGGCTAAGGGGAGGCTGGGCCATGAGTGAACTGGCAGTGAGACGATAGCGCCTTCATGCGGCTTCTGGGAGCAAAATACAGGCCGTAAACCAACTCTACAGGTATTTATATTTATTGTACCCCACTCCAAAACTATCCCTCTTGGGCACACCACTATCCTGCTCCCTGCTCTGCACCCCAACCCATCTGGGGGCCACAGACCACAGGAGGAATAGCTAGAAAATGACTCCCCCGGCACTCTTCCTGGTGGAAAGTGGATAAGGCAGTTTGCGGTGGGGTCGCAGAGAGGAATAAGGACAGAGTTCATCCAGGTCTTTCAAGCAACCTCCGAGAGTCCAGGTGGCAGCGAGTTGAGCCCAGAAAGGGGCACCAATAGAAGTGGCAGCCCCGCTCACCTTGCAGCCAGCCAGCCTGTACCCTGCCATTCCGCTACGGGGGGGGCTTTATGCCCGAGAGAGTGTACACCAGCCTGTGGGTGCCAGCAAGACCCTGGGTAAAATGCACACTCAAGCACGGGTGCACTCAGGGGTAAGTGTTAACCAATGACATCTGGGGAGCGGACGGGGGGCAGTTGAGGCGCCTGAGAGCACGAGACACTGGGCACTTGCCCCCCCCCCTTCCCCTCTGTTAGGCAAAACTGCAGGCAGTACCCTCTGGGACTACTACACACAATTAGGACTACAGGTGGTAGCCAAACACCAACCTTTGGTATAAGTCTGTACCACACAGTTTTTGGTAGTGAGCTGAGTAGCCAAGCTTATCTCAAGAGTGAATGTGAGCAGTACAAGTAGTTACACAAAGGACTTTCAATTGCAATGGTTCAAGTAAAAACTTATACTCAAGGTTTCTTGGTAAAGACACTTATTGATTTATTACACAATCATTTAGAAAACATTTCACTAGGAGAAGGCTACTTAATATTATAAACCAATACACTTCAATGCAAAATTCTAAGGTTTTGAGACAATTTGAGCTCCCCTAAAATAGGAGCCAAATAGCAGTTCAGTACTTAGAATGGAGCAAAAGGCACAAGTTAAGTAAAATAGATCATATATACTTTTTAGACAGTGCAAATAGTTTCAGTTCACCAGAGGAGTTCAATTCAAGTCAATAGACCAGGCCAAAGTCAGTCAATGGGCTAGTGTTCTGGATAGGAAAGAGCAGTTCTGGTATCAAACGGTAAAGTCTTTGAAAAAGTTCTTAGAAGTAGTTTAGGCAAAAAATAATCATATGCCGGGTCACTAGCTGATTAGGCCTGCAAGTTGGGAAAGTTACACAAACCTTTACGGCGAGAGTGGCTTTCTCTCGATCGAGTTGGCACAGTACCTTAGTATGTAGAAACAAATGCAGCTGAAGTCGTTGGTTCCTGTCAGTTCCTGCAGCTCTTGCCTCGGTCATGGGGACAAGAGGGAGGACATCGGGGTACTCCTGCACTACACGGGATCGTTGAAGAAAGCAAACAAAATGGAGTCACTTCAGTTCCAGTAGCTGTAGATTCAAGAACACAAACTGGTGTCCCTCTCCCTGGTTAAACCTAACCAGCCTTGAGGATGGTATCCAGGTGTCTTATGAGTTGATTGGTCCCACCAACTCAAAGGAAGAAGCCGTCTGTGAAAGAACTACTCTGTCAAATGGAGTTTGGCAATTCGGACCTTCAGCAGGGCTTCACCAGGCAACCCAACGGTCCAGGAGTTGCAGCAGCCGTCCTCTTCCAGCTCGACTTCGGTTCTTTCATTACAGTGGTCGACTCTGCCTTCCAGTCCTGGAGACTTGCCTTTTAAACAGTTTTCTCCCTTTCATTCCAGCCTAGCTGTCACTCACCCAGCAGGGAGGCTGTGCTTGACAGACAGTCAGCCAGTCAGTCACGCCAGAGTGCATTTGGGTCTCCTAGGAGACTAAGCACAGGGAGTTTCGGGAACCTCCCTCACTTCCTGCCCACCCCAGACACTTGGGCACCAGAGGCGGTCTTCAGTCCTGAAGCCTGCCAAAAGCATAGAAACAAAGGGACTAGACCTGGTTTGGCGCACAGAGAACCTTTCCATAAAGAAACGGCAAAAAAAGAAGACTGGGACCTGTTCGGGAAAAATCATGGTAGTTCGTTGGAAAACCACTGCCACCAGCCTTTTTGATAGGAAAGGGTAGCATTTGACTGCTACATGAGTATTTAGACACAGGGGATACTATGTAACCCCTCCAGCACTCCATTGTAAGATGGTGTGTGCTGGTTCTAGGAATTTGGAAAGACCAGTAAACTCAATTTCACTTGACATTCTCTGGGAAACAGTAGTTTATCCAAGAGAAGGTATTTAAACCTTTGGGAAGTCTAAAAAAACATCCCTGTGTTACTGCACTGAGGGTGCTGGGTAAACACATGAAAAGATGCCCATGGAGTTATCTTAAAACTCCAAAGTCAAAGAACACAAATGTAAAACACCCATCAAAATACATGAAAGAGTGAGAAAAAAGGCTCACACTCTTTCCAGGTAACAAAAATCAAGTCCTGAAAATCCAGCAACGTTGCTGGGTGTCTCTAAGGTGAAGGGAATTAGCACATTTATGAGAATTCTCCCTAACACCCTCCACATGACAGCGCGTTTCCCCTCCCTGCATCGCACACAATGATATTTCGCAAGTCTTATGGTTTCTGCTTGAGCTGCTTGGATCTTTTAATCTGTATTTTTCTTTTTCTAGGTGGGTCCAGGCTTGTTCTCAAAAAACGTAGTGAAAGTATTCAATTGTTGTGTATCGTTCAATTTGTAGAGACCCGGAAGCCTGGAGGCACTTCCTTTAGTAAAGATTCTGCACAGACCTGTAAGAATGTGAACAAAATACTGTTTCTAACGGGGGTCAGAGGGTTCCTTAAAGGGAAGAAATCATGCCCCAGCCCTCACCTGTACGACTCATACTTATTTATTTAGATATCCATAGTAACAATATGTTTTCTATTGATGTTTTCAGACTAGGGGTCCTTTAAAATGATGTCAATTTTTCAGATGGAATGTAAAATCCTGGGTGGGCATATTTTCCTTTGTACAGACCCCCCAAAGCCCTTTAGAAATATAATGTGTTCTGTTTCTTTGAAGATCCAGGAGGGTTCTTTAAACATGTTTATTAAAACGTTTAAGATATATAGGTGCATGTTTTGTGCCAGGGAAGACCATACAATATTGTGTTTATATTTATATGTAAGGACCAGCTTGAACTGATGACAAGTAATACTGAGTAGCGCCTCTTCTATTGCCATTGGAGCCCATGCGGATTGTTAACTAGCGCCTCTTTTATTGCCATGAGAGCTCATGTGGATTGTGAAATAGCACCTCTTCTATTGCCATCAGAGCCCATGCGGGTTGTGAACTAGCGCCTCTTCTATTACCATCAAAGGCCAAGAGGATTGTGAAATAGCACCTCTTCTATTGCCTTCAGAGCCCATGAGGATTGTGAACTAGCGCCTCTTCTATTACCATCAAAGGCTATGAGGATTGTGAAATAGCGCCTCTTCTATTGCCATCAGAGCCCATGCTGATTGTGAACTAATGCCTCTTCTATTGCCATCAGAGCCCATGCGGATTGTGAAATAGCGCCTCTTCTATTGCCCTCAGAGCCCATGCGGTTTGTGAAATAGCGCCTCTTCTATTGCCATCAGAGCCCATGCGGATTGTGAAATAGCATCTCTTCTATTGCCATCAGAACCCATGTGGATTGTGAAATAGCACCTCTTCTACTGCTATCAGAGCCCATGCTGATTGTGAAATAGCGCCTCTTCTATTACCCTCAGAGCCCATGTGGATTGTGAAATAGCACCTCTTCTACTGCTATCAGAGCCCATGCTGATTGTGACATAGCGCCTCTTCTATTGCCATCAGAGCCCATGTGGATTGTGAAATAGCGCCTCTTCGATTGCCCTCAGAGCCCATGTGGATTGTGAAATAGCGCTTTTTCTATTGCCATCAGAGCCCATGCGGATTGTGAAATAGCGCCTCTTCTATTACCATCAGAGCCCATGCGGATTGTGAAATAGCGCCTCTTCTATTGCTCTCAGAGCCCATGCGGATTGTGAAATAGCACCTCTTCTATTGCCCTCAGAGCCCATGCGGATTGTGAAATAGCGCCTCTTCTATTTCCATCAGAGCCCATGATGATTGTGAAATAGCGCCTATTCTATTGCCATCAGAGCCCATGCAGATTGTGAACTAGCGCCTCTTCTATTGCCATGAGAGCTCATGTGGATTGTGAAATAGCACCTCTTCTATTGCCATCAGAGCCCATGCGGGTTGTGAACTAGCGCCTCTTCTATTACCATCAAAGGCCAAGAGGATTGTGAAATAGCACCTCTTCTATTGCCTTCAGAGCCCATGAGGATTGTGAACTAGCGCCTCTTCTATTGCCATCAGAGCTCATGTGGATTGTGAAATAGCACCTCTTCTATTGCCATCAGAGCCCATGCGGGTTGTGAACTAGCGCCTCTTCTATTACCATCAAAGGCCATGAGGATTGTGAAATAGCGCCTCTTCTATTGCCATCAGAGCCCATGCTGATTGTGAACTAATGCCTCTTCTATTGCCATCAGAGCCCATGCGGATTGTGAAATAGCGCCTCTTCTATTGCCCTCAGAGCCCATGCGGTTTGTGAAATAGCGCCTCTTCTATTGCCATCAGAGCCCATGCGGATTGTGAAATAGCATCTCTTCTATTGCCATCAGAACCCATGTGGATTGTGAAACAGCACCTCTTCTACTGCTATCAGAGCCCATGCTGATTGTGACATAGCGCCTCTTCTATTGCCATCAGAGCCCATGCGGATTGTGAAATAGCGCCTCTTCTATTGCCATCAGAGCCCATGCAGATTGTGAAATAGCGCCTCTTCTATTACCCTCAGAGCCCATGTGGATTGTGAAATAGCACCTCTTCTACTGCTATCAGAGCCCATGCCGATTGTGACATAGCGCCTCTTCTATTGCCATCAGAGCCCATGCGGATTGTGAAATAGCGCCTCTTCGATTGCCCTCACAGCCCATGTGGATTGTGAAATAGCGCTTCTTCTATTGCCATCAGAGCCCATGCGGATTGTGAAATAGCGCCTCTTCTATTACCATCAGAGCCCATGCGGATTGTGAAATAGCGCCTCTTCTATTGCTCTCAGAGCCCATGCGGATTGTGAAATAGCACCTCTTCTATTGCCCTCAGAGCCCATGCGGATTGTGAAATAGCGCCTCTTCTATTTCCATCAGAGCCCATGTGGATTGTGAAATAGCGCTTCTTCTATTGCCATCAGAGCCCATGCGGATTGTGAAATAGCGCCTCTTCTATTACCATCAGAGCCCATGCGGATTGTGAAATAGCGCCTCTTCTATTGCCCTCAGAGCCCATGTGGATTGTGAAATAGCGCCTCTTCTATTACCATCAGAGCCCATGCGGATTGTGAAATAGCGCCTCTTCTATTGCCCTCAGAGCCCATGCGGATTGTGAAATAGCACCTCTTCTATTGCCCTCAGAGCCCATGCGGATTGTGAAATAGCGCCTCTTCTATTGCCATCAGAGCCCATGTGGATTGTGAAATAGCGCCTCTTCTATTACCATCAAAGGCCAAGAGGATTGTGAAATAGCACCTCTTCTATTGCCCTCAGAGCCCATGTGGATTGTGAAATAGCGCCTCTTCTATTACCATCAGAGCCCATGCGGATTGTGAAATAGCGCCTCTTCTATTGCCCTCAGAGCCCATGCGGATTGTGAAATAGCACCTCTTCTATTGCCCTCAGAGCCCATGCGGATTGTGAAATAGCGCCTCTTCTATTGCCATCAGAGCCCATGTGGATTGTGAAATAGCGCCTCTTCTATTACCATCAAAGGCCAAGAGGATTGTGAAATAGCACCTCTTCTATTGCCCTCAGAGCCCATGCGGATTGTGAAATAGCACCTCTTCTATTGCCCTCAGAGCCCATGCGGATTGTGAAATAGCGCCTCTTCTATTACCATCAAAGGCCAAGAGGATTGTGAAATAGCGCCTCTTCGATTGCCCTCAGAGCCCATGTGGATTGTGAAATAGCGCTTCTTCTATTGCCATCAGAGCCCATGCGGATTGTGAAATAGCGCCTCTTCTATTACCATCAGAGCCCATGCAGATTGTGAAATAGCGCCTCTTCTATTGCCCTCAGAGCCCATGTGGATTGTGGAATAGCGCCTCTTCTATTACCATCAGAGCCCATGCGGATTGTGAAATAGCACCTCTTCTATTGCCCTCAGAGCCCATGTGGATTGTGAAATAGCGCTTCTTCTATTGCCATCAGAGCCCATGCGGATTGTGAAATAGCGCCTCTTCTATTACCATCAGAGCCCATGCGGATTGTGAAATAGCGCCTCTTCTATTGCCCTCAGAGCCCATGTGGATTGTGAAATAGCGCCTCTTCTATTACCATCAGAGCCCATGCGGATTGTGAAATAGCGCCTCTTCTATTACCATCAAAGGCCAAGAGGATTGTGAAATAGCGCCTCTTCGATTGCCCTCAGAGCCCATGTGGATTGTGAAATAGCGCTTCTTCTATTGCCATCAGAGCCCATGCGGATTGTGAAATAGCGCCTCTTCTATTACCATCAGAGCCCATGCGGATTGTGAAATAGCGCCTCTTCTATTGCCCTCAGAGCCCGTGTGAATTGTGAAATAGCGCCTCTTCTATTACCATCAGAGCCCATGCAGATTGTGAAATAGCGCCTCTTCTATTGCCCTCAGAGCCCATGTGGATTGTGGAATAGCGCTTCTTCTATTGCCATCAGAGCCCATGCGGATTGTGAAATAGCGCCTCTTCTATTACCATCAGAGCCCATGCGGATTGTGAAATAGCGCCTCTTCTATTGCCCTCAGAGCCCATGCGGATTGTGAAATAGCGCCTCTTCTATTGCCCTCAGAGCCCATGTGGATTGTGAAATAGCGCCTCTTCTATTGCCATCAGAGCCCATGCGGATTGTGAAATAGCGCCTCTTCTATTGCCCTCAGAGCCCATGTGGATTGTGAAATAGCGCCTCTTCTATTGCCATCAGAGCCCATGTGGATTGTGAAATAGCGCCTCTTCTATTGCCATCAGAGCCCATGTGGATTGTGAAATAGCGCCTCTTCTATTACCATCAGAGCCCATGTGGATTGTGAAATTGCGCCTCTTTTATTACCCTCAGAGCCCATGCAGATTGTGAAATATATTTATCAGGGACGTCATTTAGGGGTTGCCACGGGTCGCAACTGCGACCCCTGGGGTGTCTCTTGCTACTCTTCCGCCTCTGGCTCTTTCCTTCTGGAGTTGATGGCTTTCTTGTTCAGGCCTCTTAAAACATGTGTTTAAAAAAAGTAAATAAAGAAGAGGGGTTCCACAAGTCTAACACTTTCAGCAGTGACCCTAAATAAGAAAGAATAGGACTGACAAATAATGTGTTTTTCTAGAATACTGTACAATAATTGCTAGACTCATTAAAGTTATTTTTCAGGCACACTTCAGGGGTTGAGTCACTGATTTAGTCTGTTCTGAAACACCTCAACTCAGCCTTTCATCCTTCTGAGGTCAATAAATGAGTACCAACACAGGTTGGCTGATAGTGTATGTATATTTGCTCTGTATAAAGCGCTTAAGCGTAAGTGCTATATAATAACACAGCATTATTATTTGGCCTTTGACGCCTGCTTGCAATCACAGTAATTTTGTAATATGGGCCTATAAACACTGATATTAATGATGCATATGGTGACCCATTCTTCTATATGTCACATTGCAGTGATATCTTGACCATATGTTTTCGTAGTGTACTGAGGAACAATGCTATGTGATTCCACTTCCTGTTTTGTCAAGTGGTGAAAGGTCGTGTTCCATCGCTTGCCGTGATCTGTAGAGAATGGCTTGGGCACAGGCAGGCCCGCAGTGATTTCAAGAGCAGCACTGGTAGAGGCAGCTGCAGGAATGCTCTGATAGATGTAGAAATAGGCCGCTCTCAGCCAATCATCGACACCATCTACACACAGGACCAGTTTCAAGGCACTGAACATCCCCTCCCACCTATTCTGTGATGACACATTTGCTTGCGCTGCTGTTAGACCTTCTGCTGTCCAATAAGGAACACACGCCTTTGGGCTGCAGAGAGATGCTTCCTGTTGGCAGTCTCCCGTGATCCGCCTCCGTGAGCCCCCCACCCCCGTGGTAGTGATACACGGAGACAGAGATGTTGTCGGTGTGGGCTCCCCGGTGATCTGTCGTCACCAGGAACCGCCCCGTTTATTTAACAGCGCACGCGACGGAGTAGACGTCACTCCGTCGCGTGCGTACCCTTAAAGGGGCAACGCCACACTCCTCCTTTTCCATAACAACAAATTGGAAACAGGAGTACCTAACTAGCACACATCCATAACACATCTAACTCTGTAAATTTCAACAAAACCCCCATTTATTGACAGCCACCCCGGATCCCCCGTGGGTACCTGTCCTGGCCTGACCATTAATCCCGGTCAGCCTCCCCAGCTCAGTCCGTAACATAGTCACTGAGACGGGCAGGCTTCCCACGCCCTGATCTCAGGGGGTACCTCCTGCCACCGTCCCTGGCTGGTGTCCCTGGACCGGGCCCGCCTCGAGCCGGAGACTCCACTGCGGAATTTTCTCCCCCACCTTCGTCCAGAGCGCCTTCACCTTCTCGGCTGTCCGGGCTGTCCACTCTGGGGTCGCCTATCTTCCTGAAGAATGACGCATTCCTAGTTACCGATGAAGTTCCATCCGAGGCTATCACCATCGACCCCTTGACGGCCACCACATCTAAGGGAGCGGGTTCATACGTGAGAGACAGTTTTCCATGGGGGTGACGATTTCTCACCAGCACCTCATCTCCCAGCGCGATGTGTGGGGGTCTGAGGCCCCTCCTGATGTTTTCCATCTGTGTCCTGACCTGTCTGTCCTCTTCCACCTGCTCATTGTCGATGACGGCAGGGTCTCTGTCCCCCACCTCCGGTATGACATCTCTCGGGCACCGCTGGAAGAGTGCTTCTGCCGGAGCCACCCCCGTTGACGAGTGAGGGGTGGTTCGGTAACCTCGTAGGAAGACGTACAAAGCCCTCTGTAAACACTCCCCTTTTCCATGGGCAATTCTGAACACCTTGTTGAGAGTGCGCATCATGCGCTCGGCCTCCCCGTTGGCGCGGGGCCACAGTGGGGTGACCCGCCGGTGTTGAATGCCATAATCCTTCATGAGCTCGGCAAAGCTCTCACCCTGGAATGGGGCTCCGTTGTCAGAGCACAGCACAGAGGGGAGGCCATGAGTGGCAAAGATCTTCTCCAGCGCCACCACCACGTTCTCAAACGCCACTGAGTCTATGAACTCAACTTCCGGGTATCTTGACCACTCGTCGACCACCACAAGAAAATGCGTACCTCTAGACGTAGATCCCGAGTCAGCGTGCACCACTTCCCATGGTCGAGTCCCTCGGGGCATTGCTTCAATGGATGGTTCCTTCTGGGCCGGGGCCGCCGCCTGGCACCACACGCAAGAGGCCACAAACGCCTCCACCTTCCGCTCCAGCTCAGGGAACCACACCTTTTGACGGAGGCGAGCTTTGGTCTTGGGGGCCCCTTGATGACCCTGGTGCGCCAGTGCGATGACCTGTGCCACTTTGGTCTGGGGCACCACGATTCGTTCCCCTCTCAGCAGTAGCCCCGACTCCGAGAATGTTAGTTCCTCTCTCACTCTCCACAATTGCTCGAGGGCTATCAGGACCTCACATGTCCTTCGTTCCACAGCCTCCAGCACTGTCTTCCAGGCTCCTTTCTGCATGGCCTCCTTCAGGATGGCGAAGCATTCGTCGCCTCTCGACGCAGCCTCGAGTTCCTCCACCTGCATGGAGTTGGGTGTCGCAGTCTCCACGACCAGGCAGACGTGCTCGTCGGCTTCCTCCGCCGATGCCGACTCCTGCGAGTCGTTTCTGGGGTGTCGAGATAGGTAGTCCGCCGCATTGTTGGCACCAGGACGATAGATCAACGACACTCCATACTCCAGCAGGGCGAGCATCCAGCGCTCAATCCTCACCGGCGGGCGAGATGATGAGCCCGCCATGATCGGCACCAGGGCTTGTGGTCCGTGACCACGGTCACGGGCCGCCCCAGAATATAGAGGCGGAAGTGCCGACAGCCCCACAGCACCGCCAGGGCTTCCCTCTCGATTTGGGAGTATCGTTGCTCAGTGTCAGAAAGGGCCTTACTGGCGTAGGCTATTGGTCTGACCTCCTGGTCTTTCCCTACTTGCGTAAGCACCGCCCCAAGCCCATATGGGCTGGCGTCCACCACGATTTCCGTCTGTAGGCTCGGGTCGAAAAACGCCATGGTGTCATGCGCCGCTAAAGCCCCTCTGATATCGTCAAATGCCGCCTGTTCCAGAGGGCCCCACTGCCAGGTGGTATCCTTCTTGGTGAGCGACCTCAGTGGCTCAGAGCGGGATGCGAGATTCCTGATGAAACGGCCACAGTACGTGACCATCCCCAAAAAGCTCCTCACCTCCGCAACATTCTCAGGCGGGCGCGCCTCCTTGATGTCCCTCACTTTGCGGGGATCTGGGGACACCCCATCCGCCTTAAATACGAACCCAAAGAATTCGATCGTCGTCTTCAGGAATTCGCACTTGTCCTTGTGCAGGGTGAGACCCAGCAAGCGTAGCCGTTCAAAGGTCTTGGAGAGGCGTGACAGATGCTCCGTCTCCGATTTGGCGTACACCAAGATATCATCGCTAATATTAAGGACGCCATCAAGATCCGCCAGTGCACCCCTTATTATGTTTTGAAAAACCTCCGCTGCGGAGGACACCCCAAAGCTCAGTCTCTTGTATCGATAGAGACCCCGATGTGTGGTAAAGGTAGTAATGTAGCGGGACTCAGGGTGCAAAACCACCTGATGATAACCCGATCTCAAGTCGAGCTTGGATAAGAATCTCGCACCCTGCAGTTCCGCAATAATGTCATCGATGGTGGGGGTGAGGTGTCGCTCCCTCTTTATTGCCTTATTGGGGAGTCGCATGTCCACACAGATTCTCACGGCATCTGGCTGCTTGGGTTTGCGAGCGATGACGATGGGTGACACCCAGGGGGTAGGGCCTTCAACCTTTTCAATTATGTCCAGCCCCACGAGGTTATCAAGTTCGCGATCTACCAGATCCCTGAGATGGAAGGGAACCCGTCGGTGCTTCAGTGCCACTGGTTGTATAGATTCGTCAATATGGAGCCGGACCGGCTCACCCACCAGCTGTCCAATGCCCTCAAACAGGGATCCATGTTTGGCCAGGAGGACCTGGATGTCATCTAGGTACACTGAGTAGGCAAACGTGATGATACCCAGTGCCTCCGCCGCGGCACAGCAGAGCAGGGTGTTGTCGCTCACCGGTGTGACATAGAACCTAGCCCGTATGTGTGAGTCACCATACTGCACATCAGCCACGAACACACCGTCCAGAGGCAAAGGCCGGTCCCCGCCGAAGGCGAATATGCGTGCTTTCGGCGCAGCCAGCGCTGGCGGGGCCTGCATGGTCTTGTAATGCTGGCGGGCCATTACATTTACGGATGCGCCAGTGTCCACTAGCATCGGCACAGAGGCTCCATTAACCAGCACGTTGCACCTGGGCTGTCTTTTGGAGCGGGACTTGAGCACGCTCACACTGGACACGAAAAACACGTTCTCCTCGTCCTCTTCCTCCTCCTCCTCCACCTGAGGGGCCCCTTCATCACCTTGGTCCACCTGGGCAACGTTGGAGGTCCTCTGGGGCCGGAAGAAGCCGACTCCAACTGGTCCCCGCGGCACAATCTTGGGGGTGGCAGACCTACACATTCTGGCGAAATGGTCAGGGCCTCCGCATCTGCCACACTTGACTCCCGTTGCAGGGCGTTCCGCGGGGTGCGGGAGATCGTACCCACACTTCGGGCACGAGGCATTCGACCCCTGCGCGCGCTGGCTCTGAGTGTTCATGGGGCGCCTTAACCCGCGGCCTCTTCTGACCGCGCAGACCTCTTCCACCTTGGCTGGGCGAGCACCCGCTTCCATCCTGGTTGCCCGCAGTTCCGAGACCTCGTGGCACCTACCCAGTTCTAGGATGCGAGGGAGGGTGATGCCCGGCTCTCGCAGTATCTGGCGTCTCAGTTTCCCAGAGCTGCACCCCTGAATGAGTTGGTTCCGAATCATAACCTCAGGGTCGTTCCAGGCACAAGGTGCTGCCAATCGCCGCAGCCGCCCAAAGAACACATCCAGAGTCTCATCATCTTTTTGTCGAGCCGTTCCCATAAGAAAACGTTCATAGTCCGCATTGGCCATCGGCAGAAAATGATTGTGGAGTGCCTCCTTCGCCGCCGCAAACGATCCGTCCACCGGCTGCAGGGACATAAATATCTCATGCACCGCAGGATCAGCAGAGTATAGGAGAGTGGCCAGCTTGCCGTCGTCCGTTGTCTCCATTGTGGCCCTGAAATACATCTCCAGCCTATCCATCCACATCTTCCACCTCTGTCCCAGGCCAGATGGAGCACCCGAGATATCAAACTCAGGCATTGGCTGTAGGGACCCCGGTGGTTTCGGCGGAGGAGCAGGCGGAGGTACAGGAGCGACAGCAGCAGCAGCAGCATCCTGATCCATGGTGGAAAGCGCACAGGCACCCCAAAGGATTGAGAAAAAAGGGGCCGCAACTCACCACCAGCCGTGATCTTCGTGGAGGTGTCACACCAGCCGGCATGCAGACAATGAGGTGTCCAAAAATTGAGTAGAGGAAGAGACCCCTAGTGTAACAGCAGGCTTTCCATGGAGTCTCCGTGCCTCTGCTCGGTAATAGTAGTGAAAATGTCAAAATTTCCTTTTGGAACTGACATGTGCTGTGTTCAGCGACCATCCGCCGCTGAAATTCCCAAAAATTGTGTCCGGATGGCTCACCGGCGCTTCGTTATGAAGCCGTGAGTCTCCGAGGCCTAATGATCAAAATGGCCGCCGGCCGCGTGTGTCGCTTCCTTCTCTGCGGTCGGAGTTCGTCGGAGCGTTCACACGCGATCATCTGCGCTCCCGACGAAACTCCCCGCTTGTCCCAGGAAGCGATCCGGGCCTCGTCGCCACTGTTGGCGGTCTCCCGTGATCCGCCTCCGTGAGCCCCCCACCCCCGTGGTAGTGATACACGGAGACAGAGATGTTGTCGGTGTGGGCTCCCCGGTGATCTGTCGTCACCAGGAACCGCCCCGTTTATTTAACAGTGCACGCGACGGAGTAGACGTCACTCCGTCGCGTGCGTACCCTTAAAGGGGCAACGCCACACTTCCTGTATATAGTGCAGACTTCCAGATGTAAAGAGGAACTTGCAGGGTAGATGTGGCTTTCTATCTCTCAAGTGGTCACTATCTCTCTCTTTCTTTAGCAGCTAGTTTCTGTTGACTGAAGCCTCAGACCGCAGTGATTCATGGGAAACCGGAAGTAGGGTGAAAGCTGCCAATCATCACTCTTGTAAAGCCCCGTGGTCTGCATGTCGTGCACAAGCATTTGAGTGGGGACGGAAGCGCCCACTTAAGTTCTTTACACGCTAGAGTGTGGCTGGTTGGGCAATCCCATGGATGTGGGGCTTACTTTGGAGATGAGAGGCCTATGCAATAGCCAGAGGGGTAGCGGGTAGGCATTGGGACAGCAAGAGTAAAGGCAGGAAGTGGAACCAAGCATTGCCTTATATGGTAGTGTGCATTGCAATGGCTACGGAGCCAAGCCAGAGTCTGCAGCAGCCGGGCAGCAGCTGAGGCCTGGCATGGCCAATTAGGCAGGCTAGCAAATGACCCACCAAGGAGCATGGGCACATCAAGGGCCTCTTCACTGGTAAGGCCATGTTGTGCCCTCTGGCGGCCTTCTGCCATTAGCATCAGGAAGCAGGCTTCCTGAGAATGTTCCAGAAGGCTGAGAAAGCGACTACACCGAGAGAGACAGCAGCGTGCCAGTGGTTTCCTGTTACAGCTAAATCGACGTTCATCGGAGGCAGGGCATTCCCAAGACGTGACCTGTTGCATCAGGAACGACTGGAGAAAGGAACACCTGAGGTTACGAGTGGTGAAGGTTATAGGGTGCATGTGTGCATGTTGTGTGATTAGAGGTCACTGGTCAGTAGATATGGGTGGGAGGTGAATCTGTCATGGCCGCTACCCGCCATATCTCCTAATCTCTCAAGTGGTATAATGTGCGGATATCAGTCACTGGGCCACAGCCCGTCTGGAACTGTGAGAGTCGCGAGGAGCTCTTTCTAGAGTTGGTACATTTTGCCAGAGCTGTCTGTGACGTCATTGTTTTGGTTCATTTCTTAACAAAGGTGAACATTGCCTTGTGAGGTTGTTTGGGCTGTAAAATCCCTACTAAGCTGCGCAATTGGCAAATCCTCCTGGGCCGCGCCGCGCGCCGCTGTGGAACACACCAATCTAACTTCCGTTATCATTGAGTATGCGGCGTGCTCGGAATCCCAGCATGCCCTGCTCTTTCTTGATGCAGAGAGCCTGTGATCAGGTCAGTTGAGAATGCCTCTGGCAGGGTGTGCCTGATATCATTATATCCTCGGGCTTCTTGCTGTGGATCAAGCATCTACTGCCCCCATAGTGCAAGGCTGAAATGGGGAAAGACATGTTCAGGAGGGCTTCCAGTTCAGGGCGTTTTGGCCTATTGGTCGACATTCACCATCTTAGACCAATGTCCACGTTCAATATAAGCGCTCTGCTTGAGAGCCAGGACTCTATGGTTGTTCCCCGAGATCCCGGGGTGGCCTTACAGGAAGGGGACACCATGGGATCCTCTTTTGGACGTCAATCCGAATAAACCCAAGGTATGGTTTATAATATTCAAAACTATACTGGCCTGTAGCAAACAGTGAACTCAATTACCTCATGATCCGGGCCCCAGCGGGCCGCGTGACATTGATATCAGGAAACTCATCATTCATTTGATAGTTAGTCTTTACTTCAACTTTCATGAATGGGTCAAATGAATTTAATGATGAGGGACGTTTTGCCAAATGGTCTCCTTCTAGTCAATTCATTTATCTTTCCCTCCTTTGCAGGGGGGATTAGATTGTAAACCACAGTTCGTAAGAGGCCACCATTTTGCAGCTCCGAAGCCCTCCAAAAATCCTGCGCAATCACCCCCTTTTATGCCTGTGCCTGGACTGTGACTGACTTGCTTTTCTCTTTGTCTCATTGGCAGGTAGTGCTAGATGTTACGCCCCCCTCCTTGCAAGCCACCATTTTGCAGCTCACAAGCTCCTTTCACTCCCTCCCTGAAGCTCCATACCTGCATGCTGTGATCCCGCTGCTACTTCAGAGAGACTGAAAAGAGGACGGCCTTCTTTTTCCCTGTTTATATTTGTTTCCTGTTTAAGTACTTCTGGGTTACTTTGGGAATGCAAGCACCTATTTTCAGGGCGGCCATTGGCCCGGCGTCCAGAGCTTGGCATGTGAACTCATTTCTTTCTCCATTCCATTCTTCGTCCCCTGTTTGTCCCTTGTTGTCCCTGGGTTACACATTCATGCCTCAAACAAAGCGGCAAACACATTCAAATTAAATTCCAGCACAGGACTCTACTGAAACCAATCACATACACCTGAATTCTGCTGAATCGCCACTCTGTACTTAAACACACAAGCACACACACAATAATTGAGCTAATTAACATTCTAACAGAAACATGGCTCACCTATACTCCCTGACATGCCTCCATCACAGAAACAAGGTGGCGGCATCACCATCATATATAAAGATTCACTCACACAAATCCTTTGACGCGCTCTCACTCACTTGCTCCCATCCATCCCTTCCAATCCCCACCTTAACCTCCATCATTTACTGCCTCCCAAAACACAATCCCAACTTCCACACCGACTGGACTCACTGCACAACTAACCATATCTCCGGCTGCATCAATGTCCATCTTGGCGACTTCAACCCTGTTGGTTCCCAAACAAAGAGCAACCACATACTAAATAGTATTCTCACTCCACTTATCCCTAGGACATCACACAACTCATCACCTACCCCACACACACAGCTGGCAACACTCTGGAACTTTTGATTTCAAGCTAAAATGATGTCTCGATGGAAAATCAAAACTGGGTGTCGTGGTCAAACCACTTTGCCATTCCAGAGTTACCCACTAGTTAAAAGAACTCCAATCTGGCACCAGCCATACACAGAAACATTTCAACACAATCACGCCCCTCTGCAAACTACCGCCCACACCTTCCAAATACCCATTCACTTCAGTATGCATTTCTTTCATGGACTACTTCAACTATAAAAAACACAACATCAGACAAGCTCTCCCCTCTGCTCTGCCACTCGCACCACCATCTCCCAGAAATTCCAACATATGGGACAATTTACACTCCATCGACAGACGGCCTCATCAGCCTCCCAACCAGACCAATACTATACACTTCCTCGATGATGCATGCCCACCTCAAGCTGCATCCAATTGCAGCACCACACTGGATCGATACCATCAACTCCTGTCCCTCACATGGCACTATATCGGAGACATTTATGGGGCAACAATTAATGCAGGGAGTTCATCCACTCTCCCAATCAAAAGCGCCACACCAATAGCTGAATATATTTGAGTTATTCACTAACACTGTCTTTAATCATTTTACACCACTATTAACTCTCACCCCTTTCCCTATAGGCAAACCAAGAATCAGGCTGGTGTGCAGGAGAATATATATTTATTATTTAGTAGACCAAAATCTTATCACACAAACAGTATCCAAATGCACGCCACCTCTATGGCTCACAGCCTTGCCTTCCAACAACTTCAAACAAGCTGGACACAATTTACTTTTGGGAGTAACATTTTCATAACATTTACAATACAACAACATGTGCATTTTTCATCTTTACTTTCTATTCACCCTTGTTAAATACAAACACAGGTCTATAGAATACGTCATAACTCGGGTCTCTCACAAACTACTCTTAGTATCAGGTTAATGTGGGCAGCGCCCGAGAACATGACAGTATTGATTTTCCATAGGGAGTGTAAATGGTCTGACTTTAAATAAAATGTATTGCTTATCTGTTGGGCAACAGAATAGACATGGGCAGCGCTCTTTATTTTGGACCGCTCTGCGCACTTATCGTTTCTAGCAAGATTCTGGAACAACAACGGTAATCAACAACCTCTTTTCTCAAGATATAATGGACCCTTTTCCTTTACCCCGAGGCATTGAACAGTCTCTCATTCAATTTGTAGTCTCTCACTCTCATTAGAGGATGTGCTTTTAAATCAATTGTTTCACTTTGTTTAACCGAGCAAACATTTTTCTGAATAGCACAGACGTGGATATTCAATTGGTGTCTGGCCCCCTGTCTGTTATAATGCAAGGCACAGGGAGTGTTCCACCGCTCGACATTTCGTTCTCCATCCACCTGAGGGTTGCACATGGATTCAGGTGGTAATAAGTTACTTTATAGGACTGTACTGTTATTCACGCTCAGAGCGAGGTTGCACATTTACAACTTCTCCAAGATCACCCTGTATCATGTGGCGATGTGAGAATAAATTAATTTATTGATACATCACGATGGCTAGGGATCTACTCCTGGAATCCCTCCCACAAATGTCTATATGGGAAAACATGGCAATTTAACAAGACCTCCACCAATGGTGTGTCCTGTTGAGTTTAGGTACTTACATTGAATATCTCTCTGGATGTACGTCAGGAAAGTCATCAAGCTCCAGGGTCATCTCATGGGAAGCATAGGGATCTGGTAAGACTGCTGCTTAGGCTCAGTTATGGATGGCCTCCAGCATCAATCCCTCTGTCCTAGTTCCCTCTGGCTCTTAGTATTTTTCCTGATCTCATCCACCTCCTTCGGTCTCCCTTCCAATAATTGTATAGAGCTCCAGTCAGCTTAGACAGATCAGATCATTTCAGACAGCTGTCCTCTTTTCAGTCAGCTCATCATTCTCAACAGACACTCCTCATTTTGGCAAAGGATTCCCTTTCCTATTGTCCGCTAGGGGTCCCACTAGGCACGGTTCCCTAAGGTTCCCAGAAGGCACAACTCCTATAGGTTTCACAGTAGGCATGAGTCTCTGAGGGTTCCCAGTAGTCATGGCTCCCCTAGGGTTCCCATGAGGTACAGCTCCCCTAGGGTTCCAATGAGGTACAGCTCCCCTAAGGTTCCCAGTAGGCACAGCTCCCCTAGGGATCAAGGAGGCATGGCCCCCCTAGGGTCCCCAGTAGGCATGGCTCCCCTATGTATCTCAGTAGGCACAGCTCCCATTGGTTCCCCAGTAGGCTCAGTTCCCCTAGGGTTCCCAGTAGGCACCACTCGCCTAGTGTTCCCAGTAGGCAGAGCTCCCCTAGCATTGCCAGTAGGCACAGCACCACTAGGGTCCCCAGTAGGGACAGCTCCTCTAGGGTTCCCAGTAGGCATGCCACCCTAGGGTTCGCAGTAGGCAATGCTCCCCTAGAGATTCCAGTAGACACGGCACCCCCAAGGTTCCCAGTAGGCACAGCTTCCCTAGGGTGCTCAGTAGGCATGGCTTCCCTAGAGTCTCCAGTAGTCATGGATCCTATTGGGTCCCCAATAGCCACGGCTCCGCTAGGGTTCCCAGTAGGCACAGATCCCCTAGAGTTCCCATGAGGCACATCACCCCTAGGGTTCTCAGTAGGCACGGCCCCATTAGGGCTGCTAGCAGGAAAGGCTCCCCTAGGGTTCCCAGTAGACATGGCTCCCCTAGGGTTCCCAGAAGGTTCGATTGCACTAGGGTTGCCAGTAGGCACAGCTCTCCTTGCGTTTCCATGAGGCACAGCTTCCCCAGCATTCCCATATGGCATAGCTCCCCTAGGGTTCCCAGAAGGTTCGACTCCACAAGGGTTCCCAGTAGGCACAGCTCCCCTTGCGTTTCCATGAGGCACAGCTTCCCCAGAATTCACATAAGGCATAGCTCCCCTAGGGTTCCCAGTATGTACAACTCTCCTAGGGTTCCCAGTAGGAACGGCTCCCCTAGGGTTGCTGGTATGCGCAGCTCCCCTTGGGACCCCAGTAGGGATGGCTCCCATAGGGTCCCCAGTAGACACAGCTCCTCTAGGGTTCCCAGTAGGCACAGCTCCTCTAGAGTTCCCACAAGGCACAGCTCCCCTAGGGTTCCTAGTAGGCACATCTCCCCTAGGGTTCAAGGAGGCATGGCTCCCCTAGGGTTCCCAGAAGGCACAGCTCCCGTAGGGTTCCCAGTAGGCACTGCTAGCCTTGTGTTGCCACATGGCACAGCTCCCCTAGGGTTCCCAGTAGGCCCGGCTCCCCTAGAGTTCCCAGGAGACACATCTCCCCTAAGGTTCCGAGTAGGCACAGCTACCCTAGCATTGCCAGTAGGCATATCTCTAGTAGGGTTCCCATGAGGCACCACTCCTCCAGGGTCCCCAGTAGGACAGCTCCTCTAGGGTTCCCAGTAGGCATGCCTCCCTAGGGTTCTTAGTAGGCAATGCTCCCCTAGAGATCCCAGTAGACACAGCTCCCCTAAGGTTCCCAGTAGGCACAGCTCCCCTAGGGTTCCCAGTAGGCACGTCCCCCATAGGGTTCTCAGTAGGCATGGCTTCCCTAGAGTCTCCAGTAGGCATGGCTCCCAATGGGTCCCCAGTAGCCACGGCTCCCCTAGGGTTCCCTGTAGGCACAGATCCCCTAGAGTTCCCATGAGGCACAGCTCCTCTAGGGTTCCCAGTAGGCACGGCCCCATTAGGGTTGCTAGTAGGAAATGCTCCCCTAGGGTTCACAGTAGAATGGCTTCCCTAGGGTTCCCAGAAGGCTCAACTCCACTAGGGTTACCATCAGGCAAGGCTCCCCTAGGGATCCCAGAAGGCACGACCACCCTAGGGTTCCCTGCAGGCACAGCTCCCCTAGCGTTCCTGGTAGACATGGTTCCCCTAGGGTTCCCAGTAGGCATGGATCCCATAGGCTCCCCTATAGGCACAGCTACCCTAGGATTTCCATGATGCACAGCTCCCCTAAGGTTCCCAGTAGGCACAGCTCTCCTAGGGTTCCCAGTAGGCACAGCTCCCCTATGGTTCCGATGAGGCACAGCTCCCCTAGGGATCTCAGAAGGCATGGATCCCCTAAGGTCCCCAGTTGGCATGGCTCCCCTAGGGTTCCCACGATGCCCAGCTCCCCTAGGGTTACCAGTAGGCACAGATCCCTATGGTTCCCAGTAGGCACAGCTCCCCTAGCGTTTCCATGAGGCACAGCTTTCCCAGCATTCCCATGAGGCACAGCTCCCCTAGTTTCCCAGTAGGTAGAAGTCTTCTTGAGTTCCCAGTAGGAAAGGCTCCCCCAGGGTTCCCAGTAGGCACGGCTCCCCTGGGGTCCCCAGTAGGCATGGCTCCCATAGGGTCACCAGTAAACACATCTCCTCTAGGGTTTCCAGTAGGTACAGCTCCCTTAGAGTTCCCACAAGGCATATCTCTCTTAGGGTTCCTTTGGGGTGAATTTACCCAAATAGGGCAAATAATTGATGCACTGTTTGCAAGGAAAACAAAGTTTTATTACATGCAAAAGTATCAGACGGTCCTGTAGAACCGAACTAGCATTTAGCTGGCCCCACTCAGAGAAGTTAAATCTTTTATAGAGAAAAACCACAAATGAACAGAAGAAAAAAGATTACAACATGGTTCCGCACTACCCATTGGCTAACATCTATATACAATTCTTACTATCCCCTATAGTTCATTACCCTATTGGTCACCCATATTGGTCATACATAGAAGTTGCCCCTCATGAGTATACAGGGTCCTCTTTGTTCAGCAGGTGAAGAGCATCATACAGAGAATTTGCGCCTTATGAGTATACAGGGGCCCTCTTTGTTCAGCAGGTGAAGAGCATCATACAGAGAAGTTGTCCATCATGAGTATACAGGTGTCCTCTTCGTTCAGCAGGTGAAGAGCATCATACAGAGATGTTGTGCCTCATGAGTTTTCAGGGTTTCCTCTGTCTGGCAGGTGAAGAGCGTCACACAGAGAAGTTGCACCTCATGAGTATACAGGGGTCCTCTTTGTCTGGTTGGTGTAGAACATCATACAGAGATGTTGCGCCTCATGAGTATACAGGGGTCCCCTTTGTTCAGTAGGTGAAGAGTGTAATACAGAGATGTTGCGCCTCATGAGTATACAGGGGTCCCCTTTGTTCAGTAGGTGAAGAGTGTCATACAGAGAGGTTGCGCCGCATGAGTATACAGGTGTCCTCTTTGTCTGGCAGGTGTAGAGCTTCATACAGAGAAGTTGACCCTTGTGAGTGTTTGGCAGGTTTATATGCAGTACCCTTTGGGAACACCACACACAATTAAGACTACAAGTGACAGTACAAATTCACCTTTGGTACAAGCCTGTACTACACAGTAAAGTGGTAGCGATGGCTGAGCAGCCAGACTTATCTCAAGAGTAAGTGAGCAGTATCAAATGTTTACACAGGACAGCAATTACTATGATTCAAACAAACACTGACTCAAGGTTTCTGAGTAAAAGAATATACATTTATTTACACATCAGTTATAAAACATTTCACTAAAGTAAAGCAGTTAAAAAATCACATTACTAATACACTACACCGTACCCAATAGATTTTGGACAAGTTAGGCTCAAAATGAAGTGTGAGCAAAATGGCAATCCAGCAATTTGAAAGGGAGGAAAAGACAAAGTTAGGCAAGAATTGAACAACAACAACATGTAGAAATAGGAACTACAGTGAGAAAATCAGATTCAAGGGACCTGGCCCAAAGTCAATTGAACAGAGTCTTTGCTCAAGATCACACAGTTCAGGGTAGTTTGCGGTTAAGTCTTTGCCAAGAGTTCAGAACGAAGTTGGTCAGATGAAAAGTTTCTTTAAAGAGCAGAGAAGGACAAGTCCTTGGATTGGCAAAAGGTTTCACACACTTTTCCACAGCTGGACGAAACGAACAACCGGATTTGAACAGTACCTTAAATGAAGAAGAAGGCTGCATCTGAGGCGGATGTTCCTGGAAGGTCCTGCATGCTCATGGTTCCTGAAGAGACTGTCGGACTGACACGAAGTAGGAAGACTGGAGGGTCCTGCACTGCCCAGGGAAGAAACGAGCAGCAGAGCAAATCAACGAATAAAAGGAGCGCTCCTTCAAACGCAAGCAGGGTCCGTTCCTCCTGGCTATCCGGTTCACTGTAGCTCTGTACATCAAATTCGACCAGAGAAGGGAGACCTGACAAGCAGTTTGGCAAACTGGTTGTTCCCACCAGCTTAAGGGGAGAAGATTCCTTGAAGGTCTTCCTTGTCGATGGAGTATGAAGATTCGGACCTGCAGCAGGGCTTCACCGGCAGTTCAGTCATTGTAGGGGTCCTCTTTTTTCAGCTCCTCTTCAGTTCTTTCATTCCAGTGGCGACTCTGCCTTTCCAGTCCCAGAGACCTGTTATTTATGCAGTCTTCCCCCATTCATACAGCTTGGCTGTCAATCACACAGCAGGGTGACTGTCCCGCCGGGACAGTCAACACAGCCAATCAGATTAGAGTGTGACATGGGTCTCCAAGGAGTCCTAAACCCCTCCCTCACATTCTGTCCCCCTGAGACATACAGGCGCCTAAGGAGTGCTTCTGCACAGAAGCCCGCAAAAGGACGGTGAACAAAGGAACCAAGCCTGGTTTGGCGCGCAGAGAAAAACACGAGAAAGACTTTTATAAAAAGAAATGGCGAATAAACACAGTCAGAACTGTATAAAAACGTATATGGTCTAGCGAGTTTAAGTTTGAGGCTACCAAGTTAGCCTAAAACAATACCAGAGCTATTTAAAATAACCGCGGTAGTAAAAATAAGGTAGTTACCACTGCCACCAGCCAAGTCTTAATGAAAAGGTAGTAAAACAATGCTTCAAGAGAAACAGACAAAAAGGGGTAAGTATTACCCCTTTCCAGCACTCGATGTAAGATAGTTTGTACTGGGTCTGTGAGTTTTAAAAGAGACAAATAAAGTCAATGACAACTCTACATGTTCTGAGAGACAGTAGTCAGTCCCAGAAAATGGAGTCGGAGTTGGGAAGGGAAAAAGACAACCCTGTGTCACTGCACTGATGGTGCTGTGTAACACACAGTAAAAAGATGATACCTATGGAGTAGGTGAGGCTCCACAATCTACAAACACAAGAAAATGTTAAACACACACAGCAAAACACATGTAAGAGTGGGAAAAAAAGCTCACCCTCTTATCAGGTGAAAAGAATTAATCCTATAAATCCAGAAAAGCTGCTGAGGGACTCAGTAGGTAAGAGAAATTAGCCGTTCTGGAGAATTCTCCCTAACAGTGAGTATTGTGAGGGTTCAGAAATGAGAGGCAGTTACAACACGGTAGTGTTTTCATAATCAGACATCTTTATTTATTAAAATAAAAGGGTTGAATAAAGGCCTCCCTGCCCCTAGCCTAAGGAGAGTTTCCCTACCTAGGAAACTAAAACTAAGGATCAGCCTGTGTCTCGTCATCAAAATTATATACACTGTTCATGTGTCCAAACATACCAATCTGACCCTCACCCTCAAAATGAACAAGCAAAGGTGCAAGGGAAGTACTCTGGTAAAAGGTGTTCCAAAACAAGCAGATATATCCAACAAAAACAATCCTTAGATCCACAGGGTGGTTCCCTTCCTCTGGAAGTCGCAGGTACGATGGCAAAAGTGTTCTTTTCCAAACAATACCTTCTTATGGAGAGGCTTCTGGTATACTCCACTGCCGGGAAGACTTTAGTAGTTCATCAGTTCTCCTTGTTTACTCTCATACTGGTATCTGCCCACAATGTCTTCTTTCTCTGTATACTTCAAAATGGACCACCTGGTGTACTGCCCTGCCAGAAATCTCTTACTGGGGCTTTCAGATCCCCTGGTATGCTTCTCTGCCAGGAATCATTTCCCCAAGTACACACTGGCCCTCATTACGACCCTGGCGGAAATCAACTGACATGACCGCCATAGCGTAAATAGCGTTTCCGCCACTGCACGATGGAGGAAAGTGCGGCTAATTCTGACCCATCGGGCACGAGCATAACGCCATGGCGGAAGTGCAAAGTCCGCGATGGCGGAAATGACCCGAAAAAGCCCCTTACCGCCGTCGTACGTCGCCCTAGGTGCAATTCCGCCACCCATCTTAGCGGTCACCCTAATGAGCGGTCAGCGCAAAATACGGTCACCGTAAATATACGGAAACGGAAGTAAAAACATGGGGCCGGAACGGGAAACAGCACGCCGTACACCTATAAAATCAGAATCCCAACACAACCATTAAAAATCCGACCCTGAGACACATCCCAACCCGTTAGCCACCCCAGTTAAAAAAATAAATATGGGAAAAGTTGCTAAAAAAGCGTGCGACCGCAAGCGGCAGGTCCACTTCTCCCACGAGGAACTCACCGTGCTCACAGAGACCCTCCAGGAGAACGCTGCCGTCGTCTTCTCGACGCAAATGACCAGGACGGCACTTGCGAACAAGAAGGCCATATGGGCGCTGGTGGCACAGCGGGTAAGTGCGGTGGGGACCGCACCCCGCAACCCACAGCAATGCAGAAAGCGATGGGACGACCTACGGATACGCGTCCGGAGCATACTCTCTGCCAACCGGAACATTGCCACAGCTACCGGGGGAGGATCGGAATCACCCATCAAGTTGACCCCCTGGGAAGAAATCTGTGCCTCCACCATTGGAATGGAGAGCATAGAGGGAGTCGGAGGGATGGAGAAAGGAGTGCAGACATCAGAAGAATCAGGTAGGTGGCCCAAATGAAACTATGCCAAATCCACAATTACCAACCATGTGAAGTACCATGTGTCCCCATAGTGCACTAGAAACACATGTCCAGGAGAACGACCACATACATTGCCATGACAGCGCCCCTTAAAAGTCAGATTAAATAAATAAATATTTAAAAATCCCAAAAACACACTCTACATGTGCAGCATGCACACCCTAACTGCAGACTGCAAAATAACTGCATCCCCAATGCACACAAAAATGAGACCACCTCCAAGGCCCTGACCCAAATCACCCCCAGGTACCACCCCAATGCATGTGATACAATTGCCATTACAATTACCACAGACCCATGAATAACGCTCGCCCTCCTTTACTCCACCACAGGGTCCGATTCCAACGACGAGCTTCAGGACACCCCTACCAGCACACCTGCAAAGAGGGCCAAGACCAACGGCCAAAGACCCTCCACCTCAGCTGCACGGATCAAGACACGGCAGCAGCACAAATCGAGTGGCAGCACACTGGAGGGGACATCAACAGGCACCCCAGCAGCCAGCATGTCCACAACAGCAGCACCACAGGTCCCCCCAATGGATGCCACAGAAGGCACTGCTTCTGGTGGCAGCAGCACCACAGGTGACACTGCATACATGCCAGCATGCTCCGACACAGAAAACGGTGCTGCCGAAGTAGGACACATCCATGACCTGTCTTAATCCCCCTGTTTGTATCATCCCGTACACCATGAGGAAACCACGCAGGGGCACCCACAAGACGACGACTGGCCAACCCCCACAAGGCCTGTTGCAAGGCAACATGAGGCGTCCAGCCCCTCTGTGACACCACCGCAAATGGGCATGGCCCAGCAGAGGCAACAGTCCCTCGAGCAGATGATAGTGCAACAGCAGCAAATGGCCACGCTCCTCAAGGAGCATGCTGATGAATGTGGGGGTTCTAAGGCAGCCATTGAAACATCTACTGAGACACTTAGGGCAGAAATGGAGCGTAGTACAGAGACACTAAGGGCACAAATGGAGAGAAGTACCGAGAGCCTGAGGGGACAAATGGAGAGAAGTACCGAGAGCCTGAGGGGACAAATGGAGAGAAGCACCGAGAGCCTGAGGGGGGAACTGCATGCGACGTCCAAAGACGTATGTGGTGAACTTGCCGCTGTGCGCCGTGTGCTCACTGAGCTCTCACAAACCCTTAGGGACATGCATGGACGTGAGCAGGCAGAGACATCATCCGTTGCAAGTTCCGTCCAGGGCAGCTCCCAACGTAGATCTGGGAGGAACCGGCGCTCCACAGGCAGGGGTGCCCCTGATACCCGGAGAGGGGGCTTGCAATAGCGTCTGCCCACTGACAATGAGCGTCATTGGACACTGGTGTTCGGGGGGGGGTAGGAGGGTGGAGGGGGTGTGTTGTGCTTCTTTGGGTGGCGGTTCGATTGGGTGTGTAATGTCATTTCACATCTGCAATACATTTCTTCATATTCATCCAATGAGATGTGTGGACATTGATCTTTGTGTACGAGGCCTATCTTGGCGTACAGTCCACATTGTGCATGTCCCAGACACACACAGTGCCACAAGTCCCGTGTCCATGTAACAGCCACCAGGCGTGAGTGCTAGAAGCATGCATCTATGAGATTCTGCCGTAATTCACGGGCCTCCTGTGCCTCGCGGACCCCTTGAGGTGCTGCCACATCCCCACCCTCATCATGACCATCTTC
The DNA here is from genome assembly GCF_040938575.1 of Ambystoma mexicanum. Taxonomy (NCBI): domain Eukaryota; kingdom Metazoa; phylum Chordata; class Amphibia; order Caudata; family Ambystomatidae; genus Ambystoma; species Ambystoma mexicanum. The sequence continues at coordinate 35,979,193 of NC_090935.1, read as the reverse complement.
AGGTGCTAGCAGTTCTGCGTCGGGGGGCATGGCCACATTCCTACGTACGCACATGTTGTGTAGCATGACACATGCCATGACCATCTTTGCCACCTTCTCATGGCGGTACAGGAGTGCCCCGCCAGACCTGCTGAGGCAGCGGAAACGAGCCTTCAGTAGGCCGAATGCCTGTTCTATGACCACACGGGTACGTGAGTGGGCATGGTTGTAGTCCTCCTCATGCTGGTCCAGTGGGTTCCGGATTGGTGTAAGGAGCCATCTCTTCAGTGGATACCCGCAATCACCTGTATGTGGACAAGAAAGGATGTTTGTGGAATGTCATTGCTACGTACGCACCCCCCCCCCTTCCTGCCAGGTCATTCACGCATCACCTACCCCACATACTCATGCATTAAATGAGACTCACCGAGTAGCCAGGATGGGCGCCCTGCGTGTCGCTCCATGTAGCGTGGTATTCTAGAGTCCTGCAAAACCATAGAATCATGTGTTGATCCTGGAAATCGGGCAGAACAATGTGTAAAGATCCTGTTGGAGTCACACACCATTTGTACATTGATAGAATTATATTGTTTCCGGTTGCGGTACTGGGCCTCCATGGCATGTGGGACAACCAATTCCACATGGGTGCAGTCGATGGCACCAATGCACCCCGGTATGCCGCCAAGTGCATGGAATCCCACTTTTGTGTTTGTAAGCTCCTGCTCCGAGCGTGGTAAAGTGATGTAGTCGTCTGAGTGCTTCAGGAGGGCATCAAGCACTTGGAATAGTGTCCGTGAGAATAGTGGCTGTGAAATGCCATGCAACTGTCCGACTGTGTGCTGGTAGGTGCCTGTGGCCAGGAAGTGGAGTACAGACACCACCTTCAGTAGGGGTGGGATGGCGGTTGGGCTATCTATCATGCTGACAAGGTCAGCGTGTGTCATGTCGACAATGGCGGTTATGGTGTCCCGGTCCAAACGGTAGAGGGTGTGGATCTGCTCAGCTGTGAGGTTGAACGGATTAGCTCGGAGGCGTGGGATTGTGGGCTGCCTGCGTGGTGGTAGTGGCTGTGCTGGTGGGGCTTGCTGGCCATGCCTTGCCCTCCTCCTCCTCCTCCTGCGTCTCCTCTGTGCGGCCGGTTGTTGTAGTAGTTGGCGTTCGTCTTCTTCTTGAAGTTGGAGTACTTGCAGTGCAATCAGGTCCCCCAGGCCCAACATCGCTAGTCTTGCCGGTAGCATTCTGGAGTGGGTGTGGTTGTGGGAGCGGTTTGGGTATGCAATTTATGTGTTTTCAGGCTGTATAGCCTTCACCTGTGGTGATTCATTCCACCTGTGTCAGCTGCAATGCCTTTCGTGCGAGCACGTCCCGCACACGACGCTGCAATTCGACGCATGGCATCTTGCATTTGCATTCATGTTCTTAATCCCGAAGGCTGTGGAATATTGGTTTATATGTTAATTCTGCTATGGTCCCATTGTTGCACATACGATATTTGCATTCGCGAGCAGACTTGTGAAGGGTCAGTGGAATGTAGTGCTCGATCAACGGTGGACCCTCATGCAGCACTGTACCGACGTTCACCGACGGCGGGGAGTCCCATCAGTGATTGAGGCCAGTTACCATTTTCACACACAGCCGCACTGCATAGATGTATTTGTGAATACAAGCGTTCACAGATGCCTTTTCAACGTGATGTTGCAAATTAGGAATTCGAAGGACAGCGCTTTCGGTTTTCAACTAGCGGCGTGGAGACGCCCACAGGTCTGACTGGAAATGTAACGTTCTATTGTTGAATGTCCTTGGGACAGGGCCCATGACGGGAATGCAATGATTGATATGATTTGAATGGGATGCGCTATAGCGTAGTGGACGATAAGGCAGGACGTTCCCAAATACATGTGACTTCACTACACAAGGAATCCGGGCAGGAGCACAGTGGATTTTGAAGGCTGCATTACGCACAGACTCAATGGAAATTTCGAATGTTATGTGAGTGAATATTCAGGCGTTTTCATTACGGGATGAGGGAATGATGAATGGATGCATGGAAAGATGATTTAATTGGGAGTCTGCCATGTACATGGCTATTTGGAATCTATCCCCTTCCCTGCGCTATGTGATGCAAGGCTGCCATAGTGGGACCATCGTCTGTCTGCCCTTGTTGAACCCTCCCTGTCTCGACGCGCCTTCAATCACTTGTGTCTATGCACGTTGATGATCCCATCTGATGGATCCTGTTCTGACAGGCGCATGCACACAGACACTCGTTTGAAATAGTGTATTCACCTCGATTTGTGTCGTAATGATTCGCAAGTGATTTTTGGGTGCAATTGATCCTTATGAGTGGGCTAGCATGCATATGGTTGTAGGTTTGGTGTGTTGAATGAAGTGAGTAATACATATGAAGTTCGGATGCCCATACTATCTTTTTTTTCATTTGGGTGACAGGTATCTCCTCCCCTTCTGCCGCTGCCATCTGTACGCCACTCCTGCAGATGGCTTCTACAGTCGACACCTGCAGCTTCGAGTTAATCAGTGGAGCACCATTACGATCTTATGGGACGATCGGCAATGGCCCACATGCCCTTACGCAGTACTAGTGGCTAGGTGCAGCATACCTAGCTTCCAGCTGGACTAGTGCCTACTTCATGGGACGGGCCTGCGGTCCTAGGCGCTTCCATGTTGCCTTTTTGGACGTGGATGTAGCCCCTGTGTGCCATGGAGGTACAGGGCGTCACACATGGGGAAGCTGGTCATTTATTGCGAATGCAGCCCACAGTAATGCTGATCATTTGTGAGTTCATGCTCAAATGGCTGTATGGACTTGGTGATTTTGATGTGCATTAAATTTATATTCAGATATTAACCGTGTAGCGTTATTCTTTGCTAGTAATGTGGCTTATTCCGATTTGTGGCGCGATGTATTGTGAGGTGTTCTGCATTGGGTTCCGGCTTCTGGGTACAGTTGTGTGGTACGTGCTTATGCTGATGGTTGGTTTGACTACTGGCATGTGTACAGGGCTGGTGCAGTCTCCCTCAGGTTACTGCTTTGACTGTTGGTTTACACTGGTGGCAAGCGATGGGGGACTGTTGTTGTTTTGTGTCATGGAATTTTCAGTTCATTTTGGTGTACTTGCACCTTCAGATGCCTGTGCTGCATCAGTACGGCAATGGTGTGTTGCCAATTGTGGATGGCCACTCACAGGGCACTTGGGGCCCCTGCATGCATTTGTTCATTGGCATGCATGGGTGACTTGTACATTTCACTGGTTGCATGGTGTGACTGCATTGCGCCTACGAGGAGTTGTGCAATGTGGCCAGGGAGTGGAGTACAGGCACTCAGTAGGGCCATTACGGTTGGTTCGCGATGCCGTAGTTCTCGCCATGGCGGAATGGTACTTTCCGCCATGCTTGATGGCGTTAGGTGAATGTCCGCTGGGGTCAGCATTCGCGTACCGTTGCGCCATGGCGGATATTGCGGTTTTGCACGGCGCGCGTGCGCGTACTTGGTGCAGTTAGCGTTGGCGTTCACTACGGTGTCGCTAATGGCATCGTACTTTACAGTGACGGGTCATGATCGCAACGGGCGATATTCGATGGCGGTATTACATTTCCGCCATCGTTTTTCTTATTCCGCCAGGGTCGTAATGAGGGCCACTGTCTGATGTGTTTCTTTTACCAGGGCTTCCTTTAAGGTTTTCACTGTCTCTCAGTATAGCACAGTTGTATTCCTTCACCGTCTATACTTTTTTGGCTTGAGGTACTACTTGTTCCAAACATACACACCTTGATATCTCATATATGGATACTTGTTCACGTTCTGTCTTTTAACTCCTTTACTAGTTGCCTGCGGCTATACTTGTCCAACCTTCCCAATATTGACATCTCATGCATGAGGATTTGCGAAAATTATGTCGTTGTATTCTACTTGGCCGGTATTCAAAATAGGTTCTTAATGGCTCACCTGCCTGTCGGTACTCCCCAGGGTCCCCGGCATCTCTGGGCAGACTCACCGGTGGCTGGTAGGATTCCCAACCCGTGGCACGTTGCTGCAGAGAAACCTTCAGTCTGGGACAACGTTTCCCACTCTGCAGACCTTCTCTAAGGTCCACAGCAGGTGTGGCGCATCATACAGAGAACTTGAGCATCATGAGCACACAGGCGTCCTCTTTGTCCTACAGCTGTAGAGCATAATACAGAGAAGTTGAGCCTCATGAGTATGGAGAGTTCCCCTTTGTCTGGCAGGCATAGAGCGTCATTCAGAGAAGTTGAGCTTCATGAGTACGCAGGAGTACTTGTTGTCTGGCAGGTGTATGGTATGGAACTGATTAAGCACAACCTTCCCCCGCAGGTATCTTGGCGCTCCTTGCAGGGCAGAGAAAGAAAATGATGTAAGCGAGAAACATTTTCAGGGCTTTGCGAAAACCCAGCGGAGCTGACGTAGCCCTGAGGGACAGTAAAAGGGAGTTCCAAAGAACTGCTGCTGTCACTTAGAAAGAGCGGCCGCCAATGCGACTGTACCTAGCAGACGGGACGGTCAGGAAACAAGTATAAGCAGACCGCAAGGCCCGACTCGTGTATACGATTGAAATTTTCACACAAGGCATTGTGCTCCCTGGCTGTGAAAAGCCATATGAAATGAACAGAGTGCCTTCAAATGAATGAGTATACAAAGCACAGGGGAAATGTGACAGCAGCGAGGGGTGGAGGTCAGCAGAGTTTAGAAGGACTTGTAGATGATGGAGAACATAAGTGTGCTGACCTAAGTAAAGAGAATTAGAGTAGTCCAGCGATAATGTGACCAGAGCACAGATAACTGGGCACGGAGATGCTCAGGGATAGGTGGAATCACTCATTTTAGGAGTTTAAGCTGAAAGTAGCCCCAGTGGCAGACTGTACTCACCAGTGGCCCCATGGACAAGGATGAAGTGAGTGTTACCCCTAAGTCCTTCTCTGTGGAAACCGGCAGGGGAAAAGAGCCCAAAGAGGTCGGACAAAAATCAGTCGTCCAAAGGGAAGAAGCTGAGGGGGGATCCACCGCCAACACCTCATACTTATCATGTTCAACTTCAGCCAGTTGTTCTGCATACATTCCCACACGGCCTCCAGACAGGCACGGAATCTGACCACTGACTCAGGTTAGGAAAGGTCCAAGCTTACCAAGATTTGCACGTCTTCAGCATAATAATAGCGAAGGAACGTGTGGGAGAATATCAATTTGGTCATTGAACGTAGGTGTTAAAAAAGACCCAAGAGATGGCGGACCCCTGAGGAACACCACATGTGAGAGTCGTAGCGGTAGAGAAAAAAAGGGAGCAGAGAGAGAATTTGGCTATGGTCAGAGAGAAACGAGGAGAACAAGGCCAGGACGGTACCTAAGAGGCCGGCCCCGGCCAGACAGCATAGCAGGACTCCATGATCAATGGTGCCAAAGGCGGCGGAAAGGTTCAACAAAATCAGTGCACTGGCTCCGCCCCCATCATGGGTCCGTGCCAGGTCATCCATTACCGAGAACAAAACACTCTGGGTCCCGCGGCCCTGGATAGAAAGCAGACTGAGAAGAGTGGAAAAGGGACGATTCCTCAAGGAAAGTGAGTAGAGGACAGACCTAAGATTCAAGGAGTTTCCTAGGAAAGGGGAGGAGAGAAATAGTACGTAAATTGGAGGGAACCAGTGGGTCAAGCAGAGGTTTCTTTAGAAGCAGAATCACAGTGGCCGATTTTAGAGAGGCAGGAAACACTCCAGTAGAAAGGGAGGTGTGCATCACTTCCATCAGTAAGTGGATGAAGTGAGGAATAACATCCTTAACCTCTTAAATTCCAAGGACGAGGTATCTCGTCCTTGACATTACGTTTGTAGTGCCAAGGACGAGATAGCTCGTTCTGTTTGAGATTCCGTTTTGTGCGATCCCTGTAACGCAGGGATCGCACAAACCTTAAACCAAACCCCTGGGCTGTGTGAGGGGGAGGTCCCTCCTCAAGGCCCAGGGTTTGGATTTCTTTCAGTTTCACGTCGGCGTGCATAATGCACACCAACATGAAACTGAAAGCAATTTCACTGTGGCAGCCATTTTCGGCTGCCGAGGTGAACAGAGAAGGTGAGCGCCCTTATCCCTCTCCCTTGATCTCCGGCTTTATGGAGCCTTTGAGATCGAGGGAGGTGTCGTTGGAAAGGGGAGACTCTTCCCCCCACCCTAAGTAGATGTGGGACACCTCATGTAGCCCTCCCTGGAGGCAGATTCCTGCCCACAAGGAAGATTACATGAAATTCCCCCATCCATTTGGGGTTGGGGGGGCGAGGGCCACTAATAAAGTGTGCACAGGACCCTCAAAGGATGAGACTGAAGGTTTGGGCCCTCAGGGCAGATAGGTGCCCAACTGCCCCTAGGGAAAGTCCCAAAATAAAATACAAAGAACACATAGGTGGTTTTGGGGGTAGGGGACCCACTAGACCACCAGGAGAATTTTGAATAAAAGGGGGGTGGCCCTCTCCCACCCACCCCAAGTAGATAGGGGGCACCTCATGCAGCCGTCCCTGGGGGCAGATTTGTGCTCCTAGGAAGGGGCATCTGCCTCCAGGAAGAATTACATGGGATTCCCCCCATCCATTTGGGGTGGAAGAGATAGGGCCACTAGAAAAGTGTGGACAGGCCCCCCAAAGGATGGGGCTGCAGGTTTGGGGCCCCCTGGGGTAGATGGGTGCCCATCTGCCCCTAGGGAAGGTTCTAAGAAAAAAACATGGGTAGTTTTGGGGCGGTGGGGGGCTCACTATACCACCAGGGTGGGGCGCACCTCATGTAGCCCTCCCTGGGGGCAGATTGCTGCTCCTTGGAAGGGGCATCTGTCCCCAGGGGGGGCTACCTGAGATGCCCCCCATCCTTTCGGGGTGGAGGGAGAGGACCACCATAAAACATGGGACAGGTCCCCCAATGGATGGGGCAGTAGGTTTAGGGCACCCTGGGTGCAGATTGGCACACTAATGTGCCCATCTGCCCCAAGGGAAGTTGGCAAAACAAAACAAAGAAAATAAAAGTAGGAATAATTTTAGGGGAGCGGGGCCTGAGTGGCAACCTAAACCACCAGTGAATTTTGTAATGGAAAGGGGGGTGGCCCTCCACCCCACCCAAAATGGTGGGGGGCATCTCATGTAGCCCTCCCTGGGGGCAGATTTCTGCTCTGAGGAAGGGGCATCTGCCCCAAGGGAGGGCTACATGAGTTGCCCCCCATACATTTGGGGTCGGGGGAGACGGCCACCAGAAAACGTGGGGCAGGCCCCCCAATGGATGGTGCAGTAGGTTTAGGGCATCCTGGGGGCAGATGGGCACACTAATGTGCCCATCTGCCCCAAGGGATGTTGGCAAAGCACAAAACAAAAGTAGGATTCATTGTAGGGGTGCTGAGGGGCACCCTAAACCAGCAGTGAATGTTTTAATGGATAGGGGGGTGGCCCTCTCCCCCCCACCAAAAATGGAGGGGGACATCACATGCAGCCCACCCTGGGGGAAGCTTTCTGCTCCTAGGAAGCAATATCTGCCCCCAGGGAGGGCTACATGAGATGTCCCCCATCTATTTGGGGTGGGGGGGAGAGGGCCACCAGAAAACTAGGGACCCCCCCCCCACTGGATGGGGCAGTAGGTTTAGGGCCCCCAGGGGACAGATTGAGACACTAATGTGCCCATCTGCGCCAAGGGAAGTTGGCAAAACAAAACAAAAAAAATAGGATTCATTTTAAGGGGGGCTGAGGTGCACCCTAACCTACCAGTGAATTTTGTAATGGAAAGGGGTGAGCCACCCCTATCCATTTGGGGTGGGGGGATTGGGCCACCATAAAACTAGGGACAGGCCCCCCCATTGGATGGGGCAGTAGGTTTAGGGCGCCCTGGGGGCAGATTGGCACACTAATGTGCCCATCTGCCCCAAGGGAAGTTGGCAAACCAAAACAAAAAAAATAGTAGGAATCATTTTAGGGGGGCTGAGGGGCACCTGGTGGCAGATTGGCACATTAATTGATATTGACATTGTATTTCTATTGCGCTCGTACACGAGTGTTTCAGAGCGCTCCAAGGCAAGGGAGGGGAACAGGGGAGAACAAAACAACAATCTTACTAGGCCCAGTGACTTTCAGAACGTGCAAGTGCATGGGAGAGGGGGAGGGGGAGAAGTGCATGGAAGGGGGGAGAAAAGGAGAGATAGGCGTGAGGAGAAAAAAACTAAATAAATAATAAATTAATAAATAAAAAGGCAACAAACAATGTTAGTGCAACCAGCAACTGGCAAGTGCTGGGTTTAAGGCAGCAGGCTGGTTAGGTCTGATAAGTGCAGGAAGAAAAAGGGGTGGGGAGGATATATGGGAACAGATACAGACTGCAGTGCCAGGGGTGGCCCAGAGGCAGTGCATGAGGGTGGCAGGGTGAGCAGGTACCTGGAACCAGAGAACAGAGGGTGGCCAGGTGCATGGTGCAGAGAGAGAACAGGTCAGCAGGGGAGAAGGGGGGCGAAGGTGAAAGCAAAGAGGAAGCTCTTCAGGTACTTCCGGAACCAGAGATGGTTCTCCTCAAGTTTTAGATTGGCACGGAGGTTGTTCCAGAGAGAGGCCCCAGCCAAAGACAGAGATCTACCCCCAGCTCGTTTCTTCGAGAAACGACAGACCCTGAGGGAGTTGGAAGTAGAGGAGCAAAGAGCTTGAGAGGGGAGGTATTTGCAGAGGGATAGATGAAGGGACAGATGCCCCAGAAAGCCTTGTGGACAATGCAGAGCGTCTTGAACTTAATCCTTGCATCCACTGGGTGCCAATGGAGAGATTTCAGAGCTGGAGAGATACGATCCCAGGGCTTGAGGCCAAGGATAAGTGTTGCAGTCCTGTTCTGGATAAGTTGCAGAGGTCGGAGAGTAGCGGCAGGTAGATTAAGCAAGAGGCTGTTGCATTAGTCCAACCTAGAGAGAACCAGAGCTTTGGTGACAGTGAGCTTCTGGGAGAAGGAAAGGAAAGGCAGAGTACCTCTGAGGAGGTGCAGGTGGAGGTTTGACTTTTTTGATACATCACAGATGTGGGCGGAGAAGGTAAGGGTGGAGTCAAAGGTGACACAGAGGTTCTTGGCCTCGTAGGCGTGGGTTGCAAGAGGGACAAGGGAGGCCGGCCAGAGAGTGAGGGGAAAGGAAGGTGATGGTGTGCCAATGAGGAGGATCTCCATCTTGCTGGCATTCAGACAAAGATCGTTGGCGCCGGCGGCACACCAATCTTGAATGGCAGTGAGGCAGTCAGTGATGGGAGAGGTGGAAGAGGTGGCCGAGGGGAGCCTGAAAATGAGTTGAGTGTCGTCCGCGTAGCACTGGAAGTTAGAGCAGAAAATGGTCAAAAGAGACTCGAAAGGTACGAGATGTTTTGCATGAGTTTTTCACAATGGTGCCCGAGGTAACTGACAGATTCAAAAACAAGGCCCCTTCCCAGATGCCAGGGAACCTTCACTCCACAGCCCCCCATTTGATCTTGTCAGCTGGTGGTTCAGACTGAAAAACGAAGCTCTGACATTGCGGTAAAAGGGGTGTTTGAGGGTGGGCAACGAGGGGTGCAATCTAGTTGACAAGGCCTCATGGGCTGCCTGTGAAATATACTTGTTTTGGATTAAATGAAAATACAACCATACACACTATTATATGCTATAGGCATGTCCTTCACTGAAGTCCTGTTAAAACACGCATTGGCAAAGCCAACAGATTTGGCTTGTTATGCATAATTACGAGGTCCCTTTGCGGGACCCGACCTTAACGGCTGGTGTAGACCAGCCGTTAAAGTAGGGAACCGCAAAGGGACCTTGGTGCTAATTATGGTACCGAAATTTGCGGCACCGTACTTAGCGCCTTCCCCATTCCCATTGAGCCCTATGGGGCAAAAATGGGAATGGGGAAGGGCCACGGAGAAAGGGGGAATTACCGCCCCGCCAACCTTGTAATGGGGTGGTAATTCCCCCTTTCTCCATGGCGGAGTCGGTAAATTACCGGCATGGACCATGGTGCTCATAGCACCATGGTCTTCCGCCAGGGTCGTAATGAGGCCCATTGATACATTTCTAGCAGTAAACTACTATTCGGCTCACTATTCGGTTGCAGCCGAATACTTTTGCGAACTATTCGGTATTCAGCCGGATAGTAAATTTACTATTCGGTACACCCCTAATTGATACACACTGGCCTGGTTCCTCGTCTACTGGGACACAGGGTGCTAGTGAAGGTGGGTGTGAGATGGGATGAGGGGCCTACTCAAATAAAAGAGCCTGTGGTTTATTAAAGATAAAAAGCGTTCTTATTGAGCAAAACGCTCATTGTCAGGTGAAGGAGTACCCGACTGGAGTGTGCCATGTTATAAAACCATTGCAGTAAGCAATTTTTTCTAAGCAGAGACTTGGCGGTAGATCTTTATCCTCCGCAGGTGCCTCCCTCTGGAACTACCTCCCTGCCTCTCTCCACCTTGAGCCGGAGCTCCTTAAGTTCCCGGAAACTCCTCAAGACCTTCCTCTTCCTCCTCCTCTCTCCCTCTCCCCTGCTAACCTCCTCTCTCTTTCTCTCCGCCTCACTCCTCTATCCCTCCCCTAACTCTGTTCTGCATTTGCTGACTGGTCGTCTGGCTCATCGCCATTCTTTGCACTTATCTCTGGGCCTCTGCACTATGCTCTGCACTACTGCACTTTCAGCATATGTTCCATGAGAGAGGTAACCTCTCTGCACTTAACCCATGGCCCTATTGGACGGGGCGCACTTGTTCCCCCCTCCTTTGTACTCGCGTCTGTGCACTTGTATTACCTGAATTTACTAGGACCAGTAAGTTCTGTCTTGTCCCCCCTTTGTCTCCCTTTCCTAATCTGTTTGCTCCTGAAACACTTCATTCACTTGCACTAGGAGAAATGCCATCATACCTAGTACGCTAGTTACTTTTTTGATAGATCATTGGGAAACCTGAAGGCCTAAGAATGACTACTGTATTTCCTTGCTCCCTTCCAGCCTTGAAGCGCTTTGAAGCACTTCAATTGTGTATAAGTGCTCTAGAAAAAAACAATTACAATTACAATTGTTTGACCCATGGCCTCACTTGCCTCTGTTACATGGGCCCAGCCAAACATGAGTCCAGAGGTTTATGCCAGAGTAACATTTCCCTACATCCTGCAATTGGAATACTGGAAGCCTGCAAGGGAGTGCAGGCCCAGGCGGCGGCTTACCCGTAGAGAAGTGACATTTTGCCATCTCTCAATGTGCCTTTATACTGGTCAATAGTAAACATAAGGGTAACCCTGTCTATCGGGAAGGCCCAAAAGGGCATTAAAAACTGGTAAACAAGAGGGGTCTGGCCTTCCCATACAGTTTTAGAGGCACACTTCTAATTGTGGTGCGATTTCTTGTAAACAAAAGAATGGCATTCCTCAAATTCCCCTCAAAGGAAATGTAACGTGAAACCCTGTAAACGCCCATGGTATATAAATTAATTAACCATGGTGAGCTATATTAGCGTAGAGAGCACCAACAAAGGGATACATTTATACCCGGTTACTGTTTGACTTAGTAGCCGTTATTTATTAAAGAGATTTGGTGTTTTTTAAGAAAAACATATTTCATACAAAAAACAAACAACAAGGTTCATACAATCATGAATAAAGCAGAGAGCATAACAAATTGAATGCACGAGTCACACATGTAGAATACATGTGTGAACAAAATCTGACACAACAATACAGAAACATCAAATATAAAGCAACGGTTGTGTTCTAAAAGCATGATCATCAAGGGAAACCTTTTTGCACCCAGTATCATGCAGAATTCATGGTGAAAATAAATCAACAACCCACGGACATACAGCCTGACGTTATCAGATGAGGGGAGTGTGTAATCCTGTCACCTAAGAGTTGCTTTTTAGGGCTCTGGGCCAGCGCGAAAGGAATTATGTCCTGGCTGTATAGAGGACCAATATATGGTTGCTGTGGGTTTGTAGAGACCACTCCCAGGTTTATACTGGTCAAAGCATGGTGCCTCCTCTAATTAGCTGGCACACAGCATGGAGTGTGCCCTGGCTACTATGCCACATTCCCAAAGAAATGTCATGGGAATTGACTCTGGGATGATTATGCAGTGCTATGAGTTTGAATTTGAAGGATTTATGTTGTGCACACCACACAAGGAACTTAATCGAACTTAATCGAATCCTGGCGCAGGTATATGATAGAAAGGAACATCAACCTAGTAGAGACTGACGCCACAGATGTTCAACAGAAGCCACAATCACCAGATTTACTTGAACAGGTAGGTCTTTAAACCTGCCCTAAAACTCAATAAGGAGTTTGCCTGTTTTAGGCTTAGTGGAAGACTATTTCATAGTCTTGGTCCGGCCACTGAGAAACTGTGATCTCCTCTTGAGATACAGTTAGCCCTAGGAATAATGAGGAAAGATTGGTCTTTAGACCTAAGGGCCCAAGGTGGTCGATATTGCTTCAGTTTATTTATTAAATAAACTGGTGCCAGCCCAGTCAAACATTTGTAGACCAGACACCCAATTTTAAATTTTGTCTGGTCTTCCACCTCTAACCAGTACAACGACCGACAGAGACCAGAGATAGGAGTATTCTTAGCTTCATCAAAAACCAACCTTACTCCTGCATTTTGCGCTTTTTGTAGGTGGTGGATCTGTTTGCCCGATGCTCCGGCCAAAAGTCCATTACAGTAATCGAAACTGGAATTGACTAGAGCCCCGACCACCACAGCATGATCAGTGCTGGGAACATAGGGAAGTACTTGGCAGAGAAGGCAAATGTTATAGAAAACCGATTGCACTTTGGCTGAGACCTGGGCATTACATCCCAGATCACTCTGCCAAATGCAGCCGAGATTCTTTACCTTAGTGGTATACTTAAGGCTAGTTCTCAGAAACTGGGGCTGTGGTGCATCTATTTCCTTCAAGAAGATGCCTCGGACCAAACAAAATCACCTCATTTTCTTGGGGGTTGAGTTGTAACCAATTTTTTTCCATCCAAGTTCCTATTTCTTCCAAACACCTGCTAACCAAGGCGATAGCATCCTCCACATCATCGAGCCTGATATATAGCTGAGTATCGTCGGCATACGAATGGAATCTGAGATGATATTTCTCCAGGATATCCATAAAGTGCCAAGATAAATATTAAAGAGGAGTGGAGAGAGTACCGATCCCTGCAATACTGGAGGAGAATTTCTGAAAGAAAGCCTATATGTCACATGTTGCCGCATGATGACGTTCCTAGGAGACTTAGTGAAGCCATGTGGCCATTCATTGCCAACTAGCGAGCGGCAGCACCTCAGCAAACCACATTCAACAGACTGCGATGGAACCACTAATCACCCCCTCTATGAGCCTGAGGTCACTCTAATGGTTTGGAAGGCCCTCCTGCAAGGACATTCACTTCTGATCAACATAGCATGGCACTGACTAAGTCCAGGGCCAGATTTACAGTGGAGGGTGCCCAGGAAGATTGCCACCAGGTCACTGGCACCACATTGAAGGTATACGGGAGAATGGGCCCTCCCAATTAGTGCACTAAACAGACGATATAAACCTTTATGGTACAGAGGGCAAATAGTTCTCTGTGCAATTTTTTTTAAAATCTACTACACTGATTTACCACAAACCCCCTTCTCTGTTGAATATTTTAAAAACTACTGGATGGATTTAACCTAAACCAGTCAAGAAAGTTATTTCTTATTTGGTCCAAATCTGGCCAGCGATTTTCACGCTATGGCTGTTCAAATACTGCACTTTTTATCTATGGAAAAATGAATGTGTTGAAAACTGTGAAACTGTGGTGTTTTGTTATCTTAATAACTTTTTCAGTTTATTACGGTGTGTTCCTATGTGCAGTTTGTTTGGGCCTTTGACAAATTCTTGGTTTCCAAACTTTCATCCAAAGCCACCCAGCAAGTCATACGTTATTGCCAATAGAATTTTGGGAGAAAATGGCTGCTTTTTCATTTCTGCATTTTCTCAGTCTCTCTACTGCAAAGCACAGGGGAAATGTGGCCGTATTTCTGGTTAAAGGAGACATCTCTTCTCCGTTAAATATAAAAAAAACAACTAAACAGAATAACCTTAAACCACAAAAGGATAGTGAGTCAACGCTTCCTGCCCAAGTTGTTTCAAACATGGTCTAAATCTGTACAGTGGTTTTGGCTGTGTGGTCAACAAATAATAGTTCTTTTTTTTGTATGGAAAAATGAATGGGAAGTGAGCCGAAAGTGCCTTTTATTGTTTTCATAATAACTTTTTTATTTTTTAAAGAATCTTTCCAAAACTTTCCAGTCTGAGGAGGGGTTGGGGGGTGGGTGGGAATTGTCTGCAAAATGTTGTCCTATTCCGTCAGACGAGTCAAAAGTTAGTAGTGATTTATTCTTTCGATTTCCTATGTAACTCAGACTCACCTTAACTGTAGGGCGTTAACCGCTGCCCTATAATATATGTACATTTATAAACACGTATATAGGCTTAGGAAAGCTCCTCCCATTATGTGTCTGCCTGCGTTCTAATGTTCATGACTATATTTAGAATTTGAAATTCAATTTTGCGCATCATGTTTTTTCAGGGTAATATTCTATTTCTTAATAGTTGTGCTAATACCACACTGAAAGTAATATTAAACTTAATGAGCTACTTCTGTTGAATTGTTCTTCTGCGCACCCCGCATCTCAACTTTGGGCAACTGGCGCAATAGTGAAGCAGACTGTAGAATGTAGTTTTATTATTCTAATTATTCTAATTATTATTCATTGCTAAGCAAGCACCATTTTGCCCTACAGTTTCTGCCCTTTCAGATAACACTAAAAGCACACCTTAGTAAGAGGGTGAAAGCATATTAATGCCTGTAAAATATCAGACAATAATTATATTTCCAGTATTGCTGGATAAACATATCATGTCTTTGTGTATTCAGTCTGGTAGTAGCAGCTGTGCTCAATGCAAGTAGCTTTAACATGCACCATTCCACTTCATCAGAATTTAAACCCTAATGCTTGCTAGATTGTGTTTGGAATTTGGGCAGTAAATTGTACAGTTTGGAAACACCTTTTTCAAAATGCTCTCCCAAAACTCTGAATGGGATTCAGGCTCCAAAATGTACACCCCAAAACCTTTAAAAGTCACCAGTAGCCACTGATGTTACTGCTTGATAAAGGAAGCTCAAAGAGTTCCCAGGAGGATGTGGGCTGGGAGGGGCAGGTACTGAGTGGGAACGGCTGTGGGGATGAACATGGAGATGGACAGTCACTGAGTGGGTGCATAACTAAACACCATCCATAAGCTGTGTGTCCCTCCTCACATCCCATCTCCCTCCTACATGGGCTCCAATGCAATAGTTCTTGGTTATAGGAGGCGCTTTAGTGCCATCTAATTGGCAAAACTAAACTTGAGTACTGTGCATATCCTGCAGTGTGTTATGAAGTTGGCAATTCATTTGCCAACCTCTTACCAAGCAGAATACACCATGTTGATGTTGGGCTGGATGGAGTAGGGGAAGGCAGCAGCTTCAGCTGGTGTTGTCAGACATGGGACTTTCTCTAGCAATAAACACAGGCGTTGCTGGAAGGCGGGGTTCTGCTAGGAAGGGGGTTCTTAAGAATTGCGAGGACCGTTTCTCAATAGTAGAAGCTGCCGGGTCTGGTGTGTGAGATCACGTGGCCTTGAAAGAAAGTGGTGGGGTGGATTGAACTGATATCGCTTTCCCAATGGGGCTATTTCCAAAAGTGCATGCATTGTGTTACCAAGGCACTTACCTGCACTGAATGCAGGATGTGGACAAGAGGAAGGGCCACAGAGTGGTGTGACAAGATGAATGCAATTTTGACTTGGATCCTGTAAACATCAAAATTACCATAAGTGTAAGTTAAATTGGTGCATGTGTGAATGTGTGTGTGCGTGTGTTTAAGGATGTGTGTGAATGAGTGAGTGTATGATGTATGCGTGGCTGGGTATGCTTGTCTGTGAGTGTATGCTGAATGGTGCATGTGTCAATGGTGTGTGAATGAGTGCGTGCTTGTGTTCAATGCTGCACTGATGACCTGTTTTCGGGGTTGGGAAGGGAGAGGGGATGTGTGATGGTGTGCATGTGTGAATGAGGGAATGTATGATGTGTGGGTGGCTGGGTGTGAGTGTATGGTGCATGTGTGAATGGGTTGTGAATGAGTGTGTGCTTGTGTTTAATGCTTGATTGAGTAGCTGATTTTGTGGTTGTGGGAGGGGTGGAAGGGAGAGGGGATGTGTGGGGATGAATATGTATATTATGTAATGTGGGTGAATGAGTGAGTGTATGATGTATGGGTTGCTGGGTATGCTTGTCTGTGAGTGTATGCTCAATTGCGTATGTGTGAATGGTGTGTGAGTGAGTGTGTGCTTGTGTTTAATGCCGGGCTGAGGAGTTGATTTTGGGGTTAGGGAAGGGAGTGGGAGGGAGAGAGGACGTGTGGGGTTGAATATGTATGTTACATGAGTTGTGTGAATGAGTGAATGTATGATGTATGGCTGTTTGAAGTATGGCTTGGTGTGAGGGTGCACACCCAGCCACCCATACATTTAATTGTGCACCCTTTCACCGTAAACTCATACAGGTAGCCACCTATACATTTCAGTGTGCACCCTTTCACCATACACTGACACAGGCAGCCACCTATACATTTAAGTGTGCACCTTTTCACCATACACTCACACACATCATGGGTTTGAGGAGAGCCATATTACTTCAAAAATAAATGCTTTCTTTTTGAAGTCACTCCAACAGGCTTTTGAGATAGTATATAAAGATAAGAAGCCTATTGAGAAATTCTTGGTTGTGTGCTTATATAATCCACCGGGGGCTGCGTTTAGAGAGTCGCTACAGGAAGCGCTACATGAGCTATTGGCCAGTTGGTTAACTATTGAAGGGAATGCTGATGTTTGTGTAGTTGGAGATTTTAGCACCCACATGTTAGGGGGAGAATGGAGAATGGCTAATCCAAAGCTGCACTCAAAATGTGTAATGGAGCATCATAAAGTAGAGGGTGAAGGTTTAGACTGGGTGCACTTTTTTCGTAATTGGGAATTTGAGATGGTCAATGGATGTACCAAAAGTGATCATCCTGGCAGACAAACATGGAAAAATGGATCTGTGAGCAGTACCCTGAATTATATTTTTGTATCACCTAGTATGATGCTTCTGGTGGATGATATGATAGTAATGTCAAACAATTGGAGCGACCATGCTATTCTGGCATGTTCGTTTGATATCTCTGAAGCCCATACTCAATTGTGTACTATAGGGGACTTAAAAGTCAATCATGCAGGGACGTGTATTCGATGGTCTGATGAGAATGTGTTACGTGCTGATGAAGACCTATATAAAAACTGTTACCCCAATCTGGAAGAATTTAAGAAGATGTCCATTGATGGAGTTGAGAATTGGATTCACCTGTTCTCTGACAAATATGCTTCCACTTTGGTTAGATCTATGTTCAGTGAACAGGAGAAATGTCCCATCTATGGTAGATTCATCCGAGATGCTAAAAGAACATTGAGGGCGGAATTAAGAAGAGCTAAGAAAACTAGCACCACCTGGGATAAATATAATACTATTTCTAAGAAATTAAAGAATAGATACAGGGCAGTTATTAAGGCAAAAAGAAGCTCTGACAGAAATAAATCCTGGCAAAGGTTAGTGCAGACTGTCTGCTCTCGTAAAACTCGTAGCATATGGGCACTTCTTAATGAAGCCAGAGGGAACAAGACACGGCAGTTGGCTAACCCTATTTCCAGTGCTGAGTGGACCAGGATTCTGGAGAATCGTAATGTAGTGTTTAGAGACGAGGAGATGACTCCAATGGGTAACATACCAACCGATCCCACTATGGACATCTCCTACGATTCCATTCTTTCCACGATTAAATTATTGAAATCCTCCAGGGCACCTGGACCAAATGGGCTGGCCAACATCGTAATACAGAGCAATCCGGGCTTTTGGGCCACCCTAATGAACATATTGTTCTCAAAGATTTTGAGGGTAGGGAAAGTCCCGAGCTCTTGGCAATCGGCCATGTTAATACCTATATTCAAAAAAGGCAATCGAATGGATCCCAACAATTATAGATTACTCTCCATGTTGGATAGTACAAGTAAAATATTTGCTTCTCTCTTATCCAAAAAACTTCAGCAAAGGGTTGATCAGGCTAACATCTTATGTAAATTCCAATGTGGCTTTAGACAAGACTACTCTACTACCCATAACCTTTTGGTTATGGATTATATGCGCACTAGAGCTCTACAAAGTGGACAACCTCCCCTTTATGCACTTTATATAGAGTTCAAAGCAGCATTTGACTCTATTCCTCGAGAAAAACTTTGGTTGAAGTTACAAAAACTCGGCTGCCCAGATGATTTGCTATACTATCTTAGGCTATTACAGCAGAACACCAAGGTGAAACTAAAATTAGATCAGGGAGGCCATATGTCGGAAGAAGTTTCACAGAATAGAGGGGTTAAACAGGGATGCGTGACTGCCCCCCTAGTATATAACTTATATGTACATGACATCCCTTCAACAATAGTCTTGGCACAAAACTGCCCTCCCAGTATTGGTAAATCCCCCTGTTTGGTACTTGCATATGCTGACGATTTGGTGATTTTTGATCACACAATTAGTGTCTTACGTCGATCAGCTATAGCACTTTGGGAATATTCTGAACAAAATGGGCTCACTATCAATGTTGAGAAAACACACGTGATGTGGTATACAAGTAAAAGATCTGCACGTGTTTTGCTTCGCATGGATAGTGTTGAAATGTCCTATGTCCCGGAATATAAATATCTCGGGATAGAATTTGAACCCAGAGGTGATTACTCTATATGTAAACGTAATCGAAAAATAAGAGCTGCACAAATTACTGCCCTATTTAAAAGCTTTACAACTAAACAGGGAGGCTTTACCTTATGGGGATCCCGTCACCTCTATATACAAGTTCTAGCGCCCATGATGGTATATGGCCTGGAATCCCTGATTAAGATGGATTTAAACTGGTTACAAATTATAGAGGGAAAATTCTGGAGGAAGATATTGGGACTTCCGGCATGTATCCATATGTCTCTGCTAAGACTTGAGCTGGGATTAATATCGTTAAAAGCACAGATACTGAAGAAGAGAGCTGGGTGTTATTCAAAAATGGTGAATGGTATGGGCAATGCCTTACTAATGACATTTGCCCTGAATAATAATAAAGAAAGCACAATTAGTGAATTCAAAAAACAAATGGAACAGTTGCTTAAGGATATTTGCTGGAAACATCGAGAAGGGACGTATACAGAGGCTATGCAGTCTTGTATGGGGAGACGGGTAGAGTTATGGGACTGGCTTCAGAACTACAAACATCTTTGTAAACTAAAAAGGTATAACTTTGTGCAAAACAGGTTATACACATTCAAGAAACCAGAGCAATATCTGCTGATATGCCCGTCCCATAGACTCGGGAGGTTCATATTATTACTGAGAATAGAATACCTTCCCATAAAGATGCCTACGGGTGTGATAGATAAGATACCCAGAGAACAATGCTAGGAACCAGGAATGTCTCAGGAACCAGGAATTTCCCGAGACAGCTAAGCATGTTCTTACAGAATGCCAGGTAATGATTGACGATATAAAACTACATTTGGGAAAGCATGTGCATAATGGGGAGACCATAGGGAACATGTTGTTTTGGAACTATTGTGTTAATACCAGTAGCATGCGCTTGTTAACTGCACTTTACACTATTTGGTCATATATGGAAATGGAGTCATTGTCCAGGAGGCTAGACCCTGCAATATAATTTGCTATGATCATGGAATAAGGAGGAACAGTATGTGTACCTTAAATTGATGATAATATAAGAGACAATGAATGATTTATATTTGAGTGTAATTATATTGTATTGTTTTATATGAAGATGTTTTATTCTTTTATATTGTTTTGGAAAACTTTTTCTTTTCTTATATTGCATTGTATTGTATTTTTATTTTAGGTTGTATATTATTATGATGTATACTAAATCACATTAAAGATATTAAGGATTATTTCCCATAAGGACCTAACCATAATTGCAAAGTGACTTCATAAAGAAACTATTTCTTTTTGAAGTCATAGAGTTCCCCCCACCACATGACATGGAGACCTCCAGCCTAGAGACTTCTATGTCATGGGTGTGGTGGGGTATCTCAGACTTCAAAAAGAAATAGTTTATTTTTTAAGTCACTCTGCCTTCATATTGAATTTGGGCCTCATTATAAGTTTGCCGGTCTGGAAACAAGGGTGCCGGTAAGCTCTCCGGCACCCTTGTGTCTGGACTGGAAAACTATGTGACTGCCTGCCGTGGCCGATGCGCCTGACAGGTCTAACCCTGCAGGGCATAGCGGGCATGGTAGACTCTATACTCTTGACAGACAATAGAGGTTTGGGCTGGATCTAAATGCTGAGCTGGATTATCTATGGCCATTTTCCGAAGCACGACTTGCTGAAACTACATGAGCCCTTTTTGTTCCAGTGTTCTGTAGTTGGGACAGTCTACATCAAGGGTAATATATATGATTTGACGATGTTTGTTTGTTAAAGTATGTGGATAGTGTAGGCTTTGCTGGATTATGTCAGTTTGTGGGAGGGAGGAGATAGAGTAAACAGACATGTTCATAAGATCAGCATCAATGTTTCCAGCATTTGTTTTATCCTTGTGCACAGCATTTGTAACATTGTTGGTAACCCCATCAGATGCATAGTCACATGAATTACCTTGAGGTTCTGTCACCAGATTCACCGCAGGGAGAGTTGGCTCAGCTGGAAATGATGGATTGTCCAGATGTGGTCGGTTTCCTAAGGAAAGGTTGCAGAAGGCGCTGAGGCAGGATTTGGTCTGTTTGGTAGTGTTAGCCCTCGACACATGTCTTTGACTTTTGCTTGCTATTTTTATTGATTTGACTGGGTTGGTTCTTTGAATTCTTTTGCAGATGAGAAACAACTGCGGAATTTCTCTTTTTATGCTTCTTTTTCCTCTGATTGTTTCGCTGAAAGACCTGAAAATGAGGGGGTTCAGAGGGTCCAACTTCTATTATTTCAGGGTTGTCGGTACTGCTGATTCTCACTGGGACGATCTGTTGTGTGTGACAGTTTGTGGGTCACATACCATGCTATTAGCAGCAGCCTCACTCTCCCTTCGAACTGTTTGCAGACTCCGATTAACTTGACAGTCTGAATCAAAGGTCACATGCGACTTGCGGGGCACAGATACAATAACGTCAGATTGACGTGAGAGTTCCATTGCAATCCAATCAATTTTGGCTACAAGGGATTGTACATGAGAGTTCTTAGTGATAATCTTGTGATCCATAGTTTCATACAATTTTTCTAATGATAGTACGCTTGTATTAAGAGTCGGAAGAGTGGTTTCGAGTGAGACTATAAAAGGAGGGGGAAACCAAAGGAAGGTCTTCGGGTTGGTTAAAAAAAGAATTGATTGAAGATTTATCGGAAAAGGATATGTTGTTCGTTTCTGGGACCACTTTGCTAATATATTGCATGGGTGGGAGGGAAAGCCTTGTGTATGGAATATCTGGTGTAACATGTGTTGTCCACGTGGCTCACAATCAGAGGCTATGAGAGGGAAATCCTAATATTGGTGGAGGTGGGGTTAGGTGTTCCTGTTTTGGGTAGACTCCTACTTGAGGTTAGCTTCTCCCGCGTATCTGCAATCACAGTGCTTTGTACCATTTGGGAATAAAGAGGGGGGGATCTGGCTAGAGTGTGTTGTGTGAACCGAAGCCACTGCGCTCTGTTGCATGGCGGGATCTATGTTTAGAGGAGGGGTGAGAAGGCTTCATTCTCGTGATTTAATTCAAAGGGAGTTAAAGATGCTTGAAGCGTTGTGTCAGAAATTGTAGAGCCTGGCAATAAAGTCGAGTCCGTGAGGCTGTACAATGATGTGAGAGCGGCTTGCTGTTGATAAGCAGTTTTAGCACCTGCGCGTTGCTGTTTGTTAATACCGGCTTTGCTCGCGAGACAGAACTGGCGTATATCTGTTCCGCCAATGTGGACTCGCTTATCGGGTTGCATAGCGTGTGACTTCGCAGAATTGACAAGAAGCGATGCAGCCTGAAAAGGCATTGCTGTTGTAAGGGAATATGTTGCCAGGGAAGCAGTGAGAATAGAGGTAATTAACTACACTGAGTCTATGGTTAGACAACAAGCAAAGAAGAAAAAAGGAAAAAAGGTGGAAGCGGCGCACAGAGCAGTGGAGCAGCAGATAGCTGACAGCACTTGCAGTACACTCCCGCATGGGCGCGTTCGATGCACGCGTTCCTGTTTTTGTAGTGTCACACAGATCAAGTGGGGGCGTGGCTTAATCTGAGGGATGAAAAGTGATATATTAGTTTTGGTAAATACTTAAGTTAAAGTAGAATGAGTTCAATGAGTTCAGCCTGGTGTATAGTTCAAATACCAGGAAGTCAGTCCATAGAAAACAAGGTTGTTTGCAGAGTATTGGCACGTTGGTGCATTGAAGTAGCACGGCGATGAGGGAAGCAGTGAGCAGGAGATCCAGCTGGAACAGCTGGCAGTACTCGCAGTGCACTCCCAGATGAAACATTCATTGTATGTATTTGGTGCTTCATGTGTGCAGGTGCTGAAGGCTGCAATGCATGGATTTTGCTGGAGTGCTTGAAAGAGAATAGGCTTATTGAGAAGCTTATTAGAGGTTAGCTAGCAGGAACCCTCTCTCTCTCTCTCTCTCTCTCTCTCTCTCTCTCTCTCTCTCTCTCTCTCTCTCTCTCTCTCTATATATATATATATATATATATATTTGTAAATGTGTTGAAGAAAATACTTTTAAAATATAAGCATACCTGTGTCTTGTTAGATACAGATGTTGAATATGGAAATAGAAATCTTGGAGAGTTTCACATTCGTTTTTGATGTAGATGGCTGTGGTTAACAGGAGATATGTACTCTCCGAGTTCAAGTGTACGTCTGAAGTGTTGAATTGAGATGACAGGGTTAGGCGTAGAGCTTTTGGGTGTGATTGGTGGATGGATGTGTGACTGAAAGCAGCCAATGAGGGAGTGTTACAAACATGAAAGTGGAAAGGGTCCCAGTGCTACAAGGTTCGCGGACACTGTGGTAGACCACGGACAGTGGGCATGCCGTACGGGTCCTTTGAGGATGTCTGGCATGGAAAGGCAACTGTGGGGAATAGCCATCGAGTTGTTGTGGTGGTGGTTACAGGAAAACAAGGTAGCAGATGTTTTGTTTGTTGTGTGCAGGGAAGATGGCTGTGGCTGTTGCTAGGAAGAATGAGAATGTGTAGATAGTGGGAGATTGCTGCATGAATTCATTGAAAGGTTATACTGAATCTTGTGGCATCTCTGCTACTGTTGGATTGCAGGGAGTGGACATTTGGTGGCATACCATTTCTGGGGTAAACTGTGTGAGTTTAGTATCATTTTGTCAGAGCATGGCTCAATTACAATGGCCAGATATTATTATTATGTATTGTGGAGTGACCAGTTTGGGTCATTTGACTGCTGTATCATTGCAGTTTGCCATTGAGGATGTCTTGAAAAGCCTAATGGAACTGTTTCCAACTGTGCAGATTAATTTTTCTGCAATTAATCCAAGGCAAATATGGAGATGTTCAAATGCATTGAGTCCAGACATTGAAAAAGCTAGGAAGCTTGTTAATAAAGGTGTATGTGCTTTTTTATATGCTTCAGGGATGGCCTCTTTTCAGATTGAAAATACTAATTTGGATCTTGAAAATAGTTTTCGGAGCGATGGAGTGCATTTAAATGATGTAGGGAATGAAATTTTTTTTTCAATGTTAAAAATGCTTTCTAATAGTTCATATAAACAACTTCAATGGGAAAATGTGGAGTGTATAGAGAAGCATTTGTTAGTAGGTGAAGGATATAAACATGAGAAGAATTTCTTTTTAAAAACCATACAAAAACTAAAAAATACTCTTTTAAAAGCTACAATTGTAGAATAAATGTTTTAAATTGAGTGTAAACCGCCCCAGCCCCTTTAATTGGACATGCTATCCGCGGTCACCCCTGTAGTTGAAGATACCGCATGTGCCATCCGGGGCCTTTAGGATGCCTGGCATGGAAAGGGGACTGTGGAGAACGCAGACAGCCATGGAGGTCTGCAGACTTCGGTGGATCAGCCAATCAGGTTTCCTGGGTGTGGTGTGCAGGAAGAGAGGGCAGCAGGAGTTTTGTTTCATGAGAACACTGAAGATGGCTAAGGCTATGTCTTTGTGTATGGATTCTGGGAGACTCTTGGGTCCATTGACTGAAGGTGTATTCTGAGCACTGTGGATTGTCTGAGAATCTTGTATTAGATGAATTACAAGTTTCATGGTATGCAGTTTGAGGAACGAAGTGGGTGGAATTCCCCCCGTTTTGTGATAAAATGGCTCACTTGAAACATCCAGACATCATTGTAGGTCACTGTGGAGGCAACAGTATGGGGACGTTTACCGGAATTTCATTACAGTTTGCAAGAAGGATACATTTGGATGGAGTGCATCTGACTGATGTGGGCAATCAGAGTTTTCTTGAAAACGTTAAAAATGCATTGAAGCAGTTTCTGTGAACACATATAATATGAATTCCAGTATTCTTTAGTAGTTGAAGTAAACAAAAAGTAAACACAGAAACAAATTAGGCGCACGTTTTTGTGAAAGTTAGAAAAAAGAATTGAATTCAGTAGAACATTTGTTATTCCAGTACATAAAACCAAATAATTAAAATATATATATAAATGCTTCAGAGAAAAACAAAGGTTATTTTAAGAGCCATCATTTTTGACTTAAAAACTATTTAAATGATTTTCATTCTCCCACCCCATGTCTTGA
Source organism: Ambystoma mexicanum (assembly GCF_040938575.1). Classification (NCBI taxonomy): domain Eukaryota; kingdom Metazoa; phylum Chordata; class Amphibia; order Caudata; family Ambystomatidae; genus Ambystoma; species Ambystoma mexicanum. The sequence continues at coordinate 35,954,312 of NC_090935.1, read as the reverse complement.
ACTTTCCAGCTCTCTGCAGACTACTGCACTGTATGCGGACTATACAGGCAGGTGTTGACAGGAACAATTGAGGAAGATGGAGTAGAGACCATCAACCTGCTTCTCCCCGAGAAAGGAACAATTGTTCTCAGCACACCAGAGAGGTTGGATCTGGTGTGGTGGCACATGGAGGTGTTCCTGTAGGAGTACAGACCAGGTTTTCCATGACTAAGTACGACCATACACTCAGAGCATCTCACCCTGGCTGCCTGAGCTTATGGTACACCCCCAACAGTGGTGAAAAACCACTACACCCAGGACTCTTTTTGGGCCTTTTAGGTAGGCACTTACTCTACCTCATCTTGCTCTTCCTCTTCATCCCCATATGAATCTCTGCACCTGTTCTCCTTCCCAGGCCCTCCAGGAGGGATGGGCATGACTTCTGCCATTTTTTACGATTGATTGCAGGTGGTGAATAAACTGCAATCAGGTGCTCTCTCCTGGATAGCCAGATTGAGAATGACTAAAAGTAACGAATGGGTCCATTCAGATGAACCGTCTGTGGACGGTGAGACTGTCTGCGGACTGCCAAGCCGAAAATAGGCCTTGGTAAATTGTAAAAAGTTGCCAGATTAACTAACGTTGGATCTAGAAGCTCTGGCAGGATAAACTTTCAACTTGAAACACCCTAGATTGGCTAAAAATGTAGTTCCAAACTGTCCCCGGCGACAGACACCGTCCAAGGACAGGCCGTCACTCCACACAGGCATGGTCTCATGATGACATTCGGGATGTCTGCGGCACCACGTGTTGTCCACGGGCACCATGCGAGGGGGAGACGCCAGGCGCATGGGTGTCCACAAATGAGCGCACTGTCCACAGACTAATTAAAAGTGTGTCATGCGAGAACAGACATGTCCGGACTTGGCACAATGTCGCAAGTGCCTTTTTTGTTAAATGGTCCTTCCGAACAGACTACTAATTGGGCTTTTTCTTTTTTTTTTTACAAAAGATATATATTACAGAATTATATACAAGACATTTATAGTAAAATAAAAAAAAATATTGCAGAATGATATACAAGACATCCATAGTAGAAAAAAATTTATTCACCAAAGGGATGTGTTGTCCGCAGACTCCACAGCTGCTACAATAAGGGTGAGTATAATATAAGTAACTTGTAGCAAATTAAAGGTGCACTGGTAAAAACCTATGAAATTCAGTGAAAAAAAGTTGTTAACGGAACGTTATGGTTAAGTTGTACTAATAAAAAGCTATGAAATTCAGTGAAAAAACTTTGTTAAAGGGATATTATGGTTATAAGTAAAACCGAAACCCCCCAGAAATTCGCCAGTTATGGTAAGCTAAGCAACCATAACTTGTGCCACCACCGTGCACTGCTAAGACTAACACCCAGGACATCAAAGATGACATCACAAATGTTTGAGTGTTTTTACGGGTGCCAAAGTCTCAGGCTGCCCGTGTTAAATGCACTGAGTATGGAGTTACACTCAATCACGGACAACACGGGCAGTACTCCTTCAGTACCACCTCCATGTGCTGCCACACCCACACATTCCTCCCGGGTGCTCTGAGAAAGGCTGTTCCTTTCTCAGGAAATAGGCTGTCCTCCTCTACCCCACCTTCCTCAACCGCTCCTGCCACCACACAGTGTACTCCAGGGAGGTAGAGGATTTAATTGGCTGCCTTACATGCCATGCAAGAGGCAGTTGATCCTTACCTTTCTGCGACAACTGTACTTTGTGTGTGCTTCGACACACCACTCTACAGGGGGGAACAGTTTTGAAGTGCTTTTGAGGCTGCGGTCAAGGAGCATGATAAACACTGCCTCCTACCTTAGATTTCATGCACGCCATCTTCGCCTGTCCACCTGCCCCTCCGTATGTGTGGTTGCTTCCACTTCCCTCCCCCATCTTACCTCCTTACCTCTCCCCGTCACCCCTGATATGTTGCTATCAACATTGTAAACACAACCTCTTGTAGGGACTTTTCATCAGAATTAATTTGATATGTAATGTCATCAGTGAGGTCATCAATGACATTTGTGATGTCATCTTTCATGTCCTGGGTGTTAATCTTAGCAGTGCACGGTGGTGGCACGAGATATGGTTGCTTAGCTTACCATAACCGATGAATGTGTGGGGGTTTTTGGTTTTAATTGTAACCATAACATACCTTTAACAACATTTTTTCTTTGAATTTGATAGGTTTTTATCAGTTCAACTTAACCATAACGTCCCTTTACAAAAGTTTCTTCACTGAATATATATATATATATTTATTAAAGCACTGGAAGGGACAGCAGATGCAAGTGGGAAAGTAACTGAATATATGTTTCTTTTTAATTGCACAGTTGATTAAACAGCAGACTTGTCACAATTGGACAGCTCAGCAAGGTAAAGCTCAGGTCTGATATGTGCCAGCCTGCACTTTCCAAGTTCATATTTCAGCAGAGCTGGATCAGACCTTCACCCTTCTGAGGTTGATTAAGTACTATTACATTTGGTAGTAATCACACCTATTATGACAGTGCTTAGAAGCTTTGTGAGTCAAACATTAAGCACTATACATAGAAATGTGACATAACCTTTATACCTGGATAGATACAGGAGCATTTAGGCCACGGTGACATCAAAGCATGAAGTATGATGATAGGCCTCAAACATACATCAATCACGTTAACTCTAAGTAAGAAGTCCTGGTTCTGTGGCCCATACAGACACACATTCCTGTGCAGTGACAGCTTTTGAGCGAATGGCGCGACACACTGTGAATAAAGAATGTGTTTGGCAGGGGGTATTGTGGCAGAAATGCCACACTGCAGCTCACGTTATCAGTAATGTGCACACAGTAGACTCATGGGAAGGTGACATATGTGGGGCGATAATGACATGGTCTTTGCAAGATGTCCTGTGTGTTTAGACTCTAGATTTACTTTACACATGTTTAGAGTGTAAGTGCAATTGACCAGCCGCAGGGGTTTAGTTTGGCCCAGCAGCTTCCAGGACCCTCCGCAACATATCTAGGCCCTCCACACACACTCCATGGGAGTGCATGTGCGCCTCCCATTGCTGGTGCCCTGACGCAGTGCAGGGATAGCCAGGAGCCTCGCCACATGAGCCGCCCCGGGCCTCACCCACATATCTAGGCCCTCTACACACACTCCATGGGAGTGCATGTGCGTCTCCCATTGCTTGTGCCCTGACGCTGTGCAGGGATAGCCAGGAGCCTCGCCACATGTGCCGCCTCGGGCCTTAGCAACATATCTAGATCCTCCGCACACACCCCATGGGAATGCATGTGCATCTCCCATTGCTGGTGCCCTGACGCAGTGCAGGGATAGCCAGGAGCCTCGCCACATGTGCCACTCGGGGGCCTCAGCAACATATCTAAGACCTCTTCACACACTCCATGGCAGTGCATGTGCGTCTCCCATTGCTGGTGCCCTGACGCAGTGCAGGGATAGCCAGGAGCCTCACCACATGTGCCGCCCTGGGCCTAAGCAACATATCTAGGCCGTCCACACACACTCCATGGGAGTGCATGTGGGTCTCCCATTGCTGGGGCCCTGACGCAGTGCAGGGATAGCCAGGAGCCTCGCCACATGTGCCGCCCCGGGGCCTCAGCAACATATCTAGGCCCTCCACACACACTTCACGGGAGTGCATGTGCGTTCCCCATTGCTGGTGCCCTGACGCAGTGCAGGGATAGCCAGGAGCCTCGCCACATGTGCCGCCTCGGGCCTTAGCAACATATCTAGGCCCTCCACACACACTCTATGGGAGTGCATGTGCATCTCCCATTGCTGGTGCCCTGATGCAGTGCAGGGATAGCCAGGAGCCTGGCCACATGTGCCACTCGGGGGCCTCAGCAACATATCTACGACCTCCACACACACTCCATGGCAGTGCATGTGCGTCTCCCATTGCTGGTGCCCTGATGGAGTGCAGGGATAGCCAGGAGCCTCGCCACATGTGCCGCCCCGGGCCTCAGCAACATATATAGCCCCCCCACACACACTCCATGGAGGTGCATGTGCGTCTCCCATTGCTGGTGCCCTGACGGAGTGCAGGGATAGCCAGGAGCCTCGCCACATATGCCGCCCAGGGCCTCAGTAACATATCTACGCCCTCCACACACACTCAATGGGAGTGCAAGGATGGCCAGGAGCCTCACCATATGTGCCGCCCCGGGAAATAGGCAACATATCTAGGCCCTCCACACACACTCCATGGGAGTGCATGTGCGTCTCCCATTGCTGGTGCCCTGATGCAGCGCAAGGATGGCCACGGCGCCTCGCCACCTGTGCCGCCCGGGCCTCACCCACATATCTAGGCCCTCCACACACACTCCATGGGAGTGCATGTGCGTCTCCCATTGCTGGTGCCCTGACACAGTGCAGGGATAGCCAGGAGCCTCGCCACATGTGCTGCCCCGGGCCTCAGCAACATATCTAGGCCATCCGCACACACTCCATGGGAGTGCATGTGCGTCTCCCATTGCTGGTGCCCTGATGCAGCGCAAGGATGGCCACGGCGCCTCGCCACCTGTGCCGCCCGGGCCTCACCCACATATCTAGGCCCTCCACACACACTCCATGGGAGTGCATGTGCGTCTCCCATTGCTGGTGCCCTAACGCAGTGCAGGGATAGCCAGGAGCCTCGCCACATGTGCCGCCCCTGGCCTCAGCAACATATCTAGGCCCTCCGCACGCACTCAATGGGAGTGCAAGGATGGCCAGGAGCCTCGCCACATGTGCCGCCCCGGGCCTCAGCAACATATCTAGGCCCTCCACACACACTCCATGGTAGTGCATGTACGTCTCCTATGCTGGTGCCCTGACGTAGTGCAGGGATAGCTAGGTGTTACGCTCACATGGCTCCCACAGAGGCGTCGATCAGAACTGGACAGCTGCTGTCTCCACCAATGTGACACGTAGGGCCGAGATGACGGACTGGACTGGCCCACCTAGCTTCCTTTGCTTGGCCCGTAGGAATATTCTTCTGCAAATGGAGAAAGGGAATTAACCACCCGTGGAGTTGAGCGTAAATCCCCCCACCCCCGCTGTTCTCCCCACAGATCACCTTTGATTTCCCCTCTTATAGTCTCACCTGATGGTTTGAAAAGATGAGCTCTCCATCCTGCATTGAGTGCAGGGGTGCGTTGATAACCAGTTGCTTCACTGGCTCGAAGGAATTGGTGAGTTCCAGAACAATATTGACTCTGAGATTCCCGGCAAGACGCCGTAAGTATAAAGTTCGTAAGAGTTCAAATGCCTGACTTTCACTCTTGTCCGATTCCTTGCAGGTTGCAGCTTGACCCTTATGAAGAGTTCCTCGTGGCAACCGGTAGTATTCTGGTAAGGATTTGTATTTTCCAACACAGTTCAATAAAATAATGTCAATATGTAACCTGTTACTTTCTCCCTTATTCAGGCGCTGAGAGAAAGTATGAAGTCTCGGGGAATAATACCTCCGGCGGTAAAATCAGGTAAGTCTATTGTGGTAAGGAGGGTTCCCCTTGTTAGTCCCTTTGTTTCACCTTGCTGTCCTTTTGTTTCCCCTTAGGGGCCGGGGTTCGGCGAAGATGCAGTGGAAGCTGCGCTGACCCGTGAATAGGAATAGTACCCCCAGTGGTAAAATCAGGTAAGTCTATGGGGGTAACTAATATTGCCTCTGTGTATTCCCTTGGCTCACCTTGCTGTTCTTGTCTTCCCCTTAGGTGCCGGAGTGCGGCGGGAATATGCAGGAGGATGCTGTGGAATGTGAAGATGCTGCGAAGGCCGGTGAGTTCAGCGCGGCACTGCAGCAAGCGAGGCGACGCGCATAAATAGCTTCTTTCTTCCAGCTCGAAGGCGCAATGGATCGGGAATTCAGGTAAGGATCAAAGGTATTGCTCTTGTTCTAACCTTTCTCCTTCTTTCTCCCTTTTTCTAGGAGCTCCAAACTCGAGGCGGGCGTGGCAGAAGGCTGGATGTGGACTTGCAGGCACGGTGAGCGTTACGCTGCTGGATGCAGAATAACGCGAAGCGTGTGCTGCTCTTCGGGCGTGGTTTAAATAGCCCACAGTAGTCCCAGGTAAGTATTCCTCCCCAGCCCCGCCCAAGTAAAAAAATAGTCCCTAAGTAAAGTAGTCCCTTCCAAGCCTCTTTTGGCTTGGAGCTCTTGCAGCATGGTCTACATCAGGTATGTTTGCAGCATGGTCTGCATCAGGTAAGTTTTAATCTATGAGCCTGGCGCCTATGGCGCCAGGACTGGACCCAAATAGCCCCTATCAGGGGTTGTTGGGCTTGCTTGGGATAACTTGATGCCTGCTTCCAGGGTTGCTGGACTTGGTCTGGGTCCCCGGGGGTAGGCATCATGACAGCACTCCCCCCCCCAAGGCCCTTCCTAAAGTCGTTCTTCCCTGTGGTTTCGGTTTGTCTGGGAAATTTTGGTGGAATTTTTTCACCAATCGGGGTGCATGAACATGGTCACTAGGATCCCATGACCTTTCCTGTGGTCCGTAACTTTTCTAGTCGATTAAATAAAAGAGTTTTGACTTTATCAGGTGGGAGTCCAGGATGTTCTTAACTTCAAATTTGGGTTCTCCGTCTGCAAGGATAGGGTCTGGTGGCTTGGTTAGTCTTGTCCCTGGTTGCACTGCCTTCAAAAATGACACATGAAAGACGGGGTGAATTTGCATATTAGCAGGTAAGTCCAACTTGACAGCCACCGGGTTGATAATGGCCTTAGTAGAGTAAGGTCCCAAATATCTGGGGTTAAAGGTCCGTGTTCCCTTTAGAGGTATATGTTTTGTGGCTAACCATACTTGGTCCCCTATCTGGTATTGTGGAGTATCACTTCTATGCCGATCAGCATCTTTCTTGTATTTTTCTTTCGCCTGTTTTAAATGTGTAGTTGCTTCCTTAAAGGCTTGTGTAATCGTAGCGTGCAGATGGTCCACTGCGGGCATTTCTAAGTGTTGGGGTGAGTCAAGGTCTGAGGTTCGAGGATGGTGCCCATATAAGGTATAAAAGGGGCTTTGTCCAGTTCCAGAGTGTACTGAATTATTGTATGCATATTCGGCGATCCAAAGAATGTCTTTCCAATTACTCTCAGTCTGATGTAACATACAACGCAGGTATTGTTCGAGAGTCTGGTTGGTCCTCTCCGTTTGACCATCGGTCTGGGGGTGGTGACTGGTCGATAACCTCACATCGATTTGCGCCAATTGACAGCATTTTTTCCAAAAATGTGAAATGAATTGACTGCCCCGGTCAGAGACCAATACGGACGGAAATCCGTGTATGCGAACAATGTTTTCGAAAGGAACTCCTTGGCCAGGATTGAAGCTGAAGGTAATCCCTTTAAAGGAATAAAGTGGGCCATCTTGGAAAAAAGATCCACAATAACTAGAATGGTGTTAAATCCATTGCATGGGGGTAGATCAGTAATAAAGTCTAACGATAAGGTGTTCCATGGTGTAGGCGGAATGTCTAAAGGTTGTAAGAGTCCAGCTGGTTTTTTCTTTTGACTTTTGTTTTGGGCGCAAATGCCACAAGACATCACAAATGATTTAATATCCTTTCGCCAGGTGGGCCACCAGAATTGTCTTTTAATTTTAGCTTCATTTTTTGCAATACCTGGGTGACCCTCCATTAGGGTATCATGATAACGGGAAATGACTAGCTCTTGTAGTTCCTTGTGTGGCAGAAATAGCCGCCCTTGGTAATAAGGCCGATCATTGGTGACAGAGTCGTCCGGACCTTTTTTTACCCAGTCCTGCAGGTCTTTAGGATCAAAGAGTTGCTGGATCTTTACCTGAATGTCCTCTAGTGTCTGTAGAGTAGTCATGCCAAGAATCCTTTGTTCGGAAATTATAGGTACTGGTTCTGGGTTCACTCCTGCCTCTCCCATCCCTATTTGGGATAAGGTGTCTGCTTTACCATTCTTACAACCTGGTCGATAGGTTATTACGAAATCGAACTCGGCAAAGAACAATGCCCATCCGAGTTGACGTGACGATTGGGCTTTGGCTGTCTTTAAATACTGTAAGTTCCGGTGATCGGTGATCACAGTAATGGTATGCCTGGCACCGAGAAGATAGTGCCGCCAAGCCTTGAAGGCGGATTTAATGGCTAATAACTCCTTGTCGGTAACCGCATAGTTCAACTAGGGTGCCGAGAACTTTCTGGGCCGAAGTGCTACTGGATGAAGCTGGCCAGTTTCAGGGTCCTTTTGAGACAGGACAGCTCCCATGGCTAGACTGGATGCATCAGTTTCCACTATGTATGGAAGTTCAGGGTGCGGGTGCTTTAATATAGGTGCAGACGTGAATTTCGCTTTCAGCTCTTGGAAGGCATTTTCAGCTTCTTCAGTCCACATAAAGTGTTTATTTTTTCGCAAGAGTGCTGTGATGGGATGTACAACATGTGAAAAATCCGGGATGAATCTGCGCTAGAAATTGGCAAAGCCGAGCATGATTTGTACTCCTTTAACTGAACTTGGTGATGGCCACTTAAGGATTGCGTCCACCTTTCGTGAGTCCATTCGGACTCCCTTTGAGGTCTGGATAAACCCAAGGAATTCAACTTCTGTGGCATGAAAAACTTATTTGTCCAGTTTTGCAAATAGTTTGTGCTGGCGCAATTTCTCAAGGACTGCTCGGACATGCTTCACATGGTCAGATTCTGATGAGGAGTATACTAGAATATCATCGATATATACGACAACACAAACCTCAATGAGTTCACGAAGGACATCGTTCATGAAGTATTGGAAGGCTGCTGGTGCATTGCACAACCCGAAAGGCATCACCTGGTATTCGAATAACCATACTTAGTGCAGAAAGCAGTCTTCCATTTGTCGCCTTCTTTTACACGTACCAGATGGTATTCCCCCTGGAGATCTAATTTAGTGTATATGCAAGCGTCCTTCACTTGGTCTAGTAGTTCAGCGATCAGAGGCAATGGGTATCGGTTCTTAACAGTTATCTGGTTCAATGCGCGGTAGTCTATGCACGTTCTGAGGTCACCTTCCTTTTTGGGCATGAAGAACAAAGCTGAAGATGCAGGGGACTTGGATGGGCGAATAAAGCCATTGGCAAGGTACTGGTCTACGTATTGTCGTAGGTGAAGGTTCTCAGGTTCCGTAAGGGCATAGATCCTGCTACAGGGGGTTGTGCACCGGGTATGAGATCGATTTGACAATCGTACGATCTGTGAGGAGGTAAGGTGTTTGCCTGTTCTTTTTGGAAGACATCCTGGAGTTCTTGGTATCCTGGAGGTAGTTGCATGACTGCTGTGGTAGCTGTGGCCAGGCCTGAGTTCCGATTTTTCTTTGGGTAACAGGTTTGTGCACAATCCGGGAAGGTTATTCTCTTCTCTCGCCAATCAATACAAGGATTATGTGTTTCCAACCAAGGTATCCCCAGTATTATTTGGAACTGTGGGGCTTTGATTAGATCAAACACAATAGTCTCTCGATGCCCATCCTGAGCCAATAGTGTCATCTCTGTGGTGGAATGAGTTACAGGCCCAGAGGCAATTTCAGTTCCATTGACTGTGGTGATGACATCTGAGGTGGTTTTTTGGCAGAGAGGTAGATTCATCCTGGAAGCCAATTCATGGTCCACATAGTTTCTCATGGCCCCGCTATCAATGTATGCCCTTACTGCGTGCATACACGATGGCTGCCCTGGATCTACGAGGACCATTGGTATGATGAAATGCGAGGTCTGAGTATCCTTCTTCAACCTCGGCAAGCAGACCTCTATGCTTGTTGGGCGTGGTCGTTTCCCGAGTCTGACTCCATATGGCTTTTATCAGCAGCTCCTACCACCTTCTTGGGTGGTTTTACAGGGCAATCCTGTACAAAATGCCCAGAAGTTCCACAATATAGACACAATTGCATTTGCTGTCTCCTTTCTCATTCCTTCTGGGTTAAGGATCCTTTAACCCCTCCGATTTGCATGGGTTCTGAAGCATCTACTCCTTTGGGGTTAGCGTGGGTTTTGACCAACACCCGATTCTCAAACTTGGCTCGATCAGCCTTTCTGTTCTGAAGTCTGTGATCTAACTGGACCACTAAGTCTATATATTCAGCGCAGTCTTGAGGTGGGTTCACGACTTGAGCCAAGACATCCTTGAGTTCTCCTCGAAGCCCTCGATGAAATAACATGATTCGTTTTACCTCAGGCCATCCAGTTTCCACTATCAACCTATTAATGGTTGCGACGTAGGATAGAAGGTCCTGGTTACCCTGTCGTAGGGACAAAAGTTTGTTATCCAGGGACTGTCCTTGGGAGTGCCGGGCAAATAGTCTTTCCATGCTCGTTTGAAAGCCCTGAAAATCCCGAAGAATTGGGTCATCCTGAGTAACTAGTGGAATTGACCAATCAGCTGCACTGCCGCTGAGATATGACAATAAAAAGGCTACCTTGGCTTGATCGTTTGGGAAGGCTCCATGTCTGCATAAAAAGTGCAAGCGGCATTGGTTCATAAACACGGCGAGCCTTTTGGGATCTCCAGCAAAGCGTTCGGGTGGAGCTAATGGAATATTTCCTGGTAGGTTTATTTGCACAGGGTTATTCGATAACACAGGAGCTGGATTTCCCCCGGAACCAGGTAGGGGTGCTTGTCCAGCCTGGCTTTGCAATAGTTGCCTAGCAAGGTCATCAGTTCGCTCTTTTGACAAAATCAGTTCTCTCCTAAGAGCATTAGTTTCTTGACGGGCGGAATGCACTTCAGCCCTCAGTTCCCCTAGTTATTGGGCCAAATGGTCAGTCTCTGAGGTATCCATAATGCCCGGGTGAGAATTTGTGGGTAGGCTTTGCGTTCTGTTACGCTCACCTGGCTCCCACAGAGGCGTCGATTGGAACTGGACAGCTGCAGTCTCCACCAATGTGACACGTAGGGCCGAGATGACGGACTGGACTGGCCCACCTAGCTTCCTTTGCTTGGCCCGTAGGAATATTCTTCTGCAAATGGAGAAAGGGAATTAACCACCCGTGGAGTTGAGCGTAAATCCCCCCACCCCCGCTGTTCTCCTCACAGATCACCTTTGATTTCCCCTCTTATAGTCTCACCTGATGGTTTGAAAAGATGAGCTCTCCATCCTGCATTGAGTGCAGGGGTGCGTTGATAACCAGTTGCTTCACTGGCTCGAAGGAATTGGTGAGTTCCAGAATAATATTGACTCCGAGATTCACGGCAAGACGCCGTAAGTATAATGTTCGTAAGAGTTCAAATGCCTGACTTTCACTCTTGTCCGATTCCTTGCAGGTTGCAGCTTGACCCTAATGAAGAGTTCCTCGTGGCAACCGGTAGTATTCTGGTAAGGATTTGTATTTTCCAACACAGTTCGATAAAATCAATATCAATATGTAACCTGTTGCTTTCTCCCTTATTCAGGCGCTGAGAGAAAGTATGAAGTCTCGGGGAATAATACCTCCAGCGGTAAAATCAGGTAAGTCTATTGTGGTAAGGAGGGTTCCCCTTGTTAGTCCCTTTGTTTCACCTTGCTGTCCTTTTGTTTCCCCTTAGGGGTCGGGGTTCGGCGAAGATGCAGTGGAAGCTGCGCCGACCCGTGAAGAGGAATAGTACCCCCGGTGGTAAAATCAGGTAAATCTATGGGGGGGTAACTAATATTCCTCTGTGTATTCCCTTGGCTCACCTTGCTGTTCTTGTCTTCTCCTTAGGTGCCGGAGTGCGGCGGGAACATGCAGGAGGATGCGGTGGAATGTGAAGATGCTGCGAAGGGCGGTGAGTTCAGCGTGGCTCTGCAGCAGGCGAGGCGACGCGCATAAATAGCTTCTTTCTTCCAGCTGGAAGGCGCGATGGATCGGGAATTCAGGTAAGGATGAAAGGTGTTGCTCTTGTTCTAACCTTTCTCCCTTTTTCTAGGAGCTCCAAACTCGAGGCGGGCTTGGCAGAAGGTTGGATGTAGACTTGCAGGCACAGTGAGCGTTACGCTGCTGGATGCAGAATAACGCGATTTAACGTGGTTTAAATAGCCTCCAAAGTAGTCCCAGATAAGTATTCCTCCCCAGCCCCGCCCGAGTAAAAAAATAGTACCTAAGTAAAGTAGTCCCTTCCAAGCCTCTTTTGGCTTGGAGCTCTTGCAGCATGGTGTGCATCAGGTACGTTTGCAGCATGATCTGCATCAGGTAAGTTTTAATCTATGAGCCTGACGCCTATGGCACCAGGACTGACACTCCATATGAGCCTGGCGCCATAGGCGCCAGGACTGGGGTCCCAAATAGCCCCTAGCAGGGTTTGTTGGGTTTAGTTGGGATAACATGATGCCTGCCTCCGGGGTTGCTGGACTTGGTCTGGGTCTCCAGGGGTAGGCATCATGACACCAGGAGCCTCGCCACATGTGCCACCCCGGGCCTCAGCAACATATCTAGGCCCTCCACACACACTCCATGGGAGTGCATGTGCGCCTCCCATTGCTGGTGCCTTGACGTAGTGCAGGGATAGCCAGGAGCCTCGCCACATGTGCCGCCCCGGGCCTCAGCAACATATGTAGGCCCTCCACACACACTCCATGGCAGTGCATGTGCGTCTCCCATTGCTGGTGCCCTGACGCAGTGCAGGGGTAGCCAGGAGCCTCGCCTCATGTGCCGCCCCGGGCCTCAGCAACATATCTAGGCCCTCCACACGCACTCCATGGGAGTGCATGTGCGCCTCCCATTGCTGGTGCCTTTACGCAGTGCAGGGATAGCCAGGAGCCTCGCCACATGTGCCGCCCCAGGAACTCAGCAACATATCTAGCCCCTTCACACACACTCCATGGGAGTGCAAGTGCGTCTCCCATTGCTGGTGCCCTGACGCAGCGCAAGAATAGGCACGGAGCGTCGCCACATGTGCCGCCCCGGGGACTAGGCAACATATCTAGGCCCTCCACACACACTCCATGGGAGTGCATGTGCGCCTCCCATTGCTAGTGCCCTTACGCAGTGCAGGGATAGCCAGGAGCCTCGCCACATGTGCCGCCCCGGGCATCAGCAACATATCTAGGCCCTCCACACACACTCCATGGGAGTGCATGTGCTTCTCCCATTGCTGGTGCACTGACGCAGTGCAGGGATGGCCAGGAGCCTCACCACATGTGCCGCTCTGGGCCTCAGCAACATATCTAGGCCCTCCACACACACTCCATGGGAATGCATGTGCGCCTCCCATTGCTTGTGCCCTTACGCAGTGCAGGGATAGCCAGGAGCCTCGCCACATGTGCCGCCCCGGGCCTCAGCAACATATCTAGGCCCTCCACACACACTCCATGGGAGTGCATGTGCTTCTCCCATTGCTGGTGCCCTGATGCAGTGCAGGGATAGCCAGGAGCCTCGCCACATGTGCCGGCCCGGGCCTCAGCAACATATCTAGGCCCTCCGCACACACTCCATGACAGTGCATGTACGTCTCCCATTGCTGGTGCCCTGACGCAGTGCAAGGATGGCCAGGAGCCTCGCCACATGTGCCGCCCCGGGGAATCAGCAACATATCTATGCCCTCCACACACACTCCATGGGAGTGCATGTGCGTCTCCCATTGATAGTTCCCTGACGCAGTGCAAGGATAGCCAGGAGCCTCGCCACATGTGCCGCCCAGGGCCTCAGCAACATATCTAGGCCCTCCACACACACTTCATGGGAGTGCATGTGCGTCTCCCATTGCTGGTGCCCTGTAGCAGTGCAGGGATGGCCATGAGCCTCGCTACATGTGCCGCCTCGGGCCTCAGCAACATATCTAGGCCCTCCGCACACACTCCAGGGGAGAGCATGTGCATCTCCCATTGCTGGTGCCCTGATGCAGTGCAGGGATAGCCAGAAGCCTCGCCACATGTCCCACCCCGGGCCTCAGCAACATATCTAGGCCCTCCGCACACACTCCATAGGAGTACATGTGCGTCTCCCATTGCTGGTGCCCTGACGCAGTGCAGGGATAGCCAGGAGCCTCGCCACATGTGCCGCCCCGGGGCTTCAGCAAGATATCTAGGCCCTCCACACACACTCCATGGCAGTGCATGTGCGTCTCCCATTGCTGGTGCCCTGACGTAGTGCAGGGAAAGCCAGGAGCCTCGTCACATGTGCCGCCCCGGGCCTCAGCAACATATCTAGGCCCTCCACAAACACTCCATGGGAGTGCATGTGCACCTCCCATTGCTGGTGCCCTGACGTAGCGCATGGATAGCCAGGAGCCTCGCCACATGTGCCACCCCGGGCATCAGCAACATATCTAGGCCCTCCACACACACTCCATGGAAGTGCATGTGCGTCTCCCATTGCTGGTGCCCTGACGTAGTGCAGGGATAGCCTGGAGCCTCGCCACATGTGCCGCCCCGGGCTTCAGCAACATATCTAGGCCCTCCACACACACTCCTTGGCAGTGCATGTGCGTCTCCCATTGCTGGTGGCCTGACATAGTGCAGGGATAGCCAGGAGCCTCGCCACATGTGCCGCCCCGGGGACTAGGCAACATATCTAGGCCCTCCACACACACTCCATGGGAGTGCATGTGCGCCTCCCATTGCTAGTGCCCTTACGCAGTGCAGGGATAGCCAGGAGCCTCGCCACATGTGCCGCCCCGGGCCTCAGCAACATATCTAGGCCCTCCACACACACTCCATGGAGGTGCATGTGCTTCTCCCATTGCTGGTGCCCTGACGCAGTGCAGGGATGGCCAGGAGCCTCGCCACATGTGCCGACCCGGGCCTCAGCAACATATCTAGGCCCTCCACACACACTCCATGGGAGTGCATGTGCTTCTCCCATTGCTGGTGCCCTGATGCAGTGCAGGGATAGCCAGGAGCCTCGCCACATGTGCCGGCCCGGGGCTCAGCAACATATCTAGGCCCTCCACACACACTCCATGGGAGTGCATGTACGTCTCCTATTGCTGGTGCCCTGACGCAGTGCAAGGATGGCCAGGAGCCTCGCCACATGTGCCGCCCCGGGGACTCAGCAACATATCTATGCCCTCCATACACACTCCATGGGAGTGCATGTACGCCTCCCATTGCTGGTGCCCTGACGCAGTGCAGGGATGGCAAGAAGCCTTGCCACATGTGCTGCCCCGGGCCTAACCCACATATCTACGCCCTCCACACACACTCCATGGGAGTGCATATGCGCCTCCCATTGCTGGTGCCCTGATGCAGTGCAGGGATAGCCAGGAGCCTCGCAACATGTGCAGCCCCGGGCCTCAGCAACATATCTAGGCCCTCCACACACACTCCATGGGAGTGCATGTGCTTCTCCCATTGCTGGTGCCCTGATGCAGTGCAGGGATAGCCAGGAGCCTCGACACATGTGCCGGCCCGGGGCTCAGCAACATATCTAGGCCCTCCACACACACTCCATGGGAGTGCATGTGCGTCTCCCATTGATAGTGCCATGACGCAGTGCAAGGATAGCCAGGAGCCTCGCCACATGTGCCGCCCAGGGCCTCAGCAACATATCTAGGCCCTCCACACACACTTCATGGGAGTGCATGTGCGCCTCCCATTGCTGGTGCCTTGACGCAGTGCAGGGATGGCCATGAGCCTCGCCACATGTGCCGCCTCGGGCCTCAGCAACATATCTAGGCCCTCCGCACACACTCCAGGGGAGAGCATGTGCGTCTCCCATTGCTGGTGCCCTGATGCAGTGCAGGGATAGCCAGAAGCCTCGCCACATGTCCCGCCCCGGGCCTCAGCAACATATCTAGGCCCTCCGCACACACTCCATGGGAGTGCATGTGCGTCTCCCATTGCTGGTGCCCTGACGCAGTGCAAGGATGGCCAGGAGCCTCGCCACATGTGCCACCCCGGGGACTCAGCAACATATCTATGCCCTCCACACACACTCCATGGGAGTGCATGTGCGTCTCCCATTGCTGCTGCCCTGACATAGTGCAGGGATAGCCAGGAGCCTCCCAACATGTGCCGTCTTGGACCTCAGCAACATATCTATGCCCTCCACACACACTCCATGGGAGTGCATGTGAGTCTCCCATTGCTGGTGCGCTGACGCAGTGCAGGGACGGCCAGGAGCCTCACCACATATGCCGCCCCGGGCCTCAGCAACATATCTAGGCCCTCCACACATACTCCATGGGAGTGCATGTGCGTCTCCCATTGCTGGTGTCATGACGCAGTGCAGGGATAGCCAGGAGCCTCGCCACATGTGCCGCCTCGGGCCTCAGCAACATATCTAGGCCCTCCACACACACTCCATGGGAGTGCATGTGCGCCTCCCATTGCTGGTGCCCTGACGCAGTGCAGGGATAGCCAGGAGCCTAGCCACATGTGCCGCCCCGGGGACTAAGCAACATATCTAGGCCCTCCACACACACTCCATAGGAGTGCATGTGCATCTCCCATTGCTGGTGCCCTGACGCAGTGCAAGGATAGCCAGGAGCCTCGCCACATGTGCCGCCCCGGGCCTCAGCAACATATCTAGGCCCTCCACACACACTCCATTGGAGTGCATGTGCGTCTCCCATTGCTGGTGCCCTGACGCAGCGCAAGGATAGCCACAGAGCGTCGCCACATGTGCCGCCCCGGGGAATCAGCAACATATCTAGGCCCTCCACACACACTCCATGGGAGTGCATGTGCGCCTCCCATTGCTAGTGCCCGTACGCAGTGCAGGGATGGCCAGGAGCCTCACCACATGTGTCGCTCTGGGCCTCAGCAACATATCTTGGCCCTCCACACACACTCCATGGGAGTGCATGTGCGTCTCCCATTGCTGGTGCCCTGACGCAGTGCAGGGATAACCAGGAGCCTCACCACATGTGCCGCCCCGGGGACTCAGCAACAAATTTAGGCCCTCCACACACACTCCATGGGAGTGCAAGGATGGCCAGGAGGCTCACCACATGTGCCGCCCCGGGCCTCAGCAACATATCTACGCCCTCCACACACACTCCATGGGAGTGCAAGGATGGCCAGGAGCCTCGCCACATGTGCCGCCCCGGGGCCTCAGCAACATATCTAGGCCCTCCACACACACTCCATAGGAGTGCATGTGCGTCTCCCATTGCTGGGGCCCTGACGGAGTGCAGGGATAGCCAGGAGCTTCGCCACATGTGCCGCCCCGGGCCTCAGCAACATATCTAGTCCCTCCACAAACACTCCATGGGAGTGCATGTGCGTCTCACATTGCTGGTGCCCTGACGCAGTGCAAGGCGGAGCCTCGCCACCTGTGCCCCCCCGGGCATCAGCAACATATCTAGGCCCTCCACACACACTCTATGGGAGTGCATGTGCGCCTCCCATTGCTTGTGCTCTTCCGCAGTGCAGGGATAGCCAGGAGCCTCGCCACATGTGCCGCCCCGGGCCTCGGCAACATATCTAGGCCCAACACACACACTCCATGGGAGTGCATGTGCTTCTCCCATTGCTGGTGCCCTGACGCAGTGCAGGGATAGCCAGGAGCCTCGCCACATGTGCCGGCCCGGGGCTTCAGCTACTTATCTAGGCCCTCCACACAAACTCCATGGCAGTGCATGTGCGTCTCCCATTGCTGGTGCCCTGACGTAGTGCAGGGATAGCCAGGAGCCTCGCTACATGTGCCGACCGGGCCTCAGCAACATATCTAGGCCCTCCACAAACACTCCATGGGAGTGCATGTGCGCCTCCCATTGCTGGTGCTCTGATGTAGTGCATGGATAGCTAGGAGCCTCGCCACATGTGCCGCCCCGGGCCTCAGCAACATATCTAGGCCCTCCACACACACTCCATGGGAGTGCATGTGCGTCTCCCATTGCTGGTGCCCTGACGTAGTGCAGGGATAGCCTGGAGCCTCGCCACATGTGCCGCCCCGGGCTTCAGCAACATATCTAGGCCCTCCACACACACTCCATGGCAGTGCATGTGCGTCTCCCATTGCTAGTGCCCTGACGTAATGCAGGGATAGCCAGGAGCCTCGCCACATGTGCCGCCCCGGGCCTCAGCAACATATCTAGGCCCTCCACACACACTCCATGGGAGTGCATGTGCGTCTCCCATTGCTGGTGCCCTGACGCAGTGCAGGGATGGCCATGAGCCTCGCCACATGTGCCGTCTTGGACCTCAGCTACATATCTAGCCCCCCACACACACTCCATGGCAGTGCATGTGGGTCTCCCATTGCTGGTGCCCTGACGCAGTGCAGGGATAGCCAGGAGCCTAGCCACATGTGCCGCCCCGGGGACTAAGCAACATAACTAGGCCCTCCGCACACACTCCATGGGAGAGCATGTGCGTCTCCCATTGCTGGTGCCCTGACGCAGTGCAGGGATAGCCAGGAGCCTCGCCACATGTGCCGCCCCGGGCTTCAGCAACATATCTAGGCCCTCCACACACACTCCATGGCAGTGCATGTGCGTCTCCCATTGCTGGTGCCCTGACGTAGTGCAGGGATAGCGTGGAGCCTCGCCCCATGTGCCGCCCAGGGATTCAGCAACATATCTAGGCCCTCCACACACACTCCGTGGCAGTGCATGTGCGTCTCCCATTGCTGGTGCCCTGATGTAGTGCAGGGATAGCCAGGAGCCTCGCCACATGTGCCGCCCCGGGCCTCAGCAACATATCTAGGCCCTCCACAAACACTCCATGGGAGTGCATGTGCGCCTCCCATTGCTGGTGCCCTGACGTAGTGCAGGGATAGCCAGGAGCCTCGCCACATGTGCCGCCCCAGGAACTCAGCAACATATCTAGCCCCTTCACACACACTCCATGGGAGTGCAAGTGCGTCTCCCATTGCTGGTGCCCTGACGCAGCGCAAGAATAGGCACGGAGCGTCGCCACATGTGCCGCCCCGGGGCTAGGCAACATATCTAGGCCCTCCACACACACTCCATGGGAGTGCATGTGCGCCTCCCATTGCTAGTGCCCTTACGCAGTGCAGGGATAGCCAGGAGCCTCGCCACATGTGCCGCCCCGGGCCTCAGCAACATATCTAGGCCCTCCACACACACTCCATGGGAGTGCATGTTCTTCTCCCATTGCTGGTGCCCTGACGCAGTGCAGGGATGGCCAGGAGCCTCACCACATGTGCCGCTCTGGGCCTCAGCAACATATCTAGGCCCTCCACACACACTCCATGGGAATGCATGAGCGCCTCCCATTGCTTGTGCCCTTACGCAGTGCAGGGATAGCCAGGAGCCTCGCCACATGTGCCGCCCCGGGCCTCAGCAACATATCTAGGCCCTCCACACACACTCCATGGGAGTGCATGTGCTTCTCCCATTGCTGGTGCCCTGATGCAGTGCAGGGATAGCCAGGAGCCTCGCCACATGTGCCGGCCCGGGCCTCAGCAACATATCTAGGCCCTCCGCACACACTCCATGACAGTGCATGTACGTCTCAAATTGCTGGTGCCCTGACGCAGTGCAAGGATGGCCAGGAGCTTCGCCACATGTGCCACCCCGGGGACTCAGCAACATATCTATGCCCTCCACACACACTCCATGGGAGTGCATGTGCGTCTCCCATTGATAGTTCCCTGACGCAGTGCAAGGATAGTCAGGAGCCTCGCCACATGTGCCGCCCAGCGCCTCAGCAACATATCTAGGCCCTCCACACACACTTCATGGGAGTGCATGTGCGTCTCCCATTGCTGGTGCCCTGACGCAGTGCAGGGATGGCCATGAGCCTCGCCACATGTGCCGCCTCGGGCCTCAGCAACATATCTAGGCCATCCGCACACACTCCAGGGGAGAGCATTTGCGTCTCCCATTGCTGGTGCCCTGATGCAGTGCAGGGATAGCCAGAAGCCTCGCCACATGTCCCACCCCGGGCCTCAGCAACATATCTAGGCCCTCTGCACACACTCCATAGGAGTACATGTGCGTCTCCCATTGCTGGTGCCCTGACGCAGTGCAGGGATAGCCAGGAGCCTCGCCACATGTGCCGCCCCGGGGCTTCAGCAACATATCTAGGCCCTCCACACACACTCCATGGCAGTGGATGTGCGTCTCCCATTGCTGGTGCCCTGACGTATTGCAGGGAAAGCCAGGAGCCTCGTCACATGTGCCGCCCCGGGCCTCAGCAACATATCTAGGCCCTCCACAAACACTCCATGGGAGTGCATGTGCGCCTCCCATTGCTGGTGCCCTGACGTAGCGCATGGATAGCCAGGAGCCTCGCCACATGTGCCACCCCGGGCATCAGCAACATATCTAGGCCCTCCACACACACTCCATGGGAGTGCATGTGCGTCTCCCATTGCTGGTGCCCTGACGTAGTGCAGGGATAGCCTGGAGCCTCGCCACATGTGCCGCCCCGGGCTTCAGCAACATATCTAGGCCCTCCACACACACTCCTTGGCAGTGCATGTGCGTCTCCCATTGCTGGTGGCCTGACATAGTGCAGGGATAGCCAGGAGCCTCGCCACATGTGCCGCCCCGGGGACTAGGCAACATATCTAGGCCCTCCACACACACTCCATGGGAGTGCATGTGCGCCTCCCATTGCTAGTGCCCTTACGCAGTGCAGGGATAGCCAGGAGCATCGCCACATGTGCCGCCCCGGGCCTCAGCAACATATCTAGGCCCTCCACACACACTCCATGGAGGTGCATGTGCTTCTCCCATTGCTGGTGCCCTGACGCAGTGCAGGGATGGCCAGGAGCCTCGCCACATGTGCCACCCCGGGCCTCAGCAACATATCTAGGCCCTCCACACACACTCCATGGGAGTGCATGTGCTTCTCCCATTGCTGGTGCCCTGATGCAGTGCAGGGATAGCCAGGAGCCTCGCCACATGTGCTGGCCCGGGGCTCAGCAACATATCTAGGCCCTCCACACACACTCCATGGGAGTGCATGTACGTCTCCCATTGCTGGTGCCCTGACGCAGTGCAAGGATGGCCAGGAGCCTCGCCACATGTGCCGCCCCGGGGACTCAGCAACATATCTATGCCCTCCATACACACTCCATGGGAGTGCATGTACGCCTCCCATTGCTGGTGCCCTGACGCAGTGCAGGGATGGCGAGAAGCCTTGCCACATGTGCTGCCCCGGGCCTCACCCACATATCTACGCCCTCCACACACACTCCATGGGAGTGCATATGCGCCTCCCATTGCTGGTGCCCTGACGCAGTGCAGGGATAGCCAGCAGCCTCGCCACATGTGCCGCCCCGGGCCTCAGCAACATATCTAGGCCCTCCACACACACTCCATGGGAGTGCATGTGCTTCTCCCATTGCTGGTGCCCTGATGCAGTGCAGGGATAGCCAGGAGCCTCGCCACATGTGCCGGCCCGGGGCTCAGCAACATATCTAGGCCCTCCACACACACTCCATGGGAGTGCATGTGCGTCTCCCATTGATAGTGCCATGACGCAGTGCAAGGATAGCCAGGAGCCTCGCCACATGTGCCGCCCAGGGCCTCAGCAACATATCTAGGCCCTCCACACACACTTCATGGGAGTGCATGTGCGCCTCCCATTGCTGGTGCCTTGACGCAGTGCAGGGATGGCCATGAGCCTCGCCACATGTGCCGCCTCGGGCCTCAGCAACATATCTAGGCCCTCCGCACACACTCCAGGGGAGAGCATGTGCGTCTCCCATTGCTGGTGCCCTGATGCAGTGCAGGGATAGCCAGAAGCCTCGCCACATGTCCCGCCCCGGGCCTCAGCAACATATCTAGGCCCTCCGCACACACTCCATGGGAGTGCATGTGCGTCTCCCATTGCTGGTGCCCTGACGCAGTGCAAGGATGGCCAGGAGCCTCGCCACATGTGCCACCCCAAGGACTCAGCAACATATCTAGGCCCTCCACACATACTCCATAGGAGTGCATGTGCATCTCCCATTGCTGGTGCCCTGACGCAGTGCAAGGATAGCCAGGAGCCTCGCCACATGTGCCGCCCCGGGCCTCAGCAACATATCTAGGCCCTCCACACACACTCCATTGGAGTGCATGTGCGTCTCCCATTGCTGGTGCCCTGACGCAGCGCAAGGATAGCCACAGAGCGTCGCCACATGTGCCGCCCCGGGGAATCAGCAACATATCTAGGCCCTCCACACACACTCCATGGGAGTGCATGTGCGCCTCCCATTGCTAGTGCCCTTACGCAGTGCAGGGATAGCCAGGAGCCTCGCCACATGTGCCGCCCCGGGCCTCAGCAACATATCTAGGCCCTCCGCACACACTCCATGGGAGTGCATGTGCTTCTCCCATTGCTGGTGCCCTGACGCAGTGCAGGGATGGCCAGGAGCCTCACCACATGTGTCGCTCTGGGCCTCAGCAACATATCTAGGCCCTCCACACACACTCCATGGGAGTGCATGTGCATCTCCCATTGCTGGTGCCCTGACGCAGTGCAGGGATAGCCAGGAGCCTCACCACATGTGCCGCCCTGGGGACTCAGCAACAAATTTAGGCCCTCCACACACACTCCATGGGAGTGCAAGGATGGCCAGGAGGCTCACCACATGTGCCGCCCCGGGCCTCAGCAACATATCTACGCCCTCCACACACACTCCATGGGAGTGCAAGGATGGCCAGGAGCCTCGCCACATGTGCCGCCCCGGGGCCTCAGCAACATATCTAGGCCCTCCACACACACTCCATAGGAGTGCATGTGCGTCTCCCATTGCTGGGGCCCTGACGCAGTGCAGGGATAGCCAGGAGCTTCGCCACATGTGCCGCCCCGGGCCTCAGCAACATATCTAGGCCCTCCACAAACACTCCCTGGGAGTGCATGTGCGTCTCACATTGCTGGTACCCTGACGCAGTGCAAGGCGGAGCCTCGCCACCTGTGCCCCCCCGGGCATCAGCAACATATCTAGGCCCTCCACACACACTCTATGGGAGTGCATGTGCGCCTCCCATTGCTTGTGCTCTTCCGCAGTGCAGGGATAGCCAGGAGCCTCGCCACATGTGCCGCCCCGGGCCTCAGCAACATATCTAGGCCCTCCACACACACTCCATGGGAGTGCATTTGCTTCTCCCATTGCTGGTGCCCTGACGCAGTGCAGGGATAGCCAGGAGCCTCGCCACATGTGTCGGCCCGGGGCTTCAGCTACATATCTAGGCCCTCCACACACACTCCATGGCAGTGCATGTGCGTCTCCCATTGCTGGTGCCCTGACGTAGTGCAGGGATAGCCAGGAGCCTCGCCACATGTTCCGCCCGGGCCTCAGCAACATATCTAGGCCCTCCACAAACACTCCATGGGAGTGCATGTGCGCCTCCCATTGCTGGTGCTCTGATGTAGTGCATGGATAGCCAGGAGCCTCGCCACATGTGCCACCCCGGGCCTCAGCAACATATCTAGGCCCTCCACACACACTCCATGGGAGTGCATGTGCGTCTCCCATTGCTGGTGCCCTGACGTAGTGCAGGGATAGCCTGGAGCCTCGCCACATGTGCCGCCCCGGTCTTCAGCAACATATCTAGGCCCTCCACACACACTCCATGGCAGTGCATGTGCGTCTCCCATTGCTAGTGCCCTGACGTAATGCAGGGATAGCCAGGAGCCTCGCCACATGTGCCGCCCCGGGCCTCAGCAACATATCTAGGCCCTCCACACACACTCATGGGAGTGCATGTGCGTCTCCCATTGCTGGTGCCCTGACGTAGTGCAGGGATGGCCATGAGCCTCGCCACATGTGCCGTCTTGGACCTCAGCTAAATATCTAGCCCCCCCACACACACTCCATGGCAGTGCATGTGGGTCTCCCATTGCTGGTGCCCTGACGCAGTGCAGGGATAGCCAGGAGCCTAGGAACATGTCCCGCCCCGGGGACTAAGCAACATAACTAGGCCCTCAGCACACACTCCATGGGAGAGCATGTGCGTCTCCCATTGCTGGTGCCCGGACGCAGTGCAGGGATAGCCAGGAGCCTTGCCACATGTGCCGCCCCGGGCTTCAGCAACATATCTAGGCCCTCCACACACACTCCGTGGCAGTGCATGTGCGTCTCCCATTGCTGGTGCCCTGACGTAGTGCAGGGATAGCCAGGAGCCTCGCCACATGTCCCGCCTCGGTCCTCAACAACATATCTAGGCTATCCACAAACACTCCATGGGAGTGCATGTGCGTCTCCCATTGCTGGTGCCCTGACGTAGTGCAGGGATAGCCAGGAGCCTTGCCACATGTGCCGCCCTGGGCCTCAGCAACATATCTAGGCCCTCCACACACACTCCATGGCAGTCCATGTGCGTCTCCCATTGCTGGTGCCCTGACGTAGTGCATGGATAGCCAGGAGCCTCGCCACATGTGCCGCCCGGGCCTCAGCAACATATCTATGCCCTCCACACACACTCCATGGGAGTGCATGTGCGTCTCCCATTGCTGGTGCCCTGACGTAGTGCAGGGATAGCCTGGAGCCTCGCCCCATGTGACGCCCAGGGATTCAGCAACATATCTAGGCCCTCCACACACACTCCATGGCAGTGCATGTGTGTCTCCCATTGCTGGTGCCCTGACGTAGTGCAGGGTTAGCCAGCAGCCTCGCCACATGTGCCGCCCCGGGCCTAAGCAACATATCTAGGCCCTCAACACACACTCCATGGCAGTGCATGTATGCCTCCCATTGCTGGTGCCCTGACGCAGTGCAGGGATAGCCAGGAGCCTCGCCACATGTGCCGCCCCTGGCCTCAGCAACATATCTAGGCCCTCCACACACACTCCATGGGAGTGCATGTGCGCCTCCCATTGCTGGTGCCCTGACGCAGTGCAGGGATAGCCAGGAACCTCGACACATGTGCCGCCCCGGGCCTCACCCTCATATCTAGGCCCTCCACACACACTCCATGGGAGTGCATTTGCGTCTCCCATTGCTGGTTCCCTGATGCAGTGCAGGGCAAGCCAGGAGCCTCGCCACATGTGCCGCCCCGAGGACTAAGCAACATATCTAGGCGGTCCACACACACTCCATGGGAGTGCATGTGCGTCTCCCATTGCTGGTGCCCTGACGCAGTGCAGGGAGGGCCAGGAGCTTCGCCACATGTGCCGCCCCGGGGCTTCAGCTACATATCTAGGCACTCCACACACACTCCATGGCAGTGCATGTGCATCTCCCATTGCTGGTGCTCTGATGTAGTGCATGGATAGCCAGGAGCCTCGCCACATGTGCGGCCCCGGGCCTCAGCAACATATCTAGGCCCTCCACAAACACTCCATGGGGGTGCATGTGCGTCTCCCATTGCTGGTGCCCTGACGTAGTGCAGGGATAGCCAGGAGCCTCGCCACATGTGCCGCCCGGGCCTCAGCAACATATCTAGGCCCTCCACAAACACTCCATGGCAGTGCATGTGCGCCTCCCATTGCTGGTGCTCTGATGTAGTGCATGGATAGCCAGGAGCCTCGCCACATGTGCCGCCCCGGGCCTCAGCAACATATCTAGGCCCTCCACACACACTCCATGGGAGTGCATGTGCGTCTCCCATTGCTGGTGCCCTGACGTAGTGCAGGGATAGCCTGGAGCCTCGCCACATGTGCCGCCCCGGGCTTCAGCAACATATCTAGGCCCTCCACACACACTCCATGGCAGTGCATGTGCGTCTCCCATTGCTGGTGCCCTGACGTAATGCAGGGATAGCCAGGAGCCTTGCCACATGTGCCGCCCTGGGCCTCAGCAAGATATCTAGGCCCTCCACACACACTCCATGGCAGTGCATGTGCGTCTCCTATTGCTGGTGCCCTGACGCAGTGCAAGGATGGCCAGGAGCCTCGCCACATGTGCCGCCCCGGGGACTCAGCAACATATCTATGCCCTCCACACACACTCCATGGGAGTGCATGTGCGTCTCCCATTGCTGGTGCCCTGACGCAGTGCAGGGATGGCCATGAGCCTCG
Source organism: Ambystoma mexicanum (assembly GCF_040938575.1). Classification (NCBI taxonomy): domain Eukaryota; kingdom Metazoa; phylum Chordata; class Amphibia; order Caudata; family Ambystomatidae; genus Ambystoma; species Ambystoma mexicanum. The sequence goes on along the minus strand of NC_090935.1, from coordinate 35,928,552 downwards.
CCACATGTGCCGTCTTGGACCTCAGCAACATATCTAGGCCCTCCGCAAACACTCCATGGGAGAGCATGTGCGTCTCCCATTGCTGGTGCCCTGGCGCAGTGCAGGGATAGCCAGGAGCCTCGCCACATGTGCCGCCCCGGGCCTCAGCAACATATCTAGGCCCTCCGCACGCACTCAATGGGAGTGCAAGGATGGCCAGGAGCCTCGCCACATGTGCCGTCCCGGGCCTCAGCAACATATCTAGGCCTTCCACACACATTCTCCATGGAAGTGCATGTGCGCCTCCCATTTCTGGTGCCCTGACGTAGTGCATGGATAGCCAGGAGCCTCGCCACATGTGCCGCCCGGGCCTCAGCAACATATCTAGGCCCTCCACACACACTCCATGGGAGTGCATGTGCGTCTCCCATTGGTGGTGCCCTGACGTAGTGCAGGCATAGCCTGGAGCCTCACCACATGTGCCGCCCTGGGCCTCAGCAACATATCTAGGCCCTCCACACACACTCCATGGCAGTGCATGTGCGTCTCCTAGTGCTTGTGCCCTGACGCAGTGCAAGGATGGCCAGGAGCCTCGCCACATGTGCCGCCCCGGGGACTCAGCAACATATCTATGCCCTCCACACACACTCCATGGGAGTGCATGTGCGTCTCCAATTGCTGGTGCCCTGACGCAGTGCAGGGATGGCCATGAGCCTCGCCACATGTGCCGTCTTGGACCTCAGCAACATATCTAGGCCCTCCGCACACACTCCATGGCAGTGCATGTGCGCCTCCCATTTCTGGTGCCCTGACGTAGTGCATGGATAGCCAGGAGCCTCGCCACATGTGACGCCTGGGCCTCAGCAACATATCTAGGCCCTCCACACACACTCCATGGGAGTGCATGTGCGTCTCCCATTGCTGGTGCCCTGACGTAGTGCAGGGATAGCCTGGAGCCTCGCCCCATGTGCCGCCCAGGGATTCAGCAACATATCTAGTCCCTCCACACACACTCCATGGCAGTGCATGTGCGTCTCCTATTGCTGGTGCCCTGACGTAGTGCAGGGATAGCCAGGAGCCTCGCCACATGTGCCGTCCCGGGCCTCAGCAACATATCTAGGCCTTCCACACACATTCTCCATGGTAGTGCATGTGCGCCTCCCATTTCTGGTGCCCTGACGTAGTGCATGGATAGCCAGGAGCCTCGCGACATGTGCCGCCCGGGCCTCAGCAACATATCTAGGCCCTCCACACACACTCCATGGGAGTGCATGTGCGTCTCCCATTGGTGGTGCCCTGACGTAGTGCAGGCATAGCCTGGAGCCTCACCACATGTGCCGCCCTGGGCCTCAGCAACATATCTAGGCCCTCCACACACACTCCATGGCAGTGCATGTGCGTCTCCTAGTGCTTGTGCCCTGACGCAGTGCAAGGATGGCCAGGAGCCTCGCCACATGTGCCGCCCCGGGGACTCAGCAACATATCTATGCCCTCCACACACACTCCATGGGAGTGCATGTGCGTCTCCAATTGCTGGTGCCCTGACGCAGTGCAGGGATGGCCATGAGCCTCGCCACATGTGCCGTCTTGGACCTCAGCAATATATCTAGGCCCTCCGCACACACTCCATGGCAGTGCATGTGCGCCTCCCATTTCTGGTGCCCTGACGTAGTGCATGGATAGCCAGGAGCCTCGCCACATGTGCCGCCTGGGCCTCAGCAACATATCTAGGCCCTCCACACACACTCCATGGGAGTGCATGTGCGTCTCCCATTGCTGGTGCCCTGACGTAGTGCAGGGATAGCCTGGAGCCTCGCCCCATGTGCCGCCCAGGGATTCAGCAACTTATCTAGTCCCTCCACACACACTCCATGGCAGTGCATGTGCGTCTCCTATTGCTGGTGCCCTGACGTAGTGCAGGGATAGCCAGGAGCCTCGCCACATGTGCCGCCCCGGGCCTCAGCAACATATCTAGGCCCTCCACACACACTCCATGGCAGTGCATGTATGCCTCCCATTGCTGGTGCCCTGACGCAGTGCAGGGATAGCCAGGAGCCTCGCCACATGTGCCGCCCCGGGCCTCAGCAACATATCTAGGCCCTCCACACACACTCCATGGGAGTGCATGTGCGCCTACCATTGCTGGTGCTCTGACGCAGTGCAGGGAAAGCCAGGAGCCTCGACACATGTACCGCCCCGGGCCTCACCCTCATATCTAGGCCCTCCACACACACTCCATGGGAGTGCATTTGCGTCTCCCATTGCTGGTTCACTGACGCAGTGCAGGGATAGCCAGGAGCCTCGCCACATGTGCCGCCCCGAGGACTAAGCAACATATCTAGGCCCTCCACACACACTCCATGGGAGTGCATGTGCGTCTCCCATTGCTGGTGCCCTGACGCAGTGCAGGGAGGGCCAGGAGCCTCGCCACATGTGCCGTCCCGGGGCCTCACCCTCATATCTAGGCCCTCCTCACACACTCCATGGGAGTGCATTTGCGTCTCCCATTGCTGGTTCCTTGACGCAGTGCAGGGATAGCCAGGAGCCTAGCCACATGTGCCGCCCCGGGGACTAAGCAACATATCTAGGCCCTCCACACATACTCCATGGGATTGCATGTGCGTCTCCCATTGCTGGTGCCCTAACGCAGTGCAGGGATAGCCAGGAGCCTCGCCACATGTGCCGCCCCGGGCCTCAGCAACATATCTAGGTCCTTCACACACACTCCATGGCAGTGCATGTGCATCTCCCATTGCTGGTGCTGTGACGCAGTGCAGGGATAGCCTGGAGCCTCGTCACATGTGCCGCCCCGGGCCTCAGCAACATATCTAGGCCCTCCACACACACTCCATGGCAGTGCATGTGCGTCTCCCATTGCTGGTGCCCTGACGCAGTGCAGGGATAGCCAGAAGCCTCACCACATGTGCCACCCCGGGCCTCAGCAACATATCTAGGGCCTCCACACACACTCTATGGGAGTGCATGTGCGCCTCCCATTGCTGGTCACCTGACGCAGTGCAGGGATAGCCAGGAGCCTACCCACATGTGCCGCCCCGGTCCTCACCCACATATCTAGGCCCTCCACACACACTCCATGGGAGTGCATGTGCGTCTCCCATTGCTGGTTGCCTGATGCAGTGCAGGGATAGCCAGGAGCCTAGCCACATGTGCCGCCCCGGGGACTAAGCAACATATCTAGGCCCTCCATACACACTCCATGGGAGTGCATGTGCGTCTCCCATTGCTGGTGCCCTGACGCAGTGCAAGGATAGCCAGGAGCCTCGCCACATGTGCCGCCCCAGGCCTCAGCAACATATCTAAGCCCTCCACACACACTCAATTGGAGTGCATGTGCGTCTCCCATTGCTGGTGCCCTGACGTAGTGTAAATATGGCCAGGAGCCTCACCACATGTGCCGCCCCGGGCCTCAGCAACATATCTAGGCCCTCCACACACACTCCATGGGAGTGCATGTGCTTCTCTCATTGCTGGTGCCCTGACGCAGTGCAGGGATGGCCAGGAGCCTCACCAAATGTGCCGCCCCGGGCCTCAGCAACATATCTAGGCCCTCCACACACACTCCATGGGAGTGCATGTGCTTCTCCCATTGCTGGTGCCCTGACGCAGTGCAGGGATGGCCAGGAGCCTCGCCACATGTGCCGCCCCGGGGCTTCAGCAACATATCTAGGCCCTCCACACACACTCCATGGGAGTGCATGTGCATCTCCCATTGCTGGGGCCCTGACGCAGTGCAAGGATAGCCAGGAGCCTCGCCACATGTGCTGACCCGGGCCTCAGCTATGCCCTCCACACACACTCCATGGGAGTGCATGTGCGTCTCCCATTGGTGGGGCCCTGACGCAGTGCAGGGATAGCCAGGAGCCTCGCCACATGTGCCGCCCCGGGCCTCAGCAACATATCTATGCCCTCCACCCACACTCCATGGGAGTGCATGTGCGTCTCCCATTGGAGGTGCCCTGACGCAGTGCAGGGATAGCCAGGAGCCTCGCCACATGTGCCGCCCCGGGCCTCAGCAACATATCTATGCCCTCCGCACACACTCCATGGGAGTGCATGTGCGTCTCCCATTGGAGGTGCCCTGACGCAGTGCAGGGATAGCCAGGAGCCTCGCCACATGTGCCGCCCAGGGCCTCAGCAACATATCTAGGCCCTCCGCACACACTCCATGGCAGTGCATGTGCGTCTCCCATTGCTGGTGCTCTGATGCAGTGCAGGGATAGCCAGGAGCCTCGCCACACATGCCGCCACTGGCCTAAGCAACATATCTAGGCCCTCCGCACACACTCCATGGGAGTGCATGTGCGTCTCCCATTGCTGGTGCCCTGACGCAGTGCAGGGATGGCCAGGAGCCTCGCCACATGTGCCGCCCCGGGGCTTCAGCAACATATCTAGGCCCTCCACACACACTCCATGGGAGTGCATGTGCATCTCCCATTGCTGGGGCCCTAATGCAGTGCAAGGATAGCCAGGAGACTCGCCACATGTGCCGCCCCGGGCCTCAGCAACATATCTATGCCCTCCACACACACTCCATGGGAGTGCATGTGCGTCTCCCATTGGTGTTGCCCTGACGCAGTGCAGGGATAGCCAGGAGCCTCGCCACATGTGCCGCCCCGGGAACTCAGCAACATATCTAGGCCCTTCACACACACTACATGGGAGTGCATGTGCATCTCCCAATGCTGGTGCCCTGATGCAGTGCAGGGATAGCCAGGAGCCTCGCCACATGTGCCGCCCCGGGAACTCAGCAACATATCTAGCCCCTTCACACACACTCCATGGGAGTGCAAGAGCGTCTCCCATTGCTGGTGCCCTGACGCAGCGCAAGGATAGCTACAGAGCGTCGCCACATGTGCCGCCCCGGGGACTAGGCAACATATCTAGGCCCTCCACACACACTCCATGGGAGTGCATGTGCGCCTCCCATTGCTAGTGCCCTTACGCAGTGCAGGGATAGCCAGGAGCCTCGCCACATGTGCCGCCCCGGGCCTCAGCAACATATCTAGGCCCTCCACACACACTCCATGGGAGTGCATGTGCGTCTCCCATTGCTGGTGCCCTGACGCAGTGCAGGGATGGCCAGGAGCCTCACCGCATGTGCCGCTCTGGGCCTCAGCAACATATCTAGGCCCTCCACACACACTCCATGGGAGTGCATGTGCGCCTCCCATTGCTGGTGCTCTGACGCAGTGCAGGGAAAGCCAGGAGCCTCGACACATGTGCCGCCCCGGGCCTCACCCTCATATCTAGGCCCTCCACACACACTCCATGGGAGTGCATTTGCGTCTCCCATTGCTGGTTCACTGACGCAGTGCAGGGATAGCCAGGAGCCTCGCCACATGTGCCGCCCCGAGGACTAAGCAACATATCTAGGCCCTCCACACACACTCCATGGGAGTGCATGTGCGTCTCCCATTGCTGGTGCCCTGACGCAGTGCAGGGAGGGCCAGGAGCCTCGCCACATGTGCCGTCCCGGGGCCTCACCCTCATATCTAGGCCCTCCACACACACTCCATGGGAGTGCATTTGCGTCTCCCATTGCTGGTTCCCTGACGCAGTGCAGGGATAGCCAGGAGCCTAGCCACATGTGCCGCCCCGGGGACTAAGCAACATATCTAGGCCCTCCACACATACTCCATGGGATTGCATGTGCGTCTCCCATTGCTGGTGCCCTAACGCAGTGCAGGGATAGCCAGGAGCCTCGCCACATGTGCCGCCCCGGGCCTCAGCAACATATCTAGGTCCTTCACACACACTCCATGGCAGTGCATGTGCATCTCCCATTGCTGGTGCTGTGACGCAGTGCAGGGATAGCCTGGAGCCTCGTCACATGTGCCGCCCCGGGCCTCAGCAACATATCTAGGCCCTCCACACACACTCCATGGCAGTGCATGTGCGTCTCCCATTGCTGGTGCCCTGACGCAGTGCAGGGATAGCCAGAAGCCTCACCACATGTGCCACCCCGGGCCTCAGCAACATATCTAGGGCCTCCACACACACTCTATGGGAGTGCATGTGCGCCTCCCATTGCTGGTCACCTGACGCAGTGCAGGGATAGCCAGGAGCCTACCCACATGTGCCGCCCCGGTCCTCACCCACATATCTAGGCCCTCCACACACACTCCATGGGAGTGCATGTGCGTCTCCCATTGCTGGTTGCCTGATGCAGTGCAGGGATAGCCAGGAGCCTAGCCACATGTGCCGCCCCGGGGACTAAGCAACATATCTAGGCCCTCCATACACACTCCATGGGAGTGCATGTGCGTCTCCCATTGCTGGTGCCCTGACGCAGTGCAAGGATAGCCAGGAGCCTCGCCACATGTGCCGCCCCAGGCCTCAGCAACATATCTAAGCCCTCCACACACACTCAATTGGAGTGCATGTGCGTCTCCCATTGCTGGTGCCCTGACGTAGTGTAAATATGGCCAGGAGCCTCACCACATGTGCCGCCCCGGGGACTCAGCAACATATCTAGGCCCTCCACACACACTCCATGGGAGTGCATGTGCTTCTCTCATTGCTGGTGCCCTGACGCAGTGCAGGGATGGCCAGGAGCCTCACCACATGTGCCGCCCCGGGCCTCAGCAACATATCTAGGCCCTCCACACACACTCCATGGGAGTGCATGTGCTTCTCTCATTGCTGGTGCCCTGACGCAGTGCAGGGATGGCCAGGAGCCTCACCAAATGTGCCGCCCCGGGCCTCAGCAACATATCTAGGCCCTCCACACACACTCCATGGGAGTGCATGTGCTTCTCCCATTGCTGGTGCCCTGACGCAGTGCAGGGATGGCCAGGAGCCTCGCCACATGTGCCGCCCCGGGGCTTCAGCAACATATCTAGGCCCTCCACACACACTCCATGGGAGTGCATGTGCATCTCCCATTGCTGGGGCCCTGACGCAGTGCAAGGATAGCCAGGAGCCTCGCCACATGTGCTGACCCGGGCCTCAGCTATGCCCTCCACACACACTCCATGGGAGTGCATGTGCATCTCCCATTGGTGGGGCCCTGACGCAGTGCAGGGATAGCCAGGAGCCTCGCCACATGTGCTGCCCCGGGCCTCAGCAACATATCTATGCCCTCCACCCACACTCCATGGGAGTGCATGTGCGTCTCCCATTGGAGGTGCCCTGACGCAGTGCAGGGATAGCCAGGAGCCTCGCCACATGTGCCGCCCCGGGCCTCAGCAACATATCTATGCCCTCCGCACACACTCCATGGGAGTGCATGTGCGTCTCCCATTGGAGGTGCCCTGACGCAGTGCAGGGATAGCCAGGAGCCTCGCCACATGTGCCGCCCAGGGCCTCAGCAACATATCTAGGCCCTCCGCACACACTCCATGGCAGTGCATGTGCGTCTCCCATTGCTGGTGCCCTGATGCAGTGCAGGGATAGCCAGGAGCCTCGCCACATGTGCCGCCACTGGCCTAAGCAACATATCTAGGCCCTCCGCACACACTCCATGGGAGTGCATGTGCGTCTCCCATTGCTGGTGCCCTGACGCAGTGCAGGGATGGCCAGGAGCCTCGCCACATGTGCCGCCCCGGGAACTCAGCAACATATCTAGGCCCTTCACACACACTACATGGGAGTGCATGTGCATCTCCCAATGCTGGTGCCCTGATGCAGTGCAGGGATAGCCAGGAGCCTCGCCACATGTGCCGCCCCGGGAACTCAGCAACATATCTAGCCCCTTCACACACACTCCATGGGAGTGCAAGAGCGTCTCCCATTGCTGGTGCCCTGACGCAGCGCAAGGATAGCTACAGAGCGTCGCCACATGTGCCGCCCCGGGGACTAGGCAACATATCTAGGCCCTCCACACACACTCCATGGGAGTGCATGTGCGCCTCCCATTGCTAGTGCCCTTACGCAGTGCAGGGATAGCCAGGAGCCTCGCCACATGTGCCGCCCCGGGCCTCAGCAACATATCTAGGCCCTCCACACACACTCCATGGGAGTGCATGTGCGTCTCCCATTGCTGGTGCCCTGACGCAGTGCAGGGATGGCCAGGAGCCTCACCGCATGTGCCGCTCTGGGCCTCAGCAACATATCTAGGCCCTCCACACACACTCCATGGGAATGCATGTGCGCCTCCCATTGCTTGTGTCCTTATGCAGTGCAGGGATAGCCAGGAGCCTCGCCACATGTGCCGCCCCGGGCCTCAGCAACTTATCTAGGCCCTCCACACACACTCCATGGGAGTGCATGTGCTTCTCCCATTGCTGGTGCCCTGATGCAGTGCAGGGATAGCCAGGAGCCTCGCCACATGTGCCGGCCCGGGCCTCAGCAACATATCTAGGCCCTCCGCACACACTCCATGGGAGTGCATGTACGTCTCCCATTGCTGGTGCCCTGACGCAGTGCAAGGATGGCCAGGAGCCTCGCCACATGTGCCGCCCCGGGGACTCAGCAACATATCTATGCCCTCCACACACACTCCATGGGAGTGCATGTGCGTCTCCCATTGATAGTGCCCTGACGCAGTGCAAGGATAGCCAGGAGCCTCGCCACATGTGCAGCCCCGGGCCTCAGTAACATATCTAGGCCCTCCACACACACTTCATGGGAGTGCATGTGCGTCTCCCATTGCTGGTGCCCTGACGCAGTGCAGGGATGGCCATGAGCTTCGCCACATGTGCCGCCTCGGGCCTCAGCAACATATCCAGGCCCTCCGCACACACTCCAGGGGAGAGCATGTGCGTCTCCCATTGCTGGTGCCCTGATGCAGTGCAGGGATAGCCAGAAGCCTCGCCACATGTCCCGCCCCGGGCCTCCGCAACATATCTAGGCCCTCCACACACACTCCATGGGAGTGCATGTGCGTCTCCCATTGCTGGTGCCCTGACGCAGTGCAGGGAAAGCCAGGAGCCTCGACACATGTGCCGCCCCGGGCCTCACCCTCATATCTAGGCCCTCCACACACACTCCATGGGAGTGCATTTGCGTCTCCCATTGCTGGTTCACTGACGCAGTGCAGGGATAGCCAGGAGCCTCGCCACATGTGCCGCCCGAGGACTAAGCAACATATCTAGGCCCTCCACACACGCTCCATGGGAGTGCATGTGCGTCTCCCATTGCTGGTGCCCTGACGCAGTGCATGGAGGGCCAGGAGCCTCGCCACATGTGCCGTCCCGGGGCCTCACCCTCATATCTAGGCCCTCCACACACACTCCATGGGAGTGCATTTGCGTCTCCCATTGCTGGTTCCCTGACGCAGTGCAGGGATAGCCAGGAGCCTCACCACATGTGCCGCCCCGGGGACTAAGCAACATATCTAGGCCCTCCACACATACTCCATGGGATTGCAAGTGCGTCTCCCATTGCTGGTGCCCTAACGCAGTGCAGGGATAGCCAGGAGCCTCGCCACATGTGCCGCCCCGGGCCTCAGCAACATATCTAGGTCCTTCACACACACTCCATGGCAGTGCATGTGCATCTCCCATTGCTGGTGCTGTGACGCAGTGCAGGGATAGCCTGGAGCCTCGTCACATGTGCCGCCCCGGGCCTCAGCAACATATCTAGGCCCTCCACACACACTCCATGGCAGTGCATGTGCGTCTCCCATTGCTGGTGCCCTGACGCAGTGCAGGGATAGCCAGAAGCCTCACCACATGTACCACCCCGGGCCTCAGCAACATATCTAGGGCCTCCACACACACTCTATGGGAGTGCATGTGCGCCTCCCATTGCTGGTCCCCTGACGCAGTGCAGGGATAGCCAGGAGCCTACCCACATGTGCCGCCCCGGTCCTCACCCACATATCTAGGCCCTCCACACACACTCCATGGGAGTGCATGTGCGTCTCCCATTGCTGGTTGCCTGATGAAGTGCAGGGATAGCCAGGAGCCTAGCCACATGTGCCGCCCCGGGGACTAAGCAACATATCTAGGCCCTCCATAGACACTCCATGGGAGTGCATGTGCGTCTCCCATTGCTGGTGCCCTGACGCAGTGCAAGGATAGCCAGGAGCCTCGCCACATGTGCCGCCCCAGGCCTCAGCAACATATCTAAGCCCTCCACACACAATCAATTGGAGTGCATGTGCGTCTCCCATTGCTGGTGCCCTGACGTAGTGTAAATATGGCCAGGAGCCTCACCACATGTGCCGCCCCGGGGACTCAGCAACATATCTAGGCCCTCCACACACACTCCATGGCAGTACATGTGCGTCTCCCATTGCTGGTGCCCTGATGCAGTGCAAGGATAGCCAGGAGCCTCGCCACATGTGCCGCCCGGGGAACTCAGCAAAATATCTAGGCCCTCCACACACACTCCATGGGAGTGCATGTGCGCCTCCCATTGCTAGTGCCCTTACGCAGTGCAGGGATAGCCAGGAGCCTCACCACATGTGCCGCCCCGGGCCTCAGCAACATATCTAGGCCCTCCACACACACTCCATGGGAGTGCATGTGCTTCTCTCATTGCTGGTGCCCTGACGCAGTGCAGGGATGGCCAGGAGCCTCACCAAATGTGCCGCCCCGGGCCTCAGCAACATATCTAGGCCCTCCACACACACTCCATGGGAGTGCATGTGCTTCTCCCATTGCTGGTGCCCTGACGCAGTGCAGGGATGGCCAGGAGCCTCGCCACATGTGCCGCCCCGGGGCTTCAGCAACATATCTAGGCCCTCCACACACACTCCATGGGAGTGCATGTGCTTCTCTCATTGCTGGTGCATGACGCAGTGCAGGGATGGCCAGGAGCCTCGCCACATGTGCCGCCCCAGGCCTCAGCAACATATCTATGCCCTCCACCCACACTCCATGGGAGTGCATGTGCGTCTCCTATTGGAGGTGCCCTGACGCAGTGCAGGGATAGCCAGGAGCCTCGCCACATGTGCCGCCCCGGGCCTCAGCAACATATCTATGCCCTCCACACACACTCCATGGGAGTGCATGTGCGTCTCCCATTGGAGGTGCCCTGACGCAGTGCAGGGATAGCCAGGAGCCTCGCCACATGTGCCGCCCCGGGCCTCAGCAACATATCTAGGCCCTCCGCACACACTCCATGGCAGTGCATGTGCGTCTCCCATTGCTGGTGCCCTGATGCAGTGCAGGGATAGCCAGGAGCCTCGCCACATGTGCCGCCACTGGCCTAAGCAACATATCTAGGCCCTCCGCACACACTCCATGGGAGTGCATGTGCGTCTCCCATTGCTGGTGCCCTGACGCAGTGCAGGGATGGCCAGGAGCCTCGCCACATGTGCCGCCCCGGGGCTTCAGCAACATATCTATGCCCTCCACACACACTCCATGGGAGTGCATGTGCATCTCCCATTGCTGGGGCCCTAATGCAGTGCAAGGATGGCCAGGAGACTCGCCACATGTGCCGCCCCGGGCCTCAGCAATATATCTATGCCCTCCACACACACTCCATGGGAGTGCATGTGCGTCTCCCATTGGTGTTGCCCTGACGCAGTGCAGGGATAGCCAGGAGCCTCGCCACATGTGCCGCCCCGGGAACTCAGCAACATATCTAGGCCCTTCACACACACTACATGGGAGTGCATGTGCATCTCCCAATGCTGGTGCCCTGATGCAGTGCAGGGATAGCCAGGAGCCTCGCCACATGTGCCGCCCCGGGAACTCAGCAACATATCTAGCCCCTTCACACACACTCCATGGGAGTGCAAGTGCGTCTCCCATTGCTGGTGCCCTGACGCAGCGCAAGGATAGCTACAGAGCGTCGCCACATGTGCCGCCCCGGGGACTAGGCAACATATCTAGGCCCTCCACACACACTCCATGGGAGTGCATGTGCGCCTCCCATTGCTAGTGCCCTTACGCAGTGCAGGGATAGCCAGGAGCCTCGCCACATGTGCCGCCCCGAGCCTCAGCAACATATCTAGGCCCTCCACACACACTCCATGGGAGTGCATGTGCTTCTCCCATTGCTGGTGCCCTGACGCAGTGCAGGGATGGCCAGGAGCCTCACCACATGTGCCGCTCTGGGCCTCAGCAACATATCTAGGCCCTCCACACACACTCCATGGGAATGCATGTGCGCCTCCCATTGCTTGTGCCCTGATGCAGTGCAGGGATAGCCAGGAGCCTCGCCACATGTGCCGGCCCGGGCCTCAGCAACATATCTAGGCCCTCCGCACACACTGCATGGGAGTGCATGTACGTCTCCCATTGCTGGTGCCCTGACGCAGTGCAAGGATGGCCAGGAGCCTCGCCACATGTGCCGCCCCAGGGACTCAGCAACATATCTATGCCCTCCACACACACTCCATGGGAGTGCATGTGCGTCTCCCATTGATAGTGCCCTGACGCAGTGCAAGGATAGCCAGGAGCCTCGCCACATGTGCAGCCCCGGGCCTCAGCAACATATCCAGGCCCTCCGCACACACTCCAGGGGAGAGCATGTGCGTCTCCCATTGCTGGTGCCCTGATGCAGTGCAGGGATAGCCAGAAGCCTCGCCACATGTCCCGCCCCGGGCATCCGCAACATATCTAAGCCCTCCGCACACACTCCATGGGAGTGCATGTGCGTCTCCCATTGCTGGTGCCCTGACGCAGTGCAAGGATGGCCAGGAGCCTCACCACATGTGCCGCCCCGGGGCTTCAGCAACATATCTAGGCCCTCCACACACACTCCATGGCAGTGCATGTGCGTCTCCCATTGCTGGTGCCCTGACGTAGTGCAGGGAAAGCCAGGAGCCTCGTCACATGTGCCGCCCCGGGCCTCAGCAACATATCTAGGCCCTCCACAAACACTCCATGGGAGTGCATGTGCGCCTCCCATTGCTGGTGCCCTGACGTAGTGCATGGATAGCCAGGAGCCTCGCCACATGTGCCGCCCCGGGCCTCAGCAACATATCTAGGCCCTCCACACACACTCCATGGGAGTGCATGTGCGTCTCCCATTGCTGGTGCCCTGACGTAGTGCAGGGATAGCCTGGAGCCTCGCCACATGTGCCGCCCCGGGCTTCAGCAACATATCTAGGCCCTCCATACACACTCCTTGGCAGTGCATGTGCGTCTCCCATTGCTGGTGCCCTGACATAGTGCAGGGATAGCCAGGAGCCTCGCCACATGTGCCGCCCCGGGCCTCAGCAACATATCTAGGCCCTCCACACACACTCCATGGGAGTGCATGTGCGCCTCCCATTGCTGGTGCCCTGACCCAGTGCAGGGATAGCCAGGAGCCTCCCCACATGTGCCGCACCGGGCCTCACCCACATATCTAGGCCCTCCACACACACACCATGGGAGTGCATGAGCGTCTCCCATTGCTGGTTCCCTGACGCAGTGCAGGGATAGCCAGGAGCCTAGCCACATGTGCCGCCCCGGGGACTAAGCAACATATCTAGGCCCTCCACACACACTCCATGGGAGTGCATGTGCGTCTCCCATTGCTGGTGCCCTGACGCAGCGCAAGGATAGCCACAGAGCGTCGCCACATGTGCCGCCCCGGGGACTCAGCAACATATCTAGGCCCTCCACAAACACTCCATGGGAGTGCATGTGCGCCTCCCATTGCTAGTGCCCTTACGCAGTGCATGGATAGCCAGGAGCCTCGCCACATGTGCCGCCCCGGGCCTCAGCAACATATGTAGGCCCTCCACACACACTCCATGGGAGTGCATGTGCTTCTCCCATTGCTGGTGCCCTGACGCAGTGCAGGGATAGCCAGGAGCCTCGCCACATGTGCCGCCCCGGGCCTCAGCAACATATCTATGCCCTCCACACACACTCCATGGGAGTGCATGTGCGTCTCCCATTGGAGGTGCCCTGACGCAGTGCAGGGATAGCCAGGAGCCTCGCCACATGTGCCGCACCGGGCCTCAGCAACATATCTAGGCCCTCCGCACACACTCCATGGCAGTGCATGTGCGTCTCCCATTGCTGGTGCCCTGATGCAGTGCAGGGATAGCCAGGAGCCTCGCCACATGTGCCGCCACTGCCCTAAGCAACATATCTAGGCCCTCCGCACACACTCCATGGGAGTGCATGTGCGTCTCCCATTGCTGGTGCCCTGACGCAGTGCAGGGATGGCCAGGAGCCTCGCCACATGTGCCGCCCCGGGGCTTCAGCAACATATCTAGGCCCTCCACACACACTCCATGGGAGTGCATGTGCATCTCCCATTGCTGGGGCCCTAATGCAGTGCAAGGATAGCCAGGAGACTCGCCACATGTGCCGCCCCGGGCCTCAGCAACATATCTATGCCCTCCACACACACTCCATGGGAGTGCATGTGCGTCTCCCATTGGTGTTGCCCTGACGCAGTGCAGGGATAGCCAGGAGCCTCGCCACATGTGCCGCCCCGGGAACTCAGCAACATATCTAGGCCCTTCACACACACTACATGGGAGTGCATGTGCATCTCCCAATGCTGGTGCCCTGATGCAGTGCAGGGATAGCCAGGAGCCTCGCCACATGTGCCGCCCCGGGAACTCAGCAACATATCTAGCCCCTTCACACACACTCCATGGGAGTGCAAGTGCGTCTCCCATTGCTGGTGCCCTGACGCAGCGCAAGGATAGCTACAGAGCGTCGCCACATGTGCCGCCCCGGGGACTAGGCGACATATCTAGGCCCTCCACACACACTCCATGGGAATGCATGTGCGCCTCCCATTGCTTGTGTCCTTACGCAGTGCAGGGATAGCCAGGAGCCTCGCCACATGTGCCGCCCCGGGCCTCAGCAACTTATCTAGGCCCTCCACACACACTCCATGGGAGTGCATGTGCTTCTCCCATTGCTGGTGCCCTGATGCAGTGCAGGGATAGCCAGGAGTCTCGCCACATGTGCCGGCCCGGGCCTCAGCAACATATCTAGGCCCTCCGCACACACTGCATGGGAGTGCATGTACGTCTCCCATTGCTGGTGCCCTGACGCAGTGCAAGGATGGCCAGGAGCCTCGCCACATGTGCCGCCCCGGGGACTCATCAACATATCTATGCCCTCCACACACACTCCATGGGAGTGCATGTGCGTCTCCCATTGATAGTGCCTTACGCAGTGCAAGGATAGCCAGGAGCCTCGCCACATGTGCAGCCCCGGGCCTCAGCAACATATCCAGGCCCTCCGCACACACTCCAGGGGAGAGCATGTGCGTCTCCCATTGCTGGTGCCCTGATGCAGTGCAGGGATAGCCAGAAGCCTCGCCACATGTCCCGCCCCGGGCCTCCGCAACATATCTAAGCCCCCCGCACACACTCCATGGGAGTGCATGTGCGTCTCCCATTGCTGGTGCCCTGACGCAGTGCAAGGATGGCCAGGAGCCTCACCACATGTGCCGCCCCGGGGCTTCAGCAACATATCTAGGCCCTCCACACACACTCCATGGCAGTGCATGTGCGTCTCCCATTGCTGGTGCCCTGACGTAGTGCAGGGAAAGCCAGGAGCCTCGTCACATGTGCCGCCCCGGGCCTCAGCAACATATCTAGGCCCTCCACAAACACTCCATGGGAGTGCATGTGCGCCTCCCATTGCTGGTGCCCTGACGTAGTGCATGGATAGCCAGGAGCCTTGCCACATGTGCCGCCCCGGGCCTCAGCAACATATCTAGGCCCTCCCCACACGCTCCATGGGAGTGCATGTGCGTCTCCCATTGCTGGTGCCCTGACGTAGTGCAGGGATAGCCTGGAGCCTCGCCACATGTGCCGCCCCGGGCCTCAGCAACATATCTAGGCCCTCCACAGACACTCCATGGGAGTGCATGTGCGCCTCCCATTGCTGGTGCCCTGACGCAGTGCAGGGATAGCCAGGAGCCTCCCCACATGTGCCGCACCGGGCCTCACCCACATATCTAGGCCCTCCACACACACACCATGGGAGTGCATGAGCGTCTCCCATTGCTGGTTCCCTGACGCAGTGCAGGGATAGCCAGGAGCCTAGCCACATGTGCCGCCCCGGGGACTAAGCAACATATCTAGGCCCTCCACACACACTCCATGGGAGTGCATGTGCGTCTCCCATTGCTGGTGCCCTGACGCAGCGCAAGGATAGCCACAGAGCGTCGCCACATGTGCCGCCCCGGGGACTCAGCAACATATCTAGGCCCTCCACACACACTCCATGGGAGTGCATGTGCGCCTCCCATTGCTAGTGCCCTTACGCAGTGCATGGATAGCCAGGAGCCTCGCCACATGTGCCGCCCCGGGCCTCAGCAACATATCTAGGCCCTCCACACACACTCCATGGGAGTGCATGTGCTTCTCCCATTGCTGGTGCCCTGACGCAGTGCAGGGATGGCCAGGAGCCTCACCACATGTGCCGCTCTGGGCCTCAGCAACATATCTAGGCCCTCCACACACACTCCATGGGAGTGCATGTGCGCCTCCCATTGCTTGTGCCCTTCCGCAGTGCAGGGATAGCCAGGAGCCTCGCCACATGTGCCGGCCCGGGCCTCAGCAACATATCTAGGTCCTCCGCACACACTCCATGGGAGTGCATGTGCATCTCCCATTGCTGGTGCCCTGACGCAGTGCAAGGATGGCCAGGAGCCTCGCCACATGTGCCGCCCGGGGGCTTCAGCTACATATCTAGGCCCTCCACACACACTCCATGGCAGTGCATGTGCGTCTCCCATTGCTGGTGCCCTGACGCAGTGCAGGGATAGCCAGGAGCCCCGCCACATGTGCCGCCCGGGCCTCAGCAACATATCTAGGCCCTCCACACACACTCCATGGGAGTGCATGTGCGTCTCCCATTGCTGGTGCCCTGACGTAGTGCAGGGATAGCCTGGAGCCTCGCCACATGTGCCGCCCCGGGCTTCAGCAACATATCTAGGCCCTCCACACACACTCCATGGCAGTTCATGAGCGTCTCCCATTGCTGGTGCCCTGACGCAGTGCAGGGATAGCCTGGAGCCTCGCCACATGTGCCGCCCCGGGCCTCAGCAACATATCTAGGCCCTCCACACACACTCCATGGGAGTGCATGTGCGCCTCCCATTGCTGGTGCCCTAACGCAGTGCAGGGATAGCCTGGAGCCTCGCCACATGTGCCGCCCCGGGACTCAGCAACATATCTAGGCCCTCCACACACACTCCATGGCAGTGCATGTGCGTCTCCCATTGCTGGTGCCCTGACGCAGTGCAGGGATAGCCAGGAGCCTCACCACATGTGCCACCCCGGGCCTCAGCAACATATCTAGGCCCTCCACACACACTCCATGGGAGTGCATGTGCACCTCCCATTGCTGGTGCCCTGACGCAGTGCAGGGATAGCCAGGAGCCTCCCCACATGTGCCGCCCTGGTCCTCACCCACCTATCTAGGCCCTCCACACACACTCCATGGGAGTGCATGTGTGTCTCCCATTGCTGGTTCCTTGACGCAGTGCAGGGATAGCCAGGAGCCTAGCCACATGTGCCGCCCCGGGGACTAAGCAACATATCTAGGCCCTCCACACACACTCCATGGCAGTGCATGTGCGCCTCCCATTGCTGGTGCCCTGACGCAGTGCAAGGATAGTCAGGAGCCTCGCCACATGTGCCGCCCCGGGCCTCAGCAACATATCTAGGCCCTCCACACACACTCCATTGGAGTGCATGTGCGTCTCCCATTGCTGGTGCCCTGACGCAGTGCAAAGATGGCCAGGAGCCTCACCACATGTGCCGCCCCGGGAACTCAGCAACATATCTAGGCCCTCCACACACACTCCATGAGAGTGCATGTGTGCCTCCCATTGCTAGTGCCCTTACGCAGTGCAGGGATAGCCAGGAGCCTCGCCACATGTGCCGCCCCGGGCCTAAGCAACATATCTAGCCCCCCACACACACTCCATGGGAGTGCATGTGCTTCTCTCATTGCTGGAGCCCTGACGCAGCGCAGGGATGGCCAGGAGCCTCGCCACATGTGCCGCCCCGGGCCTCAGCAACATATCTAGGCCCTCCGCACACACTCCATGGGAGTGCATGAGCGTCTCCTATTGCTGGTGCCCTGACACAGTGCAAGGATGGCCAGGATCCTCGCCACATGTGCCGCCCCGGGGACTCAGCAACATATCTATGCCCTCCACACACACTCCATGGGAGTGCATGTGCGTCTCCCATTGCTAGTGCCCTGAGGCAGTGCAGGGATAGCCGAGCCTCGCCACATGTGCTGCTTCAGGCCTCACCCACATATCTACGCCCTCCACACACACTCCATGGGAGTGCATGTGCATCTCCCATTGCTGGGGCCCTGACGCAGTGCAAGGATACCCAGGAGCCTCGCCACATGTGCCGCCCCGGGCCTCAGCAAAATATCTAGGCCCTCCACACACTCCATGGGAGTGCATGTGCATCTCCCATTGCTGGGGCCCTGACGCAGTGCAAGGATAGCCAGGAGCCTCGCCACATGTGCCTCCCCGGGCCTCAGCAACATATCTAGGCCCTCCACACACTCCATGGGAGTGCATGTGCGTCTCCCATTGCTGGTGCCCTGATGCAGTGCAGGGATTGCCGATAGCCTAACCACATGTGCCGCCCCGGGCCTCAGCAACATATCTACGCCCTCCACACACACTCCATGGGAGTGCATGTGCGTCTCCCATTGCTGGTGCCCTGACGCAGTGCAGGGATGGCCATGAGGCTCGCCACATGTGCCGCCTTGGGCCTCAGCAACATATCTATGCCCTCCACACACACTCCATGGGAGAGCATGTGCGTCTCCCATTGCTGGTGCCCTGAGGCAGTGCAGGAATAGCCAGGAGCCTCGCCACATGTGCCGCCCCTGGCCTCAGAAACATATCTAGGCTCTCCACACACACTCCATGGCAGTGCATGTGCCTCTCCCATTGCTGGTGCCCTGACGTAGTGCAGGGATAGCCAGAAGTCTCACCACATGTGCCGCCCGGGCCTCAGCAACATATCTAGGCCCTCCACACACACTCCATGGGAGTGCATGTGCGTCTCCCATTGCTGGTGCCCTGACGCAGTGCAGGTATGGCCATGAGCCTCGCCACATGTGCCGCCTTGGGCCTCAGCAACATATCTATGCCCTCCACACACACTCCATGGGAGAGCATGTGCGTCTCCCATTGCTGGTGCCCTGAGGCAGTGCAGGGATAGACAGGAGCCTCGCCACATGTGCCGCCCCTGGCCTCAGCAACATATCTATGCCCTCCACACACACTCCATGGGAGTGCATTTGCGTCTCCCATTGCTGGTTCCCTGACGCAGTGCAGGGATAGCCAGGAGCCTCGCCACATGTGCCGCCCCGAGGACTAAGCAACATATCTAGGCCCTCCACACACTCCATGGGAGTGCATGTGCGTCTCCCATTGCTGGTGCCCTGACGCAGTGCAGGGAGGGCCAGGAGCCTCGCCACATGTGCCATCCCGGCGCCTCACCCTCATATCTAGGCCCTTCACACACACTCCATGGGAGTGCATTTGCGTCTTCCATTGCTGGTTCCCTGACGCAGTGCAGGGATAGCCAGGAGCCTCGCCACATGTGCCGCCCCGGGGACTAAGCAACATATCTAGGCCCTCCACACATACTCCATGGGAGTGCATGTGCGTCTCCCATTGCTGGTGCCCTAACGCAGTGCAGGGATAGCCAGGAGCCTCGCCACATGTGCCGCCCCGTGCCTCAGCAACATATCTAGGTCCTTCACACACACTCCATGGCAGTGCATGTGCATCTCCCATTGCTGGTGCCGTGACGCAGTGCAGGGATAGCCTGGAGCCTCGTCACATGTGCCGCCCCGGGCCTCAGCAACATATCTAGGCCCTCCACACACACTCCATGGGATTGCATGTGCTTCTCCCATTGCTGGTGCCCTGACGCAGTGCAGGGATAGCCAGGAGCCTCGCCACATGTGCCGCCCCGTGCCTCAGCAACATATCTAGGTCCTTCACACACACTCCATGGCAGTGCATGTGCATCTCCCATTGCTGGTGCCGTGACGCAGTGCAGGGATAGCCTGGAGCCTCGTCACATGTGCCGCCCCGGGCCTCAGCAACATATCTAGGCCCTCCACACACACTCCATGGCAGTGCATGTGCGTCTCCCATTGCTGGTGCCCTGACGCAGTGCAGGGATAGCCTGGAGCCTCGTCACATGTGCCGCCCCGGGCCTCAGCAACATATCTAGACCCTCCACACACACTCCATGGCAGTGCATGTGCGTCTCCCATTGCTGGTGCCCTGACGCAGTGCAGGGATAGCCAGAAGCCTCACCACATGTGCCACCCCGGGCCTCAGCAACATATCTAGGCCCTCCACACACACTCCATGGGAGTGCATGTGCACCTCCCATTGCTGGTGCCCTGACGCAGTGCAGGGATAGCCAGGAGCCTCCCCACATGTGCCGCCCCGGTCCTCACCCACATATCTAGGCCCTCCACACACACTCCATGGGAGTGCATGTGCGTCTCCCATTGCTGGTTCCCTGACGCAGTGCAGGGATAGCCAGGAGCCTAGCCACATGTGCCGCCCCGGGGACTAAGCAAGATATCTAGGCCCTCCATACACACTCCATGGGAGTGCATGTGCGTCTCCCATTGCTGGTATCCTGACGTAGTGCAAAGATGGCCAGGAGCCTCACCACATGTGCCGCCCCGGGCCTCAGCAACATATCTAGGCCCTCCACACACACTCCATGGGAGTGCATGTGCTTCTCTCATTGCTGGTGCCCTGACACAGTGCAGGGATGGCCAGGAGCCTCGCCACATGTGCCACCCCGGGCCTCAGCAACATATCTAGGCCCTCCGCACACACTCCATGGGATTGCATGTGCTTCTCCCATTGCTGGTGCCCTGACGCAGTGCAGGGATAGCCAGGAGCCTCGCCACATGTGCCGCCCCGGGGACTAAGCAACATATCTAGGCCCTCCACACATACTCCATGGGAGTGCATGTGCGTCTCCCATTGCTGGTGCCCTAACGCAGTGCAGGGATAGCCAGGAGCCTCGCCACATGTGCCGCCCCGTGCCTCAGCAACATATCTAGGTCCTTCACACACACACTCCATGGCAGTGCATGTGCATCTCCCATTGCTGGTGCCGTGACGCAGTGCAGGGATAGCCTGGAGCCTCGTCACATGTGCCGCCCCGGGCCTCAGCAACATATCTAGGCCCTCCACACACACTCCATGGCAGTGCATGTGCGTCTCCCATTGCTGGTGCCCTGACGCAGTGCAGGGATAGCCTGGAGCCTCGTCACATGTGCCGCCCCGGGCCTCAGCAACATATCTAGACCCTCCACACACACTCCATGGCAGTGCATGTGCGTCTCCCATTGCTGGTGCCCTGACGCAGTGCAGGGATAGCCAGAAGCCTCACCACATGTGCCACCCCGGGCCTCAGCAACATATCTAGGCCCTCCACACACACTCCATGGGAGTGCATGTGCACCTCCCATTGCTGGTGCCCTGACGCAGTGCAGGGATAGCCAGGAGCCTCCCCACATGTGCCGCCCCGGTCCTCACCCACATATCTAGGCCCTCCACACACACTCCATGGGAGTGCATGTGCGTCTCCCATTGCTGGTTCCCTGACGCAGTGCAGGGATAGCCAGGAGCCTAGCCACATGTGCCGCCCCAGGGACTAAGCAACATATCTAGGCCCTCCATACACACTCCATGGGAGTGCATGTGCGTCTCCCATTGCTGGTATCCTGACGTAGTGCAAAGATGGCCAGGAGCCTCACCACATGTGCCGCCCCGGGCCTCAGCAACATATCTAGGCCCTCCACACACACTCCATGGGAGTGCATGTGCTTCTCTCATTGCTGGTGCCCTGACGCAGTGCAGGGATGGCCAGGAGCCTCGCCACATGTGCCACCCCGGGCCTCAGCAACATATCTAGGCCCTCCGCACACACTCCATGGGATTGCATGTGCTTCTCCCATTGCTGGTGCCCTGACGCAGTGCAGGGATAGCCAGGAGCCTCGCCACATGTGCCGCACCGGGCCTCAGCAACATATCTAGGCCCTCCGCACACACTCTATGGGAGTGCATGTGCATCTCCCATTGCTGGTGCCCTGACGCAGTGCAGGGATAGCCAGGAGCCTCGCCACATGTGCCACCCCGGGCCTCACCAACATATCTAGGCCCTCCACACACACTCCATGGGAGTGCATGTGTGTCTCCCATTGCTGGTGCCCTGACGCAGTGCAGGGATAGCCAGGAGCCTCGCCACATGTGCCGCCCCTGGCCTCAGCAACATATCTAGGCCCTCCGCACGCACTCCATGGGAGTGCATGTGCGTCTCCCATTGCTGGTGCCCTGACGCAGTGCAGGGATGGCCAGGAGCCTCGCCACATGTGCCGCCCCGGGGCTTCAGCAACATATCTAGGCCCTCCACACACACTCCATGGGAGTGCATGTGCATCTCCCATTGCTGAGGCCCTGACACAGTGCAAGGATAGCCAGGAGACTCGCCACATGTGCCTCCCCGGGCCTCAGCAACATATCTATGCCCTCCACACACACTCCATGGAAGTGTATGTGCGTCTCCCATTGGTGGTGCCCTGACGCAGTGCAGGGATAGCCAGGAGTCTCGCCACATGTGCCGCCCCGGGAACTCAGCAACATATCTAGGCCCTTCACACACACTCCATGGGAGTGCATGTGCATCACCCATTGCTGGTGCCCTGACGCAGTGCAGGGATAGCCTGGAGCCTCGCCACATGTGCCGCCCCGGGCCTCAGCAACATATCTACGCCCTCCGCACACACTCCATGGGAGTGTATGTGCGTCTCCCATTGCTGGTGCCCTGACGAAGTGCAGGGATGGCCATGAGCCTCACCACATGTGCCGCTTCGGGGAATCAGCAACATATCTAGGCCCTCCGCACACACTCCATGGGAGTGCATGTGCGCCTCCCATTGCTGGTGCCCTGACGCAGTGCAAGGATAGCCAGGAGCCTCACCACATGTGCCGCCCCGGGCCTCAGCAACATATCTATGCCCTCCACACACACTCCATGGAAGTGCATGTGCATCTCCCATTGCTGGTGCCCTGACGCAGTGCAGGGATGGCCATGAGCCTCGCCACATGTGCCGCACCAGGGCTTCAGCAACATATCTAGGCCCTCCACACACACTCCATGGGAGTGCATATGCGTCTCCCATTGCTGGTGTCATGACGCAGTGCAGGGATAGCCAGGAGCCTCGCCACATGTGCCGCCCCAGGCCTCTGCAACATGTCTAGGCCCTCCACACACACTCCATGGGAGTGCATGTGCATCTCCCGTTGATGGTGCCCTGACGCAGTGCAGGGATAGCCAGGAGCCTCGCCACATGTGCCACCCCGGGCCTCAGCAACATATCTAGGCCCTCCACAAACACTCCATGGGAGTGCATGTGTGCCTCCCATTGCTGGTGCCCTGACGTAGTGCATGGATGGCCAGGAGCCTCACCACATGTGCCGCCCCAGGCCTCAGCAACATATCTAGGCCCTCCACACACACTCCATGGGAGTGTATGTGCGTCTCCCATTGCTGGTGCCCTGACGAAGTGCAGGGATGGCCATGAGCCTCGCCACATGTGCCGCCCCGGGGCTTCAGCAACATATCTAGGCCCTCCACACACACTCCATGGGAGTGCATGTGCGCCTCCCATTGCTGGTGCCCTGACGAAGTGCAGGGATGGCCATGAGCCTCGCCACATGTGCCACCCCGGGCCTCAGCAACATATCTAGGCCCTCCACAAACACTCCATGGGAGTGCATGTGCATCTCCCATTGCTGGTGCCCTGACGCAGTGCAGGGATAGCCTGGAGCCTCGCCACATGTGCCGCCCCGGGCCTCAGCAACATATCTACGCCCTCCGCACACACTCCATGGGAGTGTATGTGCGTCTCCCATTGCTGGTGCCCTGACGAAGTGCAGGGATGGCCATGAGCCTCGCCACATGTGCCGCCCCGGGGCTTCAGCAACATATCTAGGCCCTCCACACACACTCCATGAGAGTGCATGTGCGCCTCCCATTGCTGGTGCCCTGACGCAGTGCAAAGATAGCCAGGAGCCTCACCACATGTGCCGCCCCGGGCCTCAGCAACATATCTATGCCCTCCACACACACTCCATGGAAGTGCATGTGCATCTCCCATTGCTGGTGCCCTGACGCAGTGCAGGGATGGCCATGAGCCTCGCCACATGTGCCGCCCCAGGGCTTCAGCAACATATCTAGGCCCTCCACACACACTCCATGGGAGTGCATATGCGTCTCCCATTGCTGGTGTCATGACGCAGTGCAGGGATAGCCAGGAGCCTCGCCACATGTGCCGCCCCAGGCCTCTGCAACATGTCTAGGCCCTCCACACACACTCCATGGGAGTGCATTTGCATCTCCCGTTGGTGGTGCCCTGACGCAGTGCAGGGATAGCCAGGAGCCTCGCCACATGTGCCACCCCGGGCCTCAGCAACATATCTAGGTCCTCCACAAACACTCCATGGGAGTGCATGTGTGCCTCCCATTGCTGGTGCCCTGACGTAGTGCATGGATAGCCAGGAGCCTCACCACATGTGCCGCCCCAGGCCTCAGCAACATATCTAGGCCCTCCACACACATTCCATGGGAGTGCATGTGCGTCTCCCATTGCTGGTGCCCTGACGTAGGGTTCATAGACATAATTTCGAATACAAAATATTCGAAAGTCAAAAAGTCGAAAAAAAAACGTCGGAAAAAAAAATGTCGAATTTTTTTTTAATGACGTTTTTTTTCGAAATGGGGGGGTTCCCCCCCCAACCACCCTTTTTTTTATTTTTACCTATTTTTTTCACAGAAACTAGAGCCCAAAAAAAAATATCGAAAAAAAAAACAATTCGACATTTTTTTTTCGACATTTTTGATTCGACTTTTTTGACTTTCGAAATTATGTTTTCGAAATTATGACTGGACACCCTGACGTAGTGCAGGGATAGCCTGGAGTTTCGCCCCATGTGCCGATCAGGGCTTCAGCAACATATCTAGGCCCTCCACACACACTCCATGGGAGTGCATGTACACCTCCCATTGCTGGTGCCCTGACGCAGTGCAGGGATAGCCAGGAGCCTCACCACATGTGCCTCCCCTGGCCTCAGCAACATATCTAGGCCCTCCACACACAGTACATTGGAGTGCATGTGAGTCTCCCATTGCTGGTGCCCTGACGCAGTGCAGGGACGGCCAGGAGCCTCACCACATATGCCGCCCCGGGCCTCAGCAACATATCTAGGCCCTCCACACATACTCCATGGGAGTGCATGTGCGTCTCCCATTGCTGGTGTCATGACGCAGTGCAGGGATAGCCAGGAGCCTCGCCACATGTGCCACCCCGGCCTCAGCAATATATCTAGGCTCTCCACACACACTCCATGGCAGTGCATGTGCATCTCCCATTGCTGGTGCCCTGACGCAGTGCAGGGATAGCCTGGAGCCTCGCCACATGTGCCGCCCCGGGCCTCAGCAACATATCTAGGCCCTCCACACACACTCCATGGCAGTGCATGTGCGTCTCCCATTGCTGGTGCCCTGACGCAGTGCAGGGATAGCCAGGAGCCTCCCCACATGTGCCACCCCGGGCCTCAGCAACATATCTAGGCCCTCCACACACACTACATGGGAGTGCATGTGCGCCTCCCATTGCTGGTGCCCTGACGCAGTGCAGGGATAGCCAGGAGCCTCCCCACATGTGCCGCCCCGGTCCTCACCCACCTATCTAGGCCCTCCACACACACTCCATGGGAGTGCATGTGTGTCTCCCATTGCTGGTTCCTTGACGCAGTGCAGGGATAGCCAGGAGCCTAGCCACATGTGCCGCCCCGGGGACTAAGCAACATAGCTAGGCCCTCCACACACACTCCATGGCAGTGCATGTGCGCCTCCCATTGCTGGTGCCCTGACGCAGTGCAAGGATAGCCAGGAGCCTCGCCACATGTGCCGCCCCGGGCCTCAGCAACATATCTAGGCCCTCCACACACACTCCATGGGAGTGCATGTGCGCCTCCCATTGCTGGTGCCCTGACGCAGTGCAAGGATAGCCAGGAGCCTCACAACATGTGCCGCCCCGGGCCTCAGCAACATATCTATGCCCTCCACACACACTCCATGGAAGTGCATGTGCATCTCCCATTGCTGGTGCCCTGACGCAGTGCAGGGATGGCCATGAGCCTCACCACATGTGCCGCCCCAGGGCTTCAGCAACATATCTAGGCCCTCCACACACACTCCATGGGAGTGCATATGCGTCTCCCATTGCTGGTGTCATGACGCAGTGCAGGGATAGCCAGGAGCCTCGCCACATGTGCCGCCCCAGGCCTCTGCAACATGTCTAGGCCCTCCACACACACTCCATGGGAGTGCATGTGCATCTCCCGTTGGTGGTGCCCTGACGCAGTGCAGGGATAGCCAGGAACCTCGCCACATGGGCCACCCCGGGCCTCAGCAACATATCTAGGCCCTCCACAAACACTCCATGGGAGTGCATGTGTGCCTCCCATTGCTGGTGCCCTGACGTAGTGCATGGATAGCCAGGAGCCTCACCACATGTGCCGCCCCAGGCCTCAGCAACATATCTTGGCCCTCCACAAACACTCCATGGGAGTGCATGTGTGCCTCCCATTGCTGGTGCCCTGACGTAGTGCATGGATAGCCAGGAGCCTCACCACATGTGCCGCCCCAGGCCTCAGCAACATATCTAGGCCCTCCGCACACACTCCATGGGAGTGCATTTGCGTCTCCTATTGCTGGTGCCCTGACACAGTGCAAGGATGGCCAGGAGCCTCGCCACATGTGCCGCCCCGGGGACTCAGCAACATATCTATGCCCTCCACACACACTCCATGGGAGTGCATGTGCGTCTCCCATTGCTAGTGCCCTGACGCACTGCAGGGATAGCCGAGCCTCGCCACATGTGCTGCTTCAGGCCTCACCCACATATCTACGCCCTCCACACACACTCCATGGGAGTGCATGTGCATCTCCCATTGCTGGGCCCCTGACGCAGTGCAAGGATAGCCAGAAGCCTCGCCACATGTGCCGCCCCGGGCCTCAGCAAAATATCTAGGCCCTCCACACACTCCATGGGAGTGCATGTGCATCTCCCATTGCTGGTGCCCTGACGCAGTGCATGGATAGCCAGGAGCCTCGCCACATGTGCCGCCCCGGGCCTCAGCAACATATCTAGGCCCTCCACACACTCCATGGGAGTGCATGTGCGTCTCCCATTGCTGGTGCCCGGAGGCAGTGCAGGGTTAGCCTGGAGCCTTGCCACATGTGCCGCCCCTGGCCTCAGCAATATATCTAGGCCCTCCGCACACACTCCATGGGAGTGCATGTGCGTCTCCCATTGCTGGACCCCTGACGCAGTACAGGGATGGCCAGGAGCCTCGCCACATGTGCCGCCCCGGGGCTTCAGCAACCTATCTAGGCCCTCCACACACACTCCATGGCAGTGCATGTGCCTCTCCCATTGCTGGTGCCCTGACGTAGTGCAGGGATAGCCAGGCACCTCACCACATGTGCCGCCCCGGGCCTCAGCAACATATCTAGGCCCTCCACAAACACTGCATGGGAGTGCATGTGCGCCTCCCATTGCTGGTGCCCTGACGTAGTGCATGGATAGCCAGGAGCCTCGCCACATATGCCGCCCCGGGCCTCAGCAACATATCTAGGCCCTCCACACACACTCCATGGGAGTGCATGTGCGTCTCCCATTGCTGGTGCCCTGACATCGTGCAGGGATAGCCAGGAGCCTCGCCACATGTGCCACCCCGGCCTCAGCAATATATCTAGGCTCTCCACACACACTCCATGGCAGTGCATGTGCATCTCCCATTGCTGGGGCCCTGACGCAGTGCAGCGATAGCCTGGAGCCTCGCCACATGTGCCGCCCCGGGACTCAGCAACATATCTAGGCCCTCCACACACACTCCATGGCAGTGCATGTGCATCTCCCATTGCTGGTGCCCTGACGCAGTGCAGGGATAGCCAGGAGCCTCACCACATGAGCCACCCCGGGCCTCAGCAACATATCTAGGCCCTCCACACACACTCCATGGGAGTGCATGTGCGCCTCCCATTGCTGGTGCCCTGACGCAGTGCAGGGATAGCCAGGAGCCTCCCCACATGTGCCGCCCCGGTCCTCAACCACCTATCTAGGCCCTCCACACATACTCCATGGGAGTGCATGTGTGTCTCTCATTGCTGGTTCCTTGACGCAGTGCAGGGATAGCCAGGAGCCTAGCCACATGTGCCGCCCCGGGGACTAAGCAACATAGCTAGGCCCTCCACACACACTCCATGGCAGTGCATGTGCGCCTCCCATTGCTGGTGCCCTGACGCAGTGCAAGGATAGCCAGGAGCCTCGCCACATGTGCCGCCCCGGGCCTCAGCAACATATCTAGGCCCTCCACACACACTCCATTGGAGTGCATGTGCGTCTCCCATTGCTGGTGCCCTGACGCAGTGCAAAGATGGCCAGGAGCCTCACCACATGTGCCGCCCCGGGGACTCAGCAACATGTCTAGGCCCTCCACACACACTCCATGAGAGTGCATGTGTGCCTCCCATTGCTAGTGCCCTTACGCAGTGCAGGGATAGCCAGGAGCCTCGCCACATGTGCCGCCCCGGGCCTAAGCAACATATCTAGGCCCTCCACACACACTCCATGGGAGTGCATGTGCTTCTCTCATTGCGGGAGCCCTGACGCAGTGCAGGGATGGTCAGGAGCCTCGCCACATGTGCCGCCCCGGGCCTCAGCAACATATCTAGGCCCTCTGCACACACTCCATGGGAGTGCATGTGCGTCTCCTATTGCTGGTGCCCTGACACAGTGCAAGGATGGCCAGGAGCCTCGCCACATGTGCCGCCCCGGGGACTCAGCAACATATCTATGCCCTCCACACACACTCCATGGGAGTGCATGTGCGTCTCCCATTGCTAGTGCCCTGACGCAGTGAAGGGATAGCCGAGCCTCGCCACATGTGCTGCTTCAGGCCTCACCCACATATCTACGCCCTCCAGACACACTCCATGGGAGTGCATGTGCAACTCCCATTGCTGGGCCCCTGACGCAGTGCAAGGATAGCCAGGAGCCTCGCCACATGTGCCGCCCCGGGCCTCAGCAAAATATCTAGGCCCTCCACACACTCCATGGGAGTGCATGTGCATCTCCCATTGCTGGGGCCCTGACGCAGTGCAAGGATAGCCAGGAGCCTCGCCACATGTGCCGCCCCGGGCCTCAGCAACATATCTAGGCCCTCCACACACTCCATGGGAGTGCATGTGCGTCTCCCATTGCTGGTGCCCTGACGCAGTGCAGGGATGGCCATGAGCCTCGCCACATGTGCCGCCTTGGGCCTCGGCAACATATCTAGGCCCTCCGCACACACTCCATGGGAGAGCATGTACGTCTCCCATTGCTGGTGCCCGGAGGCAGTGCAGGGATAGCCAGGAGCCTCGCCACATGTGCCGCCCCTGGCCTCAGCAACATATCTAGGCCCTCCGCACACACTCCATGGGAGTGCATGTGCGTCTCCCATTGCTGGTGCCCTGACGCAGTACAGGGATGGCCAGGAGCCTCGCCACATGTGCCGCCCCGGGGCTTCAGCAACATATCTAGGCCCTCCACCCACACACCATGGCAGTGCATGTGCCTCTCCCATTGCTGGTGCCCTGACGTAGTGCAGGGATAGCCAGGCACCTCACCACATGTTCCGCCCCGGGCCTCAGCAACATATCTAGGCCCTCCACAAACACTCCATGGGAGTGCATGTGCGCCTCCCATTGCTGGTGCCCTGACGTAGTGCATGGATATCCAGGAGCCTCGCCACATGTGCCGCCCCGGGCCTCAGCAACATATCTAGGCCCTCCACACACACTCCATGGGAGTGCATGTGCATCTCCCATTGCTGGTGCCCTGACGTCGTGCAGGGATAGCCTGGAGTTTCGCCCCATGTGCCGCCCAGGGCTTCAGCAACATATCTAGGCCTTCCACACACACTCCATGGCAGTGCATGTGCGTCTCCCATTGCTGGTGCCCTGACGTCGTGCAGGGATAGCCTGGAGTTTCGCCCCATGTGCCGCCCAGGGCTTCAGCAACATATCTAGGCCCTCCACACACACTCCATGGGAGTGCATGTGCATCTCCCATTGCTGGTGCCCTGACGTCGTGCAGGGATAGCCTGGAGTTTCGCCCCATGTGCCGCCCAGGGCTTCAGCAACATATCTAGGCCTTCCACAAACACTCCATGGGAGTGCATGTGCGCCTCCCATTGCTGGTGCCCTGACGTAGTGCAGGGATAGCCAGGAGCCTCGCCACATGTGCCGCCCCGGGCCTCAGCAACATATCTAGGCCCTCCACACACACTCCATGGGAGTGCATGTGCGCCTCCCATTGCTGGTGCCATGACGCAGTGCAGGGATAGCCAGGAGCCTCGCCACATGTGCCGTCCTGGACCTCAGCAACATATCTAGGCCCTCCACACACACTCCATGGGAGAGCATGTGCGCCTCCCATTGCTGGTGCCTTGACGCAGTGCAGGGATAGCCAGGAGCCTCGCCCCATGTGCCGCCCCGGGGACTAAGCAACATATCTAGGCCCTCCACACACACCCCATGGCAGTGCATGTGCGTCTCCCATTGCTGGTGCCCTGATGCAGTGCAAGGATAGCCAGGAGCCTCGCCACATGTGCCGCCCCGGCCTCAGCAACATATCTAGGCCCTCCACTAACACTCCATGGCAGTGCATGTGTGTCTCCCATTGCTGGTGCCCTGACGCGGCGCAGGGATAGCCAGGCGCCTCGCCACATGTGCCGCCCCAGGGTTCAGCAACATATCTAGGCCCTCCACACACACTCCATGGGAGTGCATGTGCGTCTCCCATTGCTGGTGCCCTGACGCACTGCAGGGATGGCCATGAGCCTTGCCACATGTGCCGCCCCGGGCCTCACCCACATATCTAGGCCCCCCGCACACATTCGATGGGAGTGCATGTGCGCCTCCCATTGCTAGTGCCCTGACGCAGTGCAGGGATAGCCAGGAGCCTCGACACATGCGCCGCCCCGGGCCTCACCCTCATATCTAGGCCGTCCACACACACTCTATGGGAGTGCATTTGCATCTCCCATTGCTGGTTCCCTGACGCAGTGCAGGGATTGCCGAGAGCCTCGCCACATGTGCCGCCCCGGGCCTCAGCAACATATCTAGCCCTACACACACACTCCATGGGAGTGCATGTGCATCTCCCATTGCTGGTGCCCTGACGCAGTGCAAGGATAGCCAGGAGCCTCGCCAGATGTGCCGCCCCAGGCCTCAGCAACATATCTAGGCCCTCCACACTCACTCCATGGGAGTGCATGTGAGTCTCCCATTGCTGGTGCCCTGACGCAGTGCAGGGATGGCCAGGAGCCTCGCCACATGTGCCGCCCCGGGCCTCAGCAACATATCTAGGCCCTCCACACACACTCCCTGGGAGTGCACGTGCGCCTCCCATTGCTGGTGCCCTGACGCAGTGCAGGGATAGCCTGGAGCCTCGCCACATGTGCCGCCCCGGGCCTCAGCAACGTATCTAGGCCCTCCACACACACTCCATGGGAGTGCATGTGCACCTCCCATTGCTGGTGCCCTGACGCAGTGCAGGGATAGCCTGGAGCCTCGCCACATGTGCCACCTCGGGCCTCAGCAACATATCTAGGCCCTCCACACACACTACATGGGAGTGCATGTGCGCCTCCCATTGCTGGTGCCCTGACGCAGTGCAGGGATAGCCAGGAGCCTCCCCACATGTGCCGCCCCGGTCCTCACCCACCTATCTAGGCCCTCCACACACACTCCATGGGAGTGCATGTGTGTCTCCCATTGCTGGTTCCTTGACGCAGTGCAGGGATAGCCAGGAGCCTAGCCACATGTGCCGCCCCGGGGACTAAGCAACATAGCTAGGCCCTCCACACACACTCCATGGCAGTGCATGTGCGCCTCCCATTGCTGGTGCCCTGACGCAGTGCAAGGATAGCCAGGAGCCTCGCCACATGTGCCGCCCCGGGCCTCAGCAACATATCTATGCCCTCCACACACACTCCATGGAAGTGCATGTGCATCTCCCATTGCTGGTGCCCTGACGCAGTGCAGGGATGGCCATGAGCCTCACCACATGTGCCGCCCCAGGGCTTCAGCAACATATCTAGGCCCTCCACACACACTCCATGGGAGTGCATATGCGTCTCCCATTGCTGGTGTCATGACGCAGTGCAGGGATAGCCAGGAGCCTCGCCACATGTGCCGCCCCAGGCCTCTGCAACATGTCTAGGCCCTCCACACACACTCCATGGGAGTGCATGTGCTTCTCCCGTTGGTGGTGCCCTGACGCAGTGCAGGGATAGCCAGGAACCTCGCCACATGTGCCACCCCGGGCCTCAGCAACATATCTAGGCCCTCCACAAACACTCCATGGGAGTGCATGTGTGCCTCCCATTGCTGGTGCCCTGACGTAGTGCATGGATAGCCAGGAGCCTCACCACATGTGCAGCCCCAGGCCTCAGCAACATATCTAGGCCCTCCACAAACACTCCATGGGAGTGCATGTGTGCCTCCCATTGCTGGTGCCCTGACGTAGTGCATGGATAGCCAGGAGCCTCACCACATGTGCCGCCCCAGGCCTCAGCAACATATCTAGGCCCTCCGCACACACTCCATGGGAGTGCATGTGCGTCTCCTATTGCTGGTGCCCTGACACAGTGCAAGGATGGCCAGGAGCCTCGCCACATGTGCCGCCCCGGGGACTCAGCAACATATCTATGCCCTCCACACACACTCCATGGGAGTGCATGTGCGTCTCCCATTGCTAGTGCCCTGACGCAGTGAAGGGATAGCCGAGCCTCGCCACATGTGCTGCTTCAGGCCTCACCCACATATCTACGCCCTCCACACACACTCCATGGGAGTGCATGTGCATCTCCCATTGCTGGGCCCCTGACGCAGTGCAAGGATAGCCAGGAGCCTCGCCACATGTGCCGCCCCGGGCCTCAGCAAAATATCTAGGCCCTCCACACACTCCATGGGAGTGCATGTGCATCTCCCATTGCTGGGGCCCTGACGCAGTGCAAGGATAGCCAGGAGCCTCACCACATGTGCCGCCCCGGGCCTCAGCAACATATCTAGGCCCTCCACACACTCCATGGGAGTGCATGTGCGTCTCCCATTGCTGGTGCCCTGACGCAGTGCAGGGATGGCCATGAGCCTCGCCACATGTGCCGCCTTGGGCCTCGGCAACATATCTAGGCCCTCCGCACACACTCCATGGGAGAGCATGTACGTCTCCCATTGCTGGTGCCCGGAGGCAGTGCAGGGATAGCCAGGAGCCTCGCCACATGTGCCGCCCCTGGCCTCAGCAACATATCTAGGCCCTCCGCACACACTCCATGGGAGTGCATGTGCGTCTCCCATTGCTGGTGCCCTGACGCAGTACAGGGATGGCCAGGAGCCTCGCCACATGTGCCGCCCCGGGGCTTCAGCAACATATCTAGGCCCTCCACCCACACACCATGGCAGTGCATGTGCCTCTCCCATTGCTGGTGCCCTGACGTAGTGCAGGGATAGCCAGGCACCTCACCACATGTGCCGCCCCGGGCCTCAGCAACATATCTAGGCCCTCCACAAACACTCCATGGGAGTGCATGTGCGCCTCCCATTGCTGGTGCCCTGACGTAGTGCATGGATAGCCAGGAGCCTCGCCACATGTGCCGCCCCGGGCCTCAGCAACATATCTAGGCCCTCCACACACACTCCATGGGAGTGCATGTGCATCTCCCATTGCTGGTGCCCTGACGTCGTGCAGGGATAGCCTGGAGTTTCGCCCCATGTGCCGCCCAGGGCTTCAGCAACATATCTAGGCCTTCCACACACACTCCATGGCAGTGCATGTGCGTCTCCCATTGCTGGTGCTCTGACGTAGTGCAGGGATAGCCAAGAGCCTCGCCACAGGTGCCGCCCCGGGCCTCAGCAACATATCTAGGCCTTCCACAAACACTCCATGGGAGTGCATGTGCGCCTCCCATTGCTGGTGCCCTGACGTAGTGCAGGGATAGCCAGGAGCCTCGCCACATGTGCCGCTCCGGGCCTCAGCAACATATCTAGGCCCTCCACACACACTCCATGGGAGTGCATGTGCGCCTCCCATTGCTGGTGCCCTGACGCAGTGCAGGGATAGCCAGGAGCCTCGCCACATGTGCCGTCCTGGACCTCAGCAACATATCTAGGCCCTCCACACACACTCCATGGGAGAGCATGTGCGCCTCCCATTGCTGGTGCCTTGACGCAGTGCAGGGATAGCCAGGAGCCTCGCCCCATGTGCCGCCCCGGGGACTAAGCAACATATCTAGGCCCTCCACACACACCCCATGGCAGTGCATGTGCGTCTCCCATTGCTGGTGCCCTGATGCAGTGCAAGGATAGCCAGGAGCCTCGCCACATGTGCCGCCCCGGCCTCAGCAACATATCTAGGCCCTCCACTAACACTCCATGGCAGTGCATGTGCGTCTCCCATTGCTGGTGCCCTGACGCGGCGCAGGGATAGCCAGGCGCCTCGCCACATGTGCCGCCCCAGGGTTCAGCAACATATCTAGGCCCTCCACACACACTCCATGGGAGTGCATGTGCGTCTCCCATTGCTGGTGCCCTGACGCACTGCAGGGATGGCCATGAGCCTTGCCACATGTGCCGCCCCTGGCCTCACCCACATATCTAGGCCCCCCGCACACATTCGATGGGAGTGCATGTGCGCCTCCCATTGCTAGTGCCCTGACGCAGTGCAGGGATAGCCAGGAGCCTCGACACATGCGCCGCCCCGGGCCTCACACTCATATCTAGGCCGTCCACAGACACTCTATGGGAGTGCATTTGCATCTCCCATTGCTGGTTCCCTGACGCAGTGCAGGGATTGCCGAGAGCCTCGCCACATGTGCCGCCCCGGGCCTCAGCAACATATCTAGCCCTACACACACACTCCATGGGAGTGCATGTGCATCTCCCATTGCTGGTGCCCTGACGCAGTGCAAGGATAGCCAGGAGCCTCGCCAGATGTGCCGCCCCAGGCCTCAGCAACATATCTAGGCCCTCCACACTCACTCCATGGGAGTGCATGTGAGTCTCCCATTGCTGGTGCCATGACGCAGTGCAGGGATGGCCAGGAGCCTCGCCACATGTGCCGCCCCGGGCCTCAGCAACATATCTAGGCCCTCCACACACACTCCCTGGGAGTGCACGTGCGCCTCCCATTGCTGGTGCCCTGACGCAGTGCAGGGATAGCCTGGAGCCTCGCCACATGTGCCGCCCTGGGCCTCAGCAACGTATCTAGGCCCTCCACACACACTCCATGGGAGTGCATGTGCACCTCCCATTGCTGGTGCCCTGACGCAGTGCAGGGATAGCCTGGATCCTCGCCACATGTGCCGCCCCGGGCCTCAGCAACATATCTAGGCCCCCCACACACATTCGATGGGAGTGCATGTGCGCCTCCCATTGCTGGTGCCCTGACGCAGTGCAGGGATAGCCAGGAGCCTCGCCACATGTGCCGCCCCGGGCCTCACCCTCATATCTAGGCCCTCCACACACACTCTAAGAGAGTGCATTTGCGTCTCCCATTGCTGGTTCCCTGACGCAGTGCAGGGATAGCCAGGAGCCTCGCCACATGTGCCGCCCCGGGGACTAAGCAACATATCTAGACCCTCCACACACACTCCATGGCAGTGCATGTGCATCTCCCATTGCTGGTGCCCTGACGCAGTGCAAGGATAGCCAGGAGCCTCGCCACATGTGCCGCCCCGGCCTCAGCAACATATCTAGGCCCTCCACACACACTCCATGGCAGTGCATGTGCGTCTCCCATTGCTGGTGCCCTGACGCAGTGCAGGGATAGCCAGGAGCCTCGCCACATGTGCCGCCCCGGGGCTCAGCAAAATATCTAGGCCCTCCACACACAGTCCATGGGAGTGCATGTGCGTCTCCCATTGCTGGTGCCCTGACGCAGTGCAGGGATGGCCATGAGCCTTGCCACATGTGCCGCCCCGGGCCTCACCCACATATCTAGGCCCTCCGCACACACTCCATGGGAGTGCATGTGCGCCTCCCATTGCTGGTGCCATGACGCAGTGCAGGGATAGCCAGGAGCCTCGACACATGTGCCGCCCCGGGCCTCACCCACATATCTAGTTCCTCCACACACACTCTATGGGAGTGCATTTGCGTCTCCCATTGCTGGTGCCCTGACGTAGTGCAGGGATAGCCAGGAGCCTCGACACATGCGCCGCCCCGGGCCTCACCCTCATATCTAGGCCGTCCACACACACTCTATGGGAGTGCATTTGCATCTCCCATTGCTGGTTCCCTGACGCAGTGCAGGGATAGCCTGGAGCCTCGCCACATGTGCCGCCCCGGGCCTCAGCAACATATCTAGGCCCTCCACACACACTCCATGGGAGTGCATGTGCGCCTCCCATTGCTGGTGTCCTGACGCAGTGCAGGGATAGCCTGGAGCCTCGCCACATGTGCCGCCCCGGGCCTCAGCAACATATATGCGCCCTCCACACACACTCCATGGGAGTGCATGTGCTTCTCCCATTGCTGGTGCCCTGACGCAGTGCAGGGATAGCCTGGAGCCTCGCCACATGTGCCGCCCCGGGCCTCAGCAACATATCTAGGCCCCCACACACATTCGATTCGAGTGCATGTGCGCCTCCCATTGCTGGTGCCCTGACGCAGTGCAGGGATAGGCAGGAGCCTCGCCACATGTGCCGCCCCGGGCCTCACCCTCATATCTAGGCCCTCCACACACACTCTAAGAGAGTGCATTTGTGTCTCCCATTGCTGGTTCCCTAACGCAGTGCAGTGATAGCCAGGAGCCTCGCCACATGTGCCGCCCCGGGGACTAAGCAACATATCTAGGCCCTCCACACACACTCCATGGCAGTGCATGTGCATCTCCCATTGCTGGTGCCCTGATGCAGTGCAAGGATAGCCAGGAGCCTCGCCACATGTGCTGCCCCGGCCTCAGCAACATATCTAGGCCCTCCACACACACTCCATGGCAGTGCATGTGCGTCTCCCATTGCTGGTGCCCTGATGCAGTGCAGGGATAGCCAGGAGCCTCGCCACATGTGCCGCCCCGGGCCTCACCCACATATCTAGGCCCTCCGCACACACTCCATAGGAGTGCATGTGCGCCTCCCATTGCTGGTGCCATGACGCAGTGCAGGGATAGCCAGGAGCCTCGACACATGTGCCGCCCCGGGCCTCACCCTCATATCTAGGCCCTCCACACACACTTTATAGGAGTGCATTTGCGTCTCCCATTGCTGGTTCCCTGACGCAGTGCAGGGATTGCCGAGAGCCTCACCACATGTGCCGCCCCGGGCCTCAGCAACATATCTAGGCCCTCCACTAACACTCCATGGCAGTGCATGTGCGTCTCCCATTGCTGGTGCCCTGACGCGGCGCAGGGATAGCCAGGCGCCTCGCCACATGTGCCGCCCCAGGGTTCAGCAACATATCTAGGCCCTCCACACACACTCCATCGGAGTGCATGTGCGTCTCCCATTGCTGGTGCCCTGACGCACTGCAGGGATGGCCATGAGCCTTGCCACATGTGCCGCCCCGGGCCTCACCCACATATCTAGGCCCCCCGCACACATTCGATGGGAGTGCATGTGCGCCTCCCATTGCTAGTGCCCTGACGCAGTGCAGAGATAGCCAGGATCCTCGACACATGCGCCGCCCCGGGCCTCACCCTCATATCTAGGCCGTCCACACACACTCTATGGGAGTGCATTTGCATCTCCCATTGCTGGTTCCCTGACGCAGTGCAGGGATTGCCGAGAGCCTCGCCACATGTGCCGCCCCGGGCCTCAGCAACATATCTAGCCCTACACACACACTCCATGGGAGTGCATGTGCATCTCCCATTGCTGGTGCCCTGACGCAGTGCAAGGATAGCCAGGAGCCTCGCCAGATGTGCCGCCCCAGGCCTCAGCAACATATCTAGGCCCTCCACACTCACTCCATGGGAGTGCATGTGAGTCTCCCATTGCTGGTGCCCTGACGCAGTGCAGGGATGGCCAGGAGCCTCGCCACATGTGCCGCCCCGGGCCTCAGCAACATATCTAGGCCCTCCACACACACTCCCTGGGAGTGCACGTGCGCCTCCCATTGCTGGTGCCCTGACGCAGTGCAGGGATAGCCTGGAGCCTCGCCACATGTGCCGCCCTGGGCCTCAGCAACGTATCTAGGCCCTCCACACACACTCCATGGGAGTGCATGTGCACCTCCCATTGCTGGTGCCCTGACGCAGTGCAGGGATAGCCTGGAGCCTCGCCACATGTGCCGCCCCGGGCCTCAGCAACATATCTAGGCCCCCCACACACATTCGATGGGAGTGCATGTGCGCCTCCCATTGCTGGTGCCCTGACGCAGTGCAGGGATAGCCAGGAGCCTCGCCACATGTGCCGCCCCGGGCCTCACCCTCATATCTAGGCCCTCCACACACACTCTAAGAGAGTGCATTTGCGTCTCCCATTGCTGGTTCCCTGACGCAGTGCAGGGATAGCCAGGAGCCTCGCCACATGTAACGCCCCGGGGACTAAGCAACATATCTAGACCCTCCACACACACTCCATGGCAGTGCATGTGCATCTCCCATTGCTGGTGCCCTGACGCAGTGCAAGGATAGCCAGGAGCCTCGCCACATGTGCCGCCCCGGCCTCAGCAACATATCTAGGCCCTCCACACACACTCCATGGCAGTGCATGTGCGTCTCCCATTGCTGGTGCCCTGACGCAGTGCAGGGATAGCCAGGAGCCTCGCCACATGTGCCGCCCCGGGGCTCAGCAACATATCTAGGCCCTCCACACACAGTCCATGGGAGTGCATGTGCGTCTCCCATTGCTGGTGCCCTGACGCAGTGCAGGGATGGCCATGAGCCTTGCCACATGTGCCGCCCCGGGCCTCACCCACATATCTAGGCCCTCCGCACACACTCCATGGCAGTGCATGTGCGCCTCCCATTGCTGGTGCCATGACGCAGTGCAGGGATAGCCAGGAGCCTCGACACATGTGCCGCCCCGGGCCTCACCCACATATCTAGTTCCTCCACACACACTCTATGGGAGTGCATTTGCGTCTCCCATTGCTGGTGCCCTGACGCAGTGCAGGGATAGCCAGGAGCCTCGACACATGCGCCGCCCCGGGCCTCACCCTCATATCTAGGCCGTCCACACACACTCTATGGGAGTGCATTTGCATCTCCCATTGCTGGTTCCCTGATGCAGTGCAGGGATAGCCTGGAGCCTCGCCACATGTGCCGCCCCGGGCCTCAGCAACATATCTAGGCCCTCCACACACACTCCATGGGAGTGCATGTGCGCCTCCCATTGCTGGTGTCCTGACGCAGTGCAGGGATAGCCTGGAGCCTCGCCACATGTGCCGCCCCGGGCCTCAGCAACATATCTGCGCCCTCCACACACACTCCATGGGAGTGCATGTGCTTCTCCCATTGCTGGTGCCCTGACGCAGTGCAGGGATAGCCTGGAGCCTCGCCACATGTGCCGCCCCGGGCCTCAGCAACATATCTAGGCCCCCACACACATTCGATTCGAGTGCATGTGCGCCTCCCATTGCTGGTGCCCTGACGCAGTGCAGGGATAGGCAGGAGCCTCGCCACATGTGCCGCCCCGGGCCTCACCCTCATATCTAGGCCCTCCACACACACTCTAAGAGAGTGCATTTGTGTCTCCCATTGCTGGTTCCCTGACGCAGTGCAGTGATAGCCAGGAGCCTCGCCACATGTGCCGCCCCGGGGACTAAGCAACATATCTAGGCCCTCCACACACACTCCATGGCAGTGCATGTGCATCTCCCATTGCTGGTGCCCTGATGCAGTGCAAGGATAGCCAGGAGCCTCGCCACATGTGCTGCCCCGGCCTCAGCAACATATCTAGGCCCTCCACACACACTCCATGGCAGTGCATGTGCGTCTCCCATTGCTGGTGCCCTGACGCAGTGCAGGGATAGCCAGGAGCCTCGCCACATGTGCCGCCCCGGGGCTCAGCAACATATCTAGGCCCTCCACACACAGTCCATGGGAGTGCATGTGCGCCTCCCATTGCTGGTGCCCTGACGCAGTGCAGGGATGGCCATGAGCCTTGCCACATGTGCCGCCCCGGGCCTCACCCACATATCTAGGCCCTCCGCACACACTCCATAGGAGTGCATGTGCGCCTCCCATTGCTGGTGCCATGACGCAGTGCAGGGATAGCCAGGAGCCTCGACACATGTGCTGCCCCGGGCCTCACCCTCATATCTAGGCCCTCCACACACACTTTATAGGAGTGCATTTGCGTCTCCCATTGCTGGTTCCCTGACGCAGTGCAGGGATTGCCGAGAGCCTCACCACATGTGCCGCCCCGGGCCTCAGCAACATATCTAGGCCCTCCACACTCACTCCATTGGAGTGCATGTGAGTCTCCCATTGCTGGTGCCCTGACGCAGTGCAGGGATGGCCAGGAGCCTCGCCACATGTGCCGCCCCAGGCCTCAGCAACATATCTAGGCCCTCCACACACACTCCATGGGAGTGCATGTGCGCCTCCCATTGCTGGTGCCCTGACGCAGTGCAGGGATAGCCTAGAGCCTCGCCACATGTGCCGCCCCGGGCCTCAGCAACATATCTGCGCCCTCCACACACACTCCATGGGAGTGCATGTGCTTCTGTCACAATGTGCAAAAGTTCCTGCCCCCTGAGACTCCTCACCTGGTTCTTCAGCAGGGTTTGAAGACTTCGGTCTCCTTCTTCTCTCCGTTTGTAGACTTTCTCTTTCTTCACTTGACTGAATAGTCCTTCTTCCCTTCCTTCGTTCGAAGAGATAGGGGCGGTCTCCCCCCGAGGCCACCTTGCCCGCCTATAGATCTGGCAGTCAGGTGGACCCAGGGGAGTCCGCTCCTCAAACAGGGAAAAAGCCTGATAAGGCAGAAAAAACCCTGTGTTTCAATTGGGGCTCTTGATATGTCCGATGTGAAGACTGGAGAGGCTGGCGTAGTCCGGTATCAGTTGTAAATGCAAGCTCAAGGTTTGATCCTTATAGATGAGGGTTTGGCCACTCTCGGGAAGCGAAGAGAAAATCCAACCGGAGGCTAAGGAGTAGTTAGACGCAAAAGAATCCTGGACCAAGGTAAGAGAGGAAATAGAACGAGAGGCTACGAGCGTGAGAGAGTGAGAGTGTGTGAGCGCGAAAGAGAAAGAGAGGATGCGAGTGCGAGAGAGAAAGGGGAAGTGAGCGTGAGAGCGAAAGAGAGCAGTAGTGAAAGAGTAGGAGTGAAGGAGAGTGGAAAAGAGAGAGAGAGCGATAGCGAAAGAGAACGGAAGAGCGAGAGAAAGAAAGAATGAAAGAGGGATAGACAGAGAGGGAAAGCGAGCGTCAGAGAGAGAAAGAGTAATCGGCGCGGAAGTAGCACGGGTCAGCTGACACCGAACACACCGCGAAAGAAAGATAGAAAATCCAAGCAGGTACAACAGGGAGGAACGAGAGAAGAGGAATCAAGCGAGGGCTGACAGAAGTAGAGAAAAATCGGTCAAGACGCTAAGGATAGCGAAATAACAGATGAAGCAAAAGTAATAAGATTCGCTTGACGGGGCACTGCAAGCAGACGAAAGTCAGGAGACTAACAAAGCGAGTTGCAACGCAAGTTGCAGGGGGGCGTGGTCTCCTATTATACCTGCCGGTCCTAGACGACTAGACCGTCAGGCGGACCGCTGTAGAGACTCAACACCGCCTCCATCTTGCCCAGAGTTTCCACGGCCGCGGTGTGACAGTATGCCCTCTCTTCATCGACTCTCCCCCAGGTTTTCCCGGATGTAGGCGATGGAACTGTCTTAAAAGTTGTGGGGCGTGAATATGCCTTCTGGGCTCCCAAGACCGTTCTGCGATCGAATACCCCTTCCACTGCACCAGGTATTGTAGAGATCCATGTCGGTAACGTGAATCCACCAGCCTCTCCACTTCATATTCTTCCGGTTCTGGTTCTTGGAGTTTAGAAGAGGGTATATGACGGTTCATGGGATCAGGATGATAAGCCTTCAGAAGGGAAGTATGAAAAACGGGGTGAATCCTTTTCAGCCTGGATGGAAGACGTAATCGAAAAGCCACAGGGTTTACTTGAGACAAAATGGGAAAAGGGCCTATAAAGCGGGCTGAGAATTTCCCTGGATGAACCCAACGTGGGAGATATTTGGTTGACAACCAGACCTTGGTTCCCACTTCCCATTCGGGGTTTTGAGATCTCTTTTTATCCGCATATTTCTTGTATCGAGCTCTACTTGCCTCCAACTGCTGAGTAGCATCCTTCTGGATGGATCGGAGCTCAAACAGGCGTTGATCTACCGAAGGGACTGAAGTTGGAGGTATTCCAAAGAGAGGTATATGTCTCGGATGATATCCGTAGGTAAAGTAGAAAGGGCTGCAACCAGTTGCCGAATGTACAGTGTTGTTGTAGGTGAATTCTGCTAGAGTTAGAAAGGATTTCCACCTATCTTGTTCCTGATGGCAAAAACAACGGAGATATTGTTCAAGGGTGGAATTTAGGCGTTCTGTCTGTCCGTTGCTTTGGGGATGATAACCAGAGGATAAAGCTCTCTTTATTCCTAGAGTACTACATAAAGCCGACCAGAATCGGGATGTGAATTGGGAGCCCCTGTCGGACACTATGGTCCGAGGTAGACCATGCAGTCTTACTATTTCTTTGAGGAAAACTTCAGCCGTTTCGGATGCAGATGGCAGGCCAGGCAAGGGAGAAAAATGAGCCATCTTGCTCAAAGTATCCACCGTAACCATGATAGCCGTTGATCCCATTGAAAGAGGGAGATCCACGATGAAATCAGTGGAAATGTGTTCCCAGGGTTGTGATGGTAGAGGTTCTTGTTGGAGTAACCCCATGGGCCGATGAGTAATGGGTTTATTGGCCGCACAAACCGGACAAGCCTTCACGTATGTTCTGACGTCCTGGTCCATAGTCGGCCACCAGAAATATCTGGATATCAGATGGAGGGTTGCTTCTTGGCCCTTATGTCCTGCCGAAGGGAGATCATGGCACCAGAATAAGGCTTGTGTCTGAAGTTTCTCAGACGGTAAATACAGTGATCCTTGATGAAAGAATAGTTTCCCTCTCCTTTCCATACTGGTCCTATGGTCAGAAGAGACACCAGGGAAATTAGTCGAACGCTCAACTTCTTGTATGAAGGAATTGATAATTCCTAAGATTCTCTTACCAGGAAGTATCTCACCCAGGCTCTGTTCTTCCTTGGGCTCCAGACTGCGGGACAGAGCGTCAGCTAAGGTATTCTCCTTTCCTGGAAGGTAGGTTATTTCAAAGTCGAACTGGGAGAAAAAATACGCCCAGCGGGCGTGACGAGAATTACGGCATTCCATCTGTTGCAAAACCTTGAGATTCCGGTGGTCCGTGCGAACCAGAAAGGGATGGGCAGCCCCCTGCAGTAAATGTCTCCACTCTATACATGCCTGACGAATAGCCAGTAATTCTCGTTCCAGAACAGAGTAGTTCCTCTCACTCGGTGTAAGAGTTCTGGAATAGTAAGCCA
Organism: Ambystoma mexicanum; assembly: GCF_040938575.1. Classification (NCBI taxonomy): domain Eukaryota; kingdom Metazoa; phylum Chordata; class Amphibia; order Caudata; family Ambystomatidae; genus Ambystoma; species Ambystoma mexicanum. The sequence continues at coordinate 35,885,051 of NC_090935.1, read as the reverse complement.
CCGGATGTTCTGCTCCATCCTTGCTTGCTTGTAGGAGAACAGCTCCTATGGCACCTCCGGAAGCATCCGTCTCCACCACAAAAGGAAGAGACTGATTTGGTTGCACTAGGATGGGAGCGGTGGTGAAAGTCTTCTTAAGTAAGAGAAAGGCTTGATCCGCCTCCTTATCCCAATCGAACTTCTGACCCTTCTTAAGCAAACGGGTTATTGGTAGTACAATATCCGAGAAGTTGGGAATAAACCTTCTGTAAAAGTTAGATAGTCCCAGAAATCTCTGAATATCCTTGGGATTCCTGGGAGTAGGCCATAGGAGAACTGCCTTAACCTTCTCCGAATCCATCTGTACTCCTTCCTTAGAAAGGATGAATCCTAAATAGGATACTGAAGAGGTTTCGAAAACACATTTCTCAGGTTTGACCAGTAGTTGATGTTCTCTCAGCCTTTGAAGGACCTGCGTGACGTGTCTTCGATGTTCAGAGAGGGAGGAAGAGAAAATCAAAATATCGTCTAAATAGACAACCACAGAGATGTATAACATGTCTGAGAAGATCTTGTCAACAAACCTTTGGAACACGGCAGGAGCATTCACTAGTCCGAAGGGCATTACCCGATACTCAAAGTGTCCCATGGGAGTCCTAAATGCCGTCTTCCATTCATCTCCTGCCCTTATTCTCAACAAATGATAGGCTCCTCGAAGGTCTAACTTTGTAAAGATAGAGGCTCCTTCCACAGCTTCAAGTACCTCCTTGATGAGAGGCATGGGGTACCTATCCCTGATGGTCATGCTATTCAGCCCACGGTAGTCTATACACGGCCTTAATTCAGTGGTTCCCTTCTTGGGAATGAAGAACATTGAGGCTCCTGCTGGGGAACGGGATTCTTGTATTAAACCGTTTTGCAGATTGGCATCCAAGTACTCCTTCAAGGCTCTTCTTTCCGGAAGGGACATAGGATACATACGACCAAAAGGAACAGATGACTCGGGCTTTAGGTCGATACCGCAGTCCTCTGCTCGATGTGGGGGTAAAGAACGAGGTAGCCTGTCTTCAAAGATTTCAGCATACTCCTGATAATGCGGTGGAATCGTTTGGACCACTGTAGTGCATGTCGATTGTGCTTTCCCCTTCTTCGTCAAAGGAGAGGGTTGTGGTAGACATTCCTTTGAACAATACTGTGACAAAAAACAGACGGTATTTGCGGACCAATCAATCCTGGGATTATGTTTCCGTAGCCAGGGTATGCCTAGGATGATTGGGAAATGGGCTGCTCTTATAACATCAAAGACAATCCGTTCTTGGTGTTGAGACAAAGACATGTTAGCCGGAACTGTCTCCTTAATGATGGGACCGGATGAAAGGGGTACACCATCGACTCCTTCTACAGGCAAAGGGCAGGCCTTCTGACGTAGGGGTATGCCTTGTTCTTGAGCCCACTGGATGTCAATAAAGTTACCGGCCGCACCACAATCCAACATAGCTAGTACTTCAACAGATAGGGAGGATTCAAATGTTAGACGCACAGAAAACACCATAAGACTGTTGTTATCCGCAGAGGGATCCTGGTGAGTAGAATTGCAGGGATTCCTTGATCCTGCCCGGTTCCTTTCCCTGCTCAAGACCGGGGAGGCGCGTTTCCCGGACGTCTCGGGGGCACATCTGGACAGGTTCGGAGCAAATGTTTCGAAGATCCGCAGTACATGCAGAGACCCAGGTCTCTGCGTCTCTTGCGTTCCTCGGGGTTCAAAGGACCTCGGGTTGTTCCTATTTGCATAGGCTCTTCCTGTTGTGGTCTGTTAGGAGAACCTATCGAGGGATTCCCTCCTATGGGATGGAGTCTGAATCTCCTTCTTTCCAACCTTCGTTCATGCAATCTGTACTCCAGTTGCAGGGATAAAGTCACCAACTCTTGGAAGGAGGTAGGACGCGCCATTCTGGCCAGCTCATCCTTGAGTTCATCCTGTAAACCTCGGCGAAAAAGGGTCTGTTGAGCCGAATCTGGCCATCCGGAGTCTGTGGCCAGTTTGGTAAAGGTAGAGGCATAAGTCTGTACATCTTGATTGCCTTGACGGAGATCTAGGAGGGTTTCATAAGAAGAATATTGGACTTCTGGTCTCTCAAACCTGGCACACAACAGTTGAGTGAACTGAGCGTAATCCGCTAGCGCAGGGTCTGCGAGTGTTATCAGTGGGGTTGCCCAAGCCAGAGCGTTACCCGTAAGGTTGGAAACAAGAAACCCTACCTTAGTTCTATCCAATTCATATGCCCTGGGCCGAAAAGTGAAGTAAACCATACAGGCATTCAGGAATTCCTTTAGGTGTTTCGGATTACCATCGTACTTCCCAAAAGAAAAGGTCAGAGGAGGTAGATCGCCTCGGGATTCTTCTCGTGTCGCAACCTGTTGGCGTAAGTTAGCGTTCTCGGTCCGGAGATTCTGTACCTCGGCCTGAAGGCCCTGAATAGCTGTAACCATCTCCTGGAATTGTTCTAAGGAGGCCATGCCGGTAGTTGGGCGTTGCAATCTGTCACAATGTGCAAAAGTTCCTGCCCCCTGAGACTCCTCACCTGGTTCTTCAGCAGGGTTTGAAGACTTCGGTCTCCTTCTTCTCTCCGTTTGTAGACTTTCTCTTTCTTCACTTGACTGAATAGTCCTTCTTCCCTTCCTTCGTTCGAAGAGATAGGGGCGGTCTCCCCCCGAGGCCACCTTGCCCGCCTATAGATCTGGCAGTCAGGTGGACCCAGGGGAGTCCGCTCCTCAAACAGGGAAAAAGCCTGATAAGGCAGAAAAAACCCTGTGTTTCAATTGGGGCTCTTGATATGTCCGATGTGAAGACTGGAGAGGCTGGCGTAGTCCGGTATCAGTTGTAAATGCAAGCTCAAGGTTTGATCCTTATAGATGAGGGTTTGGCCACTCTCGGGAAGCGAAGAGAAAATCCAACCGGAGGCTAAGGAGTAGTTAGACGCAAAAGAATCCTGGACCAAGGTAAGAGAGGAAATAGAACGAGAGGCTACGAGCGTGAGAGAGTGAGAGTGTGTGAGCGCGAAAGAGAAAGAGAGGATGCGAGTGCGAGAGAGAAAGGGGAAGTGAGCGTGAGAGCGAAAGAGAGCAGTAGTGAAAGAGTAGGAGTGAAGGAGAGTGGAAAAGAGAGAGAGAGCGATAGCGAAAGAGAACGGAAGAGCGAGAGAAAGAAAGAATGAAAGAGGGATAGACAGAGAGGGAAAGCGAGCGTCAGAGAGAGAAAGAGTAATCGGCGCGGAAGTAGCACGGGTCAGCTGACACCGAACACACCGCGAAAGAAAGATAGAAAATCCAAGCAGGTACAACAGGGAGGAACGAGAGAAGAGGAATCAAGCGAGGGCTGACAGAAGTAGAGAAAAATCGGTCAAGACGCTAAGGATAGCGAAATAACAGATGAAGCAAAAGTAATAAGATTCGCTTGACGGGGCACTGCAAGCAGACGAAAGTCAGGAGACTAACAAAGCGAGTTGCAACGCAAGTTGCAGGGGGGCGTGGTCTCCTATTATACCTGCCGGTCCTAGACGACTAGACCGTCAGGCGGACCGCTGTAGAGACTCAACACCGCCTCCATCTTGCCCAGAGTTTCCACGGCCGCGGTGTGACAGCTTCTCCCATTGCTGGTGCCCTGACGCAGTGCAGGGATAGCCTGGAGCCTTGCCACATGTGCCGCCCCAGGCCTCAGCAACATATCTAGGCCCTCCACACACACTCCATGGGAGTGCATGTGCGCCTCCCATTGCTGGTGCCCTGACGCAGTGCAGGGATACCCTGGAGCCTCGCCACATGTGCCGCCCCGGGCCTCAGCAACATATCTGCGCCCTCCACACACACTCCATGGGAGTGCATGTGCTTCTCCCATTGCTGGTGCCCTGACGCAGTGCAAGGATAGCCTGGAGCCTCGCCACATGTGCCGCCCCAGGCCTCAGCAACATATCTAGGCCCTCCACACACACTCCATGGGAGTGCATGTGCGCCTCCCATTGCTGGTGCCCTGACGCAGTGCAGGGATAACCAGGGGCCTCGCCACATGTGCTGCCCCGGGCCTCACCCACATATCTAGGCCCTCCACACACACTCCATGGAAGTGCATGTGCGTCTCCCATTGCTGGTGCCCTGACGCAGTGCAAAGATGGCTAGTGTTAGGCAGAAACCTGTGCAGTTCCCTCTGGGACCACTGCAAAAGATTTAGGACTACAGGCGTTGGCGATGGACCTACTTGGTAGCAGTCTGCACCACACAGATTCACGTGGTAGCTGTGGCTGAGCAGTCAGACTTCTCTCAAGAAAAGTTGAGCAGTATGTGGAGTATACAAGATAGGGCAATTCTTCACAGCAAGACAAGCAAACACGCAACGAGGCTTAGTGTAAAGATATTAAGGTATTTATTTATAACAAAACGTCTATGAAAAACACTAAGGCAAATCACGGCAAACAAATCAAACACAATTACTCTACGAAGTAGACGATCAATCCCCCTAGCAATATCGACAACTCTAGGTTCTACCGGTACCACTTATTTTCAGACAGAGGTGTATACCTCAACCCAGATGACACTCGAATATTAGTTAGGACAGGAGAAAAAAAGATAGGCAGGTTATGAAATCAACACATTTCGATCCTAGCGGATAAAATGCAAGGCAGGAAGGCAAGAATCACAATAGATTGTAAAGTTCAGGGGCCAGGCCCACTCGGAGAGAGGCAAGGCGCGATGTCCCAAAAAGTCTCTAGTGGAGATGCATTCAAGTCTGTATCGCAAATTGTTATCGGTAGATTGAACCAGTTCAGAACAAAGAATGAGAAAAGCTTGGAGGCGACCCAACGGAACGGAAAGGATTAAGACACCTCACTCGAACCGATCGAAAGGGAAGCGGGGGCAGTTGTTCCTGGTGGTGGATGCACGTCGGGTCTTTGCCAAGAGTAGAGATGATCTCGTCGGGGAAGAGACCAGCCGCGGAGTGCTCCGTTACAAGGCACCACCTTTTGGTTGCAGTTCAGGGGTAGTGGCTATCCGGTTGCCGAGGTGCTCTGCACGGGTAATTCGACCACTGCGTCCTGAGGCGAATAAAAAGCAAAGGGGACTGGTTGTTCCCACCAGTCAGGGGAAGAGACTCTCCGGCAGGGAGATCTCCTCTGTCGTCGGGAAGTGGTGAGTCGGTTCCGCAGGGCTCCACTGGAGGTGTCGTCGTGCAGGTCGACTCAGCGTTACCCTTGTTGGATTCTTAGGTCCTGTGGCGACTTCTGAAGATCCAGTCCCAAAAGCCCTGCTTTTATGCAGAAAACCCCCATTCATTCAGCCTAGCTGTCAATCAACACATGCTAAGTGGTGAGCGGGGAGGCTCACCACCTGCGCCAATCACTCCAGAGTGCGACCGGAGTTGGCAAGGCAACTCGGTCCAGGGTGCCTAAACCCCCTCCCACACCCCTGTGGTAACCCAGACAGAATGGCACCACTTTGGAGGGTCTCTGTACAGAGCCCGCCAAAAGTGGAACAAATGGCTCGACCTTTGGTTTAGGAGTCACAGAGACGAACACAGACGCCATTTTACAAACCGAGTTCTGGCAGAAAATACCACCCGATAAACCTATTTAAGATAAGTAGATCGGGGGTACGTTAGAGATTAATGAGAAAAAGTATCAATCTCCAACAATGGGACGAATCCCATAGGGTTATGTTCGGGGATGAACATAACAAGTAGTTTCCACTGCCACCAGCCAAAACTCGACGAGGGGGGACGGGACAGTGCCCCCTCGAGTAACAGATCCAGGAGTAATCGAATTACCCCTACTACTACGTCCACAATAAGATGGTTTGTACTAGTTCTGTTAGTAAATTTAGGTCTAGTAAAGCCAATGGTGAATTTACATGCCCGGGGAGACAGTAGTCAGTCCCCGGGTATGGAGTCTATGGTGGGGGATCCGCTAGGATGCCCCCGTGTTACGGCACGTAGGGTGCGGTGTAACACACATAGAAAAACATATGAGACCCTATGGAGTAAAAGACCCCATAGCCCATTGAACACATTGACATTTCAAAGGAATTACACACATACATGTCCAAGAGTGCGAGAAAAAGAGTCTCACTCTTGGCAGGATGGAAAAAACAAACTCCAGAAATCCAGCAAAGCTGCTGGGGGACTCACTAGGTTAGGAAATTCAGCCTAAACAGAGAATTCTCCCTAACACTCGCCCCCCCCCAGACTAAGGGACAGGAGGATTTAATCCACTCCTGGATGAATCTCATACCTCTAGTCGATGACATACATCCTAGAGAGACCATCAGCATTTTGGTGGTGACACTCTGACCTGTGCTCAATGGTGAAATCAAACCCTTGCAGGCAGATCGACCATCTCAATAGTTTTGGGTTTTCCCCTTTCATTTGCATTAACCATCTCAAGGGTTGGTGGTCAGTCTGAATGACAAAAGTAGAACCATACAAGTACGGCCTAAACTTCTTCAGAGCCCACACAATAGCAAAGCACTCTCTTTCGATTGTTGCCCACCTTGTTTCAGGATCCTTCAGCTTGCGGCTGATGAAGCAAACGGGGTGCTCCCTACCCTTCCCATCCAGTTGACTGAGTACGCCACCTATTCCTACATTTGAAGCATCTGTCTGCATAATGAAGTGTTGGCGGTAATCAAGAGCTCTGAGTACTGGGGCTTGGCAAAGAGCCTTTTTCAGGTTTTCAAAAGCCTGATGGCACTCCTCGTTCCATTTAACCTTTGTCGGAAATTTGGGCGAGGAGATGACATTCAGTGGAGAAGCTATGGTCCCATAGTTCTCTATGAAATTCCTGTAATACCCAGTGAGGCCTAGGAAGGCTCTCACCTGGGTTTGAGTAGTTGGTGTTGTCCAATTTTGCACAGCTTCAATTTTACTGAGCAAAGGCCTTATCTCTCCACCGCCTACCTCATGCCCAAGATAGACTACCTTGCTCTGTCCAATTTGGCATTTGCTTGCCTTTATGGTCAGATTGGCTCATCCAAGAGCCTGCAAAACATCTCTCAGGTGGGTTACATGTTCTTCCCAGGAATTGCTGAACACTGCGATGTCATCCAAGTATGCCATGCAGAAGTCCTCCATCCCATTTAGAACCTGGTTTACCATCCGTTGAAACGTAGCAGGTGCATTCTTCAGTCCGAAAGGCATTACCTTAAACTGGTATAAGCCAATGGGGGTAGAAAATGCAGTTTTCTCCTTGGCATGTCTTGTCAGGGCTATTTGCCAATAGCCTGACGTCAAGTCAAATGTGCTGAGGAACTTGGCGGCACCAAGTTTATCCACCAACTCATCTGTTCTTGGCAAAGGGTGGGCATCAGTCTTGGCGACTACATTAAGAGCTCTATAATCCACGCAGAATCTAAGCTCTTTAGATCTGGCCTTTGGTACTAACACAACTGGGCTAGACCATGGACTAGTAGAGGGCTCTATTACCCCGAGATCGAGCATCTTGCTGACCTCACCTTTGATGTGGGTTCGTACGTTTTCTGACATGCGGTATCCTCTGCTTTTGACTGGCAGACAGTCACCAGTGAGTATGTCGTGCTGGCCCCAAGGGGTCAAGCCTGGTGAAAGCGAGAACAGGGAGGCAAACTGATTCAACATAGATTTGCACTCTTCTTGTTGCTCGGGTGTCAGATTGGAGGAGAGATTCACTCCTTCAATTTTTTCATCTAAAGGTAAGCCTCTGAGGAGATCCGGAAGGGCTTCACTCTCTTCTTCTTCCTCGGATGACGCTAGAAGCAACGCTCCTATATCAGGTCGCGAGACATACGCTTTAAGTCGGTTGGTGTGAAAGACTGTCGGAGCCTCCTTGGGATTGCCCAAGTCCACCAGATAGTTAACCTCCCCGAGTTTACCCACTACTCGGAAGGGTCCCATCCACTTATCTTGCAAGGCGCTCTGCCATGTTGGGATCATAACGAGAACGAGCTGGTCTTGAGCGAACTCAACCATGTTAGCCTTTTGATCGTGCCAGTGCTTGACCAATGCTTGTCCAGCTTTCAAGTTATCGCTTGCTTCTGTCATCATGTGCGACATTCTCCTCCGGAGACCTATCACGTAGTCAGTCACTCTGACTGGCTTGGGGGAAGGAGCACTCTCCAACCCCTCCTTAATCAGGGCCAATGGACCTCTGGCGGGATGACCATAGAGTAGTTTGAAGGGAGAGTAACCTACTCCCTCCTGAGGGACTTCTCTATAAGCAAAGAGAAGGCATGTCAGTAGAAGGTCCCACTTACGCTTAAGGGGTTCCTCTAAAGCACCTATCATGCTCTTCATGGTTCGGTTGAACCGTTCTACCAACCCATTGGTTTGTGGGTGGTAAGCTGTTGAGAACTTGTAAGTAACTCCACAGGCTTTCCACATGGCTTTCATGTAGTGGGAAATAAAGTTTGACCCCCTGTCAGAGATTACTTCCTTAGGAAACCCGACCCTAGTAAAAATACCAAGGAGGGCCTTAGCCACAGCCGGAGCTGTAACAGTCCTCATAGGAATTGCCTCAGGATACCTAGTAGCATGGTCTACTACAACAAGTATAAACCTGTTGCTTGAGGAGGTTGGAGGATCAAGGGGACCAACGATGTCAATCCCTACTCTCTCAAATGGGACTCCCACAACTGGGAGAGGCACTAACGGTGCCACATTCTTGGAGCCAACCTTACCAGAGATCTGGCAGGTGTGGCAGCTCCTGCAGTGTTTTTCTACTTTCGGCCCCCATCTTTGGCCAATAGAAGTAGAGCGAGAGCCTTTCCTTAGTCTTCTTGAAACTCAAGTGACCAGCCAAAGGAATCTCGTGGGCTAACTGCAAGAACTGTGGTCTGTTCTCTTGGGATACTACAAGTCGTTTGTAGTCTCCAGGTGCAGACTCGGTCGGTTCACTGTAGAAGAGGCCATCTTCCCAGTGCAACCTGTATTTCCCAGGCTCTTGCCCTTCAGCCTGAGCTTCTGCCTGGTGGTGAAGACCTTCCAGAGTTGGACATTCTCTCTGTCCCTTACTGAAGTCTGCCCTGTTGGGTCCACCTTCTGCCAGTAAGGACTGCAGCTCAGGATGGTCAACAGGATCCAGATCTCCAATGAGTTCCTGGCCTTCCATTAGCTCTTCCTCAGAGTCTAATTCTACCACACAGGGTTGTACCTCCCTCTCAGCCTCGGCTGGAGGTGGAGTTACGGGTGTAACTTTGGACAACCGCGGGGAAGTCCGTGTTGGCTGCACTGGAATGCTGGCTGCTGGTTTCGGGATAGAAGTCTTAGGTTTCCCTTTCGCTTCTGATTTCTTGGAGACAGCGGCCGACAATTCCAGTGGAGCAGGAGGGATATCTTTCTTCATCATCTCCTGGAGAGTTCCGCGCATGGTCCTCTCTCTTGCGGGTCTGGTTAGCTCCTGTAACCGTTTACTAGGAGGTCTGGGAGTATGCGATACAACTCTGAGAGTTTTCAAATCGTTACCCAACAGTACGCGTCCTGGTACCTCACTCTGTATGCTGACAGGTATCTTCACAGTCATGTCGTTACACTGGATGAGAACTGGTAATTGGGGAAGCATCTGCACAGGCCCTCCAGCTAACTTGATGAGGCGTTTGGGTGCCTTAGCAACATCCTCGGCCTGAAAAAACAATTTATCCACCACAGTTATGCTGGCCCCAGTGTCCCTAATGGCAGGAGTCTCCTGACCATTCACCTGGACACTGTCCTTATAATACTCTTTAGTATTATCGGGGATAGAATTATAGACATCTAAATTCTGTTGTTCCCACAACCCCAGAGATACTAAAGAAACGCTGGCTGAGACTCCAATGGGTTCGTCAGCTAGCAGTAGAAAGTTTCCACTTGCCATTTGGACTTCCTCCTCTGGAGCGAAGGCTAAGGAGACAAGCTGGACCCCTGAAGGTTTACCCTTACATCTGGGATCTCCTTTCACGTGATCAGTCGAGCCACAAACAAAGCATTTACCGAATGCTTTCTGGAATGATGGCTTGTTCTGACCTCCTTCCGGTTTGGCACCAGAAGACACACTAGTCTGCTGTGGTTTTCCCAGTGGCTTACCTTTCTGGTTTTGTTTGGGGCCCTCTTTGGAATGGGAGTTATTCGAATTCTCTTTTGAGTCTTTTTTAGGCTGTCTTCCCTCATCCTTTTTCTGAGTTGCCCCAGAATCCTTATGAGTAGCCCTGTTGACAACCCACAAGTCAGCAGCCTTAGCTAGCTCCCTGGAATCCAATTCCTTCAAATCAGCCAAGTGCTGTCTGAGCTCATGAGAACAGGCATCATAAATAGACTCCAACATAAAAAGATTTCTCATACCCTCATAAGTGTTCACTTTGTAACCCTTAATCCATCCCTCTAAATTTTTCAACCCTTCACTCACCCAGGTAGCCCAAGGGGTACCATCATGCTTTTTGAGGGTTCTAAACCTCTTAAGATACTGGGAAGGGGTCTTCCCAAATCTAGCTATTAAAGCTAGTTTCACACTTTTGTAATCCGTCTTATCCGCCTCCCCCAACTCCATTACCACATCAGTCGCAACAGGAGGGAGCCTAGAGAACAACCAGGGGAGCAAAGCATTCCCTGTGATGTCCTGAAGCCCATGATTGTATTCAAACAGTTTTAACCAATCCAACACATTCAATCTCGTTCATACATACCCACTAATTCCTTCGGCATCCGGGGTTTTTTGGGACTGGAGCTCCTAGAGGAACCAGAGGAGAGAGAAGCATTTTCCATAGACAACTTTTTCATCTCTAACTCGTGATTAAGTTCTATTTCTCTGAGTCTTAACTCAGCTTGCTTCTGCTCAGCCTGGGCATTCATCCGTCTGAACTCGAGCTCTTGGTTTCGTTCAGATTGAGCCAAGAACCGTTTATATTCTAGTTCGAGCTTCATTTTTTCAAGTAAGTTCAAAATAAGCAGGGTTACTTGTGGGACCTGGTATGGGCCCCATAGGCACAGCTGGTAAGGCAGGTAGAGGAGCAGGGGAGACAGTTTCGTTAGCCTCTCCGTCCTCGTCAGCCTCTTCATCGCTATCATCAGAATTACGATTCAGATCAACACCATTACTGTTATCTACAGTTGCTGGAGAGATTGGTTCCTCTGAACCAGTACCCAGACTTTGGTTCGCCAGCAATCTCTCGATTAGTTCTAACTTCTTGCCTCTTACAGGAAGATTCTCTTCCCTACAGAGAGCTCGCAGACTCTCAGTATTTTCACTTGACAAAGACTCTTGACTGTAAGTTTCCATCGTAGACATGTTTTTTGAAAGTTGCTTTTTGTGCAAAGTTTTGTGGTTAGTTATCCTACAGTGTCGAAAAGCACTCTAAACTGTATACTCAATACAAATCCCACCGCTGTACACCAGTGTTAGGTGGAAACCTGTGCAGTTCTCTCTGGGACCACTGCAAAATATTTAGGACTACAGGCGTTGGCGGTGAACCTACTTGGTAGCAGTCTGCACCACACAGATTCACGTGGTAGCTGTGGCTGAGCAATCAGACTTCTCTCAAGAAAAGTTGAGCAGTATGTGGAGTATACAAGATAGGGCATTCTTCACAGCAAGACAAGCAAACACGCAACGAGGCTTAGTGTAAAGATATTAAGGTATTTATTCATAACAAAACGTCTATGAAAAACACTAAGGCAAATCACGGCAAACAAATCAAACACAATTACTCTACGAAGTAGACGATCAATCCCCCTAGCAATATCGACAACTCTAGGTTCTACCGGTACCACTTATTTTCAGACAGAGGTGTATACCTCAACCCAGATGAAACTCGAATATTAGTTAGGACGGGAGAGAAAAAGATAGGCAGGTTATGAAATCAACACAGTTCGATCCTAGCGGATAAAATGCAAGGCAGGAAGGCAAGAATCACAATAGATCGTAAAGTTCAGTGGCCAGGCCCACTCGGAGAGAGGCAAGGCGCGATGTCCCAAAAAGTCTCTAGTGGAGATGCATTCAAGTCTGTATCGCAAATTGTTATCGGTAGATTGAACCAGTTCAGAACAAAGAATGAGAAAAGCTTGGAGGCTACCCAACGGAACGGAGAGGATTAAGACACCTCACTTGAACCGATCGAAAGGGAAGCCAGGCGGACACGGTACCTTGTTGTGGAGGGCAGCTCCGGCGGGGGCAGTTGTTCCTGGTGGTGGATGCACGTCGGGTCTTTGCCAAGAGTAGAGATGATCTTGTCGTCGAAGAAAATGCAGTCCGGTGCACCACCAGGGAAGAGACCAGCCGCGGAGTGCTCCGTCACAAGGCACCACCTTTTGGTCGCGGCTCAGGGGTAGTGGCTATCCGGTTGCCGAGGTGCTCTGCACGGGCAATTCGACCACTGCGTCCTGAGGCGAATAAAAAGCAAAGGGGACTGGTTGTTCCCACCAGTCAGGGGAAGAGACTCTCTGGCAGGGAGATCTCCTCTGTCGTCGGGAAGTGGTGAGCCGGTTCCGCTGGCTCCACCGGAGGTGTCGTCGTGCAGGTCGGCTCAGCATTACCCTCGTTGGATTCTTAGGTCCTTTGGCGACTTCTGAAGATCCAGTCCCAAAAGCCCTGCTTTTATGCAGAAAACCCCCATTCATTCAGCCAAGCTGTCAATCAACACAGGCTAAGTGGTGAGCGGGAAGGCTCACCACCTGGGCCAATCACTCCAGAGTGCGACCGGAGTTGGCAAGGCAACTAGGTCCAGGGTGCCTAAACCCCCTCCCACACCCCTGTGGTAACCCAGACAGAATGGCACCACTTTGGAGGGTCTCTGTACAGAGCCCGCCAAAAGTGGAACAAAGGGCTCAACCTTTGGTTTAGGAGTCACAGAGACGAACACAGACGCCATTTTACAAACCGAGTTCTGGCAGAAAATACCACCCGATAAACCTATTTAAGATAAGTAGATCGGGGGTACGTTAGAGATTAATGAGAAAAAGTATCAATCTCCAACAATGGGACGAATCCCATAGGGTTATGTTCGGTGACGAACATAACAAGTAGTTTCCACTGCCACCAGCCAAAACTCGACGAGGGGGGACGGGACAGTGCCCCCTCGAGTAACAGATCCAGGAGTAATCGAATTACCCCTACTAGTACGTCCACAATAAGATGGTTTGTACTAGTTCTGTTAGTAAATTTAGGTCTAGTAAAGCCAATGGTGACTTTACATGCCCGGGAAGACAGTAGTCAGTCCCCGGGTATGGAGTCTATGGTGGGGGATCCGCTAGGACGCCCCCGTGTTACGGCACGTAGGGTGCGGTGTAACACACATAGAAAAACATATGAGACCCTATGGAGTAAAAGACCCCATAGCCCATCAAACACATTTTGACATTTCAAAGGAATTACAGACATACATGTCCAAGAGTGCGAGAAAAAGAGTCTCACTCTTGGCAGGATGGAAAAAACAAACTCCAGAAATCCAGCAAAGCTGCTGGGGGACTCACTAGGTTAGGAAATTCAGCCTAAACAGAGAATTCTCCCTAACAGCTAGGAGCATCACCACATGTGCCGCCCCAGGCCTCAGCAACATATCTAGGCCCTCCACACACACTCCATGGGAGTGCATGTGCGTCGTCCATTGCTGGTGCCCTGACGCGGTGCAGGGATGGCCAGGAGCCTCACCACATGTGCCGCCCGGGCCTCAGCAACATATCTAGGCCCTCCACGCACACTCCATGGGAGTGCATGTGCGTCTCCCATTGCTGGTGCCCTGACGCAGTGCACGGATAGCCAGGAGCCTTGCCACATGTGCCGCCAGGGCCTTAGCAACATATCTAGGCCCCCCACACACACTCCATGGCAGTGCATGTGCGTCTCCAATTGCTGGTGCCCTGACGTAGTGCAGGGATAGAAAGGAGCCTCGCCACATGTGCCTCAGCAACATATCTACGCCCTCCATACACACTCCATGGGAGTGCATGTGCGTCTCCCATTGCTGGTGCCCTGACGCAGTGCAAGGATAGCCAGGAGCCTCGCCACATGTGCCGCCCCGGGCCTCCCCCACATATCTACGCCCTCCACACACACTCCATGGGAGTGCAAGTATGGCCAGGAGCCTCACCACATGTGCCGCCCCTGGCTTCAGCAACATATCTAGGCCCTCCACACACACTCCATGGGAGCGCAAGGATGGCCAGGAGTCTCGCCACCTGTGCCGTCCCGGGGTCTCATCAGCATATCTGCGCCCTCTGCACACACTCCATGGCAGTGCGTGTGCGTCTCCCCTTGCTGGTGCCCTGACGCAGTGCAGGGATATCCAGAAGCCTCACCTCATGTGCCGCCCCGGGCCTCAGCAACATATCTAGGCCCTCCGCACACACTCCATCGGAGTGCAAGGATGGTCAGGAGCCTCACCACATGTGCCGCCGCGAGCCTCAGCAACATATCTAGGCCCTCCACACACACTCCATGGGAGAGCAAGGATGGCCAGGAGCCTCGCCACTAGTGCCGCCCAGGGGCCTCAGCAACATATCTATGCCCTCCACAAACACTCCATGGGAGTGCATGTGCGTCTCCCATTGCTGGTGCCCTGACGTAGTGCAGGGATAGCCTGGAGCCTCGCCACATGTGCCGCCCCGGGCCTCAGCAACATATCTAGGCCCTCCACACATACTCCATGGCAGTGCATGTGTGTCTCCCTTTGCTGGTGCCCTGACGTAGTGCAGGGATAGCCAGGAGCCTCGCCACATGTGCTGCCCCGGGCCTCAGCAACATATCTAGGCCATCCACACACACTCCATGGGAGTGCATGTGCGTCTCCCATTGCTGGTGCCCTGACGCAGTGCACGGATAGCCAGGAGCTTTGCCACATGTGCCGCCAGGGCCTTAGCAACATATCTAGGCCCCCCACACACACTCCATGGCAGTGCATGTGCGTCTCCGATTGCTGGTGCCCTGACGTAGTGCAGGGATAGAAAGGAGCCTCGCCACATGTACCGCCCCGGGCCTCAGCAACATATCGACGTCCTCCATACACACTCCATGGGAGTGCATGTGCGTCTCCCATTGCTGGTGCCCTGACGCAGTGCAAGGATAGCCAGGAGCCTCGCCACATGTGCCGCCCCAGGCCTCACCCACATATCTACGCCCTCCACACACACTCCATGGGAGTGCAAGGATGGCCAGGAGCCTCACCACATGTGCCGCCCCTGGCTTCAGCAACATATCTAGGCTCTCCACACACACTCCATGGGAGCGCAAGGATGGCCAGGAGTCTCGCCACCTGTGCCGTCCCGGGGCCTCATCAACATATCTGCGCCCTCCGCACACACTCCATGGCAGTGCGTGTGCATCTCCCATTGCTGGTGCCCTGACGCAGTGCAGGGATATCCAGGAGCCTCACCTCATGTGCCGCCCCGGGCCTCAGCAACATATCTAGGCCCTCCACACACACTCCATGGGAGAGCAAGGATGGCCAGGAGCCTCGCCACTAGTGCCGCCCAGGGGCCTCAGCAACATATCTATGCCCTCCACACACACTCCATGGGAGTGCATGTGCGTCTCCCATTGCTGGTGCCCTGACGTAGTGCAGGGATAGCCTGGCGCCTCGCCACATGTGCCGCCCCGGGCCTCAGCAACATATCTAGGCCCTCCACACATACTCCATGGCAGTGCATGTGCGTCTCCCTTTGCTGGTGCCATGACGTAGTGCAGGGATAGCCAGGAGCCTCACCACATGTGCCGCCCTGGGCCTCAGCAACATATCTAGGCCCTCCACACACACTCCATGGGAGTGCATGTGCGTCTCCCATTGCTGGTGCCCTGACGCAGTGCAGGGATTGCCAGGAGCCTCGCCACATGTGCCGCCCCGGACCTCAGCAACATATCTAGGCCCTCCACACACACTCCATGGGAGTGCATGTGCGTCTCCCATTGCTGGTGCCCTGACGCAGTGCAGGGATAGCCAGGATCCTCGCCACATGTGCCCCCCAGGGCCTCTGCAACATATTTAGGCCCTCCATACACACTCCATGGGAGTGCATTTGTGTCTCCCATTGCTGGTGCCCTGACGCAGTGCAGGGATAGCAATGGGCCTCGCCACATGTGTCTTCCCTGGGTCTCAGCAACATATTTGCACCCTCAGCAGACAATCCATGGGAGTGCATGTTTGTCTCCCATTGCTGGTGCCCTGACGCAGTGCAGGGAGGGCCAGGAGCCTCGCCACACGTGCCGTCCCGGGGCCTCAGCAACATATCTGCGTCCTCCGCACACACTCCATGGGAGTGCATGTGCGTCTCCCATTGCTGGTGCCCTGACGCAGTGCAAGGATAGCCAGGAGCCTCGCCACATGTGCCGCCCCGGGCCTCCCCCACATATCTACGCCCTCCACACACACTCCATGGGAGTGCAAGGATGGCCAGGAGCCTCACCACATGTGCCGCCCCTGGCTTCAGCAACATATCTAGGCCCTCCACACACACTCCATGGGAGCGCAAGAGTGGCCACGAGTCTCGCCACCTGTGCCGTCCCGGGGTCTCATCAGCATATCTGCGCCCTCTGCACACACTCCATGGCAGTGCGTGTGCGTCTCCCCTTGCTGGTGCCCTGACGCAGTGCAGGGATATCCAGGAGCCTCACCTAATGTGCCGCCCCGGGCCTCAGCAACATATCTAGGCCCTCCGCACACACTCCATCGGAGTGCAAGGATGGTCAGGAGCCTCACCACATGTGCCGCCGCGAGCCTCAGCAACATATCTAGGCCCTCCACACACACTCCATGGGAGAGCAAGGATGGCCAGGAGCCTCGCCACTAGTGCCGCCCAGGGGCCTCAGCAACATATCTATGCCCTCCACAAAACTCCATGGGAGTGCATGTGCGTCTCCCATTGCTGGTGCCCTGACGTAGTGCAGGGATAGCCTGGAGCCTCGCCACATGTGCCGCCCCGGGCCTCAGCAACATATCTAGCCCTCCACACATATTCCATGGCAGTGCATGTGCGTCTCCCTTTGCTGGTGCCCTAACGTAGTGCAGGGATAGCCAGGAGCCTCGCCACATGTGCTGCCCCGGGCCTCAGCAACATATCTAGGCCATCCACACACACTCCATGGGAGTGCATGTGCGTCTCCCATTGCTGGTGCCCTGACGCAGTGCACGGATAGCCAGGAGCCTTGCCACATGTGCCGCCAGGGCCTTAGCAACATATCTAGGCCCCCCACACACACTCCATGGCAGTGCATGTGCGTCTCCCATTGCTGGTGCCCTGACGTAGTGCAGGGATAGAAAGGAGCCTCGCCACATGTACCGCCCCGGGCCTCAGCAACATATCGACGTCCTCCATACACACTCCATGGGAGTGCATGTGCGTCTCTCATTGCTGGTGCCCTGACGCAGTGCAAGGATAGCCAGGAGCCTCGCCACCTGTGCCACCCCGGGCCTCACCCACATATCTACGCCCTCCACACACACTCCATGGGAGTGCAAGGATGGCCAGGAGCCTCACCACATGTGCCGCCCCTGGCTTCAGCAACATATCTAGGCTCTCCACACACACTCCATGGGAGCGCAAGGATGGCCAGGAGTCTCGCCACCTGTGCCGTCCCGGGGCCTCATCAACATATCTGCGCCCTCCGCACACACTCCATGGCAGTGTGTGTGCATTTCCCATTGCTGGTGCCCTGACGCAGTGCAGGGATATCCAGGAGCCTCACCTCATGTGCCGCCCCAGGCCTCAGCAACATATCTAGGCCCTCCACACACACTCCATGGGAGAGCAAGGATGGCCAGGAGCCTCGCCACTAGTGCCGCCCAGGGGCCTCAGCAACATATCTATGCCCTCCACACACACTCCATGGGAGTGCATGTGCGTCTCCCATTGCTGGTGCCCTGACGTAGTGCAGGGATAGCCTGGAGCCTCGCCACATGTGCCGCCCCGGGCCTCAGCAACATATCTAGGCCCTCCACACATACTCCATGGCAGTGCATGTGCGTCTCCCTTTGCTGGTGCCATGACGTAGTGCAGGGATAGCCAGGAGCCTCACCACATGTGCCGCCCTGGGCCTCTGCAACATATCTAGGCCCTCCACACACACTCCATGGGAGTGCATGTGCGTCTCCCATTGCTGGTGCCCTGACGCAGTGCAGGGATTGCAAGGAGCCTCGCCACATGTGCCGCCCCGGACCTCAGCAACATATCTAGGCCCTCCACACACACTCCATGGGAGTGCATGTGCGTCTCCCATTGCTGGTGCCCTGACGCAGTGCAGGGATAGCCAAGATCCTCGCCACATGTGCCCCCCAGGGCCTCAGCAACATATCTAGGCCCTCCATACACACTCCATGGGAGTGCATTTGCGTCTCCCATTGCTGGTGCCCTGACGCAGTGCAGGGATAGCAAGGGGCCTCGCCACATGTGCCTTCCCTGGGTCTCAGCAACATATCTGCACCCTCAGCAGACAATCCATGGGAGTGCATGTGTGTCTCCCATTGCTGGTGCCCTGACGCAGTGCAGGGAGGGCCAGGAGCCTCGCCACATGTGCCGTCCCGGGGCCTCAGCAACATATCTGCGTCCTCCGCACACACTCCATGGGAGTGCATGTGCGTCTCCCATTGCTGGTGCCCTGACGCAGTGCAAGGATAGCCAGGAGCCTCGCTACATGTTCGCCCCAGGCCTCCCCCACATATCTACGCCCTCCACACACACTCCATGGGAGTGCAAGGATGGCCAGGAGCCTCACCACATGTGCCGCCCCTGGCTTCAGCAACATATCTAGGCACTCCACACACACTCCATGGGAGCGCAAGAGTGGCCACGAGTCTCGCCACCTGTGCCGTCCCGGGGTCTCATCAGCATATCTGCGCCCTCTGCACACACTCCATGGCAGTGCGTGTGCGTCTCCCCTTGCTGGTGCCCTGACGCAGTGCAGGGATATCCAGGAGCCTCACCTCATGTGCCGCCCCGGGCCTCAGCAACATATCTAGGCCCTCCGCACACACTCCATCGGAGTGCAAGGATGGTCAGGAGCCTCACCACATGTGCCGCCGCGAGCCTCAGCAACATATTTAGGCCCTCCACACACACTCCATGGGAGAGCAAGGATGGCCAGGAGCCTCGCCACTAGTGCCGCCCAGGGGCCTCAGCAACATATCTATGCCCTCCACAAACACTCCATGGGAGTGCATGTGCGTCTCCCATTGCTGGTGCCCTGACGTAGTGCAGGGATAGCCTGGAGCCTCGCCACATGTGCCGCCCCGGGCCTTAGCAACATATCTAGGCCCTCCACACATACTCCATGGCAGTGCATGTGCGTCTCCCTTTGCTGGTGCCCTGACGTAGTGCAGGGATAGCCAGGAGCCTCGCCACATGTGCTGCCACGGGCCTCAGCAACATATCTAGGCCATCCACACACACTCCATGGGAGTGCATGTGCGTCTCCCATTGTTGGTGCCCTGACGCAGTGCACGGATAGCCAGGAGCCTTGCCACATGTGCCGCCAGGGCCTTAGCAACATATCTAGGCCCCCCACACACACTCCATGGCAGTGCATGTGCGTCTCCGATTGCTGGTGCCCTAACGTAGTGCAGGGATAGAAAGGAGCCTCGCCACATGTACCGCCCCGGGCCTCAGCAACATATCGACGTCCTCCATACACACTCCATGGGAGTGCATGTGCGTCTCCCATTGCTGGTGCCCTGACGCAGTGCAAGGATAGCCAGGAGCCTCGCCACATGTGCCGCCCCGGGCCTCACCCACATATCTACGCCCTCCACATACACTCCATGGGAGTGCAAGGATGGCCAGGAGCCTCACCACATGTGCCGCCCCTGGCTTCAGCAACATATCTAGGCTCTCCACACACACTCCATGGGAGCGCAAGGATGGCCAGGAGTCTCGCCACCTGTGCCGTCCCGGGGCCTCATCAACATATCTGCGCCCTCCGCACACACTCCATGGCAGTGTGTGTGCATCTCCCATTGCTGGTGCCCTGACGCAGTGCAGGGATATCCAGGATCCTCACCTCATGTGCCGCCCCGGGCCTCAGCAACATATCTAGGCCCTCCACACACACTCCATGGGAGAGCAAGGATGGCCAGGAGCCTCGCCACTAGTGCCGCCCAGGGGCCTCAGCAACATATCTATGCCCTCCACACACACTCCATGGGAGTGCATGTGCGTCTCCCATTGCTGGTGCCCTGACGTAGTGCAGGGATAGCCTGGAGCCTCGCCACATGTGCCGCCCCGGGCCTCAGCAACATATCTAGGCCCTCCACACATACTCCATGGCAGTGCATGTGCGTCTCCCTTTGCTGGTGCCATGACGTAGTGCAGGGATAGCCAAGAGCCTCACCACATGTGCCGCCCTGGGCCTCAGCAACATATCTAGGCCCTCCACACACACTCCATGGGAGTGCATGTGCGTCTCCCATTGCTGGTGCCCTGACGCAGTGCAGGGATTGCCAGGAGCCTCGCCACATGTGCCGCCCCGGACCTCAGCAACATATCTAGGCCCTCCACACACACTCCATGGGAGTGCATGTGCGTCTCCCATTGCTGGTGCCCTGACGCAGTGCAGGGATAGCCAGGATCCTCGCCACATGTGCCCCCCAGGGCCTCAGCAACATATCTAGGCCCTCCATACACACTCCATGGGAGTGCATTTGCGTCTCCCATTGCTGGTGCCCTGACGCAGTGCAGGGATAGCAAGGGGCCTCGCCACATGTGCCTTCCCTGGGTCTCAGCAACAAATTTAGGCCCTCCACACACACTCCATGGGAGTGCAAGGATGGCCAGGAGCCTCACCACATGGGCCGCCCCGGGCCTCAGCAACATATCTACGCCCTTCACACACACTCCATGGGAGTGCAAGGATTGCCAGGAGCCTCGCCACATGTGCCGCCCCGGGGCCTCAGCAACATATCTAGGCCCTCCACACACTCCATAGGAGTGCATGTTCGTCTCCCATTGCTGGGCCCCTGACGCAGTGCAGGGATAGCCAGGAGCTTCGCCACATGTGCCGCCCGGTCCTCAGCAACATATCTAGGCCCTCCACAAACACTCCCTGGGAGTGCATTTGCGTCTCACATTGCTGGTGCCCTGACGCAGTGCAAGGCTGAGAATCGCCACCTGTGCCCCTTCCGGGCCTCAGCAACATATCTAGGCCCTCCACGCACACTCCATGGGAGTGCATGTGTGTCTCCCATTGCTGGTGCCCTGACGCAGTGCAGGGATAGCCAGTCAGCCTCGCCACATGTGCCGCCCCGGGCCTCAGCAACATATCTAGGCCCTCCACACACACTCCATGGGAGTGCATGTGCGTCTCCCATGTTCGTGCCCTGATGTAGTGCAGGGATAGCCAGGAGCCTCGCCACATTTGCCGCCCCAGGCCTCAGCAACATATCTAGACCCTACACACACACTCCATGGGAGTGCACGTGCGTCTCCCATTGCTGGTGCCCTGATGCAGTGCAGGGATTGCCAGGAACCTCGCCACATGTGCCACCCTGGGCCTCAGCAACATAACTAGACCCTCCACACGCACAGTATGGGAGTGCATGTGCGCCTCCCATTGCTGGTGCCCTGACGCAGTGCAGGGATTGCCAGGGGCCTCACCACATGTGCCGTCCGGGGGTCTCAGCAACATATCTGCACCCTCAGCAGACAATCCATGGGAGTGCATGTGTGTCTCCCATTGATGGTGCCCTGACGCAGTGCAGGGATAGCCAGGAGCCTCGCCACTTGTGCCACCCCGGGCCTCAGCAACATATCTAGGCCCTCCACACACACTCCATGGGAGTGCATGTGCGTCTCCCATTGCTGGTGCCCTGACGCAGTGCAGGGATAGCCAGGAGCCTCGCCACATGTGCCGCCCCGGGGACTCAGCAACAAATTTAGGCCCTCCACACACACTCCATGGGAGTGCAAGGATGGCCAGGAGCCTCACCACATGTGCCGCCCCGGGCCTCAGCAACATATCTACGCCCTTCACACACACTCCATGGGAGTGCAAGGATTGCCAGGAGCCTCGCCACATGTGCCGCCCCGGGGCCTCAGCAACATATCTAGGCCCTCCACACACTCCATAGGAGTGCATGTTCGTCTCCCATTGCTGGGCCCCTGACGCAGTGCAGGGATAGCCAGGAGCTTCGCCACATGTGCCGCCCGGTCCTCAGCAACATATCTAGGCCCTCCACAAACACTCCCTGGGAGTGCATTTGCGTCTCACATTGCTGGTGCCCTGACGCAGTGCAAGGCGGAGCCTCGCCACCTGTGCCCCCCCGGGGCTCAGCAACATATCTAGGCCCTCCACGCACACTCCATGGGAGTGCATGTGTGTCTCCCATTGCTGGTGCCCTGACGCAGTGCAGGGATAGCCAGTCAGCCTCGCCACATGTGCCGCCCCGGGCCTCAGCAACATATCTAGGCCCTCCACACACACTCCATGGGAGTGCATGTGCGTCTCCCATGTTCGTGCCCTGATGTAGTGCAGGGATAGCCAGGAGCCTCGCCACATTTGCCGCCCCAGGCCTCAGCAACATATCTAGACCCTACACACACACTCCATGGGAGTGCACGTGCGTCTCCCATTGCTTGTGCCCTGATGCAGTGCAGGGATTGCCAGGAACCTCGCCACATGTGCCACCCTGGGCCTCAGCAACATATCTAGACCCTCCACACGCACAGTATGGGAGTGCATGTGCGTCTCCCATTGCTGGTGCCCTGACGCAGTGCAGGGATTGCCAGGGGCCTCACCACATGTGCCGTCCGGGGGTCTCAGCAACATATCTGCACCCTCAGCAGACAATCCATGGGAGTGCATGTGTGTCTCCCATTGATGGTGCCCTTATGCAGCGCAGGGATGGCCAGGAGCCTCGCCACATCTGCTGCCCCGGGCCTCAGCAACATATCTAGGCTCTCCACACACACTCCATGGGAGTGCATGTGCGTCTCCCATTGCTGGTGCCCTGACGCAGTGCAGGGATAGCCAGTCAGCCTCGCCACATGTGCCGCCCCGGGCCTCAGCAACATATCTAGGCCCTCCACACACACTCCATGGGAGTGCATGTGCGTCTCCCATGTTCGTGCCCTGATGTAGTGCAGGGATAGCCAGGAGCCTCGCCACATTTGCCGCCCCAGGCCTCAGCAACATATCTAGACCCTACACACACACTCCATGGGAGTGCACGTGCGTCTCCCATTGCTGGTGCCCTGATGCAGTGCAGGGATTGCCAGGAACCTCGCCACATGTGCCACCCTGGGCCTCAGCAACATATCTAGACCCTCCACACGCACAGTATGGGAGTGCATTTGCGTCTCCCATTGCTGGTGCCCTGACGCAGTGCAGGGATTGCCAGGGGCCTCACCACATGTGCCGTCCGGGGGTCTCAGCAACATATCTGCACCCTCAGCAGACAATCCATGTGAGTGCATGTGTGTCTCCAATTGCTGGTGCCCTGACGCAGTGCAGGGCGGGCCAGGAGCTTCGCCACATGTGCCGTCCCGGGGCCTCAGCAACATATCTGCGTCCTTCGCACACACTCCATGGGAGTGCATGTGCGTCTCCCATTGCTGGTGCCCTGACGCAGTGCAGGGATAGCCAGGAGCCTCGCCACATGTCCCAACCCGGGCCTCAGCAACATATCTAGGTCCTCCACACACACTCCATGGGAGTGCATGTGCGTCTCCCATTGCTAGTGCCCTGACGCAGTGCAGGGATAGCCAGGAGCCTCGCCACATGTGCCGCCCCGGGGACTCAGCAACAAATCTAGGCCCTCCACACACACTCCATGGGAGTGCAAGGATGGCCAGGAGCCTAACCACATGTGCCGCCCCGGGCCTCAGCAACATATCTAGGCCCTCCACACACACTTCATGGGAGTGCAAGGATGGCCAGGAGCCTCGCCACATGTGCCGCCCCGGGGCCTCAGCAACATATCTAGGCCCTCCACACACACTCCATAGGAGTGCATGTGCGTCTCCCATTGCTGGTGCCCTGATGTAGTGTAGGGATAGCCAGGAGCCTCGCCACATGTGCCGCCCCGGGCCTCAGCAACATTTCTAGGCCCTCCACACACACTTCATGGGAGTGCATGTGCATCTCCCATTGGTGGTGCCCTGACGCAGTGCAGGGATAGCCAGGAGCCTCACCACATGTGCCTCCCCGGGCTTCAGCAACATGTCTATGCCCTCCATGCACACTCCATGGGAGTGCATGTGCGTCTCCCATTCCTGGTGCCCTGACGCAGTGCAGGGAAGGCCAGGAGCCTCACCACATGTGCCGCCCCAGGCCTCAGCAACATATCTAGGCCCTCCACACACACTCAATGGGAGTGCATGTGTGTCTCCCATTGCTGGTGCCCTGATGCAGTGCAGGGATAGCCATAAACCTCGCACATGTGGCGCCCCGGGCCTCAGCAACATATCTAGGCCCTCCGCACACACTCCATGGGAGTGCAGGTGCGTCTCCCATTGCTGGTGCCCTGAAGCAGTGCAAGGATGGCCAGGAGCCTCGCCACATGTGCCGCCCCGAGGAATCAACAACATATCTTGGCCCTCCACACACACTCTATGGGAGTGCATGTGCGCCTCCCATTGCTTGTGCCCTTCTGCAGTGCAAGGATAGCCAGGAGCCTCGCCACATGTGCCACCCCGGGCCTCAGCAACATATCTAGGCCCTCCACACACACTCCATGGGAGTGCATGTGCGTCTCACATTGCTGGTGCCCTGACGCAGTGCAGGGATAGCCAGGAGCCTCGCCACATGTGCACCCCGGGCCTCAGCAACATATCTAGGCCCTCCATACACACTCCATGGGAGTGCATGTGCTTCTCCCATTGCTGGTGCCCTGACGCAGTGCAGGGATAGCCAGGAGCCTCGCCACATGTGCCTTCCCGGGGCCTCAGCAACATATCTGCGCCCTCCGCAGACACTCCATGGGAGGGCATGTGTGTCTCCCATTGCTGGTCCCCTGACGCAGTGCAGGGATGGCCAGGAGCCTCCCAACATGTGCCGTCCCGGGGCCTCAGCAACATATCTGCGCCCTCCGCACACACTCCATGGCAGTGCGTGTGCGTATACCATTGCTGGTGCCCTGACGCAGTGCAGGGATAGCCAGGAGCCTTGCCACATGTGCCGCCCGGGCCTCAGCAACATATCTAGGCCCCCCACACACACTCCATGGCAGTGCATGTGCGTCTCCGATTGCTGGTGCCCTGACGTAGTGCAGGGATAGCCAGGAGCCTAGCCACATGTGTCGCCCCAGGCCTCAGCAACATATCTACACCATCCATACACACTCCATGGGAGAGCATGTGCGTCTCCCATTGCTGGTGCCCTGATGCAGTGCAAGGATAGATCGAAGCCTCGCCACATGTGCCACCCCGGGCCTCACCCACATATCTATGCCCTCCACACAAACTCCTTGGGAGTGCAAGGATGGCCAGGAGCCTCACCACATGTGCCCCCCCGGGGCCTCAGCAACATATCTAGGCCCTCCACACACACTCCATGGGAGTGCATGTGCGTCTCCCATTGCTGGTGCCCAGACGTAGTGCAGGGATAGCCAGGAGCCTCGCCACATGTGCCGCCCCGGGCCTCAGCAACATATTTAGGCCCTCCACAGACACTCCATGGCAGTGCATGTGCGTCTCCCATTACTGGTGCCCTGACGTAGTGCAGGGATAGCCAGGAGCACGCCACATGTGCCTTTTCCGGGCCTCAGCAAAATATCTAGGCCCTCTACACAAACTCCATGGCAGTGCATGTGTGTCTCCCATTGCTGGTGCCCTGAAAGAGTGCAGGGATAGCCAGGAGCCACACCACATGTGCCCCCCCGGGCCTCAGCAACATATCTAGGCCCTCCATACACACTCCATGGGCGTGCATGTGCGTCTCCGATTGCTGGTGCCCTGACGTAGTGCAGGGATAGCCAGGAGCCTCGCCACATGTGCCGCCCCGGGCCTCAGAAACATATCTAGGCCCTCCACACACACTCCATGGGAGTGCATGTGCGTCTCCCATTGCTGGTGCCCTGACGCAGTGCAAGGATAGATCGGAGCCTCGCCACATGTGCCGCCCCGGGCCTCACCCACATATCTATGCCCTCCACACAAACTCCTTGGGAGTGCAAGGATGGCCAGGAGCCTCACCACATGTGCCGCCCCTGGCTTCAGCAACATATCTAGGCACTCCATACACACACCATGGGAGTGCAAGGATGGCCAGGAGCCTCATCACTAGTGCCGCCCCGGGGCCTCAGCAACATATCTAGGCCCTCCACACACACTCCATGGGAGTGCATGTGCGTCTCCCATTGCTGGTGCCCTGACGTAGTGCAGGGATAGCCAGGAGCCTCGCCACATATGCCGCCCCGGGCCTCAGCAACATATCTAGGCACTCCACACACACTCCATGGCAGTGCATGTGCGTCTCCCATTGCTGGTGCCCTGACGTAGTGCAGGGATAGCCAGGAGCCACTCCACATGTGCTGCCCCGGGCTTCAGCAACATATCTAGGCCCTCCACATACACTCCATGGGAGCGCAAGGATGGCCAGGTGTCTCGCCACCTGTGCCGTCCGGGGGCCTCAGCAACATATCTCCGCCCTCCGCACACACTCCATGGCAGTGCGTGTGCGTCTCCCATTGCTGGTGCCCTGACGCAGTGCAGGGATATCCAGGAGCCTCACCACATGTGCCGCCCCGGGCCTCAGCAAAATATCTAGGCCCTCCACACACACTCCATCGGAGTGCAAAGATGGCCAGGAGCCTCACCACATGTGCCTCCCCGGGCCTCAGCAACATATCTAGGCCCTCCACACACACTCCATGGGAGAGCAAGGATGGCCGGGAGCCTCACCACTAGTGCCGCCCCGGGCCTCAGCAACATATCTAGGCCCTCCACACACACTCCATGGGAGTGCATGTTCGTCTCCCATTGCTGGTGCCCTGACGCAGTGCAGGGATAGCCAGGAGCCTCGCCACATGTGCCGCCCCGGGCCTCAGCAACATATCTAGGCCCTCCACACACACTCCATGGGAGTGCATGTGCGCCTCCCATTGCTGGTGCCCTGACGCAGTGCAGGGATAGCCAGGGGCCT
Organism: Ambystoma mexicanum; assembly: GCF_040938575.1. NCBI lineage: Eukaryota > Metazoa > Chordata > Amphibia > Caudata > Ambystomatidae > Ambystoma > Ambystoma mexicanum. The sequence continues at coordinate 35,858,028 of NC_090935.1, read as the reverse complement.
CGCCACATGTGCTGCCCCGGGCCTCAGCAACATATCCAGGCCCTCCACACACACTCCATGGGAGTGCATGTGCGTCTCCCATTGCTGGTGCCCTGATGCAGTGCAGGGATAGCCAGGATCCTCGCCACATGTGCCCCCCTGGGCCTCAGCAACATATTTAGGCCCTCCATACACACTCCATGGGAGTGCATGTGCGTCTCCCATTGCTGGTGCCCTGATGCAGTGCAGGGATAGCCAGGGACCTCGCCACATGTGCCGTCCCTGGGTCTCAGCAACATATCTGCACCCTCAGCAGACAATCCATGGGAGTGCATGTGTGTCTCCCATTGCTGGTGCCCTGACGCAGTGCAGGGAGGGCCAGGAGCCTCGCCACATGTGCCGTCCCGGGGCCTCAGCAACATATCTGCGTCCTCCGCACACACTCCATGGGAGTGCATGTGCGTCTCCCATTGCTGGTGCCCTGACGCAGTGCAGGGATAGCCAGGAGCCTCGCCACATGTGCCGCCCCGGGGCTCAGCAACATATCTAGGCCCTCCACACACAGTCCATGGGAGTGCATGTGCGCCTCCCATTGCTGGTGCCCTGACGCAGTGCAGGGATGGCCATGAGCCTCGCCACATGTGCCGCCCCGAGCATCAACAACATATCTAGGCCCTCCACACACACTTCATGGGATTGCATGTGCGTCTCCCATTGCTGGTGCCCTGACGCAGTGCAGGGATAGCCAGGAGCATTGCCCCATGTGCCTCCCCGGGGCCTCAGCAACATATCTACGCCCTCCACACACACTCCATGGCAGTGCGTGTGTGTCTTCCATTGCTGGTGCCCTGACGCAGTGCAGGGAAAGCCAGGAGCCTTGCCACATGTGCCGCCCCAGGCCTCAGCAACAAATCTATGCCCCCCACACACACTCCATGGCAGTGCATGTGCGTCTCCGATTGCTGGTGCCCTGACGTAGTGCAGGGATAGCCAGGAGCCTCGCCACATGTGCCGCCCGGACCTCAGCAACATATCTACACCATCCATACACACTCCATGGGAGTGCATGTGAGTCTCCCATTGCTGGTGCCCTGACGCAGTGCGAGGATAGATCGGAGCCTCGCCACATGTGCCGCCCCGGCCTCACCCACATATCTATGCCCTCCACACAAACTCCATGGGAGTGCAAGGATGGCCAGGAGCCTCACCACATGTGCCGCCCCTGGCTTCAGCAACATATCTAGGCACTCCAAACACACTCCATGGGAATGCAAGGATGGCCAGGAGCCTCGCCACATGTGCCGCCCCGGACCTCAGCAACATATCTAGGCCCTCCACACACACTCGATGGCAGTGCATGTGCGTCTCCCATTGCTGGTGCCCTGACGCAGTGCGAGGATAGATCGGAGCCTCGCCACATGTGCCGCCCCGGGCCTCACCCACATATCTATGCCCTTCACACAAACTCCATGGGAGTGCATGGATGGCCAGGAGCCTCACCACATGTGCCGCCCCTGGCTTCAGCAACATATCTAGGCACTCCAAACACACTCCATGGGAGTGCAAGAATGGCCAGGAGCCTCATCACTAGTGCCGCCCCGGGGCCTCAGCAACATATCTAGGCCCTCCACACACACTCCATGGGAGTGCATGTGCGTGTCCCATTGCTGGTGCCCTGTCGTAGTGCAGGGATAGCCAGGAGCCTCGCCACATGTGCCGCCCCGGGCCTCAGCAACATATCTAGGCCCTCCACACACACTCCATGGCAGTGCATGTGCGTCTCCCATTGCTGGTGCCCTGACGTAGTGCAGGGATACCCAGGAGCCTCGCCAAATGTGCCGCCCCGTGCCTCAGCAACATATCTAGGCCCTCCACACACACTCCATGGGAGTGCATGTGCGCCTCCCATTGCTGGTGCCCTGACGCAGTGCAGGGATAGCCAGGGGCCTCGCCACATGTGCTGCCCCGGGCCTCAGCAACATATCCAGGCCCTCCACACACACTCCATGGGAGTGCATGTGCGTCTCCCATTGCTGGAGCCCTGACGCAGTGCAGGGATAGCCAGGATCCTCGCCACATGTGCCCCCCTGGGCCTCAGCAACATATTTAGGCCCTCCATACACACTCCATGGGAGTGCATGTGCGTCTCCCATTGCTGGTGCCCTGATGCAGTGCAGGGATAGCCAGGGACATCGCCACATGTGCCGTCCCTGGGTCTCAGCAACATATCTGCACCCTCAGCAGACAATCCATGGGAGTGCATGTGTGTCTCCCATTGCTGGTGCCCTGACGCAGTGCAGGGAGGGCCAGGAGCCTCGCCACATGTGCCGTCCCGGGGCCTCAGCAACATATCTGCGTCCTCCGCACACACTCCATGGGAGTGCATGTGCGTCTCCCATTGCTGGTGCCCTGACGCAGTGCAGGGATAGCCAGGAGCCTCGCCACATGTGCCGCCCCGAGCATCAACAACATATCTAGGCCCTCCACACACACTTCATGGGATTGCATGTGCGTCTCCCATTGCTGGTGCCCTGACGCAGTGCAGGGATAGCCAGGAGCATTGCCCCATGTGCCTCCCCGGGGCCTCAGCAACATATCTACGCCCTCCACACACACTCCATGGCAGTGCGTGTGTGTCTCCCATTGCTGGTGCCCTGACGCAGTGCAGGGAAAGCCAGGAGCCTTGCCACATGTGCCGCCCCAGGCCTCAGCAACAAATCTAGGCCCCCCACACACACTCCATGGCAGTGCATGTGCGTCTCCGATTGCTGGTGCCCTGACGTAGTGCAGGGATAGCCAGGAGCCTCGCCACATGTGCCGCCCGGACCTCAGCAACATATCTACACCATCCATACACACTCCATGGGAGTGCATGTGAGTCTCCCATTGCTGGTGCCCTGACGCAGTGCGAGGATAGATCGGAGCCTCGCCACATGTGCCGCCCCGGCCTCACCCACATATCTATGCCCTCCACACAAACTCCATGGGAGTGCAAGGATGGCCAGGAGCCTCACCACATGTGCCGCCCCTGGCTTCAGCAACATATCTAGGCACTCCAAACACACTCCATGGGAATGCAAGGATGGCCAGGAGCCTCGCCACATGTGCCGCCCCGGACCTCAGCAACATATCTAGGCCCTCCACACACACTCGATGGCAGTGCATGTGCGTCTCCCATTGCTGGTGCCCTGACGCAGTGCGAGGATAGATCGGAGCCTCGCCACATGTGCCGCCCCGGGCCTCACCCACATATCTATGCCCTTCACACAAACTCCATGGGAGTGCATGGATGGCCAGGAGCCTCACCACATGTGCCGCCCCTGGCTTCAGCAACATATCTAGGCACTCCAAACACACTCCATGGGAGTGCAAGAATGGCCAGGAGCCTCATCACTAGTGCCGCCCCGGGGCCTCAGCAACATATCTAGGCCCTCCACACACACTCCATGGGAGTGCATGTGCGTGTCCCATTGCTGGTGCCCTGTCGTAGTGCAGGGATAGCCAGGAGCCTCGCCACATGTGCCGCCCCGGGCCTCAGCAACATATCTAGGCCCTCCACAAACACTCCATGGCAGTGCATGTGCGTCTCCCATTGCTGGTGCCCTGACGTAGTGCAGGGATACCCAGGAGCCTCGCCAAATGTGCCGCCCCGTGCCTCAGCAACATATCTAGGCCCTCCACACACACTCCATGGGAGTGCATGTGCGCCTCCCATTGCTGGTGCCCTGACGCAGTGCAGGGATAGCCAGGAGCCTCGCCACATGTGCCGCCCCGGGCCTCAGCAACATATCTAGGCCCTCCACACACACTCCATGGGAGTGCATGTGCGCCTCCCATTGCTGGTGCCCTGACGCAGTGCAGGGATAGCCAGGAGCCTCGTCACATGTGCCGCCCCGGGCCTCAGCAACATATCTAGGCCCTCCACACACACTCCATGGGAGTGCATGTGCATCTCCCATTGGTGGTGCCCTGACGCAGTGCAGGGATGGCCAGGAGCCTCGCCACATGTGCCGTCCTGGGCCTCAGCAACATATCTACGCCCTCCACACACACTCCATGGGAGTGCATGTGCGTCTCCCATTGCTGGTGCTGCGCACGCAGTGCAGGGATAGCCAGGAGCCTTGCCACATGTGCCGCCCCGGGCCTCAGCAACATGTCTATGCCCTCCATGCACACTCCATGGGAGTGCATGTGCGTCTCCCATTCCTGGTGCCCTGACACAGTGCATGGATAGCCATAAACCTCGCACATGTGCCGTCCCGGGCCTCAGCAACATATCTAGGCCCTCCGCACACACTCCATGGGAGTGCATGTACGCCTCCCATTGCTGGTGCCCTGACGCAGTGCAGGGATTGCCGAGAGCCTCGCCACATGTGTCGCCCCGGGCCTCAGCAACATATCTAGGCCCTCAACAAACACTCCATGGGAGTGCATGTACGCCTCCCATTGCTGGTGCCCTGACGCAGTGCAGGGATTGCCGAGAGCCTCGCCACATGTGCCGCCCCGGGCCTCAGCAACATATCTAGGCCCTCCACGCACACTCCATGGGAGTGCATGTGCATCTCCCATGCTCGTGCCCTGATGTAGTGCAGGGATAGCCAGGAGCCTCGCCACATGTGCCGCCCCGGGGCTCAGCAACATATCTAGGCCCTCCACACACACGCCATTGCAGTGCATGTGCATCTCATATTGCTGGTGCCCTGACGCAGTGCAGGGATAGCCAGGAGCCTCACCACAGTTGCCGCCCCGGGCCTCAGCAACATATCTAGGCCCTCCACACACACTCCATGGGAGTGCATGTGCGTCTCCCATTGCTGGTGCCCAGACGCAGTGGAGGGATAGCCAGGAGCCTCGCCACATGTGCCGCCGCGGGGCCTCAGCAACATATCTAGGCCCTCCACACATACTCCATGGCAGTGCATGTGCGTCTCCCTTTGCTCGTGCCCTGACGCAGTGCAGGGATAGCCAGGAGCCTCACCACAGGTGCCGCCCCGGGCCTCAGCAACATATCTATGCCCTCCAAACACACTCCATGGGAGTGCATGTGCGTCTCCCATTGCTGGTGCCCTGACGCAGTGCAGGGATAACCTGGAGCCTCACCACATGTGCCACCCCGGGCCTCAGCAACATATCTAGGCCCGCCACACATACTCCATGGCATTGCATGTGCGTCTCTCTTTGCTGGTGCCCTGACATAGCGCAGGGATAGCCAGGAGCCTCGTCACATGTGCCGCCCCGGGCCTCAGCAACATATCTAGGCCCTCCACACACACTCCTTGGGAGTGCATGTACGCCTCCCACTGCTGGTGCCCTGACGCAGTGCATGGATAGCCAGGAGCCTCACCACATGTGCTGCCCCGTGCCTCAGCAACATATCTACGCCCTCCACACACACTCCATGGTAGTGCATGTGCGCCTCCCATCGCTGGTGGCCTGACGCAGTGCAGGGATAGCCAGGAGCCTCGCCACATTTGCCGCCCCGGGCCTCAGCAACATATCTAGACCCTCCACACACACTCCATGGGAGTGCACGTGCGTCTCCCATTGCTGGTGCCCTGATGCAGTGCAGGGATAGCCAGGAACCTCGCCACATGAGCCGCCCTGGGCCTCAGCAACATATCTAGGTCCTCCGCACACACTCCATGGGAGCGCATGTGCGTCTCCCATTGCTGGTGCCCTGACGCAGTGCAAGGATGGCGAGGAGCCTCGCCACATGTGCTGCTCTGGGGACTCAACAACATATCTAGGCCCTCCACACACACACTATGGGAGTGCATGTGCATCTCCCATTGCTGGTGCCCTGACGCAGTGCAAGGATAGCCAGGAGCCTTGCTACATGTGCCGCCCCGGGCCTCAGCAACATATCTAGGCCCTCCACACACACTCCATGGGAGTGCATGTGCGTCTCCCATTGCTGGTGCCCTGACGGAGTGCGGGGATAGCCAGGATCCTCGCCACATGTGCCCACCCGGGCATCAGCAACATATCTAGGCCCTCCATACACACTCCATGGGAGTGCATGTGCGTCTCCCATTGCTGGTGCCCTGAAGCAGTACAGGGATAGCCAGGGGCCTCGCCACATGTGCCGTCCCTGGGTCTCAGCAACATATCTGCACCCTCAGCAGACAATCCATGTGAGTGCATGTGTGTCTCCAATTGCTGGTGCCCTGACGCAGTGCAGGGCGGGCCAGGAGCTTCGCCACATGTGCCGTCCCGGGGCCTCAGCAACATATCTGCGTCCTCCGCACACACTCCATGGGAGTGCATGTGCGTCTCCCATTGCTGGTGCCCTTATGCAGCGCAGGGATGGCCAGGAGCCTTGCCACATGTGCCGCCCCGGGCCTCAGCAACATATCTAGGTCCTCCACACACACTCCATGGGAGTGCATGTGCGTCTCCCATTGCTGGTGCCCTGACGCAGTGCAGGGATAGCCAGGAGCCTCGCCACATGTCCCAACCCGGGCCTCAGCAACATATCTAGGTCCTCCACACACACTCCATGGGAGTGCATGTGCGTCTCCCATTGCTAGTGCCCTGACGCAGTGCAGGGATAGCCAGGAGCCTCGCCACATGTGCCGCCCCGGGGACTCAGCAACAAATCTAGGCCCTCCACACACACTCCATGGGAGTGCAAGGATGGCCAGGAGCCTGGCCACATGTGCCGCCCCGGGCCTCAGCAACATATCTAGGCCCTCCACACACACTTCATGGGAGTGCAAGGATGGCCAGGAGCCTCGCCACATGTGCCGCCCCGGGGCCTCAGCAACATATCTAGGCCCTCCACACACACTCCATAGGAGTGCATGTGCGTCTCCCATTGCTGGTGCCCTGATGTAGTGCAGGGATAGCCAGGAGCCTCGCCACATGTGCCGCCCCGGGCCTCAGCAACATTTCTAGGCCCTCCACACACACTTCATGGGAGTGCATGTGCATCTCCCATTGGTGGTGCCCTGACGCAGTGCAGGGATAGCCAGGAGCCTCACCACATGTGCCTCCCCGGGCTTCAGCAACATGTCTATGCCCTCCATGCACACTCCATGGGAGTGCATGTGCGTCTCCCATTCCTGGTGCCCTGACGCAGTGCAGGGAAGGCCAGGAGCCTCACCACATGTGCCGCCCCAGGCCTCAGCAACATATCTAGGCCCTCCACACACACTCAATGGGAGTGCATGTGTGTCTCCCATTGCTGGTGCCCTGATGCAGTGCAGGGATAGCCATAAACCTCGCACAAGTGCCGCCCCGGGCCTCAGCAACATATCTAGGCCCTCCGCACACACTCCATGGGAGTGCAGGTGCGTCTCCCATTGCTGGTGCCCTGAAGCAGTGCAAGGATGGCCAGGAGCCTCGCCACATGTGCCGCCCCGAGAAATCAACAGCATATCTAGGCCCTCCACACACACTCTATGGGAGTGCATGTGCGCCTCCCATTGCTTGTGCCCTTCTGCAGTGCAAGGATAGCCAGGAGCCTCGCCACATGTGCCGCCCCGGGCCTCAGCAACATATCTAGGCCCTCCACACACACTCCATGGGAGTGCATGTGCGTCTCCCATTGCTGGTGCCCTGACGCAGTGCAGGGATAGCCAGGAGCCTCGCCACGTGTGCACCCCGGGCCTCAGCAACATATCTAGGCCCTCCATACACACTCCATGGGAGTGCATGTGCGTCTCCCATTGCTGGTGCCCTGACGCAGTGCAGGGATAGCCAGGAGCCTCGCCACATGTGCCTTCCCGGGGCCTCAGCAACATATCTGCGCCCTCCGCAGACACTCCATGGGAGGGCATGTGTGTCTCCCATTGCTGGTCCCCTGACGCAGTGCAGGGATGGCCAGGAGCCTCCCAACATGTGCCGTCCCGGGGCCTCAGCAACATATCTGCGCCCTCCGCACACACTCCATGGGAGGGCATGTGTGTCTCCCATTGCTGGTCCCCTGACGCAGTGCAGGGATAGCCAGGAGCCTCGCCACATGTGCCGCCCCGGGACTCAACAACATATCTAGGCCCTCCACACACACACTATGGGAGTGCATGTGCATCTCCCATTGCTGGTGCCCTGACGCAGTGCAAGGATAGCCAGGAGCCTTGCTACATGTGCCGCCCCGGGCCTCAGCAACATATCTAGGCCCTCCACACACACTCCATGGGAGTGCATGTGCGTCTCCCATTGCTGGTGCCCTGACGGAGTGCGGGGATAGCCAGGATCCTCGCCACATGTGCCCACCCGGGCATCAGCAACATATCTAGGCCCTCCATACACACTCCATGGGAGTGCATGTGCGTCTCCCATTGCTGGTGCCCTGAAGCAGTACAGGGATAGCCAGGGGCCTCGCCACATGTGCCGTCCCTGGGTCTCAGCAACATATCTGCACCCTCAGCAGACAATCCATGTGAGTGCATGTGTGTCTCCAATTGCTGGTGCCCTGACGCAGTGCAGGGCGGGCCAGGAGCTTCGCCACATGTGCCGTCCCGGGGCCTCAGCAACATATCTGCGTCCTCCGCACACACTCCATGGGAGTGCATGTGCGTCTCCCATTGCTGGTGCCCTTATGCAGCGCAGGGATGGCCAGGAGCCTTGCCACATGTGCCGCCCCGGGCCTCAGCAACATATCTAGGTCCTCCACACACACTCCATGGGAGTGCATGTGCGTCTCCCATTGCTGGTGCCCTGACGCAGTGCAGGGATAGCCAGGAGCCTCGCCACATGTCCCAACCCGGGCCTCAGCAACATATCTAGGTCCTCCACACACACTCCATGGGAGTGCATGTGCGTCTCCCATTGCTAGTGCCCTGACGCAGTGCAGGGATAGCCAGGAGCCTCGCCACATGTGCCGCCCCGGGGACTCAGCAACAAATCTAGGCCCTCCACACACACTCCATGGGAGTGCAAGGATGGCCAGGAGCCTAACCACATGTGCCGCCCCGGGCCTCAGCAACATATCTAGGCCCTCCACACACACTTCATGGGAGTGCAAGGATGGCCAGGAGCCTCGCCACATGTGCCGCCCCGGGGCCTCAGCAACATATCTAGGCCCTCCACACACACTCCATAGGAGTGCATGTGCGTCTCCCATTGCTGGTGCCCTGATGTAGTGCAGGGATAGCCAGGAGCATCGCCACATGTGCCGCCCCGGGCCTCAGCAACATTTCTAGGCCCTCCACACACACTTCATGGGAGTGCATGTGCATCTCCCATTGGTGGTGCCCTGACGCAGTGCAGGGATAGCCAGGAGCCTCACCACATGTGCCTCCCCGGGCTTCAGCAACATGTCTATGCCCTCCATGCACACTCCATGGGAGTGCATGTGCGTCTCCCATTCCTGGTGCCCTGACGCAGTGCAGGGAAGGCCAGGAGCCTCACCACATGTGCCGCCCCAGGCCTCAGCAACATATCTAGGCCCTCCACACACACTCAATGGGAGTGCATGTGTGTCTCCCATTGCTGGTGCCCTGATGCAGTGCAGGGATAGCCATAAACCTCGCACAAGTGCCGCCCCGGGCCTCAGCAACATATCTAGGCCCTCCGCACTCACTCCATGGGAGTGCAGGTGCGTCTCCCATTGCTGGTGCCCTGAAGCAGTGCAAGGATGGCCAGGAGCCTCGCCACATGTGCCGCCCCGAGGAATCAACAACATATCTAGGCCCTCCACACACACTCTATGGGAGTGCATGTGCGCCTCCCATTGCTTGTGCCCTTCTGCAGTGCAAGGATAGCCAGGAGCCTCGCCACATGTGCCGCCCCGGGCCTCAGCAACATATCTAGGCCCTCCACACACACTCCATGGGAGTGCATGTGCGTCTCCCATTGCTGGTGCCCTGACGCAGTGCAGGGATAGCCAGGAGCCTCGCCACGTGTGCACCCCGGGCCTCAGCAACATATCTAGGCCCTCCATACACACTCCATGGGAGTGCATGTGCGTCTCCCATTGCTGGTGCCCTGACGCAGTGCAGGGATAGCCAGGAGCCTCGCCACATGTGCCTTCCCGGGGCCTCAGCAACATATCTGCGCCCTCCGCAGACACTCCATGGGAGGGCATGTGTGTCTCCCATTGCTGGTCCCCTGACGCAGTGCAGGGATGGCCAGGAGCCTCCCAACATGTGCCGTCCCGGGGCCTCAGCAACATATCTGCGCCCTCCGCACACACTCCATGGCAGTGCGTGTGCGTATACCATTGCTGGTGCCCTGACGCAGTGCAGGGATAGCCAGGAGCCTTGCCACATGTGCCGCCCGGGCCTCAGCAACATATCTAGGCCCCCCACACACACTCCATGGCAGTGCATGTGCGTCTCCGATTGCTGGTGCCCTGACGTAGTGCAGGGATAGCCAGGAGCCTAGCCACATGTGTCGCCCCGGGCCTCAGCAACATATCTACACCATCCATACACACTCCATGGGAGAGCATGTGCGTCTCCCATTGCTGGTGCCCTGATGCAGTGCAAGGATAGATCGAAGCCTCGCCACATGTGCCACCCCGGGCCTCACCCACATATCTATGCCCTCCACACAAACTCCTTGGGAGTGCAAGGATGGCCAGGAGCCTCACCACATGTGCCCCCCCGGGGCCTCAGCAACATATCTAGGCCCTCCACACACACTCCATGGGAGTGCATGTGCGTCTCCCATTGCTGGTGCCCAGACGTAGTGCAGGGATAGCCAGGAGCCTCGCCACATGTGCCGCCCCGGGCCTCAGCAACATATTTAGGCCCTCCACAGACACTCCATGGCAGTGCATGTGCGTCTCCCATTACTGGTGCCCTGACGTAGTGCAGGGATAGCCAGGAGCACGCCACATGTGCCTTTTCCGGGCCTCAGCAAAATATCTAGGCCCTCTACACAAACTCCATGGCAGTGCATGTGTGTCTCCCATTGCTGGTGCCCTGAAAGAGTGCAGGGATAGCCAGGAGCCACACCACATGTGCCCCCCCGGGCCTCAGCAACATATCTAGGCCCTCCATACACACTCCATGGGCGTGCATGTGCGTCTCCGATTGCTGGTGCCCTGACGTAGTGCAGGGATAGCCAGGAGCCTCGCCACATGTGCCGCCCCGGGCCTCAGCAACATATCTAGGCCCTCCACACACACTACATGGGAGTGCATGTGCGTCTCCCATTGCTGGTGCCCTGACGCAGTGCAAGGATAGATCGGAGCCTCGCCACATGTGCCGCCCCGGGCCTCACCCACATATCTATGCCCTCCACACAAACTCCTTGGGAGTGCAAGGATGGCCAAGAGCCTCACCACATGTGCCGCCCCTGGCTTCAGCAACATATCTAGGCACTCCATACACACACCATGGGAGTGCAAGGATGGCCAGGAGCCTCATCACTAGTGCCGCCCCGGGGCCTCAGCAACATATCTAGGCCCTCCACACACACTCCATGGGAGTGCATGTGCGTCTCCCATTGCTGGTGCCCTGACGTAGTGCAGGGATAGCCAGGAGCCTCGCCACATATGCCGCCCCGGGCCTCAGCAACATATCTAGGCACTCCACACACACTCCATGGCAGTGCATGTGCGTCTCCCATTGCTGGTGCCCTGACGTAGTGCAGGGATAGCCAGGAGCCACTCCACATGTGCTGCCCCGGGCTTCAGCAACATATCTAGGCCCTCCACATACACTCCATGGGAGCGCAAGGATGGCCAGGTGTCTCGCCACCTGTGCCGTCCGGGGGCCTCAGCAACATATCTCCGCCCTCCGCACACACTCCATGGCAGTGCGTGTGCGTCTCCCATTGCTGGTGCCCTGACGCAGTGCAGGGATATCCAGGAGCCTCACCACATGTGCCGCCCCGGGCCTCAGCAAAATATCTAGGCCCTCCACACACACTCCATCGGAGTGCAAAGATGGCCAGGAGCCTCACCACATGTGCCTCCCCGGGCCTCAGCAACATATCTAGGCCCTCCACACACACTCCATGGGAGAGCAAGGATGGCCGGGAGCCTCACCACTAGTGCCGCCCCGGGCCTCAGCAACATATCTAGGCCCTCCACACACACTCCATGGGAGTGCATGTTCGTCTCCCATTGCTGGTGCCCTGACGCAGTGCAGGGATAGCCAGAAGCCTCGCCACATGTGCCGCCCCGGGCCTCAGCAACATATCTAGGCCCTCCACACACACTCCATGGGAGTGCATGTGCGCCTCACATTGCTGGTGCCCTGACGCAGTGCAGGGATAGCCAGGGGCCTCGCCACATGTGCTGCCCCGGGCCTCAGCAACATATCCAGGCCCTCCACACACACTCCATGGGAGTGCATGTGCGTCTCCCATTGCTGGTGCCCTGACGCAGTGCAGGGATAGCCAGGATCCTCGCCACATGTGCCCCCCTGGGCCTCAGCAACATATTTAGGCCCTCCATACACACTCCATGGGAGTGCATGTGCGTCTCCCATTGCTGGTGCCCTGATGCAGTGCAGGGATAGCCAGGGACCTCGCCACATGTGCCGTCCCTGGGTCTCAGCAACATATCTGCACCCTCAGCAGACAATCCATGGGAGTGCATGTGTGTCTCCCATTGCTGGTTCCCTGACGCAGTGCAGGGAGGGCCAGGAGCCTCGCCACATGTGCCGTCCCGGGGCCTCAGCAACATATCTGCGTCCTCCGCACACACTCCATGGGAGTGCATGTGCGTCTCCCATTGCTGGTGCCCTGACGCAGTGCAGGGATAGCCAGGAGCCTCGCCACATGTGCCGCCCCGAGCATCAACAACATATCTAGGCCCTCCACACACACTTCATGGGATTGCATGTGCGTCTCCCATTGCTGGTGCCCTGACGCAGTGCAGGGATAGCCAGGAGCATTGCCCCATGTGCCTCCCCGGGGCCTCAGCAACATATCTACGCCCTCCACACACACTCCATGGCAGTGCGTGTGTGTCTCCCATTGCTGGTGCCCTGACGCAGTGCAGGGAAAGCCAGGAGCCTTGCCACATGTGCCGCCCCAGGCCTCAGCAACAAATCTAGGCCCCCCACACACACTCCATGGCAGTGCATGTGCGTCTCCGATTGCTGGTGCCCTGACGTAGTGCAGGGATAGCCAGGAGCCTCGCCACATGTGCCGCCCGGACCTCAGCAACATATCTACACCATCCATACACACTCCATGGGAGTGCATGTGAGTCTCCCATTGCTGGTGCCCTGACGCAGTGCGAGGATAGATCGGAGCCTCGCCACATGTGCCGCCCCGGCCTCACCCACATATCTATGCCCTCCACACAAACTCCATGGGAGTGCAAGGATGGCCAGGAGCCTCACCACATGTGCCGCCCCTGGCTTCAGCAACATATCTAGGCACTCCAAACACACTCCATGGGAATGCAAGGATGGCCAGGAGCCTCGCCACATGTGCCACCCCGGACCTCAGCAACATATCTAGGCCCTCCACACACACTCGATGGCAGTGCATGTGCGTCTCCCATTGCTGGTGCCCTGACGCAGTGCGAGGATAGATCGGAGCCTCGCCACATGTGCCGCCCCGGGCCTCACCCACATATCTATGCCCTTCACACAAACTCCATGGGAGTGCATGGATGGCCAGGAGCCTCACCACATGTGCCGCCCCTGGCTTCAGCAACATATCTAGGCACTCCAAACACACTCCATGGGAGTGCAAGAATGGCCAGGAGCCTCATCACTAGTGCCACCCCGGGGCCTCAGCAACATATCTAGGCCCTCCACACACACTCCATGGGAGTGCATGTGCGTGTCCCATTGCTGGTGCCCTGTTGTAGTGCAGGGATAGCCAGGAGCCTCGCCACATGTGCCGCCCCGGGCCTCAGCAACATATCTAGGCCCTCCACACACACTCCATGGCAGTGCATGTGCGTCTCCCATTGCTGGTGCCCTGACGTAGTGCAGGGATACCCAGGAGCCTCGCCAAATGTGCCGCCCCGTGCCTCAGCAACATATCTAGGCCCTCCACACACACTCCATGGGAGTGCATGTGCGCCTCCCATTGCTGGTGCCCTGACGCAGTGCAGGGATAGCCAGGGGCCTCGCCACATGTGCTGCCCCGGGCCTCAGCAACATATCCAGGCCCTCCACACACACTCCATGGGAGTGCATGTGCGTCTCCCATTGCTGGAGCCCTGACGCAGTGCAGGGATAGCCAGGATCCTCGCCACATGTGCCGCCCTGGGCCTCAGCAACATATTTAGGCCCTCCATACACACTCCATGGGAGTGCATGTGCGTCTCCCATTGCTGGTGCCCTGATGCAGTGCAGGGATAGCCAGGGACCTCGCCACATGTGCCGTCCCTGGGTCTCAGCAACATATCTGCACCCTCAGCAGACAATCCATGGGAGTGCATGTGTGTCTCCCATTGCTGGTGCCCTGACGCAGTGCAGGGAGGGCCAGGAGCCTCGCCACATGTGCCGTCCCGGGGCCTCAGCAACATATCTGCGTCCTCCGCACACACTCCATGGGAGTGCATGTGCGTCTCCCATTGCTGGTGCCCTGACGCAGTGCAGGGATAGCCAGGAGCCTCGCCACATGTGCCGCCCCGAGCATCAACAACATATCTAGGCCCTCCACACACACTTCATGGGATTGCATGTGCGTCTCCCATTGCTGGTGCCCTGACGCAGTGCAGGGATAGCCAGGAGCATTGCCCCATGTGCCTCCCCGGGGCCTCAGCAACATATCTACGCCCTCCACACACACTCCATGGCAGTGCGTGTGTGTCTTCCATTGCTGGTGCCCTGACGCAGTGCAGGGAAAGCCAGGAGCCTTGCCACATGTGCCGCCCCAGGCCTCAGCAACAAATCTAGGCCCCCCACACACACTCCATGGCAGTGCATGTGCGTCTCCGATTGCTGGTGCCCTGACGTAGTGCAGGGATAGCCAGGAGCCTCGCCACATGTGCCGCCCGGACCTCAGCAACATATCTACACCATCCATACACACTCCATGGGAGTGCATGTGAGTCTCCCATTGCTGGTGCCCTGACGCAGTGCGAGGATAGATCGGAGCCTCGCCACATGTGCCGCCCCGGCCTCACCCACATATCTATGCCCTCCACACAAACTCCATGGGAGTGCAAGGATGGCCAGGAGCCTCACCACATGTGCCGCCCCTGGCTTCAGCAACATATCTAGGCACTCCAAACACACTCCATGGGAATGCAAGGATGGCCAGGAGCCTCGCCACATGTGCCGCCCCGGACCTTAGCAACATATCTAGGCCCTCCACACACACTCGATGGCAGTGCATGTGCGTCTCCCATTGCTGGTGCCCTGACGCAGTGCGAGGATAGATCGGAGCCTCGCCACATGTGCCGCCCCGGGCCTCACCCACATATCTATGCCCTTCACACAAACTCCATGGGAGTGCATGGATGGCCAGGAGCCTCACCACATGTGCCGCCCCTGGCTTCAGCAACATATCTAGGCACTCCAAACACACTCCATGGGAGTGCAAGAATGGCCAGGAGCCTCATCACTAGTGCCGCCCCGGGGCCTCAGCAACATATCTAGGCCCTCCACACACACTCCATGGGAGTGCATGTGCGTGTCCCATTGCTGGTGCCCTGTCGTAGTGCAGGGATAGCCAGGAGCCTCGCCACATGTGCCGCCCCGGGCCTCAGCAACATATCTAGGCCCTCCACACACACTCCATGGCAGTGCATGTGCGTCTCCCATTGCTGGTGCCCTGACGTAGTGCAGGGATACCCAGGAGCCTCGCCAAATGTGCCGCCCCGTGCCTCAGCAACATATCTAGGCCCTCCACACACACTCCATGGGAGTGCATGTGCGCCTCCCATTGCTGGTGCCCTGACGCAGTGCAGGGATAGCCAGGAGGCTCGCCACATGTGCCGCCCCGGGCCTCAGCAACATATCTAGGCCCTCCACACACACTCCATGGGAGTGCATGTGCGCCTCCCATTGCTGGTGCCCTGACGCAGTGCAGGGATTGCCGAGAGCCTCGCCACATGTGTCGCCCCGGGCCTCAGCAACATATCTAGGCCCTCAACAAACACTCCATGGGAGTGCATGTACGCCTCCCACTGCTGGTGCCCTGACGCAGTGCAGGGATTGCCGAGAGCCTCGCCACATGTGCCGCCCCGGGCCTCAGCAACATATCTAGGCCCTCCACACACACTCCATGGGAGTGCATGTGCCTCTCCCATTGCTGGTGCCCAGACGCAGTGCAGGGATAGCCAGGAGCCTCGCCACATGTGCACCCCCGGGCCTCAGCAACATATCTAGGCCCTCCATACACACTCCATGGGAGAGCATGTGCGTCTCCCATTGCTGGTGCCCTGACGCAGTGCAGGGATAGCCAGGAGCCTCGCCACATGTGCCGTCCTGGGGCCTCAGCAACATATCTGCGCCCTCCGCAGACACTCCATGGGAGTGCATGTGTGTCTCCCATTGCTGGTCCCCTGACGCAGTGCAGGGATGGCCAGGAGCCTCGCAACATGTGCCGTCCCGGGGCCTCAGCAACATATCTGCGCCCTCCGCACACACTCCATGGCAGTGCGTGTGCGTCTCCCATTGCTGGTGCCCTGACGCAGTGCTGGGATAGCCAGGAGCCTTGCCACATGTGCCTCCCCGGGCCTCAGAAACATATCTAGGCCCCCCACACACACTCCATGGGAGTGCATGTGCGTCTCCCATTGCTGGTGCTGCGCACGCAGTGCAGGGATAGCCAGGAGCCTTGCCACATGTGCCGCCCCGGGCCTCAGCAACATGTCTATGCCCTCCATGCACACTCCATGGGAGTGCATGTGCGTCTCCCATTCCTGGTGCCCTGACACAGTGCATGGATAGCCATAAACCTCGCACATGTGCCGTCCCGGGCCTCAGCAACATATCTAGGCCCTCCGCACACACTCCATGGGAGTGCATGTACGCCTCCCATTGCTGGTGCCCTGACGCAGTGCAGGGATTGCCGAGAGCCTCGCCACATGTGTCGCCCCGGGCCTCAGCAACATATCTAGGCCCTCAACAAACACTCCATGGGAGTGCATGTACGCCTCCCATTGCTGGTGCCCTGACGCAGTGCAGGGATTGCCGAGAGCCTCGCCACATGTGCCGCCCCGGGCCTCAGCAACATATCTAGGCCCTCCACACACACTCCATGGGAGTGCATGTGCCTCTCCCATTGCTGGTGCCCAGACGCAGTGCAGGGATAGCCAGGAGCCTCGCCACATGTGCCGTCCTGGGGCCTCAGCAACATATCTGCGCCATCCGCAGACACTCCATGGGAGTGCATGTGTGTCTCCCATTGCTGGTCCCCTGACGCAGTGCAGGGATGGCCAGGAGCCTCGCAACATGTGCCGTCCCGGGGCCTCAGCAACATATCTGCGCCCTCCGCACACACTCCATGGCAGTGCGTGTGCGTCTCCCATTGCTGGTGCCCTGACGCAGTGCTGGGATAGCCAGGAGCCTTGCCACATGTGCCTCCCCGGGCCTCAGAAACATATCTAGGCCCCCCACACACACTCCATGGCAGTGCATGTGCGTCTCCCATTGCTGGTGCCCTGACGCAGAGCAGGGATAGCCAGGAGCCTCGCCACATGTGCCGCCCCGTGCCTCAGCAACATATCTAGGCCCTCCACACACACTCCATGGGAGTGCATGTGCGCCTCCCATTGCTGGTGCCCTGACGCAGTGCAGGGATAGCCAGGAGCCTCGCCACATGTGCCGCACCGGGCCTCAGCAACATATCTAGGCCCTCCACACACACTCCATGGGAGTGCATGTGCGCCTCCCATTGCTGGTGCCCTGACGCAGTGCAGGGATAGCCAGGAGCCTCGTCACATGTGCCGCCCCGGGCCTCAGCAACATATCTAGGCCCTCCACACACACTCCATGGGAGTGCATGTGCATCTCCCATTGGTGGTGCCCTGACGCAGTGCAGGGATGGCCAGGAGCCTCGCCACATGTGCCGTCCTGGGCCTCAGCAACATATCTACGCCCTCCACACACACTCCATGGGAGTGCATGTGCGTCTCCCATTGCTGGTGCGGCGCACGCAGTGCAGGGATAGCCAGGAGCCTTGCCACATGTGCCGCCCCGGGCCTCAGCAACATGTCTATGCCCTCCATGCACACTCCATGGGAGTGCATGTGCGTCTCCCATTCCTGGTGCCCTGACAGTGCAGGGATGGCCAGGAGCCCCGCAACATGTGCCGCCCCGGGCCTCACCCACATATCTAGGCCCTCCACACACACTCCATGGGAGTGCACGTGCGTCTCCCATTGCTGGTGCCCTGATGCAGTGCAGGGATAGCCATAAACCTCGCACATGTGCCGCCCCGGGCCTCAGCAACATATCTAGTCCCTCCACATACACTTCATGGGAATGCATGTGCATCGCCCATTGCTGGTGCCCTGATGCAGTGCACGGATAGCCAGGAGCCTCGCCACATATGCCACCCCGGGGACTCAGCAACAAATCTAGGCCCTCCACACACACTCCATGGGAGTTGAAGGATGGCCAGGAGCCTAACCACATGTGGCGCCCCGGGCCTCAGCAACATATCTAGGCCCTCCACTCACACTCCATTTGAGTGCAAGGATGGCCAGGAGCCTCGCCACAGGTGCCGCCCCAGGGCCTCAGCAACATATCTAGGCCCTCCACACACACTCCATAGGAGTGCATGTGCGTCTCCCATTGCTGGGGCCCTGACGCAGTGCAGGAATAGCCAGGAGCTTCGCCACACGTGCCGCCACGGGCCTTAGCAAAATATCTAGGCCCTCCACAAACACTCCCTGGGAGTGTATGTGCGTCTCACATTGCTGGTGCCCTGACGCAGTGCAAGGCGGAGCCTCGCCACCTGTGCCGCCCCGGGCCTCAGCAACATATCTAGGCCCTCCACACACACTCCATGGGAGTGCATGTGCGTCTCCCATGCTGGTGCCCTGATGTAGTGCAGGGATAGCCAGGAGCCTCGCCACATGTGCCACCCCGGGGCTCAGCAACATATCTAGGCCCTCCACACACACGCCATTGCAGTGCATGTGCGTCTCCCATTGCTCGTGCCCTGACGCAGTGCAGGGATTGCCAGGAGCCTCACCACAGGTGCCGCCCCGGGCCTCAGCAACATATCTAGGCCCTCCACACACACACCATTGCAGTGCATGTGCGTCTCCCATTGCTGGTGCCCTGACGCAGTGCAGGGATAGCCAGGAGCCTCGCCACATGTGCCGCCGCGGGGCCTCAGCAACATATCTAGGCTCTCCACACACGCTCCATGGGAGTGCATGGGCGTCTTCCATTGCTGGTGCCCTGACGCAGGTCAAGGATAGCCAAGAGCCTCACCACATGCGCCGCACCGGGCCTCAGCAACATATCTAGGCCCTCCACACCCACTCCATGGGAGTGCATGTGCATCTCCCATTGCTGGTGCCCTGACGCACGCAGTGCAGGGATAGCCAGGAGCCTCGCCACATGTGCCGCCCCAGGCATCAGCAACATATCTAGGCCCTCCACACACACTTCATGTGAGTGCATATGCATCTCCCATTGCTGGTGCCCTGACGCAGTGCAGGGATAGCCTGGAGCTTCGCCACATGTGCCTTCCCGGGCCTCAGCAACATATCTAGGTCCACCACACACTCCAGGGGAGTGCATGGGCGTCTTCCATTGCTGGTGCCCTGACGCAGGTCAAGGATAGCCAGGAGCATCGCCACATGTGCCTCCCCGGGGCCTCAGCAACATATCTACGCCCTCCACACACACTCCATGGCAGTGCATGTGTGTCTCCCATTGGTGGTCCCCTGACGCAGTGCAGGGATGACCAGGATCCTCGCAACATGTGCCGTCCCGGGGCCTCAGCAACATATCTGCGCCCTCCGCACACACTCCATGGCAGTGCATGTGCGTCTCCGATTGCTGGTGCCCTGACGTAGTGCAGGGATAGCCAGGAGCCTCGCCACATGTGCCGCCCCGGGCCTCAGCAACATATCTAGGCCCTCCACACACACTCCATGGCAGTGCATGTGCGTCTCCCATTGCTGGAGCCCTGACGTAGTGCAGGGATAGCCAGGAGCCTCGCCACATGTTCCGCCCCGGGCCTCACCAACATATCTAGGCCCTCCACTCCCACTCCATGGGAGTGCATGTACACCTCCCATTGCTGGTGCCCTGATGCAGTGCAGGGATAGCCAGGAGCCTCGCCACATGTGCCGCCCCGGGCCTCAGCAACATATCTAGGCCCTCCACACACACTCCATGGGAGTGCATGTGCGCCTCCCATTGCTGGTGCCCTGACGCAGTGCAGGGATAGCCAGGGGCCTCGCCACATGCGCCGCCCCGGGCCTCAGCAATATATCCAGGCCCTCCACACACACTCCATGGGAGTGCATGTGCATCTCCCATTGGTGGTGCCCTGACGCAGTGCAGGGATAGCCAGGAGCCTCGCCACATGTGCCGTCCTGGGCCTCAGCAACATATCTACGCCCTCCACACACACTCCATGGGCGTGCATGTGTGTCTCCCATTGCTGGTGCTGCGCATGCAGTGCAGGGATAGCCAGGAGCCTCGCCACATGTGCCGCCCCAGGCCTCAGCAACATGTCTATGCCCTCCATGCACACTCCATGGGAGTGCATGTGCGTCTCCCATTCCTGGTGCCCTGACGCAGTGCAGGGAAGGCCAGGAGCCTCGCCACATGTGCCGCCCCAGGCCTCAGCAACATATTTAGGCCCTCCACACACACTCCATGGCAGTGCATGTGCGTCTCCCATTGCTGGTGCCCTGATGCAGTGCAGGGATAGCCAGGAACCTTGCCACATGTGCCGCCCCAGGCCTCAGCAACATGTCTAGGCCCTCCATGCACACTCCATGGGAGTGCATGTGCGTCTCCCATTGCTGGTGCCCTGACGCAGTGCAGGGAGGGCCAGGAGCCTCACCACATGTGCCGCCCTGGGCCTCACCCACATATCTAGGCCCTCCACACACACTCCATGGGAGTGCACGTGCGTCTCCCATTGCTGGTGCCCTGATGCAGTGCAGGGATAGCCAAAACCGTCGCACATGTGCCGCCCCGGGCCTCTGCAACATATCTAGTCCCTCCGCACACACTCCATGGGAGTGCATGTGCGTCTCCCATTGCTGGTGCCCTGAAGCAGTGCAAGGATGGCCAGGAGCCTCGCCACATGTGCCGCCCCGAGGAATCAACAACATATCTAGGCCCTCCACACACACTCTATGGGAGTGCATGTGCGCCTCCCATTGCTTGTGCCCTTCCGCAGTGCAAGGATAGCCAGGAGCCTCGCCACATGTGCCGCCCCGGGGACTCAGCAACATATCTATGCCCTCCACACACACTCCATGGGAGTGCATGTGCGTCTCCCATTGCTGGTGCCCTGATGCAGTGCAGGGATTGCCGAGAGCCTCACCACATGTGCCGCCCCGGGCCTCAGCAACATATCTAGGCCCTCCACACACACTCCATGGGAGTGCATGTGCGTCTCCCATTGCTGGTGCCCTGACGCAGTGCAGGGATAGCCAGGAGCCTCGCCACATGTGCACCCCCGGGCCTCAGCAACATATCTAGGCCCTCCATACACACTCCATGGGAGTGCATGTGCATCTCCCATTGCTGGTGCCCTGACGCAGTGCAGGGATAGCCAGGAGCCTCGCCACATGTGCAGTCCCGGGGCCTCAGCAACATATCTGCGCCCTCCGCAGACACTCCATGGGAGTGCATGTGTGTCTCCCATTGCTGGTCCCCTGACGGAGTGCAGGGATGGCCAGGAGCCTCGCAACATGTGACGTCCCGGGGCCTCAGCAACATATCTGCGCCCCCCGCACACACTCCATGGCAGTGCGTGTGCGTCTCCCATTGCTGGTGCCCTGACGCAGTGCAGGGATAGCCAGGAGCCTTGCCACATGTGCCGCCCCGGGCCTCAGCAACATATCTACGCCCTCCACACACACTCCATGGCAGTGCATGTGTGTCTCCCATTGCTGGTCCCCTGACGCAGTGCAGGGATGGCCAGGATCCTCGCAACATGTGCCGTCCCGGGGCCTCAGCAACATATCTGCGCCCTCCGCACACACTCCATGGCAGTGCATGTGCGTCTCCGATTGCGGGTGCCCTGACGTAGTGCAGGGATAGCCAGGAGCCTCGCCACATGTGCCGCCCCGGGCCTCAGCAACATATCTAGGCCCTCCACACACACTCCATGGCAGTGCATGTGCGTCTCCCATTGCTGGTGCCCTGACGTAGTGCAGGGATAGCCAGGAGCCTCGCCACATGTGCCGCCCCGGGCCTCAGCAATATATCTAGGCCCTCCACTCCCACTCCATGGGAGTGCATGTACGCCTCCCATTGCTGGTGCCCTGATGCAGTGCAGGGATAGCCAGGAGCCTCGCCACATGTGCCGCCCCGGGCCTCAGCAACATATCTAGGCACTCCACACACACTCCATGGGAGTGCATGTGCGCCTCCCATTGCTGGTGCCCTGACGCAGTGCAGGGATAGCCAGGGGCCTCGCCACATGTGCCGCCCCGGGCCTCAGCAACATATCCAGGCCCTCCACACACACTCCATGGGAGTGCATGTGCATCTCCCATTGGTGGTGCCCTGACGCAGTGCAGGGATAGCCAGGAGCCTCGCCACATGTGCCGTCCTGGGCCTCACCCACATATCTATGCCCTCCACACAAACTCCTTGGGAGTGCAAGGATGGCCAGGAGCCTCACCACATGTGCCGCCCCTGGCTTCAGCAACATATCTAGGCCCTCCACACACACTCCATGGGAGTGCAAGGATGGCCAGGAGCCTCATCACTAGTGCCGCCCCGGGGCCTCAGCAACATATCTAGGCCCTCCACACACACTCCATGGCAGTGCATGTGCGTCTCCCATTGCTGGTGCCCTGACGTAGTGCAGGGATAGCCAGGAGCCTCGCAACATGTGCCGTCCCGGGGCCTCAGCAACATATCTGCGCCCTCCGCACACACTCCATGCAAGTGCATGTGCATCTCCCATTGCTGGTGCCCTGACGTAGTGCAGGGATAGCCAGGAGCCCCGCCACATGTGCCGCCCCGGGCCTCAGCAACATATCTAGGCCCTCCACACACACTCCATGGCAGTGCATGTGCGTCTCCCATTGCTGGTGCCCTGACGTAGTGCAGGGATAGCCAGGAGCCTCGCCACATGTGCCGCCCCGGGCCTCAGCAACATATCTAGGCCCTCCACTCCCACTCCATGGGAGTGCATGTACACCTCCCATTGCTGGTGCCCTGATGCAGTGCAGGGATAGCCAGGAGCCTCGCCACATGTGCCGCCCCGGGCCTCAGCAACATATCTAGGCCCTCCACACACACTCCATGGGAGTGCATGTGCGCCTCCCATTGCTGGTGCCCTGACGCAGTGCAGGGATAGCCAGGGGCCTCGCCAAATGTGCCGCCCCGGGCCTCAGCAACATATCCAGGCCCTCCACACACACTCCATGGGAGTGCATTTGCATCTCCCATTGGTGGTGCCCTGACGCAGTGCAGGGATAGCCAGGAGCCTCGCCACATGTGCCGTCCTGGGCCTCAGCAACATATCTACGCCCTCCACACACACTCCATGGGCGTGCATGTGTGTCTCCCATTGCTGGTGCTGCGCATGCACTGCAGGTATAGCCAGGAGCCTTGCCACATGTGCCGCCCCGGGCCTCAGCAACATGTCTATGCCCTCCATGCACACTCCATGGGAGTGCATGTGCGTCTCCCATTGCTGGTGCCCTGACGCAGTGCAGGGATGGCCAGGAGCCTCGCCACATGTGCCGCCCCGGGCCTCACCCACATATCTAGGCCCTCCACATACACTCCATGCGAGTGCACGTGCGTCTCCCATTGCTGGTGCCCTGATGCAGTGCAGGGATAGCCATAACCCTCGCACATGTGCCGCCCCGGGCCTCAGCAACATATCTAGTCCCTCCGCACACACACCATGGGAGTGCATGTGCGTCTCCCATTGCTGGTGCCCTGAAGCAGTGCAAGGATGGCCAGGAGCCTCGCCACATGTGCCGCCCCGAGGAATCAACAACATATCTAGGCCCTCCACACACACTCTATGAGAGTGCATGTGCGCCTCCCATTGCTTGTGCCCTTCCGCAGTGCAAGGATAGCCAGGAGCCTCGCCACATGTGCCGCCCCGGGGACTCAGCAACATATCTATGCCCTCCACACACACTCCATGGGAGTGCATGTGCGTCTCCCATTGCTGGTGCCCTGATGCAGTGCAGGGATTGCCGAGAGCCTCACCACATGTGCCGCCCCGGGCCTCAGCAACATATCTAGGCCCTCCACACACACTCCATGGGAGTGCATGTGCGTCTCCCATTGCTGGTGCCCTGACGCAGTGCAGGGATAGCCAGGAGCCTCGCCACATGTGCACCCCCGGGCCTCAGCAACATATCTAGGCCCTCCATACACACTCCATGGGAGTGCATGTGCGTCTCCCATTGCTGGTGCCCTGACGCAGTGCAGGGATAGCCAGGAGCCTCGCCACATGTGCAGTCCCGGGGCCTCAGCAACATATCTGCGCCCTCCGCACACACTCCATGGCAGTGCGTGGGCGTCTCCCATTGCTGGTGCCCTGACGCAGTGCAGGGATAGCCAGGAGCCTTGCCACATGTGCCGCCCCGGGCCTCAGCAACATATCTAGGCCCCCACACACACTCAATGGCAGTGTATGTGCGTCTCCGATTGCTGGTGCCCTGACGTAGTGCAGGGATAGCCAGGAGCCTCGCCACATGTGCCGCCCCGGGCCTCAGCAACATATCTACACCATCCATACACACTCCATGGGAGTGCATGTGCGTCTCCCATTGCTGGTACCCTGACGCAGTGCAAGGATAGATCGGAGCCTCGCCACATGTGCCGCCCCGGGCCTCACCCACATATCTTTGCCCTCCACACAAACTCCTTGGGAGTGCAAGGATGGCCAGGAGCCTCACCACATGTGCCGCCCCTGGCTTCAGCAACATATCTAGGCCCTCCACACACACTCCATGGGAGTGCAAGGATGTCCAGGAGCCTCATCACTAGTGCCGCCCCGGGGCCTCAGCAACATATCTAGGCCCTCCACACACACTCCATGAGAGTGCATGTGCGTCTCCCATTGCTGGTGCCCTGACGTAGTGCAGGGATAGCCAGGAGCCTCACCACATGTGCCGCCCTGGGCCTCAGCAACATATCTAGGCCCTCCACACACACTCCATGGCAGTGCATGTGCGTCTCCCATTACTGGTGCCCTGACGTAGTGCAGGGATAGCCAGGAGCCACACCACATGTGCCGCCCCGGGCCTCAGCAACATATCTAGGCCCTCCACACACACTCCATGGCAGTGCATGTGCGTCTCCCATTGCTGGTGCCCTGACGCAGTGCAGGGATAGCCAGGAGCCTCGCCACATGTGCACCCCCGGGCCTCAGCAACATATCTAGGCCCTCCACACACACGCCATTGCAGTGCATGTGCGTCTCCCATTGCTGGTGCCCTGACGCAGTGCAGGGATAGCCAGGAGCCTCGCCACATGTGCCGTCCCGGGGGCCTCAGCAACATATCTGCGCCCTCCGCAGACACTCCATGGGAGTGCTTGTGTGTCTCCATTGCTGGTCCCCTGACGCAGTGCAGGGATGGCCAGGAGCCTCGCAACATGTGCCATCCCGGGGTCTCAGCAACATATCTGCGCCCTCCGCACACACTCCATGGCAGTGCGTGTGCATCTCCCATTGCTGGTGCCCTGACGCAGTGCAGGGATAGCCAGGAGCGTTGCCACATGTGCCGCCCCAGGCCTCAGCAACATATCTAGGCCCCCCACACACACTCCATGGCAGTGCATGTGCGTCTCCCATTGCTGGTGCCCTGACGTAGTGCAGGTATAGCCAGGAGCCTCGCCACATGTGCCGCCCCGGGCCTCAGCAACATATCTACACCATCCATACACACTCCATGGGAGTGCATGTGCGTCTCCCATTGCTGGTGCCCTGACGCAGTGCAAGGATAGATCGGAGCCTCGCCACATGTGCAGCCCCGGGCCTCACCCACATATCTATGCCCTCCACACAAACTCCTTGGGAGTGCAAGGATGGCCAGGAGCCTCGCCACATGTGCCGCCCCGGGCCTCACCCACATATCTAGGCCCTCCACATACACTCCATGCGAGTGCACGTGCGTCTCCCATTGCTGGTGCCCTGATGCAGTGCAGGGATAGCCATAACCCTCGCACATGTGCCGCCCCAGGCCTCAGCAACATATCTAGTCCCTCCGCACACACACCATGGGAGTGCATGTGCGTCTCCCATTGCTGGTGCCCTGAAGCAGTGCAAGGATGGCCAGGAGCCTCGCCACATGTGCCGCCCCGAGGAATCAACAACATATCTAGGCCCTCCACACACACTCTATGAGAGTGCATGTGCGCCTCCCATTGCTTGTGCCCTTCCGCAGTGCAAGGATAGCCAGGAGCCTCGCCACATGTGCCGCCCCGGGGACTCAGCAACATATCTATGCCCTCCACACACACTCCATGGGAGTGCATGTGCGTCTCCCATTGCTGGTGCCCTGATGCAGTGCAGGGATTGCCGAGAGCCTCACCACATGTGCCGCCCCGGGCCTCAGCAACATATCTAGGCCCTCCACACACACTCCATGGGAGTGCATGTGCGTCTCCCATTGCTGGTGCCCTGACGCAGTGCAGGGATAGCCAGGAGCCTCGCCACATGTGCACCCCCGGACCTCAGCAACATATCTAGGCCCTCCATACACACTCCATGGGAGTGCATGTGCGTCTCCCATTGCTGGTGCCCTGACGCAGTGCAGGGATAGCCAGGAGCCTCGCCACATGTGCAGTCCCGGGGCCTCAGCAACATATCTGCGCCCTCCGCACACACTCCATGGCAGTGCGTGGGCGTCTCCCATTGCTGGTGCCCTGACGCAGTGCAGGGATAGCCAGGAGCCTTGCCACATGTGCCGCCCCGGGCCTCAGCAACATATCTAGGCCCCCACACACACTCAATGGCAGTGTATGTGCGTCTCCGATTGCTGGTGCCCTGACGTAGTGCAGGGATAGCCAGGAGCCTCGCCACATGTGCCGCCCCGGGCCTCAGCAACATATCTACACCATCCATACACACTCCATGGGAGTGCATGTGCGTCTCCCATTGCTGGTACCCTGACGCAGTGCAAGGATAGATCGGAGCCTCGCCACATGTGCCGCCCCGGGCCTCACCCACATATCTTTGCCCTCCACACAAACTCCTTGGGAGTGCAAGGATGGCCAGGAGCCTCACCACATGTGCCGCCCCTGGCTTCAGCAACATATCTAGGCCCTCCACACACACTCCATGGGAGTGCAAGGATGTCCAGGAGCCTCATCACTAGTGCCGCCCCGGGGCCTCAGCAACATATCTAGGCCCTCCACACACACTCCATGAGAGTGCATGTGCGTCTCCCATTGCTGGTGCCCTGACGTAGTGCAGGGATAGCCAGGAGCCTCACCACATGTGCCGCCCTGGGCCTCAGCAACATATCTAGGCCCTCCACACACACTCCATGGCAGTGCATGTGCGTCTCCCATTACTGGTGCCCTGACGTAGTGCAGGGATAGCCAGGAGCCACACCACATGTGCCGCCCCGGGCCTCAGCAACATATCTAGGCCCTCCACACACACTCCATGGCAGTGCATGTGCGTCTCCCATTGCTGGTGCCCTGACGCAGTGCAGGGATAGCCAGGAGCCTCGCCACATGTGCACCCCCGGGCCTCAGCAACATATCTAGGCCCTCCACACACACGCCATTGCAGTGCATGTGCGTCTCCCATTGCTGGTGCCCTGACGCAGTGCAGGGATAGCCAGGAGCCTCGCCACATGTGCCGTCCCGGGGGCCTCAGCAACATATCTGCGCCCTCCGCAGACACTCCATGGGAGTGCTTGTGTGTCTCCATTGCTGGTCCCCTGACGCAGTGCAGGGATGGCCAGGAGCCTCGCAACATATGCCATCCCGGGGTCTCAGCAACATATCTGCGCCCTCCGCACACACTCCATGGCAGTGCGTGTGCATCTCCCATTGCTGGTGCCCTGACGCAGTGCAGGGATAGCCAGGAGCGTTGCCACATGTGCCGCCCCAGGCCTCAGCAACATATCTAGGCCCCCCACACACACTCCATGGCAGTGCATGTGCGTCTCCCATTGCTGGTGCCCTGACGTAGTGCAGGTATAGCCAGGAGCCTCGCCACATGTGCCGCCCCGGGCCTCAGCAACATATCTACACCATCCATACACACTCCATGGGAGTGCATGTGCGTCTCCCATTGCTGGTGCCCTGACGCAGTGCAAGGATAGATCGGAGCCTCGCCACATGTGCAGCCCCGGGCCTCACCCACATATCTATGCCCTCCACACAAACTCCTTGGGAGTGCAAGGATGGCCAGGAGCCTCACCACATGTGCCGCCCCTGGCTTCAGCAACATATCTAGGCACTCCACACACACTCCATGGGCGTGCAAGGATGGCCAGGAGCCTCATCACTAGTGCCGTCCCGGGGCCTCAGCAACATATCTGCGCCCTCCGATCACACTCCATGGCAGTGCGTGTGCGTCTCCCATTGCTGGTGCCCTGACGCAGTGCAGGGATATCCAGGAGCCTCACCACATGTGTCGCCCCGGGCCTCAGCAAAATATCTAGGCCCTCCGCACACACTCCATCGGAGTGCAAGGATGGCCAGGAGCCTCACCACATGTGCCGCCCCGGGCCTCAGCAACATATCTAGGCCCTCCACACACGCTCCATGGGAGAACAAGGATGGCCAGGACCCTCACCACTAGTGCCGCCCCGGGCCTCAGCAACATATCTAGGCCCTCCACACACACTCCATGGGAGTGCATGTGCGCCTCCCATTGCTGGTGCCCTGACGCAGTGAAGGGATAGCCAGGGGCCTCGCCACATGTGCCGCCCCGGGCCTCAGCAACATATCCAGGCCCTCCACACACACTTCATGGGAGTGCATGTGCCTCTACCATTGCTGGTGCCCTGACGCAGTGCAGGGATAGCCAGGATCCTCGCCACATGTGCCCCCCTGGGCCTCAGCAACATATTTAGGCCCTCCATACACACTCCATGGGAGTGCATGTGCGTCTCCCATTGCTGGTGCCCTGACGCAGTGCAGGGATAGCCACGGGCCTCACCACATGTGCCGTCCCTGGGTCTCAGCAACATATCTGCACCCTCAGCAGACAATCCATGGGAGTGCATGTGTGTCTCCCATTGCTGGTGCCCTGATGCAGTGCAGGGAGGGCCAGGAGCCTCGCCACATGTGCCGTCCCAGGGCCTCAGCAACATATCTGCTTCCTCTGCACACACTCCATGGGAGTGCATGTGCGTCTCCCATTGCTGGTGCTCTTATGCAGTGCAGGGATGGCCAGGAGCCTCGCCACATCTGCTGCCCCGGGCCTCATCAACATATCTAGGCCCTCCACACACCCTCCATGGGAGTGCATGTGCGTCTCCCATGCTGGTGCCCTGATGTAGTGCAGGGATAGCCAGGAGCCTCGCCACATGTGCCGCCCCGGGGCTCAGCAACATATCTAGGCCCTCCACACACATGCCATTGCAGTGCATGTGCGTCTCCCATTGCTCGTGCCCTGACGCAGTGCAGGGATAGCCAGGAGCCTCACAACAGGTGCCGCCCCTTGGCCTCAGCAACATATCTAGGCCCTCCACACACACGCCATTGCAGTGCATGTGCATCTCCCATTGCTGGTGCCCTGACGCAGTGCAGGGATAGCCAGGAGCCTCGCCACATGTGCCGCCGCGGGGCCTCAGCAACATATCTAGGCCCTCCACACACACTCCATGTGTGTGCATGTGCATCTCCCATTGCTGGTGCCCTGACGCAGTGCAGGGATAGCCAGGAGCCTCGCCACATGTGCCGCCCCGGGCATCAGCAACATATCTAGGCCCTCCACACACACTTCATGGGAGTGCATGTGCATCTCCCATTGCTGGTGCCCTGACGCAGTTCAGGGATAGCCTGGAGCTTCACCACATGTGCCTTCCCGGGCCTCAGCAACATATCTAGGTCCACCACACACTCCAGGGGAGTGCATGTGCGTCTCCCATTGCTGCTGCCGTGACGCAGTGCAGGGATAGCCAGGAGCATCGCCACATGTGCCTCCCCGAGGCCTCAGCAACATATCTACGCCCTCCACACACACTCCATGGCAGTGCATGTGTGTCTCCCATTGCTGGTCCCCTGACACAGTGCAGGGATGGCCAGGAGCCTCGCAACATGTGCCGTCCCGGGGCCTCAGCAACATATCTGCGCCCTCCGCACACACTCCATGGCAGTGCATGTGCGTCTCCGATTGCTGGTGCCCTGACGTAGTGCAGGGATAGCCAGGAGCCTCGCCACATGTGCCGCCCCGGGCCTCAGCAACATATCTACACCATCCATACACACTCCATAGGAGTGCATATGCATCTCCCATTGCTGGTGCCCTGACGCAGTGCAAGGATAGATCGGAGCCTCGCCACATGTGCCGCCCCGGGCCTCACCCACATATCTATGCTCTCCACACAAACTCCAATGGAGTGCAAGGATGGCAAGGAGCCTCACCACATGTGCCGCCCAGGGGCCTCAGCAACATATCTAGGCCCTCCACACACACTCCATAGGAGTGCATGTGAATCTCCCATTGCTGGTGGCCTGTCGTAGTGCAGGGATAGCCAGGAGCCTCGCCACATGTGCCGCCCCGGGCCTCAGCAACATATCTAGGCCCTCCACTCCCACTCCATGGGAGTGCATGTACACGTCCCATTGCTGGTGCCCTGATGCAGTGCAGGGATAGCCAGGAGCCTCTCCACATGTGCCGCCCCGGGCCTCAGCAACATATCTAGGCCCTCCACACACACTCCATGGCAGTGCATGTGCGTCTCCCATTGCTCGTGCCCTGACGTAGTGCAGGGATAGCCAGGAGCCTCGCCACATGTGCCGCCCCGGGCCTCAGCAACATATCTAGGCCCTCCACTCCCACTCCATGGGAGTGCATGTACACGTCCCATTGCTGGTGCCCTGATGCAATGCAGGGATAGCCAGGAGCCTCGCCACATGTGCCGCCCCGGGCCTCAGCAACATATCTAGCCCCTCCACACACACTCCATGGGAGTGCATGTGCGCCTCCCATTGCTGGTGCCCTGACGCAGTGCAGGGATAGCCAGGGGCCTCGCCACATGTGCCGCGCCGGGCCTCAGCAACATAGCCAGGCCCTCCACACACACTCCATGGGAGTGCATGTGCATCTCCCATTGGTGGTGCCCTGATGCAGTGCAGGGATAGCCAGGAGCCTCGCCACATGTGCCGTCCTGGGCCTCAGCAACATATCTACGCCCTCCACACACACTCCATGGGCGTGCATGTGCGTCTCCCATTGCTGGTGCTGCGCATGCAGTGCAGGGATAGCCAGGAGCCTTGCCACATGTGCCGCCCCGGGCCTCAGCAACATGTCTATGCCCTCCATGCACACTCCATGGGAGTGCATGTGCGTCTCCCATTCCTGGTGCCCTGACGCAGTGCAGGGAAGGCCAGGAGCCTCGCCACATGTGCCGCCCCAGGCCTCAGCAACATATCTAGGCCCTCCACACACACTCAATGGCAGTGCATGTGCATCTCCGATTGCTGGTGCCCTGACGTAGTGCAGGGATAGCCAGGAGCCTCGCCACATGTGCCGCCCCGGGCCTCAGCAACATATCTACACCATCCATACACACTCCATAGGAGTGCATATGCATCTCCCATTGCTGGTGCCCTGACGCAGTGCGAGGATAGATCGGAGCCTCGCCACATGTGCCGCCCCGGGCCTCACCCACATATCTATGCTCTCCACACAAACTCCAATGGAGTGCAAGGATGGCCAGGAGCCTCACCACATGTGCCGCCCCTGGCTTGAGCAACATATCTGGGCACTCCAAACACACTCCATGGGAGTGCAAGGATGGCCAGGAGCCTCATCACTAGTGCCGCCCCAGGGCCTCAGCAACATATCTAGGCCCTCCACACACACTCCATGGGAGTGCATGTGCGTCTCCCATTGCTGGTGCCCTGTCGTAGTGCAGGGATAGCCAGGAGCCTCTCCACATGTGCCGCCCCGGGCCTCAGCAACATATCTAGGCCCTCCACACACACTCCATGGCAGTGCATGTGCGTCTCCCATTGCTGGTGCCCTGACGTAGTGCAGGGATAGCCAGGAGCCTCGCCACATGTGCCGCCCCGGGCCTCAGCAACATATCTACACCATCCATACACACTCCATAGGAGTGCATATGCATCTCCCATTGCTGGTGCCCTGACGCAGTGCGAGGATAGATCGGAGCCTCGCCACATGTGCCGCCCCTGGCTTCAGCAACATATCTGGGCACTCCAAACACACTCCATGGGAGTGCAAGGATGGCCAGGAGCCTCATCACTAGTGCCGCCCCGGGGCCTCAGCAACATATCTAGGCCCTCCACACACACTCCATAGGAGTGCATGTGAATCTCCCATTGCTGGTGGCCTGTCGTAGTGCAGGGATAGCCAGGAGCCTCGCCACATGTGCCGCCCCGGGCCTCAGCAACATATCTAGGCCCTCCACACACACTCCATGGCAGTGCATGTGCGTCTCCCATTGCTCGTGCCCTGACGTAGTGCAGGGATAGCCAGGAGCCTCGCCACATGTGCCGCCCCGGGCCTCAGCAACATATCTAGGCCCTCCACTCCCACTCCATGGGAGTGCATGTACACGTCCCATTGCTGGTGCCCTGATGCAATGCAGGGATAGCCAGGAGCCTCGCCACATGTGCCGCCCCGGGCCTCAGCAACATATCTAGGCCCTCCACACACACTCCATGGGAGTGCATGTGCGCCTCCCATTGCTGGTGCCCTGACGCAGTGCATGGATAGCCAGGGGCCTCGCCACATGTGCCGCGCCGGGCCTCAGCAACATAGCCAGGCCCTCCACACACACTCCATGGGAGTGCATGTGCATCTCCCATTGGTGGTGCCCTGATGCAGTGCAGGGATAGCCAGGAGCCTCGCCACATGTGCCGTCCTGGGCCTCAGCAACATATCTATGCCCTCCACACACACTCCATGGGCGTGCATGTGCGTCTCCCATTGCTGGTGCTGCGCATGCAGTGCAGGGATAGCCAGGAGCCTTGCCACATGTGCCGCCCCGGGCCTCAGCAACATGTCTATGCCCTCCATGCACACTCCATGGGAGTGCATGTGCGTCTCCCATTCCTGGTGCCCTGACGCAGTGCAGGGAAGGCCAGGAGCCTCGCCACATGTGCCGCCCCAGGCCTCAGCAACATATCTAGGCCCTCCACACACACTCAATGGCAGTGCATGTGCATCTCCGATTGCTGGTGCCCTGACGTAGTGCAGGGATAGCCAGGAGCCTCGCCACATGTGCCGCCCCGGGCCTCAGCAACATATCTACACCATCCATACACACTCCATAGGAGTGCATATGCATCTCCCATTGCTGGTGCCCTGACGCAGTGCGAGGATAGATCGGAGCCTCGCCACATGTGCCGCCCCGGGCCTCACCCACATATCTATGCTCTCCACACAAACTCCAATGGAGTGCAAGGATGGCCAGGAGCCTCACCACATGTGCCGCCCCTGGCTTGAGCAACATATCTGGGCACTCCAAACACACTCCATGGTTGTGCAAGGATGGCCAGGAGCCTCATCACTAGTGCCGCCCCAGGGCCTCAGCAACATATCTAGGCCCTCCACACACACTCCATGGGAGTGCATGTGCGTCTCCCATTGCTGGTGCCCTGTCGTAGTGCAGGGATAGCCAGGAGCCTCTCCACATGTGCCGCCCCGGGCCTCAGCAACATATCTAGGCCCTCCACACACACTCCATGGCAGTGCATGTGCGTCTCCCATTGCTGGTGCCCTGACGTAGTGCAGGGATAGCCAGGAACCTCGCCACATGTGCCGCCCCGGGCCTCAGCAACATATCTAGGCCCTCCACTCCCACTCCATGGGAGTGCATGTGCGCCTCCCATTGCTGGTGCCCTGACGCAGTGCAGGGATAGCCAGGTGCCTCGCCACATGTGCCGCCCCAGGCCTCAGCAACATATCCAGGCCCTCCACACACACTCCATGGGAGTGCATGTGCATCTCCCATTGGTGTTGCCCTGACGCAGTGCAGGGATAGCCAGGAGCCTCGCCACATGTGCCGTCCTGGGCCTCAGCAACATATCTACGCCCTCCACACACACTCCATGGGCGTGCATGTGCGTCTCCCATTGCTGGTGCCCTGACGCAGTGCAGGGAAGGCCAGGAGCCTCGCCACATGTGCCGCCCCAGGCCTCAGCAACATATCTAGGCTCTCCACACACACTCAATGGCAGTGCATGTGCGTCTCCCATTGCTGGTGCCCTGATGCAGTGCAGGGATAGCCAGGAGCCTCTCCACATGTGCCGCCCCGGGCCTCAGCAACATATCTAGGCCCTCCACACACACTCCATGGCAGTGCATGTGCGTCTCCCATTGCTGGTGCCCTGACGTAGTGCAGGGATAGCCAGGAGCCTCGCCACATGTGCCGCCCCGGGCCTCAGCAACATATCTACACCATCCATACACACTCCATAGGAGTGCATATGCATCTCCCATTGCTGGTGCCCTGACGCAGTGCGAGGATAGATCGGAGCCTCGCCACATGTGCCGCCCCTGGCTTCAGCAACATATCTGGGCACTCCAAACACACTCCATGGGAGTGCAAGGATGGCCAGGAGCCTCATCACTAGTGCCGCCCCGGGGCCTCAGCAACATATCTAGGCCCTCCACACACACTCCATAGGAGTGCATGTGAATCTCCCATTGCTGGTGGCCTGTCGTAGTGCAGGGATAGCCAGGAGCCTCGCCACATGTGCCGCCCCGGGCCTCAGCAACATATCTAGGCCCTCCACTCCCACTCCATGGGAGTGCATGTACACGTCCCATTGCTGGTGCCCTGATGCAGTTCAGGGATAGCCAGGAGCCTCTCCACATGTGCCGCCCCGGGCCTCAGCAACATATCTAGGCCCTCCACACACACTCCATGGCAGTGCATGTGCGTCTCCCATTGCTCGTGCCCTGACGTAGTGCAGGGATAGCCAGGAGCCTCGCCACATGTGCCGCCCCGGGCCTCAGCAACATATCTAGGCCCTCCAATCCCACTCCATGGGAGTGCATGTACACGTCCCATTGCT
Organism: Ambystoma mexicanum; assembly: GCF_040938575.1. Taxonomy (NCBI): domain Eukaryota; kingdom Metazoa; phylum Chordata; class Amphibia; order Caudata; family Ambystomatidae; genus Ambystoma; species Ambystoma mexicanum. The sequence goes on along the minus strand of NC_090935.1, from coordinate 35,822,872 downwards.
GGTGCCCTGATGCAATGCAGGGATAGCCAGGAGCCTCGCCACATGTGCCGCCCCGGGCCTCAGCAACATATCTAGGCCCTCCACACACACTCCATGGGAGTGCATGTGCGCCTCCCATTGCTGGTGCCCTGACGCAGTGCATGGATAGCCAGGGGCCTCGCCACATGTGCCGCGCCGGGCCTCAGCAACATAGCCAGGCCCTCCACACACACTCCATGGGAGTGCATGTGCATCTCCCATTGGTGGTGCCCTGATGCAGTGCAGGGATAGCCAGGAGCCTCGCCACATGTGCCGTCCTGGGCCTCAGCAACATATCTACGCCCTCCACACACACTCCATGGGCGTGCATGTGCGTCTCCCATTGCTGGTGCTGCGCATGCAGTGCAGGGATAGCCAGGAGCCTTGCCACATGTGCCGCCCCGGGCCTCAGCAACATGTCTATGCCCTCCATGCACACTCCATGGGAGTGCATGTGCGTCTCCCATTCCTGGTGCCCTGACGCAGTGCAGGGAAGGCCAGGAGCCTCGCCACATGTGCCGCCCCAGGCCTCAGCAACATATCTAGGCCCTCCACACACACTCAATGGCAGTGCATGTGCATCTCCGATTGCTGGTGCCCTGACGTAGTGCAGGGATAGCCAGGAGCCTCGCCACATGTGCCGCCCCGGGCCTCAGCAACATATCTACACCATCCATACACACTCCATAGGAGTGCATATGCATCTCCCATTGCTGGTGCCCTGACGCAGTGCGAGGATAGATCGGAGCCTCGCCACATGTGCCGCCCCGGGCCTCACCCACATATCTATGCTCTCCACACAAACTCCAATGGAGTGCAAGGATGGCCAGGAGCCTCACCACATGTGCCGCCCCTGGCTTGAGCAACATATCTGGGCACTCCAAACACACTCCATGGTTGTGCAAGGATGGCCAGGAGCCTCATCACTAGTGCCGCCCCAGGGCCTCAGCAACATATCTAGGCCCTCCACACACACTCCATGGGAGTGCATGTGCGTCTCCCATTGCTGGTGCCCTGTCGTAGTGCAGGGATAGCCAGGAGCCTCTCCACATGTGCCGCCCCGGGCCTCAGCAACATATCTAGGCCCTCCACACACACTCCATGGCAGTGCATGTGCGTCTCCCATTGCTGGTGCCCTGACGTAGTGCAGGGATAGCCAGGAACCTCGCCACATGTGCCGCCCCGGGCCTCAACAACATATCTAGGCCCTCCACTCCCACTCCATGGGAGTGCATGTGCGCCTCCCATTGCTGGTGCCCTGACGCAGTGCAGGGATAGCCAGGTGCCTCGCCACATGTGCCGCCCCAGGCCTCAGCAACATATCCAGGCCCTCCACACACACTCCATGGGAGTGCATGTGCATCTCCCATTGGTGTTGCCCTGACGCAGTGCAGGGATAGCCAGGAGCCTCGCCACATGTGCCGTCCTGGGCCTCAGCAACATATCTACGCCCTCCACACACACTCCATGGGCGTGCATGTGCGTCTCCCATTGCTGGTGCCCTGACGCAGTGCAGGGAAGGCCAGGAGCCTCGCCACATGTGCCGCCCCAGGCCTCAGCAACATATCTAGGCTCTCCACACACACTCAATGGCAGTGCATGTGCGTCTCCCATTGCTGGTGCCCTGATGCAGTGCAGGGATAGCCAGGAGCCTCGCCACATGTGCCGCCTCGGGCCTCAGCAACATGTCTATGCCCTCCATGCACACTCCATGGGAGTGCATGTGCGTCTCCCATTGCTGGTGCCCTGACGCAGTGCAGGGATGGCCAGGAGCCTCGCCACATGTGCCGCCCCGGGCCTCACCCACATATCTAGGCCCTCCACACACACTCCATGGGAGTGCACGTGCGTCTCCCGTTGCTGGTGCCCTGATACAGTGCAGGGATAGCCATAAACCTCGCACATGTGCCGCCCCGGGCCTCAGAAACATATCTAGGCCCTCCGCACACATTCCATGGGAGTGCATGTGCGTCTCCCATTGCTGGTGCCCTGAAGCAGTGCAAGGATGGCCAGGAGCCTCGCCACATGTGCCGCCCCGAGGAATCAACAACATATCTAGGCCCTCCACACACACTCTATGGGAGTGCATGTGCGCCTCCCATTGCTTGTGTCCTTCCGCAGTGCAAGGATAGCCAGGAGCCTCGCCACATGTGCACCCCCGGGCCTCAGCAACATATCTAGGCCCTCCATACACACTCCATGGGAGTGCATGTGCGTCTCCCATTTCTGGTGCCCTGACGCAGTGCAGGGATAGCCAGGAGCCTCGCCACATGTGCAGTCCCGGGGCCTCAGCAACATATCTGCGCCCTCCGCAGACACTCCATGGGAGTGCTTGTGTGTCTCCCATTGCTGGTCCCCTGACGCAGTGCAGGGATGGCCAGGAGCCTCGCAACATGTGCCGTCCCGGGGCCTCAGCAACATATCTGCACCCCCCGCACACACTCATTGGCAGTGCGTGTGCGTCTCCCATTGCTGGTGCCCTGACGCAGTGCAGGGATAGCCAGGAGCCTTGCCACATGTGCTGCCCCGGGCCTCAGCAATATATCTAGGCAACCCACACACACTCAATGGCAGTGCATGTGCGTCTCCGATTGCTGGTGCCCTGACGTAGTGCAGGGATAGATCGGAGCCTCGCCACATGTGCCGCCCCGGGCCTCACCCACATATCTATGCTCTCCACACAAACTCCATGGGAGTGCAAGGATGGCCAGGAGCCTCACCACATGTGCCGCCCCTGGCTTGAGCAACATATCTGGGCACTCCAAACACACTCCATGGGAGTGCAAGGATGGCCAGGAGCCTCATCACTAGTGCCGCCCCAGGGCCTCATCAACATATCTAGGCCCTCCACACACACTCCATGGAAGTGCATGTGCGTCTCCCATTGCTGGTGCCCTGTCGTAGTGCAGGGATAGCCAGGAGCCTCTCCACATGTGCCGCCCCGGGCCTCAGCAACATATCTAGGCCCTCCACACACACTCCATGGCAGTGCATGTGCGTCTCCCATTGCTGGTGCCCTGACGTAGTGCAGGGATAGCCAGGAACCTCGCCACATGTGCCGTCCCGGGCCTCAGCAACATATCTAGGCCCTCCACTCCCACTCCATGGGAGTGCATGTACACCTCTCATTGCTGGTGCCCTGATGCAGTGCAGGGATAGCCGGGAGCCTTGCCACATGTGCCGCCCCGGGCCTAAGCAACATATCTAGGCCCTCCACACACACTCCATGGGAGTGCATGTGCGCCTCCCATTGCTGGTGCCCTGACGCAGTGCAGGGATAGCCAGGGGCCTCGCCACATGTGCCGCCCCAGGCCTCAGCAACATATCCAGGCCCTCCACACACACTCCATGGGAGTGCATGTGCATCTCCCATTGGTGTTGCCCTGACGCAGTGCAGGGATAGCCAGGAGCCTCGCCACATGTGCCGTCCTGGGCCTCAGCAACATATCTACGCCCTCCACACACACTCCATGGGCGTGCATGTGCGTCTCCCATTGCTGGTGCCCTGACGCAGTGCAGGGAAGGCCAGGAGCCTCGCCACATGTGCCGCCCCAGGCCTCAGAAACATATCTAGGCCCTCCACACACACTCAATGGCAGTGCATGTGCGTCTCCCATTGCTGGTGCCCTGATGCAGTGCAGGGATGGCCAGGAGCCTCGCCACATGTGCCGCCCCGGGCCTCACCCACATATCTAGGCCCTCCACACACACTCCATGGGAGTGCACGTGCGTCTCCCATTGCTGGTGCCCTGATGCAGTGCAGGGATAGCCATAAACCTCGCACATGTGCCGCCCCGGGCCTCAGCAACATATCTAGGCCCTCCGCACACACTCCATGGGAGTGCATGTGCGTCTCCCATTGCTGGAGCCCTGAAGCAGTGCAAGGATGGCCAGGAGCCTCGCCACATGTGCTGCCCAGAGGAATCAACAACATATCTAGGCCCTCCACACACACTCTATGGGAGTGCATGTGCGCCTCCCATTGCTTGTGCCCTTCCGCAGTGCAAGGATAGCCAGGAGCCTCGCCACATGTGCCGCCCCGGGGACTCAGCAACATATCTATGCCCTCCACACACACTCCATGTGAGTGCATGTGCGTCTCCCATTGCTGGTGCCCTGATGCAGTGCAGGGATTGCCGAGAGCCTCACCACATGTGCCGCCCTGGGCCTCAGCAACATATCTAGGCCCTCCACACACACTCCATGGGAGTGCATGTGCGTCTCCCATTGCTGGTGCCCTGACGCAGTGCAGGGATAGCCAGGAGCCTCGCCACATGTGCACCCCCGGGCCTCAGCAACATATCTAGGCCCTCCATACACACTCGATGGGAGTGCATGTGCGTCTCACATTGCTGGTGCCCTGACGCAGTGCAGGGATGGCCAGGAGCCTCGCAACATGTGCCGTCCCGGGGCCTCAGCAACATATCTGCGCCCCCCGCACACACTCCATGGCAGTGCGTGTGCGTCTCCCATTGCTGGTGCCCTGACGCAGTGCAGGGATAGCCAGGAGCCTTGCTACATGTGCTGCCCCGGGCCTCAGCAATATATCTAGGCAACCCACACACACTCAATGGCAGTGCATGTGCGTCTCCGATTGCTGGTGCCCTGACGTAGTGCAGGGATAGATCGGAGCCTCGCCACATGTGCCGCCCCGGGCCTCACCCACATATCTATGCTCTCCACACAAACTCCATGGGAGTGCAAGGATGGCCAGGAGCCTCACCACATGTGCCGCCCCTGGCTTGAGCAACATATCTGGGCACTCCAAACACACTCCATGGGAGTGCAAGGATGGCCAGGAGCCTCATCACTAGTGCCGCCCCAGGGCCTCATCAACATATCTAGGCCCTCCACCCACTCCATGGAAGTGCATGTGCGTCTCCCATTGCTGGTGCCCTGTCGTAGTGCAGGGATAGCCAGGAGCCTCTCCACATGTGCCGCCCCGGGCCTCAGCAACATATCTAGGCCCTCCACACACACTCCATGGCAGTGCATGTGCTTCTCCCATTGCTGGTGCCCTGACGTAGTGCAGGGATAGCCAGGAACCTCGCCACATGTGCCGCCCCGGGCCTCAGCAACATATCTAGGCCCTCCACTCCCACTCCATGGGAGTGCATGTACACCTCCCATTGCTGGTGCCCTGATGCAGTGCAGGGATAGCCGGGAGCCTCGCCACATGTGCCGCCCCGGGCCTCAGCAACATATCTAGGCCCTCCACACACACTCCATGGGAGTGCATGTGCGCCTCCCATTGCTGGTGCCCTGACGCAGTGCAGGGATAGCCAGGGGCCTCGCCACATGTGCCGCCCCAGGCCTCAGCAACATATCCAGGCCCTCCACACACACTCCATGGGAGTGCATGTGCATCTCCCATTGGTGTTGCCCTGACACAGTGCAGGGATAGCCAGGAGCCTCGCCACATGTGCCGTCCTGGGCCTCAGCAACATATCTACGCCCTCCACACAAACTCCATGGGCGTGCATGTGCGTCTCCCATTGCTGGTGCCCTGACGCAGTGCAGGGAAGGCCAGGAGCCTCGCCACATGTGCCGCCCCAGGCCTCAGCAACATATCTAGGCCCTCCACACACACTCAATGGCAGTGCATGTGCGTCTCCCATTGCTGGTGCCCTGATGCAGTGCAGGGATGGCCAGGAGCCTCGCCACATGTGCCGCCCCGGGCCTCACCCACATATCTAGGCCCTCCACACACACTCCATGTGAGTGCACGTGCGTCTCCCATTGCTGGTGCCCTGATGCAGTGCAGGGATAGCCATAAACCTCGCACATGTGCCGCCCCGGGCCTCAGCAACATATCTAGGCCCTCCGCACACACTACATGGGAGTGCATGTGCGTCTCCCATTGCTGGAGCCCTGAAGCAGTGCAAGGATGGCCAGGAGCCTCGCCACATGTGCTGCCCAGAGGAATCAACAACATATCTAGGCCCTCCACACACACTCTATGGGAGTGCATGTGCGCCTCCCATTGCTTGTGCCCTTCCGCAGTGCAAGGATAGCCAGGAGCCTCGCCACATGTGCCGCCCCGGGGACTCAGCAACATATCTATGCCCTCCACACACACTCCATGGGAGTGCATGTGCGTCTCCCATTGCTGGTGCCCTGATGCAGTGCAGGGATTGCCGAGAGCCTCACCACATGTGCCGCCTTGGGCCTCAGCAACATATCTAGGCCCTCCACACACACTCCATGGGAGTGCATGTGCGTCTCCCATTGCTGGTGCCCTGAGGCAGTGCAGGGATAGCCAGGAGCCTCGCCACATGTGCACCCCCGGGCCACAGCAACATATCTAGGCCCTCCATACACACTCGATGGGAGTGCATGTGCGTCTCACATTGCTGGTGCCCTGACGCAGTGCAGGGATGGCCAGGAGCCTCGCAACATGTGCCGTCCCGGGGCCTCAGCAACATATCTGCGCCCACCCGCACACACTCCATGGCAGTGCGTGTGCGTCTCCCATTGCTGGTGCCCTGACGCAGTGCAGGGATAGCCAGGAGCCTTGCCACATGTGCTGCCCCGGGCCTCAGCAATATATCTAGGCAACCCACATACACTCAATGGCAGTGCATGTGCGTCTCCGATTGCTGGTGCCCTGACGTAGTGCAGGGATAGATCGGAGCCTCGCCACATGTGCCGCCCCGGGCCTCACCCACATATCTATGCTCTCCACACAAACTCCATGGGAGTGCAAGGATGGCCAGGAGCCTCACCACATGTGCCGCCCCTGGCTTGAGCAACATATCTGGGCACTCCAAACACACTCCATGGGAGTGCAAGGATGGCCATGAGCCTCATCACTAGTGCCGCCCCAGGGCCTCATCAACATATCTAGGCCCTCCACACACACTCCATGGGAGTGCATGTGCGTCTCCCATTGCTGGTGCCCTGTCGTAGTGCAGGGATAGCCAGGAGCCTCTCCACATGTGCCGCCCCGGGCCTCAGCAACATATCTAGGCCCTCCACACACACTCCATGGCAGTGCATGTGCGTCTCCCATTGCTGGTGCCCTGACGTAGTGCAGGGATAGCCAGGAACCTCGCCACATGTGCCGCCCCGGGCCTCAGCAACATATCTAGGCCCTCCACTCCCACTCCATGGGAGTGCATGTACACCTCCCATTGCTGGTGCCCTGATGCAGTGCAGGGATAGCCGGGAGCCTCGCCACATGTGCCGCCCCGGGCCTCAGCAACATCTCTAGGCCCTCCACACACACTCCATGGGAGTGCATGTGCGCCTCCCATTGCTGGTGCCCTGACGCAGTGCAGGGATAGCCAGGGGCCTCGCCACATGTGCCGCCCCAGGCCTCAGCAACATATCCAGGCCCTCCACACACACTCCATGGGAGTGCATGTGCATCTCCCATTGGTGTTGCCCTGACGCAGTGCAGGGAAGGCCAGGAGCCTCGCCACATGTGCCGTCCTGGGCCTCAGCAACATATCTACGCCCTCCACACACACTCCATGGGCGTGCATGTGCGTCTCCCATTGCTGGTACCCTGACGCAGTGCAGGGAAGGCCAGGAGCCTCGCCACATGTGCCGCCCCAGGCCTCAGCAACATATCTAGGCCCTCCACACACACTCAATGGCAGTGCATGTGCGTCTCCCATTGCTGGTGCCCTGATGCAGTGCAGGGATGGCCAGGAGCCTCGCCACATGTGCCGCCCCGGGCCTCACCCACATATCTAGGCCCTCCACACACACTCCATGGGAGTGCACGTGCGTCTCCCATTGCTGGTGCCCTGATGCAGTGCAGGGATAGCCATAAACCTCGCACATGTGCCGCCTCGGGCCTCAGCAACATATCTAGGCCCTCCGCACACACTCCATGGGAGTGCAGGTGCGTCTCCCATTGCTGGAGCCCTGAAGCAGTGCAAGGATGGCCAGGAGCCTCGCCACATGTGCTGCCCAGAGGAATCAACAACATATCTAGGCCCTCCACACACACTCTATGGGAGTGCATGTGCGCCTCCCATTGCTTGTGCCCTTCCGCAGTGCAAGGATAGCCAGGAGCCTCGCCACATGTGCCGCCCCGGGGACTCAGCAACATATCTATGCCCTCCACACACACTCCATGGGAGTGCATGTGCGTCTCCCATTGCTGGTGCCCTGATGCAGTGCAGGGATTGCCGAGAGCCTCACCACATGTGCCGCCCTGGGCCTCAGCAACATATCTAGGCCCTCCACACACACTCCATGGGAGTGCATGTGCGTCTCCCATTGCTGGTGCCCTGACGCAGTGCAGGGATAGCCAGGAGCCTCGCCACATGTGCATCCCCGGGCCTCAGCAACATATCTAGGCCCTCCATACACACTCGATGGGAGTGCATGTGCGTCTCACATTGCTGGTGCCCTGACGCAGTGCAGGGATAGCCAGGAGCCTCACCACATGTGCAGTCCCGGGGCCTCAGCAACATATCTGCGCCCTCCGCAGACACTCCATGGGAGTGCATGTGTGTCTCCCATTGCTGGTCCCCTGACGGAGTGCAGGGATGGCGAGGAGCCTCGCAACATGTGCCGTCCCGGGGCCTCAGCAACTTATCTGCACCCCCCGCACACACTCCATGGCAGTGCGTGTGCGTCTCCCATTGCTGGTGCCCTGACGCAGTGCAGGGATAGCCAGGAGCCTTGCCACATGTGCTGCCCCGGGCCTCAGCAACATATCTAGGCCCCCCAAACACATTCAATAGCAGTGCATGTGCGTCTCCGATTGCTCGTGCCCTGACGTAGTGCAGGGATAGCCAGGAGCCTCGCCACATGTGCCGCCCCGGGCCTCAGCAACATATCTACACCATCCATACACACTCCATGGGAGTGCATGTGAGTCTCCCATTGCTGGTACCTTGACGCAGTGCAAGGATAGATCGGAGCCTCGCCACATGTGCCGCCCCGGGCCTCACCCACATATCTATGCCCTCCACACAAACTCCTTGGGAGTGCAAGGATGGCCAGGAGCCTCACCACATGTGCCGCCCCTGGCTTCAGCAACATATCTAGGCACTCCACACACACTCCATTGGAGTGCAAGGATGGCCAGGAGCCTCATCACTAGTGCCGCCCCGGGGCCTCAGCAACATATCTAGGCCCTCCACACACACTCCATGGGAGTGCATGTGCGTCTTCCATTGCTGGTGCCCTGACGTAGTGCAGGGATAGCCAGGAGCCTCGCCACATGTGCCGCCCCGGGCCTCAGCAACATATCTAGGCCCTCCACACACACTCCATGGCAGTGCATCTGTGTCTCCCATTACTGGTGCCCTGAAGTAGTGCAGGGATATCCAGGAGCCACGCCACATGTGCCGCCCCGGGCCTCAGCAACATATCTAGGCCCTCCATACACACTCCATGGGAGTGCATGTGCGTCTCCCATTGCTGGTGCCCTGACGCAGTGCAGGGATAGCCAGGAGCCTCGCCGCATGTGCCGCCCCGGGCCTCAGCAACATATCTACACCATCCATACACACTCCATGGGAGTGCATGTGCGTCTCCCATTGCTGGTACCTTGACGCAGTGCAAGGATAGATCGGAGCCTCGCCACATGTGCCGCCCCGGGCCTCACCCACATATCTATGCCCTCCACACAAACTCCTTGGGAGTGCAAGGATGGCCAGGAGCCTCACCACATGTGCCGCCCCTGGCTTCAGCAACATATCTAGGCACTCCACACACACTCCATTGGAGTGCAAGGATGGCCAGGAGCCTCATCACTAGTGCCGCCCCGGGGCCTCAGCAACATATCTAGGCCCTCCACACACACTCCATGGGAGTGCATGTGCGTCTTCCATTGCTGGTGCCCTGACGTAGTGCAGGGATAGCCAGGAGCCTCGCCACATGTGCCGCCCCGGGCCTCAGCAACATATCTAGGCCCTCCACACACACTCCATGGCAGTGCATCTGTGTCTCCCATTACTGGTGCCCTGAAGTAGTGCAGGGATATCCAGGAGCCACGCCACATGTGCCGCCCCGGGCCTCAGCAACATATCTAGGCCCTCCATACACACTCCATGGGAGTGCATGTGCGTCTCCCATTGCTGGTGCCCTGACGCAGTGCAGGGATAGCCAGGAGCCTCGCCGCATGTGCCATCCCGGGGCCTCAGCACCATATCTGCGCCCTCCGCAGACACTTCATGGGAGTGCATGTGTGTCTCCCATTGCTGGTCCCCTGACGCAGTGCAGGGATGGCCAGGAGCCTCGCAACATGTGCCATCCCGGGGCCTCAGCAACATATGTGCGCCCTCCGCACACACTCCATGGCAGTGCGTGTGCATCTCCCATTGCTGGTGCCCTGACGCAGTGCAGGGATAGCCAGGAGCGTTTCCACATGTGCCGCCCCGGGCCTCAGCAACATATCTAGGCCCCCACACACACTCCATGGCAGTGCATGTGTGTCTCCGATTGCTGGTGCCCTGACGTAGTGCAGGGATAGCCAGGAGCCTCGCCACATGTGCAGCCCCGGGCCTCACCCACATATCTATGCCCTCCACACAAACTCCTTGGGAGTGCAAGGATGGCCAGGAGCCTCACCACATGTGCCGCCCCTGGCTTCAGCAACATATCTAGGCACTCCACACACACTCCATGGGCGTGCAAGGATGGCCAGGAGCCTCGCCACATGTGCCGCCCCGGGCCTCAGCAACATATCTGGGCCCTCCACACACACTCCATGGCAGTGCATGTGCGTCTCCCATTGCTGATGCCCTGACGTAGTGCAGGGATAGCCAGGAGCCACGCCACATGTGCCGCCCCGGGCCTCAGCAACATATCTAGGCCCTCCACACACACTCCATGGGAGTGCAAGGATGGCCAGGAGCCTCAACACATGTGCCGCCCCTGGCTTCAGCAACATATCTAGTCCCTCCACACACACTCCATGGGAGCGCAAGGATGGCCAGGAGTCTCGCCACCTGTGCCGTCCCGGGGCCTCAGCAACATATCTGCGCCCTCCGCACACACTCCATGGCAGTGCGTGTGCGTCTCCCATTGCTGGTGCCCTGACGCAGTGCAGGGATATCCAGGAGCCTCACCACATGTGCCGCCCCGGGCCTCAGCAAAATATCTAGGCCCTCCGCACACACTCCATCGGAGTGCAAGAATGGTGAGGAGCCTCACCACATGTGCCGCCCCGGGCCTCAGCAACATATCTAGGCCCTCCACACACACTCCATGGGAGAGCAAGGATGGCCAGGAGCCTCAGCACTAGTGCCGCCCCGGGCCTCAGCAACATATCTATGCCCTCCACACACACTCCATGGGAGTGCATGTGCGCCTCCCATTTCTGGTGCCCTGACGCAGTGCAGGGATAGCCAGGGGCCTCGCCACATGTGCCGCCCCAGGCCTCAGCAACATATCCAGGCCCTCCACACACACTTCATGGGAGTGCATGTGCGTCTCCCATTCCTCGTGTCCTGACGCAGAGCAGGGATGGCCAGGAGCCTCACCACATGTGCCGCCCCGGGCCTCAGCAACATATCTAGGCCCTCCACACACACTCCATGGGAGTGCATGTGCGTCTCCCATTGCTGGTGCCCTGACGCAGTGCAGGGATGGCCAGGAGCCTCGTCTCATGTGCCGCCCCGGGCCGCACCCACATATCTAGGCCCTCCACACACACTCCATGGGAGTGCACGTGCGTCTCCCATTGCTGGTGCCCTGATGCAGTGCAGGGATAGCCAGGGGCCTCGCCACATGTGCCTCCCCGGGCCTCAGCAACATATCCAGGCCCTCCACACACACTCCATGGGAGTGCATGTGCATCTCCCATTGGTGGTGCCCTGACGCAGTGCAGGGATAGCCAGGTGCCTTGCCACATGTGCCGCCCCGGGCCTCAGCAACATGTCTATGCCCTTCATGCACACTCCATGGGAGTGCATGTGCGTCTCCCATTGCTGGTGCCCTGACGCAGTGCAGGGATGGCCAGGAGCCTCGCCACATGTGCCGCCCCGGGCATCACCCACATATCTAGGCCCTCCACAGACACTCCATGGGAGTGCACGTGCGTCTCCCATTGCTGGTGCCCTGATGCAGTGCAGGGATAGCCACAAACCTTGCACATGTGCCGCCCCGGGCCTCAGCAACATATCTAGGCCCTCCGCACACACTCCATGGGAGTGCATGTGCGTCTCCCATTGCTGGAGCCCTGAAGCAGTGCAAGGATGGCCAGGAGCCTCACCACATGTGCTGCCCAGAGGAATCAACAACATATCTAGGCCCTCCACACACACTCTATGGGAGTGCATGTGCGCCTCCCATTGCTTGTGCCCTTCTGCAGTGCAAGGATAGCCAGGAGCCTCGCCACATGTGCCGCCCCGGGGACTCAGCAACATATCTATGCCCTCCACACACACTCCATGGGAGTGCATGTGCGTCTCCCATTGCTGGTGCCCTGATGCAGTGCAGGGATTGCCGAGAGCCTCACCACATGTGCCGCCCTGTGCCTCAGCAACATATCTAGGCCCTCCACACACACTCCATGGGAGTGCATGTGCGTCTCCCATTGCTGGTGCCCTGACGCAGTGCAGGGATAGCCAGGAGCCTCGCCACATGTGCATCCCCGGGCCTCAGCAACATATCTAGGCCCTCCATACACACTCGATGGGAGTGCATGTGCGTCTCACATTGCTGGTGCCCTGACGCAGTGCATGGATAGCCAGGAGCCTCACCACATGTGCAGTCCCGGGGCCTCAGCAACATATCTGCGCCCTCCGCAGACACTCCATGGGAGTGCATGTGTGTCTCCCATTGCTGGTCCCCTGACGGAGTGCAGGGATGGCGAGGAGCCTCGCAACATGTGCCGTCCCGGGGCCTCAGCAACTTATCTGCACCCCCCGCACACACTCCATGGCAGTGCGTGTGCGTCTCCCATTGCTGGTGCCCTGACGCAGTGCAGGGATAGCCAGGAGCCTTGCCACATGTGCTGCCCCGGGCCTCAGCAACATATCTAGGCCCCCCAAACACATTCAATAGCAGTGCATGTGCGTCTCCGATTGCTCGTGCCCTGACGTAGTGCAGGGATAGCCAGGAGCCTCGCCACATGTGCCGCCCCGGGCCTCAGCAACATATCTACACCATCCATACACACTCCATGGGAGTGCATGTGCGTCTCCCATTGCTGGTACCTTGACGCAGTGCAAGGATAGATCGGAGCCTCGCCACATGTGCCGCCCCGGGCCTCACCCACATATCTATGCCCTCCACACAAACTCCTTGGGAGTGCAAGGATGGCCAGGAGCCTCACCACATCTGCCGCCCCTGGCTTCAGCAACATATCTAGGCACTCCACACACACTCCATTGGAGTGCAAGGATGGCCAGGAGCCTCATCACTAGTGCCGCCCCGGGGCCTCAGCAACATATCTAGGCCCTCCACACACACTCCATGGGAGTGCATGTGCGTCTTCCATTGCTGGTGCCCTGACGTAGTGCAGGGATAGCCAGGAGCCTCGCCACATGTGCCGCCCCGGGCCTCAGCAACATATCTAGGCCCTCCACACACACTCCATGGCAGTGCATGTGTGTCTCCCATTACTGGTGCCCTGAAGTAGTGCAGGGATATCCAGGAGCCACGCCACATGTGCCGCCCCGGGCCTCAGCAACATATCTAGGCCCTCCATACACACTCCATGGGAGTGCATGTGCGTCTCCCATTGCTGGTGCCCTGACGCAGTGCAGGGATAGCCAGGAGCCTCGCCACATGTGCCATCCCGGGGCCTCAGCAACATATCTGCGCCCTCCGCAGACACTTCATGGGAGTGCATGTGTGTCTCCCATTGCTGGTCCCCTGACGCAGTGCAGGGATGGCCAGGAGCCTCGCAACATATACCATCCCGGGGCCTTAGCAACATATGTGCGCCCTCCGCACACACTCCATGGCAGTGCGTGTGCATCTCCCATTGCTGGTGCCCTGACGCAGTGCAGGGATAGCCAGGAGCGTTGCCACATGTGCCGCCCCGGGCCTCAGCAACATATCTAGGCCCCCCACACACACTTCATGGCAGTGCATGTGTGTCTCCGATTGCTGGTGCCCTGACGTAGTGCAGGGATAGCCAGGAGCCTCGCCACATGTGCCGCCCCGGGCCTCAGCAACATATCTACACCATCCATACACACTCCATGGGAGTGCATGTGCGTCTCCCATTGCTGGTGCCCTGACGCAGTGCAAGGATAGATCGAAGCCTCGCCACATGTGCAGCCCCGGGCCTCACCCACATATCTACGCCCTCCACACAAACTCCTTGGGAGTGCAAGGATGGCCAGGAGCCTCACCACATGTGCCGCCCCTGGCTTCAGCAACATATCTAGGCACTCCACACACACTCCATGGGCGTGCAAGGATGGCCAGGAGCCTCATCACTAGTGCCGCCCTGGGGCCTCAGCAACATATCTAGGCCCTCCACACACACTCCATGGGAGTGCATGTGCGTCTCCCATTGCTGATGCTCTGACGTAGTGCAGGGATAGCCAGGAGCCTCGCCACATGTGCCGCCCCGGGCCTCAGAAACATATCTGGGCCCTCCACACACACTCCATGGCAGTGCATGTGCGTCTCCCATTGCTGATGCCCTGACGTAGTGCAGGGATATCCAGGAGCCACGCCACATGTGCCGCCCCGGGCCTCAGCAACATATCTAGGCCCTCCACACACACTCCATGGGAGTGCAAGGATGGCCAGGAGCCTCAACACATGTGCCGCCCCTGGCTTCAGCAACATATCTAGTCCCTCCACACACACTCCATGGGAGCGCAAGGATGGCCAGGAGTCTCGCCACCTGTGCCGTCCCGGGGCCTCAGCAACATATCTGCGCCCTCCGCACACACTCCATGGCAGTGCGTGTGCGTCTCCCATTGCTGGTGCCCTGACGCAGTGCAGGGATATCCAGGAGCCTCACCACATGTGCCGCCCCGGGCCTCAGCAAAATATCTAGGCCCTCCGCACACACTCCATCGGAGTGCAAGGATTGGTGAGGAGCCTCACCACATGTGCCGCCCCGGGCCTCAGCAACATATCTAGGCCCTCCACACACACTCCATGGGAGAGCAAGGATGGCCAGGAGCCTCAGCACTAGTGCCGCCCCGGGCCTCAGCAACATATCTATGCCCTCCACACACACTCCATGGGAGTGCATGTGCGCCTCCCATTTCTGGTGCCCTGACGCAGTGCAGGGATAGCCAGGGGCCTCGCCACATGTGCCGCCCCAGGCCTCAGCAACATATCCAGGCCCTCCACACACACTTCATGGGAGTGCATGTGCGTCTCCCATTCCTCGTGTCCTGACGCAGAGCAGGGATGGCCAGGAGCCTCACCACATGTGCCGCCCCGGGCCTCAGCAACATATCTAGGCCCTCCACACACACTCCATGGGAGTGCATGTGCGTCTCCCATTGCTGGTGCCCTGACGCAGTGCAGGGATGGCCAGGAGCCTCGTCTCATGTGCCGCCCCGGGCCGCACCCACATATCTAGGCCCTCCACACACACTCCATGGGAGTGCACGTGCGTCTCCCATTGCTGGTGCCCTGATGCAGTGCAGGGATAGCCAGGGGCCTCGCCACATGTGCCGCCCCGGGCCTCAGCAACATATCCAGGCCCTCCACACACACTCCATGGGAGTGCATGTGCATCTCCCATTGGTGGTGCCCTGACGCAGTGCAGGGATAGCCAGGTGCCTTGCCACATGTGCCGCCCCGGGCCTCAGCAACATGTCTATGCCCTTCATGCACACTCCATGGGAGTGCATGTGCGTCTCCCATTGCTGGTGCCCTGACGCAGTGCAGGTATGGCCAGGAGCCTCGCCACATGTGCCGCCCCGGGCATCACCCACATATCTAGGCCCTCCACAGACACTCCATGGGAGTGCACGTGCGTCTCCCATTGCTGGTGCCCTGATGCAGTGCAGGGATAGCCACAAACCTTGCACATGTGCCGCCCCGGGCCTCAGCAACATATCTAGGCCCTCCGCACACGCTCCATGGGAGTGCATGTGCGTCTCCCATTGCTGGTGCGTTGAAGCAGGGCAAGGATGGGCGAGAGCCTCACCACATGTGCCGCCCCGGGCCTCAGCAACATATCTAGGCCCTCCACACACACTCCATGGGAATGCATGTGCGTCTCCCATTGCTGGTGCCCTGACGCAGTGCAGGGATAGCCAGGAGCCTCGCCACATGTGCACCCCTGGGCCTCAGCAACATATCTAGGCCCTCCATACACACTCCATGGGAGTGCATGTGCGTCTCCCATTGCTGATACCCTGACGCAGTGCAAGGATAGATCGGAGCCTCGCCACATGTGCCGCCCCGTTCCTCACCCACATATCTATGCCCTCCACACAAACTCCTTGGGAGTGCAAGGATGGCCAGGAGCCTCGCCACATGTGCCGCCCCGGGCCTCAGCAACATATCTAGGCCCTCCACACACACTCCATGGCAGTGCATGTGCGTCTCCCAGTGCTGGTGCCCTGACGTAGTGCAGGGATAGCCAGGAGCCTCGCCACATGTGCCGCCCCGGGCCTCAGCAACATATCTAGGCCCTCCACTCCCACTCCATGGGAGTGCATGTACACCTCCCATTGCTGGTGCCCTGATGCAGTGCAGGGATAGCCAGGAGCCTCGCCACATGTGCCGCCCCGGGCCTCAGCAACATATCTAGGCCCTCCACACACACTCCATGGGAGTGCATGTGCGCCTCCCATTGCTGGTGCCCTGACGCAGTGCAGGGATAGCCAGGAGCCTCGCCACATGTGCCGTCCTGGGCCTCAGCAACATATCTACGCCCTCCACACACACTCCATGGGCGTGCATGTGTGTCTCCCATTGCTGGTGCTGCGCATGCAGTGCAGGTATATCCAGGAGCCTTGCCACATGTGCCGCCCCGGGCCTCAGCAACATGTCTATGCCCTCCATGCACACTCCATGGGAGTGCATGTGCGTCTCCCATTCCTGGTGCCCTGACGCAGTGCAGGGAAGGCCAGGAGCCTCGCCACATGTGCACCCCTGGGCCTCAGCAACATATTTAGGCCCTCCACACACACTCAATGGCAGTGCATGTGCGTCTCCCATTGCTGGTGCTGCGCATGCAGTGCAGGTATAGCCAGGAGCCTTGCCACATGTGCCGCCCCAGGCCTCAGCAACATGTCTATGCCCTCCATGCACACTCCATGGGAGTGCATGTGCGTCTCCCATTCCTGGTGCCCTGACGCAGTGCAGGGAAGGCCAGGAGCCTCGCCACATGTGCACCCCTGGGCCTCAGCAACATATTTAGGCCCTCCACACACACTCAATGGCAGTGCATGTGCGTCTCCCATTGCTGGTGCCCTGATGCAGTGCAGGGATAGCCATAACCCTCGCACATGTGCCGCCCAGGGCCTCAGCAACATATCTAGTCCCTCCGCACACACTCCATGGGAGTGCATATGCGTCTCCCATTGCTGGTGCCCTGAAGCAGTGCAAGGATGGCCAGGAGCCTCGCCACATGTGCCGCCCCGAGGAATCAACAACAAATCTAGGCCCTCCACACACACTCTATGGGAGTGCATGTGCGCCTCCCATTGCTTGTGCCCTTCCGCAGTGCAAGGATAGCCAGGAGCCTCGCCACATGTGCCGCCCCGGGGACTCAGCAACATATCTATGCCCTCCACACACACTCCATGGGAGTGCATGTGCGTCTCCCATTGCTGGTGCCCTGATGCAGTGCAGGGATTGCCGAGAGCCTCACCACATGTGCCGCCCCGGGCCTCAGCAACATATCTAGGCCCTCCACACATACTCCATGGGAGTGCATGTGCGTCTCCCATTGCTGGTGCCCTGACGCAGTGCAGGGATAGCCAGGAGCCTCGCCACATGTGCACCCCCGGGCCTCAGCAACATATCTAGGCCCTCCATACACACTCCATGGGAGTGCATGTGCGTCTCCCATTGCTGGTGCCCTGACGCAGTGCAGGGATAGCCAGGAGCCTCGCCACATGTGCAGTCCCGGGGCCTCAGCAACATATCTGCGCCCTCTGCAGACACTCCATGGGAGTGCATGTGTGTCTCCCATTTCTGGTCCCCTGACGGAGTGCAGGGATGGCCAGGAGCCTCGCAACATGTGCCGTCCCGGGGCCTCAGCAACATATCTGCGCCCCCCGCACACACTCCATGGCAGTGCGTGTGCGTCTCCCATTGCTGGTGCCCTGACGCAGTGCAGGGATAGCCAGGAGCCTTGCCACATGTGCCGCCCCGGGCCTCAGCAACATATCTAGGCCCCCACACACACTCAATGGCAGTGCATGTGCGTCTCCGATTGCTGGTGCCCTGACGTAGTGCAGGGATAGCCAGGAGCCTCGCCACATGTGCCGCCCCGGGCCTCAGCAACATATCTACACCATCCATACACACTCCATGGGAGTGCATGTGCGTCTCCCATTGCTGGTACCCTGACGCAGTGCAAGGATAGATCGGAGCCTCGCCACATGTGCCGCCCCGGGCCTCACCCACATATCTATGCCCTCCACACAAACTCCTTGGGAGTGCAAGGATGGCCAGGAGCCTCACCACATGTGCCGCCCCTGGCTTCAGCAACATATCTAGGCCCTCCACACACACTCCATGGGAGTGCAAGGATGGCCAGGAGCCTCATCACTAGTGCCGCCCCGGGGCCTCAGCAACATATCTAGGCCCTCCACACACTCCATGAGAGTTCATGTGCGTCTCCCATTGCTGGTGCCCTGACGTAGTGCAGGGATAGCCAGGAGCCTCGCCACATGTGCCGCCCCGGGCCTCAGCAACATATCTAGGCCCTCCACACACACTCCATGGCAGTGCATGTGCTTCTCCCATTACTGGTGCCCTGACGTAGTGCAGGGATAGCCAGGAGCCACACCACATGTGCCGCCCCGGGCCTCAGCAACATATCTAGGCCCTCCACACACACTCCATGGCAGTGCATGTGCATCTCCCATTGCTGGTGCCCTGACGCAGTGCAGGGATAGCCGGGAGCCTCGCCACATGTGCACCCCCGGGCCTCAGCAACATATCTAGGCCCTCCACACACACGCCATTGCAGTGCATGTGCGTCTCCCATTGCTGGTGCCCTGACGCAGTGCAGGGATAGCCAGGAGCCTCGCCACATGTGCCGTCCCGGGGCCTCAGCAACATATCTGCGCCCTCAGCAGACACTCCATGGGAGTGCTTGTGTGTCTCCCATTGCTGGTCCCCTGACGCAGTGCAGGGATGGCCAGGAGCCTCGCAACATGTGCCATCCCGGGGTCTCAGCAACATATCTGCGCCCTCCGCAGACACTCCATGGCAGTGCGTGTGCATCTCCCATTGCTGGTGCCATGACGCAGTGCAGGGATAGCCAGGAGCGTTGCCACATGTGCCGCCCCGGGCCTCAGCAACATATCTAGGCCCCCCACACACACTCCATGGCAGTGCATGTGCGTCTCCCATTGCTGGTGCCCTGACGTAGTGCAGGGATAGCCAGGAGCCTTGCCACATGTGCCGCCCCGGGTCTCAGCAACATATCTACACCATCCATACACACTCCATGGGAGTGCATGTGCGTCTCCCATTGCTGGTGCCCTGACGCAGTGCAAGGATAGATCGGAGCCTCGCCACATGTGCAGCCCCGGGCCTCACCCACATATCTATGCCCTCCACACAAACTCCTTGGGAGTGCAAGGATGGCCAGGAGCCTCACCACATGTGCCGCCCCTGGCTTCAGCAACATATCTAGGCACTCCACACACACTCCATGGGCGTGCAAGGATGGCCAGGAGCCTCATCACTAGTGCCGCCCCGGGGCCTCAGCAACATATCTAGGCCCTCCACACACACTCCATGGGAGTGCATGTGCGTCTCCCATTGCTGATGCTCTGACGTAGTGCAGGGATAGCCAGGAGCCTCGCCACATGCGCCGCCCCGGGCCTCAGCAACATATCTAGGCCCTCCACACACACTCCATGGGAGCGCAAAGATGGCCAGGAGTCTCGCCACCTGTGCCGTCCCGGGGCCTCAGCAACATATCTGCGCCCTCCGCACACACTCCATGGCAGTGCGTGTGCGTCTCCCATTGCTAGTGCCCTGACGCAGTGCAGGGATATCCAAGAGCCTCACCACATGTGCCGCCCCGGGCCTCAGCAAAATATCTAGGCCCTCCGCACACACTCCATCGGAGTGCAAGGATGGCCAGGAGCCTCACCACATGTGCCGCCCCGGGCCTCAGCAACATATCTAGGCCCTCCACACACGCTCCATGGGAGAGCAAGGATGGCCAGGACCCTCACCACTAGTGCCGCCCTGGGCCTCAGCAACATATCTAGGCCCTCCACACACACTCCATGGGAGTGCATGTGCGCCTCCCATTGCTGGTGCCCTGACGCAGTGCAGGGATAGCCAGGGGCCTCGCCACATGTGCCGCCCCGGGCCACAGCAACATATCCAGGCCCTCCACACACACTTCATGGGAGTGCATGTGCGTCTCCCATTGCTGGTGCCCTGACGCAGTGCAGGGATAGCCAGGATCCTCGCCACATGTGCCCCCCTGGGCCTCAGCAACATATCTAGGCCCTCCATACACACTCCATGGGAGTGCATGTGCGTCTCCCATTGCTGGTGCCCTGACGCAGTGCAGGGATAGCCACGGGCCTCACCACATGTGCCGTCCCTGGGTCTCAGCAACATATCTGCACCCTCAGCAGACAATCCATGGGAGTGCATGTGTGTCTCCCATTGCTGGTGCCCTGACGCAGTGCAGGGAGGGCCAGGAGCCTCGCCACATGTGCCGTCCCAGGGCCTCAGCAACATATCTGCGTCCTCCGCACACACTCCATGGGAGTGCATGTGCGTCTCCCATTGCTGGTGCCCTTATGCAGTGCAGGGATGGCCAGGAGCCTCGCCACATCTGCTGCCCCGGGCCTCATCAACATATCTAGGCCCTCCACACACACTCCATGGGAGTGCATGTGCGTCTCCCATGCTGGTGCCCTGATGTAGTGCAGGGATAGCCAGGAGCCTCGCCACATGTGCCACCCCGGGGCTCAGCAACATATCTAGGCCCTCCACACACACGCCATTGCAGTGCATGTGCGTCTCCCATTGCTCGTGCCCAGACGCAGTGCAGGGATAGCCAGGAGCCTCACAACAGGTGCCGCCCCGGGCCTCAGCAACATATCTAGGCCCTCCACACAAACGCCATTGCAGTGCATGTGCATCTCCCATTGCTGGTGCCCTGACGCAGTGCAGGGATAGCCAGGAGCCTCGCCACATGTGCCGCCCCGGGCATCAGCAACATATCTAGGCCCTCCACACACACTTCATGGGAGTGCATGTGCATCTCCCATTGCTGGTGCCCTGACGCAGTTCAGGGATAGCCTCTAGCTTCGCCACATGTGCCTTCCCGGGCCTCAGCAACATATCTAGGTCCACCACACACTCCAGGGGAGTGCATGTGCGTCTCCCATTGCTGGTGCCGTGACGCAGTGCAGGGATAGCCAGGAGCATCGCCACATGTGCCTCCCCGAGGCCTCAGCAACATATCTACACCCTCCACACACACTCCATGGCAGTGCATGTGTGTCTCCCATTGCTGGTCCCCTGACACAGTGCAGGGATGGCCAGGAGCCTCGCAACATGTGCCGTCCCGGGGCCTCAGCAACATATCTGCGCCCTCCGCACACACTCCATGGCAGTGCATGTGCGTCTCCGATTGCTGGTGCCCTGACGTAGTGCAGGGAAAGCCAGGAGCCTCGCCACATGTGCCGCCCCGGGCCTCAGCAACATATCTACACCATCCATACACACCCCATAGGAGTGCATATGCATTTCCCATTGCTGGTGCCCTGACGCAGTGCGAGGATAGATCGGAGCCTCGCCACATGTGCCGCCCCGGGCCTCACCCACATATCTATGCTCTCCACACAAACTCCATGGGAGTGCAAGGATGGCCAGGAGCCTCACCACATGTGCCGCCCCTGGCTTCAGCAACATATCTGGGCACTCCAAACACACTCCATGGGAGTGCAAGGATGGCCAGGAGCCTCATCACTAGTGCCGCCCCGGGGCCTCAGCAACATATCTAGGCCCTCCACACACACTCCATAGGAGTGCATGTGCGTCTCCCATTGCTGGTGGCCTGTCGTAGTGCAGGGATAGCCAGGAGCCTCGCCACATGTGCCGCCCCGGGCCTCAGCAACATATCTAGGCCCTCCACTCCCACTCCATGGGAGTGCATGTACACGTCCCATTGCTGGTGCCCTGATGCAGTGCAGGGATAGCCACTAGCCTCTCCACATGTGCCGCCCCGGGCCTCAGCAACATATCTAGGCCCTCCACACACACTCCATGGCAGTGCATGTGCGTCTCCCATTGCTGGTGCCCTGACGTAGTGCAGGGATAGCCAGGAGCCTCGCCACATGTGCCGCCCCGGGCCTCAGCAACATATCTAGGCCCTCCACTCCCACTCCATGGGAGTGCATGTACACGTCCCATTGCTGGTGCCCTGATGCAATGCAGGGATAGCCAGGAGCCTCGCCACATGTGCCGCCCCGGGCCTCAGCAACATATCTAGGCCCTCCACACACACTCCATGGGAGTGCATGTGCGCCTCCCATTGCTGGTGCCCTGACGCAGTGCAGGGATTGCCAGGGGCCTCGCCACATGTGCCGCCCCGGGCCTCAGCAACATAGCCAGGCCCTCCACACACACTCCATGGGAGTGCATGTGCATCTCCCATTGGTGGTGCCCTGATGCAGTGCAGGGATAGCCAGGAGCCTCGCCACATGTGCCGTCCTGGGCCTCAGCAACATATCTACGCCCTCCACACACACTCCATGGGCGTGCATGTGCATCTCCCATTGCTGGTGCTGCGCATGCAGTGCAGGGATAGCCAGGAGCCTTGCCACATGTGCCGCCCCGGGCCTCAGCAACATGTCTATGCCCTCCATGCACACTCCATGGGAGTGCATGTGCGTCTCCCATTCCTGGTGCCCTGACGCAGTGCAGGGAAGGCCAGGAGCCTCGCCACATGTGCCGCCCCAGGCCTCAGCAACATATCTAGGCCCTCCACACACACTCAATGGCAGTGCATGTGCGTCTCTGATTGCTGGTGCCCTGACGTAGTGCAGGGATAGCCAGGAGCCTCGCCACATGTGCCGCCCCGGGCCTCAGCAACATATCTACACCATCCATACACACTCCATAGGAGTGCATATGCATCTCCCATTGCTGGTGCCCTGACGCAGTGCGAGGATAGATCGGAGCCTCGCCACATGTGCCGCCCCGGGCCTCACCCACATATCTATGCTCTCCACACAAACTCCATGGGAGTGCAAGGATGGCCAGGAGCCTCACCACATGTGCCGCCCCTGGCTTGAGCAACATATCTGGGCACTCCAAACACACTCCATGGGAGTGCAAGGATGGCCAGGAGCCTCATCACTAGTGCCGCCCCGGGCCTCAGCAACATATCTAGGCCCTCCACACACACTCCATGGCAGTGCATGTGCGTCTCCCATTGCTGGTGCCCTGACGTAGTGCAGGGATAGCCAGGAACCTCGCCACATGTGCCGCCCCGGGCCTCAGCAACATATCTAGGCCCTCCACTCCCACTCCATGGGAGTGCATGTACATCTCCCATTGCTGGTGCCCTGATGCAGTGCAGGGATAGCCGGGAGCCTCGCCACATGTGCCGCCCCGGGCCTCAGCAACATATCTAGGCCCTCCACACACACTCCATGGGAGTGCATGTGCGCCTCCCATTGCTGGTGCCCTGACGCAGTGCAGGGATAGCCAGGGGCCTCGCCACAGGTGCCGCCCCAGGCCTCAGCAACATATCCAGGCCCTCCACACACACTCCATGGGAGTGCATGTGCATCTCCCATTGGTGGTGCCCTGATGCAGTGCAGGGATAGCCAGGAGCCTCGCCACATGTGCCGTCCTGGGCCTCAGCAACATATCTACGCCCTCCACACACACTCCATGGGCGTGCATGTGCATCTCCCATTGCTGGTGCTGCGCATGCAGTGCAGGGATAGCCAGGAGCCTTGCCACATGTGCCGCCCCGGGCCTCAGCAACATGTCTATGCCCTCCATGCACACTCCATGGGAGTGCATGTGCGTCTCCCATTCCTGGTGCCCTGACGCAGTGCAGGGAAGGCCAGGAGCCTCGCCACATGTGCCGCCCCAGGCCTCAGCAACATATCTAGGCCCTCCACACACACTCAATGGCAGTGCATGTGCGTCTCTGATTGCTGGTGCCCTGACGTAGTGCAGGGATAGCCAGGAGCCTCGCCACATGTGCCGCCCCGGGCCTCAGCAACATATCTACACCATCCATACACTCTCCATAGGAGTGCATATGCATCTCCCATTGCTGGTGCCCTGACGCAGTGCGAGGATAGATCGGAGCCTCGCCACATGTGCCGCCCCGGGCCTCACCCACATATCTATGCTCTCCACACAAACTCCATGGGAGTGCAAGGATGGCCAGGAGCCTCACCACATGTGCCGCCCCTGGCTTGAGCAACATATCTGGGCACTCCAAACACACTCCATGGGAGTGCAAGGATGGCCAGGAGCCTCATCACTAGTGCCGCCCCAGGGCCTCAGCAACATATCTAGGCCCTCCACACACACTCCATGGGAGTGCATGTGCGTCTCCCATTGCTGGTGCCCTGTCGTAGTGCAGGGATAGCCAGGAGCCTCTCCACATGTGCCGCCCCGGGCCTCAGCAACATATCTAGGCCCTCCACACACACTCCATGGCAGTGCATGTGCGTCTCCCATTGCTGGTGCCCTGACGTAGTGCAGGGATAGCCAGGAACCTCGCCACATGTGCCGCCCCGGGCCTCAGCAACATATCTAGGCCCTCCACTCCCACTCCATGGGAGTGCATGTACACCTCCCATTGCTGGTGCCCTGATGCAGTGCAGGGATAGCTGGGAGCCTCGCCACATGTGCCGCCCCGGGCCTCAGCAACATATCTAGGCCCTCCACACACACTCCATGGGAGTGCATGTGCGCCTCCCATTGCTGGTGCCCTGACGCAGTGCAGGGATAGCCAGGGGCCTCGCCACAGGTGCCGCCCCAGGCCTCAGCAACATATCCAGGCCCTCCACACACACTCCATGGGAGTGCATGTGCATCTCCCATTGGTGTTTCCCTGACGCAGTGCAGGGATAGCCAGGAGCCTCGCCACATGTGCCGTCCTGGGCCTCAGCAACATATCTACGCCCTCCACACACACTATATGGGCGTGCATGTGCGTCTCCCATTGCTGGTGCCCTGACGCAGTGCAGGGAAGCCCAGGAGCCTCGCCACATGTGCCGCCCCAGGCCTCAGCAACATATCTAGGCCCTCCACACACACTCAATGGCAGTGCATGTGCGTCTCCCATTGCTGGTGCCCTGATGCAGTGCAGGGATAGCCAGGAACCTTGCCACATGTGCCACCCGGGCCTCAGCAACATATCTAGGCCCTCCACTCCCACTCCATGGGAGTGCATGTACACCTCCCATTGCTGGTGCCCTGATGCAGTGCAGGGATAGCCGGGAGCCTCGCCACATGTGCCGCCCCGGGCCTCAGCAACATATCTAGGCCCTCCACACACACTCCATGGGAGTGCATGTGCGCCTCCCATTGCTGGTGCCCTGACGCAGTGCAGGGATAGCCAGGGGCCTCGCCACATGTGCCGCCCCAGGCCTCAGCAACATATCCAGGCCCTCCACACACACTCCATGGGAGTGCATGTGCATCTCCCATTGGTGTTGCCCTGACGCAGTGCAGGGATAGCCAGGAGCCTCGCCACATGTGCCGTCCTGGGCCTCAGCAACATATCTACGCCCTCCACACACACTCCATGGGCGTGCATGTGCGTCTCCCATTGCTGGTGCCCTGACGCAGTGCAGGGAAGGCCAGGAGCCTCGCCACATGTGCCGCCCCAGGCCTCAGCAACATATCTAGGCCCTCCACACACACTCAATGGCAGTGCATGTGCGTCTCCCATTGCTGGTGCCCTGATGCAGTGCAGGGATGGCCAGGAGCCTCGCCACATGTGCCGCCCCGGGCCTCACCCACATATCTAGGCCCTCCACACACACTCCATGGGAGTGCACGTGCGTCTCCCATTGCTGGTGCCCTGATGCAGTGCAGGGATAGCCATAAACCTCGCACATGCGCCGCCCCGGGCCTCAGCAACATATCTAGGCCCTCCGCACACACTCCATGGGAGTGCATGTGCGTCTCCCATTGCTGGAGCCCTGAAGCAGTGCAAGGATGGCCAGGAGCCTCGCCACATGTGCTGCCCAGAGGAATCAACAACATATCTAGGCCCCCCACACACACTCTATGGGAGTGCATGTGCGCCTCCCATTGCTTGTGCCCTTCCGCAGTGCAAGGATAGCCAGGAGCCTCGCCACATGTGCCGCCCCGGGGACTCAGCAACATATCTATGCCCTCCACACACACTCCATGGGAGTGCATGTGCGTCTCCCATTGATGGTGCCCTGATGCAGTGCAGGGATTGCCGTAAGCCTCACCACATGTGCCGCCCCGGGCCTCAGCAACATATCTAGGCCCTCCACACACACTCCATGGGAGTGCATGTGCGTCTCTGATTGCTGGTGCCCTGACGTAGTGCAGGGATAGCCAGGAGCCTCGCCACATGTGCCGCCCCGGGCCTCAGCAACATATCTACACCATCCATACACACTCCATAGGAGTGCATATGCATCTCCCATTGCTGGTGCCCTGACGCAGTGCGAGGATAGATCGGAGCCTCGCCACATGTGCCGCCCCGGGCCTCACCCACATATCTATGCTCTCCACACAAACTCCATGGGAGTGCAAGGATGGCCAGGAGCCTCACCACATGTGCCGCCCCTGGCTTGAGCAACATATCTGGGCACTCCAAACACACTCCATGGGAGTGCAAGGATGGCCAGGAGCCTCATCACTAGTGCCGCCCCAGGGCCTCAGCAACATATCTAGGCCCTCCACACACACTCCATGGGAGTGCATGTGCGTCTCCCATTGCTGGTGCCCTGTCGTAGTGCAGGGATAGCCAGGAGCCTCTCCACATGTGCCGCCCCGGGCCTCAGCAACATATCTAGGCCCTCCACACACACTCCATGGCAGTGCATGTGCGTCTCCCATTGCTGGTGCCCTGACGTAGTGCAGGGATAGCCAGGAACCTCGCCACATGTGCCGCCCCGGGCCTCAGCAACATATCTAGGCCCTCCACTCCCACTCCATGGGAGTGCATGTACACCTCCCATTGCTGGTGCCCTGATGCAGTGCAGGGATAGCCGGGAGCCTCGCCACATGTGCCGCCCCGGGCCTCAGCAACATATCTAGGCCCTCCACACACACTCCATGGGAGTGCATGTGCGCCTCCCATTGCTGGTGCCCTGACGCAGTGCAGGGATAGCCAGGGGCCTCGCCACAGGTGCCGCCCCAGGCCTCAGCAACATATCCAGGCCCTCCACACACACTCCATGGGAGTGCATGTGCATCTCCCATTGGTGTTTCCCTGACGCAGTGCAGGGATAGCCAGGAGCCTCGCCACATGTGCCGCCCTGGGCCTCAGCAACATATCTACGCCCTCCACACACACTCCATGGGCGTGCATGTGCGTCTCCCATTGCTGGTGCCCTGACGCAGTGCAGGGAAGGCCAGGAGCCTCGCCACATGTGCCGCCCCAGGCCTCAGCAACATATCTAGGCCCTCCACACACACTCAATGGCAGTGCATGTGCGTCTCCCATTGCTGGTGCCCTGATGCAGTGCAGGGATAGCCAGGAACCTTGCCACATGTGCCACCCGGGCCTCAGCAACATATCTAGGCGCTCCACTCCCACTCCATGGGAGTGCATGTACACCTCCCATTGCTGGTGCCCTGATGCAGTGCAGGGATAGCCGGGAGCCTCGCCACATGTGCACCCCCGGGCCTCAGCAACATATCTAGGCCCTCCATACACACTCGATGGGAGTGCATGTGCGCCTCCCATTGCTGGTGCCCTGACGCAGTGCAGGGATAGCCATGAGCCTCGCCACATGTGCCGCCCCAGGGCCTCAGCAACATATCTGCGCCCTCCGCAGACACTCCATGGGAGTGCATGTGTGTCTCCCATTGCTGGTCCCCTGACGGAGTGCAGGGATGGCCAGGAGCCTCGCAACATGTGCCGTCCCGGGGCCTCAGCAACATATCTGCGCCCCCGCACACACTCCATGGCAGTGCGTGTGCGTCTCCCATTGCTGCATACATGCCAACATTCTGTGACAAAAAATCTGTAGGAATCTTAAAGTTTCAAAAATAGTAATTAGCATAAGGTTGACATCATAGGAAATGATGTCACATTAATGTGACCCAATGAAGTGGCAGGGCGTGACCTCACAGAAAAAGTCACATGAACTTTGGCCTCAAGTGACATATGGCCTTGTAGAGATCATAGAAAAGTTGAACATAATGGTTATGAGGAGATGGCCAGCCAGCAGGCAGCTTAAACAGGAAAGACCCACTGAAAATCTATAAATCCTTCTATGTCAGCAAGTCTCTGCAATTAGGAATGTGTGTGAAAAGCGAGGTGATAACACTTCTATACCCCAAGGAAAGTAACGCTTCTAAGACAATCCCTAGAACAAAAGTGATATAGAGACAAATATATTGCTGTGCCCTTTAGTCCATAACCTAGATGGAGTACATACTGGATGAGGCGATGTGAAGCAAAAAATAGATCATTGCCTTAATTTGCCGCAAAGTTGTTACACAGAAAACGTGAATGTTTCAAGGTGCCAAATGAGTGCTATAAATATAGGCCTCTAATGGGATGGCTCTGCCTTTCATATCACATGTAACTATTCAGAAAGCAGTTTCTCAGGCACATTTCCCCTTGGGCAGAGGAGCGGGAGCGAAGAACCTAGTAATTGAGTGTAGTGCCCCTAACCACAACTGACCCTCCTGTATAGCATGGGTGCCTGAACTTTGCAAGTTTGAATCCAACTCAGCCGTTCGTAAACGCCACTTTATTGCTTTTGAAAACAGCTCTCACCCTCATCCCGAGAAGCAGCCTGTGAAGGTACCAAACAATTGATCATCACAAGTAGCTTCCTGTACCACATGGCTCAAGGTATTCAATTTGGCCTGTGGTTTAGCCTGTGAAAAGAAAGCCAGAAATGTCCCACAATTTGGAGAAGGGACCCCCAGATTAGCATTTTCCAGAGCCTTTACCACCTCCTTATACAAAGGTGGAGCCCATTTAATCCATAAATTGTGATACTTTCCTTTACTTCACAGAGCACGCAACACCCTTATTGCAGGGGAAACGCAATTAGCAGAACATATTCAGCACCAATAAAATATCAACGGTTCCAAACGCCCAGCTAATTTTCCAAAGCGGGAGCATGTGGCCACCACAAACGTGTGTAAAATCTCGAAGATAACCTCCAAATGTGTGATGCGCGGGTAGCAACAACGTGAATGTATTTATTTAGGTTTATTTTACGTGTAAAGCCAGGCATCTGCCTCCATTCCAGCTATGAGCAGCAGCTCAGTAGCTCCCTCCATTCGCTGCCCTTCCCTTACATAGACGGAGTATATAATGCCTGCACATGGGCCTCTAAACAAAACGAAAGGTCCATCATGCAGTAATTTCCTTGGGACCTGCGGCCTACCCCTCCTCCCACTGCTCTGCCTTAACCTCCTCGCAGCCCCTCTCCCTCCCCCAGCCCACCTGGCGTGCCCCTGCTAATGAGCGCTGACCCATTAAAAACACATTCCAGCTTGGACGCTCCCCTTTCTTTTGTGTCGTGCTTTGCCGGCTGTGAGAGACAAATGCTTTCACAATTAATCTGGGCGGTTTTCTATTTCCATAACTACTACTAGGCAAGCTGGGAAGTAAACAAGGCGTCTGCAGAAACGAGATGGAGTTAGTTTAAAGGTAGACATGAAAGCATGGGAAGTGGTATGATACTGGGGAGAGGAGGAGGACAACATGCATGGGGACACTTCAGGGGGTGGGGGACACGATTTCTGCAGCAGTGCCTGAGAGGAGTCGTGACAAGAACTTACCCGCGAAAGGCAAGTTAGGCACTGTGAGTCAATCACCAGCACTGCAGTGCCCGAAGGATGGCACTGACGCTGCAGGGCCGCATCCACTCACTGCCATTGCAGACACAGCCTTGCTTGGTGCGCAGCACTAGCAGGGCAGAGCCGGAGTCACGTGACGGCCGCCCATTTCAGATTTTGATTGATGACAGAGGCGCTGGCGTGCGCCTAGAGCACGCCAGCGCCTCTGTCATCAATCAAAATCTGAAATGGGCCGTCACGCCCCCAGTGCTCTGGGGCCTGACTGAAAGAGTCTGAAAAAGCCGTAGTGCAGCCACGAAAATCGGTAGGCGGTAGGACTGCTTAAAAAGCGGTATCCTACCGCCTAAATCGGTAGGGTTGGCAAGTATGTTGCTGGTGCCCTGACGCAGTGCAGGGATAGCCAGGAGCCTTGCCACATGTGCTGCCCCGGGCCTCAGCAACATATCTAGGCCCCCCACACACACTCAATAGCAGTGCATTTGCGTCTCCGATTGCTCGTGCCCTGACGTAGTGCAGGGATAGCCAGGAGCCTCGCCACATGTGCCGCCCCGGGCCTCAGCAACATATCTACACCATCCATACACACTCCATGGGAGTGCATGTGCGTCTCCCATTGCTGGTACCTTGACGCAGTGCAAGGATAGATCGGAGCCTCGCCACATGTGCCGCCCCGGGCCTCACCCACATATCTATGCCCTCCACACAAACTCCTTGGGAGTGCAAGGATGGCCAGGAGCCTCACCACATGTGCCGCCCCTGGCTTCAGCAACATATCTAGGCACTCCACACACACTCCATGGGAGTGCAAGGATGGCCAGGAGCCTCATCACTAGTGCCGCCCCGGGGCCTCAGCAACATATCTAGGCCCTCCACACACACTCCATGGGAGTGCATGTGCGTCTTCCATTGCTGGTGCCCTGACGTAGTGCAGGGATAGCCAGGAGCCTCGCCACATGTGCCGCCCCGGGCCTCAGCAACATATCTAGGCCCTCCACACACACTCCATGGCAGTGCATGTGCGTCTCCCATTACTGGTGCCCTGACGTAGTGCAGGGATAGCCAGGAGCCACGCCACATGTGCCGCCCCGGGCCTCAGCAACATATCTAGGCCCTCCATACACACTCCATGGGAGTGCATGTGCGTCTCCCATTGCTGGTGCCCTGACGCAGTGCAGGGATAGCCAGGAGCCTCGCCACATGTGCCGTCCCGGGGCCTCAGCAACATATCTGCGCCCTCCGCAGACACTTCATGGGAGTGCATGTGTGTCTCCCATTGCTGGTACCCTGACGCAGTGCAGGGATGGCCAGGAGCCTCGCAACATGTGCCATCCCGGGGCCTCAGCAACATATCTGCGCCCTCCGCACACACTCCATGGCAGTGCGTGTGCATCTCCCATTGCTGGTGCCCTGACGCAGTGCAAGGATAGATCGGAGCCTCGCCACATGTGCAGCCCCGGGCCTCACCCACATATCTATGCCCTCCACACAAACTCCTTCGGAGTGCAAGGATGGCCAGGAGCCTCACCACATGTGCCGCCCCTGGCTTCAGCAACATATCTAGGCACTCCACACACACTCCATGGGCGTGCAAGGATGGCCAGGAGCCTCATCACTAGTGCCGCCCCGGGGCCTCAGCAACATATCTGCGCCCTCCACACACACTCCATGGGAGTGCATGTGCGTCTCCCGTTGCTGATGCTCTGACGTAGTGCAGGGATAGCCAGGAGCCTCGCCACATGTGCCGCCCCGGGCCTCAGCAACATATCTGGGCC
The DNA here is from genome assembly GCF_040938575.1 of Ambystoma mexicanum. Classification (NCBI taxonomy): domain Eukaryota; kingdom Metazoa; phylum Chordata; class Amphibia; order Caudata; family Ambystomatidae; genus Ambystoma; species Ambystoma mexicanum. The sequence continues at coordinate 35,791,019 of NC_090935.1, read as the reverse complement.
CTCCACACACACTCCATGGCAGTGCATGTGCGTCTCCCATTGCTGATGCCCTGACGTAGTGCAGGGATAGCCAGGAGCCACGCCACATGTGCCGCCCCGGGCCTCAGCAACATATCTAGGCCCTCCACACACACTCCATGGGAGTGCAAGGATGGCCAGGAGCCTCAACATATGTGCCGCCCCTGGCTTCAGCAACATATCTAGTCCCTCCACACACACTCCATGGGAGCGCAAGGATGGCCAGGAGTCTAGCCACATGTGCCGTCCCGGAGCCTCAGCAACATATCGGCGCCCTCCGCACACACTCCATGGCAGTGCGTGTGCGTCTCCCATTGCTGGTGCCCTGACGCAGTGCAGGGATATCCAGGAACCTCACCACATGTGCCGCCCCGGGCCTCAGCAAAATATCTAGGCCCTCCTCACACACTCCATCGGAGTGCAAGGATGGTCAGGAGCCTCACCACATGTGCCGCCCCGGGCCTCAGCAACATATCTAGGCCCTCCACACACACTCCATGGGAGAGCAAGGATGGTCAGGAGCCTCACCACTAGTGCCGCCCCGGGCCTCAGCAACATATCTATGCCCTCCACACACACTCCATGGGAGTGCATGTGCGCCTCCCATTTCTGGTGCCCTGACGCAGTGCAGGGATAGCCAGGGGCCTCGCCACATGTGCCGCCCCGGGCCTCAGCAACATATCCAGGCCCTCCACACACATTTCATGGGAGTGCATGTGCGTCTCCCATTCCTCGTGTCCTGACGCAGAGCAGGGATGGCCAGGAGCCTCACCACATGTGCCGCCCCAGGCCTCAGCAACATATCTAGGCCCTCCACACACACTCCATGGGAGTGCATGTGCGTCTCCCATTGCTGGTGCCCTGACGCAGTGCAGGGATGGCCAGGAGCCTCGTCACATGTGCCGCCCCGGGCCGCACCCACATATCTAGGCCCTCCACACACACTCCATGGGAGTGCACGTGCGTCTCCCATTGCTGGTGCCCTGATGCAGTGCAGGGATAGCCATGAACCTCACCACATGTGCCGCCCCGGGCCTCAGCAACATATTTAGGCCCTCCGCACACACTCCATGGGAGTGCATGTGCGTCTCCCATTGCTGGTGCCCTGAAGCAGTGCAAGGATGGCCAGGAGCCTCGCCACATGTGCCGCCCCGAGGAATCAACAACATATCTAGGCCCTCCACACACACTCCATGGGAGTGCATGTGCGCCTCCCATTGCTGGTGCCCTGAAGCAGTGCAAGGATGGCCAGGAGCCTCGCCACATGTGCCGCCCCGGGCCTCACCCACATATCTAGGCCCTCCACACACACTCTATGGGAGTGCATGTGCATCTCGCATTGCTGGTGCCCTGACGTAGTGCAGGGATAGCCAGGTGCCTCGCCACATGTGCCGCCCCGGGCCTCAGCAACATATCTAGGCCCTCCACACACACTCCATGGGAGTGCATGTGCGCCTCCCATTGCTGGTGCCCTGACGCAGTGCAGTGATAGCCAGGGGCCTCGCCACATGTGCCGCCCCGGGCCTCAGCAACATATCCAGGCCCTCCACACACACTCCATGGGACTGCATGTGCATCTCCCATTGGTGGTGCCCTGACGCAGTGCAGGGATAGCCAGGAGCCTCACCACATGTGCCGTCCTGGGCCTCAGCAAAATATCTACGCCCTCCACACACATTCCATGGGCGTGCATGTGCGTCTCCCATTGCTGATGCTGCGCATGCAGTGTAGGGATAGCCAGGAGCCTTGCCACATGTGCCGCCCCGGGCCTCAGCAACATGTCTATGCCCTTCATGCACACTCCATGGGAGTGCATGTGCGTCTCCCATTGCTGGTGCCCTGACGCAGTGCAGGGATGGCCAGGAGCCTCGCCACATGTGCCGCCCCGGGCATCTCCCACATATCTAGGCCCTCCACACACACTCCATGGGAGTGCACGTGCGTCTCCCATTGCTGGTGCCCTGATGCAGTGCAGGGATAGCCACAAACCTTGCACATGTGCCGCCCCGGGCCTCAGCAACATATCTAGGCCCTCCGCACACACTCCATGGGAGTGCATGTGCGTCTCCCATTGCTGGTGCCCTGAAGCAGGGCAAGGATGGCCGAGAGCCTCACCACATGTGCCGCCCCGGGCTTGAGCAACATATCTAGGCCCTCCACACACACTCCATGGGAATGCATGTGCGTCTCCCATTGCTGGTGCCTTGACGCAGTGCAGGGATAGCCAGGAGCCTCGCCACATGTGCACCCCTGGGCCTCAGCAACATATCTAGGCCCTCCATACACACTCCATGGGAGTGCATGTGAGTCTCCCATTGCTGGTGCCCTGACGCAGTGCAGGGATAGCCAGGAGCCTCGCCACATGTGCCGTCCCGGGGCCTCAGCAACATATCTGCGCCCTCCGCAGACACTCCATGGGAGTGCATGTGGGTCTCCCATTGCTGGTCCCCTGACGCAGTGCAGGGTAAGGCAGGAGCCTCGCAACATGTGCCATCCCGGGGCCTCGGCAACATATCTGCGCCCTCCGCACACACTCCATGGCAGTGCGTGTGCATCTCCCATTGCTGGTGCCCTGACGCAGTGCAAGGATAGATCGGAGCCTCGCCACATGTGCAGCCCCGGGCCTCACCCACATATCTATGCCCTCCACACAAACTCCTTGGGAGTGCAAGGATGGCCAGGAGCCTCACCACATGTGCCGCCCCTGGCTTCAGCAACATATCTAGGCACTCCACACACACTCCATGGGCGTGCAAGGATGGCCAGGAGCCTCATCACTAGTGCCGCCCCGGGCCTCAGCAACATATCTAGGCCCTCCACACACACTCCATGGGAGTGCATGTGCGTCTCCCATTGCTGATGCTCTGACGTAGTGCAGGGATAGCCAGGAGCCTCGCCACATGTGCCGCCCCGGGCCTCAGCAACATATCTGGGCCCTCCACACACACTCCATGGCAGTGCATGTGCGTCTCCCATTGCTGATGCCCTGATGTAGTGCAGGGATAGCCAGGAGCCACGCCACATGTGCCGCCCCGGGCCTCAGCAACATATCTAGGCCCTCCACACACACTCCATGGGAGTGCAAGGATGGCCAGGAGCCTCAACACATGTGCCGCCCCTGGCTTCAGCAACATATCTAGTCCCTCCACACACACTCCATGGGAGCGCAAGGATGGCCAGGAGTCTAGCCACCTGTGCCGTCCTGGGGCCTCAGCAACATATCTGCGCCCTCCGCACACACTCCATGGCAGTGCGTGTGCGTCTCCCATTGCTGGTGCCCTGACGCAGTGCAGGGATATCCAGGAGCCTCACCACATGTGCCGCCCCGGGCCTCAGCAAAATATCTAGGCCCTCCGCACACACTCCATCGGAGTGCAAGGATGGTCAGGAGCCTCACCACATGTGCCGCCCCGGGCCTCAGCAACATATCTAGGCCCTCCACACACACTCCATGGGAGAGCAAGGATGGCCAGGAGCCTCACCACTAGTGCCGCCCCGGGCCTCAGCAACATATCTATGCCCTCCACACACACTCCATGGGAGTGCATGTGCGCCTCCCATTTCTGGTGCCCTGACGCAGTGCAGGGATAGCCAGGGGCCTCGCCACATGTGCCGCCCCGGGCCTCAGCAACATATCCAGGCCCTCCACACACATTTCATGGGAGTGCATGTGCGTCTCCCATTCCTCGTGTCCTGACGCAGAGCAGGGATGGCCAGGTGCCTCACTACATGTGCCGCCCCAGGCCTCAGCAACATATCTAGACCCTCCACACACACTCCATGGGAGTGCATGTGCGTCTCCCATTGCTGGTGCCCTGACTCAGTGCAGGGATGGCCAGGAGCCTCGTCACATGTGCCGCCCCGGGCCGCACCCACATATCTAGGCCCTCCACACACACTCCATGGGAGTGCACGTGCGTCTCCCATTGCTGGTGCCCTGATGCAGTGCAGGGATAGCCATGAACCTCACCACATGTGCCGCCCCGGGCCTCAGCAACATATTTAGGCCCTCCGCACACACTCCATGGGAGTGCATGTGTGTCTCCCATTGCTGGTGCCCTGAAGCAGTGCAAGGATGGCCAGGAGCCTCGCCACATGTGCTGCCCCGAGGAATCAACAACATATCTAGGCCCTCCACACACACTCCATGGGAGTGCATGTGCGCCTCCCATTGCTGGTGCCCTGAAGCAGTGCAAGGATGGCCAGGAGCCTCGCCACATGTGCCGCCCCGAGCCTCACCCACATATCTAGGCCCTCCACACACACTCTATGGGAGTGCATGTGCATCTCGCATTGCTGGTGCCCTGACGTAGTGCAGGGATAGCCAGGTGCCTCGCCACATGTGCCGCCGCGGGCCTCAGCAACATATCTAGGCCCTCCACACACACTCCATGGGAGTGCATGTGCGCCTCCCATTGCTGGTGCCCTGACGCAGTGCAGTGATAGCCAGGGGCCTCGCCACATGTGCCGCCCCGGGCCTCAGCAACATATCCAGGCCCTCCACACACACTTCATGGGAGTGCATGTGCATCTCCCATTGGTGGTGCCCTGACGCAGTGCAGGGATAGCCAGGAGCCTCACCGCATGTGCCGTCCTGGGCCTCAGCAAAATATCTTCGCCCTCCACACACATTCCATGGGCGTGCATGTGCGTCTCCCATTGCTGGTGCTGCGCATGCAGTGTAGGGATAGCCAGGAGCCTTGCCACATGTGCCGCCCCGGGCCTCAGCAACATTTCTATGCCCTTCATGCACACTCCATGGGAGTGCATGTGCGTCTCCCATTGCTGGTGCCCTGATGCAGTGCAGGGATGGCCAGGAGCCTCGCCACATGTGCCGCCCCGGGCATCACCCACATATCTAGGCCCTCCACACACACTCCATGGGAGTGCACGTGCGTCTCCCATTGCTGGTGCCCTGATGCAGTGCAGGGATAGCCACAAACCTTGCACATGTGCCGCCCCGGGCCTCAGCAACATATCTAGGCCCTCCGCACACACTCCATGGGAGTGCATGTGCGTCTCCCATTGCTGGTGCCCTGAAGCAGGGCAAGGATGGCCGAGAGCCTCACCACATGTGCCGCCCCGGGCCTCAGCAACATATCTAGGCCCTCCACACACACTCCATGGGAATGCATGTGCGTCTCCCATTGCTGGTGCCCTGACGCAGTGCAGGGATAGCCAGGAGCCTCGCCACATGTGCACCCCTGGGCCTCAGCAACATATCTAGGCCCTCCATACACACTCCATGGGAGTGCATGTGCGTCTCCCATTGCTGGTGCCCTGACGCAGTGCAGGGATAGCCAGGAGCCTCGCCACATGTGCCGTCCCGGGGCCTCAGCAACATATCTGCGCCCTCCGCAGACACTCCATGGGAGTGCATGTGGGTCTCCCATTGCTGGTCCCCTGACGCAGTGCAGGGATGGCCAGGAGCCTCGCAACATGTGCCGTCCCGGGGCCTCAGCAACACATCTGCGCCCTCCGCACACACTCCATGGCAGTGCATGTGCGTCTCCGATTGCTGGTGCCCTGACGTAGTGCAGGGATAGCCAGGAGCCCCGCCACATGTGCCGCCCCGGGCCTCAGCAACATATCTACACCATCCATACACACTCCATGGGAGTGCATGTGCTTCTCCCATTGCTGGTACCCTGACGCAGTGCAAGGATAGATTGGAGCCTCGCCACATGTGCCGCCCCGTTCCTCACCCACATATCTATGCCCTCCACACAAACTCCTTGGGAGTGCAAGGATGGCCAGGAGCCTCACCACATGTGCCGCCCCTGGCTTCAGCAACATATCTAGGCCCTCCACACACACTCCATGGGAGTGCATGTGCGTCTCCCATTGCTGGTGCCCTGACGTAGTGCAGGGATAGCCAGGAGCCTCGCCACATGTGCCGCCCCGGGCCTCAGCAACATATCTAGGCCCTCCACACACACTCCATGGCAGTGCATGTGCGTCTCCCATTACTGGTGCCCTGACGTAGTGCAGGGATAGCCAGGAGCCACGCCACATGTGCCGTCCCGGGCCTCAGCAACATATCTAGTCCCTCCACACACACTCCATGGCAGTGCATGTGCGTCTCCCATTGCTGGTGCCCTGACGCAGTGCAGGGATAGCCAGGAGCCTCGCCACATGTGCCGTCCCGGGGACTCAGCAACATATCTGCGCCCTCCGCAGACACTCCATGGGAGTGCATGTGTGTCTCCCATTGCTGGTCCCCTGACGCAGTGCAGGGATGGCCAGGAGCCTCGCAACATGTGCCGTCCCGGGGCCTCAGCAACATATGTGCGCCCTCCGCACACACTCCATGGCAGTGCGTGTGCATCTCCCATTGCTGGTGCCCTGACGCAGTGCACGGATAGCCAGGAGCCTTGACACATGTGCCGCCCCCGGCCTCAGCAACATATCTAGGCCCCTCACACACACTCCATGGCAGTGCATGTGCGTCTCCGATTGCTGGTGCCCTGACGTAGTGCAGGGATAGCCAGGAGCCTTGCCACATCTGCCGCCCCGGGCCTCAGCAACATATCTACACCTTCCATACACACTCCATGGGAGTGCATGTGCGTCTCCCATTGCTGGTACCCTGACGCAGTGCAGGGATAGCCAGGGGCCTCGCCACATGTGCCGCCCCGGGCCTCAGCAACATATCCAGGCCCTCCACACACACTCCATGGGAGTGCATGTGCGTCTCCCATTGCTGGTGCCCTGACGCAGTGCAGGGATAGCCAGGATCCTCGCCACATGTGCCCCCCTGGGCCACAGCAACATATCTAGGCCCTCCATACACACTCCATGGGAGTGCATGTGCGTCTCCCATTGCTGGTGCCCTGACGCAGTGCAGGGATAGCCAGGGGCCTCACCACATGTGCCGTCCCTGGGTCTCAGCAACATATCTGCACCCTCAGCAGACAATCGGTGGGAGTGCATGTGTGTCTCCCATTGCTGGTGCCCTGACGCAGTGCAGGGAGGGCCAGGAGCCTCGCCACATGTGCCACCCCGGGCCTCAGCAACATATCTAGGCCCTCCACACACACTCCATGGAAGTGCATGTGAGTCTTCCATTGCTGGTGCCCTGGCGCAGTCCAGGGATAGCCAGGAGTCTCGCCACATGTGCCGCCCCGGGGACTCAGCAACATATCTAGGCCCTCCACACACACTCCATGGGAGTGCAAGGATGGCCAGGAGCCTCGCCACATGTGCCACCCCGGGCCTCAGCAACATATCTAGGCCCTCCACACACACTCCATAGGAGTGCATGTGCGTCTCCCATTGCTGGTGCCCGGACGCAGTGCAGGGATAGCCAGAAGCTTCGCCACATGTGCCGCCCCGGGAACTCAGCAACATATCTAGGCCCTCCACAGACACTCCCTGGGAGTGCATGTGCATCTCACATTGCTGGTGCCCTGACGCAGTGCAAGGCGGAGCCTCGCCACCTGTGCCGTCCCGGGCCTCAGCAACATATCTAGGCCCTCCACGCACACTCCATGGAAGTGCATGTGTGTCTCCCATTGCTGGTGCCCTAACGCAGTGCAGGGATAGCCAGTCAGCCTCGCCACATGTGCTGCCCCGGGCCTCAGCAACATATCTAGGCCCTTCACACACACTCCATTGGAGTGCATTTGCGTCTCCCATGCTGATGCCCTGACGCAGTGCAGGGATAGCCAGGAACCTCACCACAGGTGCCGCCCCGGGCCTCAGCAACATATCTAGGCCCTCCACACTCACTCCATGGGAGTGCATGTGCGCCTCCCATTGCTGGTTCCCTGACGCAGTGCAGGGATAGCCAAGAGCCTCGCCACATGTGCCGCCTTGGGCATTAGCAACATATCTAGATCCTCTGCACACACTCCATGACAGTGCATGTGCGTCTCCCATTGCTGGTGCCCTGACGCAGTGCAGGGATAGCCAGGAGCCTCGCCACATGTGCCGCTGCGGGGACTCAGCAACATATCTAGGCCCTCCACACACACTCCATGGGAGTGCATGGGCGACTTCCATTGCTGGTGCCCTGACGCAGTGCAGGGATAGCCAGGAGCCTCGCCACATGTGCCGTCCCGAGCATCAACAACATATCTAGGCCCTCCACACACACTCCATGGGAGTGCACGTGCGTCTCCCATTGCTGGTGCCCTGATGCAGTGCAGGGATAGCCACAAACCTTGCACATGTGCCGCCCCGGGCCTCAGCAACATATCTAGGCCCTCCGCACACACTCCATGGGAGTGCATGTGCGTCTCCCATTGCTGGTGCCCTGAAGCAGGGCAAGGATGGCCGAGAGCCTCACCACATGTGCCGCCCCGGGCCTCAGCAACATATCTAGGCCCTCCACACACACTCCATGGGAATGCATGTGCGTCTCCCATTGCTGGTGCCCTGACGCAGTGCAGGGATAGCCAGGAGCCTCGCCACATGTGCACCCCTGGGCCTCAGCAACATATCTAGGCCCTCCATACACACTCCATGGGAGTGCATGTGCGTCTCCCATTGCTGGTGCCCTGACGCAGTGCAGGGATAGCCAGGAGCCTCGCCACATGTGCCGTCCCGGGGCCTCAGCAACATATCTGCGCCCTCCGCAGACACTCCATGGGAGTGCATGTGGGTCTCCCATTGCTGGTCCCCTGACGCAGTGCAGGGATGGCCAGGAGCCTCGCAACATGTGCCGTCCCGGGGCCTCAGCAACACATCTGCGCCCTCCGCACACACTCCATGGCAGTGCATGTGCGTCTCCGATTGCTGGTGCCCTGACGTAGTGCAGGGATAGCCAGGAGCCCCGCCACATGTGCCGCCCCGGGCCTCAGCAACATATCTACACCATCCATACACACTCCATGGGAGTGCATGTGCTTCTCCCATTGCTGGTACCCTGACGCAGTGCAAGGATAGATTGGAGCCTCGCCACATGTGCCGCCCCGTTCCTCACCCACATATCTATGCCCTCCACACAAACTCCTTGGGAGTGCAAGGATGGCCAGGAGCCTCACCACATGTGCCGCCCCTGGCTTCAGCAACATATCTAGGCCCTCCACACACACTCCATGGGAGTGCATGTGCGTCTCCCATTGCTGGTGCCCTGACGTAGTGCAGGGATAGCCAGGAGCCTCGCCACATGTGCCGCCCCGGGCCTCAGCAACATATCTAGGCCCTCCACACACACTCCATGGCAGTGCATGTGCGTCTCCCATTACTGGTGCCCTGACGTAGTGCAGGGATAGCCAGGAGCCACGCCACATGTGCCGTCCCGGGCCTCAGCAACATATCTAGTCCCTCCACACACACTCCATGGCAGTGCATGTGCGTCTCCCATTGCTGGTGCCCTGACGCAGTGCAGGGATAGCCAGGAGCCTCGCCACATGTGCCGTCCCGGGGACTCAGCAACATATCTGCGCCCTCCGCAGACACTCCATGGGAGTGCATGTGTGTCTCCCATTGCTGGTCCCCTGACGCAGTGCAGGGATGGCCAGGAGCCTCGCAACATGTGCCGTCCCGGGGCCTCAGCAACATATGTGCGCCCTCCGCACACACTCCATGGCAGTGCGTGGGCATCTCCCATTGCTGGTGCCCTGACGCAGTGCACGGATAGCCAGGAGCCTTGACACATGTGCCGCCCCCGGCCTCAGCAACATATCTAGGCCCCTCACACACACTCCATGGCAGTGCATGTGCGTCTCCGATTGCTGGTGCCCTGACGTAGTGCAGGGATAGCCAGGAGCCTTGCCACATCTGCCGCCCCGGGCCTCAGCAACATATCTACACCTTCCATACACACTCCATGGGAGTGCATGTGCGTCTCCCATTGCTGGTACCCTGACGCAGTGCAGGGATAGCCAGGGGCCTCGCCACATGTGCCCCCCTGGGCCACAGCAACATATCTAGGCCCTCCATACACACTCCATGGGAGTGCATGTGCGTCTCCCATTGCTGGTGCCCTGACGCAGTGCAGGGATAGCCAGGGGCCTCACCACATGTGCCGTCCCTGGGTCTCAGCAACATATCTGCACCCTCAGCAGACAATCGGTGGGAGTGCATGTGTGTCTCCCATTGCTGGTGCCCTGACGCAGTGCAGGGAGGGCCAGGAGCCTCGCCACATGTGCCACCCCGGGCCTCAGCAACATATCTAGGCCCTCCACACACACTCCATGGAAGTGCATGTGAGTCTTCCATTGCTGGTGCCCTGGCGCAGTCCAGGGATAGCCAGGAGTCTCGCCACATGTGCCGCCCCGGGGACTCAGCAACATATCTAGGCCCTCCACACACACTCCATGGGAGTGCAAGGATGGCCAGGAGCCTCGCCACATGTGCCACCCCGGGCCTCAGCAACATATCTAGGCCCTCCACACACACTCCATAGGAGTGCATGTGCGTCTCCCATTGCTGGTGCCCGGACGCAGTGCAGGGATAGCCAGAAGCTTCGCCACATGTGCCGCCCCGGGAACTCAGCAACATATCTAGGCCCTCCACAGACACTCCCTGGGAGTGCATGTGCATCTCACATTGCTGGTGCCCTGACGCAGTGCAAGGCGGAGCCTCGCCACCTGTGCCGTCCCGGGCCTCAGCAACATATCTAGGCCCTCCACGCACACTCCATGGAAGTGCATGTGTGTCTCCCATTGCTGGTGCCCTAACGCAGTGCAGGGATAGCCAGTCAGCCTCGCCACATGTGCTGCCCCGGGCCTCAGCAACATATCTAGGCCCTTCACACACACTCCATTGGAGTGCATTTGCGTCTCCCATGCTGATGCCCTGACGCAGTGCAGGGATAGCCAGGAACCTCACCACAGGTGCCGCCCCGGGCCTCAGCAACATATCTAGGCCCTCCACACTCACTCCATGGGAGTGCATGTGCGCCTCCCATTGCTGGTTCCCTGACGCAGTGCAGGGATAGCCAAGAGCCTCGCCACATGTGCCGCCTTGGGCATTAGCAACATATCTAGATCCTCTGCACACACTCCATGACAGTGCATGTGCGTCTCCCATTGCTGGTGCCCTGACGCAGTGCAGGGATAGCCAGGAGCCTCGCCACATGTGCCGCTGCGGGGACTCAGCAACATATCTAGGCCCTCCACACACACTCCATGGGAGTGCATGGGCGACTTCCATTGCTGGTGCCCTGACGCAGTGCAGGGATAGCCAGGAGCCTCGCCACATGTGCCGTCCCGAGCATCAACAACATATCTAGGCCCTCCACACACACTTCATGGGATTGCATGTGCGTCTCCCATTGCTGGTGCCCTGACGCAGTGCAGGGATAGCCAGGAGCATTGCCACATGTCACTCCCGGGGCCTCAGCAACATATCTACGCCCTCCACACACACTCCATGGCAGTGTGTGTGCGTCTCCCATTGCTGGTGCCCTGACGCAGTGCAGGGATAGCCAGGAGCCTTGCCACATGTGACGCCCCGGGCCTCAGCAACATATCTAGGCCCCCCACACACATTCCATGGCAGTGCATGTGCGTCTCCGATTGCTGGTGCCCTGACGTAGTGCAGGGATAGCCAGGAGCCTCGCCACATGTGCCGCCCCGGACCTCAGCAACATATCTACACCATCCATACACACTCCATGGGAGTGCATGTGCGTCTCCCATTGCTGGTGCCCTGACGCAGTGCGAGGATAGATCGGAGCCCCGCCACATGTGCCGCCCCGGGCCTCACCCACATATCTATGCCCTCCACACAAACTCCATGGGAGTGCAAGGATGTCCAGGAGCATCACCACATGTGCCGCCCCTGGCTTCAGCAACATATCTAGGCACTCCAAACACACTCCATGGGAGTGCAATGATGGCCAGGAGCCTCATCACTAGTGCCGCCCCGGGGCCTCAGCAACATATCTATGCCCCCCACACACACTCCATGGTAGTGCATGTGCGTCTTCCATTGCTGGTGCCCTGTCGTAGTGCCGGGATAGCCAGGAGCCTCGCCACATGTGCCGCCCTGTGCCTCAGCAACATATCTAGGCCCTCCACACACACTCCATGGGAGTGCATGTGCGCCTCCCATTGCTGGTGCCCTGACGCAGTGCAGGGATAGCCAGGAGCCTCGCCACATGTGCCGCCCCGGGCCTCAGCAACATATCTAGGCCCTCCACACACACTGCATGGGAGTGCATGTGCGCCTCCCATTGCTGGTGCCCTGACGCAGTGCTTGGATAGCCAGGAGCCTCGCCACATGTGCCGCCCCGGGTCTCAGCAACATATCTAGGCCCTCCACACACACTCCATGGGAGTGCATGTGCATCTCCCATTGGTGGTGCCCTGACGCAGTGCAGGGATAGCCAGGAGCCTCGCCACATGTGCCGTCCTGGGCCTCAGCAACATATCTATGCCCTCCACACACACTCCATGGGAGTGCATGTGCGTCTCCCATTGCTGGTGCTGCGCACGCAGTGCAGGGATAGCCAGGAGCCTTGCCACATAAGCCGCCCTGGGTCTCAGCAACATGTCTATGCCCTCCATGCACACTCCATGGGAGTGCATGTGTGTCTCCCATTCCTGGTGCCCTGACGCAGTGCAGGGATGGCCAGGAGCCTCTCCACATGTGCCGCCCTGGGCCTCACCCACATATCTAGGCCCTCCACACACACTCCATGGGAGTGCACGTGCATCTCCCATTGCTGGTGCCCTGATGCAGTGCAGGGATAGCCATAAACCTCGCACATGTGCCGCCCCGGGCCTCAGCAACATATCTAGGCCCTCCACACACACTCCATGGGAGTGCATGTACGCCTCCCATTGCAGGTGCCCTGACGCAGTGCAGGGATTGCCGAGAGCCTCGCCACATGTGCCGCCCCGGGCCTCAGCAAAATATCTAGGCCCTCCACACACACTCAATGGGAGTGCATGTGCGTCTCCCATTGCTGGTGCCCTGACGCAGTGCAGGGATAGCCAGGAGCCTCGCCACATGTGCACCCCCGGGCCTCAGCAACATATCGAGGCCCTCCATACACACTCCATGGGAGTGCATGTGCGTCTCCCATTGCTGGTGCCCTGACGCAGTGCAGGGATAGCCAGGAGCTTCGCCACATGTGCCGTCCTGGGGCCTCAGCAACAGATCTGCGCCCTCCGCAGACACTCCATGGGAGTGCATGTGTGTCTCCCATTGCTGGTCCCCTGACGCAGTGCAGGGATGGCCAGGAGCCTCGCAACATGTGCCGTCCCGGGGCCTCAGCAACATATCTGCACCCTCCGCACACACTCCATGGCAGTGCGTGTGCGTCTCCCATTGCTGGTGCCCTGACGCAGTGCTGGGATAGCCAGGAGCCTCGCCACATGTGCCGCCCCGGGCCTCAGCAACATATCTAGGCCCCCACACACACACTCCGTGGCAGTGCATGTGCGTCTCCTATTGCTGGTGCCCTGAAGTAGTGCAGGGATAGCCAGGAGCCTCGCCACATGTGCCGCCCCGGGCCTCAGCAACATATCTACACCATCCATACACACTCAATGGGAGTGCATGTGCGTCTCCCATTGCTGGTGCCCTGACACAGTGCAAGGATAGATCGGAGCCTCACCACATGTGCCGGCCCGGGCCTCACTCACATATCTATGCCCTCCACACAAACTCCTTGGGAGTGCAAGGATGGCCAGGGGCCTCACCACATGTGCCGCCCCTGGCTTCAGCAACATATCTAGGCACTCCACAAACACTCCATGGGAGTGCAAGGATGGCCAGGAGCCTCATCACTAGTGCCGCTCCGGGGCCTCAGCAACATATCTAGGCCCTCCACACACACTCCATGGGAGTGCATGTGCGTCTCCCATTGCTGGTGCCCTGACGTGGTGCAGGGATAGCCAGGAGCCTCGCCACATATGCCGCCCCCGGCCTCAGCAACATATCTAGGCCCTCCACACACACTGCATGGGAGTGCATGTGCGTCTCCCATTGCTGGTGCCCTGACGTGGTGCAGGGATAGCCAGGAGCCTCGCCACATGTGCCGCCCCGGGCCTCAGCAACATATCTAGGCCCTCCACACACACTCCATGGGAGTGCATGTGCGCCTCCCATGCTGGTGCCCTGACGCAGTGCAGGGATAGCCAGGAGCCTCGCCACATGTGCGGCCACGGGCCTCAGCAACATATCTAGGCCCTCCACACACACTCCATGGGAGTGCATGTGCATCTCCCATTGGTGGTGCCCTGATGCAGTGCAGGGATTGCCAGGTGCTCGCCACATGTGCCCTCCTGGGCCTCAGCAACATATCTACGCCCTCCACACACACTCCATGGGAATGCATGTGCGTCTCCCATTGCTGGTGCTGCGCACGCAGTGCAGGGATAGCCAGGAGCCTTGCCACATGTGCTGCCCCGGGCCTCAGCAACATGTCTATGCCCTCCATGCACACTTCATGGGAGTGAATGTGCGTCTCCCATTCCTCGCGCCCTGACGCAGTACAGGGATGGCCAGGAGCCTCAACACATGTGCCGCCCCGGGCCTCAGCAACATATCTAGGCCCTCCACACACACTCCATGGGAGTGCATGTTCGTCTCCCATTGCTGGTGCCCTGATGCAGTGCAGGGATAGCCAGGAACCTCACCACATATGCCGCCCCGGGCCTCAGCAACATGTCTATGCCCTCCATGAACACTCCATGGGAGTGCATGTGCATCTCCAATTGCTGGTGCCCTGATGCAGTGCAGGGATAGCAATGAACCTCGCCACATGTGCCGCCCCGGGCCGCAGCAACATATCTAGGCCCTCCGCACACACTCCATGGGAGTGCATGAGCGTCTCCCATTGCTGGTGCCCTGAAGCAATGCAAGGATGGCCAGGAGCCTCGCCACATGTGCCGCCCCGGGCCTCACCCACATATCTACGCCCTCCACACACACTCCATGGGAGTGCACGTGCGTCTCCCATTGCTGGTGCCCTGATGCAGTGCAGGGATGGCCATGAACCTCACCACATGTGCTGCCCCGGGCCTCAGCAACATATCTAGGCCCTCCGCACACACTCCATGGGAGTGCATGTGCGTCTCCCATTGCTGGTGCCCTGAAGCAAGGCAAGGATGGCCAGGAGCCTCGGCAAATGTGCCGCCATGGGCCTCACCCACATATCTATGCCCCCCACACACACTCCTTGGGAGTGCATGTGCGTCTCCCATTGCTGGTGCCCTGACGTAGTGCAGGGATAGCCAGGAGCCTCGCCACATGTGCCGCCCGGGCCTCAGCAACATATCTAGGCCCTCCACACACACTCCATGGCAGTGCATGTGCGTCTCCCATTGCTGGTGCCCTGACGTAGTGCAGGGATAGCCAGGAGCCTCGCCACATGGGCCGCCCCGGGCCTCAGCAACATATCTAGGCCCCCCACACACACTCCTTGGGAGTGCATGTGCGTCTCCCATTGCTGGTGCCCTGATGCATTGCAAGGATAGATCGGAGCCTCGCCACATGTGCCGCCCCGAGCCTCACCCACATATCTATGCCCTCCACACAAACTCCATGGGAGTGCAAGGATGGCCAGGAGCCTCACCACATGTGCCGCCCCTGGCTTCAGCAACATATCTAGGCACTCCACACACACTCCATGGGAGTGCAAGGATGGCCAGGAGCCTCATCACTAGTGCCGCTCCGGGGCCTCAGCAACATATCTAGGCCCTCCACACACACTCCATGGGAGTGCATGTGGGTCTCCCATTGCTGGTGCCCTGACGTAGTGCAGGGATAGCCAGGAGCCTCGCCACATGTGCCGCCCCGGGCCTCAGCAACATATCTAGGCCCTCCACACACACTCCATGGCAGTGCATGTGCGTCTCCCATTGCTGGTGCCCCGACGTAGGGCAGGGATAGCCAGGAGCCTCGCCACATGTGCCGCCCCGGGTCTCAGCAACATATCTAGGCCCTCCGCACGCACTCAATGGGAGTGCATGTGCATCTCCCATTGCTGGTGCCCTGACGCAGTGCAGGGATAGCCAGGAGCCTCGCCACATATGCCGCTCCTGGCCTCAGCAACATATCTACGTCCTGCACACACACTCCATGGGAGTGCATGTGCGTCTCCCATTGCTGGTTGCCCTGACGCAGTGCAGGGATAGCCACGGAGCCTCACCTCCTGTGCCCTACCGGGCCTCAGCAACATATCTAGGCCCTCCACACACACTCCATGGGAGTGCATGTGCGTCTCCCATTGCTGGTGCCCTGACACAGTGCAGGGATAGCCAGGAGCCTCGCCACATGTGCCGCCCCGGACCGCAGCAACATATCTAGGCCCTGCAGACACACTCCCTGGGAGTGCATGTGCTTCTCCCATTGCTGGTTGCCGTGACGAAGTGCAGGGATAGCCAGGAGCCTCACCACATGTGCCACCCGGGCCTCAGCAACATATCTACGCCCTCCACACACACTCCATGGGAGTGCATGTGCGCCTTCCATTGCTGGTGCCCTGACGCAGTGCAGGGATAGCCAGGAGCCTATCCACATGTGCCGCCCCGGGCCTCAGCAACATATCTAGGCCCTCCACACACACTCCGTGGGAGTGCATGTGCGTCTCCCACTGCTTGGGCCCCTGACACAGGGCAAGGATAGCCAGGAGCCTCGCCACATGTGCTGCCCCAGGCCTCAGCAACATATCTAGACCCTCCACACACACTCAATGGGAGTGCATGTGCGTCTCCCATTGTTGGTGCCCTGACGCAGTGCAGGGATAGCCGAGCCTCGCCACATGTGCTGCTTCAGGCCTCACCCACATATCTACGCCCTCCACACACACTCCATGGGAGTGCATGTGCGTCTCTCATTGCTGGTGCCCTGACGCAGTGCAGGGATAGCCAGGAGCCTCGCCACATGTGCCGCCCCAGGCCTCAGCAACATATCTACGCCCTGCACACTCCATGGGAGTGCATGTGCTTCTCCCATTGATGTGGCCCAACCCAGTGCAGGGATAGCCAGGAGCCTCACCACATGTGCCGCCCTGGGCCTCAGCAACATATCTAGGCACTCCACACACACTCCATGGGAGTGCATGTGCGCCTCCCATTGCTGGTGCCCTGACGCAGTGCAGGGATAGCCAGGAGCCTCGCCACATGTGCCGCCCTGGGCCTCAGCAACATATCTAGGCACTCCACACACACTCCATGGGAGTGCATGTGCGTCTCCCATTGCTGGTGCCCTGACGCAGGGCAAGGATAGCCACGGAGCCTCGCCACATGTGCCGTCCCTGACCTCAGCAGCATATGTAGGCCCGCGACACACACTCCATGGGAGTGCATGTGCGTCTCCCATTGCTGGTGCCCTGACGCAGTGCAAGGATAGCCAGGAGCCTCGCCACATGTGCCGCCCCGGGCCTCAGCAACATATCTAGGCCCTGCACACACACTATCTGGGAGTGCATGTGCGTTTCACATTGCATGTGCCGCCCCAGGCCTCAGCAACATATCTAGGTCCTCCACACAGACTCCATGGGAGTTCATGTATGTCTCCCATTGCTGGTGCCCTGACGCAGTGCAGGGATAGCCAGGAGCCATGCCACATGTGCCGCCCCGGGCCTCAGCAACATATCTAGGCCCTCCACACACACTCCATGGGAGTGCATGTGTGTCTCCTATTGCTGGTGCCCTGACGCAGTGCAGGGATAGCCAGGTGCCTCGCCACATGTGTCTCCCCGGGCCTCAGCAACATATATAGAACATCCGCACACACTCCATGGGAGTGCATGTGTGTCTGCCATTGCTGGTGCCCTGACGCATTGCAGGGATAGCCAGGAGCCTCGCCACATGTGCCGCCCAGGGCCTCACCCACATATCTAGGCCCTCCACACACACTCCATGGGAGCGCATGTGCGTCTCCCTTTGCTAATGCCCTGACGCAGTGCAGGGATAGCCAGGAGCCTCGCCACCTGTGCCTCCCCGGGACTCAGCAACATATCTATGCCCTCCACACAAACTCCATGGGAGTGCAAGGATGTCCAGGAGCATCACCACATGTGCCGCCCCTGGCTTCAGCAACATATCTAGGCACTCCAAACACACTCCATGGGAGTGCAATGATGGCCAGGAGCCTCATCACTAGTGCCGCCCCGGGGCCTCAGCAACATATCTATGCCCCCCACACACACTCCATGGTAGTGCATGTGCGTCTTCCATTGCTGGTGCCCTGTCGTAGTGCCGGGATAGCCAGGAGCCTCGCCACATGTGCCGCCCTGTGCCTCAGCAACATATCTAGGCCCTCCACACACACTCCATGGGAGTGCATGTGCGCCTCCCATTGCTGGTGCCCTGACGCAGTGCAGGGATAGCCAGGAGCCTCGCCACATGTGCCGCCCCGGGCCTCAGCAACATATCTAGGCCCTCCACACACACTCCATGGGAGTGCATGTGCGCCTCCCATTGCTGGTGCCCTGACGCAGTGCTTGGATAGCCAGGAGCCTCGCCACATGTGCCGCCCCGGGCCTCAGCAACATATCTAGGCCCTCCACACACACTCCATGGGAGTGCATGTGCATCTCCCATTGGTGGTGCCCTGACGCAGTGCAGGGATAGCCAGGAGCCTCGCCACATGTGCCGTCCTGGGCCTCAGCAACATATCTATGCCCTCCACACACACTCCATGGGAGTGCATGTGCGTCTCCCATTGCTGGTGCTGCGCACGCAGTGCAGGGATAGCCAGGAGCCTTGCCACATAAGCCGCCCTGGGTCTCAGCAACATGTCTATGCCCTCCATGCACACTCCATGGGAGTGCATGTGTGTCTCCCATTCCTGGTGCCCTGACGCAGTGCAGGGATGGCCAGGAGCCTCTCCACATGTGCCGCCCTGGGCCTCACCCACATATCTAGGCCCTCCACACACACTCCATGGGAGTGCACGTGCATCTCCCATTGCTGGTGCCCTGATGCAGTGCAGGGATAGCCATAAACCTCGCACATGTGCCGCCCCGGGCCTCAGCAACATATCTAGGCCCTCCACACACACTCCATGGGAGTGCATGTACGCCTCCCATTGCAGGTGCCCTGACGCAGTGCAGGGATTGCCGAGAGCCTCGCCACATGTGCCGCCCCGGGCCTCAGCAAAATATCTAGGCCCTCCACACACACTCAATGGGAGTGCATGTGCGTCTCCCATTGCTGGTGCCCTGACGCAGTGCAGGGATAGCCAGGAGCCTCGCCACATGTGCACCCCCGGGCCTCAGCAACATATCGAGGCCTTCCATACACACTCCATGGGAGTGCATGTGCGTCTCCCATTGCTGGTGCCCTGACGCAGTGCAGGGATAGCCAGGAGCTTCGCCACATGTGCCGTCCTGGGGCCTCAGCAACAGATCTGCGCCCTCCGCAGACACTCCATGGGAGTGCATGTGTGTCTCCCATTGCTGGTCCCCTGACGCAGTGCAGGGATGGCCAGGAGCCTCGCAACATGTGCCGTCCCGGGGCCTCAGCAACATATCTGCACCCTCCGCACACACTCCATGGCAGTGCGTGTGCGTCTCCCATTGCTGGTGCCCTGACGCAGTGCTGGGATAGCCAGGAGCCTCGCCACATGTGCCGCCCCGGGCCTCAGCAACATATCTAGGCCCCCACACACACACTCCGTGGCAGTGCATGTGCGTCTCCTATTGCTGGTGCCCTGAAGTAGTGCAGGGATAGCCAGGAGCCTCGCCACATGTGCCGCCCCGGGCCTCAGCAACATATCTACACCATCCATACACACTCAATGGGAGTGCATGTGCGTCTCCCATTGCTGGTGCCCTGACACAGTGCAAGGATAGATCGGAGCCTCACCACATGTGCCGGCCCGGGCCTCACTCACATATCTATGCCCTCCACACAAACTCCTTGGGAGTGCAAGGATGGCCAGGGGCCTCACCACATGTGCCGCCCCTGGCTTCAGCAACATATCTAGGCACTCCACAAACACTCCATGGGAGTGCAAGGATGGCCAGGAGCCTCATCACTAGTGCCGCTCCGGGGCCTCAGCAACATATCTAGGCCCTCCACACACACTCCATGGGAGTGCATGTGCGTCTCCCATTGCTGGTGCCCTGACGTGGTGCAGGGATAGCCAGGAGCCTCGCCACATATGCCGCCCCCGGCCTCAGCAACATATCTAGGCCCTCCACACACACTCCATGGGAGTGCATGTGCGTCTCCCATTGCTGGTGCCCTGACGTGGTGCAGGGATAGCCAGGAGCCTCGCCACATGTGCCGGCCTGGGCCTCAGCAACATATCTAGGCCCTCCACACACACTCCATGGGAGTGCATGTGCGCCTCCCATGCTGGTGCCCTGACGCAGTGCAGGGATAGCCAGGAGCCTCGCCACATGTGCCGCCACGGGCCTCAGCAACATATCTAGGCCCTCCACACACACTCCATGGGAGTGCATGTGCATCTCCCATTGGTGGTGCCCTGATGCAGTGCAGGGATTGCCAGGTGCTCGCCACATGTGCCCTCCTGGGCCTCAGCAACATATCTACGCCCTCCACACACACTCCATGGGAATGCATGTGCGTCTCCCATTGCTGGTGCTGCGCACGCAGTGCAGGGATAGCCAGGAGCCTTGCCACATGTGCTGCCCCGGGCCTCAGCAACATGTCTATGCCCTCCATGCACACTTCATGGGAGTGAATGTGCGTCTCCCATTCCTCGCGCCCTGACGCAGTACAGGGATGGCCAGGAGCCTCAACACATGTGCCGCCCCGGGCCTCAGCAACATATCTAGGCCCTCCACACACACTCCATGGGAGTGCATGTTCGTCTCCCATTGCTGGTGCCCTGATGCAGTGCAGGGATAGCCAGGAACCTCACCACATATGCCGCCCCGGGCCTCAGCAACATGTCTATGCCCTCCATGAACACTCCATGGGAGTGCATGTGCATCTCCAATTGCTGGTGCCCTGATGCAGTGCAGGGATAGCAATGAACCTCGCCACATGTGCCGCCCCGGGCCGCAGCAACATATCTAGGCCCTCCGCACACACTCCATGGGAGTGCATGAGCGTCTCCCATTGCTGGTGCCCTGAAGCAATGCAAGGATGGCCAGGAGCCTCGCCACATGTGCCGCCCCGGGCCTCACCCACATATCTACGCCCTCCACACACACTCCATGGGAGTGCACGTGCGTCTCCCATTGCTGGTGCCCTGATGCAGTGCAGGGATGGCCATGAACCTCACCACATGTGCTGCCCCGGGCCTCAGCAACATATCTAGGCCCTCCGCACACACTCCATGGGAGTGCATGTGCGTCTCCCATTGCTGGTGCCCTGAAGCAAGGCAAGGATGGCCAGGAGCCTCGGCAAATGTGCCGCCATGGGCCTCACCCACATATCTATGCCCCCCACACACACTCCTTGGGAGTGCATGTGCGTCTCCCATTGCTGGTGCCCTGACGTAGTGCAGGGATAGCCAGGAGCCTCGCCACATGTGCCGCCCGGGCCTCAGCAACATATCTAGGCCCTCCACACACACTCCATGGCAGTGCATGTGCGTCTCCCATTGCTGGTGCCCTGACGTAGTGCAGGGATAGCCAGGAGCCTCGCCACATGGGCCGCCCCGGGCCTCAGCAACATATCTAGGCCCCCCACACACACTCCTTGGGAGTGCATGTGCGTCTCCCATTGCTGGTGCCCTGATGCATTGCAAGGATAGATCGGAGCCTCGCCACATGTGCCGCCCCGAGCCTCACCCACATATCTATGCCCTCCACACAAACTCCATGGCAGTGCAAGGATGGCCAGGAGCCTCACCACATGTGCCGCCCCTGGCTTCAGCAACATATCTAGGCACTCCACACACACTCCATGGGAGTGCAAGGATGGCCAGGAGCCTCATCACTAGTGCCGCTCCGGGGCCTCAGCAACATATCTAGGCCCTCCACACACACTCCATGGGAGTGCATGTGGGTCTCCCATTGCTGGTGCCCTGACGTAGTGCAGGGATAGCCAGGAGCCTCGCCACATGTGCCGCCCCGGGCCTCAGCAACATATCTAGGCCCTCCACACACACTCCATGGCAGTGCATGTGCGTCTCCCATTGCTGGTGCCCCGACGTAGGGCAGGGATAGCCAGGAGCCTCGCCACATGTGCCGCCCCGGGTCTCAGCAACATATCTAGGCCCTCCGCACGCACTCAATGGGAGTGCATGTGCATCTCCCATTGCTGATGCCCTGACGCAGTGCAGGGATAGCCAGGAGCCTCGCCACATATGCCGCTCCTGGCCTCAGCAACATATCTACGTCCTGCACACACACTCCATGGGAGTGCATGTGCGTCTCCCATTGCTGGTTGCCCTGACGCAGTGCAGGGATAGCCACGGAGCCTCACCTCCTGTGCCCTACCGGGCCTCAGCAACATATCTAGGCCCTCCACACACACTCCATGGGAGTGCATGTGCGTCTCCCATTGCTGGTGCCCTGACACAGTGCAGGGATAGCCAGGAGCCTCGCCACATGTGCCGCCCCGGACCTCAGCAACATATCTAGGCCCTGCAGACACACTCCCTGGGAGTGCATGTGCTTCTCCCATTGCTGGTTGCCGTGACGAAGTGCAGGGATAGCCAGGAGCCTCACCACATGTGCCACCCGGGCCTCAGCAACATATCTACGCCCTCCACACACACTCCATGGGAGTGCATGTGCGCCTTCCATTGCTGGTGCCCTGACGCAGTGCAGGGATAGCCAGGAGCCTATCCACATGTGCCGCCCCGGGCCTCAGCAACATATCTAGGCCCTCCACACACACTCCGTGGGAGTGCATGTGCGTCTCCCACTGCTTGGGCCCCTGACACAGGGCAAGGATAGCCAGGAGCCTCGCCACATGTGCTGCCCCAGGCCTCAGCAACATATCTAGACCCTCCACACACACTCAATGGGAGTGCATGTGCGTCTCCCATTGTTGGTGCCCTGACGCAGTGCAGGGATAGCCGAGCCTCGCCACATGTGCTGCTTCAGGCCTCACCCACATATCTACGCCCTCCACACACACTCCATGGGAGTGCATGTGCGTCTCTCATTGCTGGTGCCCTGACGCAGTGCAGGGATAGCCAGGAGCCTCGCCACATGTGCCGCCCCAGGCCTCAGCAACATATCTACGCCCTGCACACTCCATGGGAGTGCATGTGCTTCTCCCATTGATGTGGCCCAACCCAGTGCAGGGATAGCCAGGAGCCTCACCACATGTGCCGCCCTGGGCCTCAGCAACATATCTAGGCACTCCACACACACTCCATGGGAGTGCATGTGCGCCTCCCATTGCTGGTGCCCTGACGCAGTGCAGGGATAGCCAGGAGCCTCGCCACATGTGCCGCCCTGGGCCTCAGCAACATATCTAGGCACTCCACACACACTCCATGGGAGTGCATGTGCGTCTCCCATTGCTGGTGCCCTGACGCAGGGCAAGGATAGCCACGGAGCCTCGCCACATGTGCCGTCCCTGACCTCAGCAGCATATGTAGGCCCGCGACACACACTCCATGGGAGTGCATGTGCGTCTCCCATTGCTGGTGCCCTGACGCAGTGCAAGGATAGCCAGGAGCCTCGCCACATGTGCCGCCCCGGGCCTCAGCAACATATCTAGGCCCTGCACACACACTATCTGGGAGTGCATGTGCGTTTCACATTGCATGTGCCGCCCCAGGCCTCAGCAACATATCTAGGTCCTCCACACAGACTCCATGGGAGTTCATGTATGTCTCCCATTGCTGGTGCCCTGACGCAGTGCAGGGATAGCCAGGAGCCATGCCACATGTGCCGCCCCGGGCCTCAGCAACATATCTAGGCCCTCCACACACACTCCATGGGAGTGCATGTGTGTCTCCTATTGCTGGTGCCCTGACGCAGTGCAGGGATAGCCAGGTGCCTCGCCACATGTGTCTCCCCGGGCCTCAGCAACATATATAGAACATCCGCACACACTCCATGGGAGTGCATGTGTGTCTGCCATTGCTGGTGCCCTGACGCATTGCAGGGATAGCCAGGAGCCTCGCCACATGTGCCGCCCAGGGCCTCACCCACATATCTAGGCCCTCCACACACACTCCATGGGAGCGCATGTGCGTCTCCCTTTGCTAATGCCCTGACGCAGTGCAGGGATAGCCAGGAGCCTCGCCACCTGTGCCTCCCCGGGACTCAGCAACATATCTAGGACCACCACACACACTCCATGGGAGTGCATGTGCGTCTCCCATTGCTGGTGCCCTGACACAGTGCAGGGATAGCCAGGAGCTTCGCCACATGTGCCGCCCCAGGCCTCAGCAACCTATCTAGGCCCTCCACACACACTCTATGGGAGGGCATTTATTTATTTATTTATTTATTTATTTAATTTGTATAGCGCACAACAACCCTTGGGCATTGAGGTGCTGTTACTTGAGGGGAACTTAGTTACAGGGAGAGGACACATGGGGAGAAACAGATATACAATGAGCAGGTTTCAAAAACACATTTGGATACATGAAATATACATATAGGCATAGGTGAGTCGCATTTATGTGGACTCACATTTATGTGATAAACAGGTAGAATATGGCTGTAGATTGTGGCATATTTCAGGTGAAGAGCATTGTTTTCAATGCTTTGCAAAAGGTCATGAGGGAGGCCTCACCTCGTATAGTGGGAGGTAGGGCATTCCAATGTGCTGGTGCTAGGTAGGGGAAGCTGGAGCCACCTGCTCTCACTCTTCTTACCAAAGGCACACAGAGCATGTTGGCGTAGGGTGCCCTGATTGGCCTTGTGGAGGAGGAGGGGTGAATCCTTTGCGAGAGGTATTCGGGTGCAGAGTGGTGGATGCACTTGTGGGTCAGTGACAGGGTTTTGAATAAGATTCTCTCTTTTATTGGGAGCCAGTGTGCTGCTTTCCTGGCGGCAGTAATGTTCTCTCTTTTTGCGATGCCTTGAGCTGCGCGCAGAGCGTTGTTCTGGATGACTTGTAGTCTATCCAGGTTTTTTGTGGAGGTTTCCAGGAAGAGGACGTTGCAGTAGTCTAACCTTGAGCCTGTGATGGCCCTGGCTATGTTAGTGCAGTTCTTTTTGGAGAGAAATGGTCTGGCTGCGTTAATTAATTTGGCATGGTAGGCTGCCGAGGAGGCGATGGCACTAACTTGTTTGCTCATGGATTGATTGGAGTCCAAATAGACTCCAAGGGTTTTAACTGAGTCTGATACAGGAATTTTGATGGAGTCAATAGTGAAGTGGCTAAATTGTGAGTTGAGGTTTTTTAGTGTGTCGGGGGAGCCTACCAAGAGGAGTTCTGTCTTGTCAGAGTGGAGGCACAGTCCGTTTATAGCCATCCAGGCCTGGATGGTGTTGTAGATGTTGTTAAGCATGGCAGAGTTTGTGTCATAGTTTCCTGTGAGGGTGAGGAGGATCTGTGTATCGTCTGCGTAGTTTGTATAGGAAATGCCCATAGCGTCGAGGATGAGAACCACCCATTGCTGGTGCCCTGACGCAGTGTTGGGATGGCCAGGAGCCTTGCCACATGTGCGCCACGGGGCCTCAGCAACATATCTAGGCCCTCCACACACACTCCATGGGAGTGCATGTGCTTCTCCCATTGCTGGTGCCCTGACACAGTGCAGGGATAGCCAGGAGCCTCGCCACATGTGCCGCCCTGGACCTCAGCAACATATCTAGGCCCTGCACACACACTCACTGGGAGTGCATGTGCGTCTCCCATTGCTGGTTGCCGTGACGCAGTGCAGGGATGGCCAGGAGCCTCGCCACATGTGCCGCCCCAGGTCTCAGCAACATATCTAGGCCCTCCACACACACTCCATGGGAGTGCATGTGTGTCTCCCATTGCTGGTGCCCTGACGCAGTGCAGGGATAGCCAGGAGCCTCGCCACCTGTGCCGCCCCGGGGCCTCAGCAACATTTCTAGGCCCTCCACACACACTGCATGGGAGTGCATGTACGTCTCCCATTGCTGGGGCCCTTTACGCAGGGCAAGGATAGCCAGGAGCCTCGCCACATGTGCCGCCTGGGCCTCAGCAACATATCTAGGCTATCCACACACACTCCGTCGGAGTGCATGTGCATCTCCCATTGCTGGAGCCCCTGACGCAGGGCAAGGATAGCCAGGAGCCTCGCCACATGTGCCACCCCGGGCCTCACCCTCATATCTAGGCCCTCCACACACACTCCATGGGAGTGCATGTGCGTCTCCCATTGCTGGTGCCCTGACGCAGTGCAGGGATAGCCAGGAGCCTCGCCACATGTGCTGCCCCGGGCCTCACCCACATATCTACGCCCTCCACACACACTCCATGGGAGTGCATGTACGTCTCCCATTGCTGGTGCCCTGTTGCACTGCAGGGATAGCCAGGAGCTTCGCCACATGTGCCGCCCCAGGCCTCAGCAACATATCTACGCCCTTCACACACACTCCATGGGAGTGCATGTACGTCTCCCATTGCTGGTGCCCTGACGCAGTGCAGGGATAGCCAGGAGCCTCACCACATGTGCTGCCCCGGGCCTCAGCAACATATCTACGCCCTGCACACATACTCCATGGGAGTGCATGTGCATCTACCATTGCTGGTGCCCTGACGCAGTGCAGGGATAGCCAGGAGCCTTCCACTTGTGTCCCACCGGGCCTCAGCAACATATCTAGGCCCTCCACACACACTCTATGGGAGTGCATGTGCGTCTCCCATTGCTCGTGCCCTGACACAGTGCAGGGATACCCAGGAGCCTCGCCACATGTGCCACCCCGGGCCTCAGCAACATATCTAGGCCCTGCAGACACACTCCCTGGGAATGCATGTGCGTCTCCCATTGCGGGTTGCCGTGATGAACTGCAGGGATAGCCAGGAGCCTCACCACATGTGCTGCCCGGGCCTCAGCAACATATCTACGTCCTCCACAAACACCCCATGGGAGTGCATATGCGTCTCCCATTGCTGGTGCCCTGACGCAGTGCAAGGATAGCCGGAGCCTCGCCACATGTGCTGCCCCAGGCCTCACCCACATATCTACGCCCTCCACACACACTCCATGGGAGTGCATATGCGCCTCCCATTGCTGGTGCCCTGACGCAGTGCAGGGATAGCCAGGAGCCTCGCCACATGTGCCGCCCCGGGCCTCAGCAACATATCTAGTCCATCCACACACACTCCATGGGAGTGCATGCGCGTCTCCCATTGCTGGTGCCCTGACGCAGTGCAGGGATAGCCAGGAGCCTTCCACTTGTGTCCCACCGGGCCTCAGCAACATATCTAGGCCCTCCACACACACTCTATGGGAGTGCATGTGCGTCTCCCATTGCTCGTGCCCTGACACAGTGCAGGGATACCCAGGAGCCTCGCCACATGTGCCACCCCGGGCCTCAGCAACATATCTAGGCCCTGCAGACACACTCCCTGGGAATGCATGTGCGTCTCCCATTGCGGGTTGCCGTGATGAACTGCAGGGATAGCCAGGAGCCTCACCACATGTGCTGCCCGGGCCTCACCAACATATCTACGTCCTCCACAAACACCCCATGGGAGTGCATATGCGTCTCCCATTGCTGGTGCCCTGACGCAGTGCAAGGATAGCCGGAGCCTCGCCACATGTGCTGCCCCAGGCCTCACCCACATATCTACGCCCTCCACACACACTCCATGGGAGTGCATATGCGCCTCCCATTGCTGGTGCCCTGACGCAGTGCAGGGATAGCCAGGAGCCTCGCCACATGTGCCGCCCCGGGCCTCAGCAACATATCTAGTCCATCCACACACACTCCATGGGAGTGCATGCGCGTCTCCCATTGCTGGTGCCCTGACGCAGTGCAGGGATAGCCAGGAGCCTCGCCACATGTGCCGCACCGGGCCTCAGCAACATATCTAGTCCATCCACACACACTCCATGGGAGTGCATGTGCGTCTCCCACTGCTGGGGTACCTGACGCAGGGCAAGGATAGCCAGGAGCCTCGCCACATGTGCCCCCCCGGACCTCAGCAACATATCTAGTCCCTCCACACACACTCCGTGGGAGTGCATGTGCGTCTCCCACTGCTGGGGTACCTGACGCAGGGCAAGGATAGCCAGGAGCCTCGCCACATGTGCCGCCCCAGGCCTCAGCAACATATCTAGGCCCTCCACACACACTCCATGGGAGTGCATGTGCATCTCCCATTGCTGGTGCCCTGTCGCAGTGCAGGGATAGTCAGGAGCCTCGCCGCATGTGCCGCCCCGGGCCTCAGCAACATATCTATGCCCTCCACACACACTCCATGGGAGTGCATGTGCATCTCCCATTGCTGGTGCCCTGACGCAGTGCAGGGATAGCCAGGAGCCTCACCACATGTGTCGTCCTGGGCCTCAGAAACATATCTACTCCCTCCACACACACTCCATGGGAGTGCATGTGCGTCTCCCATTGCTGGTGCTGCGCACACAGTGCAGGGATAGCCAGGAGCCTTGCCACATGTGCCGCCCCGGGCCTCAGCAACATGTCTATGCCCTCCACACACACTCCATGGGAGTGCATGTGCGTCTCCATTGCTAGTGCCCTGACACAGTTCAGGGATAGCCAGGAGCCTCGCCACCTGTGCCTCCCCGGGATTCAGCAACATATCTAGGACCTCCACACACACTCCATGGGAGTGCATGTGCGTCTCCCATTGCTGGTGCCCTGACGCAGTGCAGGAATGGCCAGGAGCCTCGCCACATGTGCCGCCCCGGGCATCAGCAACACATCTAGGCCCTCCACACACACTCCATAGGAGTATATGTGCGTCTCCCATTGCTGGTGGCCTGACGCAGTGCAGGGATAGCCAGGAGCTTCGCCACATGTGCCGCCCTGGGCCTCAGCAACATATCTAGGCCCTCCACACACACTCCATGGGAGTGCATGTGTGTCTCCCATTGCTGGAGCCCTGACGCAGTGCAGGGATAGCCAGAAGCCTGGCCACATGTGCCGCCCCCGGCCTCAGCAACATATTTAGGGCCTCCACACACACTCCATGGGAGTGCATGTGCATCTCCCATGCTGGTGCCCTGATGCAGTGCAGGGATAGCCAGGAGCCTTGCCACATGTGCCGTCCACCGGCCTCAGGAACATATCTAGGCCCTCCACACACACTCCATGAGAGTCCATGTGCGTCTCCCATGCTGGTGCCCTGATGCAGTGCAGGGATAGCCAGGAGCCTCGCCACATGTGCCGCCCCGGGGCTAAGCAACATATGTAGGCCCTCCACACACACTCCATTGCAGTGCATGTGCCTCTCCCATTGCTGGTGCCCTGACGCAGTGCAGGGATAGCCAGGAGCATCGCCACAGGTGCCGCCCCGGGCCTCAGCAACTTATCTAGGCTCTCCACACACTCCATGGGAGTGCATGTGCGTCTCCCATTGCTTGTACCCTGACGCAGTGCAGGGATAGCCAGGAGTCTCGCCACATGGGCCCCCCGGGGCCTCAGCAACATACATAGGCCCTCCACACACACTCCATGGGAGTGCATGTGCGTCTCACATTGCTGGTGCCCTGACGCAGGACAAGGATAGCCAGGAGCCTCGCCACATGTGCTGCCCCGGGCCTCAGCAACATATCTAGGCCCTCCACACACACTCCATGGGAGTGCATGTGCGTCTCCCACTGCTGGTACCCTGACGCAGTGCAGGGATAGCCAAGAGCCTCGCCACAAATGCCGCCCCGGGCTTCAGCAACATATCTAGGCCCTTCACACACACTCCATGGGAGTGCATGTGCGTCTCCCATTGCTGGTGCCCTGACACTGTGCAGGGATAGCCAGGAGCCTCGCCACATGTGCTGCCCCGGGCCTCAGCAACATATCTAGTCCATCCACACACACTCCATGGGAGTGCATGCGCGTCTCCCATTGCTGGTGCCCTGACGCAGTGCAGGGATAGCCAGGAGCCTTCCACTTGTGTCCCACCGGGCCTCAGCAACATATCTAGGCCCTCCACACACACTCTATGGGAGTGCATGTGCGTCTCCCATTGCTCGTGCCCTGACACAGTGCAGGGATACCCAGGAGCCTCGCCACATGTGCCACCCCGGGCCTCAGCAACATATCTAGGCCCTGCAGACACACTCCCTGGGAATGCATGTGCGTCTCCCATTGCGGGTTGCCGTGATGAACTGCAGGGATAGCCAGGAGCCTCACCACATGTGCTGCCCGGGCCTCACCAACATATCTACGTCCTCCACAAACACCCCATGGGAGTGCATATGCGTCTCCCATTGCTGGTGCCCTGACGCAGTGCAAGGATAGCCGGAGCCTCGCCACATGTGCTGCCCCAGGCCTCACCCACATATCTACGCCCTCCACACACACTCCATGGGAGTGCATATGCGCCTCCCATTGCTGGTGCCCTGACGCAGTGCAGGGATAGCCAGGAGCCTCGCCACATGTGCCGCCCCGGGCCTCAGCAACATATCTAGTCCATCCACACACACTCCATGGGAGTGCATGCGCGTCTCCCATTGCTGGTGCCCTAACGCAGTGCAGGGATAGCCAGGAGCCTCGCCACATGTGCCGCACCGGGCCTCAGCAACATATCTAGTCCATCCACACACACTCCATGGGAGTGCATGTGCGTCTCCCACTGCTGGGGTACCTGACGCAGGGCAAGGATAGCCAGGAGCCTCGCCACATGTGCCCCCCCGGACCTCAGCAACATATCTAGTCCCTCCACACACACTCCGTGGGAGTGCATGTGCGTCTCCCACTGCTGGGGTACCTGACGCAGGGCAAGGATAGCCAGGAGCCTCGCCACATGTGCCGCCCCAGGCCTCAGCAACATATCTAGGCCCTCCACACACACTCCATGGGAGTGCATGTGCATCTCCCATTGCTGGTGCCCTGTCGCAGTGCAGGGATAGTCAGGAGCCTCGCCGCATGTGCCGCCCCGGGCCTCAGCAACATATCTATGCCCTCCACACACACTCCATGGGAGTGCATGTGCATCTCCCATTGCTGGTGCCCTGACGCAGTGCAGGGATAGCCAGGAGCCTCACCACATGTGTCGTCCTGGGCCTCAGAAACATATCTACTCCCTCCACACACACTCCATGGGAGTGCATGTGCGTCTCCCATTGCTGGTGCTGCGCACGCAGTGCAGGGATAGCCAGGAGCCTTGCCACATGTGCCGCCCCGGGCCTCAGCAACATGTCTATGCCCTCCACACACACTCCATGGGAGTGCATGTGCGTCTCCATTGCTAGTGCCCTGACACAGTTCAGGGATAGCCAGGAGCCTCGCCACCTGTGCCTCCCCGGGATTCAGCAACATATCTAGGACCTCCACACACACTCCATGGGAGTGCATGTGCGTCTCCCATTGCTGGTGCCCTGACGCAGTGCAGGAATGGCCAGGAGCCTCGCCACATGTGCCGCCCCGGGCATCAGCAACACATCTAGGCCCTCCACACACACTCCATAGGAGTATATGTGCGTCTCCCATTGCTGGTGGCCTGACGCAGTGCAGGGATAGCCAGGAGCTTCGCCACATGTGCCGCCCTGGGCCTCAGCAACATATCTAGGCCCTCCACACACACTCCATGGGAGTGCATGTGTGTCTCCCATTGCTGGAGCCCTGACGCAGTGCAGGGATAGCCAGAAGCCTGGCCACATGTGCCGCCCCCGGCCTCAGCAACATATTTAGGGCCTCCACACACACTCCATGGGAGTGCATGTGCATCTCCCATGCTGGTGCCCTGATGCAGTGCAGGGATAGCCAGGAGCCTTGCCACATGTGCCGTCCACCGGCCTCAGGAACATATCTAGGCCCTCCACACACACTCCATGAGAGTCCATGTGCGTCTCCCATGCTGGTGCCCTGATGCAGTGCAGGGATAGCCAGGAGCCTCGCCACATGTGCCGCCCCGGGGCTAAGCAACATATGTAGGCCCTCCACACACACTCCATTGCAGTGCATGTGCCTCTCCCATTGCTGGTGCCCTGACGCAGTGCAGGGATAGCCAGGAGCATCGCCACAGGTGCCGCCCCGGGCCTCAGCAACTTATCTAGGCTCTCCACACACTCCATGGGAGTGCATGTGCGTCTCCCATTGCTTGTACCCTGACGCAGTGCAGGGATAGCCAGGAGTCTCGCCACATGGGCCCCCCGGGGCCTCAGCAACATACATAGGCCCTCCACACACACTCCATGGGAGTGCATGTGCGTCTCACATTGCTGGTGCCCTGACGCAGGACAAGGATAGCCAGGAGCCTCGCCACATGTGCTGCCCCGGGCCTCAGCAACATATCTAGGCCCTCCACACACACTCCATGGGAGTGCATGTGCGTCTCCCACTGCTGGTACCCTGACGCAGTGCAGGGATAGCCAAGAGCCTCGCCACAAATGCCGCCCCGGGCTTCAGCAACATATCTAGGCCCTTCACACACACTCCATGGGAGTGCATGTGCGTCTCCCATTGCTGGTGCCCTGACACTGTGCAGGGATAGCCAGGAGCCTCGCCACATGTGCTGCCCCGGGCCTCAGCAACATATCTAGGCCCTACACACACACTCCATGGCAGTGCCTGTGTATCTCCTATTGCTGGTGCCCTGACGCAGTGCAGGGATGGCCAGGAGCCTCGCCACATGTGCCGCCCCGGGCCTCAGCAACATATCTAGGCCCTCCACACACACTCCATGGGAGTGCATGTGCATCTCCCATTCCTGGTGCCCTGACGCAGTGCAAGGCGGAGCCTCGCCACATGTGCCGCCCCGGGCCTCAGCAACATATCTAGGCCCTCCACACACACTCCATGGGAGTACATGTGCGTCTCCCATTGCTGGTGCTGCGCACGCAGTGCAGGGATAGCCAGGAGCCTTGCCACATGTGCCGCCCCGGGCCTGAGCAACATGTCTATGCCCTCCATGCACACTCCATGGGAGTGCATGTGCGTCTCCCATTGCTGGTGCCCTGACGCAGTGCAGGGATGGCCAGGAGCCTCGCCACATGTGCCTCCCCGGGCCTCAGCAACATATCTAGGCCCTCCACGCACTCCATGTGAGTGCATGTGCGTCTCCCATTGCTGGTGCCCTGACGCAGTGCAGGGATAGCCAGGAGCCTCGCCACATGTGCCGCCCCGGGCCTCAGCAACATATCTAGGCCCTCCACACACACTCCATGGGAGTACATGTGCGTCTCCCATTGCTGGTGCTGCGCACGCAGTGCAGGGATAGCCAGGAGCCTCGCCACATGTGCCTCCCCGGGCCTCAGCAACATATCTAGGCCCTCCATGCACTCCATGTGAGTGCATGTGCGTCTCCCATTGCTGGTGCCCTGACGCAGTGCAGGGATAGCCAGGAGCCTCGCCACAGGTGCCGCTCCGGGCCTCAGCATCATATCTAGGCCCTCCACACACACTCCATGGGAGTGCATGTGCGTCTCCCATTGCTGGTGCCCTGACGCAGTGCAGGGATAGCCAGGAGCCTCGCCACATGTGCTGCCCCGGGGACTCAGCAACATATCTAGGCCCTCCACACACACTCCATGGGAGTGCATGTGCATCTCCCATTGCTGGTGCCCTGACGCAGTGCAAGGATAGCCAGGAGCCTCGCCACATGTGCTGACCCGGGCCTCAGCAACATATCTAAGCCCTCCACACACACTCGATGGGAGTGCATGTGCGTGTCCCATTGCTGGTCCCCTGACACAGTGCAGGGATGGCTAGGAACCCCGCCACATGTGCCGCCCCGGGCCTCAGCAACATATCTAGGCCCTCCACACACACTCCATGGAAGTGCATGTGCGTCTCCCATGCTGGTGCCCTGATGCAGTGCAGAGATAGCCAGGAGCCTCGCCACCTGTGCCTTCCCGGGATTCAGCAACATATCTAGGACCTCCACACACACTCCATGGGAGTGCATGTGCGTCTCCCATTGCTGGTGCCCTGACGCAGTGCAGGGATGGCCAGGAGCCTCGCCACACGTGTCGTCCTGGGCCTCAGAAACATATCTACTACCTCCACACACACTCCATGGGAGTGCATGTGCGTCTCCCATTGCTGGTGCTGCACATGCAGTGCAGGGATAGCCAGGAGCCTTGCCATATGTGCCACCCCGGTCCTCAGCAACATGTCTATGCCCTCCACACACACTCCATGGGAGTGCATGTGCGTCTCCCATTGCTGGTGCCCTGACGCAGTGCAGAGATAGCCAGGAGCCTCGCCACCTGTGCCTCCCCGGGATTCAGCAACATATCTAGGACCTCCACACACACTCCATGGGAGTGCATGTGCGTCTCCCATTGCTGGTGCCCTGACGCAGTGCAGGGCTGGCCAGGAGCCTCGCCACACGTGCCGCCCCGGGCCTCAGCAACATATCTAGGCCCTCCACACACATTCCATGGGAGTGCATGTGCGTCTCCCATTGCTGGTGCCCTGACCCAGTGCAGGAATAGCCAGTTGCCTCGCCACATGTGCTGCCCCGGGCCTCAGCAACCTATCTAGGCCCTCCACACACACTCCATGGGAGTGCATGTGCGTCTCCCATTGCTGGTGCCCTGACGCAGTGCAAGGTGGAGCCTCGCCACATGTGCCACCCTGGGCCTCAGCAACATATCTGCGCCCTCCACACACACTCCATTGGAGTGCATGTGTGTCTCCCATTGCTGGTGCCCTGACGCAGTGCAGGGATAGCCAGGAGCCTCGCCACATGTGCCGCCCGGGCCTCAGGAACATATCTAGGCCTTCAACAAACACTCCATGGGAGTGCATGTTCGCAACCCATTGCTGGTGCCCTTACGCAGTGCAGGCATATCCAGGAGCCTCGCCACAAGTGCCGCCCCGGGCCTCAGCAACATGTCTAGGTCCTCCACACACACTCCATGGGAGTGCATGTGCGTCTCCCATAGCTGGTGCCCTGACGCAGTGCAGGGATAGACAGGAGCCTAGCCACATGTGCCGCCCCGGGCCTCAGCAACATATCTAGGCCCTCCACAAACACTCCATGGGAGTGCATGTACGCCTCCCATTGCTGGGGCCCTGATGCAGTGCAGGGATAGCCAATTGCCTCGCCACATGTGACGCCCTGGGCCTCAGCAACATATCTGCGCCCTCCACACACACTCCATGGGAGTGAATGTGTGTCTCCCATTGCTGGTGCCCTGACACAGTGCAGGAATGGCCAGGAGCCTCGCCACATGTGCCCCCCCGGGCCTCAGCAACATATCTAGGCCCTCCACACACACTCCATGGGAGTGCATGTGCGTCTCCCATTGCTGGTGCCCTGACGCAGTGCAAGGATAGCCACGGAGCCTCGCCACATGTGCCGCCCCGGGCCTCAGCAACATATCTAGGCCCTCCACACACACTCCATGGGAGTGCATGTACGCCTCCCATTGCTGGTGCCCTGACGCAGTGCAGGGATAGCCAGTTGCCTCATATGCCGCCCCAGGCCTCAGCAATATATCTAGGCCCTCCACACACACTCCATGGGAGTGCATGTGCGTCTCCCATTGCTGGTGCCCTGACGCAATGCAAGGCAGAGCCTCGCCACATGTGCCGCCCTGGGCCTCAGCAACATATCTGCGCCCTCCACACACAATCCATGGGAGTGCATGTGTGTCTCCCATTGCTGGTGCCCTGATGCAGTGCAGGGATAGCCAGGAGCCTCGCCACATGTGCTGACCCGGGGCCTCAGCAACATTTCTAGGCCCTCCACACACACTCCATGGGAGTGCATGTGCGTCTCCCATTGCTGGGGCCCCTGACGCAGGGCAAGGATAGCCAGGAGCCTCGCCACATGTGCCGCCCAGGCCTCAGCAACATATCTAGGCCCTCCACACACACTCCATGGGAGTGCATGTGCGTCTCCCATTGCTGGTGCCCTGTCGCAGTGCAGGGATAGCCAGGAGCCTCACCACTTGTGCTGCCCCGGGCATCACCCACATATCTACGCCCTCCACACACACTCCATGGGAGTGCATGTACGTCTCCCATTGCTGGTGCCCTGATGCCCTGCAGGGATAGCCAGGAGCTTCGCCACATGTGCCGCCCCAGGTCCTCAGCAACATATCTACGCCCTCCACACACACTCCATGGGAGTGCATGTACGTCTCCCATTGCTGGTGCACTGACGCAGTGCAGGGATAGCCAGGAGCCTCGCCACTTGTGTCCCACCGGGCCTCAGCAACATATCTAGGCCCTCCACACACACTCCATGGGAGTGCATGTGCGTCTCCCATTGCTCGTGCCCTGACACAGTGCAGGAATACCCAGGAGCTTTGCCACATGTGCTGCCCCGGGCCTCAGCAATATATCTACGTCCTCCACAAACACTCCATGGGAGTGCATGTGCATCTCCCATTGCTGGTGCCCTGACGCAGTGCAAGGATAGCCAGGAGGCTCGCCACATGTGCTGCCCCAGGCCTCACCCACATATCTACGCCCTCCACACACACTCCATGGGAGTGCATATGCGCCTCCCATTGCTGGTGCCGTGACGCAGTGCAGGGATAGCCAGGAGCCTCGCCACATGTGCCGCCCCGGGCCTCAGCAACATATCTAGCCCCTCCACACACACTCCGTGGGAGTGCATGTGCGTCTCCCACTGCTGGGGTACCTGACGCAGGGCAGGGATAGCCAGGAGCCTCACCACATGTGTCGTCCTGGGCCTCAGAAACATATCTACGCCCTCCACACACACTCCATGGGAGTGCATGTGCGTCTCCCATTGCTGGTGCTGCGCACGCAATGCAGGGATAGCCAGGAGCCTTGCCACATGTGCCGCCCCGGGCCTCAGCAACATGTCTATGCCCTCCACACACACTCCATGGGAGTGCATGTGCGTCTCCCATTGCTGGTGCCCTGACGCAGTGCAGGGATAGCCAGGAGCCTCGCCACCTGTGCCTTCCCGGGATTCAGCAACATATCTAGGACCTCCACACACACTCCATGGGAGTGCATGTGCGTCTCCCATTGCTGGTGCCCTGACGCAGTGCAGGGATGGCCAGGAGCCTCGCCACATGTGCCGCCCCGGGCCTCAGCAACATATCTAGGCCCTCCACTCACATTCCATGGGAGTGCATTTGCGTCTTTCATTGCTGGTGCCCTGACGCAGTGCAGGAATAGCCAGTTGCATCGCCACATGTGCCGCCCCGGGCCTCAGCAACCTATCTAGGCCCTCCACACACACTCCATGGGAATGCATGTGCGTCTTCCATTGCTGGTGCCCTGACGCAGTGCAAGGCGGAGCCTCGCCACATGTGCCACCCTGGGCCTCAGCAACATATCTGCGCCCTCCACACACACTCCATGGGAGTGCATGTGTGTCTCCCATTGCTGGTGCCCTGACGCAGTGCAGGGATAGCCAGGAGCCTCGCCACATGTGCTGACCCGGGCCTCAGCAACATATCTAGGCCCTCCACACACACTCCATGGGAGTGCATATGCGTCTCCCATTGCTGGTGCCCTGACGCAGTGCAGGGATAGCCAGGAGCCTCGCCACATGTGCCGCCCCGGGCCTCAGCAACATATCTAGTCCATCCACACACACTCCATGGGAGTGCATGCGCGTCTCCCATTGCTGGTGCCCTGACGCAGTGCAGGGATAGCCAGGAGCCTCGCCACATGTGCCGCACCGGGCCTCAGCAACATATCTAGTCCATCCACACACACTCCATGGGAGTGCATGTGCGTCTCCCACTGCTGGGGTACCTGACGCAGGGCAAGGATAGCCAGGAGCCTCGCCACATGTGCCCCCCCGGACCTCAGCAACATATCTAGTCCCTCCACACACACTCCGTGGGAGTGCATGTGCGTCTCCCACTGCTGGGGTACCTGACGCAGGGCAAGGATAGCCAGGAGCCTCGCCACATGTGCCGCCCCAGGCCTCAGCAACATATCTAGGCCCTCCACACACACTCCATGGGAGTGCATGTGCATCTCCCATTGCTGGTGCCCTGTCGCAGTGCAGGGATAGTCAGGAGCCTCGCCGCATGTGCCGCCCCGGGCCTCAGCAACATATCTATGCCCTCCACACACACTCCATGGGAGTGCATGTGCATCTCCCATTGCTGGTGCCCTGACGCAGTGCAGGGATAGCCAGGAGCCTCACCACATGTGTCGTCCTGGGCCTCAGAAACATATCTACTCCCTCCACACACACTCCATGGGAGTGCATGTGCGTCTCCCATTGCTGGTGCTGCGCACGCAGTGCAGGGATAGCCAGGAGCCTTGCCACATGTGCCGCCCCGGGCCTCAGCAACATGTCTATGCCCTCCACACACACTCCATGGGAGTGCATGTGCGTCTCCATTGCTAGTGCCCTGACACAGTTCAGGGATAGCCAGGAGCCTCGCCACCTGTGCCTCCCCGGGATTCAGCAACATATCTAGGACCTCCACACACACTCCATGGGAGTGCATGTGCGTCTCCCATTGCTGGTGCCCTGACGCAGTGCAGGAATGGCCAGGAGCCTCGCCACATGTGCCGCCCCGGGCATCAGCAACACATCTAGGCCCTCCACACACACTCCATAGGAGTATATGTGCGTCTCCCATTGCTGGTGGCCTGACGCAGTGCAGGGATAGCCAGGAGCTTCGCCACATGTGCCGCCCTGGGCCTCAGCAACATATCTAGGCCCTCCACACACACTCCATGGGAGTGCATGTGTGTCTCCCATTGCTGGAGCCCTGACGCAGTGCAGGGATAGCCAGAAGCCTGGCCACATGTGCCGCCCCCGGCCTCAGCAACATATTTAGGGCCTCCACACACACTCCATGGGAGTGCATGTGCATCTCCCATGCTGGTGCCCTGATGCAGTGCAGAGATAGCCAGGAGCCTTGCCACATGTGCCGTCCACCGGCCTCAGGAACATATCTAGGCCCTCCACACACACTCCATGAGAGTCCATGTGCGTCTCCCATGCTGGTGCCCTGATGCAGTGCAGGGATAGCCAGGAGCCTCGCCACATGTGCCGCCCCGGGGCTAAGCAACATATGTAGGCCCTCCACACACACTCCATTGCAGTGCATGTGCGTCTCCCATTGCTGGTGCCCTGACGCAGTGCAGGGATAGCCAGGAGCATCGCCACAGGTGCCGCCCCGGGCCTCAGCAACTTATCTAGGCTCTCCACACACTCCATGGGAGTGCATGTGCGTCTCCCATTGCTTGTACCCTGACGCAGTGCAGGGATAGCCAGGAGTCTCGCCACATGGGCCCCCCGGGGCCTCAGCAACATACATAGGCCCTCCACACACACTCCATGGGAGTGCATGTGCGTCTCACATTGCTGGTGCCCTGACGCAGGACAAGGATAGCCAGGAGCCTCGCCACATGTGCTGCCCCGGGCCTCAGCAACATATCTAGGCCCTCCACACACACTCCATGGGAGTGCATGTGCGTCTCCCACTGCTGGTACCCTGACGCAGTGCAGGGATAGCCAAGAGCCTCGCCACAAATGCCGCCCCGGGCTTCAGCAACATATCTAGGCCCTTCACACACACTCCATGGGAGTGCATGTGCGTCTCCCATTGCTGGTGCCCTGACACTGTGCAGGGATAGCCAGGAGCCTCGCCACATGTGCTGCCCCGGGCCTCAGCAACATATCTAGGCCCTACACACACACTCCATGGCAGTGCCTGTGTATCTCCTATTGCTGGTGCCCTGACGCAGTGCAGGGATGGCCAGGAGCCTCGCCACATGTGCCGCCCCGGGCCTCAGCAACATATCTAGGCCCTCCACACACACTCCATGGGAGTGCATGTGCATCTCCCATTCCTGGTGCCCTGACGCAGTGCAAGGCGGAGCCTCGCCACATGTGCCGCCCCGGGCCTCAGCAACATATCTAGGCCCTCCACACACACTCCATGGGAGTACATGTGCGTCTCCCATTGCTGGTGCTGCGCACGCAGTGCAGGGATAGCCAGGAGCCTTGCCACATGTGCCGCCCCGGGCCTGAGCAACATGTCGATGCCCTCCATGCACACTCCATGGGAGTGCATGTGCGTCTCCCATTGCTGGTGCCCTGACGCAGTGCAGGGATGGCCAGGAGCCTCGCCACATGTGCCTCCCCGGGCCTCAGCAACATATCTAGGCCCTCCACGCACTCCATGTGAGTGCATGTGCGTCTCCCATTGCTGGTGCCCTGACGCAGTGCAGGGATAGCCAGGAGCCTCGCCACATGTGCCGCCCCGGGCCTCAGCAACATATCTAGGCCCTCCACACACACTCCATGGGAGTACATGTGCGTCTCCCATTGCTGGTGCTGCGCACGCAGTGCAGGGATAGCCAGGAGCCTCGCCACATGTGCCTCCCCGGGCCTCAGCAACATATCTAGGCCCTCCATGCACTCCATGTGAGTGCATGTGCGTCTCCCATTGCTGGTGCCCTGACGCAGTGCAGGGATAGCCAGGAGCCTCGCCACAGGTGCCGCTCCGGGCCTCAGCATCATATCTAGGCCCTCCACACACACTCCATGGGAGTGCATGTGCGTCTCCCATTGCTGGTGCCCTGACGCAGTGCAGGGATAGCCAGGAGCCTCGCCACATGTGCTGCCCTGGGGACTCAGCAACATATCTAGGCCCTCCACACACACTCCATGGGAGTGCATGTGCATCTCCCATTGCTGGTGCCCTGACGCAGTGCAAGGATAGCCAGGAGCCTCGCCACATGTGCTGACCCGGGCCTCAGCAACATATCTAAGCCCTCCACACACACTCGATGGGAGTGCATGTGCGTGTCCCATTGCTGGTCCCCTGACACAGTGCAGGGATGGCTAGGAACCCCGCCACATGTGCCGCCCCGGGCCTCAGCAACATATCTAGGCCCTCCACACACACTCCATGGAAGTGCATGTGCGTCTCCCATGCTGGTGCCCTGATGCAGTGCAGAGATAGCCAGGAGCCTCGCCACCTGTGCCTTCCCGGGATTCAGCAACATATCTAGGACCTCCACACACACTCCATGGGAGTGCATGTGCGTCTCCCATTGCTGGTGCCCTGACGCAGTGCAGGGATGGCCAGGAGCCTCGCCACACGTGTCGTCCTGGGCCTCAGAAACATATCTACTACCTCCACACACACTCCATGGGAGTGCATGTGCGTCTCCCATTGCTGGTGCTGCACATGCAGTGCAGGGATAGCCAGGAGCCTTGCCATATGTGCCACCCCGGTCCTCAGCAACATGTCTATGCCCTCCACACACACTCCATGGGAGTGCATGTGCGTCTCCCATTGCTGGTGCCCTGACGCAGTGCAGAGATAGCCAGGAGCCTCGCCACCTGTGCCTCCCCGGGATTCAGCAACATATCTAGGACCTCCACACACACTCCATGGGAGTGCATGTGCGTCTCCCATTGCTGGTGCCCTGACGCAGTGCAGGGCTGGCCAGGAGCCTCGCCACACGTGCCGCCCCGGGCCTCAGCAACATATCTAGGCCCTCCACACACATTCCATGGGAGTGCATGTGCGTCTCCCATTGCTGGTGCCCTGACCCAGTGCAGGAATAGCCAGTTGCCTCGCCACATGTGCTGCCCCGGGCCTCAGCAACCTATCTAGGCCCTCCACACACACTCCATGGGAGTGCATGTGCGTCTCCCATTGCTGGTGCCCTGACGCAGTGCAAGGTGGAGCCTCGCCACATGTGCCACCCTGGGCCTCAGCAACATATCTGCGCCCTCCACACACACTCCATTGGAGTGCATGTGTGTCTCCCATTGCTGGTGCCCTGACGCAGTGCAGGGATAGCCAGGAGCCTCGCCACATGTGCCGCCCGGGCCTCAGGAACATATCTAGGCCTTCAACAAACACTCCATGGGAGTGCATGTTCGCAACCCATTGCTGGTGCCCTTACGCAGTGCAGGCATATCCAGGAGCCTCGCCACAAGTGCCGCCCCGGGCCTCAGCAACATGTCTAGGTCCTCCACACACACTCCATGGGAGTGCATGTGCGTCTCCCATAGCTGGTGCCCTGACGCAGTGCAGGGATAGACAGGAGCCTAGCCACATGTGCCGCCCCGGGCCTCAGCAACATATCTAGGCCCTCCACAAACACTCCATGGGAGTGCATGTACGCCTCCCATTGCTGGGGCCCTGA
The DNA here is from genome assembly GCF_040938575.1 of Ambystoma mexicanum. Lineage (NCBI taxonomy): Eukaryota > Metazoa > Chordata > Amphibia > Caudata > Ambystomatidae > Ambystoma > Ambystoma mexicanum. The sequence goes on along the minus strand of NC_090935.1, from coordinate 35,749,081 downwards.
TGCAGTGCAGGGATAGCCAATTGCCTCGCCACATGTGACGCCCTGGGCCTCAGCAACATATCTGCGCCCTCCACACACACTCCATGGGAGTGAATGTGTGTCTCCCATTGCTGGTGCCCTGACACAGTGCAGGAATGGCCAGGAGCCTCGCCACATGTGCCCCCCCGGGCCTCAGCAACATATCTAGGCCCTCCACACACACTCCATGGGAGTGCATGTGCGTCTCCCATTGCTGGTGCCCTGACGCAGTGCAAGGATAGCCACGGAGCCTCGCCACATGTGCCGCCCCGGGCCTCAGCAACATATCTAGGCCCTCCACACACACTCCATGGGAGTGCATGTACGCCTCCCATTGCTGGTGCCCTGACGCAGTGCAGGGATAGCCAGTTGCCTCATATGCCGCCCCAGGCCTCAGCAATATATCTAGGCCCTCCACACACACTCCATGGGAGTGCATGTGCGTCTCCCATTGCTGGTGCCCTGACGCAGTGCAAGGCAGAGCCTCGCCACATGTGCCGCCCTGGGCCTCAGCAACATATCTGCGCCCTCCACACACAATCCATGGGAGTGCATGTGTGTCTCCCATTGCTGGTGCCCTGATGCAGTGCAGGGATAGCCAGGAGCCTCGCCACATGTGCTGACCCGGGGCCTCAGCAACATTTCTAGGCCCTCCACACACACTCCATGGGAGTGCATGTGCGTCTCCCATTGCTGGGGCCCCTGACGCAGGGCAAGGATAGCCAGGAGCCTCGCCACATGTGCCGCCCAGGCCTCAGCAACATATCTAGGCCCTCCACACACACTCCATGGGAGTGCATGTGCGTCTCCCATTGCTGGTGCCCTGTCGCAGTGCAGGGATAGCCAGGAGCCTCACCACTTGTGCTGCCCCGGGCCTCACCCACATATCTACGCCCTCCACACACACTCCATGGGAGTGCATGTACGTCTCCCATTGCTGGTGCCCTGATGCCCTGCAGGGATAGCCAGGAGCTTCGCCACATGTGCCGCCCCAGGTCCTCAGCAACATATCTACGCCCTCCACACACACTCCATGGGAGTGCATGTACGTCTCCCATTGCTGGTGCACTGACGCAGTGCAGGGATAGCCAGGAGCCTCGCCACTTGTGTCCCACCGGGCCTCAGCAACATATCTAGGCCCTCCACACACACTCCATGGGAGTGCATGTGCGTCTCCCATTGCTCGTGCCCTGACACAGTGCAGGAATACCCAGGAGCTTTGCCACATGTGCTGCCCCGGGCCTCAGCAATATATCTACGTCCTCCACAAACACTCCATGGGAGTGCATGTGCATCTCCCATTGCTGGTGCCCTGACGCAGTGCAAGGATAGCCAGGAGGCTCGCCACATGTGCTGCCCCAGGCCTCACCCACATATCTACGCCCTCCACACACACTCCATGGGAGTGCATATGCGCCTCCCATTGCTGGTGCCGTGACGCAGTGCAGGGATAGCCAGGAGCCTCGCCACATGTGCCGCCCCGGGCCTCAGCAACATATCTAGCCCCTCCACACACACTCCGTGGGAGTGCATGTGCGTCTCCCACTGCTGGGGTGCCTGACGCAGGGCAGGGATAGCCAGGAGCCTCACCACATGTGTCGTCCTGGGCCTCAGAAACATATCTACGCCCTCCACACACACTCCATGGGAGTGCATGTGCGTCTCCCATTGCTGGTGCTGCGCACGCAATGCAGGGATAGCCAGGAGCCTTGCCACATGTGCCGCCCCGGGCCTCAGCAACATGTCTATGCCCTCCACACACACTCCATGGGAGTGCATGTGCGTCTCCCATTGCTGGTGCCCTGACGCAGTGCAGGGATAGCCAGGAGCCTCGCCACCTGTGCCTTCCCGGGATTCAGCAACATATCTAGGACCTCCACACACACTCCATGGGAGTGCATGTGCGTCTCCCATTGCTGGTGCCCTGACGCAGTGCAGGGATGGCCAGGAGCCTCGCCACATGTGCCGCCCCGGGCCTCAGCAACATATCTAGGCCCTCCACTCACATTCCATGGGAGTGCATTTGCGTCTTTCATTGCTGGTGCCCTGACGCAGTGCAGGAATAGCCAGTTGCATCGCCACATGTGCCGCCCCGGGCCTCAGCAACCTATCTAGGCCCTCCACACACACTCCATGGGAATGCATGTGCGTCTTCCATTGCTGGTGCCCTGACGCAGTGCAAGGCGGAGCCTCGCCACATGTGCCACCCTGGGCCTCAGCAACATATCTGCGCCCTCCACACACACTCCATGGGAGTGCATGTGTGTCTCCCATTGCTGGTGCCCTGACGCAGTGCAGGGATAGCCAGGAGCCTCGCCACATGTGCTGACCCGGGCCTCAGCAACATATCTAGGCCCTCCACACACACTCCATGGGAGTGCATATGCGTCTCCCATTGCTGGTGTCATGACGCAGTGCAGGGATAGCCAGGAGCCTCGCCACATGTGCCGCCCCAGGCCTCGGCAACATAACTAGGCCCTCCACACACACTCCATGGGAGTGCATGTGCGTCTCCCATTGCTGGTGGCCTGACGCAGTGCAGGGATAGCCAGGAGCCTCGCCACATGTGCCGCCCCAGGGACTCAGCAAAATATCTAGGCTCTCCACAGACTCTCCATGGGAGTGCATGTGCGTCTCCCATTGCTGGTGGCCTGACGCTGTGCAGGGATGGCCAGGAGCCTCGCCACATGTGCCCCCCGAGCCTCAGCAACATATCTAGGCCCTCCACACACACTCCGTGGGAGTGCATGTGTGTCTCCCATTGCTGGGGCCCCTGACGCAGGGCAAGGATAGCCAGGAGCCTCGCCACATGTGCCGCCCAGGCCTCAGCAACATATCTAGGCCCTCCACACACACACTCCATGGGAGTGCATGTGCGTCTCCCATTGCTGGTGCCCTGTCGCAGTGCAGGGATAGCCAGGAGACTCACCACATGTGCTGCCCCGGGCCTCACCCACATATCTACGCCCTCCACACACTCCATGGGAGTGCATGTACGTCTCCCATTGCTGGTGCCCTGATGCCCTGCAGGGATAGCCAGGAGCTTCGCCACATTTGCCGCCCCAGGTCCTCAGCAACATATCTACGCCCTCCACACACACTCCATGGGAGTGCATGTACGTCTCCCATTGCTGGTGCACTGACGCAGTGCAGGGATAGCCAGGAGCCTCACCACATGTGCTGCCCCGGGCCTCACCCACATATCTACGCCCTCCACACACACTCCATGGGAGTGCATGTGCGTCTCCCATTGCTGGTGCCCTGACGCAGTGCAGGGATAGCCAGGAGCCTCGCCACCTGTGCCTTCCCGGGATTCAGCAACATATCTAGGACCTCCACACACACTCCATGGGAGTGCATGTGCGTCTCCCATTGCTGGTGCCCTGACGCAGTGCAGGGATGGCCAGGAGCCTCGCCACATGTGCCGCCCCGGGCCTCAGCAACATATCTAGGCCCTCCACACACATTCCATGGGAGTGCATTTGCGTCTTTCATTGCTGGTGCCCTGACGCAGTGCAGGAATAGCCAGTTGCATCGCCACATGTGCCGCCCCGGGCCTCAGCAACCTATCTAGGCCCTCCACACACACTCCATGGGAATGCATGTGCGTCTTCCATTGCTGGTGCCCTGACGCAGTGCAAGGCGGAGCCTCGCCACATGTGCCACCCTGGGCCTCAGCAACATATCTGCGCCCTCCACACACACTCCATGGGAGTGCATGTGTGTCTCCCATTGCTGGTGCCCTGACGCAGTGCAGGGATAGCCAGGAGCCTCGCCACATGTGCTGACCCGGGCCTCAGCAACATATCTAGGCCCTCCACACACACTCCATGGGAGTGCATATGCGTCTCCCATTGCTGGTGTCATGACGCAGTGCAGGGATAGCCAGGAGCCTCGCCACATGTGCTGACCCGGGCCTCAGCAACATATCTAGGCCCTCCACACACACTCCATGGGAGTGCATGTACGCCTCCCATTGCTGGTGCCCTGATGCAGTGCAGGGATAGCGAGTTGCCTCATATGCCGCCCCAGGCCTCAGCAACATATCTAGGCCCTCCACACACACTCCATGGGAGTGCATGTGCGTCTCCCATTGCTGGTGCCCTGACGCAGTGCAAGGCAGAGCCTCGCCACATGTGCCGCCCTGGGCCTCAGCAACATATCTGCGCCCTCCACACACAATCCATGGGAGTGCATGTGTGTCTCCCATTGCTGGTGCCCTGATGCAGTGCAGGGATAGCCAGGAGCCTCGCCACCTGTGCCGCCCCGGGGCCTCAGCAACATTTCTAGGCCCTCCACACACACTCCATGGGAGTGCATGTGCGTCTCCCATTGCTGGGGCCCCTGACGCAGGGCAAGGATAGCCAGGAGCCTCGCCACATGTGCCGCCCAGGCCTCAGCAACATATCTAGGCCCTCCACACACACTCCATGGGAGTGCATGTGCGTCTCCCATTGCTGGTGCCCTGTCGCAGTGCAGGGATAGCCAGGAGCCTCACCACTTGTGCTGCCCCGGGCCTCACCCACATATCTACGCCCTCCACACACACTCCATGGGAGTGCATGTACGTCTCCCATTGCTGGTGCCCTGATGCCCTGCAGGGATAGCCAGGAGCTTCGCCACATGTGCCGCCCCAGGTCCTCAGCAACATATCTACGCCCTCCACACACACTCCATGGGAGTGCATGTACGTCTCCCATTGCTGGTGCACTGACGCAGTGCAGGGATAGCCAGGAGCCTCGCCACTTGTGTCCCACCGGGCCTCAGCAACATATCTAGGCCCTCCACACACACTCCATGGGAGTGCATGTGCGTCTCCCATTGCTCGTGCCCTGACACAGTGCAGGGATACCCAGGAGCTTTGCCACATGTGCTGCCCCGGGCCTCAGCAACATATCTACGTCCTCCACAAACACTCCATGGGAGTGCATGTGCATCTCCCATTGCTGGTGCCCTGACGCAGTGCAAGGATAGCCAGGAGGCTCGCCACATGTGCTGCCCCAGGCCTCACCCACATATCTACGCCCTCCACACACACTCCATGGGAGTGCATATGCGCCTCCCATTGCTGGTGCCGTGACGCAGTGCAGGGATAGCCAGGAGCCTCGCCACATGTGCCGCCCCGGGCCTCAGCAACATATCTAGTCCCTCCACACACACTCCGTGGGAGTGCATGTGCGTCTCCCACTGCTGGGGTACCTGACGCAGGGCAGGGATAGCCAGGATCCTCACCACATGTGTCGTCCTGGGCCTCAGAAACATATCTACGCCCTCCACACACACTCCATGGGAGTGCATGTGCGTCTCCCATTGCTGGTGCTGCGCACGCAGTGCAGGGATAGCCAGGAGCCTTGCCACATGTGCCGCCCCGGGCCTCAGCAACATGTCTATGCCCTCCACACACACTCCATGGGAGTGCATGTGCGTCTCCCATTGCTGGTGCCCTGACGCAGTGCAGGGATAGCCAGGAGCCTCGCCACCTGTGCCTTCCCGGGATTCAGCAACATATCTAGGACCTCCACACACACTCCATGGGAGTGCATGTGCGTCTCCCATTGCTGGTGCCCTGACGCAGTGCAGGGATGGCCAGGAGCCTCGCCACATGTGCCGCCCCGGGCCTCAGCAACATATCTAGGCCCTCCACTCACATTCCATGGGAGTGCATTTGCGTCTTTCATTGCTGGTGCCCTGACGCAGTGCAGGAATAGCCAGTTGCATCGCCACATGTGCCGCCCCGGGCCTCAGCAACCTATCTAGGCCCTCCACACACACTCCATGGGAATGCATGTGCGTCTTCCATTGCTGGTGCCCTGACGCAGTGCAAGGCGGAGCCTCGCCACATGTGCCACCCTGGGCCTCAGCAACATATCTGCGCCCTCCACACACACTCCATGGGAGTGCATGTGTGTCTCCCATTGCTGGTGCCCTGACGCAGTGCAGGGATAGCCAGGAGCCTCGCCACATGTGCTGACCCGGGCCTCAGCAACATATCTAGGCCCTCCACACACACTCCATGGGAGTGCATATGCGTCTCCCATTGCTGGTGTCATGACGCAGTGCAGGGATAGCCAGGAGCCTCGCCACATGTGCCGCCCCAGGCCTCGGCAACATAACTAGGCCCTCCACACACACTCCATGGGAGTGCATGTGCGTCTCCCATTGCTGGTGGCCTGACGCAGTGCAGGGATAGCCAGGAGCCTCGCCACATGTGCCGCCCCAGGGACTCAGCAAAATATCTAGGCTCTCCACAGACTCTCCATGGGAGTGCATGTGCGTCTCCCATTGCTGGTGGCCTGACGCTGTACAGGGATGGCCAGGAGCCTCGCCACATGTGCCCCCCGAGCCTCAGCAACATATCTAGGCCCTCCACACACACTCCGTGGGAGTGCATGTGTGTCTCCCATTGCTGGGGCCCCTGACGCAGGGCAAGGATAGCCAGGAGCCTCGCCACATGTGCCGCCCAGGCCTCAGCAACATATCTAGGCCCTCCACACACACTCCATGGGAGTGCATGTGCGTCTCCCATTGCTGGTGCCCTGTCGCAGTGCAGGGATAGCCAGGAGCCTCACCACATGTGCTGCCCCGGGCCTCACCCACATATCTACGCCCTCCACACACTCCATGGGAGTGCATGTACGTCTCCCATTGCTGGTGCCCTGATGCCCTGCAGGGATAGCCAGGAGCTTCGCCACATTTGCCGCCCCAGGTCCTCAGCAACATATCTACGCCCTCCACACACACTCCATGGGAGTGCATGTACGTCTCCCATTGCTGGTGCACTGACGCAGTGCAGGGATAGCCAGGAGCCTCACCACATGTGCTGCCCGGGCCTCACCCACATATCTACGCCCTCCACACACACTCCATGGGAGTGCATGTGCGTCTCCCATTGCTGGTGCCCTGACGCAGTGCAGGGATAGCCAGGAGCCTCGCCACCTGTGCCTTCCCGGGATTCAGCAACATATCTAGGACCTCCACACACACTCCATGGGAGTGCATGTGCGTCTCCCATTGCTGGTGCCCTGACGCAGTGCAGGGATGGCCAGGAGCCTCGCCACATGTGCCGCCCCGGGCCTCAGCAACATATCTAGGCCCTCCACACACATTCCATGGGAGTGCATTTGCGTCTTTCATTGCTGGTGCCCTGACGCAGTGCAGGAATAGCCAGTTGCATCGCCACATGTGCCGCCCCGGGCCTCAGCAACCTATCTAGGCCCTCCACACACACTCCATGGGAATGCATGTGCGTCTTCCATTGCTGGTGCCCTGACGCAGTGCAAGGCGGAGCCTCGCCACATGTGCCACCCTGGGCCTCAGCAACATATCTGCGCCCTCCACACACACTCCATGGGAGTGCATGTGTGTCTCCCATTGCTGGTGCCCTGACGCAGTGCAGGGATAGCCAGGAGCCTCGCCACATGTGCTGACCCGGGCCTCAGCAACATATCTAGGCCCTCCACACACACTCCATGGGAGTGCATATGCGTCTCCCATTGCTGGTGTCATGACGCAGTGCAGGGATAGCCAGGAGCCTCGCCACATGTGCCGCCCCAGGCCTCGGCAACATAACTAGGCCCTCCACACACACTCCATGGGAGTGCATGTGCGTCTCCCATTGCTGGTGGCCTGACGCAGTGCAGGGATAGCCACTGAACCTTGCCACATGTGCCGGCCCGGCCTCAGCAACATATCTAGGCCCTCCACACACACTCCATGGAAGTGCATGTACGCCTCCCATTGCTGGTGCCCTGATGCAGTGCAGGGATAGCCAATTGCCTCGCCACATGTGCCCTCCCGGGCCTCAGCAACATATCTAGGCCCTCCACACACACTCCATGGGAGTGCATGCGCGACTCCCATTGCTGGTGCCCTGACGCAGTGCAAGGATAGCCACGGAGCCTTGCCACATGTGCCGCCCCAGCCTCAGCAACATATCTAGGCCCTCCACAAACACTCCATGGGAGTGCATGTACGCCTCCCATTGCTGGTGCCCTGATGCAGTGCAGGGATAGCCAATTGCCTCGCCACATGTGACGCCCTAGGCCTCAGCAACATATCTGCGCCCTCCACACACACTCCATGGGAGTGAATGTTTGTCTCCCATTGCTGGTGCCCTGACGCAGTGCAGGAATGGCCAGGAGCCTCGCCACATGTGCCCCCCGGGCCTCAGCAACATATCTAGGCCCTCCACACACACTCCATGGGAGTGCATGTACGCCTCCCATTGCTGGGGCCCTGACGCAGTGCAGGTATAGCCAGTTGCCTCATATGCCGCCCCAGGCCTCAGCAACATATCTAGGCCCTCCACACACACTCCATGGGAGTGCATGTGCGTCTCCCATTGCTGGTGCCCTGACGCAGTGCAAGGCAGAGCCTCGCCACATGTGCCGCCCTGGGCCTCAGCAACATATCTGCGCCCTCCACACACAATCCATGGGAGTGCATGTGTGTCTCCCATTGCTGGTGCCCTGATGCAGTGCAGGGATAGCCAGGAGCCTCGCCACCTGTGCCGCCCCGGGGCCTCAGCAACATTTCTAGGCCCTCCACACACACTCCATGGGAGTGCATGTGCGTCTCCCATTGCTGGGGCCCCTGACGCAGGGCAAGGATAGCCAGGAGCCTTGCCACATGTGCCGCCCGGGCCTCAGCAACATATCTAGGCTATCCACACACACTCCGTGGGAGTGCATTTGTGTCTCCCATTGCTGGGGCCCCTGACGCAGGGCAAGGATAGCCAGGAGCCTCGCCACATGTGCCGCCCAGGCCTCAGCAACATATCTAGGCCCTCCACACACACTCCATGGGAGTGCATGTGCGTCTCCCATTGCTGGTGCCCTGTCGCAGTGCAGGGATAGCCAGGAGCCTCACCACATGTGCTGCCCCGGGCCTCACCCACATATCTACGCCCTCCACACACACTCCATGGGAGCGCATGTACGTCTCCCATTGCTGGTGCCCTGATGCCCTGCAGGGATAGCCAGGAGCTTCGTCACATGTGCCGCCCCAGGTCCTCAGCAACATATCTACGCCCTCCACACACACTCCATGGGAGTGCATGTACGTCTCCCATTGCTGGTGCACTGACGCAGTGCAGGGATAGCCAGGAGCCTCACCACATGTGCCGCCCCGGGCCTCAGCAACATATCTACACCTTCCACACACACTCCATGGGAGTGCATGTGCGTCTCCTATTGCTGGTGCCCTGACGTAGTGCAGGGATAGTCAGGAGCCTCGTCACATGTGCCGCCCTGGGCCTCAGCAACATATCTATGCCCTCCACACACATTCCATGGGAGTACATGTGTGTCTCCCATTGCTGGTGCCCTGACGCAGTGCAGGGATAGCCAGGAGCTTCGCCACATGTGCCTCCCCGGGCCTCAGCAACATATCTAAGCCCTCCGCACACACTCCATGGGAGTGCATGTGCGTCTCCCATTGCTGGTGCCCTGACGCAGGGCAAGGATAGCCAGGAGCCTCGCAACATTTCCCCTCCCGGGCCTCAGCAACATATCTAGGCCCTCCACACACACGCCATGGGAGTGCATGTGCGTCTCCCATTGCTGGTGCCCTGACGCAGTGCAGGGATAGCCAGGAGCATCGCCACAGGTGCCGCCCCGGGCCTCAGCAACATATCTAGGCTCCGCACACACTCCATGGGAGTGCATGTGCGTCTCCTATTGCTGGTGCCCTGACGCAGTGCAGGGATAGCCAGGAGCCTCGCCAAATGTGCCGCCCCGGGCCTCAGCAACATATCTAGGCCCTCCACACACACTCCATGGCAGTGCATGTGCGTCTCCTATTGCTGGTGCCCTGACGTAGTGCAGGGATACCCAGGAACCTCGCCAAATGTGCCGCCCCGTGCCTCAGCAACATATATAGGCCCTCCACACACACTCCATGGGAGTGCATGTGCGTCTCCCATTGCTGGTGCCCTGACGCAGTGCAGGGATAGCCACGGAGCCTCGCCACATGTTCCGCCCCGGGCCTCAGCAACATATCTAGGCCCTCCGCACACACTCCATGGGAGTGCATGTGCGTCTCCCATTGCTGGTGCCCTGACGCAGTGCAGGGATAGCCACGGAGCCTCGCCACATGTGCCGCCCCGGGCCTCAGCAACATATCTAGGCCCTCCACACACACTCCATGGGAGTGCATGTGCGTCTCCCGTTGATGGTGCTGCGCACACAGTGCAGGAATAGCCAGGAGCCTTTCCACATGTGCCGCCCCGGGCCTCAGCAACATATCTAGGCCCTCCACAAACACTCCATGGGAGTGCATGTGCATCTCCCATTGGTGGTGCCCTGACGCAGTGCAGGGATAGCCAGGAGCCTCGCCACATGTGCCGCCCCGGGCCTCAGCAACATATCTAGGCCCTCCACACACACTGCATGGGAGTGCATGTGCATCTCCCATTGGTGGTGCCCTGACGCAGTTCAAGGATAGCCAGGAGCCTCGCCACATGTGCCGTCCTGGGCCTCAGCAACATATCTAGGCCCTGCGCACACACTCCATGGGAGTGCATGTGCGTCTCCCATTGCTGGTGCCCTGACGCAGTGCAGGGATAGCCAGGAGCCTCGCCACATGTGCCAGCCCAGGCCTCAGCAACATATCTAGGCCCTCCGCACACACTCCATGGGAGTGCATGTGCGTCTCCCATTGCTGGTGCCCTGACGTAGTGCAGGGATAGTCAGGAGCCTCGTCACATGTGCCGCCCTGGGCCTCAGCAACATATCTATGCCCTCCACACACATTCCATGGGAGTACATGTGTGTCTCCCATTGCTGGTGCCCTGACGCAGTGCAGGGATAGCCAGGAGCTTCGCCACATGTGCCTCCCCGGGCCTCAGCAACATATCTAAGCCCTCCGCACACACTCCATGGGAGTGCATGTGCGTCTCCCATTGCTGGTGCCCTGACGCAGGGCAAGGATAGCCAGGAGCCTCGCAACATTTCCCCTCCCGGGCCTCAGCAACATATCTAGGCCCTCCACACACACGCCATGGGAGTGCATGTGCGTCTCCCATTGCTGGTGCCCTGACGCAGTGCAGGGATAGCCAGGAGCATCGCCACAGGTGCCGCCCCGGGCCTCAGCAACATATCTAGGCTCTGCACACACTCCATGGGAGTGCATGTGCGTCTCCTATTGCTGGTGCCCTGACGCAGTGCAGGGATAGCCAGGAGCCTCGCCAAATGTGCCGCCCCGGGCCTCAGCAACATATCTAGGCCCTCCACACACACTCCATGGCAGTGCATGTGCGTCTCCTATTGCTGGTGCCCTGACGTAGTGCAGGGATACCCAGGAACCTCGCCAAATGTGCCGCCCCGTGCCTCAGCAACATATATAGGCCCTCCACACACACTCCATGGGAGTGCATGTGCGTCTCCCATTGCTGGTGCCCTGACGCAGTGCAGGGATAGCCACGGAGCCTCGCCACATGTTCCGCCCCGGGCCTCAGCAACATATCTAGGCCCTCCGCACACACTCCATGGGAGTGCATGTGCGTCTCCCATTGCTGGTGCCCTGACGCAGTGCAGGGATAGCCACGGAGCCTCGCCACATGTGCCGCCCCGGGCCTCAGCAACATATCTAGGCCCTCCACACACACTCCATGGGAGTGCATGTGCGTCTCCCGTTGATGGTGCTGCGCACACAGTGCAGGAATAGCCAGGAGCCTTTCCACATGTGCCGCCCCGGGCCTCAGCAACATATCTAGGCCCTCCACAAACACTCCATGGGAGTGCATGTGCATCTCCCATTGGTGGTGCCCTGACGCAGTGCAGGGATAGCCAGGAGCCTCGCCACATGTGCCGCCCCGGGCCTCAGCAACATATCTAGGCCCTCCACACACACTGCATGGGAGTGCATGTGCATCTCCCATTGGTGGTGCCCTGACGCAGTTCAAGGATAGCCAGGAGCCTCGCCACATGTGCCGTCCTGGGCCTCAGCAACATATCTAGGCCCTGCGCACACACTCCATGGGAGTGCATGTGCGTCTCCCATTGCTGGTGCCCTGACGCAGTGCAGGGATAGCCAGGAGCCTCGCCACATGTGCCAGCCCAGGCCTCAGCAACATATCTAGGCCCTCCGCACACACTCCATGGGAGTGCATGTGCGTCTCCCATTGCTGGTGCCCTGACGCAGTGCATGGATAGCCAGGAGCCTCGCCACATGTGCCGCCCCGGGCCTCAGCAACATATCTACGCCTTCCACACACACGCCATGGGAGTGCATGTGCGTCTCCCATTGCTGGTGCCCTGACGGAGTGCAGGGATAGCCAGGAGCCTCGCCACATATGCCGCCCCAGGCCTCAGCAACATATCTACACCTTCCACACACACGCCATGGGAGTGCATGTGCGTCTCCCATTGCTGGTGCCCTGACGCAGTGCAGGGATAGTGGGAGCCTCGCCACATGTGCCGCCCGGCCTCACTACGGAACGGTTATCATGCGGTGCTGCCCCTCAGATGCCACTGCGCGTGCAGGCAGGGGCGCCACTGAGTGCTGGTTGTGGCCAGCCATGGGGGGCCTTCTGCAGATCTGCTGCCATTCTCCAGTACAGTCAGGCCATGCTCAACCGCGGAGGCTGCTGGGGGTGTACGGCGGCTTTACTGAGTGTGGCCAATCTTGGCCATTATGCAAGATATTTGGGGGTGTGTTGGGGGGAGGTGTGTGAGGGAGAGTGTGTGTGACGCAGCATAAGGGCAGAAATATGACAAGGCGTCCAGCTACGCGCCTTGGCATGGGCACAATGTTTAAACAGCCTTACGTGGCAGGAGTGTGTGGCTTTGACTAGTGCAGTGTCCGGCTGACGGTGGTGACCTTCCATGTACGGAATTCGTTACACATGCACGTATGTTTGCATTTTCCTCATACACCAACATGCACCTGCTATAAGCTGCCGCAACACGGCCAGCTGCACAGCTAACAATGTGAGACTAAGGGAGGGAGGGCACACAAGTCTTCCCCCCCACCCACACCCCATGACCCCCCGCCCCGTCCCCACCATGGCCGTGGTGGGCCACTCTGGGCCATCAAAACGTCAACCTCGCTCGGTGTGTTCCAAACAGTTTCAAACTTGCCAGACACACCTGTGCCAGCTCTCTAAAATGGCGGTATGGCTACCTTTGACTATGCCAAGGCAGTGGCTGCACGGCAAGGCCTCTTCGCCCCATATGCTTTGCACAGGAGGGGCTCTCCGCCTCACCTCTCCGAGGGCACACACCGCTCCCCGGGGCATGCGCGTGCATTGTGCAGTGCTACAGGAGCTGCAGGGAGCTTTATTATGCGGCCAGTGGGAAGATCAGGGCGAGCGCGTGCTGCCCACATTGCCTGCAGTCCTGTTATGCAGCCCACCACAGAAGCGTCACATTGCCTGCAGTCCTGTGGCATGCTCCCAGTGGGACTTTCCTGCTCTCGAACACCGTGCCAGCGGCCTGCTAAAGCCTCCCCTCCACCCTGTGGGCTTGGTTGGACTTGCTGTGCTCATTGCGCCATGTAGTGGGTGTGGCGCCGCCAGATGACGGGCGCGCACGTGGCGGCGTGACGTTGCACGCCGTCGCGTGCAGTATAAATCAACGGGGCGTTTCCCGGCCGCGTTAGGGCGACCGGGAAGCCCGAACCAAGACGGACACGTGGGTCTCAGTTCTTGGTGCCGGGGCTTGCGGCGAGGCGCGCGGGGGCGCCAGTCACCCTCAACAGTGGCGACGAGTGGGGGAAACGATGCCCGGGCCCGGCAGTGATCATCAGAATAATTTTTCACCAAAACAAGGTCGGAAGACAGACTTCGTTTCAGGCCGCGGGTAGTGCGTTGCCCACGCGGCTGGCGGCCATTTTGTGCAACGGGCTGTGGGATTTCAAGGAGCTCCGGTTTGGGCCCTGAAACGACCCCAGGCCTAATTTCTGGACATTCCAGTAGCTGACAGCTACATCTACACGGTGTTATGCCCAATTAGTGCATCGACTCAATTTTGGGTTTCCTACATCGAGTGGAAGCTAGGAGAAGGCCTATCTTGGCTGGGCCTGCTGGATCCAGTTATTATTTTGGCTACCAATTTTTGGAACAACCAAAGGCATACTGCTTTTTCATCCCCTTCATCATCATCCTGGTGACTTCACCTATCTTCATCCTCTTCATCATCACAGAGGTGGCAGGAGTCACTGCATCCAGAGGTGGTCCATGCTGAGGAGCATTTTCGGCTGAATGTTTGAGTTGCGGCCCCGATCAGCAGCATAGGGGTGCCTGTGCGCTCAAACTCATGAGTGACACCGAGGATCAGGACGGAGCACACGGTGTGGCGGCGCAGCTTCATCCTCGTGCACCAGTGGCCCCGCAGGGTCTACTACCTCCAATGCAGCAACCGGCAGCTCCAGCAGATTGTCAGGCAGCGATTCCCGCCCTCCAACCCCCAGTTCAACCTGCTGCTGCTCCTGGTGTTCAGCTGGCGGCGCCTGCCATGGCACAGGTACGTGTGCATGCTGCCCTGCAGCCCATCCCCGAATTCGATGTGTCGGGCCCGCCATCCAGCTTGGGGCCCAGATGGAGAAGGTGGGTGGACCGCCTGGACATGTATTTCAGGGCTGCGCAAGTGGTCGATGATGACACCAGGCTGGCCACGATGTTGTACTCGGCAGGGCCCTCTGTCCAGGAGACTTTTGAATATTTGCCACAAGGGAATGGAACCTACGATCATGCAAAGGCCGCCCTCCAGGCATATTTTCTGCCCCTAGCCAACGCGTACTATGAGCGATTCGTGATGCTCTCTGCCAAACAAAAAAGATGTCGAGACCTTGGACACGTTCTATGGACGCCTAAGGTGTCTGTCGCTCGCCTGCGCCTGGGGCGATGCAGAGGACATGATCAGGACCATGCTTATCCAGGCGTGCTCATCACGCAAGCTCAGGCGCCAAGTGCTGAGGGAGCCTGGGATAACGCTCCAGCGCATCCATGAGCTAGGAAGGTGCCATGAGGTGTGAGAGGCGAGAGCGGCAAGAATGGAGGCTGGGTCGCGCCCTATCAAAACTGAAGAGATCTGCGCGATGTGGCGAGGGGGGAGAGGCGCTAGCAGATATGGCGGCGGCACACGGGACAGAGCTGGGAGGGCAGGCGAGATCTGCCAAAAATGCGGATACGACCTGCCTCACCCAGCGGAGTGCCCTGCAGCTGGAAAGACCTGTGGACGGTGCGGGTTGCCAGATCACTACTCAAGGGTGTGTAGGGCGGCCTTGCCCGTACTGGTGCCAAGGGGCCAAGGCCGAGCTGTCTCCACTCGCCAAGGTCGGCCGTCCAATGTCGCCCAGGTGGACCAGGGCGAGGAGGAGGCTCAGGTGGAACAAGCAGAAGAAGAAGACGAAGAGAACATATTCTTTGTCTCAAGTGTGGAGCTTCTAAGAGGCAGGAACCGACGACAACCAAGGTGCGTGGTCGAAGTGAACCAGTCTCCAGTTCCTGTACTCGTGGACACAGGGGCATCGGTGAACGTCATGGCCCAAGAACACTACAACGCCATGGATCAGCCGCCCAGGCTGGTCACGCCAAAGGCCCGCATCTTCGCATTCGGTGGTGTGGAGCCCATCCCTCTGGACGGGGCCTTTGTAGCAAAAGTAGAACACGATGGCTCCCACATCACAGCCGCTTCTACGTGACCCCAGTGAGTAAGAACACTATGTTGAGTTGTGCAGCGGCGGAGGCTCTCGGCATCGTCAGCTTCGCTTACTCCGTCTACCTGGAGGACATTAATGACTTGCTGGAGAAGCATCATGCCCTATTCAAGGGGATTGGGCAGATGGCCGGGGAGCCGGTGCGGCTGCACATTGATGATTCGGTACAGCCGGTGGCCCTCAAACATCGGAGGGTACCTTTCCACCTCCGTGAGCAGGTGGACAAAGAACTGGACAGCCTCGTCGATCTAGACATTATCGAGAAGGTGGAGGGACCGACTCCTTGGGTGTCCCCCATAGTGGTGGCAAGGAAGCTCAAACAACCGGGCGCAGTCAGGATCTGCGTAGACATGAGGATCCCCAACAAAGCCATCAAGAGGGAGAGGCACCTCACACCGACGCTGGATGACATCATTGCGGAGGTGCAGGGCGCTCGTTTCTTCTCGAAGCTCGACCTCAGGGCCGGCTATCATCAGGTCGTCCTCCACCCCGATTCAAGGTACATTACCACCTTCCCCACACACCGGGGACTGTATCGGTACAAGAGGTTGAGTTTTGGGGTGTCCTCGGCCGCAGAAGTATTCCAGAACATCATTCGGGGTGCCCTAGCCGACCTCGAGGGCGTCCTAAACATAAGCGACGACATTCTGGTCTTCGCAAGGACGGAGGTGGACCACCTGAGGCGTCTGGCGAAAACATTCGAGAGGCTGGAGTCATTGGGACTCACACTACATAAGGAGAAGTGCGAATTTCTGCGCCCCTCCCTGGAGTTCTTCGGGTTCGTGTTCAAGGAGGGGG
Source organism: Ambystoma mexicanum (assembly GCF_040938575.1). NCBI lineage: Eukaryota > Metazoa > Chordata > Amphibia > Caudata > Ambystomatidae > Ambystoma > Ambystoma mexicanum. The sequence continues at coordinate 35,732,608 of NC_090935.1, read as the reverse complement.
GGTGTCTCCTGACCCCAAAAAGGTACTGGACATACAGAAGGCCCAACCACCGGAATCTGTGTCGGAGGTGCAAAGCTTTTTGGGCATGGTCACGTACTGTGGCCGGTTCATCAAGAACCTGGCATCCAGGTCTGAGCCCCTCCGGGCCCTGACAAGAAAGGACACCATCTGGAATTGGGGTCCGCTGGAACAGCCAGCTTTTGATGACATTAGGGGTGCCCTCAGGGCCGAGGACACAATGTCGTTCTTTGATCCTGCCTTACCATCGGAGATCATCGTTGACGCTAGCCCATTTGGCCTGGGTGCGGTGTTGACACAGGTTGACCGTGAGGGTGGCGTCCGGCCAGTCGCATATGCCAGCAAAGCGCTGTCAGACGCCGAACAACGCTACTCGCAGATTGAGCGCGAGGCGCTGGCGGTGCTGTGGGGATGCCGCCACTTCCGGCTCTATGTACTCGGACGCCTGGTGACGGTGGTCACTGACCATAAACCACTGCTGCCCATCCTGGCAGGGTCGTCATCCAAACCACCGGCACGCATTGAGAGGTGGATGCTGGCTCTTTTGGAGTACGGGTGACCCTGGTTTACCGGCCAGGGGTAAACAACGCAGCTGACTACCTATCCAGACACCCCAGAGCGCCTGGAGAAGGAGACCGTGACACCTGTGAGCAAGAAGCTGAAGAGCATGTCCAAGTCGTGGTAGAAGCAGCCACGCCGAATGCCATGCCTCTCCAGGAGCTGGAGGCTGCGGCGGCACAGGATGAGTGCTTCAAAGTGTTGAGGCAGTCCATGCAACAAGGCTCCTGGAAGTCAGCACTCGAGGCCCTGGTGGGACGCACTCAGGAGTCCCGGACTGGTTTAGAACAACTATGGAAGGTTTGTGAAGAACTGTCCTTCTCTGCGTCGGGCCTGCTACTTCGGGGTGACCGCATTGTAGTCCCCCAGTCAAAGGTGGGTGAGGTGATCGCACTGGCACACTGGGGCCACCAAGGGGCCACCAAGACCAAGGCCCGCCTCCGGATGAAGGTGTAGTTCCCCGAGCTGGAACGCAAGGTGGACGAATTGGTGGCGGCTTGTGTCTGGTGTCAGGCAGCCTCACCCTTACAGCGGGAGCCGGTCATCGAGGCGATGCCGAGGGGGACCCATCCGTGGGAGGTGGTTCATGCCGATTTTGGGTCCACCACCATGGGCACCCACTTCCTGGTCCTGGTGGACGAGTACTCCCGGTACCCCGAGGTGGAGTTTGTGGAATCCGTGGCGTTTGAGGACGTGGTGGTGGCGGTGGAAAAGTTGTTCGCGGCTCACCGATTCCCACACACGCTGTGCTCGGACAATGGTGCGCCATTTCAGGGTGAACGGTTTGCTGAACTGATGGTGAGCTGCGGGGTGGTGCACCGGAAGATCATGCGTCTGTGGCCTCGAGCGAATGGGGAGGCGGAACGCCTGATGAGGACCCTCATTAAGACATTTAGAATTGCCCAAGGACAGGGGCAGTCCCTACAGAGAGCCCTGTACCAATTCTTGAGGGTATACCGCACCACGCCACATGCGTCCACAGGGGTGGCCCCGGTGGAGGCAATGTTCAAAAGGTGTCCGCGAGGGCTCTTGCCGGAGGTCGGAGAGCGAGAACCTGCGGTGATTGACGACCAACGTGTCGAAATGGACCGGCAAACGAGAATTGAGCAAGAGAACGTGCGGAGGGGGCTTCGCCCACAACAGCTGGAGCCGGGCGACGAGGTTCTCATTCGCAATCGACACCCGCATGGAAAACTCTCTTTGCCGTATGAGCCTGAGCCACTGGATGTCGTGGCAGTCCGGGGCTCCATGGTGACTGCGTCGGATGGACGGTCGAAGTGACTCGCAACGTGAGTTTCTTCAAAAAGATCAGAGACCCTAGAACTGACCCACCTCCTGATCCGGACCTGGGAGGAGTCCTGGAGAACGAGGGAGACCCACCCTGCATGCCGGAGTCCCCAGTTCGGGGGCCGTCGGCGGACAGATCACCCGTGCCGGAGGCGAGCCGTAGGTACCCCCAGAGGGCTGGGCGAGGGAAACCAGCTCGCCTCACCGATTACGTGCTGGGACAATTGGGTGAGGATCCGGAGGGTGAGAAAGGCTAGCTAAGGGGACCCGGGTGGATGACAATAAAGGGGTGTTCACGGAACAGGGGTTTGTGATTTGTATTCGTTGCCCCATTGTTTTCATGACTTCTTTCAATTGCAGTGGTGTATAGTTTGCAGTGAATAGTTCAATGATAATTGTTGGTTCTCCCCGAAAAAGGAGGAGTGTGACGCCGCCCGATGACGGGCGCGCATGCGGCGGCGTGACGTTGCATGCCGTCGCGTGCAGTATAAATAAACGGGGCGTTTCCCGGCCACGTTAGAGCGACCAGGAAGCCCGAACCAAGACGGAAGCGTGGGTCTCAGTTCTTGGTGCCGGGGCTTGCGGCGAGGCGCGCGGGGGGCGCCAGTCACCCTCAACAGTGGGCACCTTGGTTTGGCAATGCACGCACCAGCATGCTCACTGCCAAAGCAGGGCCCTCACTGCCTTGCTCTGAAGATCCTTCCGAACCTTCATGCTGCCCCGAGGCTCAGTGAGGGGGTGAGGGCACCTCTTTAACCATATCTGGAAGGTCGGCTGCTGAGATGCTGTCACCTGGCCCCCTGGTCTGAGAGCAAGCTTCCCTGAGTGTCCTATGTAAGCAAGGACGGCCCACGTGGAACACTGAGAAAGGTTCCTCTGGCCCCATGTACTGCTGGGCCCCTGCCGCAGAGGTCAAGGGTCCTATCGTGTGGTGCCACTCCTGAGTCATGCTCACCTGTGCTTGCACATGCAAGGCCATGCCATGACATGCGGAGTGCAGTGGCCGGCAGTATGTGGCTCGCACATTCACGCATGTCCTGGGACTGCAATCCACTCAGGTGGCACCATCCACTGAGCGCATGCACTGAGGCCTGGGCACGATGCCATTTCCCGAGTGCCACCTGCATCGCCGCCTGGCACCACCTGCCTCCTCTCCCATGATGGATCGAGCAGCCCAAGGACACAGAGCCAGTGCAGGTGGCCTTTCCTGCTTTACTCGCATCTGGCTCCCACTGGAAGGGGTTACACTGTTCTGGGGGGCGCGCGGGGCAGGCAGGGGGCGCTATTTCCGCCCTCTGTGTCCGCTTGCATTGTATGCACTTACGATGACCTCCAGGTAGGACACATAGGAGCGCTCCCCTTCCTGTGTCCTTGTGTAACCCGTGCCCCTTCCTCTGGGCACCCCCCCCCTGGCATCTCCGGGACGCTCTGCAGGGGGTCTTGGCCGAGTCACCCTCTCGCTGCAGTGTTTAGTCTCACATTAATAGAGGGGTTCCGGGAGTCAGGGTGAAGAGGAACATGTTATTATTTCATCATGTACCCAGAGGAGTAACATATTGTGACTCTGTGTGCTTGTGGTTGACAGGTATAAGGGGGGAAGAAGAGGGGAGCGAAGGGGGGAGCCCGGTGCGCCCCCTTGCTTCTCGCGGGGCACTTTCCCTAATTATTCCCATTTAATAATAAAACATGAGGGTGCGCAGTTCCTGTGGCACAAGCACAACCACATTGCATTGGTGAACAGTGCGGCACCACAACTACAACTCCCTGCCACTTCCTCCACTGCATGCCTGAATGTGACCCCCACCTGGCGCCCATCGGTGTGGCAGCCCCACTTGCCTCCTGCCTGCCGAGGGAAGAGGAGAGCGACGCCGAGTATGGGGTGTTTATGATGTGTAGGGATGCTTGCATGTGTGTTTGAGTGGAATGCATGGTCTGTGTGTGTGTGTGTGTGTGCCTGTCTGTGAGACTAGTGAAGTGAGTGTAGCTCTACCTGTATGTTAGCATCAGTGTGTAGAGGAATATTGGAATAGCAGGTGAAGAGCAACAATTGGGAACCCGTCCATGAATCCATGCAATATTCCTGTGCCACATCAAGTGTATTTAATTTAATGTATTTATTGTTTGCTTGTTAGTCGCTTATACAGCAAGTAAAATACTGTTTCAAAGCACCCACATGAGGAGGGGAGGGGGCAAGTGAGATAAATACATTACATAACACAATAATTAATAAGTGCGGTGGAGGGAACAGGAGGAAGGACAAACCTTCTGTGACTTGTGAGTGTTCAGAACGTGCAAGTGCAGCAAGGAAGAGGGCAGAGGGAGTAAGTGCTGGGAGGTCCGGGGCTCATGGGTGAGCCACAGATTAAGTGCTTGGTTGTTGAGGGCTAGATGGCCAAGGGCGGAGCGTTTGCCAGGGCAAGTGCTGAGGGAATACAGGAGCTGGGCTGATTGGGTGTGTGAGTTCAGGGGCCCTGCAGGATTCATAAGGGCCACATACACCAATAACAGCAACTGTGGGATTAGCAGGGATGAGGAGAAGGGAAGGAGGAGTTGAAGAGGAAGGTCTTGAGGAGCTTCCGGAATTTAAGGAAGTCTGCTCAAGGCACAGAGGCAGGGGGAGACTGTTCCATAGGAGGTAGCCAGCTGAGCAAAGCGATCAACCACCAGCCTCTGTTTAGCGAAAAGATTTACACACCAAGAGTTGGTGCCAGAGGAACGTAGTGGTCTAGAGGGAGAGTATTTAGTAAGATAAAGTTGAAATAGTGTGGTCCCCAGGTCCAGACAGCCTTGTGGGCAGTGCCTTAAGTGGCACTACAAATCGAGCTGGGGCTCATCGAGGGGGCGTGGCCTAACAACTGGGGTCTTGATGGCCTGTTAGGCCACGCCCCCTCGATGAGCCCCGGCTGAATGGGCTACTGGCACCCCTGCCAGGCAGCCTTTTGTAGAGATTAGCACCCTCTCCCCTATGGGGGAGAGGTTGCTGATCTCAGCATTTATTTTGTATAGGTTTGCCTGGCAGGGGACAGCGCCTCGCCTATTCAGCCTTAATGGTGGCGCTGCCCCTCGCCAGCTGGGGAGGGGCAGCGTCACCATTAAGGCTGAAAGGGTGAAGGCCCCTGGAAGCAGAGGCCTTTTTCCTAAAGACTGAAACTCCCGCGAATCCGCGGGAGCTCCAGTATTTAGAAAGCAAGGCCTCTGCTTCCAGCGGCCTCACGTTTTCTCCATAATGGTGGCGCCGGCCCACGGGCATCACTTGATTAAAGGGATGCCACGCAGGTGCGGCGCCACCATTATGGCTCAAAGGCATTTTTTTCTGAAGCCTGAAGCTTTCGCACACGAGCGAGAGCTTCAGGCTGCAGAATAAAATGCCTTTTCGTGTAGTGGCCAGGGCTGCCAGGGGAGATTAGTGGGCCCCGGCAGGGCCCCGCCTCAAAATGAAATTTCGGAGCCTGCCGGGGCCCAGCCCCAGCAGGCCCCGGCCCACTTAAAGCCCTGCTTGTTGGTGATGCAGAGGGATTTCAATTTAATCTGTCCCGCAACCGGGAGCCAACAAGGACTTTTTAGGGCAGGAGAAAGGTGGTCCATGGGCTTAAGGCCAAGGGTAAGTCTCATTGCGCTATTCTGAATTAGCTGGAGGGGTCGCAGAGTAGAAGAAGGTAGATTCAGGAGGAGGCTTTTGCAATATTCAAGTCTAGAGAGAACCAGGGCTCAGTAACATTGAGCCTCTCGGTTAAAGTGAGAACAGGAGAATTCCTTTGAGGAGGAACAGTTGAAGGTGGGTCTTCTTGGAAATGTCCTGAGTGTGGGGGAGGAAGGAGGTAGAAGAGTCAAAGATGACTCCAAGGTTTCGGGCTTCAGCAGAAGGGGCAGGGGTAGTGCCCAAAGAGGAAGGCCAGAGTAAAGCGAATAAGGAAGGAGCAGGGGTCCCGATGGGAAGGATCTCAGTTTTACATGCGTTGAAGCAGAGATCATTGGAGGCGCACTTGGACTGGATGGTAGATAGGCAGTCAGGGATGATGGAGGGTGCAAGAGGGTCAGCAGGAAGTTTGAAAACGAGGTGTGTGTCGTCTGCATAACTCTGGAAGTTGGTGAAGGAGGAGATCAGGTGTGCAAGCAGAGCAAGGTAGATGTGAAAGAGCCAGTGGGAGAGGATAGGACCCTGGGGGACACCACAGGTGGAGAAGGAAGCAGGAGAGGAGAAGATGCCCAAGATGACTTGGGAAGAGCGGTCAGTAAGGAAGGATGTCAGCCAGTCCAGTGCCCGTTCTAAGATACCAAGTGTTATCTTGGAGCCTTTATATCAGGATGGAATGGTTGACCGTGTCAAAGGTAGAGGAGAGATGAATAAGGATGAGGAGAGCAGGGAGTTGGCATCCAGAGATATGAGCAGTTCTTCACAGGTGTTCAGAAGAGCAGTTTCCAGGCCTTTGGATGCTCTTAATCCAGATCGATGGTCATGGAAACCATCATCAAGTTCAGTGTGTGAATTGAGTTGGGGCAATCCCAACTTCTCCATCATCGTCCCCAGGAAGGGGGTGATGGAAATAGGGCGGTAGTTGGCAGGACAAGTATGGTCTGCTGAAGGTTTTTATAGGAGTGAGCACACAGGAGAGTGCTTCAGAGAGGAGGGGAAAGATCCCATGTCAAAAGAGTGATTGCAGAAATCAGCATGTGCTGGGGCGAGGGAGCCAATGTTATCCTTGATGGTTCTGGAGGAGAAAGGGGGAACCTGTTTAGAAGAGACCTTCATGGAGCGGACAACTCTGGTAACTTCTTTAGGTGAGACCAGGGAGGAGGGAAGAGGAGAGAGAGAGGCCAATGGAGGCAAGGGGCTGAGGGATGGGTTGGGATGGTGGCTATGAGAGACGATATGCACTCAGGCAGTCATTCAGAATGTACCTTGAAGTAGTTTAAGGATGCTACCAGGAGCGATGTCCCCTGCCAAGTTGTCGGAATGCGTCTATGGATAAATGGATGTACGTTAAGCAAAGTCTGACGACAACAAAGGGATGTCATAAAGAGGATGTATGAACCTTTGCTGATACAATATGAAAATGCTTAAGCATGATGATATAACTGAAGTACTACGAGAAACATGTACATGAAGATAAAGCAGTAGTGATTATAATAAAGAAACTTACCGACCAATAACTGTAAATACTCAGTAACACAAAATAGAAGGAGAGCAAATAAAAGCTTTCAATAGAGATATATATAACATGGCTAGGACGGTCATTATAGGAAGATGGATGTCGACTTGTGTCAGATTCAACTAAGCTACCTCGGAAACATTATACAGAGAGCATATAGAAGCTTGCTAAAAGAGGTATATGAACAGGACGGTGTCGCTATTTATTAGGCGGTCACTCTCAACTCAGGGAGTTCCTTTCCACCACAAGCAAGGTGGTGTGCACCCAAAGCGCTTATACAGATCCTACTTTAGTGAGGCCTCCAACCTGACTTGCACCACTCCAACAAATACTCTCTGTAACACCAATGAATTAGGAGCCAGGCTGCTGTATAGTAAAAATATATATTTATATATGGTTTGACAAAGAGAATAGCAACCCAAACATCAGCCACCAACGTAGTGGCACAACACAATGTCACAATTTCAAATTACTTACACCAATTGACTGACTTGTATTTCTAATGAATTTACAGATACTACACACACAGGTAACATTTAGAGACTGTACATCAAAACACACAGACGATTTCTTGTACATTAACAATTATGAAATTTCAACAACCCCCAGTGGTTGCTTGGGTTATCACAATGCTCTTCTCCCTCAGCAGCCCTTACCCCAGGCATCAGTTATATATGACCCCTTAATTTGAAGAAAAGGTACAGGGATTGGGAATACAGAGGCAACATTGTTTTTACTTCTTATTAAAAGGCAGGGTTTGACAAATAGTCAGAATGAAAGCAAAATTATTTTGGGCTTTTATTTGAAAGGCAAAATCAGGAAAGGAACTCAATGGGAAATTCGTTTTTGCCTTTTTATTTGCATGAAAAACAGGGCTTTGGGAAAATCGTTTTGTGATGCAAGTAAATAAATGGGAAATTTCACTTGAATAGCAGAGTTGTAGGGTTCCTTATTTTGGGATTATGGACACCCTCCTTCTATACCAAAGACAGGGCTTTCAGAAAGGCAGAGTCACCAAAGTACTTTATTGTCTATACCTGCTCTAACACACTGGGCATGAACTTTGTTAGTTTTGAACTCTGACAACACTCATCCCGTGATTTTCTATATGGGAATTCATTGATTTAACTTCAATTCAATGTACTAAGGATTTACACAGCTGCTTCCATCCCCACAATTTAATGGAAAGGATAAAGGCTGGCTGTGCCCAACACAATTCAATTTAAATGTATAGGGCGATGTTCTATATTGGAATTAATTTGAATTAGATTTAATAAAATGTGCTAAGGGTCTCCCCAGTTCCATCCCCCTACCCGTTATGCGAGGTGAAGATTAAGGCAGATTCCCCCCCAATCTTTTGTTGGCCATTGGACAAACATACGTACATAGGAGGCCTTGGTTATGGGGCATCCAGGGAAACGGCAGGGCTCCTCTGAGGACAGCACAGATCTGGTCAAAACATTCGGTCAAGGGTAGTTCCCAGCACCCAGACTTCCTCTGGCTCCTCAAATGGCAGGCCCAGCTAGCTTCTAGATTTCCCAGTCTCTGCCTCCCACGCAATGTTTAAGGCCTTGGTAGCTCTCCCTGTCTCTCAGGTAATTCTTTGCAAGACTCCAGAAGCAGACTCCCTCCAGAAATAGAGTGGACAGACAAGAGAAAAATCAAAAGTCCAAAGAAAGGTCCCATGAGTCGAAAAGTCAAGAAGGATCAGAACCAAGTCAAAGCAAGTCCCTCTCAGATAGAAAACTGATCTCTTATAGGGTTGGTGACACTACTTTATTATCATAATTCCCCTGCTACGGATTGGCCAGCTCTCTCCCTCTCCCTCCCCCAATACACCCACTGCCTGCTAATAGGACAAGGGGTTAGGGGGTGGGAATGATGGAGGCTGAGGGAGGAGAAAGATAAATGACATGTGGTTTTAACTTTTTCAGTGTCCTTAAAATCTAACAACATGGCAGCTACCCTAATCTTTCAGATAACAACAGTCACATATATTTTTTTGAGTTCAATATTTTATGGCGAGTCAGAAAATACTAATCATATCTCGGTATGCCCTTCATGGGAGGAGCTACTGTTTTTATCGATTTACTCCTGACCCAAAATAGTCCCAAATCTGCCCCTTCCTGATACAAACCTTACTCACATAACCTACCATCACAACAACTTCTTGGAATTATGGAAAGACCAGAATTATAATTGTTCTCATAACTCAAGTTGTATCCATCAACCACAATTTCTGTGCCCCTTTAATATGAACCCTGAATGAGCTCATTGGAACACACAATGCACTTTTAATTCAAGAACATGTATTCAATTCAGTCAAAGGAAAGCACCACAAGTGGCCCCGAGTTTCACACCAGCCCCCACAATATTGTAGGTTTCAGTTCTCTCCTGTGATTTGATTAGGGCATCTGGCTGGCCCATGTGATCATGCCCTCCTCTCCTGGACTTCAAAGGTTTTTTGTTTGAAGCTAATGCACAGTTAATAGGGAGACCTGACCTTAAGGCCACTTCTGCTAGCTGGTTTATCTGCTACCTGCACAATTCTGATCTACTCTTCTGTATTTATTAGCATTTGAATTGAAAATCAGACCTTTTTCTCCTTGAGGTCCTTGGCCAAATGTCTTGAGATCAACGTTTGAGAGGCCCAGACCTTCCAGTTCAATGGGGAAAACATTATACATACATGATTATAAAAAATAGCATTTTACATTGGCACAATGTGTTTACAGGTAACATTGTGCATTACACCTAGACCTACTGTTCATAAATCCAATTTTTTTTTCTACTATATTAGAACAGAAGTAGATTCATTATTAACCTCATAGCCACAGACGATTCAGTGAAGAAGGTACACTACGTGACTGTTACGCTCACCTGATATCCCCGGGGGCATCTGGAAGGCTCCAAGTCTGGAACGCTGGATGCGTAGTTGCCCAGTGCTTAATAATGAATTTTTGTTATTTGTAGGGGGAGCTATCCGTCCTGCGCTTCTTGTGAAGGGGCGCTTGATGTTTGTTGGCGAGCTGCCCGAGTTGCTTCACCGGTGCAGTACGCCTTCCTTGGGCCCAGGCCTGCTGTGACCCTGAATCTGCTGGTAGGCAGGTAGGTTTGTTAATTGTAAGCCTTTGTTCTGTTTATGGTGGGAATTTGTTAATGTCTTTATCTCCTTCTTTTCAGGTGCGAAGGTCTTGATGCTGGCGTGCCGGATGGAGAGGCACGTTTCTAGGTAAGAGAAAGCACGAAGGGCAGAGCCTTTATTATATTTTAAAGCTAACCTGTGTTTTCTTCTTCTTCTCCTCACATGCCGCTGTGGTGCTGTGAGTGGATGAGAGCACGATGAAAAACAGGCCCCCGGAATCCGTTAAGGTAAGTTCAGCGCTGTGCAGTTATTTAATATTGAAAGCGAACCTGAATATGTCTCTTTTCCTTTGCAGATGTTGCTGTGGTGATCTGGATGGAAGCATGGCGTAGGATGATGGAATTCAGGTAAGACTGATGGAATTCGATGTTTTGGAAGCGCGCGTTCTTATATTGTTTTTCCCTTTCTCGTTATTGCAGGTCGCAATGTTCAAACAGCAGCTGTGGTAGCGGTTCGCCGGAAGTCCTTAAACTAGTTATCACAGATGAGTGATGTTCTTCTTCTCTCGGTTTCCACAGATTGCAGCCCAGTTAAGATGCTGAGTGCTGGATGGTGTTTTCTCAGGTAAAACAGAATAATCTTGTTCCTGTTCTTGCAGGATTATAGGAAAATGCTGAAGACCAGGATCTGGACACGGTGAGCGTCACTCTGCTGGTTGAGGAATAACACGAAGCGTGTTCTGCAGTCAGGGCGTGGTTTATATAGCCCAGGTAAAGTAGTACCAGGGAAAGTAGTTCCAGGCCGGCCACACCCAAAACACTACATCGCATGGCTTGGTTCTTAGAATTAGACTGTGTGGGTGCTTACATGTTGGATTTAAAAGCCCAAGTACATAAATGGGACTTGGCTCGAACATCCCTTCCTTCCTACATATGAGCCTGGTGCCAAAGATGCCAGGACTGGCTCCAGGAGCCATTTTGCAGTGGTTTTAAGGTGCTCAGGGTTCTGGTGGGAGCCTGATTGTGGCACAACTTGTGCCCCCTCACAGTGGTCATGACAGTGACACAACTTGCGCTGTGCCTTCCCAGAGGATAATTTCAAGGCTGAACAGCATCCATAGTATGGATGACTAAGGAGACATCCCAACAAGAAGACTATTATGTACAAGACACAAAGTCAAGAGCAAACAAAGACACAGTGCATTGAATAATAAAATATGAACAACCTGGAATAAATGGAGCAGGAATCAAGATTGAAGACAATAAGAGGACAACTACTATATCAAAGGAGCAGTGCTCATTCCTGAATGATGGGCTGATGGAGTAGTTGTGTGCAGAGCAAGAGCATTAACAGGATAATTGGACATCGTGTTAAAAAAAAGATCGTAAGGCTGCTGACTTGGGTTGATAATGAGTGGGGACCATTCCAGATATTATCCCTGAATAATACACCCCTCTGTTTCAGAAATAATGCCACAGTAAAGGTTGGAGAAAATCACAAGTGTGCACACATTTTTGATGTACCAGGCATGAACAAGGGAACCATAGTCCTGATGGACCAATATCGAGCCTATGGATCAAGAGCATATATAAAATGGTTCCATGTCTTTATAACGAATCAAAATACAAAAATGTATTCAGTGAAAGAAAAATAACACAAAAAGTAGAATTGTTTTCTCTTTTTTAATTTGTGGGAGTGCCCCCTAAAACACCCCATTTCCCCAGCTGTATTACCCCTCCTTAACCCACCCCCTATATATACGTTTAACACAACATTTGTTAGTTTTTGCCGTTATTTATTTTTCACTGAAAAAGATATTTGTTATAAACACTGTATACCATATAAAATTGCCACCAGAATGGGGCGGAATTTGTTGATTGGTACTGGCAAGCGTAGCAGCCCTGGTAGTACCACAGAGTAACTTACAGATTATAGACTTCCGAAGATGGATGCACACATAAGAAAGAGATATTCTCTACATCGGAGGTGACAGAAAGAAAATGACTTCTCTGAAAATTCAGCAGAAGCCTGTTATGGCATTCCATATGAAAACAAGTTGTTTAGCATAATGGCAGTGATATTTACATTTGTATTCTTGCCAGGAACATAGACTGCAATAAACGCTAAATGGCTTCAAATCACCAGATGGGAGCTGCTACAGATGATTAATACAACAATTAAAGCATTGAATGTAATTAAACAAGAATTAAGGGCAATCAGGCTCCTAGCCCTCCAGAACAGGTATGTCCTGGACATAATTTCAGCAATGGAAGAAGGTGTGTGCACCAATGTCGGACCTTCTTGCTGTACATTCAAACCTTCTCATGATAAAGAAAATGGAAAGCTGACAGAAGCAATAACTATGCTGACAAAACTACACATGAAGATGGTGAAGGAAGTAGACAAAATTGAAGACGATGATTGATTCACATCTCTGTTCTCATGGATTCCAACTTGGCTGGTAAAGGTTTTTAAAATGCTTGGAGCAATACTAGTGTTCATATTGCTAGGATGCTGTCTCATATGGATGATCGTGGGGCAATGTAAGAAGACAGCTATGTAAGCTATTGGGTTGAAGATAATGAGTGACATCAATTCTGGACTTGTGCAAAGTGATGCCAGCATTCATGAAAATATAAAGAAACATTCCCTTTCCCCTACACGGAACTAAGGTCTTTTACCCTAAGGACCGAAAGAAATATGTGGTACATTGGATATTCTGTGCACCAGCAGGAGATTGTCGTTGGATGACCTGGAGTGTGAATGAACATATCAGGGAGGTGACGAAGATATGGGTACCAAAAAGAAAATACAATGAAATGGTAGAAGAAGATGAAGCCGGAATTGCAGAAGAAGAGGCGAAGAGTTTGGTCGAGAATTCAACCAGAAGGGGGAATGTAGGGAAGCAGGTGGATACTTTCTCCCTGGTCTCTGCCCCTTAGCACCATTTTATTTATGTATTTAATTGTTTTTTTAGAATGAGCCTAATACTGTACCTGTGTTCGGTTTCTGAGTGTGGATCTGGGATTCAAACACTCTGTTGCTCTGTGTTTCCATGATCAGTCATTTCCCCTGTGCTATCCTCTGTTCCCACCATCTCATTGGAATGACAGATGAGGAGATACAATTGAGAAGCCATTCAAGAATCCTTGCCATATACCTGTACCACGTCGAGTATAGGAGAGAGGGTATGCACTCAGGCAAACCATTTAGAGTACATCCTCAAGCTGAAATAGTAGAGGGCTGCTACCAGGAAGGATGCACCTTGCCCAGCTGTCCAAATGCAGCCATGAACAGAATGCATCTACGTTAAACTAAGTCTAATAACAGCAAAAGGATGTCATAAAAAAACATAAGAACCTATGCTGAAACGATATGAAAATACTTAAGAACGACAATGTAACTGGAGCACTAAGAGAAACAGGTACCTGACGGTAAGGTAATCATGAACATAAAGAAGAATGAAGTAACTCACTGGTCAATAACTGTAAATATGCCTTAACGCAAGATTGACAGAACATATAGAAGCTTGCTAAGGGAGGTATATGTTTAAGACAACCATTGGAAGAACATGGACGAAGGCTTATGTCAATCAACCCAGTTGCCTCAAAATACGAACCTACGAGTACAAAGTGAAGAAACAATGAAGAAGCAGTTTTTTCCTTGCAAAATAAAGGAGTATATTGGCCTGGAACCAAGGATGCAATTTCGAGAGATGAAGGCAAAGAATTAATGGAGTCCAACAAGCAGACCATGTGTGTAGGACGTATGTCACTCAAGATTATGAGGGACAAGGACTTTTCATGAGCCAAGTATTGGATAATTAAAAGTGGATAAAGCTCATATGGGACAGAGTGAGCAAGTCTCCAGAGGCCAAGAGGAGCAACTGCACCCAGCATAAATGCATCAAATAGTGTTAAATACAATGTTGAAATGGACACATTCATTGTCTCTTAACTTGTGATGGAGAACTCGCAAACAAGGACTATTCATTAAGCCCAAAACTAAGATAATGGTGTGCCTACACTCCCTTGAATGTTGCGGGACAATGCAGACAGACACGGTCAATCTTCAAACAGAGGGCATTGGCATGAGGCCTACCAATGAGGAAGGATGGACTAATTGGGAAAACAATGCAAGAGCTGCTATATCTCAAAGCACCTGGGTTTTGTTTCCATGTATGTGCTGCTAGCAAGCCAAATGTCCAAGGTTGGATTTGGTTGCCAACCAATCAAAAAAGCCTGCCACGCATATAATGTTGCAAATCACTATTCCGCTGCCATATTCTCTGCTGTAATCAGTATATTACGAATGTAGCTCTGGGCAATGGCTACATCCTAATCCAACACATATCCTTATTTGAGCCAGCAAACTACCTCTACTGAAGAGATTGCAGCAGCAGGGGATATGGAGCACACACAGAAAGAAGATTGCTTTAATCTGGAGTGCGGCAGTGGAGTCTGAACCCATTGAAGCAGAAGCAGAGTGACGGGGAGACTTGGCCCGGCAGACTTCGCCACAGGACATGGAGCAGTGGCTAATTTTATCTGCCGTGGAGGTGGCCTGACTGGGGGGGGGAGCTGGAGGCCCATGCGGCCCACGGTGGGCTTCCATTGCCACGGTACAGTCCCCATAAAACTGGTGAGGTCTGCGGAGCAGAGGACCCATGAGGGGGCCACCCGGCTGGGGAGCTCTGTGCCAGCGAAGAGACAGATCAGACATCTTGTTTGGTGAGACTTGCTGCCGGTAACAACACCAGTGGGCCGGAGGGTGCAACCTGCCCGTGTGAAACACCGGGGTGGCAGACCTTCTCCTGAGATGCTCCCTGCTGCAGTGACACATCATCCACGTAGAGATCCGATTCCCTGGATGCACTTGGGGCCCCGGACACAGGCCGGCACACCAGGACAATGTTATAAGAGTGCTGTGGGGCACTGTCTGCCTGGAGGATTCGGCCCACGGGGGGACAAAGCCTGCTGTGAGACCGGTGAGGCTCAACCAGGACATAGTGCAGGGCAGTGACACAGGAGCTGCTGCAGAGGTGCATTAATTTGACTACTGGCCGACCCAGGTTGCGAATGTCTGCTTCACAGCATTACTGTTGGGGACTGGCCTGAGATCAGTGACTGGAGCCGAGTTGCTTGACCGCCACAGGGAACCGAGAAGTGACATTTCTCGTATAGTAGGTACCTTCCCAAGTGGGCCTGAAGTCACAGAGAGCCAGAAGAGCCCATACTAGTCAACAATATATGGAGGCTATTGCACTGTGCAACTTCATTTGGTAATGCTCACAGTAACGAGTGGAGTGTGAGTTGGCCAGGGCCCATGACCTGACCTTGGTGGAGGAGAGCAAACCCATTGGAGAAGTCCATCTTCAGGACGCGGAGGGGGTGGAGAATTTGGTGACCCTCGTGTGGGTTGCACTGCAGTCCTGGCTGTACATGGATAATTGAATTCAACTGAGAAGGGACAAAAGGCACCCGACACTCCGGGCATATCGGGGTGCGGAGGTGACTTGGACCTAAACTGGACACATCCTTTGGCTGGCAAACCGAAGATGGGAGTGGGGAGACACTACTACCAGGAGACATTATGACAAAGGGCACAGGGAAGAAACAGGGCCCCATGGATTCCTTCACTAACAACCCAGCAAGGACTCCTAGATCGGAGGACCCAGGACAGAGTGAGGCCCTGGGAGTGCTGCCCGTCAACACCCGTGAAGGCCAGCTGATGGCGGCTATGCAATATGGCTTTATGTCTGTCAATGTCAAATTGGATGACATAGCGGCAGAGGTACAGAGAGGCTGACAACCCAGGACGTTTTCTGGCAAGAGTGGTATGGGGTAAAAAAGGGCTCAGCATATTACTGGCGCAAGGGGACAAGCGGGGAATATGCTGACTACAGAAGATCGAATTAATGGGAAATTCCTAGACTAATATGAGGCCTTATGTACTAATCTAGATATTTGTTCGGATGACGAGCTCAACTGGGATATTGGGATATAGCTCTCCCAGGTTTGTCTGAGTAGGCACGTTCGGCCCTAGAACTGCCGGTCACGGTTGACAAAGTAGCTGATGCAGTAGTGGCACTGGCTTCTGGGAAGGCCCCAAGCTCCAACGGCCTGGGTATTGAATTGTATAAAGAGCTTGGGTCGATACTGGCACCAAAATTACTGACGCTGTGGGAGGAATCACTAGAATCTGGTATGTTCCAACCACCGCTCTATGAGGTTTTCAGCTCGGTGTTGTTGAAAACGAAGACCACCACATGACATGTCCTCGTATAGACCGCTGCTGTCGATTAATACAGAGGCAAAGATATTTGGGAAAATTCTGGCTTCTCGGCTGTTGCCACACATGTCGATACTGGTGCATCCAGATAAGTCGGGATGTATTCTGGACCGGTCTATCGTGCTTAATCTTCAGAGGCTTTTTGGTATCATGTCACAGGTCAACACACGGGCAAGGGCAGTCACCACGTCCCTGGAAGAGGAGGACTTTAACTCAGTGTCTTGCCATTTCCTGGTCAGAGTCTTGCGACATATGGGGTTTGGGGACTACTTTATTGGCTGTATGAGGCGTCTGCATATGGACCCGGTTGCCAGGGCCCGAACCAATGGCAGAAACTCAGCAGCAGGAGTGGGACATGACATGGGTGCCCCCTGACCCTGTTATTGTTTGCCTTAACAATAGAGCCTCTAGCACGCCTGATGCGAGATAGGCGTGGCCACTGAGGGGTCTGAATAGCAGCTCCACATCAAATCAAATCCTTCTATGCTGATGATACTTTATTATACAATCGAGACTTGGAGCATAAAATGGGGCCAATGATGGAGGAGGTCCGTAAATTTACATACCACTCTGGTTATAAAATAAATGAGACTAAGTCGGATCTGTTCCCGCTGACGGACAACACGCAGGGACCTGCTGATCAGTTGAGTTTATGCTGGGTCCCTAGTAGGTTTAAGAACTTGGGGGCTGTTGGTGTCTCGCTCGCACTGCTCCCTCTATATTGATAGCCACGAGGCGTATCTCGACTTCTAGCCGCAATGCTGCAATTGTGTGCTTGATCGCCTATGTCACTGTACGGGAGGCTGTCTTTGCTTAAGATGGTCATAGTCCCTAAAATACTGTACTATTTTAGCACCATCCCAATATTGCCTAGACAATCCTTTTTTACTAAACTTCAATCCTTGGTTATTGATTATGTTCAGGGAATGGTGGTGGCCCAGATTAGTTGGGAAGGTTTGGTGGAACCATATAACAAGGGAAGCCTTGCTGTGCCTGACTTTGAGTTATATTTTACTGTGGCACCATACGCCAGGCACTGGTATTCCTCATCTGCAGGCCCAATACACTGTTTACTGGAATCCTACAGCGCAGCACCGACGGATCTTAGGTCGGTCATTTTCGGTGACCGACATACAGACTCCTAAATCTTGACCCAGTCCACACGACAGTAAACACATGGTTGAGGCTGTTTAAGAGGTTTGGCGTGTAGGCCCACTATAGTGGAGCAGTTCCCTTTTGGAATTGCCCTGGACTCCCCCCAACATATGATATGGGTATCCAGAGGTTGTGGGACGCTGGAGAGTGCATGGTCACGCGTGACATGTTCCCAGAGGGAAGGTTTGTGACACCAGAGGAGTTTGTTGCAAAGCTGGGTGACAGTCCCATTAAAACGCTACAGTATTAGAGGGTGAGGCCGGAAGTCCAGCATCGATGGCTGTCATTTACACAGGAACCAGACACAAATGAATGCTTGGAAGCAGTGGCGACCAGCTGAAATGCCAGGAGGCTGGCATCCAGTCTATACCGACTATGTCGAGAAGGGCAGACTTCAGTTAATAAGGCACGTCAGAAGTGGGAGACAGATCTAGGTATTGAAATACAGGATGATCAGTGGCAGAGATGGTGTCAATTGACAAAGGAAGTATCAATCGCATAATGTGAGGTTCCGTCTGATACTATTTAAGGTACTGACGCCAGTACGTATTTCTAAATTTGCTCCTCATGTAATTGATGAATGTGTGAAATGTGGAAGGGCACAGGCAGACTCTTTTCACATGCACTGGGGTTGCACACAGATTGCACAGTTTTGGCAGGAAGTGGCAGAAGTTTTATAGGACATGGTGCAGGTAACCCCTGCATTTCTGTCCCTAAGTACCTCCTGGGTGAAATTGGGAGGTTTTCTATACGGGTGGGCAGATTTTTCAATCTGAGTTGTATAATAGCCCAAAAATGTATATTGAAGTATTGGAAACCTAAAGTAGCTCCTATGGGGGCATTATGGCTCAAGGTACCAACGCTTGTTAATGAAATGGAGGAGGGGTATATGGCAATGGTTGTTTCAAGATGCAGGCCAAAAGACATATGGGGACCTTTTTGTGACTATTTCACACGGGCAGACAGGGTGGCGAGGGGCGGTGATGAAGAAGATCCCTAGCGTGCTAGAATAATCAAGAGTAAAGGACACTCTGATTAGAGATCCATGGTTGGACATGAATGACCAATGCCAAACTCGTGTGTGGAATTAACGAATGTGATATGGCCTACTGTTGTGCACTCTAACATGGCCACGTAATTGATAAATAACGTTTAAAAGAAAAAGAAGTAGCTCAGCGCGTGTCCTACAGACAGGAGGCCGCCAATGAGAGACTAACACTTACGCATTCTATAAGTTAACATGTTCCAATCCACCTGTCAATAGGTTTTTATGAAATGCTCATAGAATGACGTCACAGATAATGACTATGAAAGTGTATACGCAATATGCAATTAAAAAACAATGTAATCAAGCAAGCATCATTTTGATGAATGTCGATTTACCCTGCTTTCTTTCATTGAGATAAAAGCAACATTTTACCATCTTCCTTGAGTCTGTCCAGTTATTTGGTCTGAGACATTTTATTGGTAATTCCATCGAGCAGAGACTACCCTTAAAGGTGCTAGAGCACACCTACAAGCCATTTATTTAATCATGGTGCTGTATTTCATTCTGGTATTTGTAGGCTGCAGTTGTAAACATTTCTATAAGAATTCCTATGTTTCTGGTGTACTTTAATGCTGATGTGTGTACTTTCCAAGTCCAATTTATAACAAAAAGGGTATTGTTGAAAGTCAAGCATTGGGCTGAGGAAGGGAAATGGTCAGAGGGCAAACTGGTTGTGATGATTAACCAGGCACATCAGTGAAGAGACAGAAGAGGCTGTCCTCCCTGGCCATTTGCTGAGTTTCAGGGTACAAGTTGAGGGTACATGTAGGTCAACAGCGTCACCCCACTTTTTTCACAGGTCCTCAAGTTCACTGGGCACACACTTACCCACAAGACAACATGAAAGTGTCTTCAAAGTTCATGTATCAGTATTTTGCTTTTTATGGAATATATCAATATAGATTTTGGGGTTTTGGAAAGAGCGCCCTTTTTATACTGTGCCAGCAGCGTTATAGGAACATCTCCTCTGGGTATGTTTGGGTTATTTATGATTCATTTTGTGAAAGACAATGCTCATTAGTATTCTGAATGTTCTTCTATTGGGGAAGACCAGTTTAATTAAATGTGTGTGTTTAATTTGTATATGCGTATTTTAATGAGCCCCATCCCACTTTCTTTTGGACTATATCCCTATTGATATCATTTGCTTTAATACATTCCCAGTAAATATGTTTTGCTTCGATTGCTTCAATAAGTATTATTAACAGTTACAATTCATGCACTAATCATCAGTTTGTTTGATTCCCACGGATATTAAATACTAATTTAGTGACATGAATTTCTGCAATTCAAATAGGGGGTCCCCACATTTATTTTGCCGCCCAGGGCCGAGAAAATCCAGGGGAGTATGTAGGCACGTCCACAGGTGGCAGGAGATGGGGGCACAGATTCCAAGATGAGAATATCACGGGCTGGCGCCAACCATCAAGATCTTTTGAGGGCTTCTGCTGGTGATTTCAGACCGTGTTCTCTGGCTCATGATTGGTTGGCGCCTTTCCCCATGTTACCAATTGGTGTTAAGATTGAGCAGCTCAAAACTATTGGTCCATTAGGATAATGTTTTGCAATATGTGGCCTCACACCTCATCAAGGGTCTACGCAGATAAGACCACCTCATCCCAGCCCTCATCGTCCCTCACTGGCTCCCACTGCATGCACAAATCACCTTCAAGTATTCATGCACTATCTATAATGCAGGCCCTACACCAGCCTTCACGGCGCAATATGGGCTGGAAGCACAACCACTGCTAAGCTCCAGGAGCCCAGCCACTCTTACACTACTATTACTATGTAAACGATGCTAACATAGTTAGCCTCTGTGCTAAATTGTGCTACCCTCCGCCGTCTGCCAATGTGATACGCGTCATAGTTAGCTATTGCACTCAATTGTGGAAGTAAATGTGTTTCACCCACATGTACACTAGGGGGCAGACGCCATGCAGGATTTAGGTGTATTATGCAGGAAAGGAAATGTATTTCCCCCAGATTTATTTTGGGGGCAGGAAATGTATTAAAATAGACATATCAGGAAGATTAGCAATGCAGCGCACTTGGATAGATTTGTGAAGATTAGCCATGCATCACACTTGGATAGATTTGTGAAGATAAGCAATGCATCACACTTGGATAGATTTGTGAAGATTAGCAATGCAGCGCACTTGGATAGATTTGTGAAGATTAGCCATGCATCACACTTGGATAGATTTGTGAAGATTAGCAATGCAGCGCACTTGGATAGATTTGTGAAGACAAGCCATGTGTGGCACTTAGATTTGCGAAGATCAGGCATGAGTCGCACTTAGATAGATTTCTTAGGATTAGCCATGCGTCTCACTTGGATATTTTTGTGAAGATTAGCCATGCATCACACTTGGATAGATTTGCGAAGATATACCATGCGTCGCACTTGAATAGATTTGTGAAGGTTAGCCATGCGTTGCACTTGGATAGATTTGTGAAGATTAGCAATGCAGCGCACTTGGATAGATTTGCAAAGATATACCATGCGTCGCACTTGAATAGATTTGTGAAGGTTAGCCATGCATCGTACTTGGATAGATTTGTGAAGATTAGCCATGCAGCACACTTGGATAGATTAGTGAAGATTAGCCATGCATCGCACTTGGATAGATTTTTGAAGATTAACAATGCAGCCCACTTGGATAGATTTGTGAAGATTAGCCATGCATCACACTTGGATAGATTTGTGAAGATTAGCAATGCAGTGCTCTTGGATAGATTTGTGAAGAAAAACCATGTGTGGCACTTAGATTTGTGAAGATTAGGCATGAGTCGCACTTAGATAGATTTTTTAGGATTAGCCATGCGTCTCACTTGGATATTTTTGTGAAGATTAGCCATGTAGCGCACTTGGATAGATTTGTGAAGGTTAGCCATGCAGCGCACTTGGATAGATTTACGAAGATATACCATGCGTCGCACTTGAATAGATTTGTGAAGATTAGCCATGCATTGCACTTGGATAGATTTGTGAAGATTAGCCATGCATCGCACTTGGATAGATTTGTGAAGATTAGCAATGGTGTGCACTTGGATAGATTTGTGAAGATCAGCCATGGTGTGCACTTGGATAGATTTGTGAAGATCAGCCATGCGGTGCACTTGGATAGATTTGTGAAGATTAGCCATGCGGTGCACTTGGATAGATTTGTGAGAATAGCCATGGTGTGCACTTGGATAGATTTGTGAAGATTATCCATGGTGTGCACTTGGATAGATTTGTGAAGCTCAGCCATGCGGTGCACTTGGATAGATTTGTGAAGATTAGCCATGCGCTGCACTTGGATAGATTTGTGAGAATAGCCATGCGTCGCACTTAGATAGATTTCTTAAGATTAGCCATGCATCGCACTTGGATATTTTTGTGAAGATCAGCCATGCAGCGCACTCGGATAGATTTGTGAGGATGAGCCATGCAGCACACTTGGATAGATTTGTGAGGATCAGCCATGCAGCGCACTTGGATAGATTTGTGAAGATCAGCCACCTAGAAGAAGCTTCAGAGTACCCAATGTACTAACTACAAATAAATAACAGACATTCACTTACAGCAAACACCCCAGGCATTTGGCCGCACTCTTACGGATACAACAATCCAGGGTATGTCATCAACCCATCTGCAAGTCAACACACAGAGAGGCCAGTTTCCCTGGTTCTGGACCTATTCTATCCCCTACCCTCACTAACCCACCCTGACCTCTTTCATGCAGACCCACGTGAGCACCTGGAGACTGCCCCTGGGTGGCATTGGTGCGCGCTATAAGTCAACATAACATAAACGAACATAACATATGTGGCTAAAGGCTTCAGAAAACTGATAATAAATTCTCCCCCCAACCCCCTCCTGCTGGGCTGGGGGTCAGCCCCACACTATGTGGTGTCTTCAGGCAGTCAGAGGATGCCTTGAATTAGTGGCTTTACCTGAAAACATATTTATATGGAACATTGTAGCTCATAGATTGTAGCTTGTCTCATGAGGATAGCTCAGCAGCAATGTGCTCGCATTGGAAGCAAGACGACATGGAGCAACACAGGTTCGATACCCAGGTCCGCACTTAGAAACCTCTGGGTATTAAGCACATTATAAATAACCTGTCATATCATAGATAGGGAGAGAAAGGCAGAATAATACATATAATTATGTGTAACATAAATATGCAACCTTAAAATGTGTCTCGTGGGTAACCTGCTAACAGTGGGACATGAAGGCCTGGCTTTTAATGCCGGCGGGGGAATTTCCTTATAAATAATCGGGCAATGCAAATATGTAAAAAACAAAATGATAGTGTGCTCCTTGTTATCGCCCATATTGCTTTCTGTAAACGCTCCACTTCACATCCTGCTTTGTGTATGTATCCTGCTCTCAACTGGCTCCCAGCCTTCTGCTCTCAACCGGCTCCCAGCCTTCTGCTCTTAACTGGACCCTGCCCTGGCCTTCTGCTCTCAACTGGCCTCTGGCTTCCAGCCTTCTGCTCTCAACAGGCCCCTGGTTTCCAGCCTTCTTCTCTCAACTGGCCTCTGGCTCCCAGCCTTCTGCTCTCAACTGCCCCTGGCTCCCAGCCTTTTGCTCTCAACTGGCCCCTGGCTTCCAGCCTTCTGCTCTTAACTGGCTCCCCACCTTCCGCTCTCAACTGGACTCTGATCCTGTCCATCTACTCTCAACTGGCTCCCAACCTTCTGCTCTCAACTGGCTCCCAGCCTTCTGCTCTCAACTGGCCCCTGGCTCCCAGCCTTTTGCTCTCAACTGGCCCCTGGCTCCCAGCCTTTTGCTCTCAACTGGCCCCTGGCTTCCAGCCTTCTGCTCTCAAATGGCTCCCGATCTTCTGCTCTCAACTGGACTCTGATCCTGGTCGTCTGCTCTCAGCTGGACCCTGGCTCCCAGCCTTCTGCTCTCAACTGGCCCCTGGCTCCCAGTCTTCTGCTCTCAACTGGCCCCTGGCTCCCAGCCATCTGCTCTCAACTGGCCCCTGGCTCCCAGCCATCTGCTCTCAACTGGATCCCAGCCTTCTGCTCTCAACTGGCCCCTGGCTCCCAGCCTTCTGCTCCCAACTGGCCCCTGGCTCCCAGCCCTCAGCTCTAAACTGGCTCCCAGTCTTCTGCTCTCAACTGGCTCCTGGCTCCCAGCCTTTTGCTCTCAACTGGCCCCTGGCTGCCAGCCTTCTGCTCTCAACTGGCTCCCAACCTTCTGCTCTCAACTGGATTCTGATCCTGGCCGTCTGCTCTCAACTGGGCCCTGGCTCCCAGCCTTCTGCTCTCAACTGGCCTCTGGCTCCTAGCCTTCTTCTCTCAACTGGCTCCAAGCCTTCTGCTCTCATCTGGCCCCTGGCTCCCAGCCTTCTGCTCTCAACTGGCCCCTGGCTCTCAGCCTTCTGCTCTCATCTGGCCCCTGGCTCTCAGCCTTCTGCTCTCACCTGGCTCCCACCCTTCTGCTCTCAACTGACCCCTGGCTCCCAGCCTTCTGCTCTCATCTGGCCCTTGGCTCCCAGCCTTCTGCTCTCAACTGGCCCCTGGCTCCCAGCCTTCTGCTCTCAACTGGCCTCTGGCTCCCAGCCTTCTGCTCTCATCTGACCCCTGGCTCCCAGCCTTCTGCTCTCATCTGGCCCCTGGCTCCCAGCCTTCTGCGCTCAACTGGCCCATGGCTCCCAGCCTTCTGCTCTCATCTGGCTCCCAGCCTTCTGCTCTCAATTGGCCCCTGGCTCCCAGCCTTCGGCTCTCAACTGGCCTCTGGCTCCCAGCCTTCTGCTCTCATCTGACCCCTTGCTCCCAGCCTTCTGCTCTCATCTGGTGCCTGGCTCCCAGCCTTCTGCTCTCAACTGGCCCCTGGCTCCCAGCCTTCTGCTCTCATCTGGCCCCTGGCTCTCAGCCTTCTGCTCTCAATGGCTCCCAGCCTTCTGCTCTCAACTGGCTCCTGGCTTCCAGCCTTCTGCGCTCAACTGGCCTCTGGCTCTCAGCCTTCTGCTCTCAACTGGCTCCTGGCCCTCGGGGCCACACGCCATACATCTCTATTTACAGCACCTAAAGCAAGAAATGCTTCTGCAGAATTCCCTGTGACTCTACCCAGTATCGTGACCTAAGAAGGTAATTAAGTGCTTCAAGGAAGCCACTAAGCGCTTTATTGCAGGCCAATTATCTGCTGATATAATTGGATCTGATAGTCTGCCACACATAATAAGACAAGCATTGGCAATGCTAACAGTTTGGGCTTTCGTGTAGGCATGGGAAAGGGTCTGTCTTTCTAGGTATTGTGTAGTGGGATTAACTAGCCATTGATGGTCGCATGTGCAAAATGGTGTGAGTACCTGAGCATACAGTAGCAGTGTCTTGCAAATGCCTAATACTTATACACAAGACAATGATGTTGGCTTTGCCAATGCTTGTTTGTAAGAGGACTTCAGTGAAGGACACGCATAGTGCATATAAATCGAATGACTGAAGGCAGACCTGGTTAAGATATTTTTATTACACAAATGCATGTTTACAACTGAAAGTAAGTCATTAACATTCAGAAGATCACATTGAAAAAACACTGGTAGGCACTTTGAGTGCAAAGTTTGATTGTAAGGCGTTATTAAATCGAGCTGAAAGAGGTTCATGAAGATATGTTTTGGGGGGGGAGGGGCAGGCCGTAGGGATTACAATCACCATAGGCAGGCAATTGGTGGGCAAATAAGCCAGCAACACCTACACGCTTTGTGTCCCTCCTCATATGCCATTTCTCCCTTTCAGTACTCTGATGCAATAGTTTTGTATATAGGTGGCGCTAAAGCATATCATTTTTGTGTCTAGTGAGACTCCAACCCCCCTGGAGCCACGTTCAAAGTGCTAGTTTCGCTTTGCTTTGGACTGTGATCGTGTGTTGTTGGGTCACTACTCTTTCACCTTCACACCGCTCTTAAGAGCATAGCCTTCCCTCTGCCCAGTTTACCACAAAAGTCGAAGGAGGTATATCTCTTACCTGTGCCTGCTTTACCTCTAGCATTTCTGCCAGACTGAATTCTTGGGCTCTGTTAATCATTGAGTCTGGAAGGGTTCAAGAGATCGAAGTTTCTGACATCATGGAAGATTTTGCAATAGGCAACTCTAGATGGAAATATATGTTTGAATCTTGGCAGTGTTTCAGACACATCAGCCTTGGGCAGTAGAAGGCAGATACTCACCGGGTGCTTCTCAACACATTCCTTCTCTGATGACTTGTGTGTGTGTGTGTGCTGTGTGGCATGAGCTGAAATGCTGAGTGAATGCTGCTGTTTGTTACATGCCTTTTTCTTTTCTCTGCTGCCCACACATGTCATGCTATTTCCAGGGCAAGCACTTTGGACACATTCATACAGAACAAATGGTCAGGTTGAACTGTTATTAAAAAAGCAAAGTGAAAATGTCTTCAATATGGCTTCCTCTTGGGGAAACAGGTCACATAGATGTGTAATGTTTACATGTTATCAATAATCCATTTAAACCCGAGATTGGCTACGTGCTACTTAGATGTGAGCCAATTTTCTGCACATTTCTCAGGAATTCGACGGCAGCCATACAGAAGCTGCGGCCTTATCTGGCGTCCTTCCAGATAAGAGGTACTGTGTCCTGTGAGGACCCGGATGCAGAAGTGTATAAATACTATCACCTGCTCTGTGCAGCCTGGGAGTGAGGATACACGAGTGAACTGAGGGTACCAAGGCCTGAGTGAGTATCGCTTGCTTTCTGTTTCACAAGACTTGCCACATTCTGCCAACATTTCAGTGATCTGCTAGTACTGACCTCACAAGCATCAGCAACACTGGCGTGCAGGAACTGTGTAGGGACTAGCCATAGCTTGACCACATATTCCCAGGGAGTACACCTCTGTGTAGCTGCTGCCATGATACTAGCCACAAGTGTCAGCAAAGCTGGCATGCAGGAATTGTGTAGGGGATAGCCATAGCTTAACCACATATTCCCAGGGAGTACACCTCTGTGTAGCTGCTGCCATGATACTAGCCACAAGTGTCAGCAAAGCTGGTGTGCAGGAATTGTGTAGGGACTAGCCATAGCTTGACCACATATGCACAGGGAGCACGCCTCTGTGTAGCTGTTGCCATGATACTAGACACAAGCATCAGCAAAGCAGATGTGCAGGAATTGTGTAGGGACTAGCCATAGCTTGACCACATATTCCCTGGGAGTATGCCTCTGTGTAGCTGCTGCTATGATACTAGCCACAAGTGTCAGCAAAGCTGGCATGCAGGACTTGTGTAGGGACTAGTCATAGCTTGACCACACATTCCCAGGGAGTGCACATCTGTGTAGCTGCTGCCATGATACTAGCCACATGCGTCAGCAAAGCTGGTGTGCAGGAATTGTGTAGGGACTAGCCATAGCTTGACCACATATTCCCTGGGAGTATGCCTCTGTGTAGCTGCTGCTATGATACTAGCCACAAGTGTCAGCAAAGCTGGCATGCAGGAATTGTGTAGGGATTAGTCATAGCTTGACCACATATTCCCAGGGAGTGCGCCTCTGTGGAGCTGCTGCCATGATACTAGTCACAAGCGTCAGCAAAGCTGGCATGCAGGACTTGTGTAGGGACTAGTCATAGCTTGACCACATATTCCCAGGGAGTACACATCTGTGTAGCTGCTGCCATGATACTAGCCACAAGCGTCAGCAAAGCTTGCATGCAGGAATTTTGTAGGGGCTAGCCATAGCTTGACCACATATTCCCAGGGTGTACACCTCTGTGTAGCTGCTGCCATGATACTAGCCACAAGTGTCAGCAAAGCTGGTGTGCAGGAATTGTGTAGGGACTAGCCATAGCTTGACCACATATGCACAGGGAGTACGCCTCTGTGTAGCTGTTGCCATGATACTAGCCACAAGCATCAGCAAAGCTGGTGTGCAGGAATTGTGTAGGGACTAGCCATAGCTTGACCACATATTCCCAGGAGTGTGCCTCTGTGTAGCTGCTGCCATGATACTAGCCACATGCGTCAGCAAAGCTGGTGTGCAGGAATTGTGTAGGGACTAGCCATAGCTTGACCACATATTCCCTGGGAGTATGCCTCTGTGTAGCTGCTGGTATGATACTAGCCACAAGTGTCAGCAAAGCTGGCATGCAGGAATTGTGTAGGGATTAGTCATAGCTTGACCACATATTCCCAGGGAGTGCGCCTCTGTGGAGCTGCTGCCATGATACTAGTCACAAGCGTCAGCAAAGCTGGCATGCAGGACTTGTGTAGGGACTAGCCATAGCTTGACCACATATTCCCTGGGAGTATGCCTCTGTGTAGCTGCTGCCATGATACTAGCCACAAGCATCAGCAAAGCTGGTGTGCAGGAATTGTGTAGGGACTAGCCATAGCTTGACCACATATTCCCTGGGAGTATGCCTCTGTGTAGCTGCTGCTATGATACTAGCCACAAGTGTCAGCAAAGCTGGCATGCAGGAATTGTGTAGGGATTAGTCATAGCTTGACCACATATTCCCAGGGAGTGCGCCTCTGTGGAGCTGCTGCCATGATACTAGTCACAAGCGTCAGCAAAGCTGGCATGCAGGACTTGTGTAGGGACTAGTCATAGCTTGACCACATATTCCCAGGGAGTACACATCTGTGTAGCTGCTGCCATGATACTAGCCACAAGCGTCAGCAAAGCTTGCATGCAGGAATTTTGTAGGGGCTAGCCATAGCTTGACCACATATTCCCAGGGTGTACACCTCTGTGTAGCTGCTGCCATGATACTAGCCACAAGTGTCAGCAAAGCTGGTGTGCAGGAATTGTGTAGGGACTAGCCATAGCTTGACCACATATGCACAGGGAGTACGCCTCTGTGTAGCTGTTGCCATGATACTAGCCACAAGCATCAGCAAAGCTGGTGTGCAGGAATTGTGTAGGGACTAGCCATAGCTTGACCACATATTCCCTGGGAGTATGCCTCTGTGTAGCTGCTGCTATGATACTAGCCACAAGTGTCAGCAAAGCTGGCATACAGGAATTGTGTAGGGATTAGTCATAGTTTGACCACATATTCCCAGGGAGTGCGCATCTGTGTAGCTGCTGCCATGATACTAGTCACAAGCGTCAGCAAAGCTGGCATGCAGGACTTGTGTAGGGACTAGTCATAGCTTGACCACATATTCCCAGGGAGTACACATCTGTGTAGCTGCTGCCATGATACTAGCCACAAGCGTCAGCAAAGCTTGCATGCAGGAATTTTAAAGGGGCTAGCCATAGCTTGACCACATATTCCCAGGGAGTACACCTCTGTGTAGCGGCTGCCATGATACTAGCCATAAGCGTCAGCAAAGCTGGCATGCAGGAATTGTGTAGGGACTAGCCATAGATTGACCACATATTCCCAGGGAGTACGCCTCTGTGTAGCTGCTTCCATGATACTAGCCATGAGCATCAGCAAAGCTGGTGTGCAGGAATTGTTTAGGGACTAGTCACAGCTTGACCACATATTCCTAGGGAGTGTGCCTCTGTGTGGATGCTGCTGTGATACTAGCCACAAGCATCAGCTAAGCTGGCGTACAGGAATTGTGTAGGGACTAGCCATAGCTTGACCACATAGTCCCAGGGAGTACGCCTCTTTGTAGCTGCTGCATGATACTAGCCACAAGTGTCAGCAAAGCTGCTGTGCAGGAATTGTGTAGGGATTAGCCACAGCTTGACCACATATTCCTAGGGAGTACGCCTCTGTGTAGCTGCTGTCATGATACTAGCCACATGCGTCAGCAAAGCTGGCGTGCAGGAATTGTGTAGGGACTAGTCATAGTTTGACCACATATTCCCAGGGAGTACGCCTCTGTGTAGCTGCTGCCATCATACTAGCCACTAGCGTCAGCAAAACTGGCGAACAGGAATTGTGTAAGGACTAGCCATAGCTTGACCACATATTCCAAGGCAGTATGCCTCTGTGCAGCTGCTGCCATGATACTAGCCACAAGCGTCAGCAAAGCTGGCATGCAGGAATTGTGTAGGGACTAGCCATAGCTTGACCACATATTCCCAGGGAGTACGCCTCTGTGTAGCTGCTTCTATGATACTAGCCACAAGCATCAGCAAAGCTGGTGTGCAGGAATTGTTTAGGGACTGGTCATAGCTTGACCACATATTCTTAGGGAGTGCGCCTCTGTGTGGATGCTGCTGTGATACTAGCCACAAGCATCAGCAAAGCTGGTGTGCAGGAATTGTTTAGGGACTAGTCACAGCTTGACCACATATTCCTAGGGAGTGTGCCTCTGTGTGGATGCTGCTGTGATACTAGCCACAAGCATCAGCTAAGCTGGCGTACAGGAATTGTGTAGGGACTAGCCATAGCTTGACCACATAGTCCCAGGGAGTACACCTCTTTGTAGCTGCTGCATGATACTAGCCACAAGTGTCAGCAAAGCTGCTGTGCAGGAATTGTGTAGGGATTAGCCACAGCTTGACCACATATTCCTAGGGAGTACGCCTCTGTGTAGCTGCTGTCATGATACTAGCCACATGCGTCAGCAAAGCTGGCGTGCAGGAATTGTGTAGGGACTAGTCATAGTTTGACCACATATTCCCAGGGAGTACGCCTCTGTGTAGCTGCTGCCATCATACTAGCCACTAGCGTCAGCAAAACTGGCGAACAGGAATTGTGTAAGGACTAGCCATAGCTTGACCACATATTCCAAGGCAGTATGCCTCTGTGCAGCTGCTGCCATGATACTAGCCACAAGCGTCAGCAAAGCTGGCATGCAGGAATTGTGTAGGGACTAGCCATAGCTTGACCACATATTCCCAGGGAGTACGCCTCTGTGTAGCTGCTTCTATGATACTAGCCACAAGCATCAGCAAAGCTGGTGTGCAGGAATTGTTTAGGGACTGGTCATAGCTTGACCACATATTCCTAGGGAGTGCGCCTCTGTGTGGATGCTGCTGTGATACTAGCCACAAGCATCAGCAAAGCTGGCGTACAGGAATTGTGTAGGGACTAGCCATAGCTTGACCACATATTCCCAGGGAGTACGCCTCTGTGTAGCTGCTGCCATGACACTAGCCACATGCGTCAGCAAAGCTGGTGTGCAGGAATTGTGTAGGGACTAGTCATAGCTTGACCACATATTCCCAGGGAGTACGCCTCTGTGTAGCTGCTGCCATGATACTAGCCACTAGCGTCAGCAAAACTGGCGAACAGGAATTGTGTAAGGACTAGCCATAGCTTGACCACATATTCCAAGGGAGTATGCCTCTGTGTAGCTGCTGCCATGATACTAGCCACAAGCGTCAGCAAAGCTGGCATGCTTGAATTGTGTAGGAACTAGTCATAGCTTGAACACATATTCCCAGGGAATACGCCTCTATGTAGCTTCTGCCATGATACTAGCCACAAGTGTCAGTAAAGCTTAAAGCTGGCGTGCAGGAATTGTGTAGGGACTAGCCATAGCTTGACCACAATATTCCCAGGGAGTACGCCTCTGTGTAGCTGCTGCCATGATACTAGCCACAAGCGTCAGCTAAGCTGGTGTGCAGGAATTGTGTAGGCACTTGCCACAGCTTGACCACATATTCCCAGGGAGTAGCCTCTGTGTAGCTGTTGCCATGATACTAGCCACAAGCATCAGCAAAGCTGATGTGCAGGAATTGTGCAGGGAGTAGCCATAGCTTGATCACATATTCCCAGGGAGTGTGCCTCTGTGTAGCTGATGCTATGATACTAGCCACAAGTGTCAGCAAAGCTGGCATGCAGGAATTGTGTAGGGATTAGTCATAGCTTGACCACATATTCCCAGGGAGTGCGACCTCTGTGTAGCTGCTGCCATGATACTAGTCACAAGCGTCAGCAAAGCTGGCATGCAGGACTTGTGTAGGGACTAGTCATAGCTTGACCACATATTCCCAGGGAGTACACATCTGTGTAGCTGCTGCCATGATACTAGCCACAAGCGTCAGCAAAGCTTGCATGCAGGAATTTTGTAGGGGCTAGCCATAGCTTGACCACATATTCCCAGGGAGTACTCCTCTGTGTAGCGGCTGCCATGATACTAGCCACAAGCGTCAGCAAAGCTGGCATGCAGGAATTGTGTAGGGACTAGCCATAGCTTGACCACATATTCCCAGGGAGTACGCCTCTGTGTAGCTGCTTCCATGATACTAGCCACAAGCATCAGCAAAGCTGGTGTGCAGGAATTGTTTAGGGACTAGTCATAGCTTGACCACATATTCCTAGGCAGTGCGCCTCTGTGTGGATGCTGCTGTGATACTAGCCACAAGCATCAGCTAAGCTGGTGTACAGGAATTGTGTAGGGACTAGCCATAGCTTGACCACATAGTCCCAGGGAGTACGCCTCTGTGTAGCTGCTGCATGATACTAGCCACAAGCGTCAGCAAAGCTGCTGTGCAGGAATTGTGTAGGGACTAGTCATAGCTTGACCACATATTCCCAGGGAGTATGACTCTGTGTAGCTGCTGCCATGATACTAGCCACTAGCGTCAGCAAAACTGGCGAACAGGAATTGTGTAAGGACTAGCCATAGCTTGAACACATATTCCCAGGGAGTACGCCTCTATGTAGCTTCTGCCATGATACTAGCCACAAGTGTCAGTAAAGCTTAAAGCTGGCGTGCAGGAATTGTGTAGGGACTAGCCATAGCTTGACCACATATTCCGAGGGAGTACGCCTCTGTGTAGCTGCTGCCATGATACTAGCGACAAGCGTCAGCTAAGCTGGTGTGCAGGAATTGTGTAGGGACTTGCCACAGCTTGACCACATATTCCCAGGGAGAAGCCTCTGTGTAGCTGCTGCCATGATACTAGCCACAAGCGTCAGCTAAGCTGGTGTGCAGGAATTGTGTAGGGACTTGCCACAGCTTGACCACATATTCCCAGGGAGTAGCCTCTGTGTAGATGCTGCCATGATACCAGCCACATGCGTCAGCAAAGCTGGCGTACAGGAATTGTGTAGGGACTAGCCATAGCTTGACCACATATTCCCTGGGAGTATGCCTCTGTGTAGCTGCTGCCATGATACTAGCCACATGCATAAGAAAAGCTGGCATGCATGAATTGTGTAGGAACTAGTCATAGCTTGACCACCTATTCCCAGGGAGTACGCCTCTGTGTAGCTGCTGCCATGATACTAGCCACAAGCGTCAGCAAAGCTGGCATGCATGAATTGTGTAGGAACTAGTCATAGCTTGACCACATATTCCCAGGGAGTACGCCTCTGTGTAGCTGCTGCCATGATACTAGCCACAAGCGTCAGCAAAGCTTGCATGCAGGAATTTTGTAGGGGCTAGCCATAGCTTGACCACATATTCCCAGGGAGTACACCTCTGTGTAGCGGCTGCCATGATACTAGCCACAAGCGTCAGCAAAGCTGGCATGCAGGAATTGTGTAGGGACTAGCCATAAGTTGACCACATATTCTCAGGGAGTACGCCTCTGTGTAGCTGCTTTGATGATACTAGCCACAAGCATCAGCAAAGCTGATGTGCAGGAATTGTGTAGGGAGTAGCCATAGCTTGACCACATAGTCCCAGGGAGTGTGCCTCTGTGTAGCTGCTGCTATGATACTATCCACAAGTGTCAGAAAAGCTGGCATGCAGGAATTGTGTAGGGATTAGTCATAGCTTGACCACATATTCCCAGGGAGTGCGCCTCTATGTAGCTGCTGCCATGATACTAGCCATAAGCATCAGCAAAGCTGGCATGCAGGACTTGTGTAGGGACTAGTCATAGCTTGACCACATATTCCCATCGAGTACACATCTGTGTAGCTGCTGCCATGATACTAGCCACAAGCGTCAGCAAAGCTTGCATGAAGGAATTTTGTAGGGGCTAGCCATAGCTTGACCACATATTCCCAGGGAGTACACCTCTGTGTAGTTGCTTTGATGATACTAGCCACAAGCATCAGCAAAGCTGATGTGCAGGAATTGTGTAGGGAGTAGCCACAGCTTGACCACATATTCCCACGGAGTACACCTCTGTGTAGCTGCTTTGATGATACTAGCCACAAGCATCAGCAAAGCTGATGTGCAGGAATTGTATAGGGCGTAGCCATAGCTTGACCACATATTCCCAGGGAGTGTGCCTCTGTGTAGCTGCTGCTATGATACTAGCCACAAGCGTCAGCAAAGCTTGCATGAAGGAATTTTGTAGGGGCTAGCCATAGCTTGACCACATATTCCCAGGGAGTACACCTCTGTGTAGCTGCTTTGATGATACTAGCCACAAGCATCAGCAAAGCTGATGTGCAGGAATTGTGTAGGAAGTAGCCATAGCTTGACCACATATTCCCAGGGAGTGTGCCTCTGTGTAGCTGCTGCTATGATACTAGCCACACGTGTCAGAAAAGCTGGCATGCAGGAATTGTGTAGGGATTAGTCATAGCTTGACCACATATTCCCAGGGAGTGCGCCTCTATGTAGCGGCTGCAATGATACTAGCCACAAGCATCAGCAAAGCTGGCATGCAGGAATTGTGTAGGGACTAGCCATAGCTTGACCACATATTCCCAGGGAGTACGCCTCTGTGTAGCTGCTTCCATGATACTAGCAACAAGCATCGGCAAAGCTGGTGTGCAGGAATTGTTTAGGGACTAGTCATAGCTTGACCACATATTCCTAGGGAGTGCGCCTCTGTGTGGATGAAGCTGTGATACTAGCCACAAGCATCAGCAAAGCTGGCGTACAGGAATTGTGTAGGGACTAGCTATAGCTTGACCACATAGTCCCAGGGAGTACGCCTCTGTTTAGCTGCTGCATGATACTAGCCACATGCATCAGCAAAGCTGGCGTGCAGGAATTGTGCAGGGACTAGTCATAGCTTGGCCACATATTCCCAGGGAGTACGCCTCTGGTGAGCTGCTGCCATGATACTAGCCACTAGCGTCAGCAAAACAGGCGAACAGGAATTGTGTAAGGACTAGCCATACCTTGACCACATATTCCAAGGGAGTATGCCTCTGTGTAGCTGCTGCCATGATACTAGCCACAAGCGTCAGCAAAGCTGGCGTGCAGGAATTGTGTAGGAACTAGTCATAGCTTGAACACATATTCCCAGGGAGTACGCCTCTATGTAGCTTCTGCCATGATACTAGCCACAACTGTCAGTAAAGCTTAAAGCTGGCGTGCAGGAATTGTGTAGGGACTAGTCATAGCTTGACCACATATTACCAGGGAGTACTCCTCTGTGTAGATGCTGCCATGATACTAGCCACATGCGTCAGCAAAGGTGGCATACAGGAATTGTTTAGGGACTAGCCATAGCTTGACCACATATTCCTTGGGAGTATGCCTCTGTGTAGCTGCTGCCATGATACTAGCCACATGCGTCAGCAAAGCTGGCGTGCAGGAATTGTGTAGGGACTCATCATAGCTTGACCACATATTCCCAGGGAGTGTGCCTCTGTGTAGCTGCTGCTATGATACTAGCCACACGTGTCAGAAAAGCTGGCATGCAGGAATTGTGTAGGGATTAGTCATAGCTTGACCACATATTCCCAGGGAGTGCGCCTCTATGTAGCGGCTGCAATGATACTAGCCACAAGCATCAGCAAAGCTGGCATGCAGGAATTGTGTAGGGACTAGCCATAGCTTGACCACATATTCCCAGGGAGTACGCCTCTGTGTAGCTGCTTCCATGATACTAGCAACAAGCATCGGCAAAGCTGGTGTGCAGGAATTGTTTAGGGACTAGTCATAGCTTGACCACATATTCCTAGGGAGTGCGCCTCTGTGTGGATGAAGCTGTGATACTAGCCACAAGCATCAGCAAAGCTGGCGTACAGGAATTGTGTAGGGACTAGCTATAGCTTGACCACATAGTCCCAGGGAGTACGCCTCTGTTTAGCTGCTGCATGATACTAGCCACATGCATCAGCAAAGCTGGCGTGCAGGAATTGTGCAGGGACTAGTCATAGCTTGGCCACATATTCCCAGGGAGTACGCCTCTGGTGAGCTGCTGCCATGATACTAGCCACTAGCGTCAGCAAAACAGGCGAACAGGAATTGTGTAAGGACTAGCCATACCTTGACCACATATTCCAAGGGAGTATGCCTCTGTGTAGCTGCTGCCATGATACTAGCCACAAGCGTCAGCAAAGCTGGCGTGCAGGAATTGTGTAGGAACTAGTCATAGCTTGAACACATATTCCCAGGGAGTACGCCTCTATGTAGCTTCTGCCATGATACTAGCCACAACTGTCAGTAAAGCTTAAAGCTGGCGTGCAGGAATTGTGTAGGGACTAGTCATAGCTTGACCACATATTACCAGGGAGTACTCCTCTGTGTAGATGCTGCCATGATACTAGCCACATGCGTCAGCAAAGGTGGCATACAGGAATTGTTTAGGGACTAGCCATAGCTTGACCACATATTCCTTGGGAGTATGCCTCTGTGTAGCTGCTGCCATGATACTAGCCACATGCGTCAGCAAAGCTGGCGTGCAGGAATTGTGTAGGGACTCATCATAGCTTGACCACATATTCCCAGGGAGTACGCCTCTGTGTAGCTGCTGCCGTGATACTCGCCACAAGCGTCAGCAAAGCTGGCATGCATGAATTGTGTAGGAACTAGTCATAGCTTGACCACATATTCCCAGGGAGTACGCCTCTGTGTAGCTGCTGCCATGATACTAGCCACAAACATCAGCAAAGCTGATGTGCACGAATTGTGTAGGGAGTAGTCATAGCTTGACCACATATTCCCAGGGAGTGTGCCTCTGTGTAGCTGCTGCTATGATACTAGCCACAAGTGTCAGCAAAGCTGGCATGCAGGAATTGTGTAGGGATTAGTCATAGCTTGACCACAAATTACCAGGGAGTGCGCCTCTGTGTAGCTGCTGCCATGATACTAGTCGCAAGCGTCAGCAAAGCTGGCATGCAGGACTTGTGTAGGGACTAGTCATAGCTTGACCACATATTCCCAGGGAGTACACATCTGTGTAGCTGCTGCCATGATACTAGCCACATGCGTCAGCAAAGCTGGCATGCAGTAATTGTGTAGGGACTCATCATAGCTTGACCACATATTCCCAGGGAGTACGCCTCTGTGTAGATGCTGCCATGATACTAGCCACTAGCATCAGCAAAACTGGTGAACAGGAATTGTGTAAGGACTAGCCATAGCTTGACCACATATTCCCAGGGAGTACGCCTCTGTGTAGCTGCTGCCATGATACTAGCCACAAGCGTCAGCAAAGCTGGCATGCATGAATTGTGTAGGAACTAGTCATAGCTTGACCACATATTCCCAGGGAGTACGCCTCTGTGTAGCTGCTGCCATGATACTAGCCACAAGCATCA
Source organism: Ambystoma mexicanum (assembly GCF_040938575.1). Classification (NCBI taxonomy): domain Eukaryota; kingdom Metazoa; phylum Chordata; class Amphibia; order Caudata; family Ambystomatidae; genus Ambystoma; species Ambystoma mexicanum. The sequence continues at coordinate 35,695,742 of NC_090935.1, read as the reverse complement.
GCAAAGCTGATGTGCACGAATTGTGTAGGGAGTAGCCATAGTTTGACCACATATTCCCAGGGAGTGTGCCTCTGTGTAGCTGCTGCCATGATACTAGCCACAAGCGTCAGCTAAACTGGTGTGCAGGAATTGTGTAGGGACTTGCCACAGCTTGACCACATATTCCCAGGGAGTAGCCTCTGTGTAGAGGCTGCCATGATACCAGCCACATGTGTCAGCAAAGCTGGCGTACAGGAATTGTGTAGGGACTAGCCATAGCTTGACCACATATTCCCTGGGAGTATGCCTCTGTGTAGCTGCTGCCATGATACTAGCCACATGCGTCAGCAAAGCTGGCGTGCAGGAATTGTGTAGGGACTCGTCATAGCTTGACCACATATTCCCAGGGAGTACGCCTCTGTGTAGATGCTGCCATGATACTAGCCACTAGCGTCAGCAAAACTGGTGAACAGGAATTGTGTAAGGACTAGCCATAGCTTGACCACATATTCCCAGGGAGTACGCCTCTGTGTAGCTGCTGCCATGATACTAGCCACAAGCGTCAGCAAAGCTGGTGTTAGGGAGAATTCTCTGTTTAGGCTGAATTTCCTAACCTAGTGAGTCCCCCAGCAGCTTTGCTGGATTTCTGGAGTTTGTTATTTTCCATTCTGCCAAGAGTGAGACTCTTTTCCTCCCACTCTTGGACATGAATGTCTGTAATTCCTTCTAATGCCAATGTGTTCTATGGGCTATGGGGTCTTTTACTCCATAGGGTCTCATATGTTTTTCTATGTGTGTTACACCGCACCCTACGTGCCGTAACACTGGGGCGTCCTAGCGGACCTCCACCATAGACTCCATACCCGGGGACTGACTACTGTCTCCCCGGGCATGTAAAGTCACCATTGGCTTTACTAGACCTAAATTTACTAACAGAACTAGTACAAACCATCTTATTGTGGACGTGCTAGTAGGGGTGATTCGATTACTCCTGGGTCTGTTACTCGAGGGGGCACTGTCCCGTCCCCCCTCGTCGAGTTTTGGCTGGTGGCAGTGGAAACTACTTGTTATGTTCGACCCCGAACATAACCCTATGGGATTCGTCCCATTGTTGGAGATTGATACTTTTCCTCGTTAATCTCTAACGTACCACCGGTCTACTTATCTTAAATAAGTTTATCGAATGGTATTTTCTGCCAGAACTCGGTTTTTAAAACGGCGTCTGTGTTCGTCTCTGTGACTCCTAAACCAAAGGTTGAGCTCTTTGTACCACTTTTGGCGGGCCTCTATACAGAGACCCTCCAAAGTGGTGCCATTCTGTCTGCGTTACCACAGGGGTGTGGGAGGGGGGTTTAGGCACCCTGGACCGAGTTGCCTTGCCAACTCCGGTCGCACTCTGGAGTGATTGGCCCAAGTGGTGAGCCTCCCCGCTCACCACTTAGCGAGTGTTGATTGACAGCTAGGCTGAATGAATGGGGGTTTTCTGCAGAAAAGCAGGGCTTTTGGGACTGGATCTTCAGAAGTCGCCACAGGACCTAAGAATCCGACGAGGGTAATGCTGAGCCGACCTGCAACAACCACACCTCCGGTGGAGCCCTGCTGAACCGACTCACCACTTCCCGACGACAGAGGAGATCTCCCTGCCGGAGAGTCTCTTCCCCTGACTGGTGGGAACAAACAGTCCCCTTTGCTTTTTCTTCGCCTCAGGACGCAGTGGTCGAATTTCCCGTGCAGAGCACCCCGACAACCGGATAGCCACTACCCCTGTACCGCGACCAAAAGGTGGTGCCTTGTGACTGAGCACTCCGCGGCTGGTCTCTTCCCTGGTGGTGCACCGGACTTCACTTTTCTTCGACAACGAGATCATCTCTACTCTTGGCAAAGACCCGACGTGCATCCACCACCAGGAACAACTGCCCCCGCCGGAGCTGTCTCTCCACAAACAAGGTACTGTGTCCGCCTGGCTTCCCTTTCGATCGGTTCAAGTGAGGTGTCTTAATCCTCTCCTTTCCGTTGGGTCGGCTCCAAGCTTTCTCTAGCGTATTGTTCTGAACTGGTTCAATCTGCCGATAACAATTTGCTACAAAGACTCGAACGCATTTCCACTAGAGACTTTTTGGGACATATCGCCTTGCCTCTCTCCGAGTGGGCCTGGCCTCTGAACTTTATGATCTATTGTGGTTCTTGCCTTCTTGCCTTGTATTTTTCCCGTGAAGTATTGAACTGTGTTGATTTCGTAACCTGCTTATTTTTCTCTCCCGTCCTAACTAATATTAGAGTGCCATCTAGGTTGAGGCATATACCTCTGTCTGAAAATAAGTGATGCTAGTAGAACCTAGACTTGTCAAAATATTATTAGGGGGATTGATCGTTTCTTCTTCGTAGAGTAATTGTAATTGAAGTGTTTGCCGTGATAGTGCCATACGGTTCTTGGCTCAATCTGAACGAAACCAAGAGCTCGAGTTCAGACGGATGAATGCCCAGGCTGAGCTGAAGCAAGCTGAGTTAAGACTCAGGGAAATAGAACTTAATCACGAGTTAGAAATGAAAAAGTGGTCTATGGAAAATGCTTCTCTCTCCTCTGGTTCCTCTAGGAGCTCCAGTCCCAAAAGACCCTGGATGCCGAAGGAATTAGTGGGTATGTATGAACCTAGATTGGATGTGTTGGATTGGTTAAAACGGGCTCCAGGACATCACTGGGAATGATTTACTTCCCTGGTTGTTCTCTAGGCTCCCTCCTGTTGCGACTGATGTGGTAATGGAGTTGGGGGAGGCGGATAAGACGGATTACAAAAGTGTGAAACTAGCTTTGATAGCTAGATTCAGGAAGACCCCTTCCCAGTATCTTAAGAGGTTTAGAACCCTCAAAAAGCATGATGGTACTCCTTGGGCTACCTGGGTGAGTGAAGGGTTGAAAAACTTAGAGGGATGGATTAAGGGTTACAAAGTAAACACTTATGAGGGTATGAAGAATCTTTTTATGTTGGAGTCGATTTATGATGCCTGTTCTCCTGAGCTCAGACAGCACTTGGCTGATTCGAAGGAATTGGATTCCCGGACGCTAGCTAAGGCTGCTGACATATGGGTTGCCAACAGGGCTACTCATAAGGATTCTGGGGCAACTCAGAAAAAGGATGAGGGAAAACAGCCTAAAAAAGACTCAAAAGAGAATTCGAATAACTCAAATTCCAAAGAGGGCCCCAAACAAAACCAGAAGGGTAAGCCACCGGGAAAACCACAGCAGAATAGTGTTTCTTCTGGTGCCAAACCGGAAGGAGGTCAGAACAAGCCTCAATTCCAGAAAGCATTCGGTAAATGCTTTGTTTGTGGCTCGACTGACCACGTGAAAGGAGATCCCAGATGTAAGGGTAAACCTTCAGGGGTCCAGTTTATCTCCTTAGCCTTCGCTCCAGAGGAGGAAGTCCAAATGGCAAGTGGAAACTTTCTACTGCTAGCTGACGAACCCATGGGAGTCTCAGCCAGCGTTTCTTTAGTATCTCTGGGGTTGTAGGAACAACAGAATTTAGATGTCTATAATTCTATCCCCGATAATTCTAAAGAGTATTATAAGGACAGTGTCCAGGTGAATGGTCGGGAGACTCCTGCCATTAGGGACACTGGGGCCAGCATAACTGCGGTGGATAAATTGTTTTTTCAGGCTGAGGATGTTGCTAAGGCACCCAAACGCCTCACCAAGTTAGCTGGAGGGCCTGTGCAGATGCTTCCCCAATTACCAGTTCTCATCCAGTGTAATGACATGACTGTGAAGATACCTGTCAGCATACAGAGTGAGGTACCAGGACGCGTACTGTTGGGTAACGATTTGAAAACTCTCGGAGTTGTATCGCATACTCCCAGACCCCCTAGTAAACGGTTAGAGGAGCTAACCAGACCCGCAAGAGAGAGGACTATGCGCGGTACTCTCCAGGAGATGATGAAGAAAGAAATCACTCCTGCTCCACTGGAATTATCGACCGCTGTCTCAAAGAAAACAGAAGCGAAAGGGAAACCTAAGACTTCTGCCCCGAAACTAGCAGCCGGCATTTCAGTGCAGCCAACACGGACTTCCCCGCGGTTGTCCAAAGTTACACCCGTAACTCCACCTCCAGCTGAGGCTGAGATGGAGGTACAACCCTGTGTGGTAGAATTAGACTCTGAGGAAGAGCTAATGGAAGGCCAGGAACTCATTGGAGATCTGGATCCTGTTGACCATCCTGAGCTGCAGTCTTTACTGGCAGAAGGTGGACCCAGCAGGGCAGACTTCAGTAAGGGACAGAGAGAATGTCCAACTCTGGAAGGTCTTCACCACCAGGCAGAAGCTCAGGCTGAAGGGCAAGAGCCTGGGAAGTACAGGTTGCACTGGGAAGATGGCCTCTTCTACAGTGAACCGACCGAGTCTGCACCTGGAGACTACAAACATCTTGTAGTACCCCAAGAGAACAGACCTCAGTTCTTGCAGTTAGCCCACGAGATTCCTTTGGCTGGTCACTTGAGTTTCAAGAAGACTAAGGAAAGGCTCTCTCTCTACTTCTATTGGCCAAAGATGGGGGCCGAAGTAGAAAAACACTGCAGGAGCTGCCACACCTGCCAGACCTCTGGTAAGGTTGGCACCAAGAATGTGGCAGCTTTAGTGCCTCTCCCAGTTGTGGCAGTCCCATTTGAGAGAGTAGGGATTGACATTGTTGGTCCCCTTGATCCTCCAACCTCCTCAGGCAACAGGTTTATACTTGTTGTAGTAGACCATGCTACTAGGTATCCTGAGGAAATTCCTATGAGGACTGTTACAGCTCCGGCTGTGGCTAAGGCCCTCCTTGGTATTTTTACTAGGGTTGGGTTTCCTTAGGAAGTAATCTCTGACAGGGGGTCAAACTTTATGTCCCACTACATGAAAGCCATGTGGAAAACCTGTGGAGTTACTTACAAGTTCTCAACAGCTTACCACCCCCAAACCAATGTGTTGGTAGAACGGTTCAACCGAACCATGAAGAGCATGATAGGTGCTTTAGAGGAACCCCTTAAGCGTAAGTGGGACCTACTACTGCCATGCCTTCTCTTTGCTTATAGAGAAGTCCCTCAGGAGGGAGTAGGTTACTCTCCCTTCGAACTTCTCTATGGTCATCCCGTCAGAGGTCCATTGGCCCTGATTAAGGAGGGGCTGGAGAGTGCTCCTTCCCCCAAGCCAGTCAGAGTGACTGACTACGTGATAGGTCTCCGGAGGAGAATGTCGCACATGATGACGGAAGCAAACGATAACTTGAAAGCTGGACAAGCATTGGTCAAGCATTGGCACGATCAAAAGGCTAACATGGTTGAGTTCGCTCAAGACCAGCTCGTTCTCGTTATGATCCCAACAAGGCAGAGGGCCTTGCAAGATAAATGGATGGGACCCTTCAGAGTTGTGGGTAAACTCGGAGAGGTTAACTATCTGGTGGACTTGGGCAATCCCAAGGAGGCTCCGACCGTCTTCCACACCAACCGCCTCAAAGCGTATGTCTCACGACGTGATGTAGGAGCGTTGCTTCTAGCATCATCCGAGGAAGAAGAAGAGAGTGAAGCTCTTCCGGATCTCCTCAGAGGCTTACCTTTAGACGAACAAATTGAAGGAGTAAATCTCTCCTCCAATCTGAAACCCGAGCAACAAGAAGAGTGCAAATCCATGTTGAATCAGTTTGCCTCTCTGTTCTCGCTTTCACCAGGCTTGACCCCTTGGGGCCAGCATGACATACTCACTGGTGACTGTCTGCCAGTCAAAAGCAGAGGATACAGAATGTCAGAAAACGTCCGAACCCACATCAAAGGTGAGGTCAGCAAGATGCTTGATCTCGGGGTAATAGAGCCCTCTACTAGTCCATGGTCTAGCCCAGTTGTGTTAGTACCAAAGGCCAGATCTAAAGAGCTTAGATTCTGCGTGAATTATAGAGCTCTTAATGCAGTCACCAAGACTGATGCCCACCCTTTGCCAAGAACAGATGAGTTGGTGGATAAACTTGGCGCCGCCAAGTTCCTCAGCACATTTGACTTGACGTCAGGCTATTGGCAAATAGCCCTGACAGACCATGCCAAGGAGAAAACTGCATTTTCTACCCCCGTTGGCTTATACCAGTTTAAGGTAATGCCTTACGGATTGAAGAATGCACCTGCTACGTTTCAACGGATGGTAAACCAGGTTCTGAATGGGATGGAGGACTTCTGCATGGCATACTTGGATGACATCGCAGTGTTCAGCAATTCCTGGGAAGAACATGTAATCCACCTGAGAGATGTTTTGCAGGCTCTTGGACGAGCCAATCTGACCATGAAGGCGAGTAAATGCCAAATTGGACAGAGTAAGGTAGTCTATCTTGGACATGAGGTAGGAGGTGGAGAAATAAGGCCTTTGCTCAGTAAGATTGAAGCTGTGCAAAATTGGACAACACCTACTACTCAGACCCAAGTGAGAGCCTTCCTAGGCCCCACTGGGTACTACGGGAATTTCATACAGAACTATGGGACCATAGCTTCTCCACTGAATGTCATCTCCTCGCCCAAATTTCCTAAAAAGGTAAAATGGAACGAGGAGTGCAATCAGGCTTTTGAAAACCTGAAAAAGGCTCTTTGCCAAGCCCCAGTACTCAGAGCTCCCGATTACCGCCAACACTTCATTGTGCAGACAGATGCTTCAAATATATATACTGAGGTAGCTAGCTCTAGGGGTACTAACCTTCTTGGGTGCACTAGGGCAATCCCTTTATTAGCTAAGAACGTAAGGCTCATCACACTTATGCTGCACCACTATAAATACTGAGGTAGGTAGCTCTAGGGGTGCTAACCTTCTTGGGTGCACTAGGGCAATCCCTTTATTAGCTAAGAACGTAAGGCTCGTCACACTTATGCTGCACCACTATATATACTGAGGTAGGTAGCTCTAGGGGTACTAACCTTCTTAGGTGCACTAGGGAAATCCCTTTATTAGCTAAGAACATAAGGCTCGTCACACTTAAGCTGCACCACTATATATACTGAGGTAGGTAGCTCTAGGGGTACTAACCTTCTTGGGTGCACTAGGGCAATCCCTTTATTAGCTAAGAACGTAAGGCTCGTCACACTTATGCTGCACCACTATATATACTGAGGTAGGTAGCTCTAGGGGTACTAACCTTCTTAGGTGCACTAGGGAAATCCCTTTATTAGCTAAAAACGTAAGGCTCGTCACACTTATGCTGCACCACTATATATACTGAGGTAGGTAGCTCTAGGGGTAATAACCTTCTTAGGTGCACTAGGGCAATCCCTTTGTTAGCTAAGAACGTAAGGCTCGCCAAACGTATGCTGCACCACTATATATACTGAGGTAGGTAGCTCTAGGGGAACAAACCTTCTTAGTGGCACTAAGGCAATCCCTTTATTAGCTAAGAACGTAAGGCTCGTCACACTTATGCTGCACCACTATATATACTGAGGTAGGTAGCTCTAGGGGTACTAACCTTCTTAGGTGCACTAGGGCAATCCCTTTATTAGCTAAGAACGTAAGGCTCGTCACACTTATGCTGCACCACTATATATACTGAGGTAGGTAGCTCTAGGGGTACTAACCTTCTTAGTGGCACTAGGTAAATCCCTTTATGAGCTAAGAACGTAAGGCTCGTCACACTTATGCTGCACCACTATATATAATGAGGTAGGTAGGTCTAGGGGTACTAACCTTCTTAGGTGCACTAGGGCAATCCCTTTATGAGCTAAGAACGTAAGGCTCGTCACACTTATGCTGCCCCACTATATATACTGAGGTAGGTAGGTCTAGGGGTACTAACCTTCTTAGGTGCACTAGGGCAATCCCTTTATTAGCTAGGAACGTAAGGCTCTTCACACTTATGCTGCACCACTATATATACTGAGGTAGGTACCTCTAGGGGTACTAACCTTCTTAGTGGCACTAGGGAAATCCCTTTATTAGCTAAGAACGTAAGGCTCGTCACACTTAAGCTGCACCACTATATATACTGAGGTAGGTAGCTCTAGGGGTACTAACCTTCTTAGGTGCACTAGGGAAATCCCTTTATTAGCTAAGAACGTAAGGCTCGTCACACTTAAGCTGCACCACTATATATACTGAGGTAGGTAGCTCTAGGGGTACTAACCTTGTTAGGTGCACTAGGGCAATCCCTTTATTAGCTAAGAACGTAAGGCTTGTCACACTTAAGCTGCACCACTATATATACTGAGGTAGGTAGCTCTAGGGGTACTAACCTTCTTAGGTGCACTAGGGAAATCCCTTTATTAGCTAAGAACGTAAGGCTCGTCACACTTAAGCTGCACCACTATATATACTGAGGTAGGTAGCTCTAGGGGTACTAACCTTCTTAGTGGCACTAGGGAAATCCCTTTATAAGCTAAGAACGTAAGGCTCGTCACACTTAAGCTGCACCACTATATATACTGAGGTAGGTAGCTCTAGGGGTACTAACCTTCTTGGGTGCACTAGGGCAATCCCTTTATTAGCTAAGAACGTAAGGCTCTTCACACTTAAGCTGCACCACTATATATACTGAGGTAGGTAGCTCTAGGGGTACTAACCTTCTTGGGTGCACTAGGGCAATCCCTTTATTAGCTAAGAACGTAAGGCTCGTCACACTTAAGCTGCACCACTATATATACTGAGGTAGGTAGCTCTAGGGGTACTAACCTTCTTGGGTGCACTAGGGAAATCCCTTTATGAGCTAAGAACGTAAGGCTCGTCACACTTAAGATGCACCACTATATATACTGAGGTAGGTAGCTCTAGGGGTACTAACCTTCTTAGGTGCACTAGAGCAATCCCTTTATTAGCTAAGAACGTAAGGCTCGTCACACTTATGCTGCACCACTATATATACTGAGGTAGGTAGCTCTAGGGGTACAAACCTTCTTAGTGGCACTAAGGCAATCCCTTTATTAGCTAAGAACGTAAGGCTCGTCACACTTATGCTGCCCCACTATATATACTGAGGTAGGTAGCTCTAGCGGTACTAACCTTGTTAGGTGCACTAGGGCGATCCCTTTATTAGCTAAGAACGTAAGGCTCGTCACACTTAAGCTGCACCACTATATATACTGAGGTAGGTAGCTCTAGGGGTAATAACCTTCTTAGGTGCACTAGGGCAATCCCTTTATTAGCTAAGAACGTAAGGCTCGTCACACTTAAGCTGCACCACTATATATACTGAGGTAGGTAGCTCTAGGGGAACAAACCTTCTTAGGTGCACTAGGGAAATCCCTTTATTAGCTAAGAACGTAAGGCTCGTCACACTTATGCTGCCCCACTATATATACTGAGGTAGGTAGCTCTAGGGGTACTAACCTTGTTAGGTGCACTAGGGCGATCCCTTTATTAGCTAAGAACGTAAGGCTCGTCACACTTATGCTGCACCACTATATATACTGAGGTAGGTAGCTCTAGGGGTACTAACCTTCTTAGTGGCACTAAGGCAATCCCTTTATTAGCTAAGAACGTAAGGCTCGTCACACTTATGCTGCACCACTATATATACTGAGGTAGGTAGCTCTAGGGGTACTAACCTTCTTAGGTGCACTAGGGAAATCCCTTTATTAGCTTAGAACGTAAGGCTCGTCACACTTAAGCTGCACCACTATATATACTGTGGTAGGTAGCTCTAGGGGTACTAACCTTGTTAGGTGCACTAGGGCGATCCCTTTATTAGCTAAGAACGTAAGGCTCGTCACACTTATGCTGCACCACTATATATACTGAGGTAGGTAGCTCTAGGGGTACTAACCTTCTTAGTGGCACTAGGGAAATCCCTTTATTAACTAAGAACGTAAGGCTCGTCACACTTATGCTGCACCACCATATATACTGAGGTAGGTAGCTCTAGGGGTACTAACCTTCTTAGGTGCACTAGGGAAATCCCTTTATTAGCTAAGAACGTAAGGCTCGTCACACTTAAGCTGCACCACTATATATACTGAGGTAGGTAGCTCTAGGGATACTAACCTTCTTAGTGGCACTAGGGAAATCCCTTTATTAACTAAGAACGTAAGGCTCGTCACACTTATGCTGCACCACCATATATACTGAGGTAGGTAGCTCTAGGGGTACTAACCTTCTTAGGTGCACTAGGGCAATCCCTTTATTAGCTAAGAACGTAAGGCTCGTCACACTTAAGCTGCACCACTATATATACTGAGGTAGGTAGCTCTAGGGGTACTAACCTTCTTAGTGGCACTAGGGAAATCCTTTTATTAACTAAGAACGTAAGGCTCGTCACACTTATGCTGCACCACCATATATACTGAGGTAGGTAGCTCTAGGGGTACTAACCTTCTTAGGTGCACTAGGGCAATCCCTTTATTAGCTAAGAACGTAAGGCTCTTCACACTTATGCTGCACCACTATATATATATTGAGGTGGGCAGCTCTAGGGGTGAAGAATTCCGAGTGATTAAAATGGGGTTATAATTTGTCTTCCCTCTTTTAAAGCGAATATATAGATAATTAGCCAATAAATGAGAAAACCTGAGATTTAATATCTGTGAATAGCAAATCGGTAGCCTAGAAAATCAGGGCTGTTTTGTCTTGTTTTGAATTAATAAAGTGCAATTATTCCTTTTGTCCTCAGGTGCAGAGGATCGAACCCTTATTCCATTTTCACCATGTTCCACTTTGTGTTGCTTGCGATGGCCCTGAACTACCACACTGTGGGGAATGCTGAGGTTATAACATCCCCATTTTCTGATAAACACTGCCCTGGATTCTTCTACAAAGATACAGAGCCAAAAAACCTTATGCCACAAAGCTTTGCTCGGATTTGCCAGAGGTTTAATAATAAGTATCGATTTGCCACCATGTATGATCGGCAGAACCACATTCCCGTCTACTCAGCGTACGTCTATCAAGCAGGGAACAGTAACAGAATCGGCTGGCTCATAGAGCCCCAGGTAGGGGTATTCCATTATTCCATTATTCTCATCATGCCGTCTTGCCACTCAAAACCATGGCCTATGTTGATGAATGCGTTAACACAGGGAGAAGGAGTTTAGAAAATGCTTTGCAACCAAATTCTTTGCATATGGCTTATGTATTTATACGTTTTATTTGAATTTGTGTCCAGTACTGGCCCTACCTAGTGAGTGTCGGAGCACCTTACATGGTGACAAAGTTCTGAAGGTGGGAGACAAAACTGAAGTTGCAACACTTTGCCGGACAGCATAGGAAGAAAGGATAGACACACAATGGCATGGGAGGTGGTATGGTTGGATTAGGTCTGTGAAAAGAGGTATGTTTTGAGGATTCTTCTGAAACTGATGATGGAGGGTGCGGTGAGAAGAGTATTCCAGGCTCTGGGCGCCCTTTGGGTGAATGTTTGGTTTTGTGTGCATGTTAGTTTGTAGAGTGGAATGCATGGGAGATGTTGGTAGCTTGACTGGTGTGTGTGTGTGTGTGTGATTGTTTTCAGTTTCTTGTGTAGGTAGTATGGAGCTTTGAGGTGGAGTCCTTTGGAAGCAATTCTCTGGCGTATGGTGAGCCTTTTTCAGTTGTGAAAGAGCTGGAGTGATGTGTGAGTGTTTGGGTAGGTCAGTACGAGTCAACATTGTGTTCTGTATGACTGGAAGAGTGGAAAGAGTGCTGTTGAGGAGTCAAGTGAGGGGGACATTCCCATGCCCACATTGGACGGGACTAGTGCTTGGACTGTGATGTGGAAGTCATGGCGGGGAAGGATGCCTTTTATCTTGTGCTTGAGGTGTAGTTGTAAGTTGCATGTTTTGGTGACGGCTATGTTGGTGAGGTGGGGGTCAATGGTAAAGCCTTGGGATTTGACAGGCATGGAGAGTGAAGTATGTGGGATGTCCGTGGTGAGATCTTCGAACCATTGTAGATGAGGAGTGCGGAATAGGATGGAACAGGATATTGAGGAGACTGGTGTGGTTGATGATGTTGAAGGCTGAGAAGAGGTTGAGAAGTACAAGAAGGTCCATGTGCCCTTTGTCTTTTATGTTGTGGAGCTCATCAGGGACGTGAAGTGTAGGGAGCTCAGTGCTTGATAAGAAGCCAGATTGGAAGGGTCTAAGGAAGTTGTTTGCCGTAAAGTGTTGTTGGAATTGGCAGGTGATGAAGTGTTACATTATTCTGGCTAGGTGTAGCAGGATCGTGATTGTCGAGAAAGGGCTCCTTGAGTAAGGTGGAGATTTGTCCTCTTTTGAATTTTTTGCCATTTTGTGAGACAGGAATTAATGATACTGAGTCAATTTGCAGCAACATTGGTGATTCCTGTGGATTTTACTTACAGTGGGCAGGCATTGTTCAGGAAATGTGCGGGTTTTGCCCTTGTTATGAGCATGTTGAGTGTCATGGTCAATGTAGTGGCATGTGTCCCATATGTTGGCAGGTTTGGGAATGGGGTGGGGAGGGGCATGCAGAAGAGAGGGCTTGTCTGATCCTGTGTATATTAGAATTGAATTAGTCCCTGAGGGAGCAGCATACTGAGGTCGATGGGGCTGTGCAAGGTGGGGGGGGGGGGGGGGTGGTTTGGAGAATGATTTTATGGTGCTGAAAAGTTTCTGTTTCCGAGTGGTGACATATTTCAGTTCTTGGAGGTAGTGGGCTACATTGGCGTTGCTTTTGGATAGTTTGTATTTGTATAGTTGAAGTGGGGTTTGTGTTTTGAGGCGGTAACTGATGTGGTTGAGTGTGGAATGTCAGGTGTGATGGAGGGGAATAACCAAGAGAGAGGGCGTCAAGCGATGTGTATGCATGGTGTGTTGGGTTGCCAAGTCTGTCCTTGTAAATTCAGGTAATGCCACCACCTGTTCTGTGGGCAATACCTGTGCTGGATGAGATTGTGTGTGGGGGTGTGTGGTGGGCTTTTAGCCACGTCACTTTTATAAACATTATGTCTGAGGAGAGTGTGATAATTAGGTCATTGCTTTCAAGGGTGTGTTCAGGTGCCACGTGGCAGTTGAGGAGAAGGCCTGTGTATGCAGTAAGTTCTTTTAGTGTGATGTGTTGAAGTTTAATGTGAATGTTGTTTTTGGTGAGTACTTTGTGTCATATTTGTGGCACTCAGTGACAAACCGTAGCTAACAGGAGGCACTGAATGAGATAGAGAAATAAATTAGCTCCCTTTGTTGTGCCTACCCTTAGCTCTGGAAGCTGTGGAGATATGGCCGCCCAAAGGCAAGTGCTTAACTTATGAAAGTAACCTGGAAATAGTTTCACAGGAAACAGATACAAATAGGGAATAAGAAGGCAGTCCTCATTCTAGTCTCTCTGAAGAAGCAGCAGCATCACAGCATGGGGCATGGGGCTAACCCTACCTTTGAAGAGGACAAAGAGAATAAGAAATTAGTGACAGTCTAGACGCTGGTCTGAGATATTAAATGTTTTAAAGAATATACTCCTACATCTATCTATTTACAGATACAAATATTTGTTTTAACGAGATAAGGTTAGGCAAACAAAAAGAAAAGTTTACTAACATTAACACAGACCTCTTTATGGTACAGACCCTCACCCTATAACACTACAGAGTCAACATGAAACTTGAAGTATGACCACTCACTCTATACCACTACAAATCCCACCTTCACATTCACTTCAACAATGGTTTTGATGTAACCTGCCTGGTATTTTATGGTTGAATTTGTAAAGAAACATTAACTCTTCTTATAAAAGTATTTTATTTCAATTCTGTTTCAGTGTTTTTGTGGGAGGTATGTCGTACATCATTTGAGTGCATGTCACATGAGTGTAAGGCATATGAGCGTAGTAGTGTATGGGTGTATGCCCTATATGTATACCGTATAAAAGTTTTTTTTCTATGTGTGTATTGTATTTGGGTTCATGGTGCATTACTGATATGATACTGCATTTGAGTGTATGGCATATCTCATGGAAGTGTATGACATGTAATTAAGTCTTGTGTTTTTACAGCCTAGGAGTGTATGGCATATGAGGGTAGTAGCGTCTGGGTGTATGCCCTATATGTAAGCCATATAAATGTATCGTTTATGTGTGTATTTAATATGAGTGCATTGTGTATGGTGCATTACTGAATTGCAAAGGGCATCTGTGTGTATGGCGTACCTCATGGGAGTGTATGGCATATGTATTTAAGTCTTGTGTGTGTACGGCCTAGGAATGTATGGCATATGACTCTATGGAGGATGGTGTATGACATGAGTTTATGGTGTATAAGTGGAGCATGTGTGTTTGGTATGTGAGCATCTGACATATCAATTTGTGGCGTATAATCTTTGGGTTTACAGCATATGGTGTATGAGTGCATGGCTTATGAGTGTGTTGTATGTTATATGTGTTAATATCATATGAGTGTATGGGGCATGAGTATATAGCATATTATTACCTGGCTTATGAGTAGATGATGTATACATGTATGTCATATGAGTGTATGGCGCGTATGTCGTATAGCTATGGTGTAAAGAGCATGGCAAATGAGTTACCGGTGTATCAATGGCATATGAGTGTTTGATATATGTTAGTGTGTGGCTTACGAGTGTCAGGTATATGGGTTATCATTGTACGTCATATCAGCGTATGTTGTGACAGTAGTGTGTGTTGTGTGAGTGTCTGGCATAAGAGTGTATGGTGTAAATGTTCTAAGCATAATAGAGTGTGGTGCAAGAGTATGTCATAAGTGTGTGGTGCAAAAACCATGGCATAAGAGCGCAGAGCATTAAGCTGTGTGGCATTAAAGTATATGGTGTAAAAGCGCATGCCCCAAGAGCATGTGTCATAAACATGTGTGGCATAAGAGCAAGTGGCATAGGAGTGTGTGTTGTAAGTGTGTGTGTGTGTGTGTGTGTCATAAGTGTGTGTGTCGTAAGTGTGTGCATCATAATTTTGTGTATCATAAGAGCACAGCAAAATAGCATGTGGCATAAGAGCATGTGTAAGAGTTTGTGTTGTAAGATTTATTGTTGTAAGAGTGTGTCACAAGTGTGTGTGCCACAAGTGTGTGCCTTAGGTTCCCATGTCATTTGTGTGTGTGTCGCATGATCATATGGCATAAGAGCAGATGCTTAAGAACATGTGTTGTAAGAGTGTATCCCTCTACTATTGAGAGGCATACATCTCATACATACACACAATTTGCATCTCCTAAATATCTCATATACACTTGAAAACTAACATCAAAACCAGCCCTGACTTTGATGTGAATTTACATATATTTGTTTACATGTACAAAATGTACATCACATACATGTTCATGTACAGTTCGTATATGAGAGGTACATTTATTCTGCAGATGTCTTAGACGCCTTCTATGGGTATGAAAAAACAGTAAAGTGAGGTCTACAATGTGTATACATGTAAGAGGCTTAGAGGAGTGTTATTTACATTTTCTAAATGTACACAGTTTACTTCTCCTATATGTCTAATATACATATGAACATTCACATCAGTCAGTCCTAATTTGTATGTGAGTTTTCATACATATAATAGCATTCACGTACAAAATGTACATCCCTTACATATGTGTGCATAGTGTGTATGAAGGATGCACATTCATTCTGCTCATGGTATATGCCTCCTCGATGTATAAAAGCTCACATTAAGGTGAGGTCTAACTTCAATGTGAGTTTTCAATATTTATAAAAGCCATATATGAATTTTACAATTCGTACATGCACGCAATTTCCAATTCCGTATGGTATGCGGTGATTCCATCGAACACAAAGCAGTGAATGCAAAAGCCTTGAATGCAAAAGCTTTTTTAAATAGGTAAAGGTTTTATTTTTATTGTAATGGGTTTTAAAGGGTAAAAAACAGGGGTTTTGGAGGGGCCCTCACATTAAAAAAAAATGGAAAAAAAAGATTTCTTTTTCGAGGCTTTTGCATTCAATGCTTTTGCATTTGATGCTGTCACTATAAACCTTCCTTACACAGCTTATAAAGATACAAAAAGTGACATAAAAGTCACCCCTGATTTTGATGTGAGTTTACATGTGCAAAATGTACACCTCACATATCTACATGTATAGTTTGCATAAAAGAAGAACATTCATTAAGCACATGCGCAATATGCAGGTACAATTTAAAATGGAATCTTTCAGAATTGGGCAGTTTGATTTTCAAATGTTTTGGATAATGCACCAAATTCTTATAAGATATATCTGCATTCCAAAAGTCTTGAAAATGTAAGCAGAAACTTTGAGATATTTGGGACAAAATATTTGTTCATTTCCCTATGGAAACCCTCCATGTTAAAAGCTATTCAAATCGTGATTAAAAAAATATGTTTTGTAAACATGAAGCTGTCTATGAAATACCCTGAACTTTTCAATGTAAGGGCAGATGACACCACATCTTACTGTGTGAATTTTCCAAACTTTTCATGGAATGTTTAAGGTTTTCAAAATTGATTAAGAAACTTTATTTATTCCCATTTTTAACCATTCCAGGAATGGTTTCTTCTTCAAATAAAAGTATAGGAACGGTGAAACTTAATTTTAAAAAGTAAAGAAGCACCGCTCCCAACCGCTCCTGCTTACTTCGACCACTGCTTACTAGCCCCACTAGACCCACCACTCAGTGCAGCTGTTTGTGCTGGCTGGACCTGGCATCTCATGTCTATAATTGCTCCTATCTCCTAGGCATCCCCCGACAACCCTGGCATTTTCTTGCAGTCTTATGCTATGGAACTCTCACATGGCCAGTATCAGTGCATCAGTTTGTGGTTACTGTACCAGGCCTCTCCTGTCTTTCATTGCTCCTATCTCCTAGGCATGCCCCCCCCAAACCACTTCAGCAATTCCTTGAAATCTTATGCCATGGGACCCTCACATGGTCAGTATCAGTGCAGCTGTTTGTCCTGGCTGCACCCGACCTCTCATTTCTTTGATTGCTTCTATCTCCTAGGCATCTCCCCCCACCACCCTGGGAATTTTTTGCAGTCTAATACCCTGGGACCCTCACTTGGCCAGTATCAGTGCAGCTGTTTGTGCTGCTGCACCTGTCCTTATGTCTTCCATTGCTCCTATCTCCTAGATATCCCACCCCCACCACTCTGGAAATTGCTTGCAATCTTATGCGATGGCAACCTCACATGGCCAATATTAGTGCAGCTGTTTGTGCTGCTGCACCTGGCCTCACATGTCGTCCATTGCTTCTATCTCCTGGGGATCTTCCCCCTTAACTCTGGCAATTCCTTGCAGTCTTATGCTCTGCGACCATCAGACGGCCAGTTTCAGTGGGGTTGTTTGTGCTGCTGCCCCTGTCCTTATGTCTTCCATTACTCCTATCTCCTAGATATCCCCCCACAACTCTGGCAGTTCCTTGCAATCTTATGCCATGGGACCCTCACATGGCCAGTGTCAGTGCAGCTGCTTGTGCTGCTGCACCTGTCCTTATGTCTTCCATTGCTCCTATCTCCTGGGCATCTTCCCCCCTTAACTCTGGCAATTCCTTGCAGTCTAATGCCCTGGGACCCTCACTTGACCAGTATCAGTGAAGCTCTTTGTGCTGCTGCACCTGGCCTCATGTCTTCCATTGCTCCTATCTCCTAGGCATCTCCCCCGCCACTCTGGCAGTTCCTTGCAATCTTATGCCATGGGACCCTCACATGGCCAATGTCAGTGCAGCTGCTTGTGCTGCTGCACCTGTCCTTATGTCTTCCATTGCCTTTTTGATTTGATTCTATCATTGTAGTTCCTCTTTCTAGATTGCCCTTCTTACTTACCTGTTGGTGCTGCTCAATTTTAGTCTAACTTTATTTTTCCCTCCCTTTTTAAATTGCTGGAGTGCCATTTTGCTCTTACTTCATTTTGAGTTTAAACTTGTCCAGAATCTATTGGGAGTGGTGTGGTGTATTGGTAACATGATTTTTCAACTGTTTTTACTAAGTGAAATGTTTTATAACTGATGTCTAAATAAATATATATTCTTTTACTCAGAAACCTTGGGTCAGTGTTTGTTTGAATCATAGTAATTGCTGTCCTTTGTGTAACTATTGGTACTGCTCACTTGCTCTTGAGATAAGTCTGGCTGCTCAGCCATCACTACCACTTTACTGTGTAGTACAGGCTTGTACCAAAGGTGAATTTGTACTGCCACTTGTAGTCTTAATTGTGTGTGGTGTTCCCAGAGGGTACTGCATATAATTCTGCCTAACAACATCGCTCTGGCAATTCCTTGCAGTCTTATGCTATGCACCCCCCACATGGAGAGAATCAGTGCCTCTGTTTGTGCTGGCTGCACCTGGCCTCTCATGTCTTCTATTGCTCTGATCTCCTAGGCACCCCCCTCACCCCCCGACAACCCTGGCATTTTCTTGCAGTCTTATTCTATGGGACCCTCACATGGCCAGTATCAGTGCAGCTGTTTGTGATGGCTGCACCTAAACTCTCATGTCTTCCATTGCTTCTATTTTATAGGTGTCTCTCCCTCACGCCACTCTCGCAATTCCTTGCAGTCTTATGCCATGGGACCCTCACGTGGCCAGTATCAGAGCAAAACGTTCTTAAACCCCAACAAAGTCACCCAGATGACCCTGAAATTACAGAGGTATCCTCCTCCCGAACAGGTTCTGGGAACTGTCTCCATGAAAAGGGGGGCAGCAAAGAATCAGGGGAGACAGAGGATCCCCCAATTCCATGTTTGTCAGGATGCCAAATCGTTTTTACAGATTCCCGGACTCCAAGATCACACAGTGTCGGAGTTCAATATAAAAACAGTTAACTGCCAAGCTGGCACATAATGCACATTTTCTTTGCCCACTTGAGGAGAGAGAAGGAAGATCGTATGCTCCCGTGAAGGTACATGGTCAGTGTGCATTATCAGCGTTGGTGGATATTGGATTCGTTACTCCGGCTGTGTATGTCCCACGAAGGTGAAATTTGCTGTCGACCTTGACAAGGCCTGTCTGAAGAAGATAAGAACATTGTTGGCCTTGGATGACCTTTGGTGGGCACGAGTTCAGTTGCAGAAGTAAGAATTATGAAATGAAGGCAAGTCCAATGCGCAGATCCAAATAATGTGCTAAAAAGTCCAAGTTGGAGAACAAGTTCTTGTGCTTGTATGCAGGATTTATTGAGCATAAACAGCCGACACGTGTGTCAACCAATCCGGTCATTATCAAGGCTGTACATTAATAAAAAATGTATATCAACATGGCAATGCATAGAAAGCAAAGATATATACCATTGGTTCAAAGGAATTGCACAGTCACATGTATAACCAAAATAGCATCACATCCAAAGAAAAGGATAAAAGAAAAAAACAAAACCATACCAATGTGCAGTGGTTGGTTGATGCAGGTAAGGAAAATAGTAATGGTCCATGGACAAGGAGAAATACAAAAATATAATATATAAGAAGTCCAATTAGTGGTAATTCAATTGTCATAAGTAAATGCCAGAAAAAATCATCAAGGTCCATAGATGTGCATGCGGAATAGTGTGACATAGAGTGTATCCAAATGCACAATGATTGGTAAATGGTGATTCAGGATGATTACCTGAAAAGGGAATAATAAAGTCCTAAGTCAAACTAATGCTATTGATGGTGAATACTAAAATTGAAAGCTAATTACAGTGGAAGAACTTACCACCATAGGCAAACTTGCCAAGATTCTGTGACCAAAAAGATGTCTGATTTTTCAATTTTCAAAAATAATAATTCCCATAACGATGACATTACAAGAAAATACATAACATACATTGTTGGCATCATTGAAGCATTCTAAAATACACACCCCATCAAACAGCACAACATGGAAAGATGTTGAAATGTTAACAATGTAGAACTGTGAATGGTAAGTTTACGCCAATTTCAATGACCTAACTTCACAGAAGGTAATCACACAGAGCTGGGAGGCAACGCTTGCCACTGCCCTGTAGTGGCACCCGGGCAGTAAATATTAATTGCAAGTTGAGCACTGAATGACATGGCGACTGATACCCCCCTCAGTCTGATAGGCAGATGCTGTGTGGTGGTGTTACACTCTGCCACTTCTCTTCACTGGTGGTTCACCTAAGGGTTGTCCCGAGAAGAGTGCAGGTCAGAGTCAAATAGCTGTCAGGTCAGTGGATTGGTCTGAGCCCAATCCAAGTAATCACCCAGCAGCCCACTGTACAGATAGATTCATTAATGTGTTGCATGCTTTGCCCTGCAGCCTCCCTTAGAGTCACACACATTACCTGCCACTGTAAAAAGCAGTAGGATCTGTCACCCAAATCTGTAGGCAGTGGGATTGCTTAAAAAGCAGTAGCCTACTGCTTAAATCTGTAGGGTTGGCAAGTATGCATAGGTAAATTATTGATGAGTCAATTGATGGAAATGTCTAAGTGGAAAAAGAAGGAAGCATAAGGCACTGTTCCCGGTCGTATGTATCAGAAAAAATATGACGTCACGCGCAAAATGTGCGTGTGACGTCAAGCGCGCGACGCAACTCCGGGAGAAGACAGCGGCCATTTAATTTTTGGCCCACACCTCCTTCACTTCCCACAGATCGGGCGCACATAATAATTCTGATATGGGGATTGGACCCCTGAATTTTCAAGAGCATTTATGCTATTCAGGTACAACTTTATTTAGTTAACCTGTCATTATTATTTCTGATACATACGACCGGGAACAGTGCCTTATGCTTCCTTCTTTTCCACTTAGACATTTCCATCAATTGACTCATCAATGATTTACCTATGGTGGTAAGTTCTTCCACTGTAATTACCTTTCAATTTTAGTATTCACCATCAATAGCATTAGTTTGACTTAGGACTTTATTATTCCCTTTTCAGGTAATCATCCTGAATCACCATTTACCAATCATTGTGCATTTGGATACACTCTATGTCACACTATTCCGCATGCACATCTATGGACCTTGATGATTTTTTCTGGCATTTACTTATGACCATTGAATTACCACTAATTGGACTTTTTATATATTATATTTTTTTATTTCTCCTTGTCCATGGACCATTACTATTTTCCTTACCTGCATCAACCAACCACTGCACATTGGTATGGTTTTGTTTTTTTCTTTTATCCTTTTCTTTGGATGTGATGCTATTTTGGTTATACATGTGACTGTGCAATTCCTTTGAACCAATGGTATATATATTTGCTTTTTATGCACTGCCTTGTTGATATACATTTTTTATTAATGTATGGCCTCGATAACGACCGTATTGGTCGAAACACGTGTCGGCTGTTTATGCTCAATAAATCCTGCACACAACCACAAGAACTTGTTCTCCAACTTGGACCTTTTAGCACATTATTTGGATCTGCGCATTGGACTTGCCTTCATTTCATAGTTCTTGTTTCATGCATCCTGGTGCTATCTAGGGGGCACTAGTGGAAGGCTACCAACGCAGCAGAACCACACATTTTCGATAACTTTGGTATCAACTAGCCTACTGCTACCTTACGAACCTAAGTACTTTTCAGTTGCAGAAGTAAGTGTCGGGTTGTTAGGCAGAAACCTGTGTAGTTCCCTCTGGGACCACTGCAAAAAGTTTAAGACTACAGGTGTTTGGCAGTAAACCCACTTGGTAGCAGTCTTCACCACCCAGATTAACCTGGTAGCTGTGGCTGAGCAGTCAGAATTCTCTCAAGACGAGTTAGGCAGTATATGGAGTATACAAGATAGGGCAATTTACACAGTAGAACAAGCAGAAACGGATCAGAGCTTGGGTGCAAAAATATATAATTATTTATTTAACAACACATCTATGAAAAACACACTGGCACTAATATGGCAAACACCTTCAATCACAGTTACTATAAGTATATATCACTCCCATAACGATATTTCGACAAGTCTAGGTTCAAAGACACCACTTATTTGCAGACAGAGGTGAGTGCTTAACCTAGATGGCACTCTATTATTCGTTTAGAAAGGGAGAGAAAAAGGCAGGGTATGAAACCAACTCAGTACCAACACTTTTACGAAGCAAATGCAAGGCAAGCAAGGCAGGGTCTACTGTAGATCACAAAGTTCAGCGGCCAGGCCCACTCGGAGAGAGGCAAGGCGGTATGTCCCAAAAATACCACAGTGGAAATGCACTTCAAGTCTTTGTAGCAAAATGTCACAGCAAGGTTTGACCAGTTTTAGAACAAAAGTTAAGAAGGTCTGGAGGCGACCCAGTGGAAAGGTAAGGATTTAAGACACCTCACGCTATCCATTTTAAGGGAAGCCAGGCGGACACAGTACCTTGAAAGTGGAGAGACAGCTCCGGCGGGGGCAGTTGTTACTGGTGGTGGATGCAAGTCGGTACTTTGCCAGAAGAAGAGATGATCTCGTCGTAGAGGAAAGTTGAAGATCGTTGCACCACCAGGGATGAGACCAGCCACGGAGTGCTCAGTCACAAGGCACCACCTTTTGGTCGCGGTACAGTGGTTAGTGGCTATCCGGTTGCCGGGGTGCTCAGCACGGACAATTCGACCACTAGACATCCTGGAAGCGAAGAAAAAGCAAGGGACTGGTTGTTCCCACAAGTCAAGGGAAGAAGACTCTCCAGCAGGGAGATCTCCTCTGTCGTTGGGCTGAACCACTCCTGAAGGTAATTGTTTTATAGCCTTTTAAAAGATTGTAATGTTGATTCTTGATTATTGTCCGTATCTTTCAATGATGTCTGTCCACTGCTTTTTCTCAATAGATGATATGTGGCCCAGCGGTAGTTGCGATGGATGAAGCAAGGCCAAATGGGAAGAGAATGAAGTCCACGATGCTCTGGCAAAAGGTGAGTGTTGGTTTAAGGTTAAGCGCAAGGATTTGTCAAAGCGCGACCTTAAACGTAATGTCTAGCGAACTCTAACCTTGTCTTTATCTTTTTCTCTTGCAGGAACCATCTGTCACGACGTCGGGTTGGAGCGCTGCTTTCCGGAGATCTGGTGATGGAAGATGAATACCAGAGTCCTTGATGATGCATGCCGAAGGAAGCAGATTCCAAGGTAAGTGCTGTGGCTGTTAGCTGAAAACAAGGTAAGATACGCTCAGGTGGGTAGCTGGAAACAGGTAAGAGGCGCTCAGGCTGGTAGCTGGAACCTGGTAAAATGCGCTTCAGGTGGCGGTGAGTGTTACGCTGCAATAGCAGAATATCGCGAAGCGTGTGCATGAAGACTGAGCAGGCTTATATAGCCTGGCTCTGGCCACGCCCATTAGCCTTGACTCATCGGCCCCACCCTGCCACTCCTAAAGGATGCTTATACGTGCAGTCTCTCTCTCCCCAGCAGCCACGCCCGACCCAATGCACGGGGGGGCATCTGCAGGGAAAAACAAGTACTTGCACCAAATAAAAATGTGCTAATGCACATTTATTTATGAGCCTGGCGCCCAAGGAGCCAGGACTGAGTAAAACTTGCCCTCCATGTCGTATTGTCCTCAAGGGACAATAAAAGGTTGCGTTGCCCCTTGCTCTCGTGCCCTGATGGTGCAGGGTCTCGGGTTCTGGGCCCAAGGCCATGACAGCATTCAGAACGTGCAAGTGCAGAGAGAGAAGAGGGGAAGAGTGAGTGTGGGGTAAGTGCTAGAATGTCCATGCTCGTGGGTGAGCAGCAGATGTAAGTGCCCGGTAAATAAGTGCTAGGAAGTGTTGAGCTGCAATAAGTAGGTGCAGGCCTACAGTAGTGTAGGCCAGTGGGTGCCCAGGCAAGTGCTGTGTGTAGGCAGTGGCTGAGGCGATTGGGTGTGGGAGGCAAGGACCCCAAAGGACACATAAGGGCCCTGGTCACCAATCACAGCGACTGTGAGATTAGCAGAGGAGGGAAGAAGGGAAGGAGGAGGTGAAAAGGAAAGTCTTGAGGAGCTTCCGGAATTTGAGGAGGTCCGGATCAAGACAAAGAGGAAGGGGGCAAGTGTTCCATAAGAGGGTATCAGCTGAAGACAGAGATTGGCCTCTGGCCCTCTGATTAGCAAAATGCTTAACACACACAGGGTTGGTACCAGAGGAATGTAGAGGTCTAGCGGGAAAGTATTTAGTAAAAGCAAGTTGCAGATAGCGTGGTCTCCGGCTCCAGACAACCTTGTGCATGATGCAGAGGGATTTGAATTGAATTTGTGCAGTAACTGGGAGCCTGTTAAGAGTTTTTAGGGCATAAGAGATGCAGTCCCTGGGCTTGAGGCCAAGGATAAGTCTAGCTGCCCTATTCAGGATAAGCTAGACGGGTCATAGAGAGGAAGAGGGTAGATTCAATCGAAGGCTATTCCAGTAGTCATGCCTAGAGAGAGCCAAGGACTTGGGTAACATTGAGCTCCTTGGGGGAAGTGAGAAAAGGGAGAATTCCTTTGAAAGTGGGACGTCTTGCCAATGTCCTGAATGTGAGGGTGGAAGCAGAGAGAGAGGAGTTAAAGGGGACTCCAAGGTGTCTGGCTTCAGATGAAGGAGAAGGGGGAGAGCCCATAGAAGATGGCCAGAGTGAGGGATCATAAGCCTACTCAGGCCAGCTTCAACACTCTTGCAAAAAATGTCCTGATTTACCACAAGTCAACATGGACTTGGGCCCACAATCCTCAGCCTCATTCCTCCAAATCCACCTCCTCTACCACTCTGGAATCCTCTGCTTCCTCTCGAATATCCTCCCATGTCCCTTCTACTGTCTGGGTACCCTTGGTAGCCCTCCGTCCATTCCGGTGCTTGTCTCCTATCTTGCTGCCCCTCAGGGGAGCTGGTAATCAGCGCCTATTTAACTTTGCCAATGTTTTCTCTGCTAACTTCACTTCAGCTCTCTGTGCCTGCTCAGCTACTTCATTTTCCTTCTCTTGTCGCCGCCTACAGTGATGCACTATTATTGCCTGTATATATGCCCATCCCTTTGCTTCATTCCCTACAGCCTTGTAGAATCATTTTGTACATCCTTGGGGAGTCCCTTCCGTAACATGTGATGAAATATTGAAATGTTTTTGTCCCATGGTTGCCCTGTCTCTGCCATTTCTTCAATCTGGTTTATGTATAGTGCAGGGTCTCCACTACTCGCATTTTTAATCATGCATATGGTAGAGCGGGGCATGGACCGCCAGAACCTTGCATCCCACCACACAAATTGACAGATATTTATGTCAGCTTGACAATGTCAGGCTGATGCCAATGCTTTGGATTCCTATGGAATCCACCTGGTTTTTAAACCAACGGAACGCAGGTAGATGTTATAGGAATCCATTATAAACATTGCTTGTAATGTAATAGCAAGGAAATATCGAGGCTGAGTACCACAAAAGGAAATACACCAAACACGGGCTTTGAAGATTCACAGATCTTTTAATCTACTGTACAGTTACAAAGAAACAGAAATACAGATAGCTATCTGGCTCTCAATACATCACAATGAGTACCAGCCCATCAGAGTGATGAGTGAGAGTGCTGGACATCTAGACATTCGGCTTATTTATACATTTCAGTAATAGTGCTGGACATCTAGACATTCGGCTTATTTATACATTTCAGTAATAGTGTCCAGCCCCTCTACAGGTTAATAATCTGTGGTCTAGAGTTCGTGCCGAGTTCACTTATGGCTCATACAATAATATGCACATGGATTACATAGGTTTGTATTTCCAACAAGTCACAATGGCAAAGTGTATTCCTGGATTTAGCAGTGAGCCTGAGCACATATCCCTTCACAATGCAGTTCTGCCAGTGTCCACGCTCGACATTTACACAGTATTGTCCTCGATGTATATTCGTGGATGAGGCTTGTTAGTGCAGGTAATCCTCAGGCAACAAGTCATTCTCGGGGCAAGGTCTCTTTACCTAGTCTAAACAGTTGGCCCCCAGACTGTCTAACCATTAACAAGATTCAAAGGTCGGGAAGGCTTGGTTACAAGTTAGAAACACAGTCCACCATTTTAGAACAGAGAATCACATATGAACAGAAATCAAAATGGCGGATGAACCTAAAATGGCAGCAAAGTCGAACTAAAATCGGAACTTTGCAACGCGGTTTTCTTCGCAGAGTGACTAGGCTTAGGCCAATATATATCAGAAGGAGGCACAATATGATTTCCCGTTTAACAAACCCTACTTTGGCCTTAGCCAAGCGCTAAACTACTGTTAGACACTTTACGAGTAACTCCACATCTCAATGTCCATACAACCTGAATCACAATCATCAGAGATATCAATCGCCATAAGGTCTGTAACAGAAATTTCCTTCAACAGAAATGAATTGGTCATTCTTTCTGGTGCGCGTACCTTTTGTCCCAATGTTCCCATAGTCTGTGCACAACATCCCCCTAGCACTGAACATATGGCAGGAAGACATTGTATACAGCAACAGCAGAACAACAGAATACCCAGAATAGTCAATAAGACTGAAAGTAGCTTCCATCCCCAAGATTGTAAGAAGTCCCAGAACCAAGCGCTTAGATCCCAATTTCCCTCGGGAACGTGCACTTCTGAACTGAGGATGTGCAGATTTTGTATAGCCTTAAAGATGTTTGGGGAGGAATCCGGTACGAAAACGCAACAAGCAGACCTCACTAAATTACATACTCAACCACGCTCAGCCAGGATGACGTCTAATGCCATCCGGTTCTGAAGGGCCACTAACCTTATCGCTTTCTGTTCTCATGTTACAGAGTATGTCAGTGGTCCAGTTGATGGTTCTCTCCAGTACTCTTGCTAGTCTTCTGATATCCTCAGAGTTTAGTATTTGCCCCCAAATCGCCATTCTCGTCCCGCCTTGGACAAGCCTGGGAGATTTCTATGGTACTTGATATGAATACCCCTGGTAACAAAATTCCTAAATAACAGTTTCCCTGCCAATCCCTAGGTAACCATGGGAAAGCTTCATTACCGCAAACAAAGTAAACAGGTTCGCCTACATACAAAGGTCTGTCCTCACTGGTCAAGTTCGCAACATTGGTGCAACCCCTTGAAATCACACATTGACTGAGTACCATTCCTCTGTATGCAGAAAGAAACTGAGTCGGGACTATGGTTAACAGTGTAGGAAGATGGCGTGGCATCCCTATTGCCTATAGGAGCCATCTTGAAAGAGATCAGAAATTGAAAAGGTCGACACAGTCTTTCAGAAGGCCTAATGGAAGCAACATTAAGCTTGCTTCTATTTGTGAAAAGTGAGCATCCCAGGGGCTTTAAAACGCGTTTTTCAAATTCATTCAAATTCGTTCCATCAAAGTTCTCCAAGATGCTATCATTCCATCAGCCAAAGAATAGTGCCCTTAGAGAAGCATAACATGCAATAGTTAGAGGCAAAGGATGAATATACCAGCCCAACCCTTTGTCTCCATGTTGCGGTAAATGAGAGCAGACCCAGCAATTAGACCTGTTCAAAATGGCATGTGTTGCATTCATTATAAGCAGTAGTGTGTTATTGTGGTAACTCTGTCTGTGTTGAGAGTCTCTAGGAGATAGAGTGTGCAGAGGCACGAAAGGTGTAGATACAGTGGGTACATTTTCAGTGGGCAAAAGTATTTCAAACGGACGTATTTCTTCCATGTACCAAAATCCCAAAGCAATTAGTATTGTTAAACCGGTTAGCATGTTTAAAAGAAAACAAAACGTTCTAAAAGACCACATATTCGATCGTCCATTGTTTTTACTGGCCACATAGTCACTTATTTGTTCCGTATGGGTAGAGGCGATAGCAGGCATTGTTCCTTCGAAACGGAAAGCTCTGGAGTTCATTTGTTGGCGATCTCCTGATCGTGCGTTTTCTTAGTCCTTCCCTATCCCTGCCCAACAACTTTCCTTTGTATGCAAAAGACAGGGCAAAAGACAAGCCCTATGGTGATTTTCCTGGTGGCACAGCCGAACCGTGCAGTAAGTCTAGCTCCGTGGATGCAGATTGTACCTTGTGACTCCTGGTACGGTGTGATCTGCAAACAACGTGTCATTGCTTCCTGATGGAAGTAGTGAATTCACAACAGAACCTAACAGTGGTGAAAAAGGATTTGTAGGAGTGTGTGGAGATGAAGCGGCTGTTTCCCCAGGCCCCACAGGCTCAGGGAGTGTCTCCGAAACACTCTCAGTACTGCTCAATGCTGAGTGATCGTTGGGAGCAGAGCAGGTAAGATTTTCCGTATCTTCAGTATCGTGTGGCAAAGGGAAGGGAATCCTCTTGACATGCGACGCATGTATTCAGTGCCTCTTGCCTTCCACCCGAACCGCCGTCTGTGCGGCCAGGAGGACCTGGTGTGGCCTCTTCACCTGGGGTGCGAGACAGGATGCTCGTTCAAACGCTTTCAGGAGCACCCACTACCCAGTTCGGATACTGTGACCTGGCCCCTCGTACTTTACCGGAAGGGCTTCTCGCACCTGTTGGTAAATCAAATACAGATTTTTAGTTAACAGGTCACAGTAGTCAGAAAGAAGTACATGTTCAATATCCCTCAGGGCCCGGGGCTTTGGGACGTTCTAAATGTTAGCTGGCCTACCCATGACCACCTCGTATGGGGAGAGCCCAGTGTTAGTCTGTGGGGTGGTGCGCATTGACAATAACACTATCGGTAAGGCCATTTCAATTTTGTGCCGGCACACGTCTTAGCGAGTTTGTTTTTCAAAATTCCATTGTGTCTCTACCAATCCAGCACTCTGTGCATGTCTAGCCGAATGGAACCGTTTATCGATCTGTAATCCTGCGCATATCTGCAGAATTACAGCAAAGATAAAATGTGGACCATTGTCCGACCAGATGACCCTTGGAAAACCAAACCTAGGAAAATATTCCTTAAGCATGTTTTTCGCCGTTGTCATTGCTGTAGCGTCTTTCATAGGAAAGGCTTCAACCTATTTACTAAAGGCGCAAATAACAACCAAAACAAACTTAAAATTGTTACAATGCTCCATTTCAATAAAGTCAAGTGGATGATTTCAAAGGGGACGGAAGGTGGACCAAAACTACCCCTTGGTGTCGATGTGCCCTTTCCCATATTGTAGACAGATCATGCAACTTTGGACAAAACGCTCAGCTGTTTTTGAGATTTTATCGTTCACCCAGACATTTTCTAACATTTTACAAATCTTCCTTGCACAGATGTGGGTGGGCCCATGAGCCATTGCGACCATCATAGTAATGTACGCATCTGGCAGCAACCATTTTCCCTCTAACTTATCCACCCAACACCCATCATCATCCAACCTCGCCAACCCTCGGCCCATTGCTTATTTTCTTCTAAAGTGACATCGGCTTAGATATTCTTTACAGATTCAATACCTTCATCTATGGTACAAACATTTGTGGCTTCCCTTGTAGTGTACATATCTGAATAGAGATCAGTGGCAGTTTGTTTGGCTATCTGGTCAGCGAAAGCGTTCCCTTTTCCTACATCATTTATGATTTTCTGATGCGCTGTGCATTTCATGAATACTAACTGAGTGGGAAGTGCAAGCGCTGAAAGTAACCGCACTATCAAGGAGCCATATTGGATCTTCGTTCCATGTGAGATCAAGAAACCTCGTTCTACCCAATGTCTACCGAAGTTGTGAACTACCCCAAAAGTATACTGATTATCAGTATATATGTTTACTCTAAGCCCTTCGGAAAGTTCACAAGCTCGAGTCAATGCAATAATCTCTGCAGCATGCGCGGAGTTATTCGAAATTCTTTTGGTTTCCACAATCGTGCTTAGTGTGGTGATGGCATAAGCAGCCGGGGATGTGCCATCCAGAAGTTTGAAACAGGAGCCATCGCAAAACAGCTCCCCTTGTGGGTCGTTTAAAGGTGTATCTTTCAGATCGATCCTGCGTTTAGTCTCTTGTTCTGTGGTGTAAAGGCAGTCATGTGACATTTTGTCACTGCAAGCGGTACCTTGCGGGAAAGGTAATAGTTCAGCTGGATTCAATACACAACACCTCTTTATTTGAATATGCGGTGCAAACAAGATCAGTTCATATCTCGTTAATCGCGCGGAGGTGAGGTGTTGTGTTTGTGTTCTATTTAATAGAACATCTACAGAGTGAGGTACCAACAAGGTTAAAGCATGGCCTAGGACCATACCCTCGCTCTGCTTTACAGACGCAGCAGCAGCGAGAGCTCTCAAACATCTTGGCAAAGCGCATGCAACAGGATCAAGGGCGGAAGAAAAGTAACCGCACGGGTTATTCTTCCCTTCATGTTCCTGCGTTGTTACAGCCAAAGCACATCCATCACGTTCATGCACATACAACTCGAAGGACTTTTCATAATTTGGTGTGCCCAAAACTGGTGCTGAACACAGTGCAGTCTTGAGCAGATCAAACGCTTTCTGGTGTTCCAAGTTCCACAGCAATGGCAAAGAAATGCCCTTCTTTGTCAAAGCCAACATTGGCTTAATCACTAGTGAGAAGTTGGGGATCCACTGCCTACAGTAAGAAGCCATTCCTATCAGGGCTCTGACTTCCTTCTGTGTATTTGGGACAGACATGCTAGAAATGGTTTTAATTTGTTCAGGCGTCAACCTTCTTCCCTCCTTTGACAGGAGATCCTGCCCTGTCGACAATATTGAAACTTTTTGAGTGAAGCTTTATGTCCATGTTTTGCTAGGTGAATAAGCAACAACACGGTGCCCTCCTTACAGGCACTTTCTGAATCAGCAGCTAAAAGAAGATCATCTACGTATTGAAGCAATGTACAGGGGGTAGGCAACTCTAGTGTATCAAGCTGCTCTTTCAAAGCCCTACTACAGATGCTCGGACTCTCTGTGTCCCCTTGCGGTGCACGGGTGGAATGTAAACGAGCGTCCGCCTAGGGTGAACGTGAACGGGTATCTGCTATCCTTGTGCATAGGAATGCTAAAGAAAGCATTCTTAAGATCTACGACACTAAAATGAGTAGCAGAAGCTGGGATCATAGTTAATATTGTTGTTACATCAGGCACAATAGGAAATTGTGGAGCAACAATCTTATTGATAGCACGTAAGTCAATGATAAAACGAAAGGAATTGCGTTATCTCCTTTCTTATACACAGGCAAAATCGCACTATTGCACAAACTACCTGCAATTTCTTCAATTACCCCACGGTGGACAAAATCGGAAACTATACACTTCAAAGCATGCTCGCCATCAACCGAAATCTTATACTGTGGGATACGTGGCAACTTTATTCCTTGTTTCAAAATGATTTTAACGAGCTCAATTTGTAGAACACCAACATTATTGTCATCAATCGCCATAAACACTCCGGAACATCACTAAATTCCGGCGGTAAAGGTCTAGTCAGGAACTGAGAGGCAGAAAGTTGTTGTGGTGAAATCGTCAAACGCACTCCATCCGAAGAACAATGAATTACCACATTTAATTCCTTCAACAGATTCAACCCCAACAAATTCTCTCCACAGTTCGTTGTCAAAAGAAACGGACAGTAATCCGTGAATGGACCCAGTGTAATCGGTACCGGTGAAGAAACCGGACTAACCACTGGTGTACCAGAAAACCCTACAGAAACATTGGTTTGCCCTGACAGTGGAATGTTTGGAACCCCTGAATGGTCATTGGAACACTTCTGCGCTCCTGTATCTATCAAGAATAGATGTTTCCTATTTCCCACTATCATTTCAAAGTAGGGACCTTTCTGATTAACGGGAATAGGCGTTGGTTCCAAACCCTGCTTCGGCCAATCCTAGCGAAACAGTATGTCATCAAAAGGAAGGTCTTCAGAGAGATATGCAGTAGAAGGATGATCAAAAATGTTTCTATTATCCACACTTGGTGACTGATTGTCTTGTGAAAAAGGCTGTGAATTCTGAGAAAACTGGCTTCTACTGGGACCCCCTGTCCCAGGGCGGCCTCCGGATCGTCTACCCATGATACCAAATGTGTTATTCGACCTCTGCTGGAGGATCGGGCATTGTGCTCGCCAATGACCCTCTTGTCTGCAATAAGCACATTGGTTCGCATTTACAGGACCCAGCGGCGCATTACTCTGTGGAACATACTGTCCCCTAAACTGTGTACTACCCCCCCTAGGGCCTCAATAAAACTTTAGTTTTTAAGTTTCCCTTTTTCTTTTCAATCCTTTCCGTCTCATTATTGACTCGGTTTTCATAACACTGAGCCATATGCAACACTTCATACTGAGACTTTGCTTGCCAAGCACTCTCAGAAGTCATAATTTGCGACTGGCTGTCAGGTAACAATCCACGCACAAATTTGTCTACAAATAGTCGTTTTCCAGACGCTGTGCTCAAATCTTGTCCACTGAAGTCTGAAAACACTTGTTCAAACCGATTAAACAATTCGGTAGCACCCTCAGACTTTCCTTGGATACAAGCAGTAAGTTTCTCCCAGACAATCCTTCTTTCAGGAATTAAGGCTTTCAATTTTGTCACTTTTCTATCAGGCAAAGTCAGTATTACCTGTGGTGGTCTCTCACCAGCTGGTCTTTCGCTATCTTGTCTAGCCATATTATCCCATGTGTCCCCTAGCCCTTGTATATCATCTACTGTCCTAATCTGTTTCCACAAATCAATGGGTAGGATCACAGGAAATAACAAATCTATATTTTATTTATTTATTTATTTATATTTATATAGCGCGCAAGCAGCCCTGGGGCATTGAGGCGCTGTTACTTGCAATAACTTAGTTACATGGTACACATGATAGCGATTGTTGACACATTATGAATACTACAGGAAACCATACTGTTGCTACAAATATTGCATTTGGTCATATATTACAACATATATGATAAGTATTCGTGCTGATGTGTCGGTCCTTATGTGAAGAGGGTAGTTTTGAGTGTTTTGCGGAAGGTGGTGAGGGAGTCCTCGCCACGGATAGTGGGAGGTAGGGCATTCCAGTGGGTGGGCGCGAGATAGGGGAAGCTGGATCCACCCGCTTTTACTCTTTTTACTAGTGGCACAGAGAGCATGTTGGTGTAAGGGGATCTGATTGGCATGGTAGTGGAGACAGGGTGGATCCTTTGAGAAAGGTATGCAGGAGCAGTGAAGTGAATGCACTTGTGGGTCAGTGTCAGGGCTTTGAATACGATCCTTTCCTTTATTGGGAGCCAGTGGGCTAGTTTTCTGGCTTCAGAGATGTGTTCTCTTTTAGCAATGCCTTGGGCTGCCCGGAGAGCATTGTTCTGTATTACTTGTAGTCTCTCTAAGTTTTTGTTGGAGGTTCCTAGAAAGAGTACATTGCAGTAGTCTAGCCTGGAGCCGGTGATGGCTCTGGCTATGTTGGTGCAGTTCTCTTTGGATAGAAAGGGCCTGATTGCGTTGATAAGTTTAGCATGATATGCAGCTGCGGATGCTATTGCGTTGACTTGTCTATCCATGGATAGGCTGGAGTCCAGGTAGACTCCCAGAGTTTTGACAGAATCGGAGACCGGGATTTTAATGGAGTCAATGGTGAAGTGGCTGAATTGGGCATCTAGGTTTTTTAGCGTGTCGGGGGAACCTACCAGGAGGAGTTCCGTCTTGTCAGAGTTGAGGCATAGTCCGTTGTCAGCCATCCAGGCTTGGATGGTGTTGTAGAGGTTGTTGAGGGTCAGGGAGTCGGTGTCATAGTTACCTGTGAGAGTGAGGAGGATCTTGGAGTCGTCGGCGTATTTGGTGTATGAGATGCCCATAGCGTCGAGGATGAGGAAGAGGGGTCGTGTGAAGATGTTGTACAGGGTGGGGGAGAGACAGGAGCCTTGGGGTACACCACAAAGTATAGTAGTTGGTGATGCGGCGGCTAGGTCAGAGAATACTTGCATGGTTCTGTCTTGTAAGAAGGAGGTGATCCAAGCTGTGGCCTCTGGGGAGAATTTGGCGGTGGAGGAAAGGTGGTGGCATAGGACGCCATGATCCACGAGGTCGAAGGCCGCAAATAGGTCAAGGAGTAGGAGAAGTGCTGGTTTACCCATGTCTCTAGCATCATCCATTTGGTTTTTCAAGTCAAGTAGGGCGGTTTCGGTCCCGTGTCTGGGGCGGAAGCCAGATTGGCGGAGTCCAAGGAGTTTGTTCTCTTCAATGAAGTGCGGGACCTGCAAGTAGGCTGCTTTGTACAATATTTTGAGGAGGAATGGGACAGTGGTGATAGGTCTGTAGTTGTTGGGGGAGGTGGGATCGAGAGTTGGTTTTTTCAAAAGAGGGTGGACCCAAGCTTCCTTGAGCCTTGAGGGAGGTTGGGACTTTCCCTGTGGTAAAGGAGGCATTCACAAAGGCTGTAAGGAAGGGAGCTAGCGCTTCCGTGCAGTCTTTGATAATGGAGGCTGGGCATGCATCACCTTTGCAGTTAGAGGGCTTGATGTTCCTCATAATGTTGATGATGTCTTTTTCTTGAATGGGTTTGAAGGAGAAGGGTAGGGGGGCATCCGGGGCAGGTGGTGGGATAGGGATATGCATATTGGGTAGGGCTTGTTTAGTGGCTAGTATTTTGCTTTTGAGGAGGCTTAATTTGGTTTGCATGGCCGTTTGTATTTTGTCACACCAGTCTTTGTCTTTGGTGAAATTCTGGGGGGGGGAGTGGGTGTCTCGAGCTCTCTGAAAATGGCGAAGATTTCTTTGGTGCTAGATTGGGCTTTCGAGATTCTGGATTCAAAGGATTTGGCCTTTGCTTGGGTGATTGCCTTTTTGTATTTGGTGGATAGGGCTTTAAAGATCATCTTGTCTTTTTCAGAGTGGGGCGTTTGCCACTGTGTGAGTGCGGCTTTTTTCTCGTTGCGGAGTGTGAGGAGCTCAGGGGTGAACCAAGAGTTGGAATGGGTAGTGGGTTTGGATTTGCGGGGTTTGAGAGGGGCAATGGAGTTGATAGCTGCTTTGATGACAGTATCATAGGTTGTTGCGAGTGTTTCTGGGTCTGATAAAAAAGGTGGTCTGAAGGCTGGGCCTTGGAGGAAGGGCAGTAGCCTTTCCTTAGTGAGCTGGCGGGAGCTTCTGGTGAGGCAAGGTGGGAGCGGTTGAGGCAAGGGGGCAGAAGGGGAGCTAGTGGTGAGGATGCTAAAGGTGATGATGTGGTGGTCAGACCACGGGGTGGGATTGTTACCTGTGATGATGAGTGGGCAGTTATGCTGTGCTATCCAGTCGAGCGTTCTGCCCTGAGTGTGAGTAGGGCTAAGGATGGTGTTCTTGTAGCCTAGAGCATTGAGGGCAGAGTCAAGGGATTTGGCTGCTACGTCCTTACTATCCCGGAGCCCTAGATTGACATCCCCGAGGAGAATGGCTTTAGACTGTTTTTTGAGGTTGTCAGAGAGGAGGTGGATGAGAGAGGCTTGGAAGTCTCCTGTTGGACCTGGAGGGCGGTAGATGGTGTGCACAGTAATGGTGCAATGGGGAGAGAGGGTTATTTTAACTTGGAGGTAGTCGCTGTTGTTGTTGGTCAGGGATTTCTCTATCTTTCTGATAGAGAGCGAGTCTCTGGCAATAATTGCTACACCTCCACCTTTGGAGAGGCGGTCTTGTCTAGTTATGGAATAGCCAGGGGGTAGGGCGAGGGATAGTGCCGGGCCGGAGGCCTCATGTAGCCATGTTTCTGAGATCATGAGTAGATCTAGGTTGTGGGAGGTTAGTAGGTCGTGTATGTCTAGGGCGTGGGCATTGATGGACCTAGCGTTAATCATGGCGCATTTCATGTGGGGTTCAGTAGTGCCTGAGAGGGGGTTCATGATGAGAGAGGGTTTGGTGGAGGGGGCGTTGAGCTCTGGATGTTAGGGGAGATGCACAACCCAGATTTTATACTGGGGGTCACATTTTCAGAAGTGGTGGACACATGTGGTATAGCATTTGGTACACTAGCATTCAAAATGGTGGTAGAAGTATTGCAAATCACAGATTTTACACTGGGGGTCACATTTTCAGAGGTGGTGGACACATGTGGTATAGCATTTGGCACACTAGCATTCAAAATGGTGGTAGAAGAATTGCAAATCACAGATTTTACACTGGGGGTCACATTTTCAGAGGTGGTGGACACATGTGGTATAGCATTTGGCACACTAGCATTCAAAATGGTGGTAGAAGAATTGCTAATCACAGATTTTACACTGGGGGTCACATTTTCAGAGGTGGTGGACACATGTGGTATAGTATTTGGCACACTAGCATTCAAAATGGTGGTAGAAGAATTGCTAATCACAGATTTTAAACTGGGGGTCACATTTTCAGCTTTGGTGGACACATTTGTAATCACATTGGTTATGGAGGCGGTATAATTATACGAAAAGTTAAGTACTTTGTTGGTGGCTGTGTTGGTAGTACTTGAGGTGGATGCAGGCTTTGAGGTTTTGCGGGGGTGCCTGGCCTTATCAGCGAGTGAGGAGGGTTGTACAGTGCGTGAGCATAGCCGCGTATTACGGCTGCTCGTGGGAATGGGCTGTGAGCTGAAGGCGGCTTTCAAAGTACGGGCGCGCAACCTGAAGCGCCTTGAGGTGGTGCAGGGGTTGGAGAGAAGCTTGCAAGGGTAGAGCTTCTTACCTTCTGGGTGCGGCATAGGTTTCGGGCAGACGAGCAGCGAAGAGCTGCAAAGAGCACAGGAGGCCTTTTCTCCTGGCCTTCTCTCGTCGGCTTCGCCTCTCGGCCCTCTCCCCCTCCATTTAAAGCAGGAGGGGAGGGGTGGGCAGGCGGACACAGCAAATGGGAGCCTGGGCCTGCGGCGGTGAACTGCGTGGCAGCAGTTGTTGATGTCGAGGTCTCCATGGCAACGGCATCCATTTTGTGGCTCCTCCAGGCGGCAGGGATTTCCTCGGAACACATGGTTGTTCCGAAGGAAAGGAGAACAGCTGATGAGGCATCCAGCTGGCGTGTGGGGAAGCGTGCTCGCAGCGGAGCTGCAAAGAGCACAGGAGGCCTTTTCTCCTTGCCTTATCTCGTCGGCTTCGCCTCTCGGCCCTCTCCCCCTCCATTTAAAGCAGGAGGGGAGGGGAGGGGCGGGCAGGCGGACACAGCAAATGGGAGCCTGGGCCTGCGGCAGTGAACTGCGCGGCAGCAGTTGTTGATGTCGAGGTCTCCATGGCAACGGCATCCATTTTGTGGCTCCTCCAGGCGGCAGGGATTTCCTCGGAACACACGGTTGTTCCGAAGGAAAGGAGAACAGCTGATGAGGCATCCAGCTGGCGTGTGGGGAAGAGTAAATACTGACGCCTGCAAGACAGATTCTATCTCTTTATAGAACCCTGTCGGATTCTTTCTAATATTTGGGATAGATTGTCTGATGGTGTTCACTTCCTGTCTTGAAAACGGGACGTGAACAAACTGTGATACATAATGTGCAGGAATGTCATAGGCAGCTATACATGCTGCAGCATTAGCTGGAACCTCAACTTTTGGGACAGATGTCGGAGGAACCTCTCTCTTAGGCAACTGAGAGATAGGACACTCCGAACGCTTACTGAGCAACATAGCTAAATCGAGTGCTAAAGCATCTGAAGGAATGTCAGACGAAAAAGCTCTCTTATAAATATTCAATAATTCTGAGGGACACAAATCTTTCTTTTTATACATTCATCCTGCAGGTATTCTACCATAACCTGTATCACTTTCCTCTGCATTTCTGACGTATACTGACTATACGTGTCATATACTTCTATGGGAGATATCGACATGTCTGAAATCCATCTAATCACATCTTTTGTGAAAATGTGTGTTTCCTCACTCATCGACTTACAAAGAGGAAGGAACCGTTTCTGTACAAAAATAGCGCTCAAACTATCACCATCAACTTCTTCATCCCGTAACCTTTCTAACTCCCTTCTATACTCAAAAACCCTTTTGACGTGCTCATATACTTTCTCTGCAGTATCTCTTGAATATGCTA
Organism: Ambystoma mexicanum; assembly: GCF_040938575.1. NCBI lineage: Eukaryota > Metazoa > Chordata > Amphibia > Caudata > Ambystomatidae > Ambystoma > Ambystoma mexicanum. Next base: position 35,658,144 of record NC_090935.1, on the reverse strand, counting down.
AAACATTCAGATCCCTCAACCCTTGTGGGAGACCTACATCATTCAGCCTGTTCCACATTACAGCTAAGTGAATTCCAAGTCCTTCAATAAAAACATTTTTCTCAGGAAAACTTTCTAGATTAGAGAGTGTGGCAAAAACATCAGATTGTTCACCCTTCTCCATGCACTGTCTAGCCCATGCGGTCAAATCATGCTTTCTCTCTTTAGACACAGTGTTGAGAGTCACAATCTTTGATTCAGCTCCCTTATCAACTACAAGCGGAACAGAACCACTTGGAAGAGAAAGAGTAGTAGAATCTTGTACAATCGGTACAAAGGTACTATCACTGGTGCAGAAGACAAATCTACTAAACCCGTAACAGTAGGCAAAGGCAGAGGTACAGGTGGAGGAGCAACGATAGGAGGAGGAACGAAAACCGGAGGAAGAGGAGTAATAGGAGGAACGATAGGAAAATCAGGAACTACCACGGGAGGAGGAACAACAGCAGGAAGAGGTAAAGCAACAGGAATATGAACATACGGAGGTGGCGCAGTGGTACCAGGACTTCGTTCATTTAGAAGCTTGTCAATTAATTAATCAGACACATGAAAATCCTTAGACAGATATATTTTCTGAATACCAAGTTGAAAAGCCCTATCCATATTTCTAACTGACTTTGACTGTTTATTTATTTATTTATTTATTTATTCATTCAAATTTGTTAAGCACACAGCAGCCCATGGGCATTGTGGCGCTGGTTACAGTGGATATTCATATCTTAGTTACAGTAGTCATGTAAATACATAAAGCATGAGATTACTTTGATCATATAATAACGCTTTTTCAGCGTCGGACATGTGTCGGCGCGCATGTTTCTCTCTACTTTTAAGTTGCTGCATAGCTTCTTTCTTCCAATTTTGTAATACATCAAATGCTGCAGGTCTAGCTTTTTTCTTTAACAATATAGACTCTAGATTCTATACGAGGAATTTTAAAACTACCATTGGTTGGCCACTGAAGCTCGGAAGCATGTCTAGTTTGTCTGTGCCAAATATCATTAAACACTACACTACCAATGCCATGCTTACAGTACATAGTACATGCCGGCGACCCCTCCTGTGGCGCCGGATGGCTGAATTCCAAAGATTGTCTGTCTCTGCGGAATAATGCCCTGAAGCAGGCAGACAATTTCTCAGGCATGTCAGATTTCTGGTGTTACCTGGTCAGTAATTGTGCTCGCGAGTACAATGCGCCAAAATCAAATTATCAGGATACTTAAGAATCAGGTAATGACTCACCTGATCAAAGAACTAAAGGAGGTCCGATCGGATTACTAAGGACAAATAAGGACCCTCGTGGTTGCTGATTTCGGCAAAACTGCCCGGCTCGATATATGGAACCTCGTCAAGATGCCATCTCGGACTGCGGGCTCACCGTCCAGGGATCGAGTCGTGCAGTACTGTTGAGGTATCGTGTCTCATCCAAGAAGGGGCCCTCTTTCTCACCGTCCGATCCCGGTCCGATAGCCATGTCACCACTTCAACGAGATGGCATCAATCTTGTGGGTCCCTGTTCGGGGGCATCTGTAAAAGCAAGGAAATATCGAAGCTGACTACCACAAAAGGAAATAAACCAAACACGGCTATGAAGACTCACAGATCTTTTAATCTACTGTACAGTTACAAAGAAACAGAAATACAGATAGCTATCTGGCTCTCAATACATCACAATGAGTACCAGCCCATCAGAGTGAGGAGTGAGAGTGCTGGATATCTAGACATTCGGCTTATTTATACATTTCAGTAATAGTGTCCAGCCCCTCTACAGGTTAATAATCTGTGGTCTAGAGTTCGTGCCGAGTTCACTTATGGCTCATACAATAATATGCACATGGATTACATGGATAGGTTTGTATTTCCATCAAGTTACAATGGCGATATTCTCAGTTCCAACAGTAAGCCTTAGCACATATCCCTTCACAATGCAGTTCTGCCAGTGTCTACGCTCGACATTTACACAGTATAGTCCTCAATGTATATTCGTGGATGAGGCTTGTTAGTGCAGGTAATCCTCGGGCAACAAGTCATTCTCGGGGCAAGGTCTCTTTACCTAGTCTAAACAGTTGGACCTCGGACAGTCTAACCATTAACAAGATTCAAAGGTCGGGAAGGCTCGGTTACAAGTTAGAAACACAGTCCACCATTTTAGAACAGAGAATCACATATGAACAGAAATCAAAATGGCGGATGAACCTAAAATGGCAGCAAAGTCGATCAAAAATCGGAATTTTGCAACGTGGTTTTCTTCGCAGAGCGACTAGGCTTAGGCCAATATATATCAGAAGGAGGCACAATTTGATTTCCCGTTTAACAGTAACATGTACATTTCAGGCAGCGTTTATTCAATTTGCTCAACAAAGTGCAAAAACAATCACATACAGGTAAGAACGCAGATGCACCTGTTTGTTGCTCTTTGTAATGTAAATGACTAACATTGCATGGAGGGGAACTGTTTACACACAAAAGTATTTTATATATTTAATTGATAAGACCTCCCTGGCCTTTGATCGATCCATGGCCTAGCCCCCAAAAGCCCACTAGCAATGGATTACATCTCCTTCCACTCCCCCACTTGGGCTCTCTGCTCTTCAACTCTCAAAGTGCCCCACCTGCCTGTGCCACCCCCCAGAGCTCCTTCTTTTCACTTGCCCCTTATTACTTAAGTTGTCCGTCCTCAAGCAGAAGCAACGGAATTCAAACATTGGATCATTGTTTCCATTTTATCCAGGTTCATGTTCATACTCCATCTAGCAGCCAGCAAAGGCTACCTCTGAAACCCTCTCTGCCAATTGCTCTGTCCGCTTTACCCTGGCGCTAATCAATTGCATATTCGTCCATTGTATTCATGTCAATACTAACACACTGCCTAAATGAACACAATTGTTTTGTATGTCTCTGTGTCCCTCAGAGTTGTCGCTAGAATGGGCCTTGGGTGGGGGGTGGGATATAGTCCCGGGTCTTTTGGTTGTAGCCCTGTATAGAAGCTCTGGGTCTACAACCAAAAGCCTAGCTAGCCCCAAGTCCGGACAATCCCAACATTAGCGTAGCCCTGGATCTTTCCAGAGCTAGTAAAACCCCTGCATTTCTTCAACAAATTACCCCTTCTATCCCTGGCTCACAATCTCTGAAACTATTGAAAGGTGCCCTGGCAAGTCGCTGCCACCCCTGTCTGTACTTTTTCTCTCTGTACGGCACATCTGCTAAACGTGTCTAACCAAGCAACCAAATAAAAGCAAATAAATAAAAACAGTATACCCCAGGGTTATCGACAGGAGCACATCTTGTTCACATCTAAAGTGACTCTGTTTAGGGAAGCCTATTCTGATTTGGAGACTTGCATCCTTATTTTAAAATGAGTGCTGTATGAAATGTGGGCATTGCTTTTACGACCCCATTCAATGGTCCCGCCCATTTTTAAGCTGTGACAAGGCAGATGGAGCACAGAGAGGAGATAGGGTTGCTGCGGTGCATTGCTACTCCATCTTGTCAGTGCTTTACATTTCACGCCTGTGTGACATTTTCTGGAATCCACCTTGGATTAGCACCTGCTAAAGACCATGAGGTTTCCGTAGGAATCCATTAGTACATGCTGCATGCAAATCATACTTTTTCACAAGACAGACAGGAAAATAAGAAAGTAAAAGTGAGTTTGCCACAATTTACTCTCTCTTTTTCTCTTCCACCTGGCAAATGTTTAAAATACCATGCAGGGTGTAACGGTTTATTGAGAGGCCACCCTCAGCATGGGAGTTCCTTCCCTCCCCAATCAAGGTGTCACCCAACAAACTTTTTAATATCAGTTCTTTATTCAGCCCTATTTCCAATCCATCCCATACCCCTTGGATCCCTCCCTCTGAGCTACCAATTAGCCAAGAACCAGGGCATTGTACAGGAAATATATTTGTATTTATTTGAATGATAAATAATGGACATCACACTAAAACGACACACGCCCCTTCTTCGTGGCTCACAATTAAACTTCTTGTTACATAAATAAATCACACAAGTTGGTTGGGAATAAAACAAATCACAATTCTATACATTATACGGATTTCACTTCAAGAAATAATCAATACTGATCAATAAACAAAATCAATTACATATGCACTGCTGTGCAATTTCGATTTTCCTGCATGCTTAAAAGGCTAGCAGTTTGGTTTACAGATTTGGACAAATGCATATGGTCATTTTTATTTCACCCACACGTTTGCTTTAAAATAAATACAGGGTGATTCAGCAGTTTGTCTTTCAGACCCCCACCCCTTCCTACTTTGGTCTGTGTTAGGGAAGTCCGACAGAAATATTGGGATGATTTGGGAATTTTAGATTTCAGACCCCCCTCCACTTAAAGGCATGTGTTGGGGAAGCTGGACAGAAAGAAATTGGGATGGTTTCGAAATTCTAGATTTCAGACCCCCATCTACTTAAAGGCCTGTGTTTGGGAAGCCGCTCAATAGGGTTAGCCAATTAAATTACAGTCCATAGTTTTAAGCGCACACTGGGAATGAGTTTTGTTAATTTTGAGTTTGAACAAAAATCACCCTGTGGTGTTCTGCCAAAAGGGAATTAATTAAATGGATATTTTAAGTATGGATCTACACAGTTCCCCCTTCCCCCACCCACTATAAAGGGAAACGATTTTAGGCAAGCAGACTCCCTCACCCTCTGGTTTCAAATAGCTCAATTCTACTTACATTGTAAACCTCTGTTTAAAGTTCAGGAAAGCCAGCTGTATTTCAGGACCCTCTGGGAGGACAGGGCAGGGGTCTGGTCATTCCACTCTCAAGGATGGTCCCCAGTTCATCACCATAGGGCCCAATCAGCTTTTAGGCCTCCCCAGCGAAAGACCGCTCCACCCAGATGCAATTTCAGCAATCTCCTTTGGTGTTTCCTTGCCGGTAGCAGATGGTAATTTTTAGCAGCCCTCTTCTCTCATAGTGCATTCACTTTATATGCCAGTGATGACACCATCAAGATTACATTATTGGGTGGTGCCCTGCAAGAATTCTCAAAACCAGGATTGGACAGTTACCCTTCTATCTACCCCCAAGTCCAGCCTCTCTCTAAGGAATGGTTTAGGAGTCTGGAGCAGACATATGGCAACCTCTATTTAAAACCCCCTTTTGTTCCCATGTCACATTTTTGCCAAAAATGTACTCTTAACTGTCATAACATATATATATATATATAGTCTGCTTCAGCTACTCATGGGGACTTTAAAAAAACGACAGCCATGTCCCCTTTTTTCCGTATGTCAACTTTAGCCAAAAAGTAGCTGTGTAGCAAAACTTTCTGATTTACTGGCAACTGCCATAATGTATATATATTCTGCTTCAGCTAAACAGGGCAAATTAAATAAAACAGCCAGTTCGGCACCATTTTGCACAGGTGTTTCACAATTTTCCACCATTTTTACAAAAATCATAATAGTCATGCACATGCAATTTGCTCTCCACATACCTAATTTTACTCTCCACCAGCACGCCAATTCTGAAATTGGGGACATGCCCATAGTAGCCAGAACCACTTTTAGCTGGTCATTACAATGCCCTAATTTGCAGGTGGACGCATTTTATTTCCACAAATCGAGTTGAAATTATCTAAATAATGAAACATACATATATGCAGTGCAACTTGTGGTTTCTGAGAAAATGCAACAATTGTGACAGTCCATTGAAACTAAGGGTGAATCTTCATATGTGCAAATATGTGCTTCTCTTCCTCCAGGCAATTTGCCATTACCGGTCAGCATGTGACTAACACTTCCTGGACTGTGTTTTTATTAGCTTCTTTGTTGTTTGAAGTTAGTTGTTTGAGGTTGATGGCTGACGATCATATATACTTGGTAGGCCTTGGCAACATAGAGAGATCCCCCTCCCCATATTCCAGTCATGCACTGGCTAGGACATTTGGCTTGCACAGAACTGCCTTTAGAGACAGCAGGTCTGGGGAAACTTGGTTTTCAACACCCTTCAGGCAGGCCACATTGTATTGCAGTTGTAAACAGTTGGGATGCACGAACCTGGCTTGCAGCTGGGAAGCAATTTGCAAATTCTGCCCAGAGACCCACTGATTGTCCTTGGCTGAAAGGAACTCACATATTGCAGATTGTCCTTGGCTGAAAGGAACTCACATATTACATTTTCTAACATCAGTCTTCTTTGGCATACTGTGAATTTTACTTATTAGGGTTCACTTTGCTTTTGCAATGGATTTCTTCTTTCTTTCACACAGCATTGTCTTTTTTTGATGAGGACAGCTGAAAGTACTTGGCTGTTCCTTTCAGTCAATAATAAACAACACTTTTAATTATCTGCCATTTGTTTTCATGCTGAAAAGTGCATCTGATTTGTCACAGTGCAAAATATTTTGATGTGTGACAGTTTCAGTGAAAAATAGTGCATATATTTGTCAGCCAGAAATGTGATGTGCATTTCCCATCTGTACTCGGATTATGTTTTTGTTTTAGCTTTCTCTGGATTTCCACTGCAGAAAGACACACACAATGTCTGCCTAAATAGGCCCATTTTCAGCATGCAGGTTTGTGACTGCTGGCAGGTCATTCCACTAGTGGGCCCTTAAGTTCAGTTGGTTTGGGGCCTTTGATTAAACCCCACATGGGGACCCCACGGCATGAAAGCGCTCGTGTTGGTGGTCCCCTACATGCTGCTGTGGTATTGTGTGCAGATAATCTGCACCAAAAAGGGCCACTTTATTCTGAGTGGAAAGGTCTCATAGTGCACGTTTCTAATGTCAAGGGGTGATGTTTTGTAGCTTTTTCCAAACTGCATACCAAATATCCAAGTGAATACACAAACATGGCTGTGCAGTAACTGCACAATTAAGACAATGTGCTGCCAACAAATAAGTGATTGCACATTATTCCTGATGGCGGGAGAAGCGATGCCAGAGAGAAGACTGATAAAGTAGCTCTCAGAGCTGCCATGAGCACTAGGTCTGTAGGAACCATTGCTTTAAAGGTCTTAATGGACATTTGCATTGCTTAAAAGCATGTGAGAGCTGAAATGAACAATGTTACAGCTGGCAACAAAGTGCCACCCCATATGTCACACAAGTCTCACCCATAAGGACATTACACATGGAAATGTCACACAGAAGCAAACTGAAAATTAGGCAGCTCTGCATTCATGTGACGGGGCAGTTGTTTTAGATTTTCTGGTATGCCTATTGAAATAGTGTTGTTTATTAATAAGTGAAGTGATTTGCTAGCTGAGCCTTTTAATGAAAAAGTATTAAAGGGAAAAGTTTTAGGCGAAGGTGGGAAGAGGAAGCCCAGTGTGAGACTACATTGGTGGTGTAATAATGACTTATACAGTCCTATTACCTTTGTGTATGTATCACTCCTATGTATTTATCACCCCTGTGTAATTATCATTACATTCATACATTTCAAGAATTGTGTCCTCCCTCCATGTGCTTGCAAAACTGATCACAGTAGGTTGGTACGTGTTGTTATTAGAGGGCATAAAAGGATGGTAGGAAAGTGCAGGTGTTCCAACACTGACTCCCTTTTGATTGTGCGCAGTAGTTGTATTGATGTTGGACAACGAGTAACCATTCCACCTGGTCCCATTTACACACTTGCCTCCATCACGTGCAAATGTTTGAACATAGATTCTCCAATCATGAAAATTGAGTGTCTTGTTAAAGCTGACAATATACCTCACAACATGTTTTACTTTTATATTTTTCAGCTCGTTGGTAATTCATACAACAAAGAAATGGAAGATGAAGTGCTAACCACAATTGACAGGAATTTGCTTCGGGCTAGCCAGGCTTTAGATGATGATTACAAGGACACAAAGTATGATCGAGGGCACATCAACCCGAGTCTACACCACAATGACCCAGATGACTCAATGTCCACCTTCACCTTAACCAACATCGTGCCACAGAATGCCACACTCAACCAGGGGGCTTGGAGACATTATGAGGAAGATACAATCAAGCATCAAGCTGCAGACTGCACCAGAACCTATGCCATTGTGGGGGCGATCCCGGGAAACAACTACATCTCCAAAGGGCGGGTCAATGTGCCAGCTTATATCTGGGCTGCGGCCTGCTGTACACTGCAAAATGGGGGAATGAAGGCCTGGGCCGTCATCGCAGACAACAGTGGGATCAACAGGGTGGACCCGATCACCTTAGCAGACCTGGAGAAGAAACTCTCCACTCACCCAACCAGGCCCGTCCATCTGTTCCATACAGATTGCCCCAAGAACACACTCATCAAATTCTCTACATAGAGACGGGGTGGAAAACGGGAATTGCCCCAATTCCTGCACTCCCATTCCAAGCCCTGGTCCTAACTCCAGCTTTTAAGATCCATCCTTGGCTGTCCCCTCCCTCCCTTATATATTGGCGAGACATGCATGCATAGTTGACGTAGAACCTTTCCAATGCCACCAATACAGCTTATGAATCTTCTATACTGCCATATTGTCCCTGCTAGATGACACACACTCCATAAGCCTAATGCCTACACAAATCTTTGCAGTCCCAGGGATGGATTCAGGAAGCATAGACTGGGGCGTATCACCAAGACTAGACAGCCACTGGATTCACACAGGCCTTCAAGTGTGCTCAGGCAGAGTGCAGCACTGAATGCTCGGAAGTTCTTGAACCAATCCACACCACTTGCACTTCTGCAGGCAGCACTCCTGACCATGCCTTTTCAGCCCTCCATGCTGTTACCGACACAGAGAGACAATACGCAAATCATGTTGATCTCACCCTGAAAGCGCCAGTCCATCCCGAATTACTAGATCCCATCCCTACAGCATCAGACCACAAGCAGCCGCAGGCATGTTTTGGCCTCATTAGGCATCATCAAGCTGGCATGGCTCTCCAGGCACAGCAATGTCAGGACCCACCTGTGTGCCAGGATAAACATATGGCAGTCCTTAATGTACCAAACCGAAATGAGAATATGACCTGTGATTATTACTATTTCTGTTAATTATTGCATCATGTGATTATGGATAATATCAGCAATATACATGTAATAATGGCTGTTATTTCCTGACAAACTGTATCCACGAATCCAAACTGTATGCTTAGTGAGAATAAACTGGTCTGCAATAACTGGCTGTGCTCTGGTTAGTCAGTAGAGAATTTCCATTGACAACTGAGAATCCTTCCACTGAGTAAAGGACCCGAGCAAATGCAATCACGCCATTCTATATATATATGTAATTGCCTAGGTATGTCTCTCCTTCCAGTACGCGCACAGCCAGAGTCGGCACAGACATCCTTACCTTGAGATCCAGCTCCCTCACAGTAAATGCAATCATCCCATCCTATATATCATTGCCTATGTATGTCTTTCCTTTCAGTACTCGCACAACCACATTCGCAAAGCCATCCTTACCTCTACACTCGGCTTCCTCTCACAGTAAATGCAATCACACCATCCTGCATAGAATTGCCAAAGGAGGTCTGTGCTCTTGGAACTGGGCATGTGCAAACCTGTACACGCAACCATCCTTACCTTGATACCCGGCTTCCCCTCACAGTAAATGCAATCATCCCATTTTATATATAATTACCTAAGGAGGTCCGTGTAGAGGGAACTGGGCTTGTGCACGCCTGTACACGCAACAAAAAAATAAATGATTATTTCTGTGCATTCTTTAAACATTTGGAGATATACATTCAATGCAGCTTGTTCCAAAGCCAGTGAATACAGTCTTTTTTTGTGTTTCTCATAACAATTTGCAACATTTTTACACTTTTTGTCACTACTGACACAGAAATAAAAATGTGTTTTTCTTGGCGAAAGAAACAATAAGAGTGCTGAAAATTAACCTGTGAGCTCAGTAACATGCCATTGCAACCGTCTCCTTTAAATTCACTTACCATGAAATAAAATTTTGAGGCTCCAAGGGGGACAAACCCAAAATTTTACTCGACATAGAGTTCCATGGCATCGTACCGAAAAAGCCCTTCCACACAAAAACTTTATATTTTTTTCCTCTGCACATTTTTAACATTTGTAGATATACATTCAATGCAGCTTGTTCTAATTCCCCTGAATAGTCTTTTTTTTGTGTTTCTCATAACAATTTTGAACATTTTCACACTTTTTGTCACTGCTGACACAGAAATTAAAATGTATTTTTCTTGGCGAAAGAAACACTTAAAATACTGAAAATCCATCTGTGAGCTTACACTTACCATGAAATAACATTTTGAGGCTGTAAGGCCTACAATGTCACTTTTTTTTTTTAAAAAAGCTGCTTTGTTTGTCTAATCTTCTTCACAAGATGCCAAGTGATAAATATATTGGCTAGCAGGCTCAGTTAAGCTGCAAATATGCAAAATGAAGGTGTACTGGTTTCAGTGTCAGAATCAATCTTCAACAGTAAACCGAGCAATAAACCTCAGACTGGAAGTTTCAAGTTTTCAACAAAAAAAGTTGCACAAATATGTTAGATACATATGCGGGACACTCCATCAAGACCAGTGGTGGGTTCTGAGTAGTACTAACACCGTCAGAAACACAAAAACTGTATTTTGCCTTGACATGAAAGCGAGTTACTTCTTGGCAAAAGTCATTTTGTTTAAAAAAGCTGCATTGCCTGTCAAATCTTCTTCACAAGATCCCTAGTGATAAAAATATTGGCTAGCATGCTCGGTTAAACTGTAGATATGCAAAGTTAAGGTGTACTGGTGTCAACAGATGTCGGTGTCAGAATCAGTCTCCAACAGTGAACCGAGCAATAATGCCTCAGCCTGGAAATGTCAAGTTTTCCACAAAGTTAAGTTGGATAAATAGGTTAGGTACATATGCGGGACAATCCATCAACACCAGTGGTGGGTTCTGAGTTGTACTAATGCCGTCAGAAACACAAGAACTGTATTTTGACTTGAAATGAAAAGTGAGTTACTTCTTGGCAAAAGCCATTTTGTTTCAAAAAGCTGCCTTTCCTGTCAAATCTTCTTCACAAGATCCCAAGTGATAAATATATTGGCTAGCATGCTCGGTTAAGTTGCAGATATGCAAAGTTAAGGTGTACTGGTGTCAACAGATGTCGGTGTCAGAACCAGTCCTCTTCCTTCCTTACATCCCCCCTTTCGTTACATCTAAAGTAACAAATTACTTTTTATCGTTGTTTGCATTCCGGTAGTACTCCGCCTCCATTACCTCCTCGTCCCAAGCAGGTGTCCCTTTAATTGGGATCCAGGCCCTGCAAACCCCTCCTAAACCTTTGCCCCTTCTAGCATACTCATCAGGAGTACAGGTCATGTATATTCCCCCATCCCCATCCAGACCCACCCACACCTCCTTGTACCATTGTAGCTCCCTTGGTTCCTTTATTGTGGTGTGATACAAATTATCTACCCTGGCACTGGGGTACCGATATACTGCTGTCATCCTGTATTTGGGGGGATTAGATTCTCCTGTCTGTATTCGTGCAATCTTCATTGTGTGTACCCTTGCTGGTTGCCCCATCCTCACCATCATCATAGCGGAAATAGGCATTGATTTTGCGCAACAACGAACCCCTACCTGACACACACAAAAAATTAGTAACAGGAAAACGATGAGTGGGACAAAAATTCTCATCATCACGCTGAACCAGGAAGGTATCCAATTCAACATGTCATCGAACCAGTTGCTTGGGGTGATTCCTCCTTCTTTTCTCATCCTTTCACCCAAGTTGTGCACCGCAGAGATCACATGAGACAGGGTCCCATTGTCTGCATCTGCAGAAGCTACGAATGTACAGCATGCGCTCCCGATTTTTCGGCAAACACCGCCGTCCATTGCTGTGAGGAGGTCCAGGACGTACCAGGTGCAAAGCTCCACTTTAATAACGTTGAACCCCTCTTCTGTGTCGTTGGCCAGCTGGATCAATTCCCAGTGCACGATCTGCAGCCATTTTGCGTTTGTTCGCGCTCAGAGTTTTGGCACAAGAAGTGAAGCAAAACATGTCTCTGAGGAATTGAAAAGTTGATATTGGTCTGGAATTTCTGCCAGGAAGTCTGAGGATTTACTGGAGATATAATTTGATGATCTCCGCTTGCGGTAAACCCTGTCCCGTAAATCTTCAGTCAGGATGTCATACGTGGAGGGCTCCTTCGTTGCTGGCAGGGGTGCTGTTGATGTTTCAATTGGTGCCCTCCACCCTTGGACATGGCTCTCCGGAATCACCATTAAAGCTGAATGTAGCATTGCCATGGCACAGGTACCTCTCCATGATGGCCGGAGGTGTAGGTATGCTTGTTTGCCACACACCCAGTAAGTGTCCATTGTTAGGGAGAATTCTCCAGAATGGCTAATTTCCCTTACCTGTTGAGTCCCTCAGCAGCTTTGCTATATTTTTGGGCTTTGAACTTATGATTTTCAATGTGTTTTACTTTTGTATTCATGGATATGGAGTCTCACCAACTCCATAGGCATCATCTTCTTACTGTGTGTCACACAGCACCTTTAGTGCAGTGACACAGGGTTGTCTTTTTAGACTTCCCACTTTAAACTCCATTTTCTGGGACTGACTACTGTCTCCCACAACATGTAAAGTTGCCATTAACTTTACTAATCTTTTTAAAACTCACAAACCCAGTACAAACTATCTTCCAAAAGAGGACTGGAAGGGTTAATAGTTATCTCTTTTTGTCTGTTTCTCATTGAACATTATTTTGTTCCCCTTTCTTTAAGATTTGGCTGGTGGCAGTGGTATCTACCATATTTTTCCTACCGTGGTCTATGAAAATAGCCTTGTTACTGTTTTAGGCTATGTTACTTTAATCTGCTGGACCCCATTTACTTTTATTTGGTTCTGGCTGGGTTTATTCGCCATTTCTTTTTGTAAAGGTCTTTCTCGTGTTTTACTCTGCACGCCAAACCAGGTTTGGTTCCTTTGTTCGCCATCCTTTGGTGGGCTTCTGCACAGAAGCCCTCCTTAGGCGCCTGAGAGTCTAGGTAGACAGGATGTGAGGGAGGGGTTTTAGGCCCCTTGCACAGGGTCTCATTGGAGACCCAAGTCGCACTCTTGTTTGATTGGCTAGGTGACTGTCCTGCCAGGACAGCCACAATGCTGTGTGATTGACAGCCAGTCTGTGTGAATGGGGGAAAACTGCATAAAAAGCAGGTCTCAGGGACTTGGAAGGCAGAGTCGCCACTCGATCGAGAGAACCGAAGAGAAGCTGAAGGAAGAGGACTACTACCACGACTGAACCTCCCTGTGAAGCTCTGCTGTGGGTCCGAATCTCCTACACTTTGACGACAGTGAAGATATGCAAGGAATCTTCTTCCCTTGAGCTGGTGGGACCAACCAGTTCGCCAAACACCAATCAGTGCCTCCCTCCCATGTTTAAATTTGCTGTGCCCCTCTGCAGTGAACCGGATAGGCAGGAGGGCCGGACCCTGTTTGGGTTTTAAGGAGCGCACCTTTTATTCGTTGCGTTGCTCTGCTGCTGGTTTCTTCCCTGGGCAGTGCAGGACCCTCCAGTCTTCCTCCTTCATGTCAGTCCAACAGTCGCTTCAAGAACCATGAGCCTGTAGGATCTGCCAGGAACGTATGCCTCAGCTACAGCATTCTTCTTCTTCTAAGGTACTGTTCAAACCCGGTTGTTCATTTCGTCCGAAAGCGGTGAAAGTATTTTAAATCTTTCGCCAATACGAGAGCTTGTCCTTCTCTACTCTTTTAAGTAACTTTTCTTCCGACCAACTTCGTTTTGAACTCTTGGCAAAGACTTAACCGCAAACTACTCTGAACTGCGTGATCCTCTGCAAAGACTGTAAACCATTAACATTGGCCCAGGCCTATTGATTTGAATCCTAGTTGTAGTAAGCCTTTTCTAGATTGCCCTGCCTACCTACTTGCTGGTGCTGCTTGATTTTGAATAACCTTGTCTTTCCCTCCCTTTTTAAATTGCTGGAGTGCCATTTTGCTCACATTTCATTTTGAGCTTAACTTGTGCAGAATTTTGTGCAGAACTGATTGATTGAGTGTTGTGTACTATATTAAGATTGTGATTTTCTGCTGCTTTATAATAGTGAATTGTTTTATAACTGATGGTGTAAATAAATGTATATTCTTTTACTCAGAAACCTTGAGTCAGTGTTTGTTTGAACCATAGCAATTGCTGTCCTTTGTGTAACTTCTGATACTGCTCACTTTACTCTTGAGATATGTCTGGCTGTTCAGCCATCGCTACCACTTTACTGTGTAGTACAAGCTTGCACCAAAGGTGAATTTGTACTTCCACTTGTAGTTGGAGATTATCATGGAGCGAGGACACCAGCTAGGTGTTATCTGTCTCTGGGAGGCTATCATGGAGTGAGGACAGCAGCTAGGCGCCCTCTGTCTCTGGGAGGCTTCATGGAGTGATGACACCAGCTAGATGCCCTCTCTCTCCTGGAGATCATCATGGAGTGAGGACAGCAGCTAGGTGCTCTCTGTCTCAGGGAGGCTATCATGGAGTCAGGACAACAGCTAGGTGCTCTCTGTCTCCTGATGCTATCATTGAGTGAGGACACCAGCTAGGAGTTCTCTGTCTCTGAGAGGCCCTCATGGAGTGAGGACAGCAGCTAGGTGCTCTCTGTCTCCTGAGGCTATCATTGAGTGAGGACACCAGCTAGGTGCTCTCTGTCTCCTGAGGCTATCATTGAGTGAGGACACCAGCTAGGAGCTCTCTGTCTCCGAGAGGCTATCATGGAGTGAGGACAGCAGCTAGGTGCTCTCTGTCTCTGGGAGGCTATCATGGAGTGACGACACCAGCTAGGTGCGCTCTGTCCCCAGGAGATCATCATGGAGTGAGGACACCAGCTCTGTTTCTGGGCGACTATCATGGCGTGAGGACAGCAGCTAGGTGCTCTCTGTCTCTGGGCGACTATCATGGCGTGAGGACAGCAGCTAGGTGCTCTCTGTCCCCTGGAGATCATCATGGAGTGAGGACAGCAGCTAGTTGCTCTCTGTCCCCTGGAGATCATCACGAGTGAGGATACCAGCTAGGTGCACTCTGTCTCTGGGAGACTACCATGGTGTGAGGACAGCAGCTAGGTGCTCTCTGTCTCTGGGCGACTATCATGGCGTGAGGACAGCAGCTAGGTGCTCTCTGTCTCCTGGAGATCATCATGGAGTGAGGACAGCAGCTAGGTGCCCTCTGTCTCCTGGAGATCATCATGGAGTGAGGATAGCAGCTAGGTGCGCTCTGTCTCTGGGAGGCTATCATGGAGTGAGGACAGCAGCTAGGTGCTCTCTGTCTCTGAGAGGCTATCATGGAGTGAGGACAGCAGCTAGGTGCTCTCTGTCTCTGAGAGGCTATCATTGAGTGAGGACACCAGCTAGGAGCTCTCTGTCTCCGAGAGGCTATCACGGAGTGATGACACCAGCTAGGTGCCCTCTATCTCTGAGAGGCTATCATTGAGTGAGGACACCAGCTAGGTACTCTCTGTCTCCGAGAGGCTATCATGGAGTGATGACACCAGCTAGGTGCCCTCTATCTCAGAGAGGCTATCATTGAGTGAGGACAGCAGCTAGGTGCTCTCTGTCTCTGGGAGGCTATCATGGAGTGACAACACCAGCTAGGTGCTCTCTGTCCCCTGGAGATCATCATGGAGTGAGGACACCAGCTAAGTGATCTCTGTCTCTGGGTGACTATCATGGCGTGAGGACAGCAGCTAGGTGCTCTCTGTCTCTGGGCAACTATCATGGTGTGAGGACAGCAGCTAGGTGCTCTCTGTCTCCTGGAGATCATCATAGAGTGAGGACAGCAGCTAGGTGCTCTCTGTCCCCTGGAGATCATCACGGAGTGAGGACACCAGCTAGGTGCTCTCTGTCTCTGGGCGACTATCATTGCGTTCGGACAGCAGCTAGGTGCTCTCTGTCTCCTGGAGATCATCATGGAGTGAGGACAGCAGCTAGGTGCTCTCTGTCCCCTGGAGATCATCACAGAGTGAGGACACCAGCTAGGTGCTCTCTGTCTCTGGGTGACTATCATGGCGTGAGGACAGCAGCTAGGTGCCCCCCTGTCTCTGGGTGACTATCATGGTGTGAGGACAGAAGCTAGGTGCTCTCTGTCTCTGGGAGGCTATCATGGAGTGAGGACAGCAGCTCACTGCTCTCTGTCTCCTGGAGATCATCATGGAGTGAGGACAGCAGCTAAGTGCCCTCTGTCTCCTGGAGATCATCATGGAGTGAGGACAGCAGCTAGGTGCGCTCTTTCTCTGGGAGGCTATTATGGAGTGAGGACAGCAGCTAGGTGCTTTCTGTCTCTGAGAGGATGTCATGGAGTGAGGACAGCAGCTAGGTGCTCTCTCTCTCTGGCAGGCTATCATGGAGTGAGGACAGCAGCTAGGTGCTCTCTGTCTCTGAGAGGCTATCATTGAGTGAGGACACCAGCTAGGAGCTCTCTGTCTCCGAGAGGCTATCATAGAGTGATGACACCAGCTAGGTGCCCTCTATCTCCGAGCGGCTATCATTGAGTGAGGACACCAGCTAGGTGCTCTCTGTCTTCGAGAGGCTATCATGGAGTGATGACACCAGCTAGGTTTTCTCTGTCTTTGTCAGGCTATCATGTAGTGAGGACACCAGCTAGGTGCTCTCTGTCTCCTGAGACTATCATTGAGTGAGGACACCAGCTAGGAGCTCTCTGGCTCCGAGAGGCTATCATGGAGTGAGGACAGCAGCTAGGTGCTCTCTGTCTCCTGAGGCTATCATTAAGTGAGGACACCAGCTAGGTGCTCTCTGTCTCTGGGCGACTATCATGGCATGAGGACACCAGCTAGGTGCCCTCTGTCTCTGGCAGTCTTCATGGAGTGACTACACCAGCTAGATGCCCTCTCTCTCCTGGAGATCATCATGGAGTGAGGACATCAGCTAGGTGCTCTCTGTCCCCTGGAGATCATCACGGAGTGAGGACACCAGCTAGGTGCTCTCTGTCTCTGGGCGACTATCATTGCGTTCGGACAGCAGCTAGGTGCTCTCTGTCTCCTGGAGATCATCATGGAGTGAGGACAGCAGCTAGGTGCTCTCTGTCCCCTGGAGATCATCACAGAGTGAGGACACCAGCTAGGTGCTCTCTGTCTCTGGGTGACTATCATGGCGTGAGGACAGCAGCTAGGTGCCCCCCTGTCTCTGGGTGACTATCATGGTGTGAGGACAGAAGCTAGGTGCTCTCTGTCTCTGGGAGGCTATCATGGAGTGAGGACAGCAGCTCACTGCTCTCTGTCTCCTGGAGATCATCATGGAGTGAGGACAGCAGCTAAGTGCCCTCTGTCTCCTGGAGATCATCATGGAGTGAGGACAGCAGCTAGGTGCGCTCTTTCTCTGGGAGGCTATTATGGAGTGAGGACAGCAGCTAGGTGCTTTCTGTCTCTGAGAGGATGTCATGGAGTGAGGACAGCAGCTAGGTGCTCTCTCTCTCTGGCAGGCTATCATGGAGTGAGGACAGCAGCTAGGTGCTCTCTGTCTCTGAGAGGCTATCATTGAGTGAGGACACCAGCTAGGAGCTCTCTGTCTCCGAGAGGCTATCATAGAGTGATGACACCAGCTAGGTGCCCTCTATCTCCGAGCGGCTATCATTGAGTGAGGACACCAGCTAGGTGCTCTCTGTCTTCGAGAGGCTATCATGGAGTGATGACACCAGCTAGGTTTTCTCTGTCTTTGTCAGGCTATCATGTAGTGAGGACACCAGCTAGGTGCTCTCTGTCTCCTGAGACTATCATTGAGTGAGGACACCAGCTAGGAGCTCTCTGGCTCCGAGAGGCTATCATGGAGTGAGGACAGCAGCTAGGTGCTCTCTGTCTCCTGAGGCTATCATTAAGTGAGGACACCAGCTAGGTGCTCTCTGTCTCTGGGCGACTATCATGGCATGAGGACACCAGCTAGGTGCCCTCTGTCTCTGGCAGTCTTCATGGAGTGACTACACCAGCTAGATGCCCTCTCTCTCCTGGAGATCATCATGGAGTGAGGACATCAGCTAGGTGCCCTCTGTCTCCGGGAGACTATCCTGGAGTGAGGACAGCAGCTAGGTGCCCTCTGTCTCCGGGAGACTATTATGGAGTGAGAACAGCAGCTAGGTGCTCTCTGTCTCAGGGAGGCTATCATGGAGTCAGGACAACAGCTAGGTGCTTTCTGTCTCCTGATGCTATCATTGAGTGAGGACACCAGCTAGGAGTTCTCTGTCTCTGAGAGGCTATCATGGAGTGAGGACAGCAGCTAGGTGATCTCTGTCTCCTGAGGCTATCATTGAGTGAGGACACCAGCTAGGTACTCTCTGTCTTTGAGAGGCTATCATTGAGTGAGGACACCCGCTAGGAGCTCTCTGTCTCTGAGAGGCTATCATGGAGTGAGGACAGCAGCTAGGTGCTCTCTGTCTCTGGGAGGCTATCATGGAGTGACAACACCAGCTAGGTGCTCTCTGTCCCCTGGAGATCATCATGGAGTGAGGACACCAGCTAGGTGCTCTCTGTCTCTGGGTGACTATCATCGTGTGAGGACAGCAGCTAGGTGCTCTCTGTCTCTGGGCGACTATCATGGCATGAGGACAGAAGCTAGGTGCTCTCTGTCTCCTGGAGATCATCATGGAGTGAGGACAGCAGCTAGGTGCTCTCTGTCCCCTGGAGATCATCATGGAGTAAGGACACCAGCTAGGTGCTCTCTGTCTCTGGGCGACTAGCATGGCATGAGGACAGCAGCTAGGTGCTCTCTGTCTCTGGGCGACTATCATGGCATGAGGACAGCAGCTAGGTGCTCTCTGTCTCTGGGAGGCTATCATGGAGTGACGGCACCAGCTAGGTGCTCTCTGTCTCCTGGAGATCATCATGGAGTGAGGACAGCAGCTAAGTGCTCTCTGTCTCTGGGAGTCTATCATGGAGTGAGGACCGCAGCTCGGTGCTCTCTGTCTCCTGGAGATCATCATGGAGTGAGGACAGCAGCTAGGTGCCCTCTGTCTCCTGGAGATTATCATGGAGTGAGGACAGCAGCTCGGTGCTCTCTGTCCCCTGGAGATCATCATGACATGATGACACCAGCTAAGTGCTCTCTGTCTCTGGGAGGCTATCATGGAGTGAGGACAGCAGCTCGGTGCTCTCTGTCTCCTGGAGATCATCATGGAGTGAGGACAGCAGCTAGGTGCCCTCTGTCTCCTGGAGATTATCATGGAGTGAGGACAGCAGCTCGGTGCTCTCTGTCCCCTGGAGATCATCATGACGTGATGACACCTGCTAGGTGATCTCTGTCTCAGGGAGGCTATCATGGAGTGAGGACAGCAGCTCGGTGCTCTCTGTCCCCTGGAGATCATCATGACATGATGACACCAGCTAGGTGCTCTCTGTCTCAGGGAGGCTATCATGGAGTGAGGACAGCAGCTAGGTGCACTCTCTCTCTGAGAGGCTATCATTGAGTGAGGACACCAGCTAGGAGTTCTCTGTCCCCAAGAGGCTATCATGGAGTGATGACACCAGGTAGGTACTCTCTCTCTCCGAGAGGCTATCATTGAGTGAGGACACCAGCTAGGTGCTCTCTGTCTCTGAGAGGCTATCATGGAGTGATGACACCAGCTAGGTGGCTGGTATCCCAGGAAATCATTATAGAGTCATGACACCAGCGAGATGCCCTTTGTCCTGAGGGGATCATCATGGAGTCGGGAAAACAGGGAGGTGACCTCTGGCCCAGTTGCTCACTGTAGACTTGCCTACGTCATCACTGCTACAACCACTATCCGAGCTGCCTACAGAAAATCAGCAGTACTCAACTCCAAGAGCAAATATCAGGGCCATGCACTTAAGGATCCAATGGGCTTCAAGGCACTAAAAGCATCCCAAGGTTGACCTTCTGCAGCATATATTGAACATATAGAATAGTAATATCTATAGCTTTTTAGGAGACTAGAGCACTTATTAACCACAGATAGAAGATAGGGTATGTTTGCAACAAGAACTTCACATCAGCCTTTCTCTGCAAATAGCAAAGTTTAAACATGTTTATCGTGCTCGTGCATTTCCCTCATCAGAGCTCTGCAGGAGCGTGTAATGGCTTTGTTATTCCATCAAAATCAAATCTTAATTATGGATCTGAATTCTATGTTTAGAATCTATTCATAGAAGTAGCCAGAGTTCATAATTATAATGCAGCATTTTATGACATCCAAACAGATTCCTCTATAAGTAGAGAGCACTGGCAAGGACCAGCACTGTCCACCCCTCTCACCCCAGAATTCAGAGCCCCCACTGTTTCTGCAGGAGGAAGACAGGCTTTCAATCTGCGAGAACAGAGCGCACAGGCCCAGAGGAGCGCGTACAGGTGCAAGACTTGGAGCGTTCAGTGAAATGAGAGGATCATGGATTTCAGATGTTACAACAATGTAAAAGAATGTGCTAAATGGCTTATTAGCACCTTTAACCACAGAGCGATGCCTAGTCATGTTTACTCTTAAGTTATGGTAAGAGCACTTACAGAATGCTTTAAAGTGCCGGAAAGTGCTTCAAACGTTGTGGGCAGTGGTCATTAGCGCATGCCTGAAAACTGCAGCATGGCAGAGAGGTGCCCTCCATGATGGTGAGTGATGAGAGTCCTACTATTAGACAGAGTGGTACTCACAGTGCTCTTCATTTACTCTTTAACTGCTGCCACTACTCACAGAGGAATACACTCACGCTTTGGCAGGCGCTGCTTTCATGACCTTTTGGCACATACAATACTCACAGGGGTCTTCCTGTACTCTTTAGTGGCTGCCTGCGCTACTCACATGGACCTTCACACTGTTCAGCCCCAGCATCCACTATTCAGAGGTACCTTGACCTTTTGGCTGCCTCCATTTCTCATGAGATGGGTATTTCACTCTGGAGCAGGCTTCACTACCAACTTTAAACTTGAATCTGTGACCGCCCCCACTATTCACAGTGGTCTTCATTCACTCTCTGGCAGGCTTCACTACTAACATGAAACTTCAGTCTGTGACCGCCTCCACTATTCACAGGGGTCTTCATTCACTCTCTGGCAGGCTCCCTTACGAACATGAAACTTCATTCTGTGACTGCCACCACTATTCAGAGGGGTCCTCTTTCACTCTCTGGCAGGCTCCACTACTAACATGAAACTTCAGTCTGTGACCGCCTCCACTATTCACAGGGGTATTCATTCTCTCTCTGGCAGGCTCCACTACTAACATGAAACTTCAGTCTGTGACCGCCTCCACTATTCAGAGGGGTCTTCATTCACTCTTTGGCAGGCTCCCCTACTAACATGAAACTTCAGTCTGTGACCGCCTCCACTATTCACAGGGGTCTTCATTCACTCTCTGGCAGGCTCCCTTACGAACATGAAACTTCATTCTGTGACTGCCACCACTATTCAGAGGGGTCCTCTTTCACTCTCTGGCAGGCTTCACTGCTAACATGAAACTTCAGTCTGTGACAGCCCCCACTATTCACAGTGGTCTTCATTCACTCTCTGGCAGGCACCACAAATAACATGTAACTTCAGTCTGTGACAGCCCCCACTATTCACAGTGGTCTTCATTCACTCTCTGGCAGGCACCACAAATAACATGTAACTTCAGTCTGTGACAGCCTCCACTATTCACAGTGGTCTTCATTCACTCTCTGGCGGGCTCCACTACTAACATGAAACTTCAGTCTGTGGCCGCCGCCACTATTCACAGTGGTCTTCATTCACTCTCTGGCAGGCTCCACTGCTAACATGAAACTTCAGTCTGTGACCACCAGCACTATTCACAGGGTCCTCATTCACTCTCTGGCAGGCTCCTCTACTAACATGAAACTTCAGTCTGTGACCGCCGCCACTATTCACAGTGGTCTTCATTCACTCTCTGGCAGGCTCCACTGCTAACATGAAACTTTAGTCTGTGACCGCCTCCACTATTCACAGTGGTCTTCATTCACTCTCTGGCAGGCTTCCCTGCTAACATGAAACTTTAGTCTGTGAACGCCTCCACTATTCACAGTGGTCTTCATTCACTCTCTGGCAGGCTTCACTACTAACATGAGACTTCAGTCTGTGGATGCCTCCACTTTTCACAGGGTCTTCATTAGCTCTCTGAGAGGCTTCACTACTCACAGGACTGGGGTCTAAGCACTAGTCAACCTGTAATCTTGCCCACGAGGGCAGTATTAAGGTGGCATCAACGAGTTGTCTTGTGGCAGTGGGTGTATAAAGCCATGTCAGAGTTGCATAAAGAAAGACAGAAAGACTCCCTTTCTTCGTGTAGTGTCAGTTTGATGGTGCCCTTTTCATGTCCTGCCAGAGCTCTAGCAGGGGGTCTTGGCATGAAGATGAGGGCTTAATGTCAGGCATTGCACATGCCTGTTTTGGCAGGAAGTAAATGTGCCATTTAGCAGCTCGATGGCATCCAGCAAGCTAGATCCAGATGCACCGGCACCTCTGAGCCTGGAGAGGCTTGTCGCCCTCCCCTCCGGATGCTCTCCTCTTACTTAATACTTTCCTTGCAGGCTCAACCTTACTGAAGTTTTTATTTTTTAATTGTATCTGGTTTATTTAAACCTTTACCAAAAATAAACATAGTGTGTAATTTAATTAATAGTTTTTTTATAACACGCCTAATACCGTACCTGAGTTTGGTTTCTAAGCGCGGACCTGGGATTCGGACCTCTGTTGCTCTGCATGGTCTTGTTTTCAAGACCAGCGCGTTACCCCAGTGCTATTATCACCATATTCTCACCCCACGTAAGTCGAGACCAAAAAAGATTTTGTGCCTATTAAAGTTCAAGATTCACCTCAAACTTGAACCATCTAAGCTTAGTTGGTCTAAAGTGGGGACAGTCAAATACCCAATGCCCTAGTGTTTCAAGGAATTCAATATTACTGCAGAAACTATCATTCGTGGTGATACCCATTGCCTTGAAAGATGCCCAGTACTTGGTCCGTTCCCTGGTTGCAAATTGATCTAGACAAAAACGCATAGAAACCCTCAGATGGCTCAGTGGAGGGAGTACAACTCTCTCCAGATCTGACACAAGAGCAGCAGAGGACCTGCAGGACTTTGCTCCAGCATTATGCCCCTCAGTTCTCACTGACACCATGCCTTACCCCATAGTTTAGGCATGCTATTGGCAGTAGTGGCAGTGTACCTGTCAAAGGAAGATGCTACCGGATGTTAGACACTGTTAAGAACCACATTCAGGCAGAAGTTGCCAAGATGTTGGATTTGGGATGTTGGATTTGGGTGTCATTTAAGGCCAATCAGGGAGGCCCATCACTGAGGTCCCTATCTGAACCTGTCCAGGACAGGGAGGGCTTGGAAGGCCGCCATCTCGTCCCCCACATCACCACCACCTCTAAGCCTCATATAACAGCCACCCAGCATGCAAGTTGTGCCTCTGTAACTTTGTTCTCCCACCAAGAATACCTGTGAGTCATGTCCTGGACATTTTCATGCCTTTTTACTAACTCACACAGCTGTTGTACCTAGGTGCGCTTAGGCCATTCTGCTTTTCTATCCTTACTATATTCCTTCTTCTTAATGCATTTCTTTACTTTTTGAATCCTGGTGTGTTTTTAACAACTCTTCAACCCATTTTGCTTCTCTGCTTTTTGGTATTTTGAATACTGATGTGTTT
Source organism: Ambystoma mexicanum (assembly GCF_040938575.1). Classification (NCBI taxonomy): domain Eukaryota; kingdom Metazoa; phylum Chordata; class Amphibia; order Caudata; family Ambystomatidae; genus Ambystoma; species Ambystoma mexicanum. The sequence goes on along the minus strand of NC_090935.1, from coordinate 35,634,533 downwards.
TTAACAACTCTTCATCCCATTTTGCATTGAATTTCTCTGCTTTTTGGTGATTCGAATCATGGTGTGTTTTTATCAACTCTTCATCCCATTTTTTGTACTTAAGTGATTCTATTGCCTCAGTTTTTTCATTTTCTTTGGCTAGAAGGCCACCTGGTTAGTTAGTGTTCGTGCTGTGCTGTGCAGTCTCTCCTCTATCTTACACCCTATCTCTCTGCCACCCCTATATCTCTCAAGCTACAAAACCATTATATTAAAAAAAGACAGTCACAAGGGGGCATGTCGCCTACCATCTCCCCTATCTATTTTAACTGCTATACTGTCACCTATGCTCCATCTCTCATGATGTCTGAAAGGAAAAAGTTTAAAAAAGACATTCTGACCACTAACCCTGGCCTACCCACTGCAGACACCTACGTCAGCGCAACTTCCAGACAGATTGCCACTGATATCCTCTTTTCTGTCCCCTGTCTGAATCTTTGGACCCCTCATCTTATCTCTACTCTCTCCCCTGTCTTATCCTCATCCATTAATGGTGGCAGTAGATGGGAAGTACTCTTGGTGGGCTTCTCATCATCCAGGTGTATCAATAATGTTTATCGTAATGGCAATATCACGGCTCAGGGTCCTCAACCCCATTTCTTCCTCTTCTCCTGGTGCTTACCATCCCTCATCAACTTCCGTCCACACCTGGTACTCCTTCATCCTCTCTCTCTGTCCCCCCTCCTCAGACTGGTGTATCATGCCCCTGTATCCCTCATTGGAAACCCTTCAAAGGCAGCAACCTGTTGCATTTAGCCATGCTTAATGCTCACTCTGCTATCAAACACTCTGCTGACATCTGCATCCTCCTAGAAGACCTTGACCGCGATATCCTTGCTCTGACAGAGACAAGGTTCAATGTCAGCTCAGTCACTGCATTTGATGGTTATAAGATCATCTCCAAGCCTTGCCCTAACCATGCTGGTGGTGGGAATGCCCTGATCTTCCCTGAGTGGGTCCCTTTTTCCTTCACACCCACCCAGCCCTACTCCTCCTTCTACAGCCTGGTCTGCAAGCTGGTCATCTCTCTCACTTCCTCTCTGACCATTGCCACTATCTACAAGCCACCTGGCTCTATCTCACTGTTCCTCTCAGAATTGTCTGACTTCTCCTCCTCCTCTCTCCTTACATCTACTACTAAGCTCCTTCTCGTGGGTGAATTCAATAGCCTACTTGAGTCCTCAATCACGGCATCCACTCTTTCCATTCTCCCCTCTTGTCCTACCCACTCGGCTCGACACACTCTCGATGCCTTGATTCACACTGATCTTAAGCTCTCCGCCCCACTTACCACCCCACTCTCTTCGTCAAACCACTGGCTCCTCTCCTCTCACCTGGGCCCTCTCTCCCTTTTGACTGCACTTCCCCCACTTCTGCCAACTCACTCACATACGTCTTGTAGAAATGAAACTCTATCTAACTTAGGGGGGGTGGACCACTCTGCCCTCCCTCCAAAGATATCTCAGCTAATATATCTCAGGGCAGTGTGCACTGTGCACTGTGTTACTGCTATGCTAAGAGAATGAATGAATCTCCCCTTGAATGAGTGAGTCAACATCCTATCTCTAGTGTGTGTGTGTGCCTATCTCCCATGTCCCAATGAGCCAGTCATATGTTTATACGAACAATATACCTGTGAAGCAGAACCAACCAAGGTACCCACGCTTAAGACAGTCCTGATTTCTGTCAATTATTTCAACTGTATCTCCAAAGTAAATGTGAAAGGAATGTGCTTAAAAAAGTCACATGAAAGAAACCAAAGAAGATGTCAAAGAGTACAACAATTTAATAAACTAAATACATTTTTAAGTCAGATCAATTCTAACAAAGGTTACATAAAAATATTGAAAAAAAGGAAAAAGAATTGAAAGGAAGGGAGAACAGCATTCAACAAAGCATTCACAATATATACATAAATACACAAAACGAAATATATTCATTAAAAGCAGTTATATTTCAACAATTTCATTGAGAACAGGTCCCAGTACGAAACACATTGTTCATAGTAAGTTAGGGATACCAGGGTGTATCAAAAATTACCCTGATAGGTACAGAAAGATATTAATCAATCATGTCATTGTACTAGTTATCTGTTCCAACAAGCCAGTCAATCAGTTAGGCCTAAACCTCAGCAATACTCCCCATTTGCATAATGTGATAAATCTGCTCCCTCCGACAGCCAGCCTCACTGCACCACCTCACACTGGGTCTCTCAGTGGCCTCTCAGCAGTCTGCATCTGCCAAAGCTCTCTGCCAGATCGATCTCAAACTCTGCTCTCCCCTCTCAATCAGTCTGCATCTGCTGGTGTCATTCCAAGCTGCATGCCACGATCTCAACCCAAACTGCATCTGTAAAAGCTTCTAATCACTCCCAAACCCTCCACCCCTCATTATAGTGTCAAATCACGTCAAGCATTCACTCTTTCTGCAAGCAAGCATTTCTCTAAAAGCAGACAGTGCCTAAAGGTCTATCAATGTCAGTCATGTTCCCTCGGTTATCAAACAAAGAAGTGGACCAGTAGAACGGGATGACACTAGCTAAATTTAGTATATATCAAATTTTATTCAATAAACTCATCACAAGAAAAATCAATCTTGATATCATAAAATCCGTTTTGCACCATGGGTGCTTGTTCAACATATACACTGATTCCAGTGGAGAAATAATTTCCGCTGTCCCGTTCATAGAGTTGGAACTTGGGGACTTACTACTGGCCCATATACGTTGAGAATAGGGTGGAGTATTCGCTCCATGCCCTACGTCCTGAAGAAGGTCTCCGACCGAAACCTGTGTCGGTGCTTTTTTGTGAGAGACATCTGGTCAAACTTGGTACCAGATATACAACGACACTTGATATTATGGACTGGGTCACTGTTTAATGTCATAACTGAAAATAATTGGTGTAACAATATTTCTAAAGTTTATTGGTGTAGTAAACACTCTGGTGTTTGAATGTCTGAATGAGTTGTGTATGAGGTTGTGATTGATGGTATGAACTGATTGTTTTTTTACTCAATTTTATGATATCAGATTGATTTTTCTTGTGATGAGTTTATTGAATACAATTTCATATATAGTACATTTAGCTAGTGTCATCCCGTTCTACTGGTCCACTTCTTTGTTTGATAACTATGTACTATACCTGAAGGATCAGGGATTTGAGTGCAGGTCTACCCCTTTATTTACCCTAGTCATGTTCTCTCTACTTCACTATGTTCTTTGTCATTGTGACATCTCAAAGCAAGATGGAACCGCTTTCAAACTGCGTCTCTGCTATCTGTCTGTCTGTACATGTGACCATGGCCTTCTCTTCTGTCTTACAAAATCATGCTCTCCCTCTATCTATCTGTCTCATTTGCTTCTACTGGGCCAAGAGCTACCTCTTATCTGTCTGGCTGCCAGCCTTAGTTTACATTCCAATCCTTTCGTGCACAGAGTGGAGCTGCTAACTATCTCAGAATGGCTTCAGAAGGCCTGTTTCATTCATTCATTCATTCTAGCATTTAACGTATTCTCTCAATCCCAAGCGCTATATAATGGACTCAATGTGTTCATACCTAAGTGCACATAGATACGTGACTAAGTGCATACATTACAACATGTGTCTAAACAAGTCTAAGCAAGGCCTCTTCATATGACAGGCCTATTTCTCTCTTCAAATCCATACAAATGTGGCTTTCAAATGTGGCATAACAATGTGGATATAATGGTTAACTAATGTGTCACTAATAGGAATAAATGAAATAGCAATGATAACATAACAATCAAGCATAATATTTGGTTTTACAGTCTGTCTGATGAAACAAGTGTTTGCTGCTGCCTTCGCATCCACCTTCATCCTCCCCTCTCCCCCACTGCAGACATCATGCCATCACTAATACTCTCTACATTCTTGCCCCAGTCATGAGGATCCACCTGAAACATGCGTCCAAGCCTAACACCTGGTATGACTCTGAACTTGCAGCCCTGAAACGCAAGTGCAGAGCTTCATAACGGAAGTAGCAGACCTCAGGCTCACCCTCTGACAAAATGGCCTGTCGCCTTCTCCAGAGGCATAACTGACTCTTTGTTTGTTCTAAGAAAAGGCCAACATCCAGACGCATGTCTCTGATGCATCCAACAACACTCTCTCTTTCCTTTCACCTTCCCCTCCCCATCCACCTATGGCCTCCCACCCCCTTCTGCCTTTCTCTCCTTTTCTGCTATCACATCTGATGAGGTCACTAGATTTGTCTTCTTTATGAAGGTCTCCCCCTATTCTTCCATAACTTTTAAGTAAAATATTGGCTCTCTTGCCCCTGAACCTTCTGATTTCTGCAATCACTCTTTTGCTACTGGGTCTTTCCCTTCTTCCCACAAGCACTCTCTTGTTCCCAGGCAGGTACCAAGGATTGGTGGCAGGTTCTCTGTGGACTACAGAGGAGTCAATGCAGTCACCAAGACTGATGCATACCTATTGCCCAGGGATGATGAGCTTGTAGAAAAGGTTGGTGCTGCCAGCTTTGTGAGCACCTTTGACCTCACATCAGGCTATTGGCAAATAGCTCTGACTAACCAGGCCAAGGAGAACATGGCTTTCTCAACACCAGAAGGGCATTCTTCTCCTGCCACCTTCCAAAGGTTGGTCAAACATGCTCTCAGAGATCTGGAGGACTTCTGTGTGGCCTACCTAGATGACATTGATGTCTACAGTGCTATCCGGGAAAAGCATTTGACACTTGGATAAGGTGTTGCAGGCCATGAAAAGGGCCAACCTCACTATCAAGGCAACCATGTGCCAGATAGCACAGGGGAAGGTTGCCTACCTTGGTCATGAGGTAGGAAGGGGTCAAATCAACCTCTCCCTAGTAAGGTACACGTTGTACAGAACTGGGAGTCCCCCTCTACTCAAATCCAGGTGAGCATTTCTGAGCCTCACTGGGTACTACAGAAACTTCATGGCAGACTATGGCACAATAGCTGCCCCTCTGACAGCTCAGACATCACCCAAACAGCCTAGGAAGGTTCAATGGAGTGAAGACTGTCAATGGCCTTTGATGGCTTAAATGAACGTCTCTACAGGGCACCTGTCTTATGTGCCCCTGACTTCAGCCGACCCTTTATAGAACAAACTGATGCTAGTGACACAGGAATTGGAGCTGCCTTGTCTCAGTTGGATGACAAAGGGAGAGAACACCTCATAACATTCATCAGTAGGAAACGCAAGGGTGGAGACAACGTAGGAGGGCAACTGTTAAAATGAGTGTATTGTATAATTTGGGCACTTAGGCATTGTATACCTTACCTTGCTAAGTCTGCCTTCAAGTTCTAAACTGATTATAAGCCCTTAAAGTGGCTCATGCAGATGAAGTGTGATAACTCCAAACTGCTCAGGTGTTCAATTACCCTGCAAGGGCTAGACTTCACTGTAGCGCATAGGCCATGGAAGAGTCATGACAATCCAGATGGTCTTTCCATAAGTTGTGTTGACCACCGGGATGAGGGTAACAATCCCTTGAGAGATCAGTTACCCTAACCTCAGTCTGAGGCGTGTGCAAATGTGATGCTGGAAATGCCTTATGGAGGGACATGGCCTCCCAGTCCTTGTCCCACCACTTCTCTGTGTGTGTTTTCTGTGTGTTTTCTTGCTCTGAGGTCCACTCTGGACCTCTGGCAGTGCAGCTCTTCATTTTTAGTTTTGGTGAACTACACCCATGGGATACCCTTATGGCACCCATCGGTGTGGAGACAATCTTTCACTGCTGTGTTTCTGGGCATCTTTGTGTTACCCACAGAGCAGGGCATTGGCTGGTGGCAGCTACATGCTGACTTAGCAGTGACTCTGAGTGTCCTCCAGTTTTGGAACACCCAAGCCCAGCCAAAGGAATCAATGGATTCCTGGACAACGGGAACATGGCCCCTGTAGCCTCTTGGTTTATTTAGCACTTTACCTTGTTTTCCACAAGTTCTGGAAAGCCCTAACTCTGTCCCTTCCCCCTGAATGGCTGTTGGGTGGAAGTACCATATATGGCGCTGTGGCTGCCTCCTGTCAGACTGACTGGAGCCTTCCCAGGGACTGTGTATTATGGGTACACCCTTGGGGTGGAACCTGTATGAATGGAGTTTGGAGCCATCTCACATTCTGTGTTGTGGGTGTCTGGTTTCTGTGTGTGACACAATGACAGAGACAGCCCTGACAGAAACTGGTATGAATGCAGTGTAGTGCTCTGAATGGCTGGGTGCTTACTCCAATCCACCTTCTATGTTATAGGTATCTGGTTTTGGGTGAATGGCCTGAATGCCTGTGAGCCTGATTGGTTGACTGCCTGCATGAATGCCTTTGTGAATGATTGGTTGACTGTGCCTGGTTCAGCTGAGTGAACGGGGAACAAGTGTGTATAACTATGGTCCCTGCACACACCAAATTGTTCTTGTTTGGAAACTGAAGCTGAAGTCGAAACTGAAGTAAGTATCCTGGGTCCAGTTGGAGGAAGGAGTCTGAGGCGGCAACTCTTCAAGAAATCCAAAAACTACTGTGCTGACCAAAGGACAGATCCACAGCCACATTGTAATCTCAACAGATATCGGCCAGTATCACTCTATGATACATGTGCCGGTCCAATGGGAGAGAGCTACCCTGGCAGCGAGGTCTGGGGAGAGATGCAAGTACAACCCTGAGATGCTTCCTTTCTTCCTTCATCTTCTTAACTGACAGGGCCTGGCTGCTAGCCCAGAGCCCAGGAGAAAGTGCAACTCTGAGTCTTTGCATAGGTCATTTTCATTGGTTCAGGAGCTCACAGCTATCAGACAGGTGTTCCTAGGAGTAGTGTGTGTGGAGGGAGGGTTTGGACGATGCATGGGATTCACATTCACACTCGATAGCACAAGTCACTCATCTGCATGTCTATTTTTATATTGACAGATTGAAGAATGCTGCCATCAAAACTGTTGCCTGTAGCCAAGAAAAGAGGCTTTCATGAAGATCACAGAGCCAACAGACTCCACACTGAATGGAAATCACTCCTTCTTCCCTCAAAATCCTGCACAACATAAGCAATGCATTTCCTGGACCCTCCTTTAAACAGGATAATGTGGCTGTGCTTTCTATTGCTCGTTTTGTTTCCTCAATGCAATGCCCCGGAAGTAATACATCCCAGCCCAAGCTGTATCCTGAATTGTGGGATTGATCAGAACTTCTACAAGGAAGGAGACATTATGATTGGAGGAATCGTTCAAATGTGTGGAACAAATATACCAGATACATTCTTTAATACTCCCAGAAAACAGGCAGACCTATGGCTCTGTAGAAGGTAAGTACTCCAATCATTAAGGTGAGTGAGCAGGCAGGTCTGCTCCTGCTACATGTTCAATGAAGTGCGTAGGTCTGTGGCTATCAATAAAGCTGTTAGGAGTGGTCCTCTGCCATTATTACTGTGCTGTCCCAGTTCACTGTCACTCTGAGGTAAGCCATGGACACTCTGTGTTTAACATTACAAATCCGGGGTAGAACGCTTTGTGTGTTTTTGGACATGATGTCAAGATTGTTTTCTGAAAATAACCAACTGTAACTGCACAACCATCTGTCAACGTGCCAATGACTGAATGGCGCAATGCTCTCAGGGCTTTTAAACAGATGCTCAAAGAAATATAAGATTTCCAGTTTCTTGCAAAACTCAACGACGAAAGGGTAAGGATGGTAGTTCCATGGGTAAGGGGTAGCAGGAGGACGAGACAAGAGGGTCTCAAAATGGCAAAAGAAATCCGGGCACGTTCCTTTTGCTCCAAAGGACATCATTAAAGGAATGTGCAGTATTCCAAAGTTCCTGGAAGACCCAACAATCCAGGGCAGGGGAAAGGTGCAATGCAAAGTGTCCCAAAGTTCATAAAAAAGGCAAAGTGCAAGACAAAGGTCTTCCCACTTCAAGGTCGGTGTCAGCACTCCTCTTCATGTGAGTCTGATAGGGGCCGTATTGCCTTCTGACACGTGGCTCAAGGTTCAAGATTCCCCCATCTGTGGTCCCATGGGAGTTGAGAAGACAGATGTTTGGAGTCCTCCTCTCTGCTGCCTCCAATGGGTTTTCTTCTGGGCTCTTGCCCTGTAGGATCACAAGGACTTCCTTCCATCTAGCTCCTTCACCCAGATCAAGACACTCTCTGGGAATAATGTAGTTGTCTGTTAACTCCTATACTCACTAACAAAGTAGATGGTCTCTTCTTATCTCTCTTGCCTTTGATGCCCTGTTCTATCCGATTCACAAGTGGCTCAGTCTCTTCCTGTTGTTCTTATGATATGATATGATATGATATGATATGGTATTTGTAACGCGCCTATACACAAGTGTTTCAAGGCGCGAGTGTTTTAAGGGTATCCATTTTCCTCCTGAATCCAAATATATTATCTCTGCCTATGGTATATCTCCTAGTCAATGCGATTCTCTCTTGTGGCTTCAGTTGTTCTCCTAGCCCCTGCCCAACACAATAATTTCCTTCTAAACCTTGACCTCCCCCCTGCTTCCCAAGACAAATCCCGAATCTGGTCTCTTTCTCCTCTCTCCTCTTGGAGATGACTTCACCCTATTTTCCCTACATTCTCTCCTAGTCAATATCTCTTTTATTATTCCCCCAGGTGTCATGTCCCACCTTTTAATGTCTCACTCCAAGCAATATCTGTCCTCTACATAATATCTCTCGCCTCTTCTTCTGGATGTAGTGGTATAGAAAAGAAAGCATTTTTCAAGTTTGTGACCACGGGAATACTACATAATATCGTCACTGAATTTAGAACTAAAGAAAACTATGCTTCCACAATGTGGTTAAGAGGGCGTAAGTCCTGTATGAAATGCCACGACCCCATCACCTTTTTGACTGGGTACACCGTGATATTACATGGTGGTTCTGACAGTACTAGGCTGCCTTGCTTCACTAGTACTACAATGGTCTCATACATGCCTTTGTCTGCCTCCTTCACAGTGAATATTTTCATAGCTTGTGGTAAAATGGCTTCTGGCTTCAATTTCATTTTCACTGCCCCATCCCTTTCAGAAGCCCCACATCATAGGGACTTGTGGTCCATAAGATGCTGGTGACCTCGAGCAAGTCTTCCTTGAGAAATGTTGGCGGTGCATTTAGCATCATCTCCATTCTCTGTGGGACCTCTCTGTAATGTATTCCCACCCAATATGTGATGCTCATTTCGAACACCATGAAGTGATATGATCTATTGTATTTGAATAGTTCTTTGTCTGTAACCGTAGTCAACCTGCATCCTTCTTGCAAAGCGATCACTGCTCACCATGGCCACCCTGTGTCATCTGTCCCATGCACTGCTATCCAGTCGCTCCCCACTATTACTGCCTCTAATTCTAGTGGCATTGCCGTCCCTTTCTTCTCATCGAATGGTAATTGTGGTCTGAACAGGTACGCATTGGGAAGGTGCCATGTTTTTTCCTGAATCCCTGGGAGCCATACTATTATTATTTCAGTCCCATATTGAAAAAGCTCCTCATCTACAGGCACCCCCATCTGTACCATGCATACACAATAAGCTTGCATAATCTCCCTCACATTTAGAAGGTTTATCTCTGGTGTGGAACACACTATCCCCTTGTTAGTGAATGAAATGGTCATGTTAGGTTTGCTCAGGACCCTCACCAGTAGGTTTATTGGTGTCTTTTGAGAATACAGTAGGGGTGAAGCTAAGTCGTGTTCCCCTATAGAAAGTGCTATATCATCTGTAAAAGGAACCAATTCCGTTGCCCCAGAGAACTCTTCAACATTCATGGATTCACCTGACATACTATACCTCCCCTCCCGGATGCAGGATCTAGTCGCCCCTGTATCTACAAGACAGGAAAACGTGCTGTTACCTATCATCACCCCTATGCCTGGTTCCTCTGCCGGGTTGGGTGTAATCGATAGGATGTAACACAATAAGTGTGTCTGTGGGCTATCGTATTGAGGGTATAATGACATTCCATTTCCTACACATGGGTTGCCCCCCTACCACTGTGGCGCCCCCTATTTTCCTAATTGGGGTTGTTGTCATGAAGTCTGTGTGTTACACTGTCCTGTCATCTGACTGTGTGTTGTTCTGAATCTGCAGTATCTGCTGTGCTGTGTATGACTGTTGTGTGTTACCCTGCATCTGCGGTACCTGTGGTGTCTGTGAATAATGCTGCACAGGCACCTGCATTTGTGGTGTCTGTGTCATGAGATGATTGTGTGGAGCAGCAGGAACATTGCAGAAATGATGGGGGTGAGTTGGGACTGTTTAGCAGAGTAGTATACCGATAGTGCAAACATGACTTTATTACCCCTACCTACAGAGCATTGCCTCCACCCCCAGGGGAGTGTCTAAGACACCCGAGCAGGGGTTGTGGTAGGAGCAGGGGATGGAAAAGCATATACCTGTCACTGTGCAATAGTAAAGAGAGGCAACAACCCCTGCAGCAGGCGGCTGTTCTCAGCTGCCAGCACAGGAGAGGTTTACTAATGTCACATATATTTGTATTGATAGACCACTGCTCACACCCCCCATTAACCCTTGATGTGTATTAAAAGACATTTACATTGTATAACACATGTTATGTTATGTTACTTTACATTTATATAGCGCCTTATGTATCATTGGTATGATCTCAAGGCGCTGGTAGGTTGAACACCCTCGGGAACCGTAGTTCAAGTCAGTAGAGAGAGAGAGGGAGAGAGTCATAAGGTTTGTGGGAGCACCGGCTATGTGTGCAGCTGGTGTGGCACTCGTATGCCAGCTGCTTCTTAGTGGTAGGTGTGGTGGTTGGGAGATCAGGAGTATGTGTTCATTCTGGCGGGGTGATATCCAGACTGATTTCTGGCTGCGTAATGCCTGAGGAGACACATAGGCTATCGGGTGTGCTGAGCCAGCTGTGATTAAATAGGATGATGGGGAGCATGTGGCAGGTGTTAGTATGAGAACAGCTATACTGAATGTGTCATAGTATTGCTGTGTTCTAGTTGAGTGGTGGTGTATAGGAGAGAGTAAGCATGGTGATGTGATATGGGGGTTTCCGGTAAGGTGCTTGAGATCGAGTGCACACCTGAGCCATTTATTGTATCCGTTTTATTTACTCAGTCCGTTCATTCGGCCCTGTGTGTTCATCCATTTCGCCTGGTTCTTCATTTGATTTACTAGTCATTCCATTCAATCTATCATTCGATCATTCATCTACATGAACTGTTCCGCCATCTACATCTGATTCTGCCCACTCCATCCGTTCTGGCCACTCCATCCATTCTACACACTTCATCCGTTCCGCCATCTTGATTTGTTCCATCCAATCCATCCATTCCATCCTCTCCATCCGTTCCATCCACTCCTCCTTTGCATTCACTCCCTCCGTTACATCCACTCCATCCGTTCCATCCATTCCATCCATTCCATCCATTCCATTTACTCCATCCGTCCCATGCGCTCCATACATCCCATGAGTTCCATCGGCCCCATGCACTCCATCCGTCCCATGCACTCTGTCTGTCACATGCAGTCCATCGGTTCTACACACTCATCAGTTCCATGTACTTTATCCGTTCCATGCATTCCATCCATTCCATCCATTCTATGTGCTCCCTCTAATTTTATGCAATCTATCCGTTCTATCCGTAACATCTACTCCATCCATTCCATCCGCTCCATCCGTTCCATCCACTCCATCTGTTCCATCTACTCCATCCGTTCCTATCATTCCATGCGCTCTATCCATTCTGTGCACTCTATTCTTTCCACCGACTCCATCCATTCCACCCACTTCATCGGTTCCACCTACTTCATCCGTTCCACCCACTTCATCGGTTCCACCCACTTCATCCGTTCCACCCACATTCCATGCACTCTATCCATTCCGTGCATTCTATCCATTCCACCCACTTCATTAGTTCCACCCACTTCATCCATTCCACCCACTTCATCCGTTCCACCCACATCACCCGTCCCACACACTTCATCCGTCCCACGCACTCCATCCGTCCTATGCACTCCATCCATCCCATGCACTCCATCCGTCCCATGGACTCCATCCGTCTCATGCACTCCATCCATCCCATGCACTCCATCTGTTACGTGTACTCCTTCCATTCTAAGCACTCCATCCGTTCTATTTGTTCCATGCATTCCCTCTGCTCCATGTACTTCGTCCGTTCCGTCGACTCTATCTGTCCCATCCACTCTATCCATTCCGTCCACTCTATCCGTTCCATCTACTCTATCCATTCAATCTACTCTATCCATTCCAGTTACTCTATCCCTTCCATCTATGCTATCCATTCCATCTACTCTATCCATTCTGTCCGCGCCATGCTTCTTATCCGCTCCATGAGTTTTATCTGCTCCATGTGTTCCATTTGATACATCCCCTCCGTCCGATCCAACCACTCCATCCGATCTGTCCACTTCACCCGATCCATCTACTTTGACCGTTCTAACTACTTCATCCGTTCCATCTGCTTTGTACATTCCACCTGCTTCATCCATTCCACCCACTTCATCCGTTCCACCCACTTCATCCGTCCCACGTACTACATCCGTCCCATACATTTCATCCGTCCTAGGCACTTCATCCGCCCCATGCACTTCATCTGCCCTTTGCATTTCATCCATGCTACGCATTTCATCCATCCCACGCACCATATCCTTTCCGTGCGCTCCACCCGTCCTAATCATTTCATCCGTCATACGCACTCCATCTGTCCCATGCACCATATTCGTCCCGTGCACTCCATCTGCTTCGTCCACTCCATTCCTTCCATCCATTCCAAGCACTCTATCCGTTCCATGCACTCTATTCGTTCCATGCACTCTATTCGTTCTAAGCACTCTATCTATTCCATGCGCTCCATCCGTTTCATGTACTCCATCCTTTCCATCCACTCCAGCCTTTCCATCCGTTTTATCTGTTCCAAGCACTCCAACAGATCCATGTACTTCTTCCGTTCCATCGACACCCTCCCTTCCATCCACTCTCTATTTGTTCCATCCATTCTATCTGTTCCATCATTTCTATCTGTTCCATCCACTCTATCTGTTCAATCCACTCTATCTGTTCCATCCACTCTATGCGTTCCATTTGATCGATGCACTCCGTTTGATCTAGCCATTCCATCTGATTCATCCGCTCCGTTTGATCCATCCACATCATCCGATCCATCCACTTCATCTGTTCCATCCACTTCATCCGTTCCCTCCACTTCGTTCGTTCCGTCCATTTTATCCATTCCGTCCACTTTATCCATTCCGTCCGCTTCATCCGTTCCAACCACTTCTGCATCTGATTCATCGGCTACATCTGTTTCATCCGCTGCATCCATTTCATCCGTTTCACCCGCAGTATCAATTTCACCCACTGCATCTTCTTCATTCCTTTCATCGACTTCATTTATTTTATCTGCTTCATTACTTTCATCCATTTCATTGCTTTCATCCATTTCATTCTTTTCAACCACTTCACTCGTTCTATTCAGTTTATCCGTTTTAATTTACCTTAGCAGTTTAAGTTTTCGATTTTTTCACTCGGGTCACGATGCAGATTGTTATTTTTGATATTGCAACCTTGGGCTTGGGCTAAAGTCTTTGTCGCAGTTGTACTGTTTTGGTTAAGAGTCGATTTTAGGGGAAGTACCACGTTTTCAGTAATTTCCATAAAGATATGAGGTCCTCAGTGAGTCGGATGTGGGGTGGAAGTGTGTGGAGGCCAGGGCTGAGAATGATGATCCACCTAACCTGACTGAGTTGTTTTTTGGTATAACTAGGAGGCCGGCAGAGCTTGATCTTAGAGTGCATGGAGGATGGTAGGGTTTTAGTTTGTCCTGGAGATATTGGGGTCCGGTTTTATGCATGGTGAGAGATGCATAAGGTTTTGAAGGTCATCCTTCGCGCAACCGGAAGCCAGTGCAGAGTTTTGAGGGCTGGGGAGATGTGATCTCTTGGGCCAAGTGCTACTAGCAGTTTGGCTGCGGCATTTTGTGCTCTTTGTAGTTTAGTCACATGGTACGCATGGACTCTGATGTAGAGGGGGTTAGCATAGTCCACTCTTGACATAACAATTGATTGTACCGCAGAGAGTCTTTTGGGAAAGGAGAGGTAAGGAAAATGCACTTAAGAGTTTTGAGGTGGTAGTGGCAGGACTTTGAGACGTTGTTGACTCAGAGCAAGAGGGTGCATCCAAGGTTTTTTACTGAGTTTGAGGGAGTTGCCCATGGCAGATGGCCAGGGTAGTGGGTACAGAAAAAGTTCAGTGTTGCTACATACCATGATTTTTGTTTTGGAGGAATTTAGCAAGAGGTGGTTTGTGGTCATCCAATGATCTATGTCGAGGAGGCAGGCATCGAGGTCGGGTTGGCAGTTGGGTTTTGAATTCAGGAGTTTTAGGATTAGTTGTGTGTCATCGGTGTAGATGTAGCACAGGATATTGTGAGAGCGGATTATTCGTGGGAGGGTGGACATATAGAGGTTGAACAGGAGGGCTGATAGGCATTCTCCTTTTGGAACTCCAGTGTCAACTGGTTGGGCTTGGGAAGCATAGGCAGAGAGTAGGGTTATTTGGTTCCTATTGTTGAGGAAGGATGCTATCCATTTGAGAGCGTTTCCGCGGATTCCCAGGGAGTGGAGGCGGTCGAGGAGTATTGAGCGGTTGATTGTGTCGAAGGCGGCGGACAGGTCAAGAAGGATTAATGCAGCGCATCCCGCAGAATCTGCAGAGTTTTAAGGTCATCCCAGATTGAGGTTAAGGTGGTTTTGGTTCTGTGTCGGGTTCTGAAACCTGATTGAGTGGGGTCTAGCAGATTGTTGGCTTCGACAAAGGCATTTAGTTGGGAGTAGGCGGTTCAGTCAATGAGTTTAGCAAGGAACCTGGTGTTTGAGATGGGGCGGTAGTTTTTGGGTTCGAAAGGATCGAGGGAAGGTTTGTTTAGAAGAGGCTTGACATGAGCAGTATTGAACACATAGGGAAAAATTCCTGATGAGAGGCAGTCGTTTATGATGGTTCTTGCGTGTTCTCCTGTGCAGGTAGATGCAAACATTTCTTTGAGGGTCGTGGCTGGGCATGGGGTCCAGCGGTGAGCCAGATGGTTTGTGGCCACAGAGAAGTTTGAGAAGTTGGTCAGTTGATATTGGAGTGAAGGAATCGAAAGTCGGTTGGGTGGCGGTTGCGGGTGGTGGGATGGCAGGTGGGGTGGTTGAATTGCGTGTTGAGTGTAAGAGGGCTAGTTTGTTGGTTAGAGATTTTGTTCTTTCTAGAGCAGTGCTGTAGAAGTGGAGAGAGAGTGAGTCGCAGAGTGATTGTGAGGGGGTCTGATGGGTGGTGGTACATGATGGTTTGGGGAATTCGGAGATGATTTTGTGGAGTTATTTGCTGGGGTTTTTACAGTTAAGGATTCGGGAGTTGTAATGGGCTTTTTTAGCTTTCCGGATTTTGGCTTTGTAGTGGCATGGTGCTGGGCCAAGGTGGACATGCTCAGGGCGGTTTTGTCTTTCCGCCATTTGCGTTCTACGGATTTATATAGTTGTTTAGTGGTCTTCAGTTCTGGTGTGAACCATCTAGGAAAAGGGCCATGGCGATCTGATGGTTTGCAAGAGGGGGTGAGCGGGAGTAATGAGGTGTTCACCCATGAGTCAAAGGCGTCGGAGGTTAGGTGGTAATTGGATGGGCGGGAAGAGGGAGGAGGCTGAAGGAGTGCATCGGCTAGGTCAGGAAGGATTTTTAGTTTCTTACAGCATTTGCGTAGATTTGGAGTTTCTGGTTCGGGTACGGGGAGTGGGTTGGGTGAGCGAATGATGAAAGAGACAATGAAGTGATCCGACTAGATGATAGGGGTCGGGGGGTTTAGATGTATCAGGTCATGGGAGCAGAAGACGGCATCAAGGGTGTGTCCTTTATAGTGAGTTGGCCCGTTTATGTGGGTATGGAGGTTAATCCCATCTAGGCAGTCGACCAGAGAGTGGGTCATAGGATTAGTGGGGTTGTCAAGCCATATATTGAAATCTCCTAGAATGGTGAGGGTGGGATGGTTTAGTTGGAGGGTGGCATTCGAGTCACAGAGGTTCTTTGAGAATTGTCTGTCATAGCCAGGGGGTCTGTAGATGATTAGGAAGCTGTGGGAGGATGAAGGGAGAGGGATAATTTTACGAGGGGTGATTTGCAGGAAGGAATCATTGACTGGTTGTCGATCATTGAGGCAGACAAGTGTGACTTGAAGGCGATTGCTAGTCCTCCTCCTCTAGAGGGTCGGTTCAGTGGAATGAGGGAGTAGTCTGGGGGAAGGCTTCATTGGCGTTAGGGGCAAAGTTGTCAGAGAACGAGGTTTCCATGATAAAGACCAGGTCCGGTCTGTCAGAGGCAAGGAGGTCAAAGATGCTGTGTTTGTTTTCTGCTACAGATCGGTCGTTAAAAAGGAGGCAATTTACTTCGGTACATGAGGATGATGAGGGAGTGGCAGAGATGGGAGGTAGGAGGGGGGTGGTGAGGGGAGATTGTGGAAACTGGGTGAGAGAGAGGGGGGGTGGTTGAAGGTCGCTGGGAAGAGTAGGCGGGCAGTTGAGGTGGTGGGTTTGGGGGTGGAGGGGTTGGACTGGTGTGACGTGTTGGTTGGATTTGGTTCAGGGGATTTGAAGGTGGGGTGAGGGGTGTTAGGAGTTTCAGTTTTGGTTGGTGAGAATTCAAGGGAGAGGTTTCAGGCAGGGTGAGGCAGGGGGGAAGGTGGTGATGATCGAGATTGGGAGAATGAGGTGGTGGGTCGAGACAGGAGTAGCGAGGAGTATTGAGAGGTTGAGGGAGACCAGGCACATTTTCTCTTCAGTGATTTGGTTGCGGTTGGTGTGTGAGAGAGGGTAGGGGGGTCAGAGGGTGAAAGGGAAGTGGCTACTGTTCTTGCCAGGGTGAGGCGTGCAGTTTTTAGGGAGGGGAAGGAGTGGGGTCGGAGGGGGATGATTGAGGGAGTTGATGAGGGGAACGAGGGTGGTTGGTTGCGGGGCTGGGTGTGCTTGGGAGGCTAGGCGGGCCGTTAGTTGGGGCAGGGGGAATACAGGTATGATGATAGTGGGCAGGTGGGTGGAGGGGATGGGGAAGCAGGGGTCTTAGGATGATTGGCTCGCCATCATGCTCCTCTGGCTTGGTGTTTGGATAGGGGATGGGGTGAGGGCGAGGTGGAGGGTGGGGTAGAATGGGTTGGGATGGTTCTTCTGGTTTGGGAGATGGATAAGGGATGGGCAGAGGATGTGGTGGTTGGCAGGATGGTTTGGGGAAAGGGGATGGGAGGTAGGGTGGGGGGATGGGCGGTTATGGTGGGTGGGAAGGGAGGTGGGTAGGTTGTTTTCGGCGGACCATTGAAATGTGATATAGTTGGCGTCGGATGATGACGTTCACACCTTCCTACTTCAACTATACCACCGGATGTGAATTGTGCACACTTTCTATGATTATCTGTACTCCAGATAGGGATAGTGTCTAGGTTTAGCATAAACCAGGGTGGGATGTTATTTTTCTGTCTAGGGTTGCCTTTACCACAGTTATGGACAGTTTCTAAGTTCAACTGGGCCGCTGTATGATATTATCCACACTCTCTATGTTTATCTACGCCACAGTTAGGGATGGTTTCTAAGTTCAACTGACCACAGGAGGGTGTTATTCACACTTTCGGAGTTTAATTGTACTGCAGTTAGACACACTTTCTAGTTTGGCCGTGGCACTGGTTGTTATTATTTGGAATTTCTAAGTTCAGTTATATCGCAGGAAAATATTATTCATACTTTGAAGGACAGTTATACCACAGGATGATATTATTTGCACTTGTTAGGTTCAACTATGCCATAGGGTGGGATTATTCTCACTTTCAGACTGAAATGGACCACAGTTACGTTCTTAGGCACACTTTCTAAATTGAACAAGTGCACGGATTACGCTATTGGGTAGAATGAACAACATTGGAACACTTTCTAGATTCAACTTTGGCACAGTGTGGTGTTGAGGTACACTCCCTAAATTGAGGTAGATCACAGTTGGTCATTAGCTAGATTGCAGCTGGTTGTTAGGGAGAATCCTACCTTCAACTTTGGTACAATGTGGTTATCAGACACTCTTTCCAAGTTGAACTAGTCCACAGTCACGCTGTTAGGTACACTCCATTAATTGAGCTAGACCATGGATACGCTGTTTGGCATACCTCTGAAACCAACTTTGGCACAATGTGGCTATTAGACACTTTCTAAAATGAACTGGGCCACAGTTATGCTATTAGGTACACTCTCTAAGATTAATTGTATCACAGTTACGCTATCAGCATACTTTCTCGATTCAACCTAAACACTGTTGGTTATTAGACACACTTTCTAGTTTCACCATGGACACAATGAGGTTATTTAAGCACAATCTCTAAATTGAACTAGACCACAGCTATGCTATTGGCACGCTTTCTAGATACAACTTAGACACAATGAGGATATTGGAGATACCTTCCAAGTTGAACTAGCCTACAGTTACGCTATTAAACCATTTTAAAATGTGGTTATACCACAGTTAGTGAAACATTCTAAGTTCAGCTATACCACAGGAATGATTATTCACAGTTTCTAAATTCAACTATACCACAGGGATGAGATTATTCTCAGTTTCTAAATTCAACTATACCGCAGGGTGAGATTAATCTCAGTTTATAAATTCAGCTAAACCACAGGGTGATTTGTTCCCAGTTTCTAAGTTCAACTATACCACAGGGTGAGATTAATCACAGTTTCTAAGTTCAACTGTACCACAGGGTGAGATTAATCACATTAATCAATACACAGGAGTTCAAATAGATGTCCCACACTTAATATTCATGTTCAAAGTCATCTGTGTCATATGCTCTCATATAAATAATTTAATTATGAGACATTTGTAATAAAGAGATATTACCATTATTATCATCCCTATACTCAATACACTTAAAATTCAATAAATCATTAATGGAAAATCTGAACCATTCTCATTTGCCTTCACCTCAGATCAAGATCAACCTTCTGCAAGAAATCAAAGTCACCTAAAAACCAACTACATGTGTCACCAGGTTGTGATATGCAACCATACAAATCATGCTAGGAAATCTAGCACCTGCCTCACCAAATCATGAGAGGCAATCTAGCACCTGCCTCACCAAATTATGAGAGGCAATCTAGCACCTGCCTGTCCAAATCATGCTAGTCGATCTAGCACCTGCCTCACCAAATCATGAGAGGCAATCTAGCTCCTGCCTGTCCAAATCATGCTAGTCAAACTAGCACCTGCCTCACGAAATCATGAGAGGCAATCTAGCTCCTGCCTGTCCAAATCATGCTAGTCAAACTAGCACCTGCCTCACGAAATCATGCAAGTCAATCTAATTCCTGTCTCACCAAATCATGCTAGGCAATCTAGCACCTGCTTCACCAAATCATGCTAGTCAATCTAGCTCCTGCCTCACCAAATCATGCTAGTCAATGTAGAACCTGCCTCCCCAAATCATGAGAGGCAATATAGCACCTGCCTCACCAAATCATGCTAGTCAATCTAGCACCTGCTTCACCAATCATGCTAGGCAATCTAGCACCTGCATCACCAATCATGCTACGCAATCTAGCACCTGCCTCACCAAATCATGCTAGGCAATCTACCACCTGCCTCACCAAATCATGCTAGTCAATCTAGCTCCTGCCTCACAAAATCATGCTAGGCAATCTAGCACCTGCTTCACCAAACCATGCTAGTCAATCTAGCTCCTGCCTCACCAAATTATGCTAGTCAATCTAGCACCTGCTTCAACAATCATGCTAGTCAATCTAGCTCCTGCCTCACCAAATCATGCTAGGCAATCTAGCACCTGCTTCACCAAATCATGCTAGTCAATCACCAATCATGATAAACAATCACAACCTCATAGAGGCATCTGCCTCAATCAATAACTCAATACCTTTCTCGGTGTGATATCAATTGCAGGGTAACACGGTTCACTAACTGAAGAATTTAGGGAGTAGAAGAGGGCTGGATTAGTCTGGGTGCCTGGAAAAATCCACAATTCAAATAAAAATGAAAACATTAAAAAAATGAATGTATTGGAATAAATCCAAAAAGACACCTATTTCTGCACTATCCATTATTGATCAGAAATGCTTAAAAACAGGAGTATTGCTTCAAAAAGAATAAAATGTTCATTGGATTTACTGGTGCCAGCATATAGCCAATCAGAATAAGGTGTCTGTCCTTAAACTGTGAGCTGAAGTGCTTTAAGGGGAATTGCAAAGATCTCCAAAAAGCAGCTCCAAATCATATTAAGTTCTGCTAAAAATGTTTCAGAATAGCCAGAACCCTGTTTGGGGCTTCAAAAGCCCAGTAAAAGAATTGGGAGTGGGCCATCTATGGCTGCCCTGTCTTCCTGCCAGCGCCTTTGTCACGCTCAACATCGTGCAGGGGCTGAGCTTACTCTGTTATATACCCTCTGGGCCTTCCCTATTACACGCCTTTTCTTCGACCTTCATCGGGTGCTTGAGATCGTGCTAGTCATCGTGCCATACTCTAGGTTTCAGCAGACAACATCATACTCAAGCGAGTGCAGAGACTAGCCCCGGACCTTCATCGGCTGCTAGGATGGTGCCAAACTCTAGAATTTAGCTGACAGTGCCTTTCTTGTGCAAGTGCAAATACTAGCCAAGGAAATGACCCCGCCCTTCGGCGGCCGCTAGGGATGGCTCCGACCATGCACCAGAACAACAGAAAAAAAATGCAGAAAGGGCCGATCTTTGCTGATCGTATTGTTTTCCGTTACCTATGCTTTGAATTTTGCGAGTACATTGTCCACTTCCCAGAGAGAGCCTACATAGCAATTGACAGCAATGTGTACACAAGCTGAGTATGCTGTACCGGGCTCAAGGCCATTGGTGCACCAGCCAGACTATTAGAAAAAATACTACTGTACTTCGTTGAAACATGAAAAAGCAAATCTCACGACTTGCATTACAATAAATATGAATGTGTTTTTATCGCACTATGCATCTAGTGAGAAGGACTGTTTTGTGGCTCAGGCCACATGCCATATTATGCATGGCTAATATGGGCAGACATCGAAAATACCTATCAATGGGACTAGCATGAGAAATGGTTGTAGTGTTTTATTTCCCCAAGAAGATGGGTTTAAAGAACAAGAAATTGGTTTATTGGTTAATGCATTAACTAAAGGGAGGGATGTGGGGGTGGTCGATGACAGTCCCAATGGAAAAGAGCTGTAATAGACCAGGGGCGAGGGGGGCATCCCAAGAATCCCCACACGATTATAATATCACATGCAATTTAGATATTTACACGCAGTGCACGCATACAAGTGAACACCATTTTGTGAGCCATAGTTAAAGCATAGGGCCTGCACAGACATGTACTAGCTAGTGCATTAGACACAAGCCTGCAGGGCACATCTGGTTAGGCCCAAGTGCTTGTGAGAAAGGCCCACGCCTCCAACTCCTAGAGAAACCCATCTTTGTTTTCAAAGTGTTTGTTCTTACAGAATGTGCTCTGCAAGGCCACGAGACAGAACTGGGTAACTTGGTGCACAGGTTATTGAAAACAGGCCAAAGCAGGCCTCTAGTCCCCACTCAGCCAATTATGAGTTATAGCCCCTACAATGGCCCAGGTCCTGAGACCCCTGAATTCCAAGATACCAGTTGCACCCCAGACCACCGAACCTAAACCAATCAGCCATAAAGATCTGAGAGCATGGTCACCCCACTTCATTTCCTAATGACAAGGTAGGGTAATGTGAGGTACAGGGAGGAATACATTACAGTCCAAAGCGAGGTTGGAAGCCTTCAGTGCAGAAGATGAGTTCGGGAATGAGTGTAGGATGTGCAAGTTGGCTTGACCTTAATACACCCTATGTGCCAGTGCCCGAGCCTGCCAGGTGCACTGTATAATGATAGCGTAGCATTGTTCATGAAAGTAACTAATTGCTTCTTTGGCCTTGGTTCGCTGGAGATGAAGAGCCCAGCAGAACCCCACATGATGGAAGACTGATGGACTGGGTTGGGACCAAAGACCTGACATCCCCAATGAAGCAGTCCGACCATGTATAGGGTCGCGCCAACCAGTCACGTGGGTTTGCACGATATGTGATGATGTCACCAATGACGCTGTGCCTCCTGATAAGAGTCTGCTCGTACATGTCTTGGCAGAACGGTCCATAGCAGCACAGTTCTCTGCTGATGCACCTATGTATGGTGGGGGAAAAATATGTTTTATCCTTGCAAGAGTTTTTTTGGCCTTTTTCCCCAGCGGGTTGTATTTTCTCTGAAGTGAGCCTTTGGGGGCGTGCCTTCTCAATATAAAAACAATCTAGATGTGTAGCGTGTCACCTAGTGTCAAAAGATGGGAAGCGCAGAGCTTCATATGCTCATGTGAGAAAGGAGATTTGTGCATGAAGAAACCACTGTGAGGGGATGAAGTAATCTTGAACATACATGCACAGACATACATATACAGGGGTCTATAAGGGCAGATGTCCGGGTCAGGTGTCTGGTGTCTGGGGCAGTGGGGGAACATTGGATACATTAGAAATAAATGAGTCCTCTCATAGTTAGGGATTGTGCAGGCCCAGAAACCTGGTGGTGGCAAGATAAACTCAGAAAAGGCCTTACTAATCCTATACTATGGTGGGATTTCCCTACCTAAAGCAAACTAAGGATAGTCTGTGTCAGGAAGTCCAAATCAAAAATCATATACGTCCAAAACGTATACTTGCCCTCACAACTAAATATATGCAATGTGTAGTGATGTCATCGTCAAAATGCGTTCAAGATAAAGTTCAGAGGTTCTTCCAGCTCTTGGCTTATATTCAGCCTCCCCTTCCTCAAGTTCAGAATAGTTCAAAAAAGACTGGGGTGCCCTTCCTCAGGAGTTTACAGTTCCTTGGGACTCTTCCCGGCTCTTCTGATATTGGTTCTTTTCATCAGTTCGCACAAGCAGTTCAATGTCTGTATTTCAAAATCACATAGAGAAATCTTGTTGCCATAACATAAACTTCTTCTTGGATACTTTCAATGACTTCTCAAAACAGGGCCCTCTCGGTCTAGACCACACGGTCCACCCATTATGGGTCATGCAACCTAGTCCCCTTTTCTTGGTTTCTCCTGTATCTTGCCAATGCTTTTTCATGCTATGCAGTTCCTTGAACTCGTTTAGCTTTGGCCAGTCCCTGGATTCTCATACCATACCCTTCAGGGTGTTATTTTGACTTTGCCAACACTAATATTTCAGTAAATATCATTTGTGGTATCAGTTAATTTCACCAGTTTTCTTTCACTTCACTTATGAGTGTGAAAACATTGCTTTTGCTCTGCTCCGCATTCAACAGTTTTTTAAATGACTATCCATTCATTCGTTATTCAAACGTACTTGTAATTTCTCTGTGCGGTACTCAAAATCACTGGTACAGAATGTTGTTTTGTTCAGTATTCGAAATAATGCTCTTCGCACATCTGCCTGCCAACCCAGATTTCCCACACTCACCAGTCAGAGTTTACGTTGTTGCGAGTTCTTTGCCACCACGAATCTCTGCCTTCCTGTGCACTACCTCGCCTTTCTTTCTGTGCATCTTCATAGGGCATTGCTCTCCGGCGATGCTCCACCTGCAGGTCAGGATTCTCCTGACTGCCTCGCCTAGTCACACCGATGTCCCTCTTGCAGGCTTCTACCGGCTTCCAGCACCCCCTAGGATCTGGTTCATGCTGCATACACTCTGCATCTACACACGGGTCTCGAGGGCTCCGCTTGCCACACTGCTGATCTGGATTTGCTTATACAACTACTGCCTTGACCTCCATGGCTGCTGCTTTTTTCCACATCTGATTCTCCATTTAAGGTTCCTGCCTCCATTATTCCTCCAAAAGATCTCGACGGCTCGCCACTGAAGCAGTGGTTCTGTTTCACTCGTGTTGGCCTCCTCCTCGTCTCAGTACAGATGCTGAAACTTGCTGCTTTCATTAAAAGAGGCTGACATGTGTCAGTATTAAAACATTAAGGATGGCTTGCTCTAGTTAGTTTCTTCTTCGTCTCAGTACAGAGGCTGAAACCTGCTGCTTTCATTAAAAGAGGTTGCCATGTGTCAGTATTAAACACATAAGGATGGCTTGCTCTAGTAAGTCTCTTCTTCGTCTCAGTACCAGTTTGGTGGCTGGGAAGTTCTGAGTTAATAAAGGCAGTCTGCATAACTCTGCATTCTCTCTTCTTTGTCTTAGTCCCTGACTGATGTGTGTCTGTTTTGACAATAGGAGGCTGTACTGTGCCTGTATTAAGAAACTGTGGCTGATATGTATGTGTCTCAACCCAATGAGGATGTGCTTTCTTGATTGGTCTCTTCCTCATCCCAGTTTTTAGGTGTTGTTTTTGGGTAACAGTTTGGAAGGAAGAGAATAGAAAGGGTTGACAGTTGCCTACAAAGGTTGGAGGGAGAGAGGGTCCAATATGACAAGGGACTGGAGAATATTACATCTCACCTAAAGACGTCTTCTCCCCACTCTGCGAATTCACTCCACCTAGGTGATCCTCCCTCTCATAGCCATCCCTAGGGACGGGATCCAAAAGCATTGGCCTTTCCCTGGGCACCTGAGAGGAGGGCACAGGGGGAAAAGAAGTGAGGGCTCCCTCAGGTTCCTCAAAGTGTTTGCACTTTGTAGGAATTATAAGAGAAGAGAGAGTTGCCTGCAGTGATCCTTCCACAAAAAAAGTGAAAGATGAAAAAGAAGCCCACTTTATACCGCTAACAGACCAGGCCCACTTCTGGTGGCACGATTTTAGGCATGCGTGCTAACATGAAAACTAAATGTGAAGTTCTGGGCAATGGAGGTCCAGCAGAGACTAGAATGGGTCTTCCCTTGAGATGGTAAAGACAGAAGAAGATGGACCCACTGGTACAGACCAGCCATGTCACTGCTAGACTGTCAAATCTGGAGACTAAACATTCCATGCATTCGCTTACAGGATGACTTCACACACGATCAACATTCTATCCAGGATGGGAGGGAAAACAAAACTGGCAAGATGCCCACATGCCCCTTCTTCCATAAACACACAAATACATGTGCAATGAATGGGGAGATATCTCAAGACATCTCACAGCAACCCAACCACCATGGCATGTGCCTAACAACTACAACACATTATAGCTTTCCATTCCCACATCCACAACAGAAAACAAGCAACTGCAATGAAGCTCACAGCACTACAAACTACAACCTCCTGGGTATGTGTCTCTTGACTTCAAAATAGCCTGGTTTGCCATGCCCACCGCCACAAAAGCAAAGAACTATACAAGACACCCCACTGCTCTAATGTAACCATGGCATGCATATGGCAATTAGAACACTGTCTGGCTTGCTATGCACAGAGCTGCAATAGCAAACAAGCGACCACAATGCATCCCATTGCAATACAAGCATCAGAGTAATCACCTCATGACTTCATCACACTTTGGCTTGCTATGCCCACAAATGAAACAATAAAATAACAAGCAACCAACAGCACTCTGACCAGCAGGGCGTGTTCCTTATAACTACAGTGGCCAGAGAGTGTGTATGTCCCAAACTTTAAACTTAGAAATGAGAACACATGCTGCTGGCATGCTCATGTGGCAACCTAACACCTATGGGAGCTTCTCTACTGTGGAACCATTATTGCCTCTCTTAGGCTTTCTGTAGATTCATTCTCCCTAAGGATCATACCAACTGGATGCAGGCTTGAATATCCTGCTCATAGTAGAGATGTTGACCAGCAGTCTACTGAATTTACCAGTCTTCTCACAGTGTGCCCATGATGTCCAGGGGTGCTCTGCTGTACCCTAATTCAAATGGTGAGAACTTGTTGGAAGATTGAGGCGCTTCTGCATGGTGGAAAGGGCTCACGGTATCAGTATGTCATGGTTGGACATGTTTTTTAGGGTTTTCTTTAATCTTTGAACTAAGTCATCTGCTTGGTGATGATAGATGGAAGTCCCTAAGTGTCTATATGAATGATGTTCTTTAGGTCAGATAAGAGACTGGGAGTGATAGTTGTTCCCTGGTCCATCACAATCTCTCAGAGAATCCTCACCAGGGAGGAGTAGGCACCTAGATGTTTATGATGTGTTGTGTGGCGTTATTTCCAAAAAGAAGCCATCGTGATACTTGGTGGGATCGTCCACAATTAGCAGGATAAACCTATTTCCATTCTTTGAAGGTTTGAGTGGTCCTGCTATATCCATCCTAATATTAAAGAAGGTGAATTGGTAACAGGGAGAGATTATATGGGGGCTTATCCCCCATCACCACAGAATATCATATCATATCATATCAATAGCCATCACAGTATTTTTTGATCTCCTGGTATGGTATATCTTGGGCCACAGAAACAACTTCTGCATGACCTTGTGTCTTGTCTCTCCCATGGTGTCCCATGATCAAATGGAGTGTGCCAGGTCTAATGCCTTCCTTTAAACAGGGTGGGGCCAGCAGATTGTAGGATCCCCATCCCTTCTTCAAAGTACAGTGCAGTCTTTGCAGGCATGCTTCTTTGGAGAGCACATCTTTGAAGGCAGATTGAAGTAAGGGTTGGCTTTGTTGAGCCGCTGCAAATTGGTCACTAAAGAGTAGTGAAGGGTTCATAAAACTCTGTCTCACAGAGAGTCTTTTGGTATTTTGGGGTTTTATGGACAAGTAGGTGGAACAAAACCCCTATTGCCCTCTTTTGGTAGGACTGAGCTCCATTGTTTGTTCCACAGTAATGCATGTTATTTTTCATATATAATGTGTCCTTTCGGTTTCCCTATGGTTAAATATTACCAACTTGATCTCACTGCAATAGTAACAATCTATGACACCCGCGCCCTTCTTACAATACATTACTTCATGGTCAGCCTGGACTTGGGTGCTATCCTCTCATTGGTTCCCCCGGGGAAACCGGTCTATTAGTAACCTGTCATCACCAGAGCTGGTCCTCTGGATGGAATGTCCATACTGTCCATACTAGAAAGGTCAACGCTGCTTCTCCTGGGGTGGCTTGGAAGGGAAGACCCCAAACCATTTCTCTGATCAACCTAATTTTAGGGTTATATTGGGAGAAGATAGATAGGCCTCCAATCAGAACTCTGTAGATCCCCATTCTGACACTATCTGTCATGAAGCCGGGTGGACTCTATGGAGGATGCAACTTGTAGAGATTCAAACAGGTTCATTCTGCATTATATACACAGGTGGCCATCCAAATGGTGGCCTGAATGGAAAACAAAAGTCTTTTTGCTCCAGTTAAATGAACTCATGAACATGTCTTTGTGGGCCTACCCAGATGTGCCTCACCCATTAGAAATAGAGCAGCCCCAATGCGCGTTCCTCAGAGTACTGCTATGATACGGGTTGTAGGAGACTATCTTGAACATACATAGTATGTTACAGTGATGTTTGCAATGCTCCTCAGAACGGAGGTGGGCTAGGAGGCTCCCTAATTGAGGGTCAGGTCCCAAAACCCTGATCCTGCTGCCACCCAACCCTATCTCACTTTCTTCTCCAATGATCTGCTGCTCACGCATGTATTGGCCCTGACACCCTCCTGGGTTCTTGCCATTGTGTTGGCTGTAGACAAACCTTCTTTACTTTGCACCACACGTGTGTTTCTCACACACCCTCATGTGTACTATACTCAGCACCTTTGTGGTCTTCACCTCCTCCCATCTCTTCTACGCTCTCCTCCTCTTTAATCAATTTGTCCAATCTCTTCTAAGTTCTCCTCTCCTCCACTCGAATCATCAATTCATCCAATATCTTCTATACTCTTCCCTCCTAGTCCTCTAACCTTCATCCTCTCCAAATATCCAGTCCCTTTAATTCACTCTGCACCTCCTTCTTCAGTTTTAACACTCACTCCTTCTTCTCCTTGTTCTGCACCTCCACCTGCATCTTTCTCCACACCACTTCACCACTCGCTACTCCACTAAGTATGCCAGCCTGCCATGACCTGCCTTTCCTCCTATTTCTTCCTCTTTATCCCTCTCTCTCTTTGTGGACCTCTATCTGGATTTCCCTTTAGTACATTCTACACTGCTCATTGCCAGTGCTTTATTAGTATTTAGAGGCTACATTCAGAGAAATCCGATTGGCCGTCATTCTGTCAATATTTTATCTAATAAACTACTTTTTATTACCTGTCTTTAAATCACCACTGAATAACCATGCAAATGGCCGCAAGTGCATTGACTGTGTACATACTTTTATAATTGTTCTCTATCAGTGCACACTTCCGCTATCTTCGGCACATCTTGGCTTTTATCTACGCCATAGAAGAGATCAACCGAAACCCTGAACTCTTACCGAACCTCACGCTGGGTTACCACATTTATGACTCATGCTCCAGTGTGATAAAAGCTCTTCAGGGAACTCTGAGCATACTCTCAGGTACAAGAACTCCAGTGCCAAACTACACCTGTCGGAGGAAGGACAGACTTGCTGGTCTCATCGGCGATCTGTCATCGGCGACGTCCTACCGGATAGCTCAACTTGCGGGAATCTACAAGTATCCACAGGTAGGAAGAACCAATGGGCACTTTGAGAAGGTGGTGCTCATTGTACACACCCCCAACACAGCAAGATTCTTTTACTGCCATCTTTCCCCTCTTTGCCCAGAGAATGATGTCATTGTCACAATCAAAACTGCTTTCAATCAACACAAATACATCTTCTGGAAAAATTGCTCTTGACGCTTGTAATGTTGCCATAAAAACCATCAAAACCACAGTGAACCCTGGGCAAAGTTCATGCAACAGGAAATGTTTCCCTGAATTAAGATATGTTGTGGATAATTCACTAATTCAGAGTGAGCATACATGACGTCATGGAACACAATGCTCCTCATTGTACAATAAGCAGGGTGATCAGACAGTGTGGGTGCCAGTCACACCAGGTAGGTGTGTTGGAGCTGACCCCCACAAGTACCTGTTATGCTAGAGGATTGGGGAAGGTGACCTTCATTAAATACATGTTACTCACCAGAGTGTCTCCTGTATTCCTAGCGCATGTCTAACACTGCGGAAATCTGAAACACATTCAGCAAGCCACGTATGCCTTAGGTGCTCGCTGAAGCCCACCATGGGTCCCATGAGCCAAAACAAAAGGACGATGCCCAAGTCTAAAAAACGAAAGGGGGAAAAACATGTGAAGTAGAGTTCCTGTAAGCCCCAAATGCTGATAAAAAGGTTATGTGGGGCTCCCCCTATGGCTTAGATACAGCTTCTTCCTCTTGCACTGTCGATGTATAGAAACTCACCTGCCCACCTGAATGATTGCCATAATGTCAATGGACATACTAAAATGATAATGCAAGGTGAATTTGTTAGGATCCAGGCAACCAAGCTCATGGATTGAAGGGAGGAGAAGGGAACACAACCTTGGTGCTGGAAGAGTACTGTGTCATTAATCCGCCCACTAGCAACTGCTCCTATGAACAACTTCCTTTTTTTAGTTGCCTCGAAGCAGCCTCCAAATGTGCGATTTTGACCCCATCCAAGAATTGTACCACTGAGCACCCAATGCCATGCTCCGCCGCCGGCTTCTCTCCCGCCTGAATCAAGCATTGCACCGTCATTCCCCCGCCATGATCCCTGTGTGCCTCTATTATTTACCAGTTGCCCTGCTGGCCCCCTCAGCTTTCTTCTTCTCAGCCTGTTGCGCACCCCACCTGGGTGGTATTCTCTGGGTGGTGTTTCCTGGGCAGTCTCTTTAAGAGAATGTCTAAATATCATGGTCCAGAGGTAGTATTCATGGTGGCAGAGCAGCTTTCTTCTCCGTAGAATGTAATTGCCAGTTACCTAGACTTACCCATCCATTCCTAGAATCAGGAGTGATCAGAATCAGAAGCAGGACAAGGCCGCTGTGTTAACCGATGCAGGTGTTTAGCAGCGATGCGGTTGCAGTGTAGACAGTGAGCTTGGACGACCTCACCCTCCTGTCTGCAGCCACCAGGTAAGAAGTTGCGGGAGAGTTAGCTTGCTTCACTCCATGCAGGTGAACCCCAGGACCTGGAGCCCCTAAAGACGAGGTAGGGGATTCAGAAGTTACTCATACATCAGTAATCAAAATGACTCAGGGAGTTGGCAAAATTCAACATTGTTTTAGCTTCAATTATCTAAAATAGGGAGTGCAACGGACATCATCCGACGTTGCACAGCAAACTCTCAAAGCATTTCATAAAAAACATTACTTTTATAGCAGAAATTCGTCATCATTAATGTCATACTACGTGGCAAACTACAAAAAAACTACTTGTGGATTTAATTGGTTAACAGGGCACATCTAAGTATATGTTCCATACTAACAGGGGTTGTGATTGGGTCTCTAACATCAGGTGGACAACTTAGTCCTCTTCTAGTGCAAGTCATCTTCATTGTCACAAAATACACAATGATTCATTGGTTATACAAACTATAGAGCTTTTTGATACATGGCCCTCTACAATTGGTTGGCACGCTTGTACCCTTCTGGAATATTCCACCGATTAGCAGCACGCAAGCTGGTCACCCCAGGTGCAGGGAGGGTTGGCCCGGTCATGCCTCCCCACCTATTTAGCCCAACATCTATCACTCCTATGGTCTGTCATTCAAGTAAGGCTTTGAACTTGGGTTTGCAGAAGCTCTCTTTGCCTGAGAATTAAAGGGAGTGTGGCATGGTTTTATCTCCTGGTTTCTGTGTACTTCGACCCAAAGCTATTTCGATCTGACCGTGTGACTGGAGACCACTTTTTCAAGCTTTTCCACTGCATAAAATACTATTAAATGATGAACTCTTGATGCCTTCCATGTTTTTTAATTCTACTTCAAACAGAAGTTTGTTTACTCGTTCGTGTAGCTTCTTGACAGACAACCAGGCTCACGGTGGCCTTGACTCTTGGTGCTGGGCCAGCCAAGCCTTTCTCAAATGGATCCTTCGCCATCAGCTATTTTCCAACTGCGCCAAACTCAAGCGCTTTCTATTCAAGGGTTCAAGTTTGCTAAAGTGCATCGTGGAGCCTGCAGATTGTATAAATTCCTATGTATATATATTGGTGCATCGCTGCGTAGCCAGCCTCTAGATGACATCATCTACTTGTGTTATTGTGTCTGTACAGTTGGAAAATGACTGCAAAATTGCATTCTCTTCAGCATTCTCTTTGCACAAACAAATTCATTTTGATCCTGAAAATGTTGCTTATCTTCGACATCTCCTCTTCAGATCTTATAGAAACCTATAGGTACTCTTCCTTTCCTCTCCTTCCCTCAGAGCCTCACTGTCTCCCAAGCTCTGGTTCTCTCTAGGCTGGAATACTGTAACAGCCTCTTTCGAAATCTAGCTGCCTACACTCCTCCCTTCACAACTAATCCAGAACCGGACTGCAACACTTGTCCTTGGCCTCAAGCCATGGGATCGTATCTCCCCAGTTCTGAAATCCCTTCATTGGCTCCTAGTGGAGGCAAGGATTAAATGTAAAACCCTCTGCATTGTCCCTAAGTCTTTCTAGGTCCTCTGTACAAAATACCTTCAACTATCCCTCCGTAAATACCTCCCTTCTGCGTCTGTACAGTTGGAAAATGACTTTGCATTTTCGTCAGTATTCTCTTTGCACAAACATCTTCATTTCGATCCTGAAATGTTGCTTATCTTCGACATCTCTTCAGATCTTATAGAATACCTATAGTTTTTCTATCTTTCGTCTTGTCCAGATGCGTCATTACACTTCACATGACATCATCAGTCTTCTTTCTCATCCAGAAGTAAGATTTTAAAAATACCTTTTATTCTTGTTTGAATGTGATCGATTTTAGCCTGCATCAGTATTGTTTTAGCTTTGTGTGTTTTAATTAACTAGATTATAGAATTTCTGTGCTTAAAAACCTGCTAATAGTGGGGGGAGACGCTAAAAGCTACCTTCTTTAGTGTTTCAGTATGCAGCCTTTTTTAACATTACCTTTTGAAAGCACGAGCAAATGCACGCACTATTTTCCAGTTAAGAACTACAATCCCCCGCAGGATTGTCATTCTAGAATTTCATTTCCCTTCAAACTCGGCGCGAATGCGCATGCGCGCACGGGCAGGCTCATTCTGACTCAGTATAAAAGACTGCCTGCAAGGGAAGCACAGTTAGAACTAAGATTTTAAAAATACCTGTTATTCGTGTGTGAATGTGATTGATTTTAGCCTGCATCAGTATTGTTTTATCTTCATGTGTTTTAATGAACTAGATTATTGAATTTCTGTGCTTAAAAACCTGCTAATAGTGGGGGGAGACGCTAAAAGCTACCTTCTTTAGTGTTTCAGTATGCAGCCTTTTTTAACATTACCTTTTGAAAGCACGAGCAAATGCACGCACTATTTTCCAGTTAAGAACTACAATCCCCCGCAGGATTGTCATTCTAGAATTTCATTTCCCTTCAAACTCGGCGCGAATGCGCATGCGCGCACGTGCAGGCTCAGTATGACTAAGTCTGTGCAAGGAGGTGCACGGGGTGCCATAATCGTAAATCCTCTAAACTTTATTTTCATCCCATACTTTCATCCTTTGTATTTCACACACCACTGCTCCTAACAGATAGGAAGTTAAACTGGAATTTGCAGGTGAATGGAATGGTGGATAAGAGCAAATGAAGGTGGCATTTTTTGCGGGCGGTGACTGGGAAAGAGTGGGGTGCTCAGCAGAAGTGTCTACGAATGTTGTATAAGGGGTTGATTTTGAGTGTGATGGATTTTGGATGTCAGGTGTCAGTGGGTTTCACGGCGAGTCAGAAGTTGCGGTTGGACATGGTTCAGGCAAGGGCATTGAGGGTGTGTTCGGGTGTGATGAGGTCCTCTCCAGCGAATGCGGTTCAGGTGCTTGTGGGGGAGATGCCGTTGCGGTTGAGGAGGGATGCGTTGAATATGAGATGGTGGGTGAAGTGCAGTGCGAAGAGTGTGGCTCATCCGGTGCGTGAATGTTTGAAGTATAATTGGAGGTTTGACTATTATAGGGACCGGTGGAGGAGGAAGGGGGGCACTTTTGGGTTTCACATGTGGGAAAAGGGAGTGCAGTGGGGTGTGGGCTATTTGATGACTGTGACGGATACGGATTTGGAGAGATGGCGAGGTGGATGATGGGGTCTCCAAAGGTGTGTTTGGAGTTAGCGAATGTGGTGTCGAAGATGAGAGGATTGCGGGGCGAGATCAAAGCTTTGGGTCCGGCGTATGTGGCAGGAAAGGAAGGATGCAAGATGTTTACGGATGGTTCGAAGGATCCTGTGTCTGGGAGAGTGGTTATGGCGTATTATCTGGAAAGCACTGGGGAGTATAAAGTGGGACGATTGACAAATGATGTGTCAATTTGTACGGCTGAGTTGGTGGCGATTGCATTGGCGATTGATAGGGTGTGCGAGTTGGGGTTAGAGAAGGTGGTGATATTTTCAGATTCATTGAGTGGGTTGCAGGCGATTGTGGCGGGGGATGGTGATAGGAAAGATGTGATTATGGACATCAGGAGGAAGATTGATCGGTGCGTGCATGGGGGAATGGATTTGGAGTTGGCGTGGGTCCCCAGTCACAGTGGCATTTTGGGTAATGAGTTAGTGGATCTGGCGGCGGGTGAGGGTATGAGAAGGGGAGCGGTTGATGTGAGATTACCTTTGAGTGTGGATGAGGTGAAGGCGGTGGTGGTGAGACGGGTCATCGATGAGTGGCAAGAGAGGTGGGTTAGTGGGGTGAAGGGCAGGGGGATGTTTGGTGTTCGTGGGAAAGTGTCGGTGAAGGTGGATGCGGGGAGTCTGGAATGGAGGAGGGGGGAGGAGGTGATGCTGAATCGGTTGAGGATAGGACATGCGAGACAAGTGGGGAAGCGTGAGTCGAGGGATTGTGCGGTGTGTGGGGTGCCTGAGACTGTGGGACATTTTCTGCTTAGGTGTGAGAGACATGCTGAGGAGAGAGAATTGATGAGGGTTCGATTGTCTGCACTGGGTGTGGCTGAGCTGAGTGGGAAGATTTTGCTGGGAGGTGACGGGGAGAGAGGCAGGAGGAGGAATAGTGTGATATTGGATTTTGTGAGGCAAACGGGGCGGTGGGATGAGTTGTGAGTTTATGTAAGCTAAGTATTGATTGGTGGGTCTGGTGCACATCATCCTTTAGGATGGGGAAGCGCCTGCGTGGGTCCCCCATGCATCCGATAATTAAGAAGAAGAAGGAGAGAGAGAATAGGAGGTGCTCCACAGAGCCCAACAGAGTCCCAACTGGTAATCCAGTCGGCAGTAGGAAACCAACACTGACTAAGTGCCCCTCCAGACTGGCTGAAGGGAGAGCAGGAGAGAAGAAACCAGACATCACTGGCAACATAGCAAAGTTGCAAGTAGGGCTGCTAAACACGAGGGCCTTAAACAAACATGCTCATAATGTGCATGACCTCATTAAAGAGAAGGGCTTAGATATACTATGTGTAAATAAAACCTGGCTGAAGGATCCCATCGGTCCAGTGTGTGAAAAAGTGGTACCATAGGGGTGCATAATTTACAACAAAAACAGAGAGAATGGTATAGGCGGAGGGGTTGCCATCATAGCCAGAGATACCCTGAAGTTATTCAAGGCATAATGTGCATGCTCAGGCTGTGAGACAATCCAACTAAAACTAACATACTCACCAAATGACAGCCTTGATGTCATTGCTCTTTACAGACCACCCTCCTTAGTTTCAGACTTTGCAAACAAAGTCACTTCTCAAGCAACTAATCTTATCTCGACCAATACATCTACGTTTCTGGGAGGGGATATGAATAGATGGAGAGGGAATTCTGAGGACAAAGAAGCAATATTGCTGGAAAAGTCCATGAAGAATCTGGGTTTCCCAGTATTAAATAAAGAACCCACGACTCCCCAAGGGAATCAGTTAGATTGGGTTTTCACCAACAACCTGAAGTGTCAGAATGTTATTACTGAACCATGTATATGGTCAGACCATTACTTAGTCACCCTTGAAATAGAACTGAACACACCGTCCACAAACAATAATAATCCCCATATCAAGGTCTGGGGAAGAAATTTAAAAAATATAGGCCCCAAAATACTTACACCATGCTTATAGAAGATTGCAGAGTCCTTTCTTGAGAAGGAGGATTGTGAGAGCACGCTATAGAAATACAACAAACATATGCAAGCTTTGCTGGAAGAAAATGCACAGCTGAAACAGAAGTTGGTGAGAAAAAACAATAACCACAACATATGGGATAGTGGAGATCTCAATAAACTAAAACAGGAGAAATGAGCCAAAGAAAGGATATGTCATCAGAACCCAAGCCAAATAAATAAAGAAAATTGGAAAAGGGCTGACCACAGTTATAGGAAAGGGGTTAGGGAGGATAAGAAAGAATACATACTCAAGGGAATGGAAAAGGCCATGGTATTGTCACTGCCACATAGACCCAGCAGTGAAGACTGTGATAGGGTGCAGTAAGCTTTTTCTAACAAGATCCAAAAATCCAGAAACAACATCATTACAGCCATAACTGAAGGACTCAGACTTGTCACCCTTTTTGAAACCTCAATCTTGGAAGCAAGAGGGAGTTTTAGGTTCTCAATCATATCTGAGGGCGACTTGTGTAAGGTAATGGCCAAAATGAAACCGACTTTGTGTGCAGAAAATATTCTGCCCACCAAAATCATTTTGGAGAATAAAGAACACTTCTCACTGGTTCTGACAAAGATAGTCAATGCATCTTTAAGTGAAGGTGTGGTGCCCAAGGACATTAAGGAGGTAACTGTTACCCCTCTAGTCAAAAAAGCAGGGTTGGATCCTAAAGATCCCCGTAACTTATGGCCCATTACAAACACAAACTTCATTTTGAAGGTGTTCGATAAAATTGCTACAAATCAAATGCAAAAACATGTGGAACACCTGAAGTTACTGTATAAACAACAATCTGTTTTCTGGGCCTCCCATAGCACTGAATCTGCCATGCTGGACCTTCAGACACACATGTTGGGCCTGAGAGACACAGGCAAGCAGGCATTCTCATGCTACTGGACTTAAGCGCAGCTTTCAACTTGGTGGATCACCAGCTCCTTCAGGAGGCACTGGCTAAAATCGCAGGATGTTCTCCCAAGGCGCTGGCTTGGTTGTCATCCTTTCTGAAAGATCGGAGTGCCAGAGTACACTGGGGTGATAATTTCTCCAAGGCCTCTCCCATTCTTTATGTAGTCCCGCAGGGAGCTAGCCTGTCACCTTTACTGTTTAACTAATACTTGAGAAGCCTCTGCAAACTCCTGGAACACATTGGTGTATTCTTTACGAATTACGCCGATGACACGCAGCTTATTTTCGAACTCAGGGTTGATTACATCACCGACAGTGCAAGAATCACAGAGGTATATCAGGTTATAGATCATTGGATGCAACATCATTGGATGTGCTTAAACAATACTAAAGCCGAATTGATGATTTTCGGAACGGGACAGGCCACAGCAAAGTTGGGGA
Source organism: Ambystoma mexicanum (assembly GCF_040938575.1). Taxonomy (NCBI): domain Eukaryota; kingdom Metazoa; phylum Chordata; class Amphibia; order Caudata; family Ambystomatidae; genus Ambystoma; species Ambystoma mexicanum. The sequence goes on along the minus strand of NC_090935.1, from coordinate 35,598,023 downwards.
TGGAATATAAGACCTTTACCATCAAAGACGCTATCATCGCGGTGAAGTCGCATGTCAAAACTCTCAGGATGATGGTGAAAGCTTTGATGGGTTCTGAGGTACAAGTAGGCTACCTGCGGAAAAATAACGCTTATTATTTGCTCCTCTTGAGAGCGATAAGAACCTACATTAACAAAACTAACGTTGCAACAATTGCTAGAGCTATCATTTTGTTGGATCTTCACTACGGCAATGCTTTACTGCTAGGTGCCACAAAGAGGGAATTGCAAAAGTGCCAAGTCATACAAAATGATGCAGTTCGCATAGTCAAGAATATCAAAAACAGAGAACATGTATCAACAGGGAGAAGAGCACTCCACTGTTCAAGAGTGGAGGATAGAGTTAATTTTAAAGCCATGACAATAATGCTTATATGGCGAGGCCCCAAGCTATTTTAAAAAAACATTTCTCCTTTTATATACCCAGAAGATGCTTAAGATCAGCCAACAGGGGCACCTTGAATCTACCCTGTGCCAAGCATGCACCAGGGCATAGGAAAATCCTTCCCGGTGAAAGCAGCAATCTACTGGAACAATATGCAGACGTATTACGGCAAGAAGTGAATTACCAGAGGTTCAGGAAATTGCTCAAAACCTTTTTGTTCCAATGAATAGAGCTGATTTCTCCCAACTTTACCCAATCATAATTTTCAGAGAAGAGTACTATGTGTATTTGATCTTTCTTGGTTTCCCGCGCCCTGATGCCTGCAGGCTTCCGGCGTGTTACAAGCAGACACATAAACATAAGCATAAACATTTTCACACTTCTTCCAGGACTCTGTCCAGAAGACCATTATTTCTTTGGGAATGCATATAGGGATTTCTCAATGGATGCCTTGTCTCAAAGATTCTTTGTGGTACAGGCATCCTCACTGGTACTGCACGTGTCGCTATTTCGGTTCCTAACTTATAGGCAACATTGGGGCGGAGCTGCTGGTAGGGGTACTTGGCTCGTCCTCTACACTCCCCCTCTGTGCGGTTCATTGACCACTATCTCATCTATCTTCACATCTAGACATCCTCGTCTGAAGAAGTGCTTCTTTAGAGTCCATAAGTTTATGACTCCTTTCAGACATCCTGCTGACTTCACATGCTCCTCAACACTCCAGGTCATAAGGCTACATTGTCCATTGGGACTGCAGTAAATACATCTTCCCCCATACTCCTTGTGCTTCTTTGGATACAGGAACTTCGTTCCCTCAGGTGCATGAATACTGGCCTTCATGTAGTGTCTGATTTCTTCATCTGTCAACTCCTTAGGTTTGAATCCTGATTCAACATCATTCACAATCTTCATTCCCACTGCTTTCCTTGCAGTCTTCCTACATTGTGTGATTATTATCCTGATCACACAGAATCCAAACATGATCACCACCAACAAGGCTATACAGAACCTGAAAATATTCGCCATCCATTGTGGAACCTATGAGAAGATCGACACGAACCAACTATCATCAGCAATGTCTTTCACTTCATCTTCCATCTTGACGTGGAGGTTTGTCAGCATCATTATGGCCTCTGTCAAGTTGACATTCTCGTCATCATGAGAAGTTGTGAATGTGCAACATGATTCTCCGATTTTTGCTGTAATCATATATGATATGATATGATATGGCATTTATAACGCGCCTATACACAAGTGTTTCAAGGCACGACGAAGCAAGGGAGGGGGAAAAGAGGGAACAGAGAGACACTGAGATTGTGCAAGTGCTGTGGAGGGGGGATAGGGGCAGTGCAGGGTGGAAAGGGGGTGCAGTGCAGTACATAGGACCAACAGTAATAAATAACTTAAATAAATAGAAACAATAGGTAAAAGTGCGACCAGCTTGTGGCAATTTCAGGGATAAGTGCAGACATCAAGTTTCAAGAGCTGGAAGGGACTGTAGGGATACAGAAACAGCCCCCAAGTGCAGGGGTTGCCCGGGAGGCAGTGCATGTATTCAGCTGGCAGTGGAGGGGACCTGGGCCTGAGATCAGAGGGTAGCCAGGTGACCAGTGCAGTATCAGCATCAGAGAAAGCAGAAGCAAAGAGGAAGGTCTTGAGGTGCTTCCAGAACCGGAGATGATTCACCTCAGGTTTCAGGGAGGCAAGGAGGCTGTTTCAGAGGTGGCACCAGCCAAAGAAAGAGATCTACCAGCAAGTTGTTGCTTGGAGAAGCGACTGAACTTGAGGGCGTTGGAGGCGGATGAGCGAAGAGCTCGAGAAGGCAGATATTTAGGAAGTGAAGTTGAAGGTATTGAGGCCCCAGTTCCCAGAAGGCCTTGTGGACAATGCAGAGGGTTTTGAACTTAATCCTTGCAGCCACTGGGAGCCAGTGCAGAGATTTCACTCCTGGCGAGGTAAGATCCCTGGGTTTGAGGCCAAGGACAAATCTTGGAGTTCTGTTCTGGATGAGTTGCACAGGACGGAGAGTTGAAGCAGGCAGATTTAGAAAGAGGCTGTTGCAATAGTCCAGAGCTCTGGAGACAGTGAGCTAATGGGGGAGGAGAGGAAATGAAGAATACCTCTGAGGAGGTACAGCTGGTAGTGTGACTTCTTAGACACATCAGAGATGTGAGGAGAGAAGGAGAGTGTGGAGTCAAAGATGACCCCCGATGTGTTTAGCCTCACAGATGGAAGAAGGAAGAGGGCCAAGAGAGGCCGGCCAGAGTGCGCTAGGAAAGAAGGGAGAATGTGTGAATCTCGTTCTTACTGGCATTAGAGATCATTGGCGGTACACCACTCCTGGATAGTGGACAGACAGTCAGAGATGAGAGAAGGAGAAGAGGTGTCTGAAGGGAGCATGAAAATGAGAGGAGTGTCATCCGCATAGCACCGAAAGGTGGGGCAGAGAGCAGCAATGCGGTGGGTAAATAGTACCAGATTTTGGTTGAACAGCCAGGCAAAGAGGTTAGACCCCTGGGGAACAACACAGGTAGAGAGGAAGATAGATGAAAGGAAGAACCCAAATTGGACCTGGGAGGGTTGATATGAGAGGAAAGAGGTCAGCCAGTCCAGAGCCTGATCAGTGATACCCAGGTTTTCACAGAGATGGTTGAGCAGGATGGTATGGTTGACTGTGTCAAAGGCAGAAGAGATATTGAGGAGGATGAGGACAGAGGAAATGTTAGAATGAAGGTTGGAGAGCAGATCTTCACGGATGTTCACGAGAGCAGTTTCCGTGCTTCTGGCAGCTCTGAAGCCAGACTGGTGGTCATGGAGACAGCCAACAGAATTGGAATGAAGGTTACGCTGAGAGATGGCCAACCTTTCCAGGAGTTTGCCCAGAAAGGGAGTAATGGAAAGTGGGCCATAGTTAGCTGGACAAGAAGAATCAGCTGTGGGTTTCTTGTGAAGAGGATGCACAAAGGAGTGGTTCAGAGGGGAGGGGAAGGATCCCGAGGCAAAGGGGTGGTTGCAAAAATCAGTAAGGGCCGGAGCGAGGGTGTCAATGTGGTCCGTGATTGTTTTAGAGGAACATGGATGAACCTGATTTGACGAGGCTTTCATAGATCATAGGGGAGATGAGGGGTGTGGGTGGAGAGGGTGGACAGGATGTCCTGGGTTTCTGAAATGAAGTGAGAGGCAAGGGCATTGCAAAGAGCCTGGGAGGCAACAGGAAGGGTAGGGACTGCCGCAGGGTTGGCCAGCTCCTTGCAGATTTTAAAGAGTTTGGCCGAGTTGTTAGATGCTGCAGAGACACAAGCTTGAATGTGGACTCTTTTTCTTGGTGAAGACAGAGAGTTGGTATTGCCTTTGTAGCAGGCGACAGGCTTGTTTGTCAGAGGATAAACAGGAAGTCCTCCATTTCCTCTCAGCCGCCCTACACTTACGTTTAAGTGCAGTTAGGTCAGAGTCATACCAGGAATTGCACTTGGCTTTGGACTTCAAATGGATCCTCATGACAGGGGAAAGAGCATCAAACGTATCGGAAATTGAAGAGTAGATATGTGACAGGGCTGTGTCAGGATGTGAGACAACCAAAGGTGGAGGTGGGGAGAGAAAGTGGCAACAAAAGCCTAAACTGACACACACTTCATGTGCCGGATGTCTGAGAAGGTAGGTGGCAGTGTTGGGGTAGGCTTGGCTTGGGGGAAGAGAGGGAGAGATGAGAGGAGAGGAGGGAGTGATCGCTCCAGGAGAGAGGAGTGGTCAGAGGGATGGAGAGGGGGAGGTCAGTGCAGATCAAGACATTGAATGTGTGCCCTGCAGAGTGAGTCGGGCCAGAGGGGAGGATGGACAGGGAGAGGGAGTCGCAGAGGTCACAGAAGAGTACAGAGGAGGAGCAAGAAGAGTCTAAATGTATATTGAGGTCATAACTGTTCCATTCATGTGCAAAAATAAAATGTGCTCCTCAGAATAATTAGGAATTCCTAAAACTGTGTAAATTGCCTTTTTTTAGTTCATCAAACCCCTCCTCCACTTCCTCAGTCCATTCAATCTTTTCCTTATTCACCTGTGCCTTCTTCAGGGCTTGCAACAGGGGTCTCGTATGTGAACTATAATCAAATACCAAGGTCTGGCATAATTACGTAGTTCCACAAATAGTTGAGTTTGCTTTATCATGTGCGGTTTTGATGTTTTCATGATCGCCTCAGCTCTTTCAGGTGTAACTTTCTTTTGTTCGTGCGAATGTAACTGTCCCATGTATAACACCTCTTCCTGACAGCACTGTAATTTCACTTTATCCACTTTATATCCTTTGTCTGCTAGGATAATGATTAACTGAATCGCGTCTCGTCTGCACTCTTCCTCTGTGTGCTACAGATTAAGATATCATCTACGTATTGCAGCACAATGCCTGGCAAATCAATATTGCTTGGGTCCATCTGCAGGACCCTATTAAAGATCGATGGAGACTCACAGTACCCTTGAGGCAAAGGTGTACTTTTCAGTTCGGTCTGACGGAACGTAAATGATGTAAGGTCTTGGGAATCTTCATGCAAAAGGATTGAGAAAACACACTCTTCAAGTCAATCACCATGAAATATCATGCTTCTGGGGGAATACTGCATACAATTGTTGCAGGATTTGGAACCAGAGGAAACTCTGCTTCTCGTTTATTGGTCTCATGTCCTGAATTAAACGCCATGACCCACACTTTGAGTTCTTGATTGGATAGACCACGGTATTACTTGATCTCTCCTTGGCTTTTGACACGGTCAACCATACCACCCTGCTAAATTGTCTCTGTGACAACATTGGTATCACAGATCAGGCTCTGGCCTGGCTGACCTCTTTTCTCTCTGACCGGCCCTCCCAGATACAACTTGGCATCCTTCCTATCCTCTATCTCCCTCTCTACCTGCGGTGTTCCCCGGGTTCTAACCTCCCATCCTGGCTCTTTACCTGGCAACTCTCGCCTATTGCATTTCCATTTTCTGCTCAAATATCCAGTGCTATGTTGATGACACCAAACTCATTTTCAGGCTTCCCTCGGCCACCTCCTCTCCTTCCCTCATCTCTGACTGCCTAATCGCCATTCAAAATTGGTGTGCCGCAAATGATCTTTGTTTAAATGCCAACAAGACTGAGATCCTCCTCATTGGTACACCCCCTCCATCCTTTCCCCTCACTCTCTAGCCGGCCTCCCTTGGCCCTCCTCCTGCCACTACCAGCGAAGCTAAGAACCTCAGGGTCATCTTTGACTCCACACTCTCCTTCTCCGCACACATCTCTGAGGTTAAACTTCCTACTGCACCTTATTAAAGGCACTCTTCCTTTCCTCTCCTTCCCTCAGAAGCTCCTTGTCTCCCAAGCTCTGATTCTCTCTAGGTTGGACTACTGTAACAGCCTCTTTCTAAATCTACCTGCCTTCACTCTCCGCCCTTTACAACTAATCCAGAACAGGACGGCGAGACTTGTCCTTGGTCTCAAGCCCTGGGATCGTATCTCTCCAGCTCTGAAATCTCTTCATTGGCTCCCAGTGGAGGCAAGGATCAAATTTAAAACCCTCTGCATTGTCCACAAGGCTTTCTGGGGCCTCCGCCCAAAATACCTTCAACTAACCCTCCGTAAATACCTCCCCTCTCAAGCCCTTTGCTCCTCTACTTCTAACTCCCTCAGAGTCAGTCGTTTTTCAAAGAAACAAGCTGGGGGCTGATCTCTGTTTTCAGCTGGGCCTCCCTTTGGAACAGCCGCCTTGACTCCTTGAAACTTGAGGAGTACCATCTCTGCTTCCCAGAGCACCTCAAGACCTTCCTCTTCGCTTCTGCCTTTGCCCCTCTTATTCCCTGCTGATCTGTTATCTCTCTCAGGCACTGTCCACCTGGCCACCCTCTGTCCTTCGGGCCCAGGTACCTACTCCCCCTGCCACCCTCCTGCACCGACTCTGGGCCACCCCTTGCACTGGGGTCTGTATCTATGCCCATAGAGTCCTCCACCCACTTTTCTTCTGCACTTATCAGATATTCCCTATCTGCTTAACCTAACACTTGTCCCTGGCTGGCTGCACTACCACTCTTTATCACATGTATTTATTTATTTATTTATTTATTTATGTATTTATTTATTTCACTTATTATTATTTATTCTGTCTCTTCTCTGTTCCACACTTTCCACTTTTCCCCCTTCCATGCACTTTCCTCCTTTCCCCTTCCTATACACTTGCATGTTCTCAATGTCACTGGGCCTAGTAAGATTGTTGTTTTTGTTCTCCCCTGTTCCCCTCCCTTTGCCTGGTTGTGCTCTGAAACACCTGTGTACGAGCACGATATAAATAAAATATCATATCATATCATATCGTTTTTCCATCTTTCGTCTCTTCCAGGTGCGTCATTACACTTCACATGACATCATCAGTCTTCTTTCAGTCTTCTTTCTCATCCACTTTAACACTTCTTCCTGGCCTCTGTTCAGAAGACCATTATTTCTTCATGAATGCATATATGGTTTTTTCAATGGATACCTTGCCTCAAAGATTCTTTGCGGTATAGACTTCCTCACTTGTACTGCATGTTTTGCAATTTCCAGTTCCAAACATATAGGCAACATGGGGGCATAACTTCTGGTTGCGGTACTTGGCTCCTCTACACAACCCCCTGACCTGGTACTCTTTCTTACTCCCGCAAACATGTTATGTGTTCCCCCGTGACCTGTCTTCCTGTCCTCCTCCCTCTTTAACCCCTGCTCACTTGCTCTCCCTTGCATCCTAGGCCATGTACATTGGTATACTAGGTTTAGTCATATTCGTATGGAACTAGTGTGGGATATAGTGAGCTTTAGGGAGACTAGGTCACTGTTGTCATTTAGAATAGAATGATATTCTCTAATATTTAGATTTCCCTGTATATTAATCCCACTCCACCTCCCCTAGTGTCCTGCTTGTCTGCTCTTATGACAGAGTATCCCGGGGGAATGGCAAGGGAGGGCACAGCCCCTGAAGCTGGATGTAGCCAGAACTCAACAATGGCTATTACGTCTAGGTTGTGTACTTCAATGAGATTGTGGAGGTCCAGGGCGTCGGCTGGTACAGATCTTGCATTGATGAACGCCATGGTGAGCTCAGGCGTTGCAGAAGAACTGGTGCGGTGAGTGTGGGAGGTAAGGTGTTTCACAAGGGAGGCTGTGTTCTGAGCTTAGGTACGATTTAACAACCTAAAGTTTCTGATGAAGGTGGCCTTGGCATACGTTATGGGCCATGAGGCGGTTCTGTATTTTAGTCTGCTATTTCTGGTGGCAAGTGGGGGGGAAACATGTGGCCAAGGTAGGGGGTATTCCCTACGCAGGAGAAGGAGAGTGGCTCCCAGGCAAGGTGTGAGTTGAGCAGAGGAGTGCTTGGCTGTGTTAGCGGAGGTACGTGGTTCAGGGCGAGTAACAATGTATGGTATGTTGACTATTGTCGTAGTGGGCTCTTTTAGGAGGTAGTCACTATGTTTTAGTGGGCTGGTGTGGTTCGAGAGAGGGCTCATAGGGGAGTGTTAGGCACGCATCTGTGACCAAATTCCTCACTGTTAGATGGCCAAGCTGAACGAGGCCGAACTGATCTAGCAGAGGGGCAAGGAGACAGTGTAGCCCGAGGGGAGGTGTTGGGCATAGCAGAAATGCATGGTGGAGATGTAGGGCTGATGGCATAATTTGCACAGGACACTGGTGCAGCATTGCTTGCAGTGCATAATGCGCGCTTACCTTGGGGTGGATGGCAGCTCCTGTGATTGCCCTCATAGTTGTCTGGATCGGTTGCAGTATACCTTTGTGTGCTGCAGAGATGTACAATGGTCTCCCCGGTCGTCTTGGGACAGTTTATTGTTGTAGGGCAGGCATGACTTGTTGCAACAGGTGCCTTCATCGGTGTGCAGCGGAGAGCTGCAAAAGGTGTGTGAAGCCTTTGAACAGGGCCTTGGATAATGGCCAGCTCTGCCATCCGGCTTTGGTCAGAGGTGGAGTCATAAGCTCCTTCTGGCCAATCATCTCCATTAGCAAGCGTGCTGAGGCTGTTGCTTACTTCTGGGATGGCCATCTTTAGAGGGCTTCTTTCGCCTACACGGTGGTGCGGCCAATCAGACTCCATTAGGTTGGTAGGTTCAGATGAGGATCTTACTGGGGCTCTGTATAATCATTGATTTTACTTTTTACAGGATTCTGTGGACTTTGGGAATGTTGCAAGACATGACCTCAGACAGGGACTAAGGAATCTTCTGCCGGACATCTGACTCCTCCTTCTCCTGAAAGACCACCATAACTGTACTGTTCAAAGTTCCGTTACCATTCGGAGTATCCTTGAGGAAGTCCTTGAGGAAGTCCATGTTCTGAGCAGTACAATAGACAAATCTTGCTCTGACCAACTCTGAGGGAACGTAAGATCCTCCACACTCATCAAACCGAAGGACTGTGGCGTGACCTATTGAAGCTATCATGCTATGCAGAAATGGAATGATATATTTGCTGTGGGTAGCTGTGTGCATTGTGAGACCTACTGCCACTTGCAAGGGCATTTTGCTGGAATGCCGTGTGGTAGAATTGCTCATGTAGGAAGCTTGTCGTGATAATAGCATTTTGTATGTAAACATCTGTAACAATTTATGGGCCCTGTTCATTACAGTGGTTTCCCGCTTTTCTGAATTACTTTTCATATCCATCTGCCCTTGACAGCAACACTTGTAATAAAAGAACATTTGCTTTGGAACAGCGTCTGCCAAATTCACTTCTTCAAAACTTCCATTTTTTGAAAGTTAGTACGGCTCTCTGTAAAATTGTAGCTGCTTCAAGAAGGGTTCTCAATTTTCTGAAATATCCTCAAATTCATCTTCGGCCTGAGATTGTGCACCATATTCTGTTACTTTTGATGAGAATCGTTGTGGTACATTTACCCTTTTGGGAGTACTAAAAATAATACCAATACATTCAAGCTGTTCTTCTATGAAACTTTTCATTTGTTTTCTTGTTTTCATCTGTCCTTCTTCTAAACCATTCTTTTAGCTGCAATTTTCCTATAAAGCTTTTAAATTTCCCCCATTGTTGTGGGGGCCTTCAAAGAGAAAATCACTGATTGAAGAAACACCTTCAACATTTGATGTGTCATATTACAGTACATTTGGCAGCATATTCTGCTTAGGTAGGCTTGCGTTGTAAGACATTCACTACATGTGTGTTCCAACAATGATTGTGATATGCAAATTCCTTTATGTGAGGGTCTCCAAGATCTATACAATCTCTAAGACGAATCTTCAATGTCATTGTTAGACAGTTCTACTGCTGTCTTCAAACAGATACTTGATTGCAAAAGTATCTTTTATTCCTGTTGTACGCAGGTATTTTTGATCTTGCAGTGTAGCTTTGTTCTACTTCTTCCTCTTCTTCGTGTCTGGGTATAGAGGGCTTTGGCTCACATAACTGCTCTCCATACGATCGTTTACTTCGATCCATGTTTGCCTCATGAGTACATTGCTTGTAGCATTCCAAAAGCCATGATGCTTTTTTCATTTTTCAGTTCACAGGTATTTAGTTGCTTAATTGTAGACGTCTGTTCAAGTATTCATTATTCTACCACTTGGCTATCATGACATTCGCTCTCTTCTTCATACACTCTAAAATAGTTTCATAACATTTTGGATTAACCAGGGGTGATGTCTTTCTTTGTGGACTTAAGATACTCAAGGAAAAGTCTCTTACCTGTTTTCCTTTTTTGGCTGATGGTCGATGTTCTACTTTTAAATGACTTCTGATATCTGGAGATAATGACATTTTGATTTTACTGGAAGATTCAATCACATGTCATGCTTCAACTGCTCTTAAATTACCAGAACCTGTAACAAAATAGAAGGAACTAAATGTTAGAAATCATGAAAAATGAACAGCAAACAGAAACACCTGGTAATAAATGATTATAAGATTCATTTCCAATGCTCCCCTGGTATTCTATCTTCCCTTCATTCAAAATCCCACGGAATTACATATGCCCCTAAACTACCTCCCATGTTATCACTTTCCCTTCACCACACACCACTACTCTAACCCAGCCTACAACTTTACCACACCATGCTACTACTGATCCCAGACCACTACCCCATGCCGCTCTACCTACAGAACTCTAACCCTACCCTACTTGACCCCCACCCTAGCACTTTAGTCTATACCCACCACTGTACATGTACCCCACAGCTACCCCCACTCTATTCCATCACAATATTCTCCCCCTCCTACTTCACAGAAGTACTCCAACAAACCTCAGTACTCTTCTCCATCCACTTCACCCCTACCTAGTCTTGGCTCATCCACTACTGTATCCCATCATACTAATCTTCTGCATTACCCCACCACACTACACAGCTCTACTGCATCTTCGACTCGTATACCGAGCCAATCTATACACCCACACTACAATATTCCATACTTCCTACCACACCCTTCCACCACCACACCCAACTCTACCCTATCCTAAGCCACATAATTCAACCTTTCCCCCAACTCTGTCCCAAACACTATACACATTCTGCTACTCTACCCCACCACACTACACAGCTCTACTGGATCATCGACACATATACCGAGCCAATCTATATACCCACACTACAATATCCCATACTTCTTACCCCACCCTTCCACCACCCAACCCAACTCTACCCCCACCCTTCCCCACATAATTCAATCTTTCCTCGAACTCTATCCCAAACACTCTACCCATTCTACTACTCTAGCTCACCACTCTTTGCCATCACACTCCACCATTGTAACTCTTATACAACACTCAACTGGCATCTCAATTGAGGGGTTGATTAAAATATACAAGCATAGTTTTACCCCTGGTATTCTATGTGAATTCCTACTCAGAGGAATTTGACTATCATTCATATGCCCATGACACACAGATCTTCATCAAAACTGGAAATTCATAGGAAACCTTTAGTAGTGTCAAACGACGTCTGGAGGAGGTTAGTGAGTGGGTGTCTATCAATCACCTTCAGTTGAATGCATCCAAAACAGAGCTTGTATTGTTTGTACCCAGACATCTACTCACAGCCACCAAAGTCCCTAATCTCCTGGACGTTGAGCTGGGGTTAGCTTCCAAGGTTAAAAACCTGTGCTGCATTTGGCAGAAATGGGAAGTGCAAATATGCAGCACCATTCTTCTTTCCACACTAGACCCTCCAGACCTTGGTCTTTCTAACATGTTCGATGCCCTGCCAAGGGGCAGATGCCAATCTGTCGGTGCTCAGGAAGTCATTGGGGGGTCACTGCACACTTTGCAAGCAGCTCACACTGCAATTCTCGCATTTCCACAGATATGAGTGAGTCATGTTTCTATGGTGAAAGTTGTGGTTCTTTCTGGTCCTCTGTGTGTGATTACTGCCCACAGATAAAGAGGAATCGTGATTGGTGCAGCTCTTGTGTGTGCCTCAACACTGAAGGGGCCTTTTTCCAACCACCTGAAGCCATGAAATAAGTGGGGTAACACAATAATTTGAGGGCCCCCTGTGAGCCATGCTAAGGGCACCCCAACCCCAACTCAGCAACAAATCACTTGTCACGCCACACTTTGGGCCGGCCTAGATTACCACGCTTGCGGAATACACAAGAACATGCTGCTGCAGAGCGATGCCGGACACTGCACTAGGAGAAAGATATAAATATGGCTAAAAGGCCAGAGTGTTTACAATTGATATGTAGCCTAACACCAATCCAAAAATCCAATACATGCAAGTCACCAACAGTGCACAGCAACATTAATACTTTAATTAATATAATCTTTGCTATTAAAAATGCCATGCCACAATGTAAACATGTACAACTTGCTGCACAATGTGGACCACTCTAGACACGTAATAACACATTCCAGTAAAGCATGCCAGGCCAGATGAGCTGGAGGATGAGCTCTGCGGACACACTTGGAAGAACTTTGAGAGCAGCCAATGTCCTAATCACTGTCTTCCTGCCCCCCTCCAACACACCACCCAAGCACTATACACGCCCTATGGGCTGGCCAAACTACACGCAAACACGCACCAACATGACCAACATTTGCATACAACAAATAATCCCAGGCACTGGACCTTACCCTAAGGATACAATACACCAGTATGTACAATCACAATACCGGCCAAACTACACATGAAACACACAAACATACAGCAACATAACAAACATTCACATACAACAAACAACCCAGGCACTGGGCCTCACGCTTAAGGATAAAACAAGTCAGTGAATGCAATCAATCCACCTGCAAACAACACACACACACAGTGCATGCAATCAATCCACCTGCAAGCCAAAACACACAGTGCATGCAATCAATCCATCTGCATGCCAACACACACACAGTGCATGCAATCAATCCATCTGCAAGCCAATATACACACAGTGCATGCAATCAATCCACCTGCAAGCCAACACACACACATTGCATGCATTCAATCCATCTGCAAGCCAACACACACACAGTGTATGCAATCAATCCACTTGCAAGACAACACATACACAGTGCATGTAATCAATCCACCTGCAAGCCAACACACACGCAGTGCATGCAATCAATCCATCTGCAAGCCAACACTCACACAGTGCATGCAATCAACCCATCCGCAAGCCAACACACACATAATGCATGCCATCAATCCACCGGAAAGCCAACACATGCACAGTGAATGCAATCAATACACCTGCAAGCCAACACACACATAGTGCATGCAATCAATCGACCTGCAAGACAACACACACAGACACCAGTTTCTCCTGTTTCTGGACGTATCCTATCACTCTTCCCTCACTACCCCACCTGTCAGATCCAGGTTCTTCCTGGCACAGAGGCAGCACAAACGCCTCCCTCCCCATTAGGTCTCGGCACCTGGGAGAGGATAACACAGGCCACCTTGACCCTTCGGGGAAAGAGGGTTAGGGTCCGAGGAGTGGATAGGTAGAGGAAGTTAGGTACACCAGAAAGAGGTTTAGGGAGGTGTAGTGGATGGGTTTGGGGAGTTTAGGTTCACATGCTCCTTGGCTCCTGCTCCTGGTTCAGCGGTACTCTGCCCTTGCACTCTTCTCATTCACTCAATATGCCCCAGGGTCTGTAGGGGGACTTTGTCCGGGAGCCCCTAAACCAGGACACTGTACATCCTGTGCTACAGCTGCTATGTACTATGCACTACCTTACATTGCTTCATGCAAGGTTTGCAAACGTGACCCTTCCTACTGCTTAACAACTCTGCATTGCCTTCATGCAGTGATACAACGAATATCACATTTCCCCATGCAATACCCAAGGTGCACAATCCTTAAAACACTTAGCTTTGTTTTCTGTCCCAGCCAACGTCCTTTCAGGTCCCTGTGGTACTGACTCCCCTCGGTGGCACCTCCGGTGTCGAGCTCTGCTGAAAGGAGGAACAATAATGTCAATAAAAGAGCACGTTCACTTGCGTGGCTCTGATTTAGGTTAGTTTTTTCTGAACCGTGGATTCATGCAACAAGCATGTTCGAAGAACACACGCGGCGGATATCAGTTCCACTCCCATGCAGGTTAACGAGGATGCGCCAAGGTTCCACACACATGCGGGGTTAATATCGGGAGAGCCTAGCTTCCCCCTGTCATGCTTTCCGTGGGTCCGGAATGCAGATGGCTTCCGGGGGTCGGTTTCTAGCACCGGCCCTTCAAGTTATGTCAGCGGGCTGCGCTCGTCACTGCAAGCGACACTTATCTTGATCTGTACGCGGGGCTGGGGTTTCTACTGCGGCGGGCGGGAGCCCCGCAAAGGCGTGCTACTGGAGCACTTTTGCCACATGTCCTTCCTCCACGCTGGTCAGAATTGCGAGCCCCGTTCCGTGGGCGCGGCTCGCGCATGTGCGTTGGTGCGGGTGCGGCTGGGTCATGGCTATCTTCCTTCCAGCAGGCTCGTGTTGCACACGGCCTGCTGGGAAATGTAGTATCCAGGCTGTTCTCCATCCCAGGGCTTCAGACCTGTGAAAGGGATGGAGAACACGCCGGGAATGCCTGGTTCAAGGCTGTCTGCACTCTGCTAGGGCAGCTACTACTCTGGTTGTCCTGCCCACCACCATCCTTGCCCCTGCTCCAGCCTGAACCCTGACAGTACCTCCCCTGCCTCCAGCAGGCCCGGGTTTGGTGGGGTTTTTCAAGTGGAATTGACAGAGGAGCCGAGGAGCATGGATATATTCGGCGGGTTCCCAGGACCTATCCTCGGGGCCATACACTTCCCAGTCTATTAGGTAACATAATTTCTTATGACGAATACGGGAGTCTAGGATGGCCCGGACCTGGAATTCAGGATGCTCACCCACCTGGATTGGTGGAGGTTTCCTACTGGGAAGAGAGTCTGGGGCTGGTTTTAGCAAGGCGATGTGAAACACTGGATGCACTTTCATGTGTGAGGGTAAAGTCAACCTTGCAGCAACTGGACCAATTAGTGCTTCTATCGGAAATGGGCCTATGAAGAGGGGAATGAATTTACGCGACCCCTGGAGGTGGAGATGTCGCTTTGAGAGCCACACTTTATCTCCAACATGATACTGAGGACTAGGTTGTCTTTTCTTGTCTGCCTAGTATTTGTAAGCCTTTTTAGCGGTATCTAAGTTGTTCTGGCGAACTCGCCAAACTTCCTCTAGGTGTTCCTTTTCTTTTGCTGCTGAAGGTACTTCTGGTATATTCCCTTTTGGGACTGGTTGAAAACGGGGGTGGTGAATGCACGGCGTTGTTGTACGCCAGTTCGGCTAACCAAATGACGTCTGCCCAATCCCCTTCCTGGCCATGAGTGTGGCATCTGAGATACTGTTCTAATGTCTGGTTCAGTCTCTCGGTTTGCCCATCGGTTTCTGGATGGTACCTTGTGGAGAGTCGAATGTCCATACCCACTGATTTGCAGGATGCCTGCCAGAACATGGAAGTAAATTGCGGTCCTCGATCTGAGATAATACCGTAAGGTAACCCATGCAGGCGAAAAACATGTTGCAAAAGCAGATCTGCCAGTGTACTAGCCAACGGGGTATCGGTGCACAGTACGAAATGTGCCATTTTAGTTTGGTAATCCACTATAACTAGAACAGTAGTAAACCCTCGACTCTGGGGTAATTCCACAATCAAATCCACTGATATCGTATTTAACGGGGTAGGTATCGTGGGTAAGGGTTGCAAAGGTCCGACTGGCTTCTGATGATCAGCCTTGTTTCTGAGGCATGTTTCACATTTGGCAATATACAATTGAATGTCCTTGTGCAGGGTTGGCCACCAGAAGTGGCGTTTGATCAATTCAATAGTTTTTGCTTTTCCCAGATGGCCCACGAATGGTGAGTTGTGACACCATTTTATGGCTTGCTGATGTAGTGGTTTTGTGGGTAAATACAACGTTGATTTATAGAACGGTAACACGTCTTTGATTGTTGGATCCTTATCCTGGGTCCATTTGGCCAATTGTTGTGCTGACATTGCTTTTATGATGTTGTCAAAGATAGCGTCTACAGTTATACTCCCAATGATGCTACGTGTGTCAACTAAGGGCTTGGGTTCGTCTGCCTTTGTTTCTGACTGATCAAGTTCTAGTTCCGGATACTGGGACAGTATATCGGCTTTTCGGTTCTCAATTCCAGGACGATAGGTCACGACAAAATCGTATTCCGAGAATTGCATTGCCCATCTTAATTGCCTAGGGCTGAGAGCTTTAGCTGACTTCAAGAATTGGAGATTCCTGTGATCTGTGTATATCGTTACAGTGTGCTGGGCCCCCAAGAGGTAGTGTCGCCATTCATCGAATGCTGGTTTGATGGCTAACAGTTCTTTGTCCGCTATGGCGTAATTCTGCTCTGCTGGTAACATCATTCGGGAGTAGAAGGCGACCGGATGCAGTTGCCCATTGTCACTTTTTTGGGATAGGATGGCCGCGACTGCGTAGCTTGATGCATCGGTTTCAACTATGTAGGGTTTGGCTGGGTCTGGGTGCTGTAGAACTGGAGCGGTGACAAACGCCCTCTTCAGAGCCTGAAAACCCGCCTCGGCGTTGTCATCCCAACAGAATTGTACCCCTTTCCGCAACAATCTAGTGGAGGGTTGCACCTTTTTAGCAAATCCGTCTATAAAACGACGATAGAAATTAGCAAAACCTAAAATGGACTGAATGTCTTTTACAGACCTCGGGGAGGGCCAATCTATGATGGATTGCACCTTTTTCTGATCCATGGTAACTCCTTGGGGGGACAAAATGAATCCAAGAAATTTAACGGTAGTTTGGTGGAACGCACATTTTTCTAGTTTTGCATACAAGTGGTGCTCCCGTAGCCTCTGTAGAATGGCTCGGACGTGCTTTCGATGTTCTTCTAGGCTCTGAGAATAAATCAGGATGTTTTTGATGTAGACAACTGCGAATACGTCCAGGTACCCACGAAGTACTTTGTCCAGGAAATGTAGGAATGCGGCTGGGGCATTACAGAGCCCGAACGGCATTACCTGATATTCATACAGGCTGAATTTGGTCCGGAAGGCTGTCTTCCACTCGTCCCCGTTGCGTACCCTTACCAGGTGATAGGCCCTCGGAGATCCAGCTTCGTGTAGATCGTCGACCAACGTACCTGGTCCAACAGTACCGGGATCAAGGGCAGGGGACAACGTTTCTTGATAGTTATTTTGTTAATTACCCTGTAGTCTATGCATGTTCTATGATCCCCAGTTTTCTTTGGGACGAAGAACAGGGGAGAGGAGACGGGTGACATGGAATGGCGAATAAAGCCATTCGCCAGGTTGGTGTCAATGTAATCCTTGAGATACCTGTTTTCTGCATCGTTAAGAGCATATATTAGGCTGCAGGGAAGCACAGCACCTGCTTCAAGGTCAATCCGACAGTCGAACGGCTGGTGCGGGGGCAAGGTTTCGGCTGCCGCTTTACTAAAAACATCCTGGTACTGTTTGTACTCATCGGGCAACTCCAAGCCTGTATTCCCTCCTATGGTGTGAGAAACAGGGTGCAACACCAATCCTTGGCAATGTGTTTGGCAATGGTTCGAGTTGAACTTAATGGACCCAGTGTTCCAATCCACCATTGGATTGTGAAGTATTAACCAAGTTAACCCCAAGATGAACCCGAACTGGGGGGCCGCGATTATGTCAAAACAGATAATTTCTCGATGTGATGTTCCACATTCCAAACGTAGGGGTATTATTTGCTGTGTCACAGGTCCCGAGACCAATGGCGATCCATCTACAGACTTTACTTCTTCCGGAAGTGGCTTAGTATCCAGCGGGAGCCCCAGCTTCCGGGCCATTTGAAGGTCCACGAAATTACCCGTGGCGCCCGAATCTACCATCAATGGCACTGGAACACAGTGTTTCTGCCTTGTACGTATCCGGACAAGGTCCCATGTGTACCCTGAGTAGAATGCACTTTTGCCAACATCAGTGGGGTGTTTCCTGCTCCGCTCGCTCCTGCCACCCTCACGGACGAGCTTTCTCGTTTCCCGAAGGCCCTCCTTTTGCTGGTTTGTTGGGACATTCCCGCACGAAGTGTCCTGCTTTTCCACAGTAAAGACATAACTTGTCTCTTCGCCTTTTCTCTTTCTCGTCCTTGGTTAGAGGCCCTCGAACCGTACCTATCTGCATCGGTTCGTCTGTCCCTTTCTCCAAAGCCTGTGGGGGCTTTTGTTGATCCAGCCGTACAATCGGTTTGTTGTCCCAGCGCCGCCGGTCCTGACAATGCTCACTCTGTCTCTGATCCAACCTAAGTACAAGGTCAATCATAGTTGAACAATCCTCCGGCTGTGGATGTACCTGAGCCACCATGTCTTTTAGATCTTCCCTTAAACCTTGATAGAACAAGGCCATTCTTTTCTCTTGCGGCCAATCCGTTTCCATGGCTAGCCGATTGAATGCCGTAACATAGGAAACAAAGTCTCTGCTTCCCTGTTTCAGTGTCAGCAACTCCTTGTCCTTGAGCAACGATGCTGCCCTACGATTGAATATCTTACTGAATTCTTCTAAAAACGTGTCCCAACTATAAAGCAAGGCATCGTCCTTGCGGAGTAAGGGGGTGGCCCAGGATGCAGCATCTCCTGAGAGATAAGAGATCACGAATGCCGTACGGGCCTGAGCTGTCCGAAACACCACTGGCTTTGTGAGGAAATGCAGCTGGCATTGCATGATAAACTGGTTGAAGTGCTGGGGGTCTCCATGGTACCTTTCTGTTGCCGCCAAGGCTAATGGTGGTTCCGTGGCCACTAGTACCTGAACTGGGACTGGCGGGGGTACTCTGGGTAAAGGGGTTGCCTGGGCCTGATTTTGAATGGTTAGGGTGTGGACTTGGCCTGCCAAGGTTTGGTAGTCCTGCCTTGTCGCTGCCAATTCAGCCTTTAATTCTTGGAGGAGAGTCACCACGTCGGCCTTGGTTGTGGTGCCTGGGCGCCTAGCAAACACCTCGGCTCGTAATTCTGTCAGATCCTGGTTCTTCCTGGCGCAGAGGCAGCACAAACGCCTCCCTCCCCGTTAGGTCTCGGCACCTGGGAGAGGATAACACAGGCCACCTTGACCCTTCGGGGAAAGAGGGTTAGGGTCCGAGGAGTGGATAGGTAGAGGAAGTTAGGTACACCGGAAAGAGGTTTAGGGAGGTGTAGTGGATGGGTTTGGGGAGTTTAGGTTCACATGCTCCTTGGCTCCTGCTCCTGGTTCAGCGGTACTCCGCCCTTGCACTCTTCTCATTCACTCAATATGCCCCAGGGTCTGTAGGGGGCCTTTGTGCTGGAGACCCTAAACCAGGACACTGTACATCCTGTGCTACAGCTGCTATGTACTATGCACTACCTTACATTGCTTCATGCAAGGTTTCCAAACGTGACCCTTCCTACTGCTTAACAACTCTGCATTGCCTTCATGCAGTGATACAACGAATATCACATTACCCCATGCAATACCAAAGGTACACAATCCTTAAAACACTTAGCTTTGTTTTCTGTCCCAGCCAATGTCCTTTCAGGTCCCTGTGGTACAGACTCCCCTCTGTGGCACCTCCGGTGTTGAGCTCCGCTGAAAGGAGGAACAATAATGTCAATAAAAGAGCACGTTCACTTGCGTGGCTCTGAATTAGGTTAGTTTTTTCTGAACTGTGGATTCATGCAACAAGCACGTTCAAAGAACACACGCAGCGGATATCAGTTCCACTCCCATGTGGGTTAACAAGGATGTGCCAAGGTTCCACACACATGCAGGGTTAATTCGGGAGAGCCTAGCTTCCCCCTGTCATGCTTTCCGTGGGTCCGGAATGCAGATGGCTTCCGGGGGTCGGTTTTCTAGCACCAGCCCTTCAAGTTATGTCAGCGGACTGCAAGCGGCACTTATCTTGATCTGTACGTGGGGCTGGGGTTTCTACTGCGGCGGGCGGGATCCCCGCGAAGGCGTGCCACTGGAGTTCTGTTGCCACACATCCTTCCTCCACGCTGGTCAGAATTGCGAGCCCCGTTCCTTGGGCGCGGCTCGTGCATGCGCGTTGGTGCGGGTGCATCTGGGGGCGTGGCTACCTTCCTTCCAGAAGGCTCGTGTTGCCCACCGCCTGCTGGGAAATGTAGTATCCAGGCTGTTCTCCGTCCCAGGGTTTCAGACCTGTGAAAGGGATGGAGAACACGCCTGGAATGCCTGGTTGAAGGCTGTCTGCACTCTGCTAGGGCAGCTACTACCCTGGTTGTCCTGCCCACTACCCTCCTTGCCCCTGCTCCAGCCTGAACCCTGACACCACCCATCTCCAAGCCAACACACACAGACACCAGTTTCTCCTCTTTCTGTATCTATCCTATCACTCCTCCCTCACTACCCCACCCATCTCCAAGCCAACACACACAGACACCAGTTTCACCTTGTTCTGTATCTATCCTATCACTCTTCCCTCACTACCCCAACCATCTCCAAGCCAACACACACAGACACCAGTTTCTCCTTGTTCTGGACGTATCCTATCACTCTTCCCTCACTAACCCACCCCGTCTTCTTTCTTGCAGAGTCACATGAGCATCTGGAGACCACCCCAGTGGTGGTAACGGTACATGGTATAAGTCAACATACCATAGGAATGTTTATTTATGTGTAGGCTGAAACATTTCACCAGATCACTCATTTTAATCTCTCTTTATTTCAGATCAGTTTTGGGGCCCAAGATTCTATCTTTAGTGACAAAAAGAGATTTCCTTCTTTTTATCGGACGGTGCCAAGTGAGCTCTCGCTGTTTGCAGGAATCGCTCAGCTGTTGAAGAATTTTAGATGGACTTGGGTTGGGATCGTGACTACCGGAGATGAAAGCGGGGAGAGAGGTCTACGAGGGCTGCAGAATGTGGTCGACCAGAGTGGAGGTTGTGTTGAGTTCTCCATTATGTTACCTGATACACTTTCATCCTTCAAAAAGCTTTCCCAGATCACTAAATCTATACAGAAATTCACTGCTCAGGTCATTATTCTATATGGTAGCGGGCCATCAATGTTATCATTCTTCTTGATGGCATTACTGGAAGACATTCCTCATAAAACATGGATCATGTATGGGAATACAGCGTTTGAAGAAGACGTTGACGAAAAGAGTAATGGGTACATATTCAATGGGACGCTGTCCTTTTCTTTCCAGAAAGGGGACATTCTCGGCTTTCAGGACTTCCTCTATGACCTCAATCCCGCAATGTTTCTAGAACATGATGCTCTGGAAGTTTTATGGCAGAATTGGTTTCATTGTAAATTGAAGAGTAGAAATAATTCAGACAGCAGATACTTTTCTAAAGTAGAGTTTTGCTCTGGAAACGAGACCACGAGAAGCGTTGGCACCTACATGTACGATGTCACCAACTTTCGATATTCCTTCAAAGTTTACACTGCTGTCTATGCATTGGCACAAGCCTTACACAGCATGCATCAATCAGACCCGATGTCTGGAACGGCCAGTGCTGCCAGAAGCTTTCAGCAGGACCTCAAGCACTGGAAGGTAATAGCTTGGTGGATGAACCAGGCAAGGTAGACTTGTCCTTCTTGACACAAAGATACTGTACTTGTGTTGCAGGGGTTATAACCATCAATTCAGGTTAGCTTGGGGGCTAAATATATGCTGCCTTGTGTGTCCTCATTTTCCTCTTGCCATTTGCTATCAACATTCAAGGATACTACTTACATCTCCTTATATAATGCCCCTCAGAATTAAGAAATCAGAAAATGTGGCATGTCAGGATTTCAGTGGTCAAGGAGTCTTTCATTAGCTATTACATCAGGGGTTTCAGTGGTCAAGGAGTCATCATTGGTTTACACTTCTCCCATGCATAGGTATCATGCAAGGTATGTTGTGGCATGTCAGGGGATCCGGTGGTCAAGGGGTCATTCATTGGATTACAATCCTCCCATGGATAAGTGTCATGCAAGTCATGCTATGGGATGTCCGAGGATCCAGTGATCAAGCAGTATTTCATTGGATTGCACTTCCCCCATGAATAAGTGTTCCCAAAGGGTACTGCATGTGATTCTGCCTAACAAGGATTATTTCATTGCATTGCACTTCTCTCATGAATAAGTATCCTGAAACACTTGTGTACGAGCACGATAGAAATAAAATATCAAGATCAATATTAATAAATAATGTCAATTGATCCAGTGGTTGAGGAGTCTTTCATTGGATTGCACTTCTCCCAAAGGTAAGTATCATGCAAGGTAGGCATTGGCATGTCAGGGGATCCAGTGGTCAAGGAGTCTTTCATTGGATTTCCCTTATTCCATGGACAAGTATCATGCAAGGTAAGCTGTGTCATGTAAGGGCATCCAGTGGTCAAGGAGTCTTACATAGGTTTGTCTCTTTCAAGGTTTGCTGTTGCATGTCAGGGGATCCAGTGGTTGAGGAATCTTTCTTGGAGATCACGTCTCCCATTGATATGTATCATGCAAGGTATGCTGCAGCATGTCAGGGGATCAAGGAGTCTTTCACAGGTTTATAATACTCCCATCAATAAGCTTTTTGCAAGGTTTGCTGTGGCCTGTCAGGGGATACAGTTGCTGTGGAGTCTTTCATTGGAGATCACGTCTCCCGTGGATATGTATCATGTAAGGTATGCATTGGCATGTCAGGGGTTCCATTGGTCAAGGAGTCTTTCATTGGATTGCACCTCTCCCATGGATAAGTATCAAGGAAGGTATGCATTGGCATGTCAGGGGATCCGGTGGTCAAGGAGTCTTTCATTGGATTGCACCTCTCCCATGGATAAGCATCAAGGAAGGTATGCTGTTGCAAGTCAGGGCATCCTGTTGTCAAGGAGTCTTTCATTGGATTGCACCTCTCCCATGGATAAGTATCAAGGAAGGTATGCATTGGCATGTCAGGGGATCCGGTGGTCAAGGAGTCTTTCATTGGATTGCACCTCTCCCATGGATAAGCATCAAGGAAGGTATGCTGTTGCAAGTCAGGGCATCCTGTGGTCAAGGAGTCTTTCATTGGATTGCACCTCTCCCATGGATAAGTATCAAGGAAGGTATGCTGTGGCATGTCAGGGCATCCTGTGGTCAAGGAGTCTTTCATTGGATTGCACCTCTCCCATGGATAAGTATCAAGGAAGGTGTGCTGTGGCAAGTCAGGGAATCCTGTGGTCAAGGAGTCTTTCATTGGATTGCACCTCTCCCATGGATAAGTATCAAGGAAGGTATGCTGTGGCAAGTCAGGGCATCCTGTGGTCAAGGAGTCTTTCATTGGATTGCACCTCTCCCATGGATAAGTATCAAGGAAGGTATGCTGTGGCATGTCAGGGCATCCTGTGGTCAAGGAGTCTTTCATTGGATTGCACTTCTCCCATGGATAAGTATCAAGGAAGGTATGCTGTGGCAAGTCAGGGCATCCTGTAGTCAAGGAGTCTTTCATTGGATTGCACCTTTCCCATGGATAAGTATCAAGGAAGGTATGCTGTGGCAAGTCAGGGCATCCTGTAGTCAAGGAGTCTTTCATTGGATTGCACTTCTGCCATGGATAAGTATCAAGGAAGGTATGCTGTGGCAAGTCAGGGCATCCTGTGGTCAAGGAGTCTTTCATTGGATTGCACTTCTCCCATGGATAAGTATCAAGGAAGGTATGCTGTGGCAAGTCAGGGTATCCTGTAGTCAAGGAGTCTTTCATTGGATTGCACCTTTCCCATGGATAAGTATCAAGGAAGGTATGCTGTGGCAAGTCAGGGCATCCTGTAGTCAAGGAGTCTTTCATTGGATTGCACTTCTCCCATGGATAAGTATCAAGGAAGGTATGCTGTGGCAAGTCAGGGCATCCTGTAGTCAAGGAGTCTTTCATTGGATTGCACCTCTCCCATGGATAAGTATCAAGGAAGGTATGCTGTGGCAAGTCAGGGCATCCTGTAGTCAAGGAGTCTTTCATTGGATTGCACCTTTCCCATGGATAAGTATCAAGGAAGGTATGCTGTGGCAAGTCAGGGCATCCTGTAGTCAAGGAGTCTTTCATTGGATTGCACTTCTCCCATGGATAAGTATCAAGGAAGGTATGCTGTGGCAAGTCAGGGCATCCTGTAGTCAAGGAGTCTTTCATTGGATTGCACCTCTCCCATGGATAAGCATTAAGGAAGGTATGCTGTGGCAAGTCAGGGCATCCTGTGGTCAAGGAGTCTTTCATTGGATTGCACCTCTCCCATGGATAAGTATCAAGGAAGGTATGCTGTGGCAAGTCAGGGCATCCTGTGGTCAAGGAGTCTTTCATTGGATTGCACCTCTCCCATGGATAAGTATCAAGGAAGGTATGCTGTTGCAAGTCAGGGCATCCTGTTGTCAAGGAGTCTTTCATTGGATTGCACTTCTCCCATGGATAAGTATCAAGGAAGGTATGCTGTGGCAAGTCAGGGCATCCTGTGGTTAAGGAGTCTTTCATTGGATTGCACTTCTCCCATGGATAAGTATCAAGGAAGGTATGCTGTGGCAAGTCAGGGCATCCTGTGGTCAAGGAGTCTTTCATTGGATTGCACCTCTCCCATGGATAAGTATCAAGGAAGGTATGCTGTGGCAAGTCAGGGCATCCAGTAGTCATGGAGTCTTTCATTGGATTGCACCTCTCCCATGGATAAGTATCAAGGAAGGTATGCTGTGGCAAGTCAGGGCATCCTGTGGTCAAGGAGTCTTTCATTGGATCGCACTTCTCCCATGGATAAGTATGAAGGAAGGTATGCTGTGGCAAGTCAGGGCATCCTGTTGTCAAGGAGTCTTTCATTGGATTGCACCTCTCCCATGGATAGGTATCAAGGAAGGTATGCTGTGGCAAGTCAGGGCATCCTGTGGTCAAGGAGTATTTCATTGGATTGCACTTCTCCCATGGATAAGTATCAAGGAAGGTATGCTGTGGCAAGTCAGGGCATCCAGTAGTCAAGGAGTCTTTCATTGGATTGCACTTCTCCCATAGATACGTATCAAGGAAGGTATGCTGTGGCAAGTCAGGGCATCCTGTGGTCAAGGAGTCTTTCATTGGATTGCACCTCTCCCATGGATAAGTATCAAGGAAGGTATGCTGTGGCAAGTCAGGGCATCCTGTGGTCAAGGAGTATTTCATTGGATTGCACTTCTCCCATGGATAAGTATCAAGGAAGGTATGCTGTGGCAAGTCAGGGCATCCTGTGGTCAAGGAGTCTTTCATTGGATTGCACCTCTCCCATGGATAAGTATCAAGGAAGGTATGCTGTGGCAAGTCAGGGCATCCTGTGGTCAAGGAGTCTTTCATTGGATTGCACTTCTCCCATAGATACGTATCAAGGAAGGTATGCTGTGGCATGTCAGGGCATCCTGTGGTCAAGGAGTCTTTCATTGGATTGCACCTCTCCCATGGATAAGTATCCAGGAAGGTGTGCTGTGGCAAGTCAGGGCATCCTTTGGTCAAGGAGTCTTTCATTGGATTGCACCTCTCCCATGGATAAGTATCAAGGAAGGTATGCTGTGGCAAGTCAGGGCATCCTGTGGTCAAGGAGTCTTTCATTGGATTGCACCTCTCCCATGGATAAGTATCAAGGAAGGTATGCTGTGGCAAGTCAGGGCATCCTGTGGTCAAGGAGTCTTTCATTGGATTGCACTTCTCCCATAGATACGTATCAAGGAAGGTATGCTGTGGCATGTCAGGGCATCCTGTGGTCAAGGAGTCTTTCATTGGATTGCACCTCTCCCATGGATAAGTATCCAGGAAGGTGTGCTGTGGCAAGTCAGGGCATCCTTTGGTCAAGGAGTCTTTCATTGGATTGCACCTCTCCCATGGATAAGTATCAAGGAAGGTATGCTGTGGCAAGTCAGGGCATCCTGTGGTCAAGGAGTCTTTCATTGGATTGCACCTCTCCCATGGATAAGTATCAAGGAAGGTATGCTGTGGCAAGTCAGGGCATCCTGTGGTCAAGGAGTCTTTCATTGGATTGCACTTCTCCCATAGATACGTATCAAGGAAGGTATGCTGTGGCATGTCAGGGCATCCTGTGGTCAAGGAGTCTTTCATTGGATTGCACTTCTCCCATGGATAAGTATCAAGGAAGGTGTGCTGTGGCAAGTCAGGGCATCCTGTGGTCAAGGAGTCTTTCATTGGATTGCACTTCTCCCATAGATACGTATCAAGGAAGGTGTGCTGTGGCAAGTCAGGGCATCCTGTGGTCAAGGAGTCTTTCATTGGATTGCACCTCTCCCATGGATAGGTATCAAGGAAGGTATGCTGTGGCAAGTCAGGGCATCCTGTGGTCATTGAGTCTTTCATTGGATTGCACCTCTCCCATGGATAGGTATCAAGGAAGGTATGCTGTGGCAAGTCAGGGCATCCTGTGGTCAAGGAGTCTTTCATTGGATTGCACCTCTCCCATGGATAAGTATCAAGGAAGGTATGCTGTGGCAAGTCAGGGCATTCTGTAGTCAAGGAGTCTTTCATTGGATTGTACTTCTCCCATGGATAAGTATCAAGGAAGGTATGCTGTAGCATGTCAGGGCATCCTGTGGTCAAGGAGTCTTTCATTGGATTGCACCTCTCCCATGGATAAGTATCAAGGAAGGTATGCTGTGGCATGTCAGGGCATCCTGTTGTCAAGGAGTCTTTCATTGGATTGCACCTCTCCCATGGATAGGTATCAAGGAAGGTATGCTGTGGCATGTCAGGGGATCCTGTGGTTAAGGAGTCTTTCATTGGATTGCACTTCTCCCATGGATAAGTATCAAGGAAGGTATGCTGTGGCAAGTCAGGGCATCCTGTGGTCAAGGAGTCTTTCATTGGATTGCACCTCTCCCATGGATAAGTATCAAGGAAGGTATGCTGTGGCAAGTCAGGGCATCCTGTGGTCAAGAAGTCTTTCATTGGATTGCACCTCTCCCATGGATAAGTATCAAGGAAGGTATGCTGTGGCATGTCAGGGCATCCTGTTGTCAAGGAGTCTTTCATTGGATTGCACTTCTCCCATGGATAAGTATCAAGGAAGGTATGCTGTGGCAAGTCAGGGCATCCTGTGGTCAAGGAGACTTTCATTGGATTGCAACTCTCCCATGGATAAGTATCAATGAAGGTATGCTGTGGCAAGTCAGGGCATCCTGTGGTCAAGGAGTCTTTCATTGGATTGCACCTCTCCCATGGATAAGTATCAAGGAAGGTATGCTGTGGCAAGTCAGGGCATCCTGTGGTCAAGGAGTCTTTCATTGGATTGTACTTCTCCCATGGATAAGTATCAAGGAAGGTATGCTGTAGCATGTCAGGGCATCCTGTGGTCAAGGAGTCTTTCATTGGATTGCACCTCTCCCATGGATAAGTATCAAGGAAGGTATGCTGTGGCATGTCAGGGCATCCTGTTGTCAAGGAGTCTTTCATTGGATTGCACCTCTCCCATGGATAGGTATCAAGGAAGGTGTGCTGTGGCAAGTCAGGGCATCCTGTGGTCAAGGAGTCTTTCATTGGATTGCACCTCTCCCATGGATAAGTATCAAGGAAGGTGTGCTGTGGCAAGTCAGGGCATCCTGTGGTCAAGGAGTCTTTCATTGGATTGCACCTCTCCCATTGATAAGTATCAAGGAAGGTGTGCTGTGGCACGTCAGGGCATCCTGTGGTCAAGGAGTCTTTCATTGGATTGGACTTCTCCCATGGATAAGTATCAAGGAAGGTATGCTGTGGCAAGTCAGGGCATCCAGTGGTCAAGGAGTCTTTCATTGGATTGCTCCTCTCCCATGGATAAGCATCAAGGAAGGTGTGCTGTGGCAAGTCAGGGCATCCTGTGGTCAAGGAGTCTTTCATTGGATTGCACCTCTCCCATGGATAAGTATCAAGGAAGGTATGCTGTGGCAAGTCAGGGCATCCTGTGGTCAAGGAGTCTTTCATTGGATTGCACCTCTCCCATGGATAAGTATCAAGGAAGGTATGCTGTGGCAAGTCAGGGCATCCTGTGGTCAAGGAGTCTTTCATTGGATTGCACCTCTCCCATGGATAAGTATCAAGGAAGGTATGCTGTGGCAAGTCAGGGCATCCTGTGGTCAAGGAGTCTTTCATTGGATTGCACCTCTCCCATGGATAAGTATCATGTAAGGTATGCTGTGGCAAGTCAGGGCATCCTGTGGTCAAGGAGTCTTTCATTGGATTGCACCTCTCCCATTGATAAGTATCAAGGAAGGTATGCTGTGGCAAGTCAGGGCATCCTGTGGTCAAGGACTCTTTCATTGGATTGCACCTCTCCCATTGATAAGTATCAAGGAAGGTGTGCTGTGGCAAGTCAGGGCATCCTTTGTCAAGGAGTCTTTCATTGGATTGCACCTCTCCCATGGATAAGTATCAAGGAAGGTATGCTGTGGCAAGTCAGGGCATCCTGTGGTCAAGGAGTCTTTCATTGGATTTCCCTTATTCCATGGACAAGTATCATGCAAGGTAAGCTGTGGCATGTAAGGGCATCCAGTGGTCAAGGAGTCTTACATAGGCTTGTCTCTTTCAAGGTGTGCTGTGGCAAGTCAGGGCATCCTGTGGTCAAGGAGTCTTTCATTGGAGATCACGTCTCCCGTGGATAAGTATCAAGGAAGGTGTGCTGTGGCAGTCAGGGCATCCAGTAGTCAAGGAGTCTTTCATTGGATTGCACCTCTCCCATGGATAAGTATCAAGGAAGGTGTGCTGTGGCAAGTCAGGGCATCCTGTGGTCAAGGAGTCTTTCAATGGATTGCACCTCTCCCATGGATAAGTATCAAGGAAGGTGTGCGGTGGCAAGTCAGGGCATCCTGTGGTCAAGGAGTCTTTCATTGGATTGCACCTCTCCCATGGATAAGTATCAAGGAAGGTGTGCTGTGGCAAGTCAGGGCATCCTGTTGTCAAGGAGTCTTTCATTGGATTGCACCTCTCCCATGGATAAGTATCAAGGAAGGTGTGCTGTGGAAAGTCAGGGCATCCTGTTGTCAAGGAGTCTTTCATTGGATTGCACCTCTCCCATGGATAAGTATCAAGGAAGGTATGCTGTGGCAAGTCAGGGCATCCTGTGGTCAAGGGGTCTTTCATTGGATTGCACCTCTCCCATGGATAAGCATCAAGGAAGGTGTGCTGTGGCAAGTCAGGGCATCCAGTGGTCAAGGAGTCTTTCATTGGATTGCACTTCTCCCATGGATAAGTATCAAGGAAGGTGTGCTGTGGCAAGTCAGGGCATACTGTTGTCAAGGAGCCTTTCATTGGATTGCACCTCTCCCATGGATAAGCATCAAGGAAGGTGTGCTGTGGCAAGTCAGGGCATCCTGTGGTCAAGGAGTCTTTCATTGGATTGCACTTCTCCCATGGATAAGTATCAAGGAAGGTATGCTGTGGCAAGTCAGGGCATCCTGTGGTCAAGGAGTCTTTCATTGGATTTCCCTTATTCCATGGACAAGTATCATGCAAGGTAAGCTGTGGCATGTAAGGGCATCCAGTGGTCAAGGAGTCTTACATAGGCTTGTCTCTTTCAAGGTGTGCTGTGGCAAGTCAGGGCATCCTGTGGTCAAGGAGTCTTTCATTGGAGATCACGTCTCCCGTGGATATGTATCATGTAAGGTATGCTGTGGCATGTCAGGGGTTCCATTGGTCAAGGAGTCTTTCATTGGATTGCAAGTCTCCATCAGTAAGTATTATGATGGAGCACGCTACAACCATCAAATAATAATAATACAGCCCTAGTATAGTCGAGTCATATAAAATTTGCCTACACTAAGAAGAAACCTATTGGCAACCCTTACTGCTATGCTACAAAATAGTATGGGATAATGTTCAGAAAGAAAGAAAGAAGTGTTCTCAAGTTATAAGTCAGAATGTTATGGCAAGAGTCTCCCTTCTCCACATTTGAAGCACGGGACAAGGCAGGAGACTCTTGAGCACATTACACGTCTGGGCTTCTCTGGCCCGAGTTTACAGTTCCTTTTTACCATGTATGGGCCTTCTGAGCGCAAAGTCTCTTGCTTCAGAGATCAGAGAGAATGTTTGTTCTATTATTCTTCACGTCGGGCGGTTACTCTCCACCTGAGGATTTCCCTTAGCAGGACTCTGATCCCCTTCTCAACATCAGTTTCCCTCTATCGGGTTTACGTTTGTCTCCACAATGCAGATCTCTTAGCTTCTCAATTCACATCATCATTATCTTGAAATATTCAGAAACAATCCTACGAATTACCTTCTCCGCTTTACTTGGGTCCTTCTAAGTCGGATCAGACTTTCCTTCACCTGCCACCCAAAGCATTTTCTCATTCACGCAGAGTCTTCCAAAGGACGGTTACGTCTTGCTGGTTCACTCCGTGATTCTGTCATGATTAAATCCAGATGCACATTTGAATTTTGACCTTATCACTGACCTGAATCAAAAGCATCAGCCTGTAGAAATGAGAATCCTCCTGGTTGACCTGTCTCCCCGACCTTGTAAATGGTTTGCTGGAAAACAGAACTCCCAGGGAATACCTGTGGGGGAATAAACCCTGCAAATGCTTTCCTGATGTATTCGGTTCCCTTCAGCAGGATGGATGACTGGAATCTGGAGGTTCTGTTATAGGAGGATGAGATTACTTCCGTGTCTAGTGGAAGAAGAGAGGTACATTGAGGAGATAGAGAGCTAAAACAGCTATTAGAGATACTCTTATGAGAAAACTGGGAGAGACTGTGAAGAAATGAAAAAGGGATACTGCAGGATGAATCTGTTACGTAATCAGGTTTAAACAGAGACTCCTGAAATATTGATGACCTGGGAGTTAAATGATGAGGAATCTATAGACGCCTGGAAAGTCAGACAATACACAGTAAGAAAAGGTAGAATTAGTAAGGTGTAATCCAGAACCAACGAAATTAAAGAAATTGACTAACGACCACAAGAATCAAAGATACTGTGGAGACCTCAAGAAGGGGGCGAGAACCACAAGCAGCAAATCCCAAAGGTTTGGTGAAACTTACGAACGACAAAGATGGATCCGGAGAACACTGGAAATGGATAGCAGGGCAACTATCTACGAAAATGAACAAACCATCGAGCCAAAAAGTACATAATGTCATTCCTCTAACATTGGCAAGTTGGAATACACAGGGGATCTCTCGCCTGTTTCTTAGCAAAGACCTATTAAGATCAAAATATGACATATTATCTTTACAAGAGACATGATTGAGGGACCTCCAATTATAGAGGGATATACTATTCATTTAAATCCAGCACTCAAAGGAACTAGAGGAAGACCCATGTCTGGTCTCATAATAGCAATTAAGAATATTATACACTATGAAATCCTGGAAAATAATAACCCCAACCATTATTTTGAATCAGTGGTTGGCAGGATTTCTACAGGGCCTAGTAAAGAACCAAACATTCTAGCAATCACAAATCTTTACTGGAACACAGCAAACAAGGATTTGGACGACCTACCTGATCACGACATCGCTTGGGCGGACAGCCAGACGGAAAAATGGAAAGATCCCCACTTTGTTTTATGTGGTGGTCTGAATGCCCAATGTTGGAACACCGATGGATTGGACACCGGCAAAGATCCTGTAGAAATAACAGCAGCCAGGAAAACAGGTCAGCAATGGAGGAGAGCCATCAAATCCGAAACATACAAATTCTGACAGACGATATTATCGGTGAGAGGCCTGTAACCATAACATGGAGAGGGAAAAAGGGGGGCCAGATCTTGGATTATATCTTTTTTTTAATTGTTGTTTATTGAATTAGCTGAGTTAATCAACTTTTCAATTTTATTCATTTACATATTTATCACACTCATTAAAACAGTACAAATACCAGGTTTTCACTCTATCTGCATGATTGTAATCAGAGCTCTTGAAATAAAATACAAAATACAGTTTGTAAAAATAAAAATACGAATTCATACATTATCAAAATTAAAAATCGTACAGATGTAAAAGAATTACTCATGATACTACTGGTAATAAAAGAAATCACATATTTGGTGCGATTTCTAAGGAAAATAAAATGTTGTTACTTTTATTTACCATAAAACATGCACAGAGGAAAATGTAAATAGAAAATGTGTTACTTAAGGAAATCATGAATACGGTAAGAGATACTTCATTTACATACTATATACAATAGAATATGACAGTAAAGTCAAGGTAGATGAAGGGTGTTAGTCATACTGGAAGATCGAATTCATTTTCTGTACTCCTTTGAACTATTTTTCTCCTTTCATTACTCTTGGATGTCATACCAGCACTGTTAGAACATTTACTGTGGCAATTGTAATGCTCATTATTGGAGTGGACATGAGCAATTGCCATCTAAGTTTGGAATTTAATTTTCCAAGATACAGTTAGTGCTTTGCAAAGTATTTATGTTTTACCAATACGTAAGCAGATGTTCTATGGTCTCTTTGCAACATGGCACTCTACAGAATCGACATACATTTTTACCAGGCTGGATTACTTTTCGCTCTGCCAGAAGGTCACGTGTTGGCCACAGATTGAACCTAAAATTAAAACATTAATGTTCTCACAGCTGGAGAAGGAGATTTACTGAGAAATATAGGCCAGTCCAAGACTGGTGGCTCATCCATAATGGGTGAGGGGGCGTCCACCCACTGGCAGTCTCACCCATATGGAGGAGCAAAGCAGGCAGCCCAGTGAAAAACTGAGCACTCCCTCAGCTCCTTTTTGCAGCTGAGGGAGTGCTCCTGGGCTGGCTGAACTGTCAAAGGGAAACACTGTTTGCCTTTGACAGTTCAGTTCCCCAGCCTCGCATGATCACTGAGCCATGCAATGCTGGGGGCTTTTTGCTTCACCAGCCTTGAATAGCTCATTGGAAATGCTGGCTGGGGCACTGCATGTATTTGAATGCTTTTTTCAGTTTTGTCAAATCTATCGTTCCATCCGGCTTTTCTTCACACCCTCCATTTTCAAATTGGCTTTTGTTACCATCCACTTTCTGATCCTTCGCTCTTATAATAGAAGTTATCTTCATGTCATTTATTTTTTTGTGTTGGCTTCTCTGTCTTTCTTTCAGAGCAATCCACTGTTTCTATCTCCTTCAGAGTGAAGCCTAACTTCCATAGAACGCCGGCGCTGTCCATTATCAAATCCCGGACGATTCTTGAGTGGATATGTAGCACAACTCTATCTAGGCTCATTTCTGAGATGAATTCAACCGTCTTGATATCAATCGTAGAAATTGATTTCATTGCAGGTATATAGTTCAACAGTTGTAACAAATTAAATCGATTAAGAATCAAATTGTCTTCTTCTGGTGTATTCCTTTCCAGTAACAATCGCATTGCAATATCGTTTTTGCACCCTTTTTTTCAGTTTTTCCTTCATTTGTATTTCTCGTGCGTTTGTCAATATGTCATGATTCATCTTCCTCCGATGCAGATTTCTTCAAATGTTCTCATTTTAATTAGGGCCATTTTTCTTCTGTCTTCGATTGTAACACATTCCTCGCCATCTTGGTTCTCTAGTTCCCTAAATCATTGGCCTGCTTCTTTCCTTTTCAGGAGAGGGATTGTAAACTACTCTTTTACAGATTCTTTCAGATCCATTCAAGCCCCTACTCCGGGGGTTAGGTTCAAGCTTGTCTTCTCACTCAGATAGTGATATCACACTCTCATTAGCGTCACCCACGGGGGCCACTCCATCATTTTCACTTTCTACTGAATCGTACGTGGACATGGTGAGTAGATCTTCCATGGTCACTGTATATATGTTTTTTTGCTCAGGTTTTTCCGGCTCTTCTACTGTACTGTCACCCACAATAAGTGAATTCCTGTTAGGGTTTTCAATCATTTTATGCTTTTCTTTTATGCTTTTCGGGCTCACAGACCCCGTTTGAATGAAAGCATTCAGGGCCTTGAGGTTTTGCAGGAACTTGCATGAGTTTGTAGCATTTATGTTTCTTGCTTCAGCCATATTTTAGTTTTTTTTCAGCATTTTGAGAGCATTTTTAATTGTTTTTTTTTTTCCAGCTACAGGCTTTATTATTTTCTCAGGTATCCTTTTATCTTTTTCAAAGATTGCGTAGCTATCTTTTGCCATCTTATTAGTTGTTTCCTTCTCTGCGGAAACCGACTTTTTTGGAGAGGCCGGAACCGCATTTTCCTCATAGCTGGAGGGTCGAGTAAACTCATCGGTATTCGTCTCCTCTTGGGGCAAGACTTAGCATCAACATGATCGAAGGGTCAAATGGAAAGCCCTTAGCCACCTTAGACGTGGAAGGCAGTTCAACCTCAGTACTTTCCACCCTTATCTTTGCCTTCAACTCCTTTTTGGTTGTCTTCTAATTTGCCATGTTGAGGCTTTCCTTGGTCGGGCGTTTTTCTCTTATTGTTTTGGAAGTGCAATCTTCTTTATGGCTTGTTACGCTGCCCTCTCCCTCATTGTTCTCTTTTTGTTACGCTGCCCTCTCCCTCATTGTTCTCTTTCTGTTACGCTGCCCTCTCCCTCATTGTTCTCTTTTTGTTACGCTGCCCTCTCCTTCATTGTTCTCTTTTTGTTACGCTGCCCTCTCCCTCATTGTTCTCTTTCTGTTACGCTGCCCTCTCCCTCATTGTTCTCTTTTTGCTACGCTGCCCTCTCCCTCATTGTTCTCTTTCTGTTACGCTGCCCTCTCCCTCATTGTTCTCTTTTTGTTACGCTGCCCTCTCCCTCATTGTTCTCTTTCTGTTACGCTGCCCTCTCCCTCATTGTTCTCTTTTTGTTACGCTGCCCTCTCCTTCATTGTTCTCTTTTTGTTACGCTGCCCTCTCCCTCATTGTTCTCTTTCTGTTACGCTGCCCTCTCCCTCATTGTTCTCTTTTTGCTACGCTGCCCTCTCCCTCATTGTTCTCTTTCTGTTACGCTGCCCTCTCCCTCATTGTTCTCTTTTTGCTACGCTGCCCTCTCCCTCATTGTTCTCTTTTTGTTACGCTGCCCTCTCCCTCATTGTTCTCTTTTTGCTACGCTGCCCTCTCCCTCATTGTTCTCTTTTTGCTACGCTGCCCTCTCCCTCATTGTTCTCTTTTTGCTACGCTGCCCTCTCCCTCATTGTTCTCTTTTTGTTACGCTGCCCTCTCCCTCATTGTTCTCTTTTTGCTACGCTGCCCTCTCCCTCATTGTTCTCTTTTTGTTACGCTGCCCTCTCCCTCATTGTTCTCTTTTTGCTACGCTGCCCTCTCCCTCATTGTTCTCTTTTTTTTACCCTGCCCTCTCCCTCATTGTTCTCTTTTTGCTACGCTGCCCTCTCCCTCATTGTTCTCTTTTTGTTACGCTGCCCTCTCCCTCATTGTTCTCTTTTTGCTACGCTGCCCTCTCCCTCATTGTTCCCTTTTTGCTACGCTGCCCTCTCCCTCATTGTTCCCTTTTTGCTACGCTGCCCTCTCCCTCATTGTTCCCTTTTTGCCAAGCGGCACTATCCCATTTCATTGCCACATTTCTATACTTTGCTGGCGTAATCTCTTGACTATTTGCTTTTCTTTTTAGAATTGACAACGCTTCAGCATTGCATTTCAAAGCGTCTTTCAGTATATTTGTTGTCATCTCGTCTCTGTGTTTGTCTTTTTGGATATGTATCTTCAATTCCTGGATATCCATCTCTACCTTCTGCATTTTCGCATTTACCAATTCTATGAGTGTGTTTTGGTCTCGATAACTCTCACTAAATTGTTCATACATTTTTGCAAGTAGAGCAATTGTGATTGTCTTTGCCAACATTAGATTCGACGTTAGCTCATTGCCTATGGCTTCGGTCACCTGTTGTATCCATTTAATTTGTGCAGTGTCTTTAGGGCTGGATCTCCTTTTCCCAGCCTGCTGCTCTCTCGTTACCCTGTATTTGTTGACCATACTTGGTGAGCTATATGTTGATTCTGATGATATGATGTACTTCCTAACATGGACTCAAAGTCTGTTTCAAGTACAGTTTTTTTAGCCTCGTTCACCGTTTGGCTAGTCCTTCTTGTTTGCCGCAAGATGTTTCTTTTTTGTGAGCAAGATTCACTGTCTCTTTCTCTTAATTCTTTTGCCCATTGGATCTCCGCATGAGAGGCTCATGTCCTGCTTCCATTCTCTCAGGTTGTCCGCTTGAGCTATTGGCAGGCTCTTTGCTCGATCTCAGGGCTGCAGACTCTTCGTTAATAAGGTCCAGCCTTGTGTTCATTTCTTTCAGATCTTTAATTAATTGATCAGCGACAGCAACCGATTGGCACCTTTGATTACATGAGGGTTGTTCTGAGTCCGAATTTACATGTATCAGGATTGTTGTACTCCCAAAAGACGAAGGCATAATGTCTTCAGCTATTTTATTGTCACCTTCGTTTAGATTCATAAGCATTCAGTAATTTCTGTAGACCAATTGATGTCTTCGAAATGAGAACCAGGTCATCAGCATAAAATGAAGCTTTCATTGATATAATGTTAAGCTTGGGTGAATCAGAGACAATTTCTCTAAATGCATCCTTCACATCCTGTATAAAAAAATTCAAGAGGGCTGCTTCAGCCCTTCTTGAGGTGCCTATGGGAGTCGAGAGCAGCCCCTCTGGGGTCATTCTTATTTGCACAGAAGTCTTTGAGTGCAAATCATAGATGACATCACTCAGTGTAGATGGGTAGCCTGCTTTCTGGTGCTTGGACATTATTAGGACACGAGACACAGAATCAAGTGCCGAATGAAAGTCCATTCCTGCAACAAAACCAGTTTATTGGAGATCGCGTTGTTGCTGCGCCTTTGTCCATGCATTAAAATCTCGGAGTACTTTGCAAGCAAATATTTTTCCCGGCGCATCCAACAGTGCTATTGGTCTATAATTGTGCGGGAAGGACCATTTTAAAAATCGGGACGATTATTGATTTGGCCCATGAAGATGGTATGACACATTTAGCAATTATTTCTTGGAAGATGTTATACAGGATTATTGCCCAGTTGCTACAAACTGCCTTAAACATAGCATTGGTCAGGCCATCTGGGCCCAGGGCTCCTGAGCGACAAGATGTTTTGAATACCTCCTCAATTGCATTATCGGTGAACTGTAAATGCCATGAATCTGATGAGCGTTGTGTGTACAACATCCTATCAGAATCAGAATCGGCATACACACTGGTGAGGTGCTTTGACCAGTGATACTCCATGGCCCCACTCATGTGGCTACTAGACGGCATGTTGTGTGTGATGTTATTCAATAGTTTCCAGTCCTGAGCTGTGTTTTTATTATTGAGTGTCACCAATATGCTCTCACCGTCTTGTTGGAACATGTAAGCTTTACTTGCCTTTATCCAATTGCGATACTTACATTTGGCTGATGTTAATGCTTTTATCTTTCTGCCATTGGCAATTCAAGGATAGATTTTTTCTCCTCCGAAAAGCTGCCTTTCTCTCTCTGATTTCAGGGTCAATACAATGTGTATGTATGTATGCTGTGGCCTGCCTGACATTGTTGAGACCTTGAACCCTTCCAGTGTATCTGTATGTTGTTTGACTGCACTCCTCATATGCAGCTGTAGGAGTTTATCATTTCATAATAATAGCTTATTTTCACACCATTGAAAGCGCGTCTTTGCATTATTAATTATTAATGGCTGCTTGAACCAGTGCGCTTTCGCAGAGTTTATGTCAAGGTCCCAAGTCCATGACAGGGTGAGCATATGATGGTCACTATATGGTAGTTGGACGATTTGAAAGGTATTAACTACTGGGAACAGTTGCTCATCTAGATAAATATAGTCAATAATGCTGTTTGACTTGCCATATGCTTTGCGGAGGTGTGTCATCAGCCAATGAACCGTTGACCATTCTGACATTTCTTTCTGACACCAGCTTAGTCCATCTTGTTATATCTGTTCGTCTTGTTTTATGTTCTGTATTCATACTATCAAGATTGAGACCTCCCATGATGACGGTGGTCGATATATCTGTGGTCATGATAATCGATTCTAATAAAGATATGAATATGCTTCGTAGAAGGGATCATCTGCGATGCCAGCCGGATTTCGATATATATTCAGCAGGACTATTTTGCGATCAAAACATTGTATTTGTACTAATTGTAAGAAATTATTTGGAGCCACCCTGGGTTGTATGGTTACCCCGAACTTTTCTTTACTGCGACCAATAGACCAGATGTTGGCCTGCCTTTTAATGACGCTTTAGCAGGTAGTAAAACAACATCATGGTCATCCCAGGTGGATGTCGTCATGAGGCACCTCTCTTGGAGGGCTATGATGTCACATTTGTGCAATTGACTAGTAGAAGATGATTGCAGATGCGAGTGGCCACGGGTGTTCCAGCTGGCTATCTGTATTTGTTTCAGGCATTTTTCCACTAGTGGTTATGCTCGATTGCTTTGGTTCTCTGAAAAGTCCTGGTCGCTAACATGTTCGCAGTTTGGACACTGAGGAAGCACGGTTTTGTGTTCCATAGGTGACCCAGGTTTTGCATCCGGATCTTGTGCTATGATAAAGCCCATTCTGAATAGCTCCACTTTTGCTCTCCGTAGGTTATTCAGGACTACACGGGAAGGTATCCACAATCCTACAATATATAGATCTACCTCACTCAAGAATTCGACATGGTCTATGTCGATTGATATAATGTCCTCTAATGCCGATCCTTCTGCAAAGACGTTCATGAGGCTTGCTCTGCAAAGATCATACTTATCAAACGGCGCCACACAACATTTCATGATTAAGGGAATGCGCACAGGGAGTATGCTTTTCTTTCCTAATCATGGGATGTTGGGACATCTCTTTATGGCATGTTTTATTCACAGCATTAGGGGCTGACAGTCCATTAGTAGATGGCACTTCTGATCAAGTTCACTTAAATGCACCAGGCTTATCTACTGCCACCTCACAGAGATGCTCTACAGCTTTATGTTGAAGACACCCCCCCTGTATTACTTCTTTCTGTATGGGAACTTTGTTGATAAGCGGTTTGGGTGACATGTGGGTATGATCTTTTAGTCGTTCGATGAAATAGGCATCTACCGCCTTTTTAATTTCCCTGCGCCGTTCCTCATTCATCGGGTCACTGCTTCGTTGTGTGTTATTTCTTTCTATAGGCTCACTGTGTGCCATCTTGGGTTGCAGTAGATCAGATGTCTTATTGCTGGTGTCTTGTTCTGTTAGTGCTATGATCTCATTCAATGGTTCATGTATTAGGGAATGTTCTCTAGTTTGCTTTCCTATTATATTTGGGGCTGCATTGTCATTGTTACTTTATCTGCTGCCTTCCGCTTATTCGGACTTGTTAGTACTCTGCAAATAGCACAAATTAATGGTTTTGCGCTCCTTATGATAGCAGAGTTCTTCGTCTGCATATTTTTGGTTTTTTGTTGTTTTTTTCTGCTGTTCTTGGGGAATTGACTTAGGATTTGATCTATTAGAGGTTCCACGATTCGTTCCCTTTTCATTGAATATATCAAAATGATTCTGTGTGTTACTGGCTGGATGTGGAGATGTATTGTGCTCCACACTAATCCAGAACAACTTCTATAGGTCTGATTATCTGTTCAAAATAAGGAAGCGCCATAGGCACAATTTATTTTTCTGCAATTGGCTTGAGGGGCAAGCACAATTTAAGTTTTGATGGTGAAATGTTCTTGGTTGCGCGAAATTCCATCTCGCGCTTCCCAATCTGCAATCAGTTGGATTTGTACAGATTGTTGTGTCATTTTATCGTCCAAGGACTCAAATAGTTTAAACAGACTTGTTATTGTCATATTGACTGCTGATAACGTCATCTCCAACATTGATTTCTGACTCATGTGATGTTGTGGAGAGTGTGCTGTTGGAGATCATGGGTGAGAAGAATTGCGCCTTTGCGGCATTGGTTGCACATATGTTACTCAATGAACTAAAGAGTCCATCGAGCATTTGTCATAGTAGTTTGGCGATGAGGACTTAATCATGTTAAATATCGCTTCACACATACTAGCATAAATTGAGATATCAAAGACTGGGTGAGTTGTGTTTGTGCCCAACTCTGGCAGCATTATATCCACCAGACGCGCTCTGGTAGGTGATTGTGCTGTTACAAGTAATGTCTGATCAGATATTGCTTGCGATAAAAGATTACCGCCCTGGGCACTATTTAGCAAGCCTTGCGGCAGCATTGGGGACATTATCGGGTTGTGAACTATTGCCTGATCGCTCAATAATTGGTATGTTTTGTCGATCAGTGAGGGCAAAAGGTGGCTACATACTCATGGCGTACTGAGCAAGCAAAAATCACGAATATCTCTTTTTTATCGCAGGTAACCTAGTTGCC
Organism: Ambystoma mexicanum; assembly: GCF_040938575.1. NCBI lineage: Eukaryota > Metazoa > Chordata > Amphibia > Caudata > Ambystomatidae > Ambystoma > Ambystoma mexicanum. Next base: position 35,557,928 of record NC_090935.1, on the reverse strand, counting down.
GTCGCAGGCGTCAAAACGATTACCTTGTGGGTCGTTGTTCTTCGTGAGCGATTACGCTCCACCGAGACTATTGTGTGTGGCGCGTTTAGGTGCTCGGGCATATCAGTCTTCAAAGAGTACCAGCACGCCAGCATACAGGAAAAAGTTTTAATTTATCAATGTGGGTCCTCTTAGAGCTGCACCTTATGATCTTATAACGGTTCCCAACACAGCCCAAGACAGACACAGGCATCCCTTTCAAAACAGGGCTTTTACAAACAGCGCGCATGCCTAAGCGCGTGCACTGTAGTCTTGAGAAGATCTGGGTAAAGTGGGCGGAGTTCAGAGCACTTTGAACATTTTGAAAGATTTCACCAAAATGTTGCCAAGTGTTAACCGTGGATACCAGGAGTCAAGGATCAGGGTGGACAGCCACAGACAGTCCTTTCAAAACAGGGCTTCCACAAACAGTACTGTGCATCTCAGAACATGAAAAGGGAACCCCTGAAGATGACTAAGGAAGAGACGCTTCAAAGCGATCATAACCTCTTAACGATGAGCTGGAGCCTTCGCACGCAGCACCTAGAACAGATATACACTGTACAGAGAAAGCACTGTAGAGTTCTTCCTCTGTAGACCCTGAAGTGATGCTGGGTCGAAACAGATTGAGGATCAGATCATTCAATTATCAGGGAAGGCTCAAAGTGACAATAAGGCTAACATCCTATCAAAGAGCAACTGAAACAGTGGATTACACGGTCCTCTTGAATGCATCTGAAAACAAGAAAGGGAGGAGAAACAAACCAGGATTCACGCACTACCATATTCTTTACCTGCCACGTGGGAACAAAAGAAAAGTATGAGACAATAGATACGGGCACAAAAAAAGAAGTGTTGCCAAAAAGATTAGACAAAATTAACAAATTGAAACAACATTACAGGAATTGGTGCAAAGATCAGAAAAAATGATTATCCAACAAGACGCAGATATATGTTACACAATATAAGGTCTAAAAATACCTCCAAAATTGTGTCCATCATTAATAACTTGGATGCTCCTCGGGAGACACTTGTGTGCAATCCAATTAAAGCAGCAAATTGGACTGCCCACTTCTCAAAATTCTTTGATCCAGAAACCTCTGAAACAACTCCACATACTGGTAAGTGCAGGTGAGTGCAGGGAAAGGAATCAAATAAACATCAATATTGGGTCAGTTAAAGATGCGATAGACAATCTGAACAAGTCTAGAGCTCCGGGCCCTGATGGGCTAACTAATGCAATGTTGAAGGAATGCCCGGCTCAATGGTCCATGATCCTACAAACCCTATTTTATCACATCATGTGAAAACAAGCGATAACAGCTTCTTGGAAGAATGTGGTGATCATCACAAATTCAAAAAAGGTTTCAGATCGACACCCAGCAACTACCGGCCCATAGCACTGTTGGATGTTGTGGACAAGGTCTTTGCTTCATTTATTTTGAAGACACTGGCAAAGTGGAGCAGTGAAACCAACCATCACGATGTGTGGCAAAACGGGTTTATCAAGGGAGTTGGAACTTCCCTAAACATCTGTTTGATCAACATCCTCAAGGCCCAGGTAGAGCGAAATAAAGAAAAGGAGAACTATATGGCCTTTATCGCTCTTCCCGAAGCCTTTGACAAAGTAAACCGCTCAAGACTGAGGGCAAAATTGCAGCACTGAGGTTGCCCAACTAACATACTAGAAGTCATCCAAGACCTCTATTAAGGCACCTCAATACGAATAAGATTGGACAGAACAGGTCTCTTGTGAAAGGAAATTAGAACAAATAAAGGGTCAAAACAAAGTTACCCTCTAGCGCCAGATCTATTTAACTTGTTCATCTCAGATGTGGAAGAAGCGTGCATAAACATCAGGTACTTCTATCGGAGGAACAAAAATAGGACGTTTGCTCTAAACCGACGACATGGTCCTTCTGGACCAGGCTCAGTAGGGCTGCAGCGACAATTGAAGGCACTACAGACTTTTTGGAAGTGAGTACTGCGGGTCCCCAGAAGCACTCCATGTGGAGCTGGGTCTGACAGCCATGAAGACAATATTAATTTAGAAATCGTAAACCCTATAGAGAAAATGTCTGGAAGCACCTGAGAGAGGAGGCTTTGCAGTTTCAAAAGAAGCTTTAACTCAAAACAATAAAGTGACTCTGTCAGAATGGAAATTGCTATGAAGACCTGGGGGAATCAGATCAAACTTTAAAGGCGAACCCCAACAAAATCACACGAAAACTGTATATCAAGGACTTGATCTCCACGCAAGAAGAGAGACAGGTTTTGAAATTATACAGGAACCATTTGTAGAAGCAAGGAAATACATTTGCTGCCAAAGTATCTTGATCTTTTTCCAAATTGGTTCTAAAGGGACCAATTTGTGAGATTTAGATTAAATCTATTTCCAACTGGTGAGATACTGAGAGTCAGGATAAAGAATAAAACTAAGGCCACCTGTAGAATATGCCAGAAAGAATCCTCTGTCGAATCATTAAAGCATTTGGTATTATTCTGTCCGACAAATATGGACATCTTATGGCAGTATTCACTAGGAATTATGATATGATATGATAGTTTATTTATATAGCACCTATACACAATGTGTTTCAAAGCGCTTCAAGGCAAGGGAGGTAACAGGGGAAAATACGACGACATTCTTACAGGCCATGAACAGTAAGGATGTGAAATTAACTATCATACTCGGCCTGACGACATTTCAGATAGTGCAAGAGCTAAAACATAGATAAGGAAGGTAATGGAAACAGACAGGCGACTACCGTACTAGGCCCGACGACATTTCAGATAGTGCAAGAGCTAAGACATAGATAAGGAAGGGAGGGCGGGGTGGGAAGGAAATGGAAACAGACAGGCGACCACCGTACTCGGCCTGACGACATTTCAGATAGTGCAAGAGCTAAGACACAGATAAGGAAGGGAGGGGGAGAGTGGGAAGGAAATGGAAACAGACATGCGACTACCGTACTAGGCCTGACGACATTTCCGGTAGAGTCGGAGAAAGACAAAAGGTGAGGGAGAGGGGTGCAGAAAGGGAGGGGAGTACTAGGCCTGACAACGTTTAAGATAGTGCTGGAGGGATGGATGAATGGAAATCAACAGAGGACTGATGGCTGGATCTTCTCAGTGGGAATCAAATCTCACTTACCCTGGCATTGGTGAAATTACTGTCAGAAATATTTTTAAAAATCAGAGATTTCAAAAACTAAGTGGATGCAACAGCAAGCCAACAAGGGGACTATTCACCACTGGATGTTAATTTTATGGAAAAAGAAAGGCAAAATGTTTTTTGTACTTAAGAACCAAATAAAGCCTAAAGAAAAAAGAAAAAAGAAAAAAAAAGAAAAGGTAAACTGAAAGAGGGAGAAGGCAGGGAATGGACGCCCCACCTACCCTTGCCATGAGGTGTCATGCGGCTTTAATAGCTGCCATGTATCTGATGAGTATTTACTCAAACAATATGGCACTATGCAGTGCTGCAGCGATGGTTCTGACCGGAACGTCAGTGATTCTGCTTCCGAACGCCAAGTGCCCAGAAGCATTGTGCTAGTGACAATAGCCTGTGCAGAACGGGAGAGCCACGGAGAAGGAAAGGAATCGGAGCAAACGCTATGAAACGTAGCAACGCAACAAGCAGCAGTCCACACTGTTAGAAGAACAGGCTGCCTGACGGGAGGCGGAGCCTGAGAATCATAAGCCAAAGGGAGGACTGAAACACTGCATGTGGAACGGGCGCCATCTTGGGGGTATCACTCAGCGCTAAAGCCACCTGCTTCCATCTATGCCACAAGGACCAGCGGAATCTGCTTCTCATGACAGATTCTTTGGCAAGTCCAAGATTCACGCTATCACAATCTTCATGGCGTTCCTCTCAGTAACACAGTTCACTTCATTTTCACAACATGTCAAAGACTTTTGACTGTGCAGGGGGTTTGGTTTAACGCTTGTATGACCACTTTGACTTCTTACACCGGCCTCCCCTAGGGCATCTTGGTTTTTGTATTTTTTCTCACTTTAACATATCCTCCTTGTTCGGGAGCGGGGTATTCTTTACAGTCATTCGAAAGAGTGGCCACTGACCACTTTAATACCTTGGTTGTTCACAAAAGACCTTTCTCTATTATCTACTTTTCTTTTTTGCAAATGTTGCCACTGCAACTTTGAGCTTGACACAGTCCGGTCCACTATCAGTTTCCTCCGACTCACCGGCTGTGTTGAACTTGTTGGCTTTTCTTCTGCTGGAGTCAAGGACGGTACCACGGCAGCAAGCTCTTTTCCCCACCCTGACAATCAGTGCGCGAGGGCCCTGTGTTTCATTGACATCTGTCACACCAGTCGCCAGCTGCAATTCCCGGTCTTACTGTTCTTTTATCAAAGGCTTTCAGGCTCTGGGTTGGAGAGGGCAAGGGCAATTCCTCTGTGTCTTCCTGTCGGGTTCCACCGTCGTTCTCCTCCATTTGAGCTGCTGTCCCGGAATAGCTGCTTCCTCTGGCATTTGGTCTTGCTCAAGGTGTGCACTCATGCTCAGTCTTTTATCCCTGTGGGAAAGTGAAAGGGTCTTCAAGTGTGTGTAGTTATCGGCAATTGCCTGGCTCTGCCTGACCCTTGTGTTGGGACATGTCAGGTAAATGGCTCTGGTGTTAGTCTGTTGTCTTTTGCAGTGTGAGAAAGTGTTCATGTACGAAAAGGGGGGTGTCGAGTTTCTAAATATCCTACGGGTAGGATGGGAAAAAGATGTCATAAGGAAGGGGGTACCGCATTTTACCCATCTGTGTCCCATTTCCACTCCCCGAAGATCTCTCATCCAGGTGATCCTTGCGACTGGTCCACACCCAGGAACTGGATCCAATAGCGATGGCCATGTCCTGGCCACCTGGATGGCAGATCCAGGGACTAGCCAGGGAGACACCTTTAGGTTTCTCACAGATTTCACTTCTCTAATGGATGGTTATCATGCAAGGTGTGCTGTGGCATGACAGGGGTTCCAGTGGTCAAGGAGTCTTTCATTGGATTGCTCCTGTCCGCTGGATACGTATCATGCAAGGCAATCTGTGGCATGACAGGGGATCCTGTGGTCAAGGAGTCTTCATTGGTTTGCACTTCTCCCATCGGTAATTATCATGCAAGGTATGTTCTCACATGTCAGAGGATCCAGTGGTCAAGGAGTCTTTTACTCTAATGGAGACATATCATGCAAGTTATGTTGTAGCCTATCAAGGCATCCAGTGGGCAAGGAGTCTTTCATTGCAGTGCACTTCTCACATGGATAAATATCAGGCAAGGTATGCTATGGCATGTCGACCACCCCATCTTGTTGTCCCATCTTGCCCTGATGGGTATTCCTGGGCAGGTATTAGCCTGGTTCTCCTCGATCCAGGCAGACCGTACAAAGACTCTAACTATGCCCCCTTTTCTATCGGCCCCCCACCATTTGACCTGCGGGGTGCCACAGTGTTCTTCCTTGTCTCCGATTCTCTTCAATATATACATCTGGGCACTTGTGTGTCTCATCCACTCCTTCGGCGTCAGGTGCACTCTTATGCCAACGACACTCAGATCCTGATCCGCTTAGATCTTGATCAGGCTGAGGTGTCATTGTACCTTCAGAAGTGCCTGGCTGCCATGGGGGAGTGGATGAACCACAATTGGCTTACATTGAACGGAGACAAGACTAAGGTTTTGCTGGTAGGTTCCCCCCGACCCTTCACTGTGGGCGTCCTCTTTTTGGTCCTCTTCCTGCTCTGGCACCACTGCCTGCAACAAAACACACTGGATGGAGCTCCTGCTTTCCCCTGATGCCGGAATCTTCCTACCCTCACCACTCTCATGCCAAGGTAGGAACGACATGATAAAGAAGCTTTATTAAAAAAAAAGAAATTCAAATGGAAAAAAGTGTGTTTTTTACTTCCAAGCGCACGTCTGAACGTGCACTTCAACTTGCAGCCACACTGCTGCCCATTCACCATTCTTGGGCGGCCTGCACCTTGGCAAAGGTGAGCCTGCATTTATGTGTCCATCTGCCTGGCATTCCACACTGCCATACTAAGATGGCCACTGCTTTTTTCCCATGCATTGCTGAATGACCCAGGAGTCCTACTCTCCCTCCTGCTGTATCCCGATTTAGCTGGGAGTCCTGCATATTGCCCTAGTGGGGACCGGCAGGCTTTAGCTGGCCGCTCACCAATGGCCCACTTCCTAAGGCCCTTTTTGATACCCTGTCAGTTGCCTGGCCGGGACTATATGGGTCCGGGCCAGGCAACTGACCGGAGGAGCAGCAGAGGCAGGAGCACTGCAGGAGCAGTACCTTCCCCCAGGACAGAGTGAATATGCAGTCAGACCCACACGGTGAGAACTTGTCTCAGTGTGCTGCACTCTACAGCTACGAATCCACATTTCTTATCCTTTTTTTAAAAAATGTGAACATTTGCCAAAATTGAAAATATAGTAAGCGCGACCGAAGAAAGCACATTTAAATTACAGAATCGCCGTTCTGCATCGTCTTTACCTGCTATTCCATTCCACGGCATGATTGCAGTTTTGTAACTGCACCATGAGGAAGGCCACTCAAAGATGGCTGCCCCCACCAGTTGTATTGAGTTGGTGCTTTAACTTCCCAAAGAAGCAGCCAGCCAGCCAGCCATCGGATTGGCCACAGTGTACAACTTATGCACCACTGAGGAACCGGCAGGCGTAAGCCGGCCCTCAATCACTAAGGCCCGTGAACCAAGGCTACTTCCTGTCCAAGCCAGCCTTCCAAGCCGTTAGCCAGGAACCCTGGTCAAAGTTGTCCGTTATGCCTGAGGCCCATCTACAACTGTAAACACTACAGGTACTTTCACAGTCCCTTATCCCTACCCTGCATGTGACATTCCGATTGCCAAACTCAGTACCTTGATCTGCCTACAATGTATCTATTTCTTTGAACACTTTGCTAAATTGAACCTGCCTATTTTGTGTAATCCTAGCCAAGTCAAATCTGCATACTTTTTGAACACTTTTGCTAAATTGAACCTGCCTATTTTGTGCAATCCTAGCCAAGTCTAATCTGCATACTTTTTGAACATTTTGCTAAATTGAACCTGCCCATTTTGTATACTCTTAGCCAAGTCTAATCTGCATATTCTTTGAACATTTTGCTAAATTGAACCTTCCCGTTTTGTGTAATCCTAGCCAAGTCTAATCTCCGTACTTTTTGAACATTTTGCTAAATTGGACCTGCCCATTTTGTATACTCTTAGCCAAGTTGAATCTGCCTATTCTATGAACACCTGCTAAATTGAATCTGCCTATTCTGAGTAATCCTACCCAAACTGACTTTGCCTATTTCTGAAAACTTAGATAAATCAAATCTACCCATCTGTTAACACCTAGCTAAACCGAATTCACCCAATCGGTGAATGTCCAGCTAAAGCGGCACCTCTACCCAAGTGCCCCATGTGCTAGACTACACTCTTTGTGACATCGTAATGGGAACAATGGTAATCCTAGCATTACAGTTATGCACTTTGATGGCTACCAGTTACACTAACCCTAGTAGTCAAGTACACTTTGAGCATCTCCCACTAGCACCTCTCTTGAACCCCAGCCCGCCCACCTTAACAAATACAATAACACACTGTGTTACCATGAGCCAATCTCTACATAACAGGGTCTGTGTGACAGCAACCCATTCATCTTTACCCTGCGCCACGACCAAGAGAAATGATAGACTCCGTGCCAGATTATCCAAATTATACGAATTTCTGAGAAGATCCCTTCCGACTACTAACCTTAAAACTAACCTTAAGCATAGTCTGACACCTTGTCATGTAAATCTGTCTCCACCACTTGGTTATGAATTTCCCTCAGAACAATAACCACAAGCGTACATCGTGTGACAATAATTCTGACAAATCTACCCCAGTCAAAGCAACTACTGAGACCCCCCTCTCAAAGGAGCGCTTCTCAATGCAAGATCGCTCGTCGCACACGCCACTGACATTGCCAACCTAATCACAGAAGGTAATCTGGACTTCCTTGCGATTACGGAAACATGGCTCCATAGTGCAGCAGTACCTTCACTCATGTTAGCTTTCCCCGACGGCTACACTATAGCCAGACAAGACCGTGATAGCACCCGAGGAGGTGGCATTGCCATTATCTGTAAAACATCTGTATGCCTACGACTAGCCCCTGCCCATCAGTTACAATCTTGTGAAGCTCTCTCTGTCAAATTCCAGATAAACAACTCACAAACACTCACCATTCACCTATTATACAGACCGCCTGGTCCACTTGGTACCTTTGAGGAGGATTTGCATAAAATACTTACCAACAACCTTAAACCGTCTTCGCAAATACTTTTATTAGGGGTTTTTAACCTAGGCTTTATGGACCAAATGGACAAAAACGGCACAGATATAGCCAATACATTTAAGGTACTTGGTATATCCCAAAAAGTTAATAAACACACTGACCAAAAAGGGAGAATATTGGACTGGATAGCGGATTACACCTGCACAGTTACTCTTTCATCCATCCTGCTGCTCTCTTGGACAGACCGCTCACTGGTGTCCTTCCACCTATCTACCAAAAGATCCACCCCATTGGCTCTTCCAGTAGCGCCACCCTGCTTAACCAGAAATAAAAAAAGTATCAAAGTAGAGAAAATTATCCCTGCTATCCTTCCCACCCTCAATTAATTGTCAGAAAATCTTGATCCCAGCATCTTAGTTCAAGAATTTAATAATATTATGTTCGCCACTCTGGACAGAATTCCACCTCTCAAACTCAGACCCAGCAAACCTATGGCCCACTTAAACAAATGGTTTACGCCACAACTTAAAGACCTTCACATGATAAAAAGAAAAAGCGAAACTATTTGGAGACTGCCCCTCCAGTGAGAACAAAACTAAATGAACCTCACTCTCCTCACACTATAAGAAGGAAATCTGCCAGGCAAAACAAAACTCCTACGATGAGCGCATTGCCAAATCCAATTCTAGTATGAAAGAACTCTTTTCCATACTTAAAGAACTTGAGTCCCCAATAGCTACACCCGACATCTGAACCAAAGACAAATCTTGGTGTACAGACATCCAACAGGCAGTAGCCAATAAAATTGTCACGTTCCAAAATAAAATTCAGCAAAAAAGAGAAGTGTTGAACCTACAGCACTCGCCGAACAGTCTCGTGACCAGTGCTTCACCACTGGCCCACAATAATATTTTACATTTTTCTAAAATCTCTACCCTGGAAGTAGAAAAAATCATCTTGTCACTGAGGCCCTCTAATTGCAAAGGTGACATCTGCCCAGCACAACTAATAAAAGATGCTGCCAGAGAATTATCCCCATTCATCACCAAAGTGATTAACGCTTCCTTTGCCTCAGGTACTATCCCTGCCAATCTTAAACAGTCTTGGGTGCTCCCTCTCCTTAAGAAACAGACCCTAGACCTGCTCTTCCCCACCAATTACCGGCCCATTACCACAGTCCCATTCTTACTCAAAATACTGGATAAAGCTGCCTACACTCAAATTCAAAAACACCTTGAACAGCATAAACTCCTTGGTAACAGACAACCTGGCTTCTGTCCGTTACACGGAACATAAACAGCCTTAATTGATTTAAATACCCAAATAGACGAGCTGAGAGACAAAGGGAAGACAGTACTTCTGCTCCTACTTGATCTCTCAGCCGCATTTGATTTGGTCAACCACAAAGTCCTCTGCCGGCACCTTGACTCTGCTGCCCACTTCTCCCCGGAAGCTATCAAATGGATTAAATCCTTCTTGAGCGAGAGAACTATGAGAGTCTTCTCTGCCTCGGCAGCCACAGACCCAACCCCCATTATCTGCAGGGTCCCTCAAGGCTCTTGCGTCTCACCATCTCTCTGAAGTATCTTCACCAAACCCTTGTTCGATGATCTGGACCATCTGGGTATTACCTACAGCAATTACGCAGATGATACCCAGATTCTCCTCCAGCTTTCTGGGGATCACAGTAAGGACATGGGGTTGGTGAACAAAGTATATCTTATCCAAGCATGGATGGCCACTCATGGCCTATGCTTGAACGATGATAAGACCAAGTTGATCATTCTGGGCTCACAGGCTAACATCAAAAAACTAGGTCAGGAATTCTCCTCATTCAATATTGACGGGAATTCCATTAAAATCTCCAAGGAGGTAAAAAACCTTGGCTTCTCCTTAGACTCCACATTGTCTTTAGATAAACAGATCAAATCCTTGACTTCCTCCACGGCTTACACGTGCAAGCTACTCAGAGTTGGCAAGCCATTCCTCTCTGACGAGAGCTGCTTGATCCTGGCTAGAGCCTTAATATTCTCCAGAATTGACTACTGTAATGCTCTTTACAGTGGTGCTAATAAAACGACTATCCACAAGCTCCAAACCTTACAAAATAACGCCCTAAGAGCAGCCTTAGACATAAACTAAAGAATCCACATTTCCCCTTTTAGACGCCATCACAAATGGTTATCCAAGGCCAATAAAATACAGTTGAAGACGCTATCATTGACTCATAAAGCTCTCAATAATGAGGCCCCTACATACCTGACAGCTAAACTTCAGAGAAGAATCGCTCACACACTAACCAGAGCTGGTAATGCTAATTGTCTGACCATACCCAAATACAAGCGTACCACTATTGGTGGCAATAGCTTCCCTGTAAAGGTTGCTAAAAGGCGGAATTCTCTGCCTCAAGACCTGAGAGCTGACCAACCCTACTTACACTTCAGAAAAAATGTCATAAAACACATTATCACCACAGACCCTTAGCCTTTGACCTTTTAGGTAATGCCCGTTACTCTGGCTTACCTGCGAGCCTTAGTGACACACGAAGGATATGACTATGCACTGCGTATTTATGCACATTACTCATGCTTTACTCATGTAACTATAAAGGCCATCCTACTTCCGTACATATTTGCACAGTCTGTATACTCTATATTTATGTAATTTCTGTACCTGGTGTATATTTGTAACTATGTAAACTTTGCATTTTCATACTGCTGCGCCCTTTTACCTACGGGTTTGGTGCGCATAACAAATGAATAAACAATCAAACAAGGTGAAAAACCTGGCCGTGGTTCTCTCTGCGTCCTTGTCTATGAATGCCCAAGTCACCTCTGTGTGTCAAGCGGGCCATTTTCAGCTCAAACTTCTGAAAAAAAGCACTCCCAATGATTCCCACAGTTCTCTGTCCTCCGGTTGTGGCCACTGTGTTTCTTAGTCGACTTGACTATTGCAACTCTCTCTATCTAGCCCAACCCAAGGGGCTGATCCTTCGGCTCCAGCGCCTTCAAAATCTAGCTGTGCGGGTTGCTACAGGTACGCCTTATGGAGTCCACATTTCACCAGTCCTGTGTGCCCTGCACTGGCTCCCAGTGGCCCAGTGGGTTAGGTCCAAAGTGTTATGTATCGTGCATCAAGCATTACATGGCCTTGGTGCGGAAATTTATCTGCACTAGGTTTACGCATTATTATCCAAAATGATGTCTGCGTTCTGCTTCTTCTAACTTGCTGTGCGTTCCGTCATTCCGTTATTCCATCAGTGGATGGAGTGGATGGAGTGGATGGAATGGATGGAACCGATGGAACTGATGGAGTGGATAGAACAAATGGATTGGATGGAACGGATGGAGTGGATGGAACAGATGGAGTAGATGGAACGGATGGAATTAATGGAATGGATGGAGTGGATGGAACAGATGGAAAAGAAGGAACACATGGAAGGATGAAACGGATGGAGTGTATGGAACAGATGGAGTTGATAGAACGGACGGAGTGTACGGAACGGATGGAGTGGGTGGATGGGACGGATGGACTGGATGGAACCAATGCAGTGGATGGAACAGATAGAGTGAATAGAACAGACGGAATCTACGGAATGGATAGAACGGATGGAGTAGATGGAACGCATGGAAAGGAAGGAACACATGGAAGGATGAAACGAATGAAGTGGATGGAACATATGGAGTGGATGGAAATAATGGAACGCATGGAGTAAATGGAACAGGTAGAGTGGATGGAACATATGGAGTGGATGGAAAAAATGAAACGCATGGAGCAAATGGGACAGATAGGGCCTCAACACGATTTGGGCGGTAACGCAGGCGCTAATAGCGCTGGCATTATTAGCCCTACCACCAAACCCACCGGCGCTATTAGCGCCGGATCACGGGTTTGGCGGAGCGGGAAATCCCCATTCCCCATTGAGCCCATTCGTGAATTCCCCATTGCCCATCGGTCTCAATGGGGAAATTTAGCGCTTTTAACGCTGGCGTATTTCCTGCTGGTGGTAAACACGCTGAAACTCTGCAAAATCTCGGCGGCTTTCCCCCCAGTTCAGATCTGGGGGGAAATCAGCCGAAACTGTGATTTGGCAGACCCTTAAATCCGGATTTAAGGGCTTCCGCCAAACTCATGATGCGACCCATAGAGTGGTTGGAACAGATGGAACGGACGGAGTGGACGGAACGGACGGAGTGGACGAAACGGATGGAGTGGATGGAACGGATGGAGTGGATTGAATGGATCGTAAGGATGGAGTAGATGGAACGCATTGAATGGATGGAATGCATGCAATGATAAAAATGGATGGGTGGATAGTACATATTGAGTGGTTAAAAAAAATGAGACGCATGGAGCAGATGGAACGGGCTGAATGGATGGAAAAGATAGAGTGGATGCAACAGATAGAGTGGATGGAACAGATAGAATAGATGGAACGAAAGAAGCGGTGGAATGGATGGAATGGATGGAGATGATAGAACGGGTGAGAGGAATGGAACAGATGAGAGGAATGGAACGAACAAAAGGAATGGAATGGACGAGAGAAATAGAATGGACTAGAGGAATGGAATCGACCAGAGGAATGGAACGGATGAGTACAATGGATGGAGTAGATGGAACAGATGGAGTGGATGGAACAAATGGAATGGATAAGACAGAGGGAGTGGATGAAACGAATTGAGAGAATAGAATGAATGGAATGCATGGAACATATGGAATGCATAGAGCAGATGGAACAAACTGAATGCAGTGGATAGGACCGAAGGAGTTGATTGAACAGATGGAGTGGATCGAACCGATGGAACGCATGGAGTCGAAAAACGGATGGAATGGATGGAACGTAGGGAATGCATGGAGCAAATGGAACAAACTGAATGGATGGAACAAACAGAGTTGATGGAACAGATAGAGTAGCTGCAACGGATGAAATGGATGGGACCGACGTAATAGATAGAAGGGATAAAACGAATGGAATGAATGGAGTGAATGGAACAGACGAATTAATGGAACCGATGGAAATGATAGAACAGATGGAGTGGACAGAATGGATAGAGTGGATGGAATGGATGTAATAGATAGAACGGATGGAATGGATGGAACGGATGTAATAGATAGAACTAACGAAACAGAGTAGATGGAGCAAATTAATCGATGAAACAGATTAGTCAATATAACGGATGGAGTTGATGGATGTATGGAGTAGATGGAGTGGATGAGTGGCTAGAACGGATGGAGTGAATGGAGTAGATGGTGTGGATGGAGTCGATGGAGTGGATAAGTTGTCGGAACAGATGAAGTGGATGGAACGGATGATGTGGATGGAACGGATGAAGTGGATCGAACGGACAGAGTGAATGGATTCTCCATGAAGTAGATTGAACGGAGAGGATGTATATCACCTTTATATGCTATGTATCTGTATCCCCATGTTATCTGTATCACATGTTTACCCCTATCCATCCTGTCTCTTCATATACGTAACCTGCTATGTACGCCCCCCTGTCCAGCTCCCGTGCCTGGTCACAGGCGCTTTACTGATAACCACCATATCACACTACTATGCTTACTCTCTCCTATGCACCATCATTCAACTAGAACACAGCTATACCATGATAAATTCGGCCTAGCTGTTCTCATACTAACATCACCACACAAAAACCTCATCATCCTAATAAAACACAGCTAGCTGAGCACATTCCGGCTAGCTTAGGCGTTCTCCTCAGGCCTAACACAGACAGAACTCAGTCTCGTAGTTATAGTAGTATATAGCGCTTTATAGTGTCTTGAAGTATATAGCGCCTCACTGAATGTGATAGCCTTTTGTTGCCAGCAATAATGTGGCATACACATGTAGCCAGTCTATGTTGCCAGCATAACATGTCAGTATGTGGCTGGAGACAGGGTGCAGGTTTAAAAGTGCACAGGATTTTTTTTTCTCTTCTTTGAAATAGCTCATACATAGGAGACTACATTATTCATCTAACTAACTGACTTAATTAACAATTAGTAATTACTAGAGCTAACTTATTAACATTATAATGTAATCCCTATGTGCAAATGGGGTGAGAATACATATTCTGAAATTCGTTTTTTAAAATGTGGCCTGAATTTTTCTCCATTATTGTTCTGTGTTTGCAGTAAGCAGAGAGCCTGCATACCAGGATATGATATTAGTTACAGTTGCTCACTGTATAACTGCTCTATTGTATTGAAGGAAGGATGATGTGGCCTTTCAACTTGATTGGTGTAAAGTATCTGCAGTTGTATTACGTAGGAAAAGGGGAAGGTGCAGAGGTTTGCTGGGGAAAGACTGATAGAGGCAGAGGAGTTGGAGAATGACTGGGCTTCCAGACGGACGTGCCTGGTTTCACTTAGCGCTGGCTTGAGAACTCTATGTTTTCCCCACACATTCCAAACAATTGAGATAACAGAGAACACCCCTGCTGACTGGGTCTGCTCTTCTGAAGGTGGTCGTCTGGGGGAGAGAACTACAAATCTTTGGTAAGCAGCCAACGTTAAGTGAGGAGGCCGCTGTGTGTGTTCGTGTGAATGAGCAATAACAATCTAGGAATGTCATGTAGGCAGAGTAGCCAAAAGAAATCCCCTGCATTTAATTTGTCATGTGATAATGTTGCAAAGTGAATTCTGCTCTGTCTCTGTATTGTTTCTTTTCTTGTTTTTTTATTACAGATAGCAATGTGATGTACATGGTAAGATGTTATTTTGAATTGCAATTGTTTATAATACAGACAATGTAAAGACAGAACGCGTAGATAGTTTTGTTTTTCTCTTTTCTTGGTGCATTTGGAATAGCATTTGTGATATGGGGAAGATTTTAATTTTTAGGTAGTACATTTGTCATTTTTCCCATGTAGATAAAATAACAGACAGAATAAGCTGTCCTAAAATAAGACTTAGCGCTGATAAATAGATGTATGCGTGTGTTCCCCAGTGCATGTTGTCTGGAGGAAATCTGATACAATATATGGATTACTGGGGCTCTATGAACCAGTAATGTGGCCTATGGATGCATAGTTCACTGGTGTAACTAAATCAATGATACCAGCCACAGGTTGTAGGTGGCACTCTATTTAAAAGTGTGGTGTCTCTGAATGTAGGTCCAAGGCCCTCTATAGATCACTAAGAGTATTGTAATAGTAAGGCCAGTTTTGTGTATGATGGGGCTATAATGTAGGGAAGGAAAATCATGCTCACCACTAAGTAATTTACCACTAGAAAATACCGCCAATAGTGTATATTACTAAATTCTCCAATATAGTGTAACAAAATATGGTCACTGGAATGAGGTAAGACCAAACCCAGTCTAGATGCAAGGATAAGTTATCACCAAATTACCACTCTTCTTTTGGCGGTAAGAAAATACCACCAGACCCCAATCTACACAAAATATCCTAGAGAGTCCACCCTACAGACTGAACACATCCAACTGATTGCCTCAGCACCACACCTAACGCTAAGAATCAGCTATCATGCAACAACCACCCAGCTGCACACATATTGGGTGCGCCACGCACCAAATTACACTCTCTCACTCTACTGACCTGAACTGCGATTCCCGAGGGCGTTCAATCTACCAGCGCTTTGAGGTCATACCAATGATACATAATGCACTATATAAATGTCAATTAACATAAAATAACATTCCGCCGTGCGTGTATTGGGTCTGTGCCTTCTCCATTTCTGCGGCTCAACTATGGGACGAGCTCCCTGTGTCAATAAAAGACCTATCTAATCTTCTGGCTTTTAGAAAGGCTGTCAATACCTATCTGTTTGAGCTCAGTGAGGCTATGGCCTGGCTGATCGCTTTGGCTCTCTTGTGCCATGATACCCCGGGTGGCCGTGCGCTGTAAAAGTTCTCTTAACATAACATAACATGTCAGGGGATCCAGTGGTCAATGGGTCTTCCATAGGATTGCACATCACCCATGGATAAGCATCATGCAAGGTATGCTGTGGCATGTCCGGGGATCCAGTGGTCAAGGACTCTTTCATTGGATTCTGCTTCTCCCATGGAGAAGTATCATGCAAGGTTTGCTGTGGCACATCAGGCGATCCAGTGGTCAAGGAATCGTTCATTGCATTGCACGTCTCCCATGATTAAGCATCATGCAAAGCATCCTGTGGTATGGCAGTGGATCAAGTGGTCAATGGGTCTTCCATAGGATTGCACATCTCCCATGGATAAGTAGCATGCAAGGTATGCTGTGGCATGTCAGGGGATCCAGTGGTCAAGGAGTCTTTCATTGGATTGCACCTCTCCCATGGATAAGTATCAAGGAAGGTATGCTGTGGCATGTCAGGGGATCCAGTGGTCAAGGAGTCTTACATTGAATTGCACTTCTACCATTGATATTTATTTTGAAAATCCGAAAAAGCCATTCCAACATTTTTTTCCGGTGCATTTTTGCCGAAATTACAGTGCTCCACGACTGCGCTTTTGGGTAGCATTTGTTTTTTAATCCAGCTACCCTGCACAGGCAAATTGTGGGTTTGTGTACTTTTTTCCCTACAACTAACTTGCACAATGAGGTGCTTTAAACATGGCTGCCCGGGCATTTGGACCATTTGAGGCAGTGTTTTTGCTGTTTGACCCTCTCCATCCTGGTCACGGATTGGCTGGGAAGTTGGTATTGTTCACCAACGAGGGACCGACAGGCTTTGCAGGCCCCCCTGCCATGTTCCTGGACTGTTATCTTAACTCCTTAAAAATGCCTTGCGGCGCAAGGTTCTGCAGCAGTTTCCCATTGCCTGGCCTTGATTCCGTGAGCCCGCATTGAAGAAGGGCTGCTCCTGTGGCTCTGGAAGAGGTAGGAAGCATTTGTTTTCATTACCCCGGCCCCTCCAAAGACCATTGTGCAATTTATTTCGAAAATCCGTAAAAGCCATTCCAACATTTTTTTTCGGTGTATTTTTGATGAAATTACAGCGCTCCACTACTGCGCTTCTGTGTAGCTTTTGTTTTTGAATCCAGCTACCCTGTGGGTTTGTGTACTTTTTTGCCTACAACTAACTTGCACAATGAGATGCTTTAAACATGGCCGCCAGCGCCTTTGGACCGTCTGAGGCAGTGTTTTTGCTGTCTGCCCCTCTCCATCCTGTTCATGGATTGGCTTGGGAGTTGCTGTTGTTCATCAACGAGGGACTGGCAGGCTTTAGCCGGCCCGCAGCCTCAAAGGCCCACCTCTAAAGCTCCTGTCTGCTTTCCTGAACACTTACAGGCCGCTTGATGATACTTTCTGTCACAGCCTAACCCTCCCTGAGGCTGCTACACCTTGGCTATTGGACTACCATGACTCTAATACCATATTCTGCATGGCTTTGTTCCCTCCTTCTTGATTTCCCTGTACTTCCTTTCTCGGCGGGTACTCTCGGCTCTCCCTGTTATGTACTCATTTGAAGCTGTTTCTGTACTCACCCTTACCAGCTGACTCCCACTTTAACTCCCTAATCTACTGGGCCCTCATTTAACTGGAAAGTCAAACTTGTGTGTATTTTGCATTTAACTTTGGCCATTGATTGTAACCTGCTAGCCCAGTGACTGTTCTATACCTCTGTACTTGCTTACTCCTCCCTCTGCCTCCTCTCTTCCCACTCATGGCGCTGTCTGTTTCTCCCATCTATTCCAACTGCTTCTCTATCAACTAGCCTTCCCTTCTTACTAAGTCTGGAAATAAGAAGTTTAAAAAGGATATCTTGGCCTCCAACCCTGGTCTCCCGATCGCTGATACCTATACCAGCGCCTCTCCCAGACAGACCCTCACTGACATCCTCTTTATTGTTCCTTTGCCAGATATATGGACCCTCATATGATCTATGTGGTCTGTCCTGTCTCTTCCTCTCCCATTAATGGTAGCTGTTAGGCAGAATCACATGCAGTACCCTTTGGGAACACTGCATGTAATTAAGACTACAAGTGTAAGCACCATTTCACCTTTGGTACAAGCCTGTACTACACAGTAAAGTGGTAGTGATGGCTGAGCAGCCAGACTTATCTCAAGAGTTTAAGTGAGCAGTAAGTAGAACAAGTTACACAAAGGACAAACTGATAGAGTGATTCAAACAAGCACTTACTCAAGGTTTCTTGGTAAAAGAATTTACATTTATTTACTCAGTCAGTTAAAAAACATAACACTAGCATAAGCTGCTCAATATCACACACTACTAAACCACAAAAATACAATCGGTAAGTAAATGAACAAGTTTAACTCCCCTGAAGTGGGAGCAAAAGGGCACTTCAGATACTTATTAAAGGGGTAAAAAGACAAGGTTATAAGAATAGACAGCCCAAATACATTCATAGGCAGGGCAAAGGGTTTCAGTTCACTGCAACCAGCAATTCTTCTCATAGGCCTGGGCCAAAGTCAATGGTTCAGAGTTTTTGTATATGACGTCGGTTTAAGGGGTGAGTGCCTTAAAGTCCAAGAGCTGGTTTCCTTCCCTCTGTCTATACGGTTTTGAACAGCACTCTGATGAAAATTCGACCAGATGGGGACCAGGTGGCTTGCGAGTTGCTGTTCCCGCCAAACTCAAGGGAAGAAGTTAACCTTGAAGGGCTTCGCTGTCGATGGAGTTTCAGGCAATTCAGACCTGCAGCAGGGCTTCACTGATCGTCCAGGAGTTGCAGCAGTCCTCTTCCTTCAGCTTGTCTTTGGCTCTTTCGTTCCAGTGGTCGTCTCTGCTTTACAAGTCCCACAGACCTGATTTTAAACAGTTTTCCCCCATTCATTCCAGCCTGGCTGTCACTCACACAGCAGGGTGGCTGTCCTTGCTGGACAGCAAGCCAGCCAATCACGCCAGAGTGCATTCAGATCTCCTAGGAGACTAAGCATAGGGAGTTTCGGGCACCTCCCTCACATCCTGTCTACCCCAGACACTCAGGTGCCAGAGGAGGGCTTCAGCATTGAAGCCCGCCAAAGGCCAACGAACAAAGGGACCAAGGGACCAAACCTGGTTTGGCACGCAGTGACAAACACAAGAAGGACCTTTCCTAAAAGAAATGGTGAAAAAAGATGACCAGAGTCTGTTTTTACAGATAGGTCTTGGACGCCATATTGAAAAACATGGCTGACCCGATTTTTAGCTAGCATTGTTCGCGGTCAGGAAAAATAATGGTAGTTTATCTAAACCACTGCCACCAGTGTTAGGCAGAATTATATGCAGTAATCTTTGGGAACACCACACACAATTAAGACTACAAGTGACAGTACAAATTCACCTTTGGTACAAGTCTGTATTACACAGTAAAGTGGTAGCGGCTGAGCAGCCAGACTTATCTCAAGAGCAAGTGAGCAGTATCAATAGTTACACAAAGGACAGCAATTAATGTGATTCAAACAAACACTGACTCAAGGTTTCTGAGTAAAAGAATATACATTTATTCACACATCAGTTATATAACATCTCACTAACGTAAAGCAGTTGGAAAAATCACACTCTTAATATACCACACCACTCCCAATAGATTCTGTACAAGTTAAACTCAAAATAAAGTATGAAAAAAATGGCACTCCAGTAATTTAAAAAAGGAAGGAAAGACAAAGTTAGGTAAATATTGAGCAGCACCAACAGGTAAGTAAGCAGGGCAATCTAGAAAGAGGAACTGCAGTGATGGAATCAAATCAAAAAGGTTTAGGGCCCAAGTCAATAGGACAAAAGTCTATTGCTCAAGATCACACAGTTCAGGGTAGTTTGTGGTTCAGTCTTTGCCAAGAGTTGCGGGCAAAGTTTGTTGGCAGAAATGTTAGTTTAAAGAGTAGAGAAGGACAAGCCCTCAGATTGGCAAAAGGTTTCACACACCTTCACCGCGGCTGGACGAAACGAACAACCAGATTTGCACAGTACCTTTAAATGGAGAAGAAGCTGTAGCTGAGGCGGACGTTCCTGGCAGTTCCTGCAGGCTCACGG
Organism: Ambystoma mexicanum; assembly: GCF_040938575.1. Classification (NCBI taxonomy): domain Eukaryota; kingdom Metazoa; phylum Chordata; class Amphibia; order Caudata; family Ambystomatidae; genus Ambystoma; species Ambystoma mexicanum. The sequence continues at coordinate 35,537,684 of NC_090935.1, read as the reverse complement.
TTCCTGAAGCAACTGCCGGACTGACATGAAGTAGGAAGACCAGAGGGTCCTGCACTGCCCAGGGAAGAAACCGGCAGCAGGGCAAAGCAACAAATAAAAGGTGCACTCCTTAAAACCCAAGCAGGGTCCGACCTTCCTGGCTATCCGGTTCACTGTAGCTCTGTACAGCAAATTTGACCAGAGGAGGGAGTCCTGGCTTGCAGTTTGGGTGAACTGGTTGGTCCCACCAGCTCAGGCAAAGAAGATTCCTGGTCGATCTTCTCTGTCGTTGGTGTCTGAAGATTCGGACCTGCAGCAGGGCTTCACCGGGCGGTTCAGTCGTTGTAGGGGTCCTCTTCTGTCAGCTCCTCGTCGGTTCTTTCGTTCCAGTGGCGACTCTGCCTTTCCAATCCCAGAGACCTGCTTTTTATGCAGTTTTCCCCCATTCACACATCCTGGATGTCAATCACACAGCACGGTGGGTGTCCATCCGGGACAGTCACCTATCAAATCAACCAGGAGTAAGAGTTGGGTTACCAAGTGAACCAATGGCAGGGCTTCTGTGGAGAAGCCAGCGAAAAGACGGTGAACAAAGGAACCAAAACTGGTTTGGCGCGCGGCGTAAAACACGAGAAAGACATTTTCAAAAAGAAATGGCGAATAAACCCAGCCGGAACCATAAAAATGTATATGATCCAGAGGGTTTAAGTTCGAGGATGCCAAGATAGCCTAAAACAATGCCAAGGTTATTTAAGATAACTGCGTAGGAAAAATAGGGTAGTTTCCACTGCTACCAGCCAAGAGTTGATGAAAAGTGAGCGAAACAATGCTCCAAGAGAAACAGACAAAAAGGGATAACCCTTTCCAGTACTCTATGTAAGATAGGGTGTACTGGGTCTGTGGATTTTAAAATACTAATAAAGTTAATCGCAACTTTACATGTTCTGGGAGACAGTAGTCAGTCCCAGAAAATGGAGTTTGAGTTGGGAAGGCTAAAAGACAACCCTGTGTCACTGCACTGAAGGTGCTGTGTAACACACAATAAAAAGATGATGCCTATGGAGTAGGTGAGGCTCCATTGTCTATGAACACAAGAAAATGTTAAACACACACAGCAAAACACATGTAAGAGTGGGGAAAATGGCTCACACTCTTACCAGGTCAAAAAATAAATCCCAGAAATCCAGCAAAGCTGCAGAGGAACTCAGTAGGTAAGGGAAATTAGCCATTCTTGCGAATTCTCCCTAACACTAACCCCTCCCCCTCCTGACTAAGGGACAGGAGGATTTAATCCACTTCTGGATGAATCTCTACCTCTAGTCGGTTAAAAATCATTAGCATTTTGGTGGTGACATCCTGCTCTGTTCTCAATGGTGAAATCAAACCCTTACAGGCAGATTGACCATCTCAGAAGTTTTGGGTTTTCCCCGTTCATTTGCATTAACCATCTCAAGGGTTGGTGGTCTGTCTGAATCACAAAAGTAGATCCATACAAGTATGGTCTAAACTTCTTCAGAGACCACACAATGGCAAAACATTCACGCTCTGTGGTTGCCCACCTTGTTTCTGGTTCCTTCAGTTTCTTACTGATGAAGCAAATGGGGTGCTCCCTACCTTTCTCATCCAGTTGACTAAGGACTGCACCTCTACCTGTATTGAAGGCGTCTGTCTGCACAATGAAGGGTTGGTGATAATCAGGAGCTCTTAGGACTATAGCCTGACAAAGGGCTTTCTTCAGGTTTTCAAAGGCTTGTGTGCACTCCTCATTCCATCTAACCTTCTTTGGAAATTTTGGAGAGGAGATCACATTCAAGGGAGAAGCTATGGACCCATAGTTCTCTATGAAGTTCCTGTAGTACCCAATGAGACCTAGGAAAGCTCTCACTTGGGTTTGAGTAGTAGGGGTGGCCCAGTTTTGCACAGCTTGTACTTTGCTGGGCAATGGCTTTATTTCACCCACTCCTACCTCATGACCAAGATAGACCACTTTGCTCTGACCAATTTGACATTTGCTTGCCTTTATGGTCAGATGGGCCTGCTCAAGAGCCTGCAAAACATAACCTAAGTAATCAATATGTTCTTTCAATGTAGGGCTGAACACTGTAATGTCATCCAAGTATGCCATGCAGAAGTCCTCCATCCCATTCAGAACTTGATTGACCATCCTTTGGAATGGAGCAGGTGCATTCTTTAATCCAAAAGGCATAACCTTGAACTGGTAGAGGCCTGCTGGGGTTGAGAATGCAGTTTTCTCCTTGGCATGGTCTATCAGGGCTATTTGCCAATAGCCTGACGTCAGATCAAATGTACTGAGGTACTTGGCTGAACCAAGTCTATCCACCAGTTCATCGGTCCTTGGCAAAGGATGGGCATCAGTCTTAGTGACTGAATTTAGAGCTCTATAGCCCACACAGAATCTCAACTCCTCGGATCCTTCCTTTGGTACTAGAACAACTAGACTAGGCCATGGACTTGTAGAGGGCTCCATAACCCCAAGATCAAGCATTGTATTGACCTCTCCTTTGATGTGTGATTTCCCATGTTCTGACATTCTGTAACATCTGCTGTTCACAGGTAAACAGTCACCAGTGACAATGTCATGCTTGCCCCAAGGGGTCAAGCCTGGTGATAGTGAAAACAGGGAGGCAAACTGATTTAACAGAATTTTGCACTCCTGTTGTTCAGAAGTCAGTTGAGAAGAGAGATTGACTCCTTCTATTTTCTCATCCATAGGTTGGCCTCTGAGGAGGTCAGGTAGAGGTTCACTCTCCTCCTCCTCTTGAACTGAAGCTAGAAGCAAAGCTCCCACTTCTGTTCTCAAGACATATGCCTTCAAACGGTTGGTGTGAAATACTCTTGGAGCCTCCTTAGGTCTGCCTAAATCCACCAAATAGTTCACCTCTCCAGGTTTTCCCACAACCTCGAAGGGTCCCATTCATTTGTCCTGCAAGTCCCTCTGCCTTGTTGGCACCATAACTAATACAAACTGGTCTTGAGTAAACTCAACCATGCTGGCCTTCTGGTCATGCCAATGTTTGACAAGAACCTGACCTGCTTTTAAGTTATCACTAGCTTCTGCCATCATGTGTGACTTTCTCCTCCGGAGACCTATCACATAGTCAGTCACTCTGACTGGCTTGGGGGAAGGAGCACTCTCTAACCGCCCCACCTTGATCAGGGCCAATAGACCTCTGACTGGATTGCCATAGAGAAAGTCAAAGGGACTGTAACCAAGTCCCTCCTGAGGGACTTCTCTATAAGCAAAGAGAAGACAATGCAGTAGAAGGTCCCACTTTCGTTTAAGGGGTTCCTCTGAAGCACATATCATGCTCTTCATAGTATGATTAAAACTCTCTACCAGTCCATTTGTCTGTGGATGGTAGGCAGTTGAGAACTTGCAAGTGACAACACAGTTTTTCCACATGGCTTGCAAATAGTAGGACATAAAATCGGATCCCCTGTCGGATATCACTTCACTTTGAAACCCTACTCTGGTAAAAATACCAAGTAGAGGCTTAGCCACAGCCTGGGCCGTAACAGTTCTCAGAGGTATGGCTTCTGAGTATTTTGTAGCATGGTCCGGAAACATCTCAAGACCTTCCTCTTTGCTTCTGCCTTCACCCCCCTTCTCCTCTGCTGATCTGCTCTCTCTTGCCACTGTTCACCTGGCCACCCTCTGTTTTCTTTGCCCAGGTACCTGCTCACCCTACCACCCACCTGCACTTCCTCCTGGCCACCCTTTGCACTGGGGACTGTATCTGTACCCACATAGTCCCCATCCCCATTTTCTTCTTTTTTTGCCCTTATCTGACTTATCCAGTCTGCTGCCGTAAACACAGCACTTGCCACATGCTGGCTGCACTACCATTGTTTATTGCCTCCATTATCTATTTATTTGTATTTATTATTATTTATTCTGTTTCTCCTCTGCTCCGCACTTTCCACTTCTCCCCCCTTCCTTGCACTTTTCTCCTCCCCCTCTCCCATGCACTTGAACGTTCTCAATGTCACTGGGCCTAGTAAGATCGTTGTTTTGTTCTCTCTTGTTCCACTCCCTTGCCTTGTCACGCTCTGAAACACTTGTGTATGAGCGTGATAGAAATAAAATATCAATATCAATGTGAGGGGTTTGAACTGCCCTTTCAAGAGTCGTAAAGTACTGCTGTATATGCAGAGACACCAAGTACAGGTGGCGTTCCAGCAAGAGACACATTTGACACAAAGCAGAGAATCGAAACATGGGGAAAACTGGGGATGCCATCGCTATTTCTCCTCCTAGTCTTCCTTCTCAAGAGGAGTGTGTGTCCTTATACACAATTTAGTGGGGTTCCGATTTATTAGTGTGGTTAACGATCAAGATGGAAGGGGCTTGGTAGTCCATGGTATTATACAAGGTTGAGTCTATATACTGGTCAACTACTATGGCCCTACTTAAGACTCAACAGAGACCTTGGCTGGATCCATCAACAGCCAGAGAGTCTAGTTCCAGGTAAAGTAATCTGGGCTGGGGATTTCAATACGGTCATGGCGCCTGACCGGACTGCACTGGGGGGCTCAACGATTAATTCCCAAAATGAGAGGTAAATGACAGGATATGTGCTGAGCCTGGGAGTTGGTTAACGCTTGGAGAACCACGCATCCTCGGAAAATGGGGTACACGTTTTACTCTTCCATCCACAACTCTGCGTCCAGGTTGGACTTCTTCTTATTCTCCCAGGCAATTATGGGAAGGTACCCGTGTCCATTTTAGCATGCACACTATCGACCATGCCCCGGTACTGTTTACCATTGAAGTGACAGGCTGGGAGAGAGGGAGGCCCCCTTGGGTGTTCAAGATTGAGGGACTAACAGATGGGGTGTTTCGAAAGGGGTTGACCTAAGCGATACTTCATTTAAAAAGAATAAATGTGGGGTCAGCTGCCTCATCAGCGGTACTGTGGAAGAGTTTTAAATGTGTGATCAGAAACAAACAAATCTGCAGTGAGCTCACAGCCACAGATGCCCGCGTATGTAGCATGCAATTCGGAGACAACCGTACCCACATTGAAAGAACAGGAGACATTAAAAAACAGTTGCAACTACTTAATGAATTGGCACACAGGGAGGTGACACTTCTCTGGGGGGGAAACGCAGTACGACAATACGGAGAGGGACAATGCCCAGGTAGACTTCTGGAAAGGGCAGCTAGTTTGGAAAGTCCCCGCAGCCGGGTATTGACAATAAAAGACAGTCAAGGAGAGCAGAAAATATGCAGACTGGGAAATCATACAAGAATTCTGTATGTTTTATCAACAACTGTATTCATTCATATGGCAGGCATCACAACATGAGGTGCAAAACTATCTAGACCAGGTGGCCCTATACTGGTGAACTGACAAAGAGAGAGATTGGTTGAGCCACCCCGTGTCGTTGGAGGAGGTGTTGCTGGCTATTAAATCCCTACTGTTGGGGAAGTCTCCATGGCCGGACGGATATACGGCTGAATTCTATAAACACTATGCTGGTAAACTGACTCCTCGCCTCTTACAGATGTAGCATCAAGGGTTGTGAAACGGCCTTGTACCGGACTCCTTAAGAGAAGCAGTGGTAGTGGTACTGTTGAAACCTGGTAATGATGCAGACGACTGTTCCTCTTACCGACCCATCTCCCTTTTTAATATCGACAAAAAAATCCTGGCTTTAATACTGGCATTAGGATTGGCACCACTGATGCATAGAATGGTTAAAGTTGACCAATCCGGGTTCATACCAGGGCGCTCCACCTTACATGGACTGCATAGAATATTCAGGCTGATATCAGTGGTTGAGCAGGATGATCCAACAGTAGCAGCACTCCTTGATGCCCCAAAGGCATTTGACTCAGTGGAATGGCCGTTCCTGTTCACAGTAGTACAGAGGATGAGGATGGGGGAACAGTTTGTTTCTCTGGTCTCGTTACTATACACGCAACCCGACGCCAAAATAAGAGGGAACGGGCTATTAACGTCAGGTATAGCATTAGGAAGAGGCACTCAACAAGGATGCTCTCTCTCGCTGATACTATTTGCATTAGCAATAGAGCCCCTGGCTGAAATGTTTAGGGAGCACCATCTCCACAGAGGGATCCAACTATACAAACATAGAGTGGTGATCTCATTCTTTTTTTTAATTGTATTTGGTTTAAATTAAACCTTAACAAAACAAACCATAACTAATAGGCATACAACAAATCAATATTAACGAACAATAGGAAATTTACATAATGTTTACATAAAGAATATCCACTACTTAACTTATTAAGAATGAGAGTCAAAAGAGTATAAAAGAGCAAATGGTATTTTAGTACATAGTTTTTCAATTACTCAGAATCAAGATAAAAGTCCTCAGAGATACAGCTGAATAACAAAACACACCAGAATTGATATCCAGTAATGTTAACACACTAGTATTATAGCAGATTAAGGCTTTTAATGAAGCCAGAGAGAGCAAGGCCTTCATGAACATTTTGGATATTTAGGCATTGTTTCTATACATTTTCATCTATACATCCTAATCAATACTTCAGAAGAGGCACCATGTATTTGGCCCTATGTGGCGTCAATGCAGCACAGTCAAGTACCAAATCCTTTACTGATTCCAGACCAGTGTAGCAGTATTTACATTCACTCTCAGCCTCATTTATTAAGCTTCTCCTAAGCAGGATCTCCTTTGTAGGGAGCAAGTTTGAGCATAGCCTAAGGAGAAGGCCCCTATGATGTCGATTAGGGAACTGATAAAGCAATGTGGGTAAAGCTCCCCGGCATTTATGCTCATGAGATAGATGTTTCATAGATGGAGAAGAGTGGAATACATCAGTTGTTATAGCCCAATGGAGATCAAACAGAGCCCTTTTGACCTTCATCGGGTTAATTGGGATCTCCAATTCCAGGTCAATTCTTATAAGAAAAGCTTGACATCTCATAGACTTAAAGGAATGGTTTGGTCAAAAATGTTTATTGCCCCTATGGGTCAGCCATGTGTTTTTAAGCCTAAGTCGCTCGATTTTAGAAAAATTTCCTATGGACCTTACCCGAGTTTTCGTCCATTAAACGCACACGAAAACAGGCATCAGGGAGCTGCCATTTTGTGATAATCCTATCATTTCCCCCATCGCCCTGGCTGACCTGCTTTTGCGGCACTAAATCATATCCCCCGCCCCTGAGCCTGACATTATCAAAACATTCATATTCCCCGCCTCTCTCCGTGATATTTCTGTGCTGCGTAGGCAAACGCGCCCAGTCGTCTTCTACGCGACTCCACACAGAACCCGGAAACCAACACAAATCAACTCACAACACGGCGCGCCACAATTCGGAATATGAAACTGTACTTTAAAATCAAACAGCAACACGGTACATTTGGTAAAGTACATTTATTTGACATTAAATGTTTATAGAATATTCAGCAATTGCCATATGAACTCCAAATGCCATTTATTTTCTTTTATCTCTATCCGCAAATCCGTAAAAGTTTATCGTGAGTCACGCGCTGTTCCTTTATGGTACACATGGTGTTGGTTTTCGTTAAAAGAAGCACTTTGGTCGCACGTTGAACCGCAAGACTGTTCCATCAAGTAGGCACTAGGCCAGCGTAAAGGTTGATATGTTGCTTCTAGCCGCTAGTACCGCGTAAGGGCATATGGCCCTTGGCGATCGTCCCATAAAATCATCAAAATTGTGCAGTTGTTTACATTAAGCTGCAGCTGGCAGTTGAAAAAACCATCTGCCGGTGTCTGAAACTGGTGGCAGTAGCAAAAGGGAAGGATATACCTGTTTTGAAAACATAAAATTTATAATTAGTCTCGCCAGCCGATCTTTATTAATATTATTCATTTTATTTATTACGGCCGAGCTGAAACTATTTGCTTTCAAGGATAGTGCAATGGAGTATGTTCGGCTCTAAAATCAATGCGAAAAGTAACAAAATAAATCGAGGTTAGTACACAATGATAAACAACTTTTTGTCTACATGCGTGTGGAATGTGGACCTGCATGCCCATGTGCCCGCTACAAGGACGATCCCACAAACGTTTTCCAAGCTCTTAATTCATTCATTTATTCATGCATCCATTCATTAATTCTTCATTCCGCTATAAAAGCGTCTAAAGAGTTACTTACATTATATTTTCAATTTCCATTGTGTCTCTGCGTAATGCAGTCCGTAAATCCCACTGTGCTCTTGACAACGATTTTTCGTATACTGAACTAACATGAAACTCGGTCTAGTTTCAGAATTTTCTGCCTTATCATCTCTTATGTTATTGCACCCCCACCCCCCTTTCAAATGAAGTTCTTTCGGCATGGTCCCTGTCTCTCAAGGTCAAAAAACAATAGAACATTATACTGCCAGTCCGAGTTGTGGGCCTCTTCAGGGCGGGAGCTGAAAATCAAAGCCGCTGACCTTCACTAGAAATGAGCATACATTCTTTCTTTGCAAAATCCCGTAGTAAAGCCATCTGTGAGAAATTGAAGTTTCGAATCCATCTATGTACTACGCCTCAATGTGCAAATGCGAACTGGCTTCTCTCCCATCTGCAACGGCTCACTTGGCACGTTCTAAGGCCCCCAATTTTGTCCTTGTTTTCTGCGAGCTTGGAAGCCCCAAAGAACCATAACTATTGAGACTTTTAATTTTTTGGGGAAGGTCAGGGAAAGTATAAAGTACCCGAGGAGTTGAGTTGAAAGTGAGATTTATTGTTTGTTTGTTTTATTATTTGCAATACGCAAGCCTCCCCTCGGTTAACAGTGCGCAGCATTTACAAGAGATTGCGAAAATTAGTTACATCTACAAAAATATATACATACACATATAGACAAGGTCAGCAATATGAGATGAATAGAGAGAGAATTCAAAGATGACACCCAGTTTGTTCGGCACCCAGGATGGTGAAGGTAGGGGTTAGGGTTAGAGTACTTTATATGCACACTGTACAATAACATTTATTTACAAAAAGACAATCGTATTACAATTATTTAAACCGGGATTTGTATTTCGCAACCAGCTCTCCTTTGGGTGGACATGGCACAGTGTCAATGTTGGGTGGCAATGGATCAGTGCTCTGCACAGAAACGTTCAAAATTCCATATCTGTGCTTCTCTAATACAGCAACAATAAGGCTTTTGACAAAGTCGAACTCCATTTCCTCATAGACTGGTTTGATCACCCATTGCTTACTTCTTTTTGAAAAGTCCTTAGTGTAGCGAGGCATCCTTACATTAGCTGTAGTCCTAGATTGTTCACGGCCGAGATTCTCGTTATGGGCCAAGACGGCAAGTAGAGTCCTATGTCTCATGCCCTGTATGCTGAAATGCAAGCGCTTTGGCCTGTACTTTAGGCACATATTGTGGAACACCTCCAAACCTCCTGTGTGACAGAATTAATTCTGTCAGTCCCCTCAAATCTCTTGATAGAGAACAATCTTCTCAATGGCTTTGTGTGTCGGTGAAGATGGATTCAACCACTTCTTCTTCCTTGCCTCCACTGGGAACAAAGGGCCATGTTCACATTGGTGGAAATGTAGGTTTTCTGACCAGCGGTGCACGTTGGTACAGTGGTGCATCAGTGACCACCATTTTACAAGTAGTATTTCCACTGACCCTTCACAAGTTTTGTAGCTCCACCAAAGATGGTTGCTGATAGACTGGGACCACTCTGAAATACTTCCCAACCCTTTTTTTTTACCTGCAGCCGAGATTTTCTTATTAATTGATTTAGCAAGATGCCATACGTCAAATTGATGTTTGATATGTGGGAACTGCTCTCTCATTGTCTTGGTAATTGAAACGTGTCTGTCCGTGGCTATGAGGTCGATGTGCATTCCCCTTGATTGCAGATATTCCACTGACTTTATAAATCCTAGTTTCTCCATGGCCACTGAGGATGTATATTGTGTTACCTGCACGACCACCAAACTCACAATTTTCTTACCATCCATGTCCTGAAAGTGGTAGGTGCAGTACTAGGCAGAAAATCCAGGGCTGTCGCACTGTCCATCGCCGGCTAGCCTGAATCGTTGGCCTTTGAATGTACTTGCTAGAGACAATTGTTCAATTTTCCAAGCATCACTAATGGCCGGAAACAGATAATCATGTTGGTATTTGTAGTACTGTGTTTTTTAAATGAAATGGAGTCCCACAAACTGAAAGAAAGACTTTAACTTTCTAAAACTGGAGCCACTAAAAAGTGATGCAGCTGCACACAGTAGATTGCCTGCTGGCAGTTTCCCCAGCATCGGTTGTGCAGACCATGAGAATGTATGATGTAATCTACAGGCGGCATGTATTGTGACGTTACTGCCTTGTTTTTGACGAGTCACATGAATCAATGGCTTCCCACATACTTTCCCTCTGACGGAATGCCCACATTTCAGCATACTTATAATATTCATCAAAACAACTGTCAAATACTATGTATTTGCCCTCTTTCATTAGACTGTCATCCTGCGTCAAAGTTGTTTCGGCCTGTGACGTTGAGGACATATCACCACATTTGAAAGAAATATCGCTGCTATCAAGTTCTGACGCATCGGTGAATGCTGCTGCTGGTTCATTCTCTGTCATTTCAACATCTGCTACCTCAACATTGATGGGAGAACACAACAATGTCGACAGCTTTTTTGGTGGCAATTTTTTGGCGGGTGTAGATTGTGTGAATTGATCTGCGACTACTTCAGAGCTATCTTCAATACATCCAGTATCATGTTGTAGCGGTGGTGCGGTCGTACTGTAGCAATGGTCCAATACAACTTTGCTGGATTCTCAAGACACATTCATTTCATGTTCTGGCCATTGGACATGAGCATCCCGAGTCTCAACACGCCGCATCTGAATTAATAGTTCTTCCATAGCCTCCATAGTGTAAATGGTCTGGCAAGCAACATCTTTCATTCGCTTCACTGTCTGTGTATGTACAGTTCGTAGACCCAGGGGTAACTAGAGGACAGATTGGAAAAGGGATGTTCAGTTTAAACACAAGATAAAGTATAGTACAATTGACTGGAAAAAAAAACATAAAATAGTCCCCAGCACAAATAAATGTCTAAAGTTATGAACTGTTTGTAACTAACCTTATTTTTGTTTCTTTTCTTTGCAACTTTTTTGACTCGACCTTCAACATCTGCACCCTGTTGCTCCGATTTGTATCCGCATGTCTCCCCTTCCTCTTGCGCTGCAACGACTATATTTTCTGTATCCTCATAGACAGCACGGAATGAGGCTCCATCGACTCCCAGAAACATAGTATTTTCATTACTGTGTATCAAACTATTCTTAGCATAAAACACACGTGAGGACGAACACACATGTACATCTCAATAGCCAAACAGGATTTAAACATTGTGTGGAACAATCAAATGACAAGTATTCGAGCTCTGATGACCTAGTTCGATGGAGCTGTCAGTATCCATACCTCTGGCTCTGCATGGACTGCCACGAATGATTGTATTGAAGAGGCGGCATCAGCAACTCCCTGAAACACAGTACTTGCGTTAGTATGGTTTTCAATATTGTAAACATAACACACATTTGGGGTCGACAGCACAGGTACATATAAAAAGATAACCACAAATGTGGCATTGTCTAAAAGATCAAGGAATATTTAAATATGATCAGATTTAATCGACTTATTTCTCCAATTTCTTTACATCTGCATCATCTAAATGGGATCTTGTGATTGCAGTGGAAGCTCCATCGTCTCCCTGAAACTCAGTACTTGCGTTACTAGGGAAGAAAGTATAGCAAATGGAATCACGTTATATGATCACACTCGATGGAGCTGTCAGTATCCATACCTCGTGCTGCTGAAGAATATCTAGGGCTGTTGTCAATGTGGTGCGCACTTCTGAAAGCTGTTGCGCCGATTCGTATCAGCATGGTCCCGCTTCCACTTCTCCTGGAATTACTTGAATGTCAGGCTCTGCATCAAGTGCGTGGGTTGAAGCTTCAACAACTGCCTGAAACATAGTATTTGCATTAGTAAGGATTACAATATTGAAACCACAACACAGGCTTGGGGTCGACCGCACAGGTACATATCAACGGCTAACCACAAATGAAACATGGTGTAGAACAATCAAACGACAAGTGTTCCAGTCCTGATGATCACGGTCGATGGAGCTGTCAGTATCCATACCTCGTGCTGCTGAAGAACATCTAGGGCTGTTGTAAATTTGGTGGACGCTTCAGCATCACCCTGAAAGACAGTACTTGCATGAGTATGGATAACACTAATTATAACTGAAAACAAACACCAGGGGACGACAACTAAGGTGTATATCAATTGGAAAGCACTAACCAAACAATTGGTAAAATAATAACACGATACATAAAAACTATTAATTGACATGCATAAAACAAGTCTGTAGCGGAATAGCCAAGTATGATTACCTGATACGCTCTAGAAGTGGTTGATAACTGCGAGCACGTCACGGAAGTAGAATGTTCTTGCTTCAGATTCAAGGGATAGTCAAGAAATTGTAAAGGTAAATTATTGTTTGATAATGAAATGCCAATATTTAAAATTGCCATGTAAGGAGACAGAATACTTCAGTAATGCGCAATATAGCACAGTTCCCTGTGCCCATATATAGATTTCGTTTGTGGGTTATGAAATCTAAAAATAATACATTGATAAATGTCATTATTCAAAAAGCTATACACTCATATCAATGTCGAAAGTATTACAAATTGGAAACAACACCTAAAATATCAATGAATCCATTCGGCTACCTACACACTACTGCAAGGCCTAAATCTAAAAACGGAAACTTGACTCAACAGTGGTGGATTGTGGATGAGTAGAGTGGGAATAGCATTTGCGAGCAATTTTCATGTCGATCGCCGTTTGTTCTTCTTTGTTACCCAAGATGTGGTGTACATGTTCAAGGGAAAGTGCCGGCTGCAGATGCGGTATCGATCACCCCTCTTGTCCTCAAAGACTTGTTGGACTCTACTTTCCAGCTCATCCAGTGGATATCCGCAATGTCTGACCCATTCTCTTATTCGATCAACAGTTTTCGGGAATACATGCATTGTAGTGCCTTCAGATTTAGCATGGGTCTTCGAAGGGAAACCGCTAATCGAACAGGCAGGTATTGTTGAAAATTCTGAAAAGTAAATATCAAGATTATTATAAAACCTTGATGAATAAAAATGTCATAAAAAAGTAAATGAACCAGACCATGCTCAATGCAATGTTTGTTTTGGTCGCCGGAACTATACCAGTTCATCATGTGCGGCTTAGTATTTGCATTACAGACATTTTTTAAATTATGTGACTAAACTCTGAACATGTGACTCGCCCCTTGGATGTTCTGTCTTGCACGAAAAGGAAACATGCTTACATTATAGACTGGACCCCCGAAGGATGCAATTTGATAACAATTGACACAGATGAAAATAAATAGATCTATTGATACCATACCAATTGAAACTCAATTCAATTGCAATGAGATCAATGACCATAGCTCTATTGGGTACTGTAATCGCAAATAGATAGAAATATAAAAATGACCGAAATATGACTAGGATACATGGCCTTACCTTGACCAACAAACAGTTGGATTCAGCAGGCCGTGCAGTATGTTGCAGGAGAACAGGTAGATGGCCACAGGTAGCACACTGACGAGTTTGCTCGAAGCGGTCACAGATAGCACAACGACGAGCAGATTAGGATAGATCTCAGTGCTTCTCAGGGAGATGGTTCAGCAGTTGACTTGCAAAGCACAAAGATGTTCTCATGAGACATATCAAGTGGTTTATAAAGTATTAGAAAAAGGGGTGTGTTTGTGAATGAATGACGTGTGTATGTCGTGGTATTATGTGGTTTGCAGGGGGGCGGCCTGCCTCAGGGGAGGCCTGCCTGGAGACACGGGGTCTGAGGAGGCCATGTGAGCAATGGCCCCTGGGTGTGGGATACCTTTTGAAGTGTACATGCTGTTTGGCACCTTGGCCGTTTGCGCCCGTGACAGCCCCCCATGCCAGCGCTCATCCCCGGGTGCGAACCGCCTTTGATAGAGGGGGTTGGATGGATGGGCCTGGGGCGTGCAGATAAGGCACAGGAAGACTGCTGAATGGAGACACACTTATGTGGATTGCAGGGGGGCGGCCTGCCTCAGGGGAGGCCTGCCTGGAGACACAGGGTCTGAGGAGGCCATATGAGCGATGGCCCCTGGGCGTGGGATACCTTTTGAAGTGTACATGCTGTTTGGCCCCTTGGCCATTTGCGCCCGTGACAGCCCCCCATGCCAGCGCTCATCCCCGGGTGCGAACCGCCTTTGATAGAGGCGGGTGGGATGGATGGGCCTGGGGCGTGCAGGCAAATGTGTGGGAGCGAGGGGCCATCAGGCCCCTCTCATCCTTTACTTCTCAGTAGAAACTCGTACCAAGTGCCCCCAGTAGTGGTTTCGCCCCTTGCCCTTATGTGATGTTAACTTTGGATGACATTCGCATAGATGGGACCGCTGAGCAGGACACGGGCATCCATTTTTGTACCCCCTTTCCACTCCATCTTGGTGACCAGGCCTCACTGCGCAGAGCACATGGCCCCCACCCTCGTTCCCACTCTGACTGGAAAACTCCAGACGTATTTGCAACAGCTAATAAATGTAACACATCACTCTTCCTCTGAGATCACGGTCCTGCATGTGAACCAGCTTGAACTAAGCACATAGCTCGTTCATCTCCACAAACGTGTCCTTGCCCACCACCCTCGCCAGTGGAAAGTTACTGCCATTGTGACCCTGTGTCCCTGCAAGGTATTCTCTTCATGTGCCAGACCACTGACCACGCCATGATGCCCACTTAGCAGATCCCCAACTAACATTAGACCCCTACTGCAGTATATCGTTGCCTATCAATAACAAATGTAACATACCGGAGATTCTTGTGAGCACAGACCCACACTTCAAACAGTGTATTATAGTGGTCAAGACCCTTGACCTAAGGCCTGTATAATCCAATGTTAATTGATAGTATAGATATACGTGTGACCTTTATAGAGACATAACCAACTGAAAGACTTTGAACAAGTGTTATTTAGTGCATGCATTATTGAGAATATATTATTTTAGCTTAGATAGTGACCACCCTGCTTCACAGCGACCTGGCCTTCACCCATTCGGAGCACAGATGTCTGACGTCCATCCTTGAATGGAGACACACTTGATTAATTTAAAAAATCGAAACAACCGTTGGTAAAATATATGTGGTGTTTTATTTTGTATCTTATTTTGATGGCACAAAAATACAAGACTTTAAACATTGTACAGGTCAGGTTGCAGCACAGCGAGAGAAAATCCCCTGTACTGACCGCTGTCACTCAGGAAAGTTTCTCTTATGGCACGAACGGCACAGGCTGGTATCACTCTCCGAACGCGGTGTCCAAGCCTCCCGTGAAGCCACCATGTAAAGGAACGATATGCCACCAGCCTGTACCACCTGTGAAAAGGAATGAAACAAACTGTTATTAAATGACCAAGATAAGTTAAATAAACGTTTGTTGTCAATGACAATTCTTGTAACTAATGGCATACTGCTCGGACAAATGCTATCTAGACACTGCACACTATTGAATGACTTTCATGCGTAACAATGATATGTATATGTAAATTTGGATATAGGAGATGACCATGAAATAGTAGTGGCATCACAAGCAGAGTATAATTACTCGTTACTCGGATTACGAGGACGAACAGTTGCTCGAAGTTCGTGCATAAGCACCATCATTATCCTCAATACGGACCGTGTGAGGCAGGCTGCCCTGAAGTCTGGCAGCTCGGTGATGCATTGTGGTCGTGGCTCGCCTTCCAAAATGTAAGCCACGCATCCCGAGTTTTCACAGCAGCAGCAGTTCTCGTCCTCGGTTGGCATTAGCTCGCACCGATTGCATGTGCACCAGGTGGAAATATCGTCCATGCGACTGGATCCAGGATCTTCAGCTGTTGAATCGTCCTCCCAACTGCCGTCCGAAGACCCATCGTTTTCGCGTGTTTCCCTTTCCAGTAGTTCCTCCTCGGTATACTCGGGCTCGTGCATGTAGGGCATTATTGTAGCCATTGTGTGTAACCAAACTAAAATAATTTATAGCGGTGGTACTGGTATCTGTTCACACGGGCTACAAGCAACGAAGGTAGCTGACCAGAGCACAGAAACGAGTCACAGAATACTCAAAGTAACACAGAGAGAGGAATGGAATTGAAAATTTGCTGCTGTGTGTTGTGAAATGGTCTGTTTATACTTATTGAGGAAAGAGGCGTCCTGCCATTTCCATGGCGACACGTCATTAGCTGAAGCGCAGCGAATGATGACACGAGACGTGCTTTGGCGTTGTGAAACGGGCGGTACGCGTCTGCTGATGACAGGCTCAGGGGCGGATGATATGATTTAGTGCCGCAAAAGCAGGTCAGCCAGGGCGATGGGGCAAGTGATAGGATTATCAGAAAATGCCAGCTCCCTGATGCCTGTTTTCGCGTGTGTTAAATGGACGAAAACTCGGGTAAGGTCCATAGAAAATTTTTCTAAAATCGAGCGATTTCGGCTTAAAAACACATGGCCGACCCGTAGGGGAAATAACATTTTTTGACCAAACCATTCCTTTAAGGGAATCACCTAAGAACTCATGCAAGGAGTCTGAAATTGACAAAACTAATTTTGAGTATAGACTCAGCAACCGCCACTCAACACGGGCCGTTAAAGATGTCACCCCAAGTTCAAACCTAACGGCCGCTAGAGGTATTGCATTAGGGATACCCAAGATCTTTCGCCACATCTTACCCTAGATTTTGTCCAGTAGTTTAAATATGGCATCGCTAAATAGTTCCAGGCCATTTATTACTTTTGGGATGATTTTCCCTTCATAAAACGTGAGTGCCGGTCTGAGGGAGAATCTGCCAAATTTCCAATCTATTTTAATAATCTGGCATTGTAGCTCAGCTGCCTTTTGCAAGATGATTTCCGTGATATGTCTTATGCCTGCATGCTCCCCAAAATGGAGCACCAGATATACAACACTAAGGGCCTGATCACGACTTGGCCATTACCGCCGGCGGTATTTCCGCCGCCGGTAATAGCCCTACCGCTGAACTCCCCGGCGTTAATAGCACCGGATCACAAGTTTGGCGATAAAGTAATTCCCCATTCCCCATTGAGCCCATTCGGGAATGCCCCATTCCCCATTGGGCTCAATGGGGAATTTTCGCACTCTTACCGGCGGTGGATTTCCCGCCGGCATTAATAGCACACATTTTCAGCGGATTTCCCCCCAGCTCAGAGCTGGGGTGAAATCCGCCGAAGCCCTGATTCGGCGGACCCTTAAATCCGGCGGTATTAGCTCTACCGCCGGATTTAAGGGTTACCGCCGAAGTCGTGATCAGGCCCTAAAACTGTTTTTAATGTTAAGCCCTTGAACAGACCAGGAGGTGTTACTTCTATTCTGCCTTCACTTTGAAAATGCCCAAATCTTTGTCTTTCTCATGTTAACTATAATCTCATTATCCTTGACATACATTTCAAATAAGTTCAACAGTTTTTGCAGGCCAACCCTGGCTTTATCAAATATCAAAAACCATTGGCATATACAAACCATGGGATCTTAGACAGGCTGACCTTCAGAGCAATGAGACCCCTTCGCCCAAGCAGTCGGCAACATCAGACAGGTATTGAAAATTGAAAATGGGCAGACTAGGCCCTGGGCCATCATCAATATAACTGGAAGGAGATCCAAACAAATGTTAAAAAAACAGACCCATTCCATCTCCGGAACAGAGTTTTATTAGGATATGACAAAATTTGGACCTTGGCCATTTATTAATGACCAGAAAGGCCCCACACAGGAATTTATCTGCAGCCCAAGCATGTTCTTGGCATCATGCGGCAATAACATTCCTTTCATCGATTTGCAGTAATTTTTATATTTCTGGTTGATCTTCTTTAGGAGAGTAGTTCTTACCATAGTGTCATCGCTAGCCTCCCTGAGTGTCCTAATCTCCATCCTCATGGTAGATTTAGTTGCAGCAAGGTCCTCATTATAGCAGTGTAGTGGCCTAAATGATCTAACTGGCTCAAAGCCAGGGTGAGATCAAGCCCTCGTTACCAGGTCTAGAAGAAAGCTCTGAGACGCATTCACATTGAAGTTATGCATTTTCCAGTCCAATGTTGTGGACTTCATAAACGATTGAACATTTTGATTTAAATATCAACGTTTGAGTCCCACCATCGGATTGAATTACCCGAGTGAGTAGAACACAACTACAACATATGGGTATGCTCTCTAGTGATCAACTCAATAGCAAAGTCCCCCCAAGGATGGCATGGCCACTCTAATCATTCTTTAGTACAGAATATGAAGAACTTCATTTTGCCATACACTTATCAGCAAAAATATAGTCCATCATGGAAGAATTACTCCCTCTGTGCCATGTATGCATTTCTGTCTCATGACTAGCTAGCCCACCCATCAGGGGCTGCAGCTCAAGCACCTCCAAAGCAAGGCACCAGCCCCTACCAGCTTGGCATTTAGAGATATGTGGGATCATATACATTGACTGATCACACAGTTCCCAATCCAAGTCTTGGAGGAGACAATTGACATTAAGATCTCCAGCTACAGTAACTCTTCCCCAAGGGTGTCTAGTAGTCCACTCAGTTATACAATCACAAATAATCTTCACAAAATAAGTGAGCTCAGCAATTCCCTCGTGCCAGTATATGTTTACTAGCAATAGATTCAGTGCTCTGTCTGCAGAGCAGAGAGCTACCCCATAACTCCAAATGGAAGATCAGCAGTAGGGACAACAGTCACACCCAAGGCTGAGTCCACTACAATTCATAATTCTACAGAGGCTCTCCCACCCTTATTAGCCTTTGCCATTTGAGTAAATACTTGGTAGCCTTCCAGCACTGGGGCTCTAGTCAACCAAGTCTCCTGCAGCAGTATGCAATTTGCCTCTTTAAGGATAGTCATAGCTGTAAGTGACTTCAATGCAGCACTCCAACTAAGTCAATGCCTAGTCTGGGATGCCCAATGGAAGCCCTTATTTATTTTTATGTCAAAGTTCTTAAATATGGATGATGATGAACCCTTATATAACGCCCCTCTCTATGGATCTCCCCGACCTCACTGAGCCAAGAAGTAGGTTTGTTTTGCAAATTAAAAGGTTTTTTTGAAGAATTAAACAATATATATATATCACACTTTTATGGATAAAATAATATTTGATACCACTCTTATGAATATAACAAGGATCAACAATGGGTAATATTACAATAGCACAATCTCTTTAATCTGAAAGGAGTCGGAAGAGGAAGGATAAGGTAGCAGAGAATACTTTTATGGTTCAAGGAAATGCAAGATTGGGAAAAAATGCAGCACAGAAATAAAGTTATAAAGTTGATATGAATTCAATCAAAAGATAATGGGGTCACGTTTTCCCCTGTGACTATTCACTCCCCCACTATGCAGTATGAAGAGATGGGAAGGAGGGTACACAAGTTTCAAGAATACAATAAATAAATGCAGTTCAATTCCAGTTCCCACAGCAAGCTTAGAGAGAACAGGTATGATTTTAAAACAGGCAAAATACTTTAGAATGTAATTGCAATGGATGGGAAAATACACTAAAAATGCTTTTAATTCACTAAGGGATATTCAGGATAAGTGAGAGTTACTTTGGATTAGTTCAGGCCAACACTAGCAATGATTTGTGAGTGATTACCAGGTTGAAAACAAAATTCAGCAATTGAGAACAAGGAGCAGCTATTTTGACAGAAAATGAACCTGAGCTAAATTGCAATTCGCTGCCCTTTTTCCGCATGCGTAAATTGCGATTACAGAAAAACTATAAGGAATTGGAATGTCGTTTTAGGTTTGTTGGAAAGCTGAGGATCTTAGCCTTAAAATAACAGTTAAATCTAGGACATGCGGTTCAAAAGATACAGGCCCTCATTACGACCCTGGCGGATTTTTTCCGCCAGCGACGGACTTTCCGGCCATGGCGCAAAGTCCCTTTACGCCATGGCGGATGGCGGACTTACCGCCCCATTCCGAGGTCGGCGGGGCGGTAAGTCCCCATTGACCCATTTACCCTTCCCCATTCCCATTTCGGCCCCATAGGGCTCAATGGGAGTGGGGAAGGAGTTAATTACGCCACCGTAAAAAACGGTGGCGTAATTAACACCAAGGTCCCAGAGCGCCATGGATTTTTCCGCCCGCAAAAAGCGGGCGGAAAAATGACCATGGCGCTCCAGGAACTCGTAGTTGGCGGTAAGGGGTCCGCGCAGCTAACGCTGGCGCAGACCCCTTAGCGCCAGGGTCGTAATGAGGCCCACAGACTTTTTTGTGAAGGTAGATTTTCAGAAATAAAGTAATGATTTCAGAATGACAGATGGCGCTTTTACAGATTTGAAAACACAGGATAGACACAAAATTCTAAATGCAGTTCTGAATAGATTGAAATGGATGGGATAAGATTACTTTAGACTAAGAGATTGGTTCTGTACAGTTCTAGACTAGATACTCACTCCTAGTTTTGGAATGGAATGCGCCTCGTCAAAGATCTGGTCAAGGGGTTTGGACTGCACTCGCCTCCGGACAGGTCTCAGGCACGATATTCTGCTCACAGCACGGTCTCTGGTCTGCTTGGTCCCTCGGTCTGGATCAGACGGTTCTGGGTTACAGCACAGCTCTCTCTGGATCTTGGTTCTAGCACAGGGTTCGTGGCTAGAATCAAACAGCACAGCCAGGCTGTTGAATAGTTTGGTTAGGTGAAGTTTCCACCCTCTTATCCAAAGCCCACTACATGTCTGCCCCTACTGACCCTCTCCGTTCCCTTCTCATCCCTAAGATTTACCCTCTTCTTATCCCCTACCTCACCTCCTTCTTCAACATCTGTCTCTCTTCAGCTACCTTTCCCACTGCCTTCAAACATGCCACTATCATCCCCATTCGAAAGAAACCTTCTGCTGACCCACGTCTCACCTCCAATTTCAGACCTATCTCTCTTCTCCCATTCCTTTCCAAGCTTCTCGAACGCCTTGCCTACTCTCAACTTTCATCCTTTGTCACTAATTCCTCTCGCTTACCACCCTTCCAATCAGGCTTTCGTCCCAAACACTCAACTGAAACTGCTCTCACCTCTATTCTTAACTCCCTTCTTACTGCTCGCCATGCCAAACAATCCTCTATCCTCATCCTCCTTGATCTCTCTTCAGCCTTTGACACTGTTGATCACCCCCTTCTCCGTCATACTCTCTCCTCCTTTGGCTTCAAAGGCTCCGTTCTCAACTGGTTATCCTCCTACCTCTCTTCCCGCTCCTTTACAGTATCCTGGGGTGGCTGGTCCTCTCCCAACTATCCTCTTGAATATGGCGTACCCAAAGGCTCTGTACTAGGCCCTTTCCTCTTCTCTCTCTACACCTCCCTCATTGCTCCTGTTATCTCCTCGTTTGGCATCTCCCACCACTTCTACGCTGACGACACTCAACTCTTCCTCTCTTTCTCCTCCTTCTCTACTGACCTCCACCTACAACTCTCTTCCTGCCTTACTGCCATAAAGAACTGGATGTCTTCCCGCTTTCTCTCTCTCAATACAGACAAGGCAGAGGTGCTATTCTTTCCCTCTAACGCTCTTCCCCCTCCCTCTCCTCCTCCTTTCATTCACTTCCCTCCCTTCAACCTTCCTATTTCTCTTCAAGCTTGTAACTTAGGCGTCCTCTTCGACTCCTCCCTCTCCTTCTCCCAGCACATCTCCCTCACTTCTCGCACCTGTCGCTTCCACCACTTCAACATTCACAAAATCCGTCCCTCTCTCACTTTCCAAGCCACTAAACTCTTAATCTCCTCCCTTATCTTCTCCCGCCTTTTCTACTGCTCTTCCTTACTCTTTGGACTTCCTACTTCTCACCTTGCCCCTCTTAAATCTATTTACCACTCTGCTGTTCGCACCCTCTGACTCCATCTCTACCTCTCTCTCCTACCTTGGCTGGCTTCCCTTCCACTCCCAACTTAAATTCCAATTCCTATGCCTTGTCTTCAAATCTCTCCATGGTCTTGCCCCCCCTTATCTCTCCTCCCTTCTCTCCTTCTACTCCCCCTCCCGTTCCCTTTGTTCCGCTGACCATTTCCTCATCACTTCACCCACACCCCCCTGTGCCTCCTCCCGCTTTCGCTCCTTACAACTCTTAGCACCCCTACATTGGAACTCCCTTCCTCTTGATATCCTTTCTTCCCCCACCTTCACCTCATTCCGCACTTCCCTTAAATCTCTCCTTCTCCATTCCCCGCCTTGAAATCCCTCCCCCTTCCACCTCCCCCCTTTCCCACTCTTATCCCCAACTGTCTCCCCTCCCGTCTCCTACCTTCCCTCCTCCACCCTCCCCCTTCCTCCTCCTTCCCTCTTCTTCCACTCCCCCCATACCCTGTCCCTCTCCCCGTCCTCCCTATCCCACTCAGTTAATTGCTCTTCACACTGTTTTATTGCTTGATCGATTCATATTGTAATTGCTTCATTGTTATATCATTCATGTTTCATGTATTGTTGTTCCATGTACAGCGCTTTGGTGTAAGGCGCTTTATAAATAAACAAATACAAAATACAAAAATACAAAATACAAGAGTTCAGTTTTTGGGTTAGGCCCCTGCTTCAGGTTCTAGAGCTTGGTTCTAGAGTCTGGTCTCTGGGTCTAGCTGGAATCTGGAGTCTCTGGAGTCTGGAGTCTTTGTCTGGAGTCTTCTTGCAGAGTGCTGTGCAAGAAATCGGTTGAAGAGTGGAAAGAAAAGTCCCTATCTGGGTCTCAGCAGTCTCTTTTTATGTGTTTTCAAAGTGGGTGCGGAGGCTGACTCTACATGCCCAACCCACTAAGGATTTGATAGGTTAGAGGATTCCCTGTGACCTGACTGGAGAAAAGGGTCGGCGTGTCATCCAGTGTCATCAAGTGTCATGTTTATGGCTGAAGCTGAAATCCCTCCCCTCTGTTTTTCCATAGGAAATCAATTTTTTATAACAAACAGGTTTCCCAGACACACAAGTTGTTGAGAATACATGTACACATCATGGATTAATTAAGGTACATTCTGTTTCCAACTCTGATTTTCCTAAGAGCTTTAGTTCAGAAATGACAACTTATTTTAGTTTTTGGTGAATTTGCCAAAATTGGTTCCACACCAAATTTACACACCCTCTCTGAGCATATTACTGTAAGTTCTTATGTTTCTAGCATAAACACTGCATCTACAATACTAATAAATCCCGGGGTTTGGCCTCAGAACATCACACAGCGTCCAGCTTAGTCTTGAACTGTGAGTGAATTTGTCATTTTAAGAATCTCCAAGTTTGACATGTCTGTCAG
Source organism: Ambystoma mexicanum (assembly GCF_040938575.1). Lineage (NCBI taxonomy): Eukaryota > Metazoa > Chordata > Amphibia > Caudata > Ambystomatidae > Ambystoma > Ambystoma mexicanum. The sequence continues at coordinate 35,514,348 of NC_090935.1, read as the reverse complement.
CTTGGTAAACTATGTAAATTGCAATTTTATAAACATATATTTGCTCTCAATTGAATTCACATCTCAGTCTGGTCCGCCCCTAGAAGCTTGGTGAGTCGGATGGTCACATGGCCTGTTTCTCCCAGAGCAGTTGTTGTGGACAGTTACACCCAAATCAGCATATTGTATTCAGTTGAAATAATCTATTGTCTCTTTCCTCCTGCCCTCAGAGGGATCTCCTCCCTTTTGATTAACATGACCAGGCAATATCCTGCCTTCTGGTGTGGAATCCCCAGGTGTGAAGGATTCTCATGAAAAGCAAGCCTTTTGAAGTCTGAACTGCATCAGGTTACTTCCTGATCAATTGCCACCTAGTTCCTTATGGAGAAAAATACATTTATACAGTTACAATAAGCAACAGATCTTTAAATCAAGTCTCTTTCAACATGAAATCACTGTGTGGCACTCTATATGGCATTTTGATAGAATTCTCGTCTTTGGCATATTTAGTTTCTGAAATACAGCTCTCCTGTCAGGATTTAGAAATCGCCAGCACCTGTCGGAGGCGAGCAACGGTACTGCACCCATTTTTGACAGCTGTCTTTAAAAGGGGATTTTGCTCTGATAGCATGGGATTCTTGCTGATATTGTACTGATGTGGATTCTTGCAGTAGAGTAATGTGGAACACCCAACAAGAAGGTTGGACCTTTTTGGTGATTTGTGAGCCATGATTTTAGCACATTCTGACAATCAAGAAAATGAATTCCCAAACAGCTCTGTATTTCTTTTGAAAATCAGTATTGCTTTTTCCAAGTGGTTTCAGGCTACTTGGTGGATAGTCCAATGGTGGTTTTTGGCATTGATCTCCTGTGCTCACTAAGATAGGCAAAAGTAGATGGTAGCCTATCTTTCAGATTTGTACTGCGTATTTTTGGATGATTTGGAGAGAGCAGCATGCTTCCCAATGGCTATTCTAATGTTTCTGCTGCCAGCAATGCACAGTACTGTTGTAGGGCCTGGATGAGTGGGTTAGAACATCCCACATAGCAGCAGGATTAGAGAAATGATTTTGGCTCCCACGCGTGTTCCAAGATTTAAGGCATAGTGAGATCTCTCTCATCCCCGTACCCAGTGTCCTCAGTGGGTTATGGACTGGTTTTCACCAAAGTGTTGACATAACCGCAGCCCAATCGATATTCACCCCATATGCCTGTTCATCAGCCTTACCCTCTCTTCTAGTACCGTCACTGTAGGGACACACAACAATACACAACCCTCCCCGAGAGCCTAAGGGGCCACCCTCCTCTAGAACAATTGGGCATATCTCAAAACCCAAAGCCTGTAAACCAGATCTTTTCAAGAGACAAGCTCCTTCATTAAAGTAGATGATACTAATACTTGATGATTCCTATCTGGTAAAGGCCACTCGACCAATATCAGATGAACAGAGAAGTCCCAAGGCCAGAATTTCAGCAACGATCTGTGGAATATTTGTTTGATTTAGGCAGACTGGAAAATTAGGGCCTAGAGTTCTCAACATTTTAAGTAGGAGCTCCCCTTTGCTCACTGATGATTCCGTCATCCATCCACCTGGATTACTGTTGGATTTATCCCATGAGTCATCATTCCCTCTTGCATGTTGCAAGATACTCTAAGATTTGGGCTGATGTCAATCAGCTCGTCTTGGGTAGGACTCCAGGGGAGATTGTGTAGTCGGTACATACAATCAATCCAAAAGGTGACCCACACCAGCCGCCAATGACAAAAATAGGTTAGATGGCAAGTTTCTTAATATTTGGTCTCCCATGACCCCCGAGCCAGAGTCTTAGACCCGAGACCCAGGATCTGAAATAGGTGATTGTGATGCTACATGCTTCATGCCACTGATCGGGAGACAAATCGATTGAAGCAGTGTTTCCCGTCTGTCCACCAGAGTCCCTCCAACACATTCGGTTTGATGGCCACTCACAATGGCTTTGGCCACCTGATTACAAACAATGGGAAATTGAGCAGGGGCCTGGAATACCATTCGGGTAGGTAGCAAGGGAGGAACCTCACTCAGAGCACACCTCACATTGGACCCCTCTAAGTTTGCGGAGGCATAGATTTGAGGTTGGGCTACCAGAGATGAGCACCCCCTGTCATCACTCAGTTAAAGTGAATTTAACACCCCATTGGGAATAGGCATGCAAGCAGGCAAGCATTGGTCCCGAGGAACAAAGTCGGTCTATGCAACAAAGTGGGTCATAGAAGGCTTTGCTGTTACCAATTCCAAAGGGGTTCCCTCTTCCAGGAGTGGATACATACTTGAGCGAAAAAATGGTTTGTAGTTGAGTCTTAGTCTACTTTGCTGAGTCCTTTATTGCAGAGTTTTTTCTTTATGTTTTTAGGCAATTTGTTGGTCTGAGACTCCTCAGCAACAGACCTTGGGCACACATGCTCTCTAAGGGGCATCAATGGCTCCACTGTCAGATCTAGTGATGGAACATCCTTGTTAGTAATGGAACTGCCCAACCGTGGTAGTGGGACTGTGGGGTAGCACTGCTCTGGCCGTAGATCAATGTTGATCAATGTAGATCTCTGCAACCAATTCCAGGTGAGTTGGTGTATTAGAGATATCAATTATTTCATCTGCATCTGTAGGTTTCATATTAAGATGCCCCAGAGCCGCTTCCAGTAGTCAAGAGCCAGAGCCTATTGGATGGAAGCACAGCTGGGACCCAATAAAATCCAATTTGCAATTCACTTCGGATATCAGGGAGTTTGTAGACTTTAACTTGCTCCAAATATTGTCATATATTGAGACAAATGAGCTCAATACAATATTTAAGGCAGAGCCCCTTGGATGATTCCCTTAATGTTTGTTGCATTGCAGCGTTTTCAGACTGGTCACCTGCCTCAGATGATGAGCCTGCTCACACCCGGGCATGGTCATCTGGTTTGTTTGTTATTGAGTATTTATCAATTATACTGATAAGATCCGATGGGGAGCCCACCACAGACGCATCACACATTTGTTGGATGACACTGCCCGTATCATCGAACAGCGGGGACCCTTGTAGAGCATTATTTTGCACAACTGTTCCGCAAATTCGATAATGCTTAGGGCTGTAAGATCTTTATGCCCAGCAGGATTGTCATGCACCTTCATCACTGAGTGATCCAACATCGCCTTTCCTTTTACAGGAGGTACCGATTTACATTTGGTGCTCGTGGCATCCGTTTTTAGAAAGTAGTGGTCCAAAACCGCTGACCAGCAATGGGTGAGAAAACCAAGTTTGTTCTTGGGGTTTTGAAGACAGTAGCTGGCTTTCTAACAATGTTCCCACATTTTCCAGATTGAGCTGAGTCGGAATTAGCTGTATCTGTATTTATTAGCGTGGCTGGATAAAAGAAATAATCCAGGTTTAGGGGCAGTCACTTGCGCTGTAAATTTGCAAGGCAGATCCTTCCCAGTACCTCAGAAGTAGTAACCGTAGGTGAAAACCTGCGGAGTCTGGGGGGCCTGGGTAATGCAACTTGTGTACAAAGCTACTTCCTGGGGCTCCACAGGACCATGTAAGGTTTCCTGGCCTGAGTGAGTTTCATAGCCTGACTGGCTTTGTATACCCGATCGCATGTTCGTTGGTTTTCAACTCCGATAGAGGGCAAACGAGACAAAAGGTCTCCAGGAATCTTTAAGGTAACTCGTGGGTAGAGTTAATCAACTGTAAGAATTTGAGTAGAGCAGAAGTTCACACTCTGTTATAACTTATCGAGTGAGTAAACAATTCATAAATCACTCTGTTAATGCTCCGTTATGTCAAACAAATCATCAATGCCATCAAGGTTGAGTTTACACCGCATAGCAGGCAGTTTACGCTGCAGGTAAATAAGCCGGATCAAAGCAATGAAAAATCCTCAGTCTCTGGGAAACATAGTTCGATTTGATGTGAGATGTTAAATGTTCGCTTGTGGGAATATGCTCCAACTCAACCACTTACTGCTACAGTATAGTGTTGTTCCCAATACCCTCTGGCCATGCCACAGCCTGCAGACTGCATACTAAACATTTTCCGGACCGCTTTGCGGCCTGTTTCGTGGGTCATACTGGATAAGTAGAAAGAGTCGTAGGCGGGACTTGCAGAGTTCCAATAGGCACAGTAGAAACACTCTTGCGCCTTACGTAGCAGCAGCAGCAAAGTGAAACAAGTCTACACCACAGGTACTGCATACTGAACACTTTCTGGACCGCTTTGGAATGGTGATCTCATTATACGCAGATGATATGGCTTTCTTTGTCTCCAATCCTCAAAGAAATCTTGACCCGATTATGCAAGAAGTGTCAGCATTCAGGGACCTCTCTCCGGACTCAGAATTAATGCCACAAAATCGGGCATGAGGACCATATTCGGTATTTAGGAGTAAGCATAGCACGAACCCTGGATTTCTTGGTCTTACCCAAATTGATCTTTTACAATTGATCTTTGCACAATTGACCTAATTATAGTGGTCCTAATTGACCTTCTGCACAATTCACCTTCATATTATTTTAGTTATTTTATATATATATTGGGTTGGTTTTAGATTATAAATAATATAAGGGTATTGGGTGAGGGGTTGCGGGGGGTTTTGGATTGGGTAGGGGGTTGTGGGGCGTTTAACCCACATATATGTCCTAATCGACCTTCTAAATGAGGTCAATTCTCCCGAGGTCAATTCTCCCAAAGTCAATTGTGAAAAGGTCAATTAGTATACAACCAATTTCTTATATATACACAACTACCAAAACGTACTGGAGCAGGCAGAAACTTCAGTGGGAAGGTGGAGGGATTTGTCCCTCAATCTCTATGGTAGAATCTCTATGGTCAAAATGGTGTTGTTACCTTAGTTTAGTCGTATGTGTTTCTTAATGTCCCACTCGCACTTCCCAGAGAGTACTTTCGGGACTTGAAATCTACGATACTGCAATTCATTGGGAAACAAGCCAGGATCTCTTGGGAAAAACTAACCATGCCGATGAATGAGGGTGGTCTTGCACTGCTGGACTTTGAAATATATTATGATGTAGCCCAAGCTGGGTTCCTCCTACACTGGTACAAGGAGCAAGCAGACAGGAGGCATGTAGAAGTGGAGAGAGGCCTATCAGCACCATTTCTTCTAAGATCAGTCTTACTGACAGCACCTGACAGGTCCTCCAGAGCAAACAATATGGTGGAATTGAACATAAAACTAAAGGTGAAGTCTTATACTCCCCAGATTTGCCATTCAACTACGTTCCTGGAATCCCACTAACTAGTGAAAAGTGCTATGTTGTCTTAGTGAAACGGCTGAGGGTATCTTGCTTTCAAGACCTCTTCTCCAACGGCCGATTTATAACTCATCGTTGGACATATTTCTATACTTTGGACTCTGTAAGGCTGGTATCTTTGACATTCCCCAGCGGAACCCGCGGTGGCATCGGTACTCGACAAGATGCTTAAATGTTATCAAAATTGCAAATCAGTCTCCATAATGTACGGAATATGCATTAAAGCCCAGGAGATAACAGGTACCTCCTCCCGAGAGAAATGGGAATCAGCACTGGGTCATAAAATTTCGGAGAAGAGTGGGGTTACTGTTGTGAAGAGACTAGAAGGGTGGCAATTAATACCAGATTCAAACTGATCCACTTTAAATGTCTGCATCAGTTTCACTACACGCCAGCTCTATTACATAGATTCTTCCCGGACACCCTCGAGAGGTGCGGGAGATGCGGTTGTGCATCTGCCGAACCTTTGCATCTGGCATGGGGATGCCCTAAAATCCTGAACTTCTGCAAAGGTGTCTTTAATATACTAAGTGAAATTACGGGTGAAATACTACATTTAAACCCCATGGTGGCACTTCTGGGATACACACGCTATTGGGCAAAATGCGAGTGGCACAAGCAGATGCCCTGTACTGTAATGACATGGAATCGGAGTGTGGTAGACTCTCATAACGTCAGTCCAGATCCAAAGATGTGCTGGGACCATATGTTTATTACCTGACCAATCAATCTCAATTGGTGCAAACGAGACCAGCCCCAGCTTCAACTTCTGTGTGGTCAGATACTGTAAAGAAAATACGAGAGGTGGAAACCTAACAATTTGGGGAATAAGGACAGAAACATGTGGTTACTGATTCATATAAAAAAATATGTCACACAGAACTGGACTAGTCCCTGACACCCTTAATGTGACTACACACAAAATGTAACAAGGGTACATTTTTCTGATGTAAGGTGACATTGAAAAATGAAAATAAAAAAACCCTATATACAAAAACATGTGGTCTTCCAAAATACCCATTCACTCCTCTCTTACTATACGCACACCATTCTTCACACCCTCAAACCCTCATACTCCCTTCCCATACTCTGCTTGTTTTTCTCTGAAAAAAGGTGCACTTACATATATGTGTTCACCCGAAGTCCTCCGTCAAGGGTTCCCATCAATGGACTACACAATTCGGGGACAGCACCCCACTCCAAGGAACAGACAGGAATTCTGATAACACGGCTCCTATAAAGCTCTCCAAAGTGCATAAACAGGGACTGGTTGCTGCAGGTGGGCGCTGCCCCTCCAGAAGTGCGGCCAGGAATCCTCCGTCCTTGTGGGGGAGACTGGGATCACATCGAGGTAACCAATCTTGCGTTGTAACCTCTGAACAACCAGACCGAAAAATAACAAACCACTAGGGTAAAAAAAGGCTAGGTGCACCCTTTTGCGTGAAGAGCAAGAGCTTTATTTGTATACAAAAAGGAAATGGTGACAGGGTTTGAAAAGTCCACTGGCGCGGAGCTCTGTCTCTTCTTCAAAGAGACTAACACATTATAACTGTGTAAATCATCACTCATGACATGTTTGATATACAGTGATCGTCCCCCACCCTCATTGGCTGCCACCTATTTACATGCTAATAATCACATATAGACCCCCATTTTATTGGCTGCATCATCTTCTCTTCCACCTCCTTCACACGTGGGCTTTGATTTCTTCACCTTGTGTTGTCGTAAAGTGATTGGTTGGTTCCTCGGAACACTGACCTGCCTCAGGGCCTAATCACGTGATGTGCACCTGGCCATCAACATGAGCCCAGTGGATAACTTTGAGGTCAGTCTGGTCCTTGTAAAAGAAACAACTCTTTTCTCATCCCCCCACCATGCCTCCCTGTCACAATCTTCTAACAGTTGGCATCACCCTTTGAAATCCCTCGTACAAATCACGGGCCTTGTTGTCCTTGGTGCCCCCCTTTTTTCATCTACTCCACCCAAGGGTTAGGCCTGGGTCTCCTACAGATCCAGCTAATCAATCTGAATAGTGAAGGATTTAGGAGTTTTGCTCAGGGGATCTGGCCGTTATCCTGGGGGCACTAGTGTCCTAAATCTCAACTTGCGTCTTGGCAGCTCAAGAGCCCTGCCCTGGCTCCCATGGGTTTGTACAGCCAGCTGCATCCCATGCTTGTGTTGGGACATTCACATTCCTTTCTGAATTTGCAAGCTTTTAGCAAGATACATCTGTGTGTGCGCGTATGCTTTCCTTACCTCGCCTGGGAATGGGGTGGCCTTTAGCCCACAAGGTCTCATTGTTTTGTGGTTTTGCTGATACGGAAGATTGGCTGTGGGTTACTGTTTTATTTTGCGGTTGTGTATTTTTGCCGGTCAAATCTTTACTGCCACATTTTGTGGCAACTCATAATGGGGCCAAATGGGGGCATTGGTCAGAGGCATGAAGGGCAGGAAGGCAATGCATGGCTGTCAACGGCAAGTCTTTGCTCTCTGCATGGGTATAGGACATTATTGCCTCCTTATGATATATTTTTCTCTTTCGGCAGCTTAACCGCTTTCTCCGGAGGATTCACTTTAAGACGCCCGCTGGTTACGAGTTTGCTTTTGATGACACAGGAGAAGCTCCAGCTCAGTATGATATTCTCAACTGGGTTTTCTATCCAAATGGAACCGCCGCAAGCTTCCAAGTGGGAATGTATGACTCCTCAGCTCCTCCAGAACATCAACTTTTTATTAACCAAAGCAGGATCTTATGGAATAGTGAGGGGCCTGACCTCCAGCAGGTGAGTAAGAATGTCAGTCCCATGCCGCACTTCACATATTCTCACCAATGTGCACTATATCTGCATGCATGTGTGATTCTCTGTATGCACGTCATTGCCCCATTTAGGATTCATGCAAACCCACACATACAGTGCCCCAGATTAGCTTTCTCTACACCTCCAGAGGTTATTATTCCGAGTCTGCTTAAGCCATTCTTCACATACACCCGCACATGCTGGTTCCTAGGAGCTGTCGGAACAGCTGCAGACGCTGTGCTGTTAAGAGACCTGTAGATGGCACCTGTGCATCTGTGCACATTATACGCTCTGTATGCTGCCTGCACCTCTAGAATTCCTCTGTGCCCTATGGTATATATTCCCTGTGCATCATCAAAGCCTAATTCCATATGTATGTCTCATGTAGTATGGCATTATGCCATGTGCACTCAAGGTCAATCTGCCTGCCATGGGATTTACCTGGAATTTTCCATACCATAAGGTCAAACCTGAATCCATGAATTAATGAAGATGGCCTATATCTTAGCTAGGCTGGGATGATACCACCGTAAGGCAAGTCCCACGTTCTGTGGCAAACATCAATCCAAAGATCAGAAAAAGAATGCACGAGATGTGAGAAAAATAAACATATATTATAACATAGACTAGGATGGGAATTATCAAAACGACCAACAGTTTTACAAAAGATGGCTGGTTTCATAGCAAACTGCAGAAGAGAAATGACAAAACATGTTACAAGTTATTTGCATTTTTCACGCCTCTGATTGGACATGGTCACTTACACTATAGGTGAATCCATACATTACCTAACTCTTTTGGCCCATTCTATCCTTGTGACTGGATCAAGATGTCAGATTATTAATGAATTAACATTGAGATCATCTCCTTTCCCTTGGTGCTGATTGGACGGCACTATTTTAAGTTTGTATCAGCTGAGCCTGATATTCTATTGGTTGTTTCAGGAGGAGTATGCATGGAGAGTGTGACCGAGTAAGTTTCAACCAATCCCTGTGTGAGATGTGACAGTGTGACAGTGAAATTATAATGTTTACATCCCTTTCCCAGGATCCTAATAGGTTGGCACCTTCTTACTGTTCCCTCTATTGTGAACTGTTCATCGCCAGTCAACTTTGCAGCTCATTGATAGAAACATTACTTGGTTTTCCCTCCTTTCTCATGATTCCATTTGCCCTGCCTCTGACCCTATGAGTTGGGGGTTTAATTGTGTGAAAACTTCATTCTCTTACAACGACATGAATTTATGTATATTTAACTAGTAATACTAGAGATGTACTCTTTGCAAATATTATGCATGATTTGCAAGGGTTGTTCATGAATATACATAAAAATCACTAAGTGCTAATTAATTCTTCTCTATGTGTGGGGGTGTTTTGCATGACTCCTTCCTTAGTAATTGGAGCTCTTTTAGAGGAACGTTTCCTACAGAGGGCAGTGTTGTTCTTTAATCATTCTGTCTAGACAGGCATATTCTTCACTGCTCATTGTTGGGTTGTTGCTAGCTTATGACTTTCATGCCCAGGAAAATACATTGTTATATGGCTTTTGAACCCAGGCTTCGGAACTCAGCTAATCTGATGTATTTTGGCCAATCCATGTACAGTGTTTGTCCTTTAGCTTCGGTTCCTGATATTTTCTTTGTGGCTTTTTCATAACCTCATTACCGCACTTCAGGCCTGGGAAGAGGTTCTCCCCTCTTGTCTTAACTAATCACTGTGTGGCATTTAGTCGTACTGTGGGAAGTTGCAACGTGGTAGGTGTGCGCCTCACTTCAAAGGACTGGCTGATATTTTCTGCTGAGGGGGTGAGGGTGTTCATGCTTCGAGGTTGGCTAACTAGGTCTTGAGTTCTACATGTGTCATGTATTTGATTAGTGTAAAATTGTGTTATCATTCGCTATCATTATGAGTGCCCCTTAACGTTGCCCTAGCTAATGTTAAATGCTGCTATGTCGATTAATGACACCTGATTATATTTAAAAGTAAGGTGTGTACATTAAGGCTCGCTGAAGCATGGCTACTCGAGTCTTGTTTGGCCTACATAGCGAAGTATATATGTATGGACCTGCTCTCTCTGTTCTGTGTGCCTTCCTAAAATGACTTTCAAAGATTGTTTCTTCATGCATGTTTGGAGTGTTGGATGCATTCTCCAACATTACAGTATGTTTGTTTCTTTGTTTCTTTGTTTGTTCGTTTATTCATTCATATAGCACGCCTAACCCTTAGGTATCTGGGCGCATTTACAGGATACACTTATCTTACATTATACGATTACAATGAGACAGGTGCACACATTTTACATTACATTGGTAAAGAGAGCATCAAGCCATATATATTACAGGGTTCCAAATGTACATATAAACCGGCGAGGTGTGGTGTTGCAGAGTTAAACATCGTGAGAGAAAAAACATATTTTAGTTTTGTCTCTGAAACTATGGAAGGAAGGTTCAGATCTTAGGGCAAAAGGCAAGGTGTTCCAAGGTTTGGCTGCCAGTACTTGAAAGCTGCTTTCATGAGTTTATATCTGGGAACCTTGAGGCAATGAGAGTGTGGGGTTCTGGTAGGACAATCAGATATGTTTTTGGAAAATTTGTCTGGAAGGTATTTGGGGACTGAGTTGGCGAGGCATTTGTGGGTGATGGTTAGTGTTTTAAGGTTAATTCTATCCTTCACCGATAGCCATTTGGTAGTACGTCTCATATCAGAGATGTGTTCTGTTCTGGGAATGTTTAGAGATGTTCGTAATGCATTATTTTGCAGAATTTGCAAATTATTGACATTATGTTTGCTCGAATGCGTTGATTAGCTTGCAAGCATATGCTGTTGAAGAAGAAGTGGTGTTAACTTGTCTTTTTAAGTTTAGGGCTGTGTCCAAATAAAAACCCAAGGTTTTTACCTTCTTGGATACTTTGATATTTTTACCGTCAATATTGAAGGAAGTGAATTGGTTGCTCAGTTTGCTTAGTCTTACTGTGGAGCTGATGAGCAGGAGCTCTATGTTTTCATCGTTAAGACACAGACCATGATTGGCCATCCAAGCTTGGATAATGAGATTCATTTTATTAAGCCAGGCTGAGTCAGTGTCGTGATTGCCTGTGATAGGGATGAGAATCTGGGTGTCATCAGCATAGTTAGTGTCAGAGACACCCAGATTGTCAAGGTCATCGAAAAGAGGCTTGGTGAAGATGTTGTACATTGCGGGAGAGACACAAGATCCCTGTGTTACTCCGCAGGTGATAGGTGTTGGATTAGCTGAAGCCGTAGGGGAGAAGACCCTTGTGTTATGGTTATCCAAGAAGGATTAAATACAGGACGTGGCCTCAGAAGAGAAGTGGGCCTCCGAGTTCAGATGGTTATAAAGGACTTTGTGATCCACTAAATCAAATTCTGCAGAAAGATCTAAGAGGAGGAGGAGGGCACGTTTTCCTTTATCCCTTATGTCATCCATTTGGTTTTTCATGTCAATTGGGGCTGATTCTGCTCCATGTTTAGGTCTGAAACCAGACTGGCAGAGACTAAGGAGGTTATTAGTTTCGAGGGAAGCTTGTATCTGTAGATAGATAGGCTGCACTGTCTAGGATTTTCAAGAGAAATGGAACCATCGTTATTGGTCTACAGTTCGTTGGGATATTTAGGTCGAGGTTAGGTTTTTTTAAGAGTGGGAGGACCCAATCATATTTTAGATTAGTTGGAACAGCGCAGGTATCAAAGGAGGAGTTAGAGTTCTAATGAATGGAGCTAATTCAATGGCTGCTTCTTTAATGGGATGCGGATTGTTGCACTACAGGATGAAATGTAGTGAAGTAGCTACCGGAATGTGGAGGATCAAGGTGCAATGCGTGGGCTAGAACTGGCTGTCTCCCTAGGTACTTGAGCAGGGCTGGCCCATATCAGGTGAAGCAATGTTCAATAGTTAAATGCTGATATATTTCATGTCAGGTATAGACATTGATAAGGTCAATTGCAGGAAGGTACTAGTGATCCTGAAGCAAAGGTACATACGTAATATGTAAGCCGCAAGGTATACTTTGGCTGGTAAAGGTAAGTAAATATACTGAATACACAAGAAAGGTAAGTAAGTATCATACAGAATATGCAACACGCATAGTCAAGTGAGCAGCAAACATGGACTAGTAAACCTCAGGTATGAGTGCGAGGCAGTTAGGCGGTGGCAGTGGTTAACTGATAGTCTTAGCAAATGTCACTTGAGACGAAAAGCAGTTGGGTTCACCCGGGCTAATCAAGGGGTTACCCTTAAGAAACGGAACATGCAATGAGGGTGGTAATTAACATACTAAAATACGAAACACGCATAGGCTAGTGAACACCAAGCATTGTTTAGTAGGCAGTAAATATGAGAACAAAGCAAATAGGCAGTGACAGTGGTAAGAATGATAGTATTAACTATGAACAGATTGAGAAGTAGAGCAATTGGGTTATCCAAGGCTAATCAATGGGGTTACCTCAAGAGAAAATACCTGTAATAATGATGGTAAATAGCAAGACAAGGCAGGCTCAGTGGGTAGCATAGTTCATTAGGACCGTTAAGTCAGTTCCGAGGAGCGAGATAATTACTGCAGTGTTCACAATGGTAGATGACTATCAGCTTACCATGGGAGTCGGTCGGCATGAAGCATTCAGTTGCCATGCTCCTTCAGCAGCAGACCAGGTCAAATGTTCAGCGTGTCTCCGAAGTCAAGGATCGCTGTGGTGATTACGATGGTGGAGCCAGGTGGGCTGAGTGGCTTGCACTGGTTAGAAGGCAAAAAGGTCAGAAGGGCTGAGGTATATGGCCCGCGACCCTGTACGGCACTGACAGGCACAGACCATTTCTGAGGCCGGCTTTCGCCTTCCAGTGGCTCCACAGGCCTATGAAGGTACACAAACGTTGCTAGACAATGGAATACAAACAAATGATTCACAACAGTGTGGCGGCCATCTTAGGGCAGCCTTGTGGAGCGTGATAATGTTCACAAGGATGGGTGCCATGAGGTGAAGGTCAGTTGTGGTGGACAGGTCGGTGGTCACACGGCAGCGTATAGCCTATTTTAGGCAGCAGTGTACCAGCAGTACTCCCCAACATTCCCCCCTTTCTTCCTGTGAGAGACAAATGTCTCTATATATTCTCTATTATATTTATCTTCTTCTTGTTTCCGGTCATATATACTCTTGGGCACCCATTTTTTACATATATTTCTTAAATCCTCTCCCCGTATGCCATAATTCCATGGGCTACATTTTATGAAACACTTCTGATGCCTGTATCATCATGCATGTTTTGGGCATTGGATATATTCTGCAACATTACAGTACTCCCCAACATTCCTCCGTTTCTTCCTATGAGGGACACATCTCTCTATATATTCTCTATTACATTTATCTTCTTCTTGTTTCTAGTCACATATACTCTTGGGCTCCCATATTTTACATATATTTCTTAAATCTCCTCCCCATATGCCATAATCCCATGAGCTACACTTTATTAAAAAAAAATCCCAATCTGCAGTGGTGTATATAGCACTCTAAATAATGTTCTGCGTTGGGGTGGTGATCAAAGGGTGCCCTCTGGGCCAATGTGGCTATCTATTTGGTATATCTTTAATTCCCCTACCTTTGGTTGCAGGTCAATTTGGCAGGTTTCATCTTTCCAACGAGGAGTGGCACTACCTACAAACTGCAAGGAGGTTAGGTTATTTCCATGAGACACACAGCAAGTCATTATTACTTGGTAAATGCACCAGATTATTATTGAGACAATAAGGATAGGGAACAAAACTCAGCAGAAATTAATGAGCCACAGGGGCCTCCAGGAGGTGAGAACTTGTAGTCAATCATCATCTTTAATGATTACCCCTGCTGCTTCCATGTTTGTTTTCAACTTGGCCATTTGTTTGATTTCAAGAATCAGTGTGCCATTGTCAGCATCATTGGGAGGCACGCAGGTGCAGAAAGTGCTGACAATCTTCCTGTAGACACCTCCTTCCATCGCTGTTAGTAGGTTAACGAAGCTCCTCTCTAATTGGATTTAAGGTCATTTTATGTGGCATTCGAAAGTTCCAACAGGTTTCAACGGATGATCTAAATCCATAACAAGTGTGTTGCAGTTTGCATTCAAGGAGCTAGCAATGAGGTAAAGAGCACCTTTGTTAAAAAAGAAATCTATGTTGCGCTGGTATCTTCTCCAAGGCTTTGTCTGCTTTCTTTCAAAAGTAATTTGTTCTTTTCTTTCTTCTCGCTCCTTGTGAGTTTGTTGGTCCTACAATCATTAGGGGTGATGCAGGGGACTGGGATTTTCCTTTGGGCAATTTTACATGACTTTCTGGAATCATCATTACAGGGGCATGTAATTTTACTAATGAGCAAAGTCTGTTCAATGAGGGTGGTAAGTAGAAGTAGGCTATATTTCCACATTGTCACAGGACGTCCATAATTGTGGCGGTTTTCTCATTTAGTTCTGGAATCATATATGTTTGGTTTTAGTTGTCATTACTTCCAACTGGCACGCTTCCTTTGCCTCTGAAACAAAACACAGATCGAGTGAGTTTCTGTACTTTACAGATTGTTCATGTTCATGTAGACTTGTCAATTTATTTACATGCAATGCCTTGCAGATACATTTCTACAGCTTTCATCTGTTTGCATTATTTCTTCTTCTGTAAATCCCATCAGTCCCTCGGCATTGAACACTGCCTGCCCCTTCATTCATTTCTTGTTCCTGAATGTTGCACCTTCTAAGACCATTGGTGGTTTCACAGGACATATTTCCCTATCACTTCATATTCACCTTTGGATTTTTTATGCGAACAGTGTGTCGCTGAAATTGCCCTTGTATTCTACAAAGTGTAAAATGTGCTACACACTTTGCCTCTAAAGTCAGAACCTCCTTTGATAAGAACAGTCTGGGGGTGGCAACGGCATGGGGGATAAGCCCACACATGTAACATGACTCATTTACCTGAGCCCTACTTGTGGCTTTCATTAGGTCGCACCACACGTTTGCTCCGTCTGAATGATGTTCATCTAATACGTTATTCACTTCTTCACTTCATTTTCATTTGTATCTGGTCACAAAGTTACCCCTAAGAGTAAGTACATGTTCTACTTCCTTATGATTATGCCTACTACCTCTAATACCTAACTTCAATAATTCCATTAGTGAGAAAAAAAGAAGAAGAGAGACAAATACACAACATATCCCTATAAGCACATTCTTGACATGTCTACGATTATTTTCTTTGGCTTCTTGGATATTGACTGCTGCACTTGCTCTGCCCAAAAGGTTTAATTTTTCTATTGTACTTTTCTAGAGTCTTTTAGAAATACTCAACTTTGGTTGTTGGTTCTTAGTTAAATCCCAATGTCTGTTGCTCATCAGTGTTGCAGTGCTGTACTTGTGTCTTTGCAAAGATTAGTTAGATGCACCGAGGCACTGCGCTTTTTTAGCTTTGCTGAATTTGGTGTTTGCTTTCTCCAATTCTAATGGCCCGCTGAGCTTTGGTTGATTCCAACATTGTGTGTGGTGCCCCGTATAGACTCTGTAGCCGGGTAATGATGAAAAGGTTCTCTTGCCGCTGTGTCTTGTTGATCCGTTGATACCTGAGAGTGCACTTTAATGTCTATCTGTGAAGAAATAAACTTTCCACATATTGACATATTCTTAAGATATACATTAAATTCATCCCCCAATAAAACTGCACTTTTGTGTACATCAGACGTTGTTTGTGTGGACGCATCCGGGGTATGCATCCTCCTTCCCCTCACCATATCATGGGGTGTCAGGTGGTGCTCGTTGAATGGCTGCTTAGTGAATAATTGTTCATGTGTGGCATCTCTTAGTTGTAGCGTGGGGTCTATGCATAGTACTGATCTCCAATCCATCCCTTCCTCTTCTGTCCTTGTTATGATGAATGTGTCTTTCCTCATGATCCCTGCCTCAATGTGTAATGTGTAAATTGTTCCTGGAGCTTCCTCGTGTGGTACTGCGGGCCTGAATAGGAATTTTGCTGGCAGGAGAAATTTTACATTTTGTACATCTGGTAATCAGCCAATCAAAATGGTCACTGCTTATGTAAATTGGGCCTCATGCAATGGTGATGCTAGAATTGTGTTGGTGCTGCAAAGTGCTTGGATTACTGCGGCTATTCTGGTGTAATGCATGCTTTGTGTGAAGCACACAATTCCTTTGTCATTAAATTAAATGGTCATATTGAGTTTCTTCAGGAGATCCCTCCCCAGTAAGTTCACTGGTGTTAATGCACTGTACAGTAATGGTCCGGCTATCTCTTGAGTCCCTATAGTGAGGGGTCATTCTTCTGTGAAAGGAACCCTTACAATTTCCCCAGAAAATCCCTGCATGTCCATACTGTGTTTGTCAGTGGAAACCGTCCTTCCCTTATGCAAGATCGGTGTGGCTCCAATATCCACCATGATGGTAAACATTCTGTTCCCTAGCCCCATCCCAATGTTGGGTTCCTTATCTGTGTCTGGGGTGATTCAGAGACATGGGCACATCATGGCCTGCTGTGGGCTGTCCTATTGTGCTTATGTACTGGATCCTGAAAGTGGGAAAGCATTGCTTCCTAAAACACTACCTCCAGTGTAATGTGTAACTGTCCCTCATGGAAGGGCATTCTGCTCCCACAGCCCGTTTGGCAACATTCTGCATGACCTTTGGGTTTGGGTACTGTATGGGCAGTCCCTGTGCGGGTGCTATCAAATGTACTGGACCTACTTCCTGTGGTGGCACAGACCCTGGGGCATACATTGGTACTGGGCAGGCACGGAATGGCCTATAGGGCAATAGGGAGAAACTGAAGAAATGTCCAGAGAGCAAAACGGTGTTGCTTACAAAAGTATCAAAATGTTTTTATTAACCATGATACAAAAAATTCAAAAAAGTAAATTAATGACATATTACTTTGTTAAACATCAATTAATCACATAACACGACAGCATAGGTGAACAAAATACTTGGCTAAAATGCATCCATCTCAACAAACATTCACAGTGCAGCATCCAAACCATACATCATACATAGTGACATTCAACCAACCAACAAGGGCTAAAAATGACTGAATTAATTAACATTGCTTGCCAGTTGGGAATGGGACAAACATTCATCACATCCCATTTGATTATTTTAATGTTTAAAATGTATTTAACAAACAGCAATATAACTCATTAAAAACAATCTATCACAAGGGTGGATCTGAGAAGAAGAATGTTATGTAGATCACATCCCTAAGGAGTAAGCTAAACCAGTTTCGACGTAGAGTGTGTAATGGACAACGTCTTCATCAGGAGAAACAAGGCGAGAAGCTGCAAGAGAAGAGCATTACTGCATAAATATGCGGCAGTGTCCCATCTCATAAACTATAGGGCAATAGGCCCATGTCCAAACCAAAAATGCAAAATGCTGGTAAGGGCCAATTTTTTTGGTCAAAGTGGGCCACATTTTTGGGCCAATGTAGGCCAGTTTGATGAGTTACTTCACTATGCGGCTGATAGTTTTGACCAGTGTTACTGAATAAATATTATTTAAAATGCACAATTTGCATCACATTTTCTCAAAATACTCCTCCTTGGTTACCATTCAATTAGTGTCACAAAAGGAATGAGCTGCCATTTGCAAGAGTGGGGCACTTTTTCATTGGAACCGAGACAGTTTTATGGCCCAGTCCGACCCTGGTCTGGGGCTATGGCTTGGTTTGGGATATACAATCTGAGTGTGGCCCTTGTGCGTAATACAGATTTGAGGGTGCTCCTGGGCTGTATTGCAAAGGGGTCTGGTTGGAGAATTCTTAGACGTGTTTGCTATATCCAACATGCTCTCCAATTCAAGGTCATAATCTCCCAAATCCTCCCCCTCGTCCTTTCTGTGAATTACCTCTTTCCCCTTGGAGCCCTCCCGTATCTCGATGTTTGCTATTTGGGGTGTTTGTTCACTCTTGTGGTCGTCCTGACTGTTGTAGTGCATCCGTAGGGTTGGTTACTACTGCCCCCGCCATGCTAACTTTGTCTGGTTTCTTCTGCACTAGTTTTGCTGGTGCGCGCTATGCCATTTTGCATCAAAATTGACTAGAAATAGTCCTTCAAGTGTGTGTCGACGTGACAGTGCTACGTAACTCATACCTTCATAAAAGACTATGCTGCCAATGTCAACCAATGCCTGACCTGGGGTAGACCATGCGATTTGTGAATAGTGACAGCATATGCAAGAGACAGAGAGAATTGCTCTCTGCGTACATACATGTCTTTGAAAAGAAGGAATCGTGCTGGTGAGCGTCCTATCCTTTTAACTTCTGAAAGTTTGTCAAAGTGGATGTTGACAAACTGAATGTTGTTGTCATGTGGATTCATCTGGAAGCCAACACCTGTACCAATTGCTCTATTGACTAAACCTTGCTCCACATCAAGTTTACGTTTTAGGATTACTCTACAGTTTAAACACAATGTTAACATTTTCTCCAAACCAGCTGTGTTGGAGATAGTGTTCTAAGCTATTTAGTCATGCTGCTGCTTGTTGACACGTAGGGAGTGTCAAGCCATGCACATCCAGTTTGTCTGTGGCGCTAATATGCACTATTGGCTGCATTTCTTTTTCTTAACATTGTCTCATGGAATTGCGTACAGCTTGCTAAGGTTGCCATTAAGGACATAGGGGGTCATTCCGAGGTTGGAGGTAAGGGATTACCGGCGCCTGTAAGGGCACCGATGGCGGTAATCCCTTACCTCCGTATTCCGAGTTCCCTTTGCGGTTCCCTCTTTACCTCCTGCTTTTAGCAGGAGTAAATTACGGGACCCGCAAAGTGACCTTGGAGTAAATTACGGCACCGTAATTTACGGTGCCGTAATTACCTCCTTCCCCATTCCCATTGAGCCCTATGGGGGCAGAAATGGGGATGGGGAAGGGCTATGGTGAATGGGGAATTACCGGTCCATCCAACCTTGGAATGGACCGGAAATTACTCCATTCACCATGCCGGTATTCCATGGAGTAAATAGCTCCATGGTTGCCAACCATGGAGCTATTTACTCCATGGTGTAGTCCTAACTCGGAATGAGGGCCATATACTTTTTCTGGTTTAAAAAAATGTATTCTGTACTATTAGAGTTGTTTCCTTCACTCATTTAATCATGGGGGAAATATTCCTCCAACCACTCCAGGGTGCTTGACATTTTCTCTTGAAAGAAAACAACACGGCGATTTTTTTTATAAGTTATGTATACATAATAAATTGTAAAGGTACAGAAAGAAATATAGTGCACTCAATATTTGTGTAAGGGTTTCTTCTTGAATAACTGCCAGTTGCTTCTCAGTGTGTAAGGACGGTTCCACTGCGGTGCTATTCTTGGGTGTACAGTTAACCTTTGTGCTTCGTGCATTCCATTATGTTGTGCAACACATGACAACATACTTCTGGATTCTCAAGTACAGAATTTCTATACATATACATTTTTTGATGTGGTACATATATCTCTTAATGTTTTATGTACATGTTTTTGCCCGTTGCAGTATACAACAACGTAAGTTAATCCCTGTGCTTTTGTGCAGTGTGAATGCTGTCTGCAGTCTGCAGAAATGCGCACAGTACGAGGATTCTGCGGCCATCATGTTGAGGGTAGGGGTTCACTATGATGTAAGGAACATGTAGAAGAATTAAGGCTATCCTGGCAAAAACATAGGAAATTCAGTGAAAAAATGTTGTTAAAGGGACGTTATGGTTAAGTTGCACTAATAAAAACCTAACAAAATCAGAGGAGAAACTTTCCTAAAGGGTTACAAGTAAAATTGAAGAAAATACAAGAAATTGCCCAGTTATGGTAAGGTAAGCAACCATGACTCGGGCAACCACTGTGCACTGCTAAAACTAACACCCACGACATCAAAGATGACATGACTATTATCACATCCTTACAAAGGGTTCTGTTTATCATGTTGGTAACAAGGTGTTATGGGTGATTGTGTGATCTATGCAAAACTACTTAACATATCAATGAATGTACTAATGCAAAGAACATATTATATTACAGGGTTCTTCTGAATACAGGAAGCTACTCATACATACACATAAGAAATGGGTGAAGCATACACTGTAGGAGTAGAATATTTTTATTCTGCTAATTTTGCTTTGTAAAATCATGAAAGATATCTGTGCAGAGTTTTCAGTAATCTTAAGCATGGAATTCATAGGTAATAAGTTAAGACCTACTACATATGTGTGTTACTACAAACAAATTAACAAGGGGGTCCTAGGAGTCTCTCTGTCAGACATTAGTCCTGGTTTCAGAGCCTTACTTATCTTTAGCTCATTTTTGTTCACAGAGGAGAAATATCCAAAACATATCAGTCTTTGTCCTGCCCTGGGGCAGTCCAGCTCCGAAATACTAGGCAATTCTCCTCTTAACAAGAGTACCAATAGCAACCCCAGGCACGTGTTTCGGTCTGCTTGGACCTCATCAGTAGGGTGGAGCTTTGCCTCTCTAAGAATAGTGAGCAAGGGGTCCACGTCTGGATTCCCCTAGTAACTTAGAGTGAGACCCACAGACACTTAAATTATGCAAATTAACAGGGGGGATTAAAATCCAGCACTGCTGGTTTCAATTCCTTTAAATGGTAAATCCCCTCCTCTTTATACCCTACGTCTTGTTTCTTGGAAGGGGAAAGAGGAGCTGAAAGCGTTACATCTTTCCCTTTATGCTGACTGAGCATCCACTCCCTATAAACTGTGCCTTCTTTCGCAATCTGCTACATTTTCCAAAGTTCTAGTACTGAATCTCTTCTCTAGCTTCTTTTCCTTATGCGTGGCATGTAAAAATGTAATCAGGTTATGTAATACCGTATTTGACAACAAGCCTCCGGAGGCCAGGGCATAAATGTTTTATTGGTCCAGCCCTTAAGGCATTCGTAATGGTACTGCATAATCTTGGCTGTATTCTTGGCAGTGTTCTGCATAGATGTGCGAGAGGTGTTTCTTCCATAACGACAAGCTAATGTAAACTGTCAATACTTACTCTAATTTTTCTCTTCTAAATTAATAAAATATATTGTTTCAATATATTTGGGGAGGCACCATCAATTGCCACTCGTACTCCAGGAATCAGGATTTTTAAGTTACCTTTGTTTAATATTTTTGAAAACAAAATGTATTTAATACTATTTTTCAAACTCCTTCGTTTACACTTTCCATCATTTATTTTTATATCGTTCTTTGGTTTTTAGTCTCTTTACATCTATTTTTGTTTTGGCTAATTGTAGCATTTTGATTGACGTTGAGCCTTTGTCAAAAAGGTGTAAGAAGAAAGTCGTGTTTTAATTTATTTACCTGGTGCTATAGTTTCTTTTTTTTTGCTGTTTGTTTTTAAATACATTGGGCTTCATTACAAGGTTAGTGGTAACCCGCCAGTGCTGTCCCGGTGACACAGGATGTCAGGCGCTGGATTTTGTAACTTTGGACTCTATGGGAGTGGGGAGACAGAAGCACCGGCACCCTTGCTAACGGTGCCAGTACTTCTGTGAAAAGTCTGCATACCCGGACCGCTGCACCCAGCAGGTCAGACCTGCTGGCAGCAACTGCCCCAGTCGGCCACACTCGTAATGTGTCCCACTATCTTTTATACAATCATATTATACCCTTTATATATGTGCACTTTCTATATATTCAGTAAATGAAATTTAGTAAACAAACTTTGTTAAAGGGACGCTATGGTTAAGTTGCACTACTAAAAACCTATGAAATTCAGTAAAAAAATACTTTGATGTCCTGGGTGTTAGTCTTAGCAATGCACGGTGGTGGCACCAGTTTTGCTTGCTTAGCTTACCATAACTGGCGAATTTCAGGGTTTTCCGGTTTTACTTTGAACCATATGTCCCTTTAACAAAGTTTTTTTTACTGACTTTCATAGATTTTTAGTAGCGCAACTTAACCTTAACATCCCTTTAACAAAGATTTTTTACTGAATTTCATAGGTTTTTAGTAGCAAAACTTAACCATAACCTCCTTTATCAAATTTTATTTTACTGAATATACATATTCAAAGTGTGAATTTGATAGATGTTTACTAGGATTCCCTTACTTCATAAACATATAACATAGAACATACTGAACCCCTAGCTGGTGATTTTGATGTCCGCGGACTGTGCATATGTCTGTGGACAGACGCGGACAACATCAACACTACCCAAAAACTCAGGGTGTATCTTAAATTGTTCTATCATGCCATGTAAACACTGAACAAGTTCAAAAAGCAGCACATCAACACATTATATGTAATAATACATAAGAAGTGGAACCTATATATGTAACACATCAACCGTCCATTTAAATAGCATATGTACTAAAATGGAATATACCAAAACAAAAAAGATATGTCTCAAACATAATTACCTCACAGAAACTGCACAGCTAGGAGCAACAACAGACCTACACAACAGTAAGAACACAACTTACCAGAAACTAGTAAGTAAACTTAATGTTTCTTATATATTTCTAAACTTTCTGTATTAGGTACATTAAAGTAATATTTTTTTTTTACACAGAATTGTCCAGTACTTTGGAAGGGCTTGAGGAAAATTTCCCACGTTAGGAAATGTCTGAAGACAGTGATACTAATGGTAGACACTTCTCTGTATAAGCAAATTAATAATCATTACTTTATGTGCACTTAACATATATATTTTTTTAACAGACTATACAAACATTGAAAATAATACACCAAAAGAGACATTAGAAAATACTCTGCAGCGCATAGAAAAAAAATGGACATGCTTATGGAAAATTTTAATCTTTTGAAACATTTTGTGGAGGACCACATAAAAGAAAAAAAATAATATTGTCCCACATGCACCTGTTCCCCCTCTCCATGTCCCAGTGAACTATTCCCAAACCTTCAACACCAAGAAAAATGTTTTGATGAGACTTCTATCCCTTCATCTCCTCCCATCCATCCTCTCCAAACCCCTAATTCCCATTTGTCTCAGTTTCTACTTCCCCCTCTCTTTCATAAATTTTGTATCTGTATATAATTTAAAAAAAATATTTAGGTCTTTTAATTCAATCCTTTGTGTCTTATTTTTTAAAAAAAAGTCAGTTGGGGTGTCAGCGAATAGCGCGGGTGTGACCGGAACGTCCGTAATTAGCAAAATGGGGGTGTCCTAAGGACACTGTACCTGTCCGTACTGTTTGCAAGCAAGATGAAACTGTTCTTAGAACACACCCGGTGTCCGGAATGTCCGTAATTAGCAAAATGGGGGTGTCCTAAGGACATTATAACTGTCCATACCGTTCTCAAGCAAGATGGAACTGTTCTTAGAACACAGTAAAACAGTGTGGTCCAGAGGCCTATGTGAACAGCCAGCGCAAATGCTCAATTTTAAGAATATGAAAAAGGCAGCGTTCAACATGAGATTGTGGGGGTGCCAGGACCAAGAACCCTCAGTGAGAGATAAGTTAAATGTAATCAGTGAACTGCGCCAGTTAACAATAATACAATAACAGTTGAGTTATATTTTTAATTCCGTTCCACAGCCTGACACGTGTTTCGAGCAAAGCTCTTTTTCAAAGGCTGTACATAGTTGCAAATATACAAACAATAGCATGTTCATTATTGTATTTACATCATATCAAGTGGGCAAACATCAAGGGGTTGCAAGGGGAAATTGGCCAAAAATGAATGTGTATTACATGAAAACAAAGTTAACATGACATTAAATGATAGTGAAACATTTTTCATTCAGTCAGTTACCGTTTGACAAAAGGATCCATCCGGTTCCAAAACCAATAAAAGGGATGACAGAACAACATGGTAAGAAAATAGGTGTGAGCGGTGATCAAACAACCAAAGATGAATTAATATACCCAATCAACTAAATTAGTAAAAACTGGCTAAATATATTTACCGATAAAACTTGTCCAAGAAGAATCTCTACAACAAAAAATTCACAAAGATTATCTATTACCATATCTGTTACGTCCATAGCCAACCAAAATTCCACGACATTTAATATGAAAAGTAATTACCTTAATATTACTTGCAATTGCAATAACCATTAGAGGAATTCTGCAGTAATCCACGTACGAAAGGGAATTGTTGCCCGTAAGAATGCACTAATCAACCAATTCAGGATGAACCGCGTATCCATTGTCAGTAGATGATTGGACAGTTAACCAGAGAGAAAAAGGGGAAACAAGCTCGGAATTAGGTAAAGCGCCTGATTGAAGCACAGGGACCGTATCAAAAGAACAAGCAGACCACTTACCAGCCTTCCGGCAACATCAGTATCCAAGGGAGAGCGCGCGCATGGTGCTACTCGTGTAGTTAAGGAAGAAGACTAGATCGCGTAGACATCAACATGACAGAGCATCCAGCGGCAGCCATGTTGGGTGAGGGAGAGGATCGGCTACAGTCAAGTGACATGCTCCTGAACCATAATTAACCACTAGGATCCACCAATTAATTATAAGATTGAAGCGGTTATGTTAGTGCTATTGCATGCATAATTTAAGTGTTGATACGAAATAAAATTAAAATTAACGCACTGGAAGTAGTGAATCCAGGTTATGTGCTACACACACACCTATAGGCGCTTTACCTAATTCCGAGCTTGTTTCCCCTTTTTCTCTCTGGTTAACTGTCCAATCATCTACTGACAATGGATACGCGGTTCATCCTGAATAGGTTGATTATTGCATTCTTACGGGCAACAATTTCCTTTCGTACGTGGATTACTGCAGAATTCCTCTAATGGTTATTGCAATTGCAAGTAATATTAAGATAATTACTTTTCATATTAAATGTCGTGGAATTTTGGTTGGCTTTGGACGTAACAGATATGGTAATAGATAATCTTTGCGAATTTTTTGTTGTACAGATTCTTCTTGGACAAGTTTTATCGGTAAATATATTTAGCCAGTTTTGACTAATTTAGTTGATTGGGTATATTAATTCATCTTTGGTTGTTTGATCACCGCTCACACCTATTTTCTTACCATGTTGTTCTGTCATCCCTTTTATTGGTTTTGGAACCGTATGGATCCTTTTATCAAACGGTAATTGACTGAATGAAAAATATTTCACTATCATTTAATGTCATGTTAACTTTGTTGTCATGTAATACACATTCATTTTTGGCCAATTTCCCCTTGCAACCCCTTGGTGTTTGCCCAATTAATATGATGTAAATACAATAATGAACATGCTATTGTTTGTATATTTGCAACTATGTAAAGCCTTTGAAAAAGAGCTTTGCTCGAAACACGTGTCAGGCTGTGGAATGGAATTAATAATATAACTCAATTGTTATTGTATTATTGTTAATATGTGCAGTTCACTGATTACATTTAACTTTGTTCTTAGAACACACCTGCAGGCCAATTCATAGAATCCAGCGCACAAGTAGCGCACGCGGCTGGCGCACAGCGTGCGCCTGCGATAGTCTGCGCCAGGCACGTGCGCTAAAACAGATTTCCGCGCACAGCGTATTCATGGATTTCAAGCTCCCAAACCAGCCGTGGCGCAGAGAATCGCAGCGAGCCTGCAGCAGCGCCAGTAACGCCCCCAAGAACGCCCTCGCGCAAGGAAAAGCCATCAAAATCGCTAAATCATCGCTAAGGGCTGCGCTAACCCTGGACCACTTCACAGGGCAGGCAAACAAGGAAAGCAAAGCGGGCAATCTTCAAATCAGGAGTACGCGGGAAGTACTACACGCGACTAGGCAGGGAACGTGAATTACAGGGGTACGCGGGAATCATCACACGCGAACAGCCAGGGTGCGTGTATTACAGGGGTAGCGGGAAGTTCAACACGCGATTGGCCAGGGAACGTGTATTACAGGGGGACGCGTGAAGTAGAACACGCGATAGGCCAGGGAACGTGTATTACAGGGGTACGCGGGAATCATCACACGCGAACAGCCAGGGTGCGTGTATTACAGGGGTAGCGGGAAGTTCAACACACGATTGGCCAGGGAACGTGTATTACAGGGGGACGCATGAAGTAGAACACGCGATAGGCCAGGGAACGTGTATCACAGGGGTACGCGGGAATTATCACACGCGAACAGCCAGGGTGCGTGTATTACAGGGGTAGCGGGAAGTTCAACACGCGATTGGCCAGGGTACGTGTATCACAGGGGTGTGTGGGAATTATCACATGCGAATAGGCTGGGTGGGCCCTCACAGGTGTACCCTGTACACCCTCCACGGCCCCTGCAGGCAGCCCACAAAACAGTGGACTACCCTGCACACCTGATCATGTCCCCCTGCACCCCCATCCACCAGGGGCACCCTCCACCAGGCCCCCACCCATGTCTCCCACCACCCCCACCCCCCAGCAGTGCAGGGGCACCTGCCATCAGGCCCCCACCCATGTCTCCCACCACCCCCACCCCCCATCCACCAGGGGCACCCTCCACCAGGCCCCCACCCATGTCTCCCACCACCCCCACCCACCAGCACTGTGGGGCACGTGGCCAGCAGGCAGTCAGGCAGCAGCCGATGGCAGGTGGGAGCGTGCTCAGGGCTCTGGGGGACTTAAATTTGGCCTCCTGGCCAGGAGCGTGGTCTTTCGTGTTTGAACGCGTGGACAGCCTGATAGGGAGTGATTTTGCACGTGAAAACCCCACACTCAGCGAATCGCGCGAAAACCCGTCACCAGCATATGTGCGTCAATAGTTACCTGCACGTGCAGTGTCAAAGCGTGTGATTGGTGAAAATGGATCTACACGCAGGAGTGACAAAGCGAGTGATTGGTGAAAAGTGAGCTACACGCAGGAGTGTCAAAGCGTGTGATTGGTGAAAAAGGATCCACACGCAGGAGTGACAAAGCGTGTGATTGGTGAAAAGTGAGCTACACGCAGGAGTGACAAAGCATGTGATTGGTGAAAAGTGAGCTACACGCAGGAGTGTCAAAGCGTGTGATTGGTGAACATGGGCCAAGCACGTACACGCCGTAAGTGACGCTGTACGTGTGGGCCTGTATAAAAGGTAGTGTTGAACACCATTTCCTTGTACGTGCTTTTCGTGGAGAGCGAGTGGGTGAATTCTGTACTTCTTGTCGTTTCACACGCGATTTACTTCACGGCGTTTCCAGTTCGTACTCCCTGTTACCTCTGACAGCTCTTTTCTCTTTTTCCTCTTGTACTGGTTTACCTGGGCCTGTTCCCTCAAACAGTGTCCCCTTCTACTGTTGTCCTGTCTCCTCAGACAGCGTACACCTCTTCTTTTGGCGGGGGTGTTGCCAACCAAAAGCGCTCATTTTTCACGCTCTTTTACCTGGCAGACGGTGAGTCACGCACGTATCTAACATCTGTGCTTGCCCCGTGTGTAGCCTACCCCTTCAGAGGTCAATCTAGGCTGCGTGTGACACGCATACGTTCATTGTGTTACTGGATGCCACAGCGTAGTGCAGGGTTTTCCATCAGCACACGTGGTCTAGGAGGGGTATTGTGCACGTTCCTTAACTTTTTTGGGGTGCCTGTGCGTTGCGTGACCCGTCATCTTTCCCCAGGGGTGTCATATAGCCTTGCCACTGCACTAGGGTACGAATACCATCTGGTACCCAACCCCTTTGACACCCAATTGCCCAGGACAATTGTGCACACCCACTCCCATACGCACAATACCATCAGTGCCATGGTTGGGAGGCGTGCAAGCCGTAAGGGTGGCAAAGGTGGCCGAGCCACACGTGGTGGCCGTGGAGGATCCACTAGGGGACGTGGTTGTGACTTGCAGGGTGCCCCTGTCCCCCCCAGTCTGGAGGAACAGTCAGGGACACCCATGCCCCCCCCCCCCAGTTGAGAGTCATGTGGCTGATACCAACCCTGATCAGCCCTTGTCGGACCAGGCCATTGTGGCACCAGACCTGTCCGAGGGTGATTCCATCGCTGACATCCAGGTCAGCAGGTCCACTGCACGTGC
Source organism: Ambystoma mexicanum (assembly GCF_040938575.1). NCBI lineage: Eukaryota > Metazoa > Chordata > Amphibia > Caudata > Ambystomatidae > Ambystoma > Ambystoma mexicanum. Next base: position 35,486,365 of record NC_090935.1, on the reverse strand, counting down.
ACCGGTGCACATTGGTGTCATCAGGGCACGCGCATCTATGCCAGATAGGTCATCTGCTGGCCCCCGTAGCCAGGGTGTGGCTCCATCCACCCCACCTCTCATACACCCTGCCAAGACTGTGTCGGTCCTAGTTCATGCACCTCAGATCAGGCCTGACCCCATCCCACTACCCCCAATGCCTGCACCTACTCCCATGCTGAGTGGGCAATCCCACACACCCAGTACTGAGTCCACCACGACTCCTGCCCCTAGTGTCCACAGCGGCGTAGGACACTCTGGATCCCCACCCCCTTCCAAGCGCAAGAGGAAGAGTGCACGTCCGGCACAGGCTGATGCCCCAGGCACGGCTGCACAGTCCGGCCCATCAAGGAAGCCAAGCTTCACAGACGCCGAACTGAATGCACTTGTTCAGTATGTGTCAGATCATGATAGGGAAATGGTCATCGTTGCAGGGTCCAAGACCACACATGCCAGACGCCAGGCACACTGGCAGACCATTGCTGACAGAATAAGTGCCCTTGGAGTAGTGAGGCGCACAGCTAGTGATTGCCAGAAGCGCTGGAATGACCTTAAGCGCAGGGCAAAGGATAAGCTGGCCTCAAGTCATGCCGCAACCTTGGTGACTGGAGGTGGGTCCCCAGCACAGGAAATAGAACTCACACCACACGGGTCCGTAGCTGGATCCTACGTCACCGAGGGACAACTCCAAGGTGTGGGAGACCTCCCTGATTACGAGGCATCATCCGGTGAGTGCACATGCATGTGTGTATTATCCATGTGCATGGTGTGTGTGTGAAGCATTCATGTTGGGTGCCTGTCAAGGGGGTGTGTGGCAGAGTTGATAGTGGCACCCATGTGCCTCATCCAGTATGTTCAGTGCAACACCATCTGGCCACAGCACTATCCCTACTGGCAACAGTGCACATATGGGCCAACACCATGGAAGTTGCCCTTGATTTGTCATTTTGTCACTACATTGTTGCTCATACTCCCCTGTCTATTCATCTGATGTCTTACATACCATTCCTATCCTTTCCCCCAGCCATTCAAGTTTCATCTTCACATGCCTGACATGCAATGATACCACATGCTAATGCGTCCTCTGTATATAAATGCCAACCAACATGCTGTCATACTGTGGATGTTGCCTTGACATCCACCTCCTACCTGTGGGCTTTGGTACCGTCTGGTTTCGAGCCCCATTCCCTCACACTCCATGCTGCTCTTCATGGTCTATCTTCCATGACTTCTACAGTTCAGACCATCGTGCCCTACTCACGACACCTGCTTGCCAAAAGTCAAATGAGGGCACCCTGCCCTCCAATGCGACCCACCCTATTGCTGACCAGTGCATCTGAGCCTACTCTAAGCTAACTCTCACTGACATCTGCTCATACATGCCTTTGCCTGTCCCATAGACCCTTCACATGGTCCCTGTCCTCTCTCCTTGCTCCTCTTCCACCATCATAGGTGGGACCCGTTGGGGTGTACTCCTGGCCTCCTTCCAATCCTCAGAGACCACTATTGGTGTGCATGGTAATGGGAGCGTCTCAGTCCAAGGCCCTTAGGCCAACCTCAATCTCCTTGAGAAATGCTACCCACATCTCATCAACTTCCTTACCTCTCCTGCTGTCCCCCCTCCTCTCTCCTCATCAATCCTGCACTGCCTCCCTGCACCCTCCCATGAACCTTCTCCGCCTCCCACTCCAACTCCTACACATGCTGCACCTCTGATCTCTAGCACTCCCCGTAAGTCCTACAAGGCTGTCAACCTCCTCCACAATTACACTCCTTTCACTGCGGCTGCATCAGGCATTCCTCCGATATCTGTCACTTACATGAGGTTATGCACCTTGACATCCTTGGTCTCATGGAAACATGTCTGACGGCCAGCTCTGTCTGCATCCTTGACCCTCTCCTTGGCCCGCCACTACTGTGCAGGGGGGGTGTGCCCTTGGCTTCCCTGAGGGTATTCCTGCCACTGTCACTCCTACTTAGACCTACTCCACTCTGGGATGGCTTGTGTGAGGTCTCTCTCCACCACACCTTGACATTCTCAAACAGTGCGTACTGTGTCTGGGAAAACTGGTCAAATGTACTACTTCCTTTCTGAGTGTCCTCACCTCTCCTCCTCACCCATGTCCCCAGACACAGAAATCCTCATCCTTGGTGCTGTACGCATCCACCTGCATGCTTGTTGACGCCCCCACGTGACCTTTCTGTGACCTCAGCAACTCCCTCTCACCCTCTAGACTCCCGTCTGTCCCTACTCATTCTGCAGGGCACACTCTTGATGCTCTGATCTCATCTGACTTTCCCCTCTCCGTCCATCTCTGCACTCCTCTCTCCTGGAGTGATCACATTCTCCTCTCCTCCCAGCTCACCCTCACCACCCCACAGGCAAAGCCACCCTCACCACTGTCACACACCTTCTTGGTATTCCGACCCATGAAGTGTGTGTCAGTCGAGGCTCATGCTGCCAAAATCTCCCCCCCATCCAGCTCCCCCTTAGGCTCACTCCCATCCTGACAGGGCCCACTCCATGCTCCACTCCATGTCAGGTACACTGGATGTCTTAGCCACGGTCATGACCACCTGTCTGAAGCCCCATGCCAATGCAGAGTCCTGGCATGACTCGGATCTTGTGAACCCAAACCACAGGTGCCGGGTTGCAGAGAGGGAATGTCCTGCATCATGGCCATCCTCTAGCAAACTGGCCTGCCACATGCTCCAAAGGCAATAGCGCCTCACCCTTTTCACCAAGATGAGATCCCCAATCCAAGGGCACATATCTGCGGCATGTGACAACTCTGCAGGACACATAGAAATCTGAAAGGACCTTGCCGAGCCAGAAGCAGTGTGTACCTCCCCTGTCCCCTCCGAGCCCACAGCACAGCATGATTGTCTTTGTACCCCTATAGGCCACCCCCCCAGCACTTGTCTGCGCCTAACACCATCTGCCCTTGACGTCAAGTCCTACTTACCTTGTACAGCACTTCCAGCCGCCACTCCCCCTTGCACTTCATTGTGCCACCCACCCCTGCACTTGCGTGACATGAATGACACCAGCACCAGTAGGATTGTTGACTGGCATCCCCTTCTGCCCCACCACCCCTCAGTGCTCCGCTGTACCTTCATACATTACTTGACCGGTGCTTCACGAATGCAATATGAATCCTTTACAGGTGATGGGGAGGTGGAATCACATTGTTTACTGCATTTTGTTGATGTAGACAAGGCACTGTGCATCGTTGCCAATTTGGACTAGCAGATCCATGTACAACATGTATACTTATTGATGTGACGATGCAATGTCAGGACCAGAGTGGTTGAAATCCAAAAAAGTAGCCCTCCTCTCCCTCTTCACTTGGTGGCTATGTCACATGCCATGTGTGTGATGGCATGTGCCTTTGACATGGCAATCACCGGCCAATGTGTGATGGCAGTGCTAGGCAGCAAGGTGAGCAGGCGTTGCTCTCCAATCTGTACATTGTATGCCCTGAGCCTCCCCTACAGACCCAGTGATGGTGAATGCATAGGAGGTCTCCCAGTCATGTTGGACATGTGTCGTAGAACTACTGCCTATGTTGTTCATCAGCCCTTGTTGCATGCCATGGTGCTAATGCATGTTTCCATTTTTCTCTTTCATGTCTTTGCAGGGGACGAAGCACTTGTTGATGCTGGGGATGTGGTGGTGGAGCCGTCCCAGGAGGGCAACCCGGGCCGACCTACCACAAGTGAGGGACGTGGTGTGTTTGTGGGTGAAAACCCACAAGTGCTGCAGGCCGTGCTGTCGAGGGGTGTCTCTGGGGGTTCCTCCCCCGAGCAGTATTCAGGTGTAGACTCGGAGGATGACACCTATGTGCAGTCGCAGGTGAGTGTTCTTGGGAGAGAATCTCCTCTGTCCGACCCACCTGCAGCCGGGCCATTGCCCTCAATGGGGATGTCAGTGTCGGCAGATCAGCCTCCGGTGGTTACGGATGCAGGGCCACACCACCCAATCTCTGATCCTGTTCCTGGGGCTGCAGATCAGAGAGGGAATGCAGTCCTGCAGCCTGAGGCCTTGCCGGCACAGCAAGGCGCAGTCCGCCTTGCCCCAGGCAGGTGTGGTGCCCGTCAACGTGGTGGCCGTATGACACCTGGCAATACCGTTTGGGAGCAATCCATCTACGGTATGGCCACCCAACAGGCAGCATCATCCGAGATGATTGCACAGGCCATGGATAGGGTGGCCACTTCCATTGTCCCCCCAGAAAGGCTGATGGAGCGACTGGAGCAGGCTACAGAGTCCATCTGCCAGGCACACAGGGAGGATATGTTGGCGTCCAACATGGACAGGCGGGCGGCACTGGCGACTCTGCGGGAATCACTTTCCATGGAGTCCCAGCGCCACAGGGAAGGCCTGAGGGAAGAACTCCGTCACCTCAGGTCGACCCTGTTAGAGCTTGAGGCTTCATCCCATAGAAGGACAGAGGAGCAGCTGGAGCGTCTGACACGGACGCTCTCGGCCGAGATGCAGGCAACTCGTGCGGAGGTCAGGTCATCCCGGGAGTTACTGCATGGGGACCTCCGCATGATTATAACCCAGAACCAGAACTACCAGACCCGCCTGCTTGCAGCCATGGAGGAGCAAACTCGTGCTTTGCGTGGGCTGCCTCCCATTGTCACACCATCTTCTGAGGCAGCTCCCCCACCTCCAGAGTCAGCTGCAGGGTCTGGCCAGAGCCATAGCGACTCATCTCCCACAACAGAGTAGCCGTGTGGGCCACGAGCCTATGGGGTGTTTTCCTTTCCCATGATCCACACAGGTGGATTGTGGCGTGCATCCTGTCCTCGGACCTCATAGGTGGCCCCCCCCCCCCCCGCCGGCCCTTTCATGGCCATTTTTTCTCTTTTTTATTTTTATTTTGCAAGAGTGTTGCCTTGTGTGGGTACCTGGGCATACACTGTATTGTGGCTGGGCACATGCAGGCTTGTCCTGAGTTTGGTTTCGATGCTTGGGTAGCAGACATCCACACCCCTCCTGCTTCCGTTTCCATGGGCTTGCAAAGGGTGTGCCCAAATGACAGCAAATTACACGGTGACATTGGACTCCCATGAGCTGTTGGCCAGTCCATAGTCAATACTGTGTAGACATTCATAGTGTTCATTGTTGTTGCACCTAACTATGCATGATGGTTTGATATGTGCCTCTACTTACATATGTTGCTCATGTTTTGCAGGTATTTCACACAGATCTTCACAAGGGCATACTCTCTGGAGTCAGACTACATGTCGGTAGATGTGCACTGACACTTTTGCATGGCGCCATCACTGTACATCTGGACGGTGAGGACATACCAGCAGAATCAGGTAATGAGACTACCATTGATTACATGCAATGTGTCTTGTTTGGGTGGGCTTCAGGGTGGGTTGGTGTGTAATTTGATTGAAATTACTCTTACACAGGTGTGTAGTAGTGGCTCCAGGGCGGTTAGCTGCTCAAGTGCGGCTATGTTCCATTTGGGGCACTGCTATTTGTGAAACTGGTGTCATGTTGTGATGGCCAGTTTGTTTGCTGTCACATACCATGACATGGTGTCCTCAGTGGCGGGACTGTGAAGGGAATGGGTGACATGGCAATGTTGTCATGTAGTGAATCGCCTGTGGCAATGCATATTAGATTGATGGAGTTGTGTCTTTGCGTTGTGATGCATTGCTGGTGTATGTGTAGCTAGGGGTGCACACATATTGACACTTCCATGTTAACAATCTCAGGCTGATGTGTATCTGACAGTTTATTGTCAAGTAATTTTCAGACATTGTCACGTAGTGTCATCATTGATTGTCAGATGGTATGTGCCAGAGCAGTGTGCACTAGCCAGCACTGTGATTCCTAGGTGAAGAAGTTGGCCACCAGTTGCGTACGGGCTGCCTCCCCCGTGCCCTTTCCCCTCCCATGCGCAGCGGGCGTGCATGTGGTTGTGGATGTGGGGGCACCACCATGTCCACGGGCAGGCCCCGGCGTGTTGCAACGTTGTGCAGGACACATGCTGCCACTATGATCCTGCACACTATTCGGGGAGCATATAACAGCTGCCCGCCAGAACGGTCAAGGGAGCGAAAGCGTGACTTGAGCACTCCGAATGTGCGCTCCACTATGCCCCGTGTTGCAATGTGGGCTGTGTTGTACCTTACCTGGGGTGGCGTGGTGGGGTTCCGGATTGGGGTCATCATGTGGGGGCTGATAGGGTAGGCACTGTCCCCTGCGGAGGTGGTGATGGGTATCATTAGTGGTGTTGTGTCATGACCCAGTATCTGACATGCATGCATGTGCAGTGGCATTCATGCTCACCAAGCAGCCATGTATCTCCATGCTGGCCAGCCTCTAGGTCCCGGCATAGGGTAGACATTCTGTAGATGAAGCTGTCGTGGGTGGACCCTGGATAGTTGGCATATACTGATGTGATTATTCTCTTGGCATTGCATACAACTTGGACGTTGATGGAATGCCAGTGCTTGCGGTTTCTATAGATGTGCTCTGTTGCCCTGGGTGGACGTAGAGCCACATGTGTGCAGTCAATTGCACCAAGCACTTTGGGGAATTGAGCCACACCATAGAATTCCTGGATGCACGTCCGCCTTTCTGCATGAGTCCTGGGGAGATATATGTGCCTGCGGACTGATGGCCGTGCAGTGATGATGTTCAAGACCTGGTGTAGGCAGCGTGACTGCGTGGCCTGTGACACACCACCCACTATGGCACTTGTCCGCTGAAAGGATCCAGTGGCCAAGAAGTGCAGTACATTCAGGACCTTCTGCAGGGGGCTGAGTGCTTGGGAGCACAGGGTGGGTGATGTGAGGTCATCCTCCCACTCACTGACCAGGTCCAGTATGATGTGTGCTGGAAACCTGTACCTCCCATACACCTGGTCATCAGGCATCCCGAATAGGCTGGTTCTGGGTGTGAATATTCTGGCCCTGACTCTCCTCCTCCTCCTTTGGTAGCCCACTGCCACTGCTGCTAGGAACGGTATGTTCATCCTGGCATCTGGCTTGTTTATTGAAAAGTGCGCAAATTAATGCCTTGCGCGTGTTGTAGGCGAGCGTGTGAGCCTCGCACCCCTGGAATCGAGTTCCCACTCCAATCGTGTGTGGAAATTCCCACGCTGCAGGCATACAGGTGCGCTGACGTACTTGCCTGTGTAAGTGGCCGCGCGCCCCTGAAATACACGTACTTAGGCCAATGGCGTGTACGCGCACTTTTGGCCAATTACACGCGATGATATACACGTACATAGGCCAATGGCGTGTACGCGCACTTTTGCCCAATTACACGCGATGACACTCTGACGTGCAGTATTTCCACGTGTGCTCCGTCTTCACGTGCTGAGTGGGGAACGCCCGTGCGGATCACGTCAGACGCGCTTACGCGATGAGGGACTCTGGTCCAATAGAATCGCGTATGCGTGCTGACGCACTTACGCGCTAAGGGCCTTTCCTCGGATTTCACGCTGACGTGCAGGAATTTCACGTGCCAAATCACTCCGTATCAAGCTGGCCACCCGAAAACACACGGAACACCACGCTCCTGCCCCGAAGGCCGAGTTACTGCCCCCCCAGTGCCCTGAGCAGCCTCCCACGTGCTATCTGCTGCTGCCTGCCTGCCTGCCTGCCTGCTGCCACCGTGCCCTGCCATTTGGTGCCTGCACATCAGCCATCTGCAGGGGTCCACTTGCTGTGTCCACCCCTGCTGGAACTGAAGACTCCCAACTGGGATTACATCGCTCCACAGCCCAGCCCCAGGACCCAGTTGCCCACCCACACCTGCCTCTGGGGTTGCCATGTCGGGCACTTCTACATCTGGCACCAGTGGCAACCCCAGGCCAGAGGGGCAGAGGGGCACCAGCTTCACTGCCACCGAAGTTGGTGTCCTGGTGGAGCATGTCCTGGGGCAGTATGATGCCCTCTTTGGATCGTCCCGCGCCAGCAAGGAAGGACGGGAGAGGATCTGGGCCGACTGTGTGGTTGCCATCAACGCGGAGGGGGTGGCAACCCGCAACGTCTTGAAGATCAAGAAGCGCTGGGAGGACTTGAGGTCCAGGACCCTTGTGAAGGCCCGGCGCCTCGTGGAGGGGGGCCGGGGCCACATGAGTTCCATCCAGAAGAGGGTCCTGGAACGCGTACGCCCAGCGCTCCACGCCCAGATCCTTGAGAGGGAGACCCGTCTGGAGTTGAGCGGTAAGTGTCCAAGCATCACTGTGTGAGACAGGGCATGTTGCGGTGTGCTGGTTCTATGATACTTGCCTGTATGTGTGCCATGGGCCATGTATGCATGTATGTGTGCTGGGACATCATGGTAATGCATGTGCGACCAGTGATGTGTGACCCACATGGTTGTTGCATGTGTTGAAATGCGGCATGGGGAGCACTATGCAGATTTGGGACATGAGAGCATGCCAGTCTCTGTACCTGGACATGGATGGGGGTGAAGGATGGGTGCTGATGCCAGGTACATATATGGTAGCCATGTCTGTGTGCCTGACCTGCATGTCTGTGACTTGTGCATGCCATGGATGCATGACTCATGTGTGTGACAATGCACAGATTCAGTGACGCACCCAACCTACCCTTGTTTTGCCTGTGTTCGGTGTGATTGGGGCCAGATGGATGTGACTGAGGTGAAGTGTGTGCATGTCATATGCATGAGCCATGATGCATGTGAGTTACATTTCATTGAATGTTTCAAGAGTCAATTGGACATGCATGGAAATGTGCATGGCATGCACCATGCCTGTTACTGTGTGTGTTTTGCCTGGACTGACCCATGTGTTGTGGAGGGACATGATGGAAGTGTACTTTGACAGGGGTGCTCATCTGCTATTGCTTCCTGTCTAGGGGACCATTGTACAGTAGCCTGATGCTTGTGTCCTTTGTCTCCCTCTACGCAGCGGCTAGTGAAGAAGAGGGCGGAGACGGCGCTGTGGAGCAAGGCGGCGGGGATGCCCCCACGGCTGCAGCGGAAGGGGTGGGTGAGCCCCCACAGGGGCCTGCTACGGCGGGAGACGGTGAGGAGCCATCCAGGTTGGTGGTTTGCACAGAGGAGGAGGAGGCCGACACTGGTGCACACATGGGGCCTGGTGGGAGCATCCCTGCTGGTGCAAGTGGTGCAGTCCAGGGCCAGGGGCAGGAGGCAGCACAGGTCACCGTGGAGGGGCCTGTGCATGTCGCTGTCCCTGACCCTGTGAGTGCACCACCATGCACCAGCAGGGATGCCCCGTCCCAGGCCCGTCCGCAGGTAGAGGGGATGTCCATGTCAACTGACTCCCCTCCACCTGCGGCCGTGGGAACCCCTGGCCGCGTGGAGCAGGTCCTGATTGGGGTCGCGATGCGCACGGCTGTGATTCGTGATGCCGTGCGTGCTTCCCGGGAGGAGCACGCACGTCATCACGAAGTGCACCGTGCCGACGTGGCCCAATTGGGATCGGCCATGTTCGGGGGGTTCCTGCATGTGTTGGCCAATCTGACGGCCCTCTCCTCCTCTGTGCAGGCTATCCACCGGTCGTTCTCCTTGCCGTCTTCCGGCCCAGATGCCACCATGGCCCCCTGTGGACCTGCCCCGACCAATGCAGCGAGCTTGGTGGGGATCCCATCCCTGCCGCAGTTGGGAGTCGGAGGTCCAGCAGGGGTCGACGACACAGCAAGTGGACCCCAGCAGATGGAAGATGTGCCGGCATCATCGGGCAGGGCACGTGCACGACGGCGTCGGTGGTTACCATCAGCCTGGATGCCGTCGTGCTGGCAGAGGCAGTGGCGTCGCAGGCAGCAGCGGGCTCGACGTGGGAGGCATCATGGCTCAGGGCCATCAAGATCGGAGGGGCAGGCATCGGCCGGAGGGCAGGGCAACCCTGGCATGGCGGTGTGTTCCGTGTGGGAGGAGTTTGGCCAGCGGATAGGTGCGGAGCGGCAGCGGGCGGAAGAGGAGCGGCTCGCCATGGCCAGGGCGGAGATCTCCATGCATCAGGCATTGAGGCGGGCTGAGTGCCTCGAGGAGGCTCGCAGGGAATTTGGTGAGCACATGGGGTTGTCCCTGCGAGACCTCGGGGCCAGGACTGAGTCCCGCCTCCAGGACATTGACATGGAGTTCGAGGATGCCCTGGCCAGCATCACCAAGTGAGCCGCAGGACTAGCCCGCTGCCTTTGTATATAGTTTTTTAGTTAGTTAGTGCTAGGTTTCCTTTATTTATTTTTATTATTTTGGACCGCTTGGACAATTGCCACTTCTTTGTACATATTTTTTTAATTAGTTAGTATTAGGTTTCATTAGTGGTGTTGGGCTCATGGACCCTTGAACAATCCTGTATATATTGTTATTTTCTGTGAGGTACATTTTTTTACTTTCATATTGTTTACACCATGTCGTAATGGTTTTTCTTTCATTTCATACTACATGTGTTTACTTTGGACAAAATCTATTGATTTTTCTATCCTTTGTTTTTTGGTTTCTCATTTTTGTTCCCGGACATGGACCTTTTATTTGCTTTGCCAGATAGTTGTATTAGTTTACTTGATTTTTTTTTTAATACATTTTTATATTATCTTACACTTGTGTCATTTTTTCTTTGGTTTCTTACATGTCATGATATGGGTTTTGACATTCACTTGCACCCATTGTGTATGTGTGTGTGGCGGACATGTGTTCTTTTGCATACTTGCCTTTGGGGTTGTGTCATGTGATTGCATTCACTATTTTTTTTTTTTTTTTTTTTTTTTTTTTATTGATTTGGTTGAATTTAATCAACCTTTCAAACACAAGAAAGAAAAAAGTACAAAAATACAACATTTAACATAAATTCCAACGATCATTGTATAGAAAAGACAACATTTGGTCAATGGTCAATATAAAAAATCTTAAAAGGCAACATTTTGTATGCATTATTCACCACTTAAAAAGATTTGAGAAAGCTATAATTTGTAACATTTAATTAAAATCTCGTTTAAATTAATTGTCTAGTTTAAGACTGATGAGAAAATTAACAGCTGCTATTTGGATTGCAATGTTATTTGTGCTCAACAGGACTGGCCAGCATTCATCCTGTGAAACATTACCCAAATATTGACAATGTCTGGCAAAAGCAATTTGTCTGTTAGCACTCAGAGGTACGCATTCTGTAAATAAGTGAGCCAGAGTTTCACCTTGCAAAGAGGCTTGACAAAATCTACAGATATTTTGTTCTTTACTAATTAATCTACGTTTAGCCTTGACTTCCATAGTGGCCCATAGATTAAAGCGAAGACGCATTATTCCTGCTCTATATTTTAGAGCAGGAGAGCGTACTAAGTACGCTGGGAGAGTTTTAAGTTTTTTTGGAGGAAAGCGGGCTGGATCACTGGAACGATACATAGTAGTTAATTCACATGTGTTAATCCAGTCTGTTTGGTGGATTTTGAATTTGGCTTTTACAGGGTTCAACAGCAACAAATCGAGTGAGACGTCTGCCTTTATCATTATTTGATATACTCGTATTAGCCACTCTGAAATATATCTAGATTTTTTTACCGCAAATACAAGGCGAGAAAGCGTGTTTAGTAATACGTTTTCATTAGAGGACACCAGACATTTCCCAAAAAGTGAGCATATTCGCCAGTTATAGTGGGCTTCAAGAGAGGTTAGACCAAGCTCATATCTCATCCATGATATGGGGACACATTGAGGAAGATGAAGAATTGCACGCCAGTATTTAGCTTCCCATTGATCAAATTTGAAGGTAGAATCCACTGGAAGAGTTTCCAGGCCATATAGTAATGTGGGGACAACTTTCTTAGTCCAATAGTGCCAAGCCGGAAGAATAGAGAATTTACCATATCTGTACATGATAACACGAGCTTGGGAGATGGATGCAAGTAACTTGGACTCAATCCTCTCTATCTGCCCATTTGCTTTTAACAACCCTTCAAAAATCATGCCTAAATAGCAATAGCTGGGGACTAGACTAAGTGGGGTATTACCTATGGACCACACATATGAAGCTGGGCCTGTACGTTTGGGAGAATATTGAATGATATGGGTTTTGGACGTGTTGACAGATAATTCATTAGCTAGGACATATTGGTGGAACGTGTCAAGAAGTCGTTGTAGCCCCACCTGGGTTCTGGATATGAGTACTAGATCATCTGCGTACATAAGTGATTGAACTTCTCGATTACACAGCCTGGGGGAATCTGATATGACAGTAGAAAATGCAAATTTGACATCATGGATGAAATAATTAAATACTGCTGAAGCTAACGAACAACCCTGTTTTAAACCACGAAAGGTCGGTATGCTGTTTGTTAGTAGACCATCAAGTGTAATACGTACTCGTATCGACGTATCATGGTGCAGTAAATGTATGATGTCGTATAAGGTCGCTGGGCAGTCATCTCTAGCGAGCTTGTTTAATAGTAGAGGACGACTCACCGAATCAAAAGCTGCATTCAGGTCAATAAAGGCCAGAAACACCTGTTGTTTTGTTTCTTGGCACTGGGCTTTGATTGCGTTCAGGGTCATGAGGTTGATGTTGGTCCCCATTCCTACCATAAAACCAGTTTGATTAGAGTCCCTAAGGTTATTAAAGCCAGTCCAGGTGTTAAATTCGGCTAGGACCAGTTTGGTAAAGATTTTTCCTGGGGCATCTAGTAATGCAATCGGTCGATAGTTGGAAGGTATTGACCGGTCGCCTTTTTTAAAGATCGGTATTATGATAGATGATTTCCAGGATGTTGGGATCATGCGATTGCGAATGATATCGCAGAAAATCCTGGACAAGATCTTGGACCATATGTCCGGGTGGCTTTTGAACATGTGGTTTGACAACCCATCTGGACCTTCGGCTCGAGATGAGCTCAATTTTTTGATTATGTCACGAATAGCCTCAACTGAGACGTTTAAATTCCAGCTGGATGTTGGCGCCGGCAAGTAGTTGACATGGTTGTAACAGGGGTCATCATATAAAATTAAGAAATGCTTAATCCACATGTGTTCAGCAACCCCATTCAATTGAGCATCTGCTTGCTGGTGACAAGTCTGATTGTTCAAAAGCGACCACAAGCCAGCTGAATTTTTGTCGCTCATGGCACTAGCCATGGCTTCGCTATCTCGTTGATATAGCAGGGACTTGCGTCCACAGATCCAATTTTTATAATGGCTTTTTGCAGATTTCAGTGTCTGCCATTTATCAACTTCAGTTGACATTAAAATTTGTCTTTTAAGCCTCCTATATTCTCTCCTTCTTGTACAGACTACTGGGTCAAATGTGTGAGGGTGTTTAATCCTATTTGACTGGGGTATATTTATGGTTTTCTCAAATGAACGTAATAGGTCGATATATTCATTACTGCTACAGTGTTGGGCCCTGTTCAGTACAAGATGTTCAAACTGATTCAGGGAGCTTGCAGTCCACTTGAGGCGTGTGCGGGAGTTATTCACTCCCACAGTGCCATAATAATGTATGTGTCTAATTGACATTGTGGATTGCAACATGCACTGTAAAGACAAAAGGCAATGATCACTTTTTGGGTGCTCTATGATGTCAAAACAAACTACTTGTTGGAAAAGCTTGCTGTCAACATAGATATAGTCTATGATACTATTTGAGAGCCCTCTGTGCCAGGTGTGGTGAGGAGGGACGTCATTTTGGACTGTACCATTCACCATGTGATAGTTCCGCTCAGCCATGATCTGCTCCCATTTACGTGCACTTTGTGTTTGTGCACCCACCTTCAAACAATTGAGGTTCAAATCACCAAGTATGATGGTATATGTGATTGTTTTGTCAAGACAGATTAAATCGAGCATATCATTTAAGCCTTCGAAAAATATATCATCCGGCATACTGAGAGGATTGCGATAGATGTTTAATAGGGCAAAAGTTGTGTCTTTATTACAAATTCTCACAAGCTGGATGTGTGCACCAACAGATGCCCATGACGTAATCGAGAAACCAAATTTAATATTGACAGCCACTAGTAGACCCGATGATGGTCTACCTGCAGTCAATACTGCGGGAATTAAGGCCATTTCATAGCTGTCCCATAACGGAAATGTGGTAAGCCATACCTCTTGTAGAGCGATGAAATGATATAATAATGACATTTCTCCAAAAGAGGAATGGAGATGTTTATGCCCTCTTGTATTCCAACTGGCCACGAGAAGAGCGGTTTGGGTTTCTTCTTTTAGTGGTCAATATCGAGAATTTTCAGTGGTCCATGATGCTCTTGATTCGCTACGGGAACCCTGATATATTTTGGGGGCCATAACTGGACTATTTGGAGGCACGTGAGCAGACTCTGGTTCTTCTGCCAGCAAAAAGCCCATGTTAAATAGAATCATTTTATTTTGCCATATTAATTGATGCACTGCACCAGATGGGATCCAGAGTCTAACTATTGATAGGGATACTTCAGAAATAAATTCAACCCTATCAATATCATGCGAAGAGATGTTACATAATTCTTTTGTGTCACCAAAGATATTCAGTACACTTTGCCGATTTAGATCATATTTTTGATTGTTACTTTCTCGACATTTAAGAATTAAGGTATGGCATTGAGTATGACCTGGATTCGGTGGCCCAGAGGACCAGCGCTTGGTGTTATTGCACGGGGACCCTTTTTTGTTGGGGGGCTTACTTTGTCCAGAAAGACTTGCCACATCAAATGCTGCATTTACAGGTGCTTGATTAGCATGATTTAAATGTTCAACTGATCTTGTAGGATCACCTTGGGTTTGTGCAAAAACAGAAACCACCTTTGCAGCAAGGTATTCATCAACTTTCTTTTTTAGTTCGTCTGTCAAGGACTGCATGTTGATTTCATTTTGTTTGTGTTTATCACTTGGCAGGGGTGCAAAAGTAACCATTTTGGACTGGTTTGCAGGAATAGCCGAATTTTGTACAGGAATAAGAGTTTGCTGTGGACAAGGAAATGCAGGGATAAAGCCAGCTCCACTTTTGATTGATGGTTTAGGTGGTGCCTGTGAGAGCACTGTATGAGAAGTAATAGGGATTGGGACAGAGATGTTTTTGTCTGGGATCAATGAGGTTATGGGAATTTTTTGTAGCACACCCAAAACTTGTACCAATTGTGATAAAGGAGACAAGGGCACAGACGGGATGTTCATGATTGAGTCGGTTGGGGAGGGAGCTTGAGGAGTCTCTGCTACCTCTACCCCTCCAGAGTCCACGGAGACGGCAGTTCTTGCTTCACTATGTGGGTGCATGCAATCCTTGCCTGGGTGTTTGTGCTGGGTATGCTGGCCATTACTGCCATTATTGTGTATCGTCAGGACCAGGGGCCAGGGGGACATGGGTGGGGGCCTGGTGGAGGGTGCCCCTGGTGGATGGGGGGTTGGGGGTGGTGGGAGACATGGGTTGGACATGGGTGGGGGCCTGCTGGCAGGTTCCCCACAGTGCTGGGGGTGGGGGTGGTGGGAGACATGGGTTGGACATGGGTGGGGGCCTGCTGGCAGGTTCCCCACAGTGCTGGGGGTGGGGGTGGTGGGAGACATGGGTTGGACATGGGTGGGGGCCTGCTGGCAGGTTCCCCACAGTGCTGGGGGTGGGGGTGGTGGGAGACATGGGTTGGACATGGGTGGGGGCCTGCTGGCAGGTTCCCCACAGTGCTGGGGGTGGGGGTGGTGGGAGACATGGGTTGGACATGGGTGGGGGCCTGCTGGCAGGTTCCCCACAGTGCTGGGGGTGGGGGTGGTGGGAGACATGGGTTGGACATGGGTGGGGGCCTGCTGGCAGGTTCCCCACAGTGCTGGGGGTGGGGGTGGTGGGAGACATGGGTTGGACATGGGTGGGGGCCTGCTGGCAGGTTCCCCACAGTGCTGGGGGTGGGGGTGGTGGGAGACATGGGTTGGACATGGGTGGGGGCCTGCTGGCAGGTTCCCCACAGTGCTGGGGGTGGGGGTGGTGGGAGACATGGGTTGGACATGGGTGGGGGCCTGCTGGCAGGTTCCCCACAGTGCTGGGGGTGGGGGTGGTGGGAGACATGGGTTGGACATGGGTGGGGGCCTGCTGGCAGGTTCCCCACAGTGCTGGGGGTGGGGGTGGTGGGAGACATGGGTGGGGGCCTGGTGGAGGGTGCCCCTGGTGGATGGGGGGTTGGGGGTGGTGGGAGACATGGGTTGGACATGGGTGGGGGCCTGCTGGCAGGTTCCCCACAGTGCTGGGGGTGGGGGTGGTGGGAGACATGGGTGGTGGCCTGGTGGAGGGTGTCCCTGGTGGATGGGGGGTGGGGGTGGTGGGAGACATGAGCAGGTGTGCAGGGTAGTTCCCTGTGGTGTGTGCTGCCTGCAGGGGCCGTGGAGGGTGTACAGGTAATGCCTGGGAGCACACAGCCAATTCGCGTGTGGAACTTCCCGCGCACTCCTGCAATCCACGTACCCGGCCATATCGCGTGTGGAACTTCCCGCGCACCCCTGGAATCCACGTACCCGGCCATATCGCGTGTGGAACTTCCCGCGCACCCCTGGAATCCACGTACCCGGCCATATCGCGTGTGGAACTTCCCGCGCACCCCTGCAATGCACGTAGCCGCCCATATCGCGTGTGGATCTTCCCGCGCACCCCTGAAATCCACGTTCCCTGCCATATCGCGTGTGGAACTTCCCGCGCACCCCTGAAATCCACGTTCCCTGCCATATCGCGTGTGGAACTTCCCGCGCACCCCTGAAATCCACGTACCCGGCCATTTCGCGTGTGGAACTTCCCGCGCACCCCTGGAATCCACGTAGCCGGCCATTTCGCGTGTGGAACTTCCCGCGCACCCCTGGAATCCACGTACCCGGCCATATCGCGTGTGGAACTTCCCGCGCACCCCTGGAATCCACGTACCCGGCCATATCGCGTGTGGAACTTCCCGCGCACCCCTGGAATCCACGTACCCGGCCATATCGCGTGTGGAACTTCCCGCGCACCCCTGCAATGCACGTAGCCGCCCATATCGCGTGTGGATCCTCCCGCGCACCCCTGAAATCCACGTTCCCTGCCATATCGCGTGTGGAACTTCCCGCGCACCCCTGGAATCCACGTACCCGGCCATATCGCGTGTGGAACTTCCCGCGCACCCCTGGAATCCACGTACCCGGCCATATCGCGTGTGGAACTTCCCGCGCACCCCTGCAATGCACGTAGCCGCCCATATCGCGTGTGGATCTTCCCGCGCACCCCTGAAATCCACGTTCCCTGCCATATCGCGTGTGGAACTTCCCGCGCACCCCTGAAATCCACGTTCCCTGCCATATCGCGTGTGGAACTTCCCGCGCACCCCTGAAATCCACGTACCCGGCCATTTCGCGTGTGGAACTTCCCGCGCACCCCTGGAATCCACGTAGCCGGCCATTTCGCGTGTGGAACTTCCCGCGCACCCCTGGAATCCACGTACCCGGCCATATCGCGTGTGGAACTTCCCGCGCACCCCTGCAATGCACGTAGCCGCCCATATCGCGTGTGGATCTTCCCGCGCACCCCTGAAATCCACGTTCCCTGCCATATCGCGTGTGGAACTTCCTGCGCACCCCTGAAATCCACGTACCCGGCCATTTCGCGTGTGGAACTTCCCGCGCACCCCTGGAATCCACGTAGCCGGCCATTTCGCGTGTGCAACTTCCCGCGCACCCCTGGAATCCACGTACCCTGCCATATCGCGTGTGGAACTTCCCGCGCACCCCTGCAATCCACGTAGCCGGCCATATCGCGTGTGCAACTTCCCGCGCACCCCTGGAATCCACGTAGCCGGCCATATCGCGTGTGCAACTTCCCGCGCACCCCTGAAATCCACGTACCCGGCCATTTCGCGTGTGCAACTTCCCGCGCACCCCTGCAATCCACGTTCCCTGCCATATCGCGTGTGGAACTTCCCGCGCACCCCTGAAATCCACGTAGCCGGCCATTTCGCGTGTGGAACTTCCCGCGCACCCCTGGAATCCACGTAGCCGGCCATATCGCGTGTGGAACTTCCCGCGCACCCCTGAAATCCTCGTAGCCGGCCATTTCGCGTGTGGAACTTCCCGCGCACCCCTGGAATCCACGTAGCCGGCCATATCGCGTGTGGAACTTCCCGCGCACCCCTGAAATCCTCGTAGCCGGCCATATCGCGTGTGCAACTTACCGCGCACCCCGGTATGCACGCACACGTTTATTTTTTCTCTCTGCGCGTGTCTGTGTTTGTGGGTACCCCTTTGTACGTCATTTGTCCTGGAGGGCCACAGTATTGGACATTGATCATGTCTGTATATAGGTGCTATTTGTTGGCGCACCTTTTAGCGCACATTTCTTGCAGGCGCAGAGACGCTACCGCCTGCTTTCTTGTGGCGGTCGTGTTTGTGCCTGTTTGTGCCTGTGCGCTGCTTTGAGCGTGCGCTTTTTTGCCCTATTCTATTCCATGAATACGTGTTGTATGCGAGCGTGTGGGCGTTCCGCGCACTTGCCTCCTGAACTTTCCCCGTGCCGCCCACATTCTTCCCCATTCCGAGTGTTGTGCCCCATTTTATTCCCCATTCCGAGTGTCCCGCCCTGTGTCCCGCCTACTTTAGAGCTGTGCGCTGCGCTCGGAGTGATGGCGCAGTGGCCGTGGCGCGCGACGTTGGTTGACCTGTGCGCCGGCCTGCGCCGCGCGTTTTTTCCACGCACGTCCTCTTCTTTTCTTGCGCAGGGACTTCCATGAATCGACGTGCGCTGGTTTCCCTGCGCTTTGCGCTGATTTTCGGCGCAGCGCACGTATTGGCCCCTCTGCGCCGGGATTTTCGGCGCACATTTATTCCATGAATCGGCCAGTTGGTGTCTGGAATATCCGTAATTAGCAAAATGGGGGTGTCCTAAGGACACTATACCTGTCCGTACCATTCGCAAGCAAGATGGAACTGTTTGTAGAACACACCCGGTGTCCGGAATATCCGTAAGTGAACAAAATTGAGGGATACTAAGATAATTATACCTGTCCGTACTGTATGCAACCAAAATGGAACTGTTCTTAGAACACGGGCAGTATACGTGATGTCTGTAATTAAACAAAATGGAGGTGTCCTAAGGACACTATACCTGTCCATACAGTCTGTAGAACATCTATGCACATGCGCACCACACCCATAAATCCTACGAACATCGTGCCTGTCCGTAACTATCCATCTCACTTGTGTCGCACTTTCATTTGTTTGAGGACCCGAACACTGTCCGTAGAACACCTGAGCGCATGTGCACAATCGTTCCTGTGCATTTGGTGTCCTGCAGACACCCGTTCCCTTCGCGGAAGTGTTCCCGACATCATCATGTGACTACATCCACACTGAGCGTGTGTCCTGATTTGCGGACACTGTCCGGTTCCCAAACATTTTAAAAGTACTTTTTCAGACAATCCAAAGTATTTTACAGAGAAATGTCACCATTGCACATGTCCCAGACAATGACCCTGGCTTTCCACATACTTTTTGGAAATTTTTGAATGTTTTTAGGGTGTTCGATCTGTCCGCAAAGAGCACCCCTCCACCCCTATAAAAGGCCACACCCCAGAGCTGATCTTCATTGAGCTTATGGCTATTGCAGATTGACTTTTACTGCCTTTGCTGTTCTTGCTGAGATTATCTCATCAACCCTGATGGCATCCATGGATGCTGTTGCTACATCTGCCTCAGCACCACACCCAACCCCTCCACCACCACCACCTCCCCAAGGGTCTGCAGAGGGGAACAGGCATGAGGATGTAGAGGAGGAGGATGAAGAGGATGAAGCAGACGAGGTAGTGAAAGTCCCTACTACCAGCACTTACCGGGAGTCTTGGGTGTGGCGGTTGTTTACCATTCATGGTAACGTACCAAAAGCATGTGCGAACAAGGTCACCTGCAACCAGTGCAAAATGGTGCTGAGTCGTGGGAGGCCTGGTTCGTACATCTGTGGTATGACATCCATGAAGCGACACCTGAGGTCGTTCCACGGTGGGGCCGTTCGCAAGGTTGTACCTTGTGATGAACGTGGTAAGTTGAGTTCCTCTACCACATGCTCTGTTTCTGCTCCTCTCACCACAAGAGACACTCCTGTGGGAGAGAGCGCATCCCTCCAGCTCCCTCACAGGCCATTCACGATGCTGTTGACCCTTAACTTTCGAGGGTCACAATATTGTGTATGTACTGCGATGCAGTACTCTGCAGGGGGGAGAGTCTTCGAAGTACTTTTGGGACTGTGGTCCGGGAGCACCAGAAGACCTGCTACCTACCTAAGTATGGCCCACCCTACATCTTACTCTCTCCACCGGCCCTTTCTTATCCCCATGGTTGGTGTGCCTTTATTACCTTCCTTTCCCCTCCTATCCTAGTGTGTCGTGTGTAAAAAAAAAAAAATTATAAAAGAACAAAAAAAGGCTCTTTTCAGAGCCGCCTTTCACAGTTTAAAAATAGAAGTGGAAAATAAATATTGCAGACAGTTCTAGGACATATTAAGTTTTGGAGTGCTGCCCAAGCAAAACCAATGCACTTTTCTTTGGGAGGAAGTGGTGGCTCTGAAAAGAGCTTTTTGGTGGTGTTTTTGTGTGTTTGAAAAACTTTAAATCGTCAACATCTACTGCAAAATAGATTACAGTAATTCCAAAAAAGATTGCAATGCATGTTGTACATTTCTCAGAAAAATCTGATTGCCAGCATAAGTAAGATGAACTCCATCTCTGTGGAAAATGTATTTCCTACGAAACATAATATTTTCATCGTGAAAAGAGATACATGCCAACATCTCTTAGAAAGGCACAAACAGCCTTATTGACATTGCGCCTCGCTCTCTCCGTTTGTGGACCAAATGATGAAGAACGCAGCCACATTTGTCTTTACGCAATACGAGAAAAATTACTTGGGAATTTGGAAACATGTCCATGACCTTTCCAAGTCCTTCTTTCATTGCAAATTGCAATGAAATTCCAGACACATGTCCTAAACTGTTCCCTCCACAATGAATTATAATTATGTCTGGAGGATGCTCTGTCTGTAAAGTAGCATATAGAGGTACCAAGTCCAGCCACTTCATTCCAGGCACTCCATGTCAGTGCACTTCCACATGAGGGAATCCAAGATCTGCAGCTACTCCACAGCATTCTGCATGCACCTCCAACCAATGTATCCATGAGTCTCCCAAAATCCAGATAATCTGTTTTCTAAAAAACACAGCCATAGATATCTGTTCTTCTCTCTGGAAAAAGACTTTCTGACAAACTCTCTCCTTACACAACACACCAGTAAACTTTACTGACCAATCCCTTTCTCTGCTCATTCTCATTTGCATGCCTCTCCACCCCAAAATCTTCATATGTAATACACGCTGTCCGCAGACTACTGCCATATCCACGGACATATCGAAAATCTGAGCGGGATGAATGTCATTTATAGTGTGCCCCATTTCCCCTTTGAGGTTGGCTCTGAAAAGAGCCGTTTTAAAAAAAATAATAATAATTTTATTGGTTTCATTACAAACCTTTAAAATAAAACATCTCATTACATCTCATCTTATTACAAAATCCATCCCTCACTCTTACTTTATATATATTTATATTCTACTTTCTCAGAGTCTCATAGTCCCGACAATTATAGTCTGTCTTCACATCGATTTAGAAACAATTGGGACCAATAACCGATTTTCAATTGTCGGCAAAAAGGATGTTAAAGGCAATACTAATTTCATGTCTCTTCCATTAAACATTTGTTACCACCAATCATCAGCACAAAAGGACGGATGTATCTCGCTCCAAGGTCCCAGATATTGTGTTCTTTCTGTTCATATGTCACTGCAGAATAGCACCAAATGTTTTTTAGAGTTTCGATTTCCTTTGTACAGCAACAACACATCGGATTCAGATTTGCATTAGACGACCATTCTCGCAGACGTTCTTTAGTATTAAACGCATTTAGCCAAAGTCTCATAAACAGCCTTCTAGCATTTGGACCAGGAAATAATTCAATGTATTTTTGAATGTTACCGAAAGCCCGGGCCTCAGGTGGAACCTCGCTCATCATTTTAGAAGCTCCTCTCTCGGAACATGTCTGCTCCCAGTCAGCCCGCCATATTTTTATCTTCACTGCATTCGGATTACCGTGGAGCAAATCATGCTTGATATCAAACTCTGCCATCATGGATTTGCATCGTTTCAGCCATATTGACATGAGACATGGTGCAGACGAGTTGGCACTATAGAAGATTTCAAATTGCGGGATTCGTTTCCGTGCTTTTGTTTTGCGATACAATGATAACATGCTCCAACAAACTTGCGCGTGGATTGAAATTAGCGATAATTCATAACGTATGGAAGATGTTGCAGTTCCTTTAGGTAGGCCCAGTACTTTGGTCCAAAAGATATGCTCAAACGTGGACCACACCTCCCAGGAGCAGCCCAAGGCATTTTCTGCCCCATAACTTAGTACTGGTATTACCTTTTGTTGATAAAATGACAGGACCAGTTTGAGACAAAATTTTCCAAATCTATTTTTTATCGCTAGCACTTGACTTGCCAGTTGCTTGCATTTACATTTTCTCACAGTAATCCAAGGGCCATCATTAATACAGGAACTTACTGTCATTCCAAGATATTTTACGCAAGATGAAATCTACAACTTTTCCTGCCCCATCGACCATGATGTTCCTTTAGCTGATCTGGCCATACCACCTTTAAGGTTTTTAAGGACAAGAATTTCGCATTTCTTCGTATTAATAATCAGCTGATTGTCAGTCACATATTGTTGAATGGCGTCAAGTTTCCTCTGCAGGCCAATTGGTGTTAAATCCAACAAAATGAGATCGTCTGCGCAGAGGAGCCAACTTAAATGCGATCTATGCATCTTTGAAGGAAAGGACTTTACTGCCTCTATGGTGGTTCCTATATTCGATATGAACAGGCTAAATATCGCCGCTGCCAAGGGACAACCCTGTTTGACTCCCTTGAATGTTTTGATCAGCGACGACAAAGCACTAGTTTGGTCCAGACGTACTCTAATCGAGGTTCCAGTATGCAGCTCTTTTATGACAGCCAATAGGTCTTCCGGGCAACCCCATGCATGCATATTTTTCCATAAGAGTGCCCGATTGATCGTATCAAAGGCATAGGAAAAGTCAATGAAGCCAAGATATACAGTTGTTTTTGATTTTATCGCCTCCATTTTAAGTAGGTTCAACAGCAACAGGTTTAACGAGCAACCAACCTGCTTAACAAAACCTGCCTGTCTGACGTCCACATGTTTAGATAGACTTTCCCACTTGACTAGTTTGTGCTGTAACATGGTTGCATAGATTTTACCTAAGACGTCAAGTAAGGCGACTGGACGATGATTTTTCGGGCACGTTCTGTCCCCCTTTTTAAACACAGGTACAATCACGGCAGATTTCCATGATTGTGGCGTCTGACACTGGCCGTTTACCTCTCAAAGAGAACCACACACACCTCTGCCCATAGCTCCGGATGTTGCTTAATCGTGAAGTTTGTCAAGCCGTCCGGGCCAGGAGCTCTTGAGTTTTTTGCTTTGGTGATTATTCTCACAATGTCATCTTTGGGAAATGATAATGCCCATTTTCTCATGATTGGATCATTTGTGTTATGTGGCATTGCGTTTTCTTTGTACAACTCTTTGAAATGGGCTGTCCATGCTGCTTCCGATACCATTGAGGTTTGTAAGGCTTCCTGGGAAGCTTGTGTGTCATTGATAATCTTCCAAAATTCTCTGGTGTTCTTATTTTGAAGGCTTTCTAGCATTCGTTCAGAGTCCCTCTGTAACATTAGTCATTTATGGGCTTTAAGCAAGTTTTAGTATCTTTGTCTGGCAGCCTTTGTTTTCACCAAGCATGTCTCTTTATCTGCCGTTCGAGCCTGACGAATTGCACATCTCATTAGTCATTTCTGTTTTAGTATGTCTAAATCGAAACAATGTGTGCGTCTCAAGTTCATATGTTTTAAGCCTCCATTGTTTGTTTTAAAGTTGGCCAGTAGATGTGCATATTCTAACATGGTCCCTTCATGACAGTATCGGATAGACAGCTGGACTACCTCATCTTCGGCAAGTCTTACTCTCACCCTGCTTACCTCTACAGCGATCTTGTGTGGCCATTTCGTCTTGACATTTATTGAAATGGTCGCTAGTTCCATGGTCATCATGTCGTGATCACTGTTTTCCTTTTGGACCACTTTTAACGATTTCACTCGTTGATGAAGAGCTGCCGATACGAATATGTAGTCAATTGTGGAACCCTGGTTTCCCCGATTCCACGTGGGGCCCGGCGGTATATCCTCTGAGGTGCATCCATTCAGCATCTGCAGGTTTCTAACTCTCATTTCATTCATCCACTGTGTGGCTAAAGTTTTTTTCTGTGACGTCTTGAAGTTGAAATAATAAATGTTCAAATCACCACAGATTATTATATTAGAGCCATTTTGGCCTTCAAGTAAACAATCTACAATACTTGAGACTGCATCAATAAACTCAAGTTTCCCGGCTCTACCATGGTTCCAATACAAGTTTATTATTGTTATTTGATCCAAGTTTTGGGTCTTCGTATCCAATGTAGCGATTGTTGATTCTTGGATGAATGGTGAGTGGTTTACTGAATTAATGATTCCAAAACCAGATGAGCGTCTTACTAAAGTTATGAGACCTGCCATCAGGCACCCCTTTTCTGGTTTTATAGCAGGATTTAGCGCCAGGTCCAAATCTGGTACTACAGGAGTGACACTTAACCAGGTGTCTTGTAGACATACAAACACCAGACCACACATCCACTTTGTATTAAACAAGTGACTGAAGCCTCACATATTCCAAGAGCCTAATATGCATGACTGCGAGGCAGTCTCCTCCTGGCATTATTGATGTGTTTTGTTGTTTAACGTTTCAGCCAACCATTGCCAGTCTTGTGTTGTTTGTTGGTTATGAAGACTTGTATGAGGGCGAACAATCGGGGTCCCAGGTTGATTTTGGCCTTGTATGGTTATGCTTATTTTCTCAATTTCACCAACTAGTTCAGGGCATTGATCATCAACAAACGAGAGCTGTTTCTTTCCAGTGGACAGTGTTTTGCCTTTAGTGTCGTCATCTCTAATAGTATTTCTGGTCAACTTGGGTAGTCTTCCCTGCTGGTCATAATCAAATGCGACATATGGCGCTTTTGACTTTGGTGACGTTGATACACGTAATGCAAGGTGAGATGCCTCTTTTTGACAGCTTACTGGCGATTCTGACTGCCCTTCTTCCAGTTTGTACACGTCGAAACCCAATGAGAAGAGAGACACATTTGCATCAAGAATGGATGTTGTTATTAAAGTAGAGGTTACGTGGAGCACAACTTTATCATTACGCCGTTCATCCGGGAACTCGACAATCTTTAAGTGATTGCATGTAATCCAGGCACATGATGTAATAGTTTGATAATGTTGCTACGATTTAAGATCAGGTTGTCAGACATCTTTAGCCTCTCGACCAGTAGTTTAACCACTGTTCCTCGCACTGCTCCCCTAATGAAGTTGTTTGTTATGTTTGGGTGGGCTCATTTGTGGGTTCCCTTTGATCGATCATTATTTTGTTTATCATGTTGATTTGATCGAACTGATACCTCGTTTTCATTTCTTAACCGATCCCCTTTCTCACAATGTTCCGTTCCATTCTGAACATAATCCACCTTCCTTGTGGTATATTCAAGGCAATTTCTGTTTATCCTGAGTCTTTTTTCGTGCTTTGTCGTAAAGGCAGGACTCCTCGGTTGCAATGCCACAGAGGGTATTTCAACCACTTTGTCACTAATAGTGATCGCTCTTTCAGATGGGAGCACTTTTTCTGGCAGACATGGTTCTGTTGGGTTCTGTTTTGGCGCTTCATTCCCAATGATAAGTCTACTTGCGGCCTGATCTCTTACAGCTTTCGTGTCCAAGAATGCGTCAACACCAGTGCCTTGTGATTCGGCAATTGGAACATTGATCTCATCGAAATCCTCATACTCAGGGTCACCGTAAATTGACAAACAACTCAATCGGAATTTCTTGCTCAACACTCACGCTACCATTTGAGCCACTTCTGGTTGATGTTACAGAGGGAATTTCAAGCAATGGAGTTTTCGTTGTAATGGGGATTTGTTTGTTACTTTCTTTAGCTAACACATGCACAACTTGTTGCGAAGAAATTTACATGCACCGTTCAATTCGTTCCCTTTTTTTGCTGGTAAGTTTTTAGTTTTTTTACTTTGTTGAGATTTTGAGGGGCCCGTGCCTTTGGGTGTATCCGCCCCTCCATTAAAAATGGGAAACAGCGTTGGAGCTGGGACTATGATGGTAATTCCGACTCAGTGACTTGTTCCATCAACTTGTAGGTTCAGATTTGACGTGGATTCCGATTGACTATCACATTGAGCCAAATTGGCTGTGCTTCTCGCTTGCTCAAAGGCAGTATGAAAAGACACATCTACAATTTCGTCAACCGGTACCAGCACTAGCCGTTGGTCGTCGTTACTCTTTGTCGTACTTGAAACATCAGGTAAAATGCTCAATGCCTCGCTGTTGTTAGTGTTCAGGATTGAGGTTGCTATATTTAGCAATTGCTGGTGTGTTTTCTCAGCAACGGTTGATTTTAGAGAACCCTGCAATATGTTATTCACCCTTTTTGTATGTAGGCAAGCTGACTTTATATTTATATCAATATCATCAATGCCATGGGCATTCGCATTTGTTATCAGCCGTATACCGTTTTCTGGTTTACCACTATGATCTATAATTTGTGTCCTTATACCTTCATGTTTGAGTAATGCAAGGGCTTCCCTGGCAACTGCGGCAAAAAGTTTTTTGTCAATTGTGTCATTTTTTCTTTGCTCATTTAACAGATTATACGAATCATCCAGCCTTTTAAAGCCCTCATATTGCTTAGTGTTTGTTTGGCCACATATATGTTCCAATTTTACCAATTCCGAATTTATTAAGGCCACAACAGTTGTCAAATCTTTTGTCGCATTGTTTATGTTTTCATACAACTTCATAGACAATGCCAATGAAATGGTCAGTGATGACAATAGCATTGCTTGTAGGCAACACCGTGCTTATGTCAGGACCAGATGTCTGAACATTAGAGCAACGGGTCTCCATGGCAGCACTGATTCTGTTTCTCTTAATTTTGGGAAACGTTTTCTTTATAAAGGAGGAGTCAGCTGTTTTGTCAGAATCCGAATCATCAGTGCAGGATACTTGCAATCTTTTAGTTTTTAGGGCCCTGCATGTTGTCTCACGTTTCTTGTTGATACACAACCTTTTCTGGGAAGGAATTGGTATACAAGATAAGTCATGAGAGTGGTCCTTAAGATCGCCTTTTTCAGACCTTTTTGCACGTTTATAAGGCCCACTGGGCGCTGTGGCTTCATAGAGGTCAGTTAGCTCAGTGTTGTTTGACTTCAGCGACACCTTTGCCCCCCCATTGGTGTTTAACGGCACTGAGTCTTGTAATTTACTCTTACAGGCTTTATTCATTGAGAGTAAGTTCTGAAGCACATTATTTACGACGTCCAACGAGTCGCGTCTCGCTGCGTGCTTTGTTGTTGTTGCCAACACTATGGGGTCAACTAGCTTGCCTGAGTCTTTCAACCTTACGTGTTGACAAGTCTGCACTTTTTCAATTGAAGCAAGCTCTTGGTCCTCAATCCAGTCACAGATTGTTTCGTTGTTCGGCTTAGTAAAAATCAATCCATCAGAGTCACTTACAAACAAACCAGCTGTGACAGACTGTAATGCGGGAGCGCTAGTACGAGCACTGGGCGAGCTAGCACCAATTGGGTTTGGATGTAACATACTTGAGCCAGCACCTGGTCTTGCGTGTCTGCCCTCTGCGTCTAGTACAGTCATCTAGCAACTGATTCACCCGCCATGTCCACACTGATTCGGTTCTCCGGCAGTTTCGGAACCCCCATCAGCGGCAACTACCAGAGGTAACGTATCATGCACTGACACGAGTGAGGTTTCCAACCCTGTATTTTCTATAAAGTAAACAAAGTTGGTTGCCGGCTTAGTTTGCTCCAATTGGTCCCTTAAGGGCATCAAGGGCAATATATGCATTGACAAAGCCTTAGGCAGCACGACTTCATTGTATGTATCCCGTGAGTGTGTCTGGGTCGCCGATCCTTACTGAACAATAACAGGTGCACTGTTTTCAGAGAATACTTCGTCATTCGCATTCTCGCATGTCGTCAGTGAAGTAACAGTGCTTTGAACTTGGGATTGGGATTGGAAGGGTGGTGACTCAGAGATGACATCACTTGTAGATGTGCAAGAATAATAACGACTTACTTTGTTTAGTGGCTCAATGACCACGTTGAGCCACTGGACTTCAATTACAATCCCCATTGCATTCCTGTTTTTTCTGTGCACGCGTTTTCGGCATTGCTGTCGCCGCCATGTG
Source organism: Ambystoma mexicanum (assembly GCF_040938575.1). Taxonomy (NCBI): domain Eukaryota; kingdom Metazoa; phylum Chordata; class Amphibia; order Caudata; family Ambystomatidae; genus Ambystoma; species Ambystoma mexicanum. The sequence goes on along the minus strand of NC_090935.1, from coordinate 35,457,960 downwards.
TTTTAATTGTATCTCAGTAGACATGTTTACAGACAAGCATCACCACGAGCGGTTTGCCACGTCGCCACTCGCCAAACAGCCCAACAGCAGGAGTCCACAGCCCTTCACTCCTCAGGGCTTAACGCCGCAAGGGCGGTGGAGGTGGCCTTATATTGCCAGCTGATCAGGCAGGCAGTTGAGGCTTAAGGGCGCACGCACCTCTGACTTTAAGTAGTGTAATTCAATGCCGGTCACTGCTGATAAGGAAAGCGAGTCTGCTAAATTCAAACACTCGCCACAGCCCAACAGCAGGAGTCCACAGCCCTTCTCTCCTCAGGGCTTAACCATTTTATTTGTTTTTTTGCAGATGGTTGACAGACACCTGTTATTTTGTATTTTCTTTTCTTTTTTTTTCTTACTTTACTTCACATAACCTTCTCCAAAGCAACCCTTACATTCCAAAACAGCATGGCATTTAACGTAAAAGATTAAGAGATTCCATCTTCTTTAAAATAAACAGCATTACTGGAATCAATATTCTCATTATTACAGAAGAACATACCAGCTCTAAGCATGAAAGCACACATGCCTTGGTTGATTGCACACATAGCAATGTTTTGATGAGGACAAAAAACAGAACTATTGTCCCATATTGACCTAGGTACTAATCCAGAATAAAATACTTTGGTATTTGAAGTATGTTCATTACTGCTTGAACCAAGTGTTACAAATCTGCCAACAAAGTAGGGGCACTGATATAGTCCAAATGGAAAGTACCATAGTGCAAAACCACATGGGGACTGTTCATCCTGCCGATAGCTTCACAAACTTTTACAATTCCCTACATTGTAATCAGGCACAGTGCCCCACACCACCTGCACTCCTTTAACATCATAATTGTTTGCCACATGCCTGCATTGAGCATACTGCTGTAAACCATGCACAAACATATCTCCAAGCACCAACACCCTGACTTTCTCCACCTCTGCCATCTTCGCTACACACAGTCTCTTTCAACACTAACCTCACAACCTCAACATCTGATTGGCTGATCCCTACAATCCCCTTTCCATGCTCGATTTGCTGGAAAACCCCAGATGTGGCACGTACTGCCCGCGGAGAGCCGCGGTGTCCGCGGAGCGCGTAACTCTTAGACAGCCCTTCTACCCTTTCCACATCACTCTCTGTGCCATTCCCTCATTGGATACAGCTAAGCAGTCACACAACCATCGACCAATCACATCCAAGACCTCTACATCTAACTCCATCATCAGAGTTCCGCACTTCAAATGTACTGTTGATCACTCTGAGTACTAGTCTCATATCATTGGAAAGCACCTACTACAAAAACTACTCTACAAGTCTCCAAGATTTCTACTTGCAGTTGCATGCATAGCCACATGCATGAATACAAACAACAGGTATGCATATTTTCTGCACAGTACATGTACAACTCTTATGAATGCATATAAACAGAATAACTGCCACTTAACCTATATAACCTATAAAACAAACGTACTGTCATTTTTCCCATCTGCTATAATCAACGGTCACTTCCAAACCTGTCTGCTATCTAAAGAAATTGTTTACACACACAGCTAGCTAAAAAAATATACTATTAGAAGATGGGATAATAACAGTATAATTGTAGAAAAACATTTAGTAGTGTCTTATAAAATTACACACAGCCAGGATAAGGTCATGCATCTCTATACCCTCACAGATAGACACTATCATTGAAAAGCTCCCAGCTGCAATGACACCACTGCCTATAAATCACATCCTTCTGATTTATTACCCACACCTTCACAAATGCATACATGCCACGCTTTTCTATACAGTTTCTGCCATTTACCCTACAAAAATTGCAAAATAAGTACATCATTATTTCTTCTTTCTCCTAACATTCAATAACACACCCTTAAAGAACCAAGTGAGTTTCATACCCTTAGTATTCTACTAATTTGCAAAGCATTTTTAATTAACATATTGTAAGTAAAATATAAAAGCTGCAGCTAGTCAAAGGAAACTGCATGCACACACTATGTCCATATATCAAACAAGAATACCACTACAAAAACATAAAAATCAACTTCTAAATTAACATCAGTGCTATAAACACACAAAACTACTATCTTTTTCTTTTACAAATGCAGTGAAGACCACTTTCCTAAAAAGCAGCAGTATCTGAAGTACAAACAACAACTCAGAAGAAACCTGATCATTCCACACAAAAAGAGTAAGTGCAATACTACCATAGTATTCTTACTGTTACTCAAACACACTGTGGGGTTGATTCATGGAATTTGTGCACCATAAAACTCAGATTTGTACACTATTCTGCCCACAAATCCCCATTTGTTAAACAGGGATTAGCAGGCAGAATGGCACACAAATCCCCCCTTTTCGGCACACAAATGACATAACTAAGCCCTTAGAATGTTAGTATTACAGAACAAAGAACTGTTTTAATTCTATACCATTAGATTTAGTATTAGTGCTTCTCCTCACAACTAGCTTACTTTATACTGTCATCTGAACCCCAGTATAATAACACACAAATAGAAGAATAGCCTTCCCAACTAGTTGTAGCTTCCCAATGCACAATCACACACCACCACATACATCCTTACCATCATACTCAGACACTCATGCACACAACACACATACATTGCAGAACAGCCCAACCCATACCTTCTTTTTTTTTAAACAGACCCCTAAGAATGCCTACCAAAAAGCAAGTCTGTAGAAAGCAATGCAGAAGTAGAGCAAATGAAAATAAAAGTGTCCAAAACAAGCATCCATCTCTAGCCGAATTTGTACAAAAAGTTCAAACAAAACAGCTAATGCAGTCATTAAGTGAAACAAAACAAGCCTACAGTACAGAAACTTTGCCTCCTCTATCAAAATGTAAAACAAAACAGAAAGTGATTACAAGAATTCAGCTACCACTGCTGCTAACACTGCTCCTATAAATCTTGATGTACTGGCAAGTAACCATACCAAAAAAAGTATTTATCAAAAATGTTCCGCCACAGAGTCCTTCAGAATCTTATAAAAACAGGAGACAAATCATGCACAACTCTTAAAACCTACCGTAGACCCCTAAGAATGCCTACCAAAAAGCAAGTCTGTAGAAAGCAATGCAGAAGTAGAGCAAATGAAAATAAAAGTGTCCAAAACAAGCATCCATCTCTAGCCGAATTTGTACAAAAAGTTCAAACAAAACAGCTAATGCAGTCATTAAGTGAAACAAAACAAGCCTACAGTACAAAAACTTTGCCTCCTCTATCAAAATGTAAAACAAAACAGAAAGTGATTACAAGAATTCAGCTACCACTGCTGCTAACACTGCTCCTATAAATCTTGATGTACTGGCAAGTAACCATACCAAAAAAAGTATTTATCAAAAATGTTCCGCCACAGAGTCCTTCAGAATCTTATAAAAACAGGAGACAAATCATGCACAACTCTTAAAACCTACCGTAGAAAATGAATCTTAGAAGCTTTGATAGTGCAATCCTTTTCAAAAGGAAGATATTTATTTTAGTGTTAAACAGAATGAAACCACTAACAAAACTAACTACTAAATTACAAAAAATACTTCTCAATAAACGGAATGTAAACAAAAATAACTTCTTAAATATCTGTGGAGGTGAATGGAGTCACACCGCGAGCACAGAACCATATTTCAATGAAGAAGCTTACAAACAAAAGCAAACATACACAATTGCCATACATAGCAGTGGGCGAGGGTATGAAAAACTTAGTAATAACATAATGGAACAAGAAATACTTCTTACAAAAATATCCAAAGAAAACTCAGTTTCACCTCTCCCGACTGAACCTGAATGTCCATTGTACAAATGGACATGCACGTCAATGTGTAACATTCCCAAAAAATCTTTCAAATCTTTATGCCAGTTCCTCAATCAGTATGTGAAAGGCAAAGACAAAATCAAATTAAAACTGCTGCAAAATATTTATACCTGTCCAGTGCGCAAATACACAGGACTACAAGGACATTCATTAGCCTGCATTTTAGGAACTGTTTGCAAAAGCACCTTCCATGATATCAAAATGACATCAACACATCATTCAACTATAAGAAATCTAGTCTATAAATTGTACTATGCTAAAAGTCCTGCTTTAGCACTAGCCAATTTAAATAACATTCTTCTACATGATACAGGCAAAGACCTACTCGAAGAAATAGAGCATATCCAGAGAAAATATTTTGGAAGGGAAAGCCACTTACAAAATGAAATAGCTTTACAACAGGCTAGCAACAATTGTACAGATGGCAACCTTCTACTACACACATATAAAAAAGTAATACTAACATTTAAAAGTACATCCCCTGAAGTACCAAACCATGTGTGTGTGTGTTGCTGCAGAACTTTTTATAAAAGTAACACAAAAACTATAGACGTAACATACAAAATAGAAGACAATGAAGATTCCAAATGGTTTGAATTAGCTCTCTACCTTATAACAGAAAACAAATATGAAATAAGAAATAACAGACCCCTTAATACTTTGCAGTTACTGCACTACAAAACTTGACAACAACCAAACTCCTTCATGTGCTATTACAAATAATTATTCCCACTACCAAAGCCGCTGCACGAACTCAATTTATATGAGAGCATCATAATTCAAACAGTGCACCCATTTCAAGCAATAATACGCCTTCAACCAAAAACAGCAAAATTACCTCCCTCTGAATTAGTGAAAGGCATTTGTGGCAAAGTAGTTTATTTACCATTAGATCTAAAAGAAAATCTACACACTCTGGGAGTGCAAGGTCCAATAGAGCAATCTTTAATTGTCTTAGTAAATGGTGTACCTACAAAAGACAAAACAATTTGGCAACAACTCGTAGGCTTACATAAAGTTAGACAAGCCTTGCAATATCTAAATGACAATAATGAATATTACAAAGAAATTAATATTGAAGAAAACCTGAGGGAAACCACTGAAATAGTTCAAGAGTCACCAGAAACTGGTCAATTTGAGCTTCTAGATCCTGATACAGTGTCCAATATTTTAGACCATTATATAATTCATCCATTACACTCTAATGACACCAAAGATGATGCATTAGAAACGTACCAAATACGACAAACCAAAGGATCACCAATCAGCATATGGGAAAAAAGTATAGAAGCACGTGCTTTTTCTTGACTCTTTCCTACTGGGAAAGGAGGAAGGTACGATGATAGGCCCATTCAGATAACAGCATCAGAATATCGCTCGTTACAAATGTATTCTGAGGATCCCAGATTTACACAAAAAGTGGAATACATATTCCACCTACTCTTTGAAAGTGAACTAGCAACTCTATGTTACGGAGTTGCACACGCATTGAAATCAGGAACCCACTTTCAAAATATGTCAGCTATGCAATTACTACAAAGATTTTAAGAAAAAGATGAGGTTTTACAATCAAGCATTACAAATCTGTAAGCAAACATGTGTGGTACTAAAGAGACTGGTTCCAACCTCACTGCGATGTACGTTGTATGATAAGAAACTTTGGCCCACCCACTTGGTTTATTACATTATCAGGCCGATTCATAGAATAATTAGCGTGGCGCAAGTGGCTTAAAACTTGCGATTCGCAGTGGAATAGCGAAAATCGCAGTGCAAGTGCGAAAATCGCACGAAAAGCAGCGCACATCGATTCATGGAAGGCCGTGCGCGAGAAAACCATCGGACGTGCGCTAAAAAAGTGCGCGGCGCACGTTGGCGCACAGGCCATCTAACGGCGTGCGCCAGGTCACAGCGAAAATCGCACAGGCCACAGCGAAAATCGCACAAGGCGCGGCGCACACAACAAAAGTAGGCGTAACACGGGGCGTAACACTCGGAATGGGGAACAACTTGCCAAAATGTGGGCGTCACGGGGGAAGTACAGGGTGCAAGTGCACGGAACGCCCACACGCTCGCCTACAACACGTATTCATGGAATCGAATAGGGCAAAAAAGCGCACGGTCAAACCAGCGCACAGGCACAAACACGACCGCCACAAGAAAGCAGGCGTTAGCGTCTCTGCGCCTGTAATAAATGTGTGCCAAAAGGTGCGCCAACAAATAGCACCTATATACAGCTATGATGAATGTCCTATACTGTGGCCCTCCAGGACAAATGACGTGCAAAGGGGTACCCACAAACACAGACACCCGCTGACTGAAAAATAACGTGTGCGTGTATTGCAGGGTGCGCGGGAACTTTCACACGCGATTTGGCAGTGTACATGGATTTCAGGGGTGCGCGGGAAGTTCGACACGCTATTTGGCCGGGTACGTGCGCAGGAATTTCCACACGCGACTTGGCTGGGTACGTGGATCTCAGGGGTGCGCGGGAAGTCTCACACGCGCTTTGGCAGGGTACGTGGATTTCAGGGGTGCGCGGGAAGTTCCACACGCGATTTGGCCATATACGTGCGTGGGAATTTCCACACGCGACTTGGCTGGGTACGTGGATCTCATGGGTGCGTGAAGTCTCACACGCGATTTGGCAGGGTACGTGGATTTCAGGGGTGCGCGGGAAGTTCCACACGCGATTTGGCCGGGTACGTGCGCGGAATTTCCACACGCGATTTGGCTGGGTACGTGGATCTCAGGGGTGCGCGGGAAGTCCCACACGCGATTTGGCAGGGTACGTGGATTTCAGGGGTGCGCGGGAAGTTGCACACACGATTTGGCCGGGTAAGTGCGCAGGAATTTCCACTCGCGATTTGGCTGGGTATGTGGATCTCAGGGATGCGCGGGAAGTCCCACACGCGATTTGGCAGGGTACGTGGATTTCAGGGGTGCGCGGGAAGTTGCACACGCGATTTGGCTGGGTACGTGCACGGGAATTCTCACACGCGATTTGGCTGGGTACGTGGATCTCAGGGGTGCGCGGGAAGTCTCACACGCGATTTGGAAGGGTACGTGGATTTCAGGGGTGCACAGGAAGTTCCCCACGCGATTTGGCCGGGTACGTGCGCAGGAATTTCCACACGCGACTTGGCTGGGTACGTGGATCTCAGGGGTGCACGGGAAGTCCCAAACGCGATTTGGCCGGGTACGTGCGCAGGAATTTCCACACGCGATTTGGCTGGGTACGTGTATTTCAGGGGTACGCGGGAAATTCTACACGCAATTTGGCTGTGTGCTCCCAGGTATTCTCTGTACACCCTCCACGGCTCCTGCAGGCAGCCGACACCACAGGGGACTACCCTGCACACCTGCTCATGTCACCCAGCACCCCCACCACCCAGCAGTGTGGGGCACCCTCCACCAGGCCCCCACTCATGTCCCCTATCACCCCCACCCCCCAGCATCCAGGGGCACCGTCCACTAGGCCCCCACTCATGGCCCCCTGCACCCCCACCCCCCAGCAGTGCAGGGCACCCTCCACCAGGCCCCCACTCATGTCCAACTCATGTCCCCCTGCACCCCAACCCCCCAGCATCCAGGGGCACCCTCCACCAGGCCCCCGCTCATGTCCAACTCATGTCCCCCTGCACCCCCACCACCCAGCATCCAGGGGCACCCTCCACCAGGCCCCCACTCAAGTCCCCCTGCACCCCCAGCCCCCAGCATCCAGGGGCACCCTCCACCAGGCCCCCACTCATGTCTCCCACCACCCCCACCCCCCAGCAGTGCAGGGCACCCTCCACCAGGCCCCCACTCATGTCCTCCTGCACCCCCACCCCTCAGCCACCATGGGCAGCCCCCACCAGGCCCCCACTCATGTCCCCTATCACCCCCACCCCCCAGCAGTGCAGGGGCAGCCTCCACCAGCCCCCCACTCATGTCGATCACCACCCCCACCGCCCAGCCACCATGGGCAGCCTCCACCAGGCCCCCACTCATGTCCCCCTGCTCCCTCACCCCCCAGCATCCAGGGGCACCCTCCACCAGGCCCCCACTCATGTCTCCCACCAACCCCACCCCCCAGCAGTGCAGGGCACCCTCCACCAGGCCCCCACTCATGTCTCCCACCACCCCCATCCCCCAGCCACCATGGGCAGTCCCCACCAGGCCCCCACTCATGTCTCCCACCACCCCCACCCCCCAGCATCCAGAGCACCTTCCACCAGGCCCCCACTCATGTCCCCTATCACCCCCACCCCACAGCATCCAGGGGCACCCTCCACCAGGCCCCCACTCATGTCTCCCACCACCCCCACCCCCAGCAGTGCAGGGGCACCCTCCACCAGGCCCCCACTCATGTCCCCCTGCACCCCCACCCCCCAGCATCCAGGGGCACCCTCCACCAGGCCCCCACTCATGTCTCCCACCACCCCCACCCCCCAGCAGTGCAGGGCACCCTCCACCAGGCCCCCACTCATGTCCAACTCATGTCTCCCACCACCCCACCCCTCAGCAGTGCAGGGGCACCCTCCACCAGGCCCCCACTCATGTCCCCCTGCACCCCCACCCCCCAGCCACCATGGGCAGCCCCCACCAGGCCCCCACTCATGTCCCCTATCACCCCCACCCCCCAGTAGTGCAGGGGCAGCCTCCACCAGGCCCCCACTCATGTCTCCCACCACCCCCACCCCCCAGCCACCATGGGCAGCCTCCACCAGGCCCCCATTCATGTCCCCCTGCACCCCCACCCCCCAGCATCCAGGGGCACCCTCCACCAGGCCCCCACTCATGTCTCCCATCACCCCCACCCCCCAGCAGTGCAGGGCACCCTCCACCAGGCCCCCACTCATGTCTCCCACCACCCCCACCCCCAGCCACCATGGGCAGCCCCCACTCATGTCTCCCACCACCCCCCAGCATCCAGGGCACCCTCCACCAGGCCCCCACTCATGTCCCCTATCACCCCTACCCCCCAGCATCCAGGGGCACCCTCCACCAGGCCCCCACTCATGTCCCCACCACCCCCACCCCCCAGCAGTGCAGGGGCACCCTCCACCAGGCCCCCACTCATGTCCCCCTGCACCCCCACCCCCAGCATCCAGGGGCACCCTCCACCAGGCCCCCACTCATGTCTCCCAACACCCCTACCCCCCAGCAGTGCAGGGCACCCTCCACCAGGCCCCCACTCATGTCCAACTCATGTCTCCCACCACCCCCACCCCTCAGCAGTGCAGTGGCACCCTCCACCAGGCCCCCACTGATGTCCCCCTGCACCCCCACCCCCCAGCCACCATGGGCAGCCCCCACCAGGCCCCCACTCATGTCCCCTATCACCCCCACCCCCCAGCAGTGCAGGGGCAGCCTCCACCAGGCCCCCACTCATGTCTCCCACCACCCCCACCCCCCAGCCACCATGGGCAGCCTCCACCAGGCCCCCACTCATGTCCCCCTGCACCCTCACCCCCCAGCATCCAGGGGCACCCTCCACCAGGCCCCCACTCATGTCTCCCACCACCCCACCCCCCAGCATCCAGGGGCACCCTCCATCAGGCCCCCACTCATGTCTCCCACCACCCCCACCCCCCAGCAGTGCAGGGGCACCCTCCACCAGGCCCCCACTCATGTCCCCCTGCACCCCCACCCCCCAGCATCCAGGGGCACCCTCCACCAGGCCCCCACTCATGTCCCCCACCACCCCCACCCCCCAGCAGTGCAGGGCACCCTCCACCAGGCCCCCACTCATGTACAACTCATGTCTCCCACCACCCCCACCCCTCAGCAGTGCAGGGGCACCCTCCACCAGGCCCCCACGCATGTCCCCCTGCACCCCCACCCCCCAGCATCCAGCAGCACCCTCCACCAGGCCCCCACTCCACCAGGCCCCCACTCATGTCCAACTCATGTCCCCCTGCACCCCCACCACCCAGCATCCAGGGGCACCCTCCACCAGGCCCCCACTCATGTCCCCCTGCACCCCCACCCCCAGCATCCAGGGGCACCCTCCACCAGGCCCCCACTCATGTCCAACTCATGTCCCCCTGCACCCCCACCACCCAGCATCCAGGGGCACCCTCCACCAGGCCCCCACTCATGTCCCCCTGCACCCCCACCCCCCAGCATCCAGGGGCACCCTCCACCAGGCCCCCACTCATGTCCCCCTGCACCCCCACCCCCCAGCATCCAGGGGCACCCTCCAGCAGGCCCCCACTCATGTCTCCCACCACCCCAACCCCCCAGCATCCAGGGGCACCCTCCACCAGGCCCCCACTCATGTCTCCCACCACCCCCCAGCATCCAGGGGCACCCTCCACTAGGCCCCCACTCATGTCCCCCTGCACCCAGGTCCTCACAATCCCCAATCATGTGCGTTATGGTCAGCCTCCACAGCCAAAAGGCCCTACCAAGTAACCCATTCACCCACATGGAAATGGAAATTACATGTTACACCCCCAATGTTCATAAAGCAAATGAACCCATGTCCGTCACACACAATGGTTGCAATTGAATGGGAAAACACCCAACATGACATGCATGAAACCAATGAGATGATACCACACAGTGAAGTATGAAAACAAAATTGTAAAAAAATTGAATGCAAATGAAATGAAACAAACTACAATGGCAATGAAAAAAAGATAAGCTGCATGTCCGTCCAAAAAAATCAAAACTACAAATCCAAATCCAAAAAAATGTTGTCCAAAGTCACATTAAAAATAAAATCAATCCGAGAGAGAAAAAAAAATGCAAAGACCATTGCTCCATTGTGAATAAATAAAAAAAATAAAAATAAAACAATCCAATGAAGAACTATGTACAAAACATCCAAGGGTCCGTGAGCCCAACTGAACAAAGGAAACCTACAAAAAACCCTAACTAAAATGCAACTATATACAAAAAGTGGAGCAGTGTCCGTCGACTCCAAATCATAAGAAGAAACAAATGAAACCTAAAACTAAAGAACTATATACAAAGGCGGCGGGCAAGTCCAGCGGCTCACTCCGTGGTGTTCCGGGCCAGGGCATCATCAAACTCCTCGTCTATGTCCCGGAGGCGGTCCTGTTCCATGGCCCCGAGGGTCCGCAGGGACGATGCCATCTGCTCCTCCAACCCCCTGCGGATTGCCGCGAGGCACTCGGCCCGCCTCAGGGCCCTCCGCATGGAGTTCTCTGCCCTGACCATCGTGAGCCGCGCCTCTTCCGCCCGCCGCCGCTCCGCACCTATCTGCTGGCCCAACCGCTGCCACACGGAAGACACTTCCTGTCCTGGGTCCTCCTGCCCTCCGGCCGATGCCTGCCCCTCCGATGTTGATGGCCCCGAGCCATGATGCCTCCCACGTTGACTCTGCTGCTGCCTCCGATGCAACTGCCTCTGCCAGCACGACGGCATCCAGGCTGATGGATTCCACCGACGCCGTTGTGCACGTGCCCTGCCTGATGATGCCGGCACATCCTCCATCTGCTGGGGTACAGTTGCTGTGGTGTCCACTCCTGCTGGACCTCCGACTCCCGACGGTGGCAGGGATGGGATCCCCACCAAGTTGGGTGCATTGGTCAGGGCAGGTCCACAGGGGGCCCTGGTGGCATCTGGGCCGGAAGACGGCAAGGAGAACGACCGGCTTATAGCCTCCAGGATGAGAGGGCCGCCAGATTGGCCAACACATGCAGGAAACCCCCGAACATGGAAGATCCCAATTGGGCCACGTCGGCACTGTGCTCTTCGTGATGACGTGCGTGCTCCTCCCGGGAAGCACGCACGTCATCACGAATTGCACCCGCATGCATCGCGACCCCAATCAGGTCCTTCTCCATACGGTCACGGGTCCCCTCGTCCACAGGTAGAGGGGAGTCAGGTGACATGGATATCCCCTCTACCTGCGGACGGGCCTGGGACGGAGCATCCCTGCTGGTGCATGGTGGTGCACTCACAGGGTCAGGGACAGCGACATGCACAGGCCCCTCCACGGTGACCTGTGCTGCCTCCTGCCCCTGCCCCTGGACTGCACCACTTGCACCAGCAGGGATGCCCCCACCAGGCCCCATGTGTGCCTCAGTGGCAGCCTCCTCCTCCTCTGTGGAAACCACCAACCTGGATGGCTCCTCACCGTCTTCCGCCGTGCATGCCATGGACATGTCCAATGGACTCTTGAAACATACAATGATATGGAACTCACATGCATCATGGGTTATGCCTATCACATGCACACACTTCACCTCAGTCACATCCATCTGGCCTCATACACCCCAAACACAGCGGATACAAGGATAACTAGGCTGCATCAGTGAATCTGTGCATTGTCACACACATGTGTCATGCATCCATGGCATTCACAAGTCACAGACACGCAGGTCAGGCACACAGACATGGCTACCATATATGTACCTGGCATCAGCACCCATCCCTCACCCCCACCCATGTCCAGGAACAGAGACTGGCATGCTTTCATGTGTACAATCTGCATAGGGCTCCCCATGTCGCATTTAAACACATGCAACAACCATGTGGTTCACACATCACTGGTCGCACATGCATTACCATGATGTCCCTGCACACATACATGCATACATGGCCTATGTCACGCATACAGGCAAGTATCAGACAACCAGCACACCGCAACATGCCCTGTCTCACACAGCAATGCTTGGCCACTTACCGCTCAACTCCAGACGGGTCTCCCTCTTAAGGATCTGGGCGTGGAGCGCTGGGCGTACGCATTCCAGGACCCTCATCTGGATGGAACTCATGCGGCCCCGGCCCCCCTCCACGAGGCGCCGGGCCTTCACGAGGGTCCTGGACCTCAAGTCCTCCCAGCGCTTCTTGATCTTCTGGACGTCGCGGGTTGCCACCCCCTCCGCGTTGATGGCAACTACACAGTCGGCCCAGATCCTCTCCCGTCCTTCCTTGCTGGCGCGGGACGATCCAAAGAGGGCATCATACTGCCCCAGGACATGCTCCACCAGGACACCAACTTCGGTGGCAGTGAAGCTGGTGCCCCTCTGCCCCTCTGGCCTGGGGTTGCCACTGGTGCCACATGTTGAAGTGCCCGACATGGCAACCCCAGAGGCAGGAGTGGGTGGGCAACTGGGTCCTGGGGCTGGGCTGTGGAGCGATGTTATCCCAGTCGGGAGTCTTCTGTTCCAGCAGGGGTGGACACAGCAACTGGACCCCTGCAGATGGCTGATGTGCAGGCACCAAATGGCAGGGCACGGTGGCAGCAGCCAGGCAGGCAGCAGCAGATGGCACGTGGGAGGCTGCTCGGGGCACTGGGGGGCAGTAATTCGGCCTTCTGGGCAGTAGCGTGGTCTTCCGTGTGTTTTTGCGTGGCCAGCTTGATACGGAGTGATTTGGCACGTGAAAATTCTGCACATCAGCGTGAAATTCGAAGAAAGGCCCTTAGCGCGTAAGCGCGTCAGCAAGCATATGCGATTCTATTGGACCAAAGGCCCTCAGCGCATAAGCGCGTCTGTGACGTGACCCGCACGGGTGTTTCCCTCATAGCACGTGATGCTGGAGCACACGTGGAAAGACTGCACGTCAGAGTGTCATCGCGTGTAATTGGACAAAAGTGCGCGTACACGTGATTGGCCTATGTACGTGTATTTCAGGGGTGCGCGGGCACTTACACACGCGAGTACATCAGCGAACGTGTATTCTGGGGTGCGCGGAAATTTCCACACGCTATTGGCCTGGGTACTGGATTTCAGGGGTGCGCGGGAAGTTTCACACGCTCGCCTACAACACGCGCAAAGAAACACGTACGCCAGTAGGAAGCAGGCATACGTCGACCCGCGATGCATAAATTTGCGCGCAAAAAACTAACAAGCTCAGACGCCAGGATGAATATACCATTCCTAGCAGCAGTGGCCGTGGACTACCAAAGGAGGAGGAGGAGGATAGTCAGGGCCAGAATTTTCACACCCAGAACCAGCCTTTTCGGGATGCCTGATGACAAGGTGTATGGGAGGTACAGGTTTCCACCAAACATAATACTGGACCTGGTGAGTGAGTGGGAGGATGACCTCACATCACCCACCCTGTGCTCCCAAGCACTCAGCCCCCTGGAGAAGGTCCTCAATGTACTGCACTTCTTAGCCACTGGATAATTTCAGCGGACAAGTGCCATAGTGGGTGGGGTGTCACAGGCCACGCAGTCACGCTGTCTACACCAGGTATTCAACATCATCACTGCACGCCCATCAGTCCGCAGGCACATATACCTGCCCAGAACACCTGCAGAAAGGCATGCTGCCGCCCTGGATTTTTACGGTGTGGCACGATTCCCCAAAGAGCTAGGTGCCATCGACTGCACCCATGTGGCTCTACGTCCCCCCAGGGCATCTGAGCACATCTATAGGAACCGCAACCACTGGCATTCCATCAACGTGCAGGTAGTATGTAATGCCAAGGGAATCATCACCTCAGTATATGCCAACTATCCCGGGTCCACCCACGACAGCTTCATTTACCGAATGTCCACCCTAAGCCGGGACCTAGAAGCTGGGCGGCATGGCGATACATGGCTGCTTGGTGAGTATGAATGCCACTACACATGCATGCATGTCAGATACTGAGCAAGGTCACAACCCCACCAATGATACCCATCACCACCTCCACAGGGGACAGTGCCTACCCTCTCAGCCCCCACATGATGACGCCAATTCGGAACCCCACCACGCCACCCGAGGTAAGATATAACACAGCCCACAATGCAACCCGGGGCATAGTGGAGCGCACATTCGGAGTGCTTAAGTCACGCTTTCGCTCCCTTGACCATTCTGGCGGGCAGCTGTTATACGCTCCCCCAGTAGTGTGCAGGATCATAGTGGCAGCATGTGTCCTGCACAACGTTGCAACACGCCGGGGCCTGGCCGTGGACATGGTGGTGCCCCCACATCCCCAACCACATGCACGCCCGCTGCGCATGGGAGGGGAAAGGGCACGGGGGGAGGCAGCCCGTACACAGCTAGTGGCTAATTACTTCACATAGAAATCACACCCCTGAGGAGTACACACTGCCCTGGCACATACCATCTTACAATCAATGATGACTCAACCTGACACTGATCCTGAATGTCTGGAGAATCAACCGTCAAAACCATATCAGCCTGAGATTGTTCACCTGGAAGTGTTACAATGTATGCCTCCCTACCTACACAGACACCACCAATGCAGTTTCGTGAAAAAACACATTCATGCAGCTAAAATGAATACCCACTTGCAAAATGCAACATGAGGACAGTGCCATGTCACCCAACCCATCCCCAGCACCGCCACACGATACACCGTGCCATGTCATGCTATGTGCAGGTAAACAAAGTAATCCCCACAACATGACACACGTGTCACAAAGTACAGTGTCCCTCGCTACACCTGAAATGCTCACAGTAATGCAGGACCAACAACACACTTGAGCAGGTATTTAGCAATAACACTTATCAGCTACTGACCCTCAAAACTACCATTAACATGACATTACGAATGTAAGGAATCAGTAGTCTCACCACCTGGAAATGCCTGCACTCCCACCACTTCCAACTGTACAGTGTTGCCGCCATGTAGAGTTGTCGGTGCACTGCTGCCAACATGGACCCCATCTCCAAAGTAGAGGGCCTTGTGTAGACATGAGGAAAGGACCTGCAAATTAGGAGGTAGACATGGATGATGAGTTACACATCAATGCAACATGCAGTGTACAACACAACAGCAATATGCACTAGGAATGTATACACAGTATTGACTAGACTACCCACACATGTAGTGGGAGTCCAATGTCACCATGTACGTCAATGTCACTTGGGCACACCCTTTGCAAGCCCATGGAAACGGGAAGCAGGAGGGGTGTGTGTGACAAAAACCCAAGCATCTGAACCAAATACATGACAAGCCTGCATGTGCCCAGCCACAATGCAGCGTATGCCCACGGGAGCCACACAAGGCAACACACTGTCCCAAAAAAAAAAAAAAACAAACAAAAAAAAAATGCCCATTAATGGGCCCGGGAGGGTTGGGGATGCCACACCAAAACCCACCTGTGTGGATCTTGCGAAAAAAAAACACCTCCATGGGCTCATGGCCCACACGGCTACCCTATTGTGGGAGTATCACTGCTGTCGCTATTATCACCCTGTGCAGCTGCATCCGGAGGTGGTGGCACTATGAGAGGCAGCCCACGCAAGGCCCTAGTCTGTTCCTCCATGGCTGCAAGCATGCGGGTGTGGTAGGTCTCGTTCTGGAGGATGAGTGTGCGGAGGTCCCCATGCAACAACTCACGGGATGCCCGGACCTCCGCCCTAGTTGTCTGCATCTCAGCTGAGAGCGTACGGGTGAGACGCTCCAGCTGCTGTTCTGTCCTTCGGTTTGTTGAAGCCTCAAGCTCAACAAGAGTCGTCCTGAGGTGAAGGAGTTCCAGCCTCAGGGCTTCCCTGTGGCCCTGGGACTCTATGGAGATGGCTTCCTGCAGAGTCGCCAGTGCCGCCCGCCTGTCCCTGTTGGATGCCAACATGTCTCCCCTGTGTGACTGGCAGATGGAGTCGGTTGCCTGCTGTAGTCGCTCCATCAGCCTTTCGGGGGGGACAATGGAAGTGGCCACCCTATCCATCCATCTCTGATGATGCTGCCTGTTGGGTTGCCATACCGTAAATGGATTGCTCCCATGCGGTATTGTCAGGTGGCGTACGGCCACCACGTCGGCGGGCACCACACCTGTCTGGGGCAAGGCGAACTGCGCCTTGCTGTGCCAGCACTGCCTGAGGCTGCAGGACTGCATTCCCCCTCTGATCTGCTGGCCCAGGAACAGGATCAGATGTCGCAGAGTGTGACCCTGCATCCGTAACCACCAAAGGCGTAGCTGCCAACACTGACATCCCCATTGAGGGTTCTGACCCTGGTGCAGGTGGGTGGGACAGAACAGAATCCCTCCCAGGAACACTCACCTGCGACGGGCGACGGCACGTAGGTCTCATCATCCGAATCAACACCTGAGTACAGCTCGGGGGAGGTGCAGCCAGAGACACCCCTTGAGAGCACGACCTGCAGCAGTTGTGGGTTCTCACCCACCACCACACCACGTCCCTCACTGGTGGTCGGTCGGCCCTCAGACCCCTCCTGGGTCTGCACCATCTCCACAACCCCAGCAGTATCAGGTGCGTCTTCCCCTGCAAAGAAATAAAAGCAAACAAATGGAAACAGGCATTAGCACCATGGCACACAATGAGGGCTGAGAAGCAACAGAACCAGTACTTGATTGACACATGTCCCTCATGGCTAAAACACTCCCATGCATGCACCCTCACTGCGTATGAAGGGTAGGCAAATGGCACACACTGATGACACCAAGACGGAAGATGAACACATTTTCTGCATGCTGCCTGGCAGTGGCATCACACATTGGCCTGTGATTGCCAGGTGAAATACACATGCCATCACACAGATGGCATGTACCATTGCTATTGAGTGAAGATGGAGAGGAGGGCAGCACTTATTCATTCAGTCCAGTTCCCTCATGTAATAGCTTTTCTAATTCAAACAGGTCTGATTTTTCACCTGGAGCTGCCAGTCCAAAATGGTCCTATTGCACAGGGACATGTCTAAACAAATGATATCCAGGTAACAAAGTCACTCCACTTTACCATAGCCATGTCAGACATGTGACTAGAGGACTGAGAAATGCCTAGTAAAAGTGGTGGAATGCAAACAATCTGCCTGAATGAACAGAGAAAAATAAGCAACAATGTTGTGGCAAGGTGACACTTCAAGGGCAACTGGCGTGCTGTTGGGCTAGATGTCTACTGTTGGCAGATGGGATACTGCTATGGCCAAATGCTGCTGCGCAGAATGTATTGCATGAAGCACATGGGTGACCCAAATGACTCAGGCGCACACACCCTCACCTGGCACACAAACAGAAGCCCTCACACACACACCATGCACATGGATGACACACACATGCATGTGCACTCACCGGACAATGCCTCATAATCAGGCAGATCTCCCACGCCTTGGATCTGTTCCTCCGTGACGTAGGTCCCAGCGACTGACTCATGTGGAGTGAGTTCCATGTCTTCTACTGGAGACCCACCTCCAGTCACTAGAGTTGCGGCATGACTTGAGGCCAGCTTATTCTTTGCCCTGCGCTTTAGGTCATTCCAGCGCTTATAGCAATCATTGGCTGTGCGCCTCACGATTCCAAGGGCACTTACGATGTCCGCAACGGTCTGCCAGTGTGCCTGGCATTGTGCAGGTGTGGTCTTGGATCCTGCAGCAATGACCATTTCGTTATCATGTGCGGACACATACTCGACAAGTGCATTCAGTTCGGCATCCGTGAAGCTGGGCTTCCTGGACGGGCCGGACTGTGTAGCTGTGTCTGGGGCATCAGCCTGTGTCGGACGAGCACTCTTCCTCTTCCGCTTGGAAGGTGGTGGTGATCCTGAGTGTCCTACGCCGCTCTGGACACTAGGGGCAGGAGCCCTGGTGGACTCTGTATCAGGAATGTGGGTTTGCAAACTCAGCATGGGAGTTGGTGCAGGCATTGGCTCAAGCGTAATGGTGTCAGGGGGAATGTCAGCAGGATGGACTAGGACCGACACTGTCCTGGCTGGGTGTGTGAGAGCTGGGGTGGATGGAGCCGCAGCTGCCCCTGCAGCCTCTCCACCCTGCCTACTTGGGGCAGCCGATGACCTTGCTGCCCCTGATCCACGTGGCCTGATGACATCAACGTGCACCAGCGCACGTGTCATAGGCCTGCTGACCTGGAAGTCAGCCATGGAGTCAGCCAGGTCTGGTGCCACAATGGGCTGGTCCAACAAGGGCTGAGCATAGATGGTGTCAGCCACATCAGTCTCAACCAGGGGGATCAGGGGGGGATTATGGGTGCCCTTGACTGCTCCTCCACACATGGGGGGACAGGGTCTCCCTGCAAGTAACGACCACGTCCCCTACCGGATCCACCACGGCCACCACTTGTGGCTCGTCCACCTTTGCCACCCTTACGGATTCCTCGCCTCCCAACCATGGCACTGATGTTAATGTGCGTATGGGAGTGACTATAAACTATTGTCCTGGGCAATTGGGGGTCAAAGGGGTTGGGTACCAGATGGTAATTGTACCCTAGTGCTCTAGCAAGGCTGAATGTGACCCCTGGGGAAAGATGACGGGTCACGCAACGCACAGGAAGCCCAAAAAAGGGAGATGACGTGCACGCAACCCCTCCTAGACCACGTGTGCGGAAAAAAAAACCTGTACTATGCTGTGGCACCCAGTAACACAAGAATTAACGTATGCGTGTCACACGTAGCCTAGATTGACCTCTGAAGGGGTAGGCTACACACGGGGCAAGCACAGATGTTAGATACGTGCGTGACTCACCGTCTGCCAGGAAAAAGAGCGTGAAAAAGAAGCGTGTGTGCGCGTTGGCAACAGCCCCGCCAAAAGAAGAATTGTACTCTGTCTGAGGAGACAGGACAACAGTAGAAGGGAACGCTGTTTGAGGGAACAGGCCCAGGAAAACCAGAAAAGAGAAGAAAGAGAAAAAGCTGTCAGAGGTAACAGGGAGTACGAACTTGAAACGCCGTGAAGTAAATCGCGTGTGAAACGACAAGAAGTACGGATTTCACCCACTCGCTCTCCACGAAAAGCACATACAAGGAAATGGTGTTCTACACGTACCTTTTATGCAGGCCCACATGTCCAGCGTCACTTCCGCGTGTACGCGCTAGGGCCATTTCCACCAATTACACGCTTTGTCACTTCAGCGTGTACGCGCTAGGGCCATTTCCACCAATTACACCCTTTGTCACTACTGCGTGTCTGCGCTACGGCCATTTCCACCAATTACACGCTTTGTCACTTCCGCGTGTACGCGCTAAGGCCATTTCCACCAATTACACGCTTTGACAGTCGGACGTGTCTTTCATTTTTTTAACACGCAACATTTCAAACGTGTGCCATATTCAACGTGCACGTGACTTCATAGACGCGCATACGCTGGTGGCCTTTGGGCCAATGAATGTACAGACGTGTGCTGATGCGCTTACGCGCTAAGGGCCTTTCCTCGAATTACACGCAGACGTGCTTGATTTTCACGTGCAAATTCACTCCGTATCAAGCTGGCCACGCGTTCACACATGGAAGACCACGCTCCTGCCCAGAAGGCCGAATTACTGCCCCCCAGAGCCCTGAGCACGCTCCCACCTGCCATCTGCTGCTGCCTGACTGCCTGCTGCCCACGTCCCCTGCCATTTGCTGCCTGCACATCAGCCAGGGGTGCTGTTGCTGTGACCACCCCTGCTGGAACCGAAGACTCCCGACTGATTTTCCATCGCCCCACAGCCCAGCCCCAGGACCCAGTTGCCCACCCACTCCTGCCTCTGGGGTTGCCATGTCGGGCACTGCAACATCTGGCACCAGTGGCAACCCCCGGCCAAGGAGGCAGAGGGGCACCAGCTTCAGTGCCACCGTAGTTGGTGTCCTGGTGGAGCATGTCCTGGGGCAGTATGATGCCCTCTTCGGAAGGTTGCGCGCCGACAAGGAAGGACGGACTCGGATCTGGATGGACATCGTGACTGCCATCAACGCGGAGGAGGTGGCAGTCCGCGACTACAAACGTGTCAGGAAGCGCTGGGAGGACTTCAGGTCCAGGACCCTCAACAAGGCCCGGCGCCTCCTGAAGGCAGCGGAGGCTAAGGGGCGCCGGGGCCACTTGTCGGAAGATCAGATGAGGGTCCTGGAACGCATATCCCCAGCGCTACACGTCCAGGTCCTTGAGAGGCAGACCCATCTGGAGTTGAGCGGTAAGTGTACATGCATACTGATTGTAAGATGTGCGTGTGGTGTGCCAGGAGTGTGCAGGTTGAACATGTATTTTTATGTGGGCAATTAGGGGGGGTGTACAGGGCCGTGAGGGTGACACATGCGAGGGGTCTCATGTGTGACACATGGATGGTGCTTGCGTGTGTGGGCTTGCATGGCACAGGATGTGGAGGAATGATTGTCAGGTGTGACATGGATGTCGATCGGAACACTGCGACAGTTGGTGGAGGTGTACACATGCATGCAAGTTTGGTGGTGTGTGTGCATGTGTAGTGTACTCCCTATGTTGCATGTGATGTGAGGATGACCTTTGGCTGCTCATGCTGTTGTATGTGAATGGATGGTGCTGGCTGTTGCAATATGGCTGTGGTATGGCTCATGTGTGCAGGTTGAAATGACATGTGTGTTGGGGATTGTGATGCCATGTCTGAGGTTTACCAATGCCACTCATGTATGACTGTCATGTGTGTATGAGTCCATTGGACAGTGCCCTGATGCCTGTGTTTTCTTTCTCCCTGTCTGCAGCCTCAACTGATGAAGAGGGCGGAGAAGGTGCTGTAGAGCACAGCGGCAGGGGTCGCACCACCAGCCGGAGACGCAAGGCCCGGATCCCCTCCCAGGTTCTGATCTCGTCGGGGAGTGAGGAGTCCGGTGCTGTGTCCCAGGCCGCAGCTGCCGAGGGGAGGTCCAAGAGGCGGAGGTTGGAGTTGGACTCCTCGGCAGCAGAAGGGGCAGCTGGGACCCCACAGGGCCCAACGGAGGAAGATGGCACGGAGTCATCCAGGTTGGTGGGGGGTTTGGAGGAGGAGGAGGCCGTGCAAGCGACAGAGGCGGGGTCTGGAGGTGGGGATTCCACTGGTGCTAGTGGTGCAGTGCAGGATCTGGGACAGGAGGCAGCACAGGCTGCCGCGGAGGTGCCTGTGTGCAATCCTGTCCCTGCTCCTGTCACTGCATCATCTTGCACCAGCGGGGATGCCTACCTCCAGACCCGTTCTCAGGGAGGGGATTGGCTTACAACACCTGGCCTTCCTCTCCCTGCGGATGTGGCTATCCTGCACCAGGTTGAGCCTGTCCAGGGTGGGGTGGCGTTGCGTCAACGGGCCATGCGAGCTGACCTGCAGTCTTTTCATGATGAGTCTGCAATGCTTCTCGCATGGCTCGTTGACTGCGTTGACCCACTGGGACAGCTCACCAGGGCTGGATTCCTCCGTTTCCTGGACCTTGTTCCGACCCCCTCCTCCACGGAACCCCCTATGCCCCAGTCGTCCTCCATGCCATCTTCCCACCCATGTGTCACCTGGGTGCCCTGTGGAGCTGCCTCCGACCGTGCGCCAGGCTGGTGGACAACAGATCCCTGCCACAGTCGGGAGTCGGACGTCCAGCAGGGGTGGCCACTTCAACGACTGCACCCCAGCTGGAGGAGGATGTGCAGGCACCATCGGACAGGGCACATGGACAGCAGCAGCTGCAGCAGCAGGAGGCTCTAGGTGGGAGCCACGATAGCTCGGGGCCTTCAACATCGGAGGGGCAGGCATCGGCCGGAGGGCAGGAGGACCCTGGACGGGAAGTGTCTTCCGTGTGGCAGCGGTTGGGCCACGCCATAGATGCGGAGCGGCCGCGGGCGGAAGAGGCGCGGCTCACGATGGTCAGGGCGGAGAGGGCCCTGAGGCGGGCCGAGTGCCTCGAGGCAATCCGCAGGGAGTTGGAGGTGAACATGTCGGCGTCCCTGCGGACCCTCGGGGCCATGGCACAGGACCGCCTCCGGGACATAGACGAGGAGTTCGATGATGCCCTGGCCCGGAACACCACTAAGTGAGCCACTGGACTGGCCCGCCGCCATTGTATATAGTTATTTAGTGATAGGTTTCCTTTATAGTTTATTTTTATTTGGAGTCGACGGACACTGCTCCACCTTTTGTATATAGTCCAATTTTAGATAGGTTTTTTGGTAGGTTTCATTTCTTCTGTTGGGATGATGGACCCTGAATACTTCGTACATAGTTGGACTTTGGATTTGGACATTTTTTTTACTACGAATATTTTTACCCATGGAGCAATGGTTTTCTATTTCTTTTTTCCCTTCATTTCCTTTTTATGGAGTTGAACTTTGGAAGTAATTTTTTTGGATTATCATTTATTGATTTTAATTTGAAAAGGGACAGCCAGCTTAATTTTGTTTTCTTTTTACTTGTGTATTTTGTTTAATTTTGTTTGCCATTACTGTTGTTATTAATACATTATTTGGATTTTTTCATTCTTCAATGTGTGGTTTCATCTCATTGTTTTCATGCATGTCATGATATGGGTTTTCAGGTTCACTTGCAACCATTGCGTGTGTGTGAGACACATGTGTTGATTTACATTGTTTCCATTGGAGTAGTATCATGGGCACATGTAATACTTGGTTGTGTCTTTGGGCTGTGGTGGCTGGCCATGAGGCCCATGCTTGAGGATTGTCAGGGCCTGTGGGCAGGGGGACATGAGTGGGGGCCTGGTGGGGGCTGCCCATGGTGGCTGGGGGGTGGGGGTGATAGGGGACATGAGTGGGGGCCTGGTGGGGGCTGCCCATGGTGGCTGGGGTGGGGTGGGTGGGAGACATGAGTGGGGACCTGGTGGGGGCTGCCCATGGTGGCTGGTGGGTGGGGGTGGTGGGAGACATGAGTGGGGGCCTGGTGGGGGCTGCCCATGGTGGCTGGGGGGTGGGGGTGAGAGGGGACATGAGTGGGGGCCTGGTGGGGGCTGCCCATGGTGGCTGGGGGGTGGGGGTGATAGGGGACATGAGTGGGGGCCTGGTGGAGGCTGCCCATGGTGGCTGGGGGTGGTGGGAGACATGAGTGGGGGCCTGGTGGAGGCTGCGCCTGCACTGCTGGGGGGTGGGGGTGATAGGGGACATGGGTGGGAGCCTGGTGGGGGGCTGCCCATGGTGGCTGGGGGGGTGGGTGGGAGACATGAGTGGGGGCCTGGTGGGGGCTGCCCATGGTGGCTGGGGGGTGGGGGTGGTGGGAGACATGGGTGGGGGCCTGGTGGAGGGTGCCCCACACTGCTGGGGGGGTGGGGGTGGTGAGAGACATGAGTGGGGGCCTGGTGGAGGCTGCCCATGGTGGCTGGGGGGTGGGGGTGGGTGGGAGACATGAGTGGGGGCCTGGTGGGGGCTGCCCATGGTGGCTGGGGGGTGGGGGTGATAGGAGACATGAGTGGGGGCCTGGTGGAGGCTGCCCATGGTGGCTGGGGGGTGGGGGTGGTGGGAGACATGGGTGGGGGCCTGGTGGAGGGTGCCCCACACTGCTGGGGGGGTGGGGGTGGTGGGAGACATGAGTGGGGGCCTGGTGGAGGCTGCCCATGGTGGCTGGGGGGTGGGGGTGGGTGGGAGACATGAGTGGGGGCCTGGTGGCGGCTGCCCATGGTGGCTGGGGGGTGGGGGTGATAGGGGACATGAGTGGGGGCCTGGTGGAGGCTGCCCATGGTGGCTGGGGGGTGGGGGTGGTGGGAGACATGAGTGGGGGCCTGGTGGAGGCTGCCCCTGCACTGCTGGGGGGTGGGGGTGATAGGGGACTTGGGTGGGAGCCTGGTGGGGGCTGCCCATGGTGGCTGGGGGGGTGGGTGGGAGACATGAGTGGGGGCCGGGTGGGGGCTGCCCGTGGTGGCTGGTGGGTGGGGGTGGTGGGAGACATGAGTGGGGGCCTGGTGGAGGCTGCCCATGGTGGCTGGGGGTGGGGGTGGGTGGGAGACATGATTGGGGGCCTGGTGGAGGCTGCCCATGGTGGCTGGGGGGTGGGGGTGATAGGGGACATGAGTGGAGGCCTGGTGGAGGCTGCCCCTGTACTGCTGGGGGGTGGGGGTGATAGGGGACTTGGGTGGGAGCCTGGTGGGGGCTGCCCATGGTGGCTGGGGGGGTGGGTGGGAGACAGGAGTGGGGGCCGGGTGGGGGCTGCCCATGGTGGCTGGGGACTAGGGGTGATAGGGGACATGAGTGGGGGCCTGGTGGGGGCTACCCATGGTGGCTGGTGGGTGGGGGTGGTGGGAGACATGAGTGGGGGCCTGGTGGAGGCTGCCCATGGTGGCTGGGGGGTGGGGGTGGGCGGGAGACATGAGTGGGGGCCTGGTGGAGGCTGCCCATGGTGGCTGGGGGGTGGGGGTGATAGGGGACATGAGTGGAGGCCTGGTGGAGGCTGCCCATGGTGGCTGGTGGGTGGGGGTGGTGGGAGACCTGAGTGAGGGCTCGGTGGAGGCTGCCCATGGTGGCTGGGGGGTGGGGGTGGGTGGGAGACATGATTGGGGGCCTGGTGGAGGCTGCCCATGGTGGCTGTGAGTGGTGGTGGGTGGGAGACATGAGATTGGGCCTGGTGGAGGCTGCCCATGGTGGCTGGGGGGTGGGGGTGGTGGGAGACATGAGTGGGGGCCTGGTGGAGGCTGCCCCTGCACTGCTGGGGGGTGGGGGTGATAGGGGACATGAGTGGGGGCCTGGTGGGGACTGCCCATGGTGCCTGGGGGTGGAGGTGATAGGGGACATGAGTGGGGGCCTGGTGGAGGCTGCCCCTGCACTGCTGAGGGGTGGGGGTGATAGGGGACATGGGTGGGAGCCTGGTGGGGGCTGCCCATGGTGGCTGGGGGGGTGGGTGGGAGACATGAGTGGGGGCCTGGTGGGGGCTGCCCATGGTGGCTGGGGGCTGGGGGTGATAGGGGACATGAGTGGGGGCCTGGTGGGGGCTACCTATGGTGGCTGGTGGGTGGGGGTGGTGGGAGACATGAGTGGGGGCCTGGTGGAGGCTGCCCATGGTGGCTGGGGGGTGGGGTGGGTGGGAGACATGATTGGGGGCCTGGTGGAGGCTGCCCATGGTGGCTGGGGGTTGGGGGTGATAGGGGACATGAGTGGAGGCCTGGTGGGGGCTGCCCATGGTGGCTGGTGGGTGGGGGTGGTGGGAGACATGAGTGGGGGCTTGGTGGAGGCTGCCCATGGTGGCTGGGGGGTGGGGGTGGGTGGGAGACATGAGTGGGGGCCTGGTGGAGGCTGCCCATGGTGGCTGGGGGTGGGGGTGGGTGGGAGACATGAGATTGTGCTTGGTGGAGGCTGCCCATGGTGGCTGAGGGGTGGGGGTGGTGGGAGACATTAGTGGGGGCCTGGTGGAGGCTGCCCCTGCACTGCTGGGGGGTGGGGGTGATAGGGGACATGAGTGGGGGCCTGGGGGAGGCTGCCCATGGTGGCTGGGGGGTGGGGGTGGTGGAAGACATGAGTGGGGGCCTGGTGGAGGCTGCCCCTGCACTGCTGGGGGGTGGGGGTGATAGGGGACATGGGTGGGAGCCTGGTGGGGGCTGCCCATGGTGGCTGGGGGGGGTGGGTGGGAGACATGAGTGGGGGCCTGGTGGGGGCTGCCCATGGTGCCTGGGGGGTGGGGGTGATAGGGGACATGAGTGGGGGCCTGGTGGAGGCTGCCCATGGTGGCTGGGGGGTGGGGGTGGTGGAAGACATGAGTGGGGGCCTGGTGGAGGCTGCCCCTGCACTGCTGGGGGGTGGGGGTGATAGGGGACATGAGTGGGAGCCTGGTGGGGGCTGCCCATGGTGGCTGGGGGGGGTGGGAGACATGAGTGGGGGCCTGGTGGGGACTGCCCATGGTGCCTGGGGGTGGGGGTGATAGGGGACATGAGTGGGGGCCTGGTGGAGGCTGCCCCTGCGCTGCTGGGGGGTGGGGGTGATAGGGGACATGGGTGGGAGCCTGGTGGGGGCTGCCCATGGTGGCTGGGGGGGTGGGTGGGAGACATGAGTGGGGGCCTGGTGGGGGCTGCCCATGGTGGCTGGGGGCTGGGGGTGATAGGGGACATGAGTGGGGGCCTGGTGGGGTCTACCCATGGTGGCTGGTGGGTGGGGGTGGTGGGAGACATGAGTGGGGGCCTGGTGGAGGCTGCCCATGGTGGCTGGGGGGTGGGGGTGGGTGGGAGACATGATTGGGGGCCTGGTGGAGGCTGCCCATGGTGGCTGGGGGGTGGGGGTGATAGGGGACATGAGTGGAGGCCTGGTGGGGGCTGCCCATGGTGGCTGGTGGGTGGGGGTGGTGGGAGACATGAGTGGGGGCTTGGTGGAGGCTGCCCAGGGTGGCTGGGGGGTGGGGGTGGGTGGGAGACATGAGTGGGGGCCTGGTGGAGGCGGCCCATGGTGGCTGGGGGTGGGGGTGGGTGGGAGACATGAGATTGGGCCTGGTGGAGGCTGCCCATGGTGGCTGGGTGGTGGGGGTGGTGGGAGACATGAGTGGGGGCCTGGTGGAGGCTGCCCCTGCACTGCTGGGAGGTGGGGGTGATAGGGGACATGAGTGGGGGCCTGGTGGAGGCTGCCCATGGTGGCTGGGGGGTCGGGGTGGTGGAAGACATGAGTGGGGGCCTGGTGGAGGCTGCCCCTGCACTGCTGGGGGGTGGGGGTGATAGGGGACGTGGGTGGGAGCCTGGTGGGGGCTGCCCATGGTGGCTGGGGGGGTGGGTGGGAGACTTGAGGGGGGCCTGGTGGGAACTGCCCATGGTGCCTGGGGGGTGGGGGTGATAGGGGACATGAGTGGGGGCCTGGTGGGGGCTGCCCATGGTGGCTAGGGGGTGGGGGTTGATAGGGGACATGAGTGGGGGCCTGGTGGAGGGTGCCCCACACTGCTGGGGGGTGGGGGTGGTGGGAGACATAAGTGGGGGCCAGGTGGAGGCTGCCCATGGTGGCTGGGGGGTGGGGGTGGGTGGGAGACATGAGTGGGGGCCTGGTGGGGCTGCCCATGGTGGCTGGGGGGTGGGGGTGATAGAGGACATGAGTGGGGGCCTGGTGGAGGCTGCCTGTTAGGCGGAAACCTGTGCAGTTGTCTCTGGGACCACTGCAAAAGATTTAGGACTACAGGCGTTGGCGGTGAACCCACTTGGTAGCAGTCTGCACCACACAGATTCACGTGGTAGCTGTGGCTCAGCAGTCAGACTTCTCTCAAGAAAAGTTGAGCAGTATGTGGAGTATACAAAATAGGGCAATTCTTCACAGCAGGACAAGCAAACACGCAACAAGGCTTAGTGTAAAGATATTAAGGTATTTATTTATAACAAAATGTCTATGAAAAACACTAAGGCAAATCACGGCAAACAAATCAAACACAATTACTCTACGGAGTAGACGATCAATCCCCCTAGCAATATCGACAACTCTAGGTTCTACTGGTACCACTTATTTTCAGACAGAGGTGCAAACCTCAACCCAGATGACACTCGAATATTAGTTAGGACGGGAGAGAAAAAAAGATAGGCAGGTTACGAAATCAACACAGTTCGATCCTATCGGATAAAATGCAAGGCAGGAAGGCAAGAATCACAATAGATCGTAAAGTTCAGAGGCCAGGCCCACTCGGAGAGAGGCAAGGCGCGATGTCCCAAAAAGTCTCTATTGGAGATGCATTCAAGTCTGTATTGCAAATTGTTATCGGTGGATTGAACCAGTTCAGAACAACGAATGAGAAAAGCTTGGAGGCGACCCAACGGAACGGAGAGGATTAAGACACCTCACTCGAACCGATCGAAAGGGAAGCCAGGCGGACACGGTACCTTGTTGTGGAGGGCAGCTCTGGCGGGGGCAGTTGTTCCTGGTGGTGGATGCACGTTGGTTCTTTGCCAAGAGTAGAGATGATCTCGTCGTCGAAGAAAATGAAGTCCGGTGCACCACCAGGGAAGAGACCAGCCGTGGAGTGCTCCATCACAAGGCACCACCTTTTGGTCGCGGTTCAGGGGTAGTGGCTATCCGGTTGCCGAGGTGCTCCTGCATGGGCAATTCGACCACCGCGTCCTGAGGCAAATAAAAAGCAAAGGGGACCGGTTGTTCCCACCAGTCAGGGGAAGAGACTCTCCGGCAGGGAGATCTCCTCTGTCGTCGGGAAGTGGTGAGTCGGTTCCGCAGGGCTCCACCGGAGGTGTCGTCGTGCAGGTCGGCTCAGCGTTACCTTCGTCGGATTCTTAGGTCCTGTGGCGACTTCTCAAGATCCAGTCCCAAAAGCCCTGCTTTTATGCAGAAAACCCCCATTCATTCAGCCTAGCTGTCAATCAACACATGCTAAGTGGTGAGCCGGAAGGCTCACCACCTGGGCCAATCACTCCAGAGTGCGACCGGAGTTGGCAAGGCAACTCGGTCCAGGGTGCCTAAACCCCCTCCCACACCCCTGTGGTAACCCAGACAGAATGGCACCACTTTGGAGGGTCTCTGTACAGAGGCCCGCCAAAAGTGGAACAAAGGGCTCAACCTTTGGTTTAGGAGTCACAGAGACGAACACAGACGCCATTTTACAAACCGAGTTCTGGCAGAAAATACCACTCGATAAACTTATTTAAGATAAGTAGATCGGTGGTACGTCAGAGATTAATGAGAAAAAGTATCAATCTCCAACAATGGGATGAGTCCCATAGGGTTATGTTCGGGGACGAACATAACAAGTAGTTTCCACTGCCACCAGCCAAAACTCGACGAGGGGGGACGGGACAATGCCCCCTCGAGTAACAGATCCAGGAGTAATCGAATTACCCCTACTAGTACGTCCACAATAAGATGGTTTGTACTAGTTCTGTTAGTAAATTTAGGTCTAGTAAAGCCAATGGTGACTTTACATGCCCGGGGAGACAGTAGCCAGTCCCCGGGTATGGAGTCTATGGTGGGGGACCCGCTAGGGCGCCCCCGTGTTACGGCACGTAGGGTGCGGTGTAACACACATAGAAAAACATATGAGACCCTATGGAGTAAAAGACCCATAGCCCAACAAACACATTGACATTTCAAAAGGAATTACACACATACATGTCCAAGAGTGGGAGAAAAGAGTCTCACTCTTGGCAGGATGGAAAAAACAAACTCCAGAAATCCAGCAAAGCTGCTGGGGGACTCACTAGGTTAGGATATTCAGCCTAAACAGAGAATTCTCCCTAACACTCGCCCCCCCCAGACTAAGGGACAGGAGGATTTAATCCACTCCTGGATGAATCTCATACCTCTAGTCGATGACATACATCCTAGAGGGACCATCAGCATTTTGGTGGTGACACCCTGACCTGTGCTCAATGGTGAAATCAAACCCTTGCAGGCAGATCAACCATCTCAGTAGTTTTGGGTTTTCCCCTTTCATTTGCATTAACCATCTCAAGGGTTGGTGGTCAGTCTGAATGACGAAAGTAGAACCATACAAGTACGGCCTAAACTTCTTCAGAGCCCACACGATAGCAAAGCACTCTCTTTCGATTGTTGCCCACCTTGTTTCAGGATCCTTCAGCTTGCGGCTGATGAAGCAAACTGGGTGCTCCCTACCTTTCCCATCCAGTTGACTGAGTACGGCACCTATTCCTACATTTGAAGCATCTGTCTGCACAATGAAGTGTTGGCGGTAATCAGGAGCTCTGAGTACTGGGGCTTGGCAAAGAGCCTTTTTCAGGTTTTCAAAAGCCTGATTGCACTCCTCGTTCCATTTAACCTTTTTAGGAAATTTGGGCGAGGAGATGACATTCAGTGGAGAAGCTATGGTCCCATAGTTCTCTATGAAATTCCTGTAATACCCAGTGAGGCCTAGGAAGGCTCTCACCTGGGTTTGAGTAGTCGGTGTTGTCCAATTTTGCACAGCTTCAATCTTACTGAGCAAAGGCCTAATTTCTCTACCGCCTACCTCATGCCCAAGATAGACTACCTTATTCTGTCCAATTTGGCATTTGCTTGCCTTTATGGTCAGATTGGCTCGTCCAAGAGCCTGCAAAACATCTCTCAGGTGGGTTACATGTTCTTTCCAGGAATTGTTGAACACTGCGATGTCATCCAAGTATGCCATGCAGAAGTCCTCCATCCCATTTAGAACCTGGTTTACCATCCGTTGAAACGTAGCAGGTGCATTCTTAAGTCCGAAAGGCATTACCTTAAACTGGTATAAGCCAACGGGGGTTGAAAATGCAGTTTTCTCCTTGGCATGGTCTGTCAGGGCTATTTGCCAATAGCCTGAGGTCAAGTCAAATGTGCTGAGGAACTTGGCGGCGCCAAGTTTATCCACCAACTCATCTGTTCTTGGCAAAGGGTGGGCATCAGTCTTGGTGACTGCATTAAGAGCTCTATAGTCCACGCAGAATCTAAGCTCTTTAGATCCGGCCTTTGGTACTAACACAACTGGGCTAGACCATGGACTAGTAGAGGGCTCTATTACCCCGAGATCGAGCATCTGGCTGACCTCACCTTTGATGTGGGTTTGTACGTTTTCTGACATACGGTATCCTCTGCTTTTGACTGGCAGACAGTCACCAGTGAGTATGTCGTGCTGGCCCCAAGGGGTCAAGCCTGGTGAAAGCGAGAACAGGGAGGCAAACTGATTCAACATAGATTTGCACTCTTCTTGTTGCTCGGGTGTCAGATTGGAGGAGAGATTCACTCCTTCAATTTTTTCATCTAAAGGTAAGCCTCTGAGGAGATCCGGAAGAGCTTCACTCTCTTCTTCTTCCTCGGATGACGCTAGAAGCAACGCTCCTACATCAGGTCGCGAGACATACGCTTTAAGTCGGTTGGTGTGAAAGACTGTCAGAGCCTCCTTGGGATTGCCCAAGTCCACCAGATAGTTAACCTCTCCGAGTTTACCCACTACTCGGAAGGGTCCCATCCACTTATCCTGCAAGGCCCTCTGCCTTGTTGGGATCATAACGAGAACAAGCTGGTCTTGAGTGAACTCAACCTTGTTAGCCTTTTGATCGTGCCAGTGCTTGACCAATGCTTGTCCAGCTTTCAAGTTATCGCTTGCTTCCGTCATCATGTGCGACATTCTCCTCCGGAGACCTATCACATAGTCAGTCACTCTGACTGGCTTGGGGGAAGGAGCACTCTCCAACCCCTCCTTAATCAGGGCCAATGGACCTCTGACGGGATGACCATAGAGTAGTTCGAAGGGAGAGTAACATACTCCCTCCTGAGGGACTTCTCTATAAGCAAAGAGAAGGCATGGCAGTAGAAGGTCCCACTTACGCTTAAGGGGTTCCTCTAAAGCACCTATCATGCTCTTCATGGTTCGGTTGAACCGTTCTACCAACCCATTGGTTTGTGGGTGGTAAGCTGTTGAGAACTTGTAAGTAACTCCACAGGTTTTCCACATGGCTTTCATGTAGTGGGACATAAAGTTTGACCCCCTGTCAGAGATTACTTCCTTAGTAAACCCGACCCTAGTAAAAATACCAAGGAGGGCCTTAGCCACAGCCGGAGCTGTAACAGTCCTCATAGGAATTGCCTCAGGATACCTAGTAGCATGGTCTACTACAACAAGTATAAACCTGTTGCCTGAGGAGGTTGGAGGATCAAGGGGACCAACAATGTCAATCCCTACTCTCTCAAATGGGACTCCCACAACTGGGAGAGGCACTAACGGTGCCACATTCTTGGATCCAACCTTACCAGAGATCTGGCAGGTGTGGCAGCTCCTGCAGTGTTTTTCTACTTCGGCCCCCATCTTTGGCCAATATAAGTAGAGCGAGAGCCTTTCCTTAGTCTTCTTGAAACTCAAGTGACCAGCCAAAGGAATCTCGTGGGCTAACTGCAAGAAGTGTGGTCTGTTCTCTTGGGGTACTACAAGTCGTTTGTAGTCTCCAGGTGCAGACTCGGTCGGTTCACTGTAGAAGAGGCCATCTTCCCAGTGCAACCTGTATTTCCCAGGCTCTTGCCCTTCAGCCTGAGCTTCTGCCTGGTGGCGAAGACCTTCCAGAGTTGGACATTCTCTCTGTCCCTTACTGAAGTCTGCCCTGTTGGGTCCACCTTCTGCCAGTAAAGACTGCAGCTCAGGATGGTCAACAGGATCCAGATCTCCAATGAGTTCCTGGCCTTCCATTAGCT
Source organism: Ambystoma mexicanum (assembly GCF_040938575.1). Classification (NCBI taxonomy): domain Eukaryota; kingdom Metazoa; phylum Chordata; class Amphibia; order Caudata; family Ambystomatidae; genus Ambystoma; species Ambystoma mexicanum. Next base: position 35,425,472 of record NC_090935.1, on the reverse strand, counting down.
CTTCCTCAGAGTCTAATTCTACCACACAGGGTTGTACCTCCCTCTCAGCCTCGGCTGGAGGTGGAGTTACGGGTGTAACTTTGGACAACCGAGGGGAAGTCCGTATTGGCTGCACTGGAATGCTGGCTGCTGGTTTCGGGATAGAAGTCTTAGGTTTCCCTTTCGCTTCTGATTTCTTGGAGACAGCGGCCGACAATTCCAGTGGAGCAGGAGTGATATCTTTCTTCATCATCTCCTGGAGAGTTCCGCGCATGGTCCTCTCTCTTGCGGGTCTGGTTAGCTCCTGTAACCGTTTACTAGGAGGTCTGGGAGTATGCGATACAACTCCGAGAGTTTTCAAATTGCTACCCAACAGTACGCGTCCTTGTACCTCACTCTGTATGCTGACTGGTATCTTCACAGTCATGTCGTTACACTGGATGAGAACTGGTAATTGGGGAAGCATCTGCACAGGCCCTCTAACTAACTTGGTGAGGCGTTTGGGTGCCTTAGCAACATCCTCGGCCTGAAAAAACGATTTATCCACCACAGTTATGCTGGCCCCAGTGTCCCTAATGGCAGGAGTCTCCTGGCCATTCACCTGGACACTGTCCTTATAATACTCTTTGGTATTATCGGGGATAGAATTATCGACATCTAAATTCTGTTGTTCCCACAACCCCAGAGATACTAAAGAAACGCTGGCTGAGACTCCAATGGGTTCGTCAGCTAGCAGTAAAAAGTTTCCACTTGCCATTTGGACTTCCTCCTCTGGAGCGAAGGCTAAGGAGACAAGCTGGACCCCTGAAGGTTTACCCTTACATCTGGGATCTCCTTTCACGTGATCAGTCGAGCCACAAACAAAGCATTTAGCGAATGCTTTCTGGAATGATGGCTTGTTCTGACCTCCTTCCGGTTTGGCACCAGAAGACACACTATTCTGCTGTGGTTTTCCCGGTGGCTTACCCTTCTGGTTTTGTTTGGGGCCCTCTTCGGAATGTGAGTTATTCGAATTCTCTTTTGATTCTTTTTTAGGCTGTTTTCCCTCATCCTTTTTCTGAGTTGCCCCAAAATCCTTATGAGTAGCCCTGTTGGCAACCCACAAGTCAGCAGCCTTAGCTAGCTCCCCGGAATCCAATTCCTTCAAATCAGCCAAGTGCTGTCTGAGCTCAGGAGAACAGGCATCATAAATAGACTCCAACATAAAAAGATTTCTCATACCCTCATAAGTGTTCATTTTGTAACCTTAATCCATCCCTCTAAGTTTTTTCAACCCTTCACTCACCCAGGTAGCCCAAGGGGTACCATCATGCTTTTTGAGGGTTCTAAACCTCTTAAGATACTGGGAAGGGGTCTTCCCAAATCTAGCTATTAAAGCTAGTTTCACACTTTCGTAATCCGTTTTATCCGCCTCCCCCAACTCCATTACCACATCAGTCGCAACAGGAGGGAGCTTAGAGAACAACCAGGGGAGCAACGCATTCCCTGTGATGTCCTGGAGCCAATGATTGTATTCAAACAGTTTCAACCAATCCAACACATCCAATCTCGGTTCATACATACCTACTAATTCCTTCGGCATCCAGGGTTTTTTGGGACTGGAGCTCCTAGAGGAACCAGAGGAGAGAGAAGCATTTTCCATAGACAACTTTTTCATCTCTAACTCGTGATTAAGTTCTATTTCTCTGAGTCTTAACTCAGCTTGCTTCTGCTCAGCCTGGGCATTCATCCGTCTGAACTCGAGCTCTTGGTTTCGTTCAGATTGAGCCAAGAACCGTTTATATTCTAGTTCGAGCTTCATTTTTTCAAGTTCAAAATAAGCAGGGTTACTTGTGGGACCTGGTATGGGCCCTGTAGGCACAGCTGGTAAGGCAGGTAGAGGAGCAGGGGAGACAGTTTCGTTAGCCTCTCCGTCCTCGTCAGCCTCTTCATCGCTATCATCAGAATCACAATTCAGATCAACACCATTACTGTTTTCTACAGTTGCTGGAGAGATTGGTTCCTCTGAACCAGTACCCAGACTTTGGTTCGCCAGCAATCTCTCGATTAGTTCTAACTTCTTGCCTCTTACAGGAAGATTCTCTTGCCTACAGAGAGCTTGCATACTCTCAGTATTTTCACTTGACAAAGACTCTTGACTGTAAGTTTCCATCGTAGACATGTTTTTTGAAAGTTGCTTTTTGTGCAAAGTTTTGTGGTTAGTTATCCTACAGTGTCGAAAAGCACTCTAAACTGTATACTCGATACAAATCCCACCGCTGTACACAGTGTTAGGCGGAAACCTGTGCAGTTCCCTCTGGGACCACTGCAAAAGATTTAGGACTACAGGCGTTGGCAGTGAACACACTTGGTAGCAGTCTGCACCACACAGATTCACGTGGTAGCTGTGGCTGAGCAGTCAGACTTCTCTCAAGAAAAGTTGAGCAGTATGTGGAGTATACAAAATAGGGCAATTCTTCACAGCAAGACAAGCAAACATGCAAGGAGGCTTTGTGTAAAGATATTAAGGTATTTATTTATAACAAAATGTCTATAAAAAACACTAAGGCAAATCACGGAAAACAAATCAAACACAATTACTCTACGGAGTAGACGATCAATCCCCCTAGCAATATCGACAACTGTAGGTTCTACTGGTACCACTTATTTTCAGACAGAGGTGTATACCTCAACCCAGATGACACTCGAATATTAGTTAGGACGGGAGAGAAAAAAAGATAGGCAGGTTACGAAATCAACACAGTTCAATCCTATCGGATAAAATGCAAGGCAGGAAGGCAAGAATCACAATAGATCGTAAAGTTCAGAGGCCAGGCCCACTCGGAGAGAGGCAAGGCGCGATGTCCCAAAAAGTCTCTAGTGGAGATGCATTCAAGTCTGTATTGCAAATTGTTATCGGTGGATTGAACCAGTTCAGAACAACGAATGAGAAAAGCTTGGAGGCGACCCAACGGAACGGAGAGGATTAAGACACCTCACTCGAACCGATCGAAAGGGAAGCCAGGCGGACATGGTACCTTGTTGTGAAGGGCAGCTCCGGCGGGGGCAGTTGTTTCTGGTGGTGGATGCACGTTGGTTCTTTGCCAAGAGTAGAGATGATCACGTCGTCGAAAAAAATGAAGTCCAGTGCACCACCAGGGAAGAGACCAGCCGCGGAGTGCTCCGTCACAAGGCACCACATTTTGGTCGCGGTTCAGGGGTAGTGGCTATCCGGTTGCCGAGGTGCTTCTGCACGGGCATTTCAACCACCGCGTCCTGAGGCGAATAAAAGCAAAGGGGACTGGTTGTTCCCACCAGTCAGGGGAAGAGACTCTCCGGCAGGGAGATCTCCTCTGTCGTCGGGAAGTGGTGTCGTTGTGCAGGTCGGCTCAGCGTTACCCTCGTCGGATTCTTAGGTCCTGTGGTGACTTCTCAAGATCCAGTCCCAAAAGCCCTGCTTTTATGCAGAAAACCCCCATTCATTCAGCCTAGCTGTCAATCAACACATGCTAAGTAGTGAGCGGGAAGGCTCACCACCTGGGCCAATCACTCCAGAGTGCGACCGGAGTTGGCAAGGCAACTCGGTCCAGGGTGCCTAAACCCCCTCCCTCACCCCTGTGGTAACCCAGACAGAATGGCACCACTTTGGGGGGTCTCTGTACAGAGGCCCGCCAAAAGTGGAACAAAGGGCTCAACCTTTGGTTTAGGAATCACAGAGACGAAAACAGATGCCATTTTACAAACCGAGTTCTGGCAGAAAATACCACTCGATAAACTTATTTAAGATAAGTAGATCGGTGGTACGTCAGAGATTAATGAGAAAAAGTATCAATCGCCAACAATGGGACGAGTCCCATACGGTTATGTTCGGGGACGAACATAACAAGTTGTTTCCACTGCCACCAGCCAAAACTCGACGAGGGGGGACGGGACAGTGCCCCCTCGAGTAACAGATCCAGGAGTAATCGAATTACCCCTACTAGTACGTCCACAATAAGATGGTTTGTACTAGTTCTGTTAGTAAATTTAGGTCTAGTAAAGCCAATGGTGACTTTACATGCCCGGGGAGACAGTAGTCAGTCCCCGGGTATGGAGTCTATGGTGGGGGACCCGCTAGGGCGCCCCCGTGTTACGGCACGTAGGGTGCGGTGTAACACACATAGAAAAACATATGAGACCCTATGGAGTAAAAGACCCCATAGCCCAACGAACACATTGACATTTCAAAAGGAATTACACACATACATGTCCAAGAGTGGGAGAAAAGAGTCTCACTCTTGGCAGGATGGAAAAAACAAACTCCAGAAATCCAGCAAAGCTGCTGGGGGACTCACTAGGTTAGGATATTCAGCCTAAACAGAGAATTCTCCCTAACACTCGCCCCCCCCCCAGACTAAGGGACAGGAGGATTTAATCCACTCCTGGATGAATCTCATACCTCTAGTCGATGACATACATCCTAGAGGGACCATCAGCATTTTGGTGGTGACACCCTGACCTGTGCTCAATGGTGAAATCAAACCCTTGCAGGCAGATCGACCATCTCAGTAGTTTTGGGTTTTCCCCTTTCATTTGCATTAACCATCTCAAGGGTTGGTGGTCAGTCTGAATGACGAAAGTAGAACCATACAAGTACGGCCTAAACTTCTTCAGAGCCCACACGATAGCAAAGCACTCTCTTTCGATTGTTGCCCACCTTGTTTCAGGATCCTTCAGCTTGCGGCTGATGAAGCAAACGGGGTGCTCCCTACCTTTCCCATCCAGTTGACTGAGTACGGCACCTATTCCTACATTTGAAGCATCTGTCTGCACAATGAAGTGTTGGCGGTAATCAGGAGCTCTGAGTACTGGGGCTTGGCAAAGAGCCTTTTTCAGGTTTTCAAAAGCCTGATTGCACTCCTCGTTCCATTTAACCTTTTTAGGAAATTTGGGCGAGGAGATGACTCAGTTTTTGATGATTCAGTGGAGAAGCTATGGTCCCATAGTTCTCTATGAAATTCCTGTAATACCCAGTGAGGCCTAGGATGGCTCTCACCTGGGTTTGAGTAGTCGGTGTTGTCCAATTTTGCACAGCTTCAATCTTACTGAGCAAAGGCCTTATTTCTCCACCGCCTACCTCATGCCCAAGATAGACTACCTTACTCTGTCCAATTTGGCATTTGCTTGCCTTTATGGTCAGATTGGCTCGTCCAAGAGCCTGTAAAACATCTCTCAGGTGGGTTACATGTTCTTTCCAGGAATTGTTGAACACTGCGATGTCATCCAAGTATGCCATGCAGAAGTCCTCCATCCCATTTAGAACCTGGTTTACCATCCGTTGAAACGTAGCAGGTGCATTCTTCAGTCCGAAAGGCATTACCTTAAACTGGTATAAGCCAACGGGGGTAGAAAATGCAGTTTTCTCCTTGGCATGGTCTGTCAGGGCTATTTGCCAATAGCCTGACGTCAAGTCAAATGTGCTGAGGAACTTGGCGGCGCCAAGTTTATCCACCAACTCATCTGTTCTTGGCAAAGGGTGGGCATCAGTCTTGGTGACTGCATTAAGAGCTCTATAGTCCACGCAGAATCTAAGCTCTTTAGATCCGGCCTTTGGTACTAACACAACTGGGCTAGACCATGGACTAGTAGAGGGCTCTATTACCCCGAGATCGAGCATCTGGCTGACCTCACCTTTGATGTGGGTTCGTACATTTTCTGACATACGGTATCCTCTGATTTTGACTGGCAGACAGTCACCAGTGAGTATGTCGTGCTGGCCCCAAGGGGTCAAGCCTGGTGAAAGCGAGAACAGGGAGGCAAACTGATTCAACATAGATTTGCACTCTTCTTGTTGCTCGGGTGTCAGATTGGAGGAGAGATTCACTCCTTCAATTTTTTCATCTAAAGGTAAGCCTCTGAGAAGATCTGGAAGAGCTTCACTCTCTTCTTCTTCCTCGGATGACGCTAGAAGCAACGCTCCTACATCAGGTCGCGAGACATACGCTTTAAGTCGGTTGGTGTGAAAGACTGTCGGAGCCTCCTTGGGATTGCCCAAGTCCACCAGATAGTTAACCTCTCCGAGTTTACCCACTACTCGGAAGGGTCCCATCCACTTATCCTGCAAGGCCCTCTGCCTTGTTGGGATCATAACGAGAACGAGCTGGTCTTGAGTGAACTCAACCTTGTTAGCCTTTTGATCGTGCCAGTGCTTGACCAATGCTTGTCCAGCTTTCAAGTTATCGATTGCTTGCGTCATCATGTGCGACATTCTCCTCCGGAGACCTATCACGTAGTCAGTCACTCTGACTGGCTTGGGGGAAGGAGCACTCTCCAACCCCTCCTTAATCAGGGCCAATGGACCTCTGACGGGATGACCATAGAGTAGTTCGAAGGGAGAGTAACATACTCCCTCCTGAGGGACTTCTCTATAAGCAAAGAGAAGGCATGGCAGTAGAAGGTCCCACTTACGCTTAAGGGGTTCCTCTAAAGCACCTATCATGCTCTTCATGGTTCAGTTGAACCGTTCTACCAACCCATTGGTTTGTGGGTGGTAAGCTGTTGAGAACTTGTAAGTAACTCCACAGGTTTTCCACATGGCTTTCATGTAGTGGGACATAAAGTTTGACCCCCTGTCAGAGATTACTTCCTTAGTAAACCCGACCCTAGTAAAAATACCAAGGAGGGCCTTAGCCACAGCCGGAGCTGTAACAGTCCTCATAGGAATTGCCTCAGGATACCTAGTAGCATGGTCTATTACAACAAGTATAAACCTGTTGCCTGAGGAGGTTGGAGGATCAAGGGGACCAACAATGTCAATCCCTACTCTCTCAAATGGGACTCCCACAACTGGGAGAGGCACTAACGGTGCCACATTCTTGGATCCAACCTTACCAGAGATCTGGCAGGTGTGGCAGCTCCTGCAGTGTTTTTCTACTTCGGCCCCCATCTTTGGCCAATAGAAGTAGAGTGAGAGCCTTTCCTTAGTCTTCTTGAAACTCAAGTGACCAGCCAAAGGAATCTCGTGGGCTAACTGCAAGAAGTGTGGTCTGTTCTCTTGGGGTACTACAAGTCGTTTGTAGTCTCCAGGTGCAGACTCGGTCGGTTCACTGTAGAAGAGGCCATCTTCCCAGTGCAACCTGTATTTCCCAGGCTCTTGCCCTTCAGCCTGAGCTTCTGCCTGGTGGCGAAGACCTTCCAGAGTTGGACATTCTCTCTGTCCCTTACTGAAGTCTGCCCTGTTGGGTCCACCTTCTGCCAGTAAAGACTGCAGCTCAGGATGGTCAACAGGATCCAGATCTCCAATGAGCTCCTGGCCTTCCATTAGCTCTTCCTCAGAGTCTAATTCTACCACACAGGGTTGTACCTCCCTCTCAGCCTCGGCTGGAGGTGGAGTTACGGGTGTAACTTTGGACAACCAAGGGGAAGTCCGTATTGGCTGCACTGGAATGCTGGCTGCTGGTTTCGGGATAGAAGTCTTAGGTTTCCCTTTCGCTTCTGATTTCTTGGAGACAGCGGCCGACAACTCCAGTGGAGCAGGAGTGATATCTTTCTTCATCATCTCCTGGAGAGTTCTGCGCATGGTCCTCTCTCTTGCGGGTCTGGTTAGCTCCTGTAACCGTTTACTAGGAGGTCTGGGAGTATGCGATACAACTCCGAGAGTTTTCAAATCGTTACCCAACAGTACGCGTCCTTGTACCTCACTCTGTATGCTGACTGGTATCTTCACAGTCATGTCGTTACACTGGATGAGAACTGGTAATTGGGGAAGCATCTGCACAGGCCCTCCAGCTAACTTGGTGAGGCGTTTGGGTGCCTTAGCAACATTCTCGGCCTGAAAAAACGATTTATCCACCACAGTTATGCTGGCCCCAGTGTCCCTAATGGCAGGAGTCTCCTGGCCATTCACCTGGACACTGTCCTTATAATACTCTTTGGTATTATCGGGGATAGAATTATCGACATCTAAATTCTGTTGTTCCCACAACCCCAGAGATACTAAAGAAACGCTGGCTGAGACTCCAATGGGTTCGTCAGCTAGCAGCAGAAAGTTTCCACTTGCCATTTGGCCTTCCTCCTCTGGAGCGAAGGCTAAGGAGACAAGCTGGACCCCTGAAGGTTTACCCTTACATCTGGGATCTCCTTTCACGTGATCAGTCGAGCCACAAACAAAGCATTTAGCGAATGCTTTCTGGAATGATGGCTTGTTCTGACCTCCTTCTGGTTTGGCACCAGAAGACACACTATTCTGCTGTGGTTTTCCCGGTGGCTTACCCTTCTGGTTTTGTTTGGGGCCCTCTTCGGAATGTGAGTTATTCGAATTCTCTTTTGAGTCTTTTTTAGGCTGTTTTCCCTCATCCTTTTTCTGAGTTGCCCCAGAATCCTTATGAGTAGCCCTGTTGGCAACCCACAAGTCAGCAGCCTCAGCTAGCTTCCGGGAATCCAATTCCTTCGAATCAGCCAAGTGCTGTCTGAGCTCAGGAGAACAGGCATCATAAATAGACTCCAACATAAAAAGATTCCTCATACCCTCATAAGTGTTCACTTTGTAACCCTTAATCCATCCCTCTAAGTTTTTCAACCCTTCACTCACCCAGGTAGCCCAAGGGGTACCATCATGCTTTTTGAGGGTTCTAAACCTCTTAAGATACTGGGAAGGGGTCTTCCCGAATCTAGCTATCAAAGCTAGTTTCACACTTTCGTAATCCGTCTTATCCGCCTCCCCCAATTCTATTACCACATCAGTCGCAACAGGAGGGAGCCTAGAGAACAACCAGGGAAGTAAATCATTCCCGGTGATGTCCTGGAGCCCATGATTGTACTCAAACAGTTTTAACCAATCCAACACATCCAATCTCTGTTTATACATACCCACTAATTCTTTCGGCATCCGGGGTCTTTTGGGACTGGAGCTCCTAGAGGAACCAGAGGAGAGAGAAGCATTTTCCATAGACAACTTTTTCATCTCTAACTCGTGATTAAGTTCTATTTCTCTGAGTCTTAACTCAGCTTGCTTCTGATCAGCCTGGGCATTCATCCGTCTGAACTCGAGCTCTTGGTTTCGTTCAGATTGAGCCAAGAACCGTTTATATTCTAGTTCGAGCTTCATTTTTTCAAGTTCAAAATAAGCAGGGTTACTTGTGGGACCTGGTATGGGCCCTGTAGGCACAGCTGGTAAGGCAGGTAGAGGAGCAGGGGAGACAGTTTCGTTAGCCTCTCCGTCCTCGTCAGCCTCTTCATCGCTATCATCAGAATCACAATTCAGATCAACACCATTACTGTTTTCTACAGTTGCTGGAGAGATTGGTTCCTCTGAACCAGTACCCAGACTTTGGTTCGCCAGCAATCTCTCGATTAGTTCTAACTTCTTGCCTCTTACAGGAAGATTCTCTTGCCTTCAGAGAGCTTGCATACTCTCAGTATTTTCACTTTTCAAAGACTCTTGACTGTAAGTTTCCATCGTAGACATGTTTTTTGAAAGTTGCTTTTTGTGCAAAGTTTTGTGGTTAGTTATCCTACAGTGTCGAAAAGCACTCTAAAATGTATACTCGATACAAATCCCACCGCTGTACACAGTGTTAGGCGGAAACCTGTGCAGTTCCCTCTGGGACCACTGCAAAAGATTTAGGACTACAGGCGTTGGCAGTGAACACACTTGGTAGCAGTCTGCACAACACAGATTCACGTGGTAGCTGTGGCTGAGCAGTCAGACTTCTCTCAAGAAAAGTTGAGCAGTATGTGGAGTATACAAAATAGGGCAATTTTTCACAGCAAGACAAGCAAACACGCAAGGAGGCTTAGTGTAAAGATATTAAGGTATTTATTTATAACAAAATGTCTATAAAAAACACTAAGGCAAATCACGGAAAACAAATCAAACACAATTACTCTACGGAGTAGACGATCAATCCCCCTTGCAATATCGACAACTGTAGGTTCTACTGGTACCACTTATTTTCAGACAGAGGTGTATACCTCAACCCAGATGACACTCGAATATTAGTTAGGACGGGAGAAAAAAAAGATAGGCAGGTTACGAAATCAACACAGTTCGATCCTATCGGATAAAATGCAAGGCAGGAAGGCAAGAATCACAATAGATCGTAAAGTTCAGAGGCCAGGCCCACTCGGAGAGAGGCAAGGCGCGATGTCCCAAAAAGTCTCTAGTGGAGATGCATTCAAGTCTTTATTGCAAATTGTTATCGGTGGATTGAACCAGTTCAGAACAACGAATGAGAAAAGCTTGGAGGCGACCCAACGGAACGGAGAGGATTAAGACACCTCACTCGAACCGATCGAAAGGGAAGCCAGGCGGACACGGTACCTTGTTGTGAAGGGCAGCTCCGGCGGGGGCAGTTGTTCCTGGTGGTGGATGCACGTTGGTTCTTTGCCAAGAGTAGAGATGATCTCGTCGTCGAAGAAAATGAAGTCCGGTGCACCACCAGGGAAGAGACCAGCCGCGGAGTGCTCCGTCACAAGGCACCACATTTTGGTCGCGGTTCAGGGGTAGTGGCTATCCGGTTGCCGAGGTGCTTCTGCATGGGCAATTCGACCACCGCGTCCTGAGGCGAATAAAAAGCAAAGGGAACTGGTTGTTCCCACCAGTCAGGGGAAGAGACTCTCCGGCAGGGAGATCTCCTCTATCGTCGGGAAGTGGTGTTGTCGTGCAGGTCGGCTCAGCGTTACCCTCGTCGGATTCTTAGGTCCTGTGGCCACTTCTCAAGATCCAGTCCCAAAAGCCCTGCTTTTATGCAGAAAACCCCCATTCATTTAACCTAGCTATCAATCAACACATGCTAAGTGGTGAGCGGGAAGGCTCACCACCTGGGCCAATCACTCCAGAGTGCGACCGGAGTTGGCAAGGCAACTCGGTCCAGGGTGCCAAAACCCCCTCCATCACCCCTGTGGTAACCCAGACAGAATGGCACCACTTTGGAGGGTCTCTGTACAGAGGCCCGCCAAAAGTGGAACAAAGGGCTCAACCTTTGGTTTAGGAGTCACAGAGACGAACACAGATGCCATTTTACAAACCGAGTTCTGGCAGAAAATACCACTCGATAAACTTATTTAAGATAAGTAGATCGGTGGTACGTCAGAGATTAATGAGAAAAAGTATCAATCGCCAACAATGGGACGAGTCCCATAGGGTTATGTTCGGGAACGAACATAACAAGTAGTTTCCACTGCCACCAGCCAAAACTCGACGAGGGGGGACGGGACAGTGCCCCCTCGAGTAACAGATCCAGGAGTAATCGAATTACCCCTACTAGTACGTTCACAATAAGATGGTTTGTACTAGTTCTGTTAGTAAATTTAGGTCTAGTAAAGCCAATGGTGACTTTACATGCCCGGGGAGACAGTAGTCAGTACCCGGGTATGGAGACTATGGTGGGGGACCCGCTAGGGCGCCCCCGTGTTACGGCACATAGGGTGCGGTGTAACACACATAGAAAAACATATGAGACCCTATGGAGTAAAAGACCCCATAGCCCATCAAACACATTGACATTTCAAAAGGAATTACACACATACATGTCCAAGAGTGGGAGAAAAGAGTCTCACTCTTGGCAGGATGGAAAAAACAAACTCCAGAAATCCAGCAAAGCTGCTGGGGGACTCACTAGGTTAGGAAATTCTGCCTAAACGGAGAATTCTCCCTAACACTCGCCCCCCCCAGACTAAGGTACAGGAGGATTTAATCCACTCCTGGATGAATCTCATACCTCTAGTCGATGACATACATCCTAGAGAGACCATCAGCATTTTGGAGGTGGCACCCTGACCTGTGCTCAATGGTGAAATCAAACCCTTGCAGGCAGATCGACCATCTCAGTAGTTTTGGGTTTTCCCCTTTCATTTGCATTAACCATCTCAAGGGTTGGTGGTCAGTCTGAATGACGAAAGTAGAACCATACAAGTACGGCCTAAACTTCTTCAGGGCCCACACAATAGCAAAGCACTCTCTTTCGATTGTTGCCCACCTTGTTTCAGGATCCTTCAGCTTGCGGCTGATGAAGCAAACGGGGTGCTCCCTACCTTTCCCATCCAGTTGACTAAGTACGGCACCTATTCCTACATTTGAAGCATCTGTCTGCACAATGAAGTGTTGGCGGTAATCAGGAGCTCTGAGTACTGGGGCTTGGCAAAGAGCCTTTTTCAGGTTTTCAAAAGCCTGATTGCACTCCTCGTTCCATTTAACCTTTTTAGGAAATTTGGGCAAGGAGATGACATTCAGTGGAGAAGCTATGGTCCCATAATTCTCTATGAAATTCCTGTAATACCCAGTGAGGCCTAGGAAGGCTCTCACCTGGGTTTGAGTAGTCGGTGTTGTCCAATTTTGCACAGCTTCAATCTTACTGAGCAAAGGCCTTATTTCTCCACCGCCTACCTCATGCCCAAGATAGACTACCTTACTCTGTCCAATGTGGCATTTGCTTGCCTTTATGGTCAGATTGGCTCGTCCAAGAGCCTGCAAAACATCTCTCAGGTGGGTTACATGTTCTTTCCAGGAATTGCTGAACACTGCGATGTCATCCAAGTATGCCATGCAGAAGTCCTCCATCCCATTTAGAACCTGGTTTACCATCCGTTGAAACGTAGCAGGTGCATTCTTCAGTCCGAAAGGCATTACCTTAAACTAGTATAAGCCAACAGGGGTAGAAAATGCAGTTTTCTCCTTGGCATGGTCTGTCAGGGCTATTTGCCAATAGCCTGACGTCAAGTCAAATGTGCTGAGGAACTTGGCGGCGCCAAGTTTATCCACCAACTCATCTGTTCTTGGCAAAGGGTGGGCATCAGTCTTGGTGACTGCATTAAGAGCTCTATAGTCCACGCAGAATCTAAGCTCTTTAGATCCGGCCTTTGGTACTAACACAACTGGGCTAGACCATGGACTAGTAGAGGACTCTATTACCCCGAGATCGAGCATCTTGCTAACCTCACCTTTGATGTGGGTTTGTATGTTTTCTGACATGCGGTATCCTCTGCTTTTGACTGGCAGACAGTCACCAGTGAGTATGTCGTGCTGGCCCCAAGGGGTCAAGCCTGGTGAAAGCGAGAACAGGCAGGCAAACTGATTCAACATAGATTTGCACTCTTCTTGTTGCTCGGGTGTCAGATTGGAGGAGAGATTCACTCCTTCAATTTTTTCATCTAAAGGTAAGCCTCTGAGGAGATCTGGAAGAGCTTCACTCTCTTCTTCTTCCTCGGATGACGCTAGAAGCAACGCTCCTACATCAGGTCGCGAAACATACGCTTTAAGTCGGTTGGTGTGAAAGACTGTCGGAGCCTCCTTGGGATTGCCCAAGTCCACCAGATAGTTAACCTCTCCGGGTTTACCCACTACTCGGAAGGGTCCCATCCACTTATCCTGCAAGGCCCTCTGCCTTGTTGGGATCATAATGAGAACGAGCTGGTCTTGAGCGAACTCAACCATGTTAGCCTTTTGATCGTGCCAGTGCTTGACCAATGCTTGTCCAGCTTTCAAGTTATCGCTTGCTTCCGTCATCATGTGCGACATTCTCCTCCGGAGACCTATCACGTAGTCAGTCACTCTGACTGGCTTGGGGGAAGGAGCACTCTCCAACCCCTCCTTAATCAGGGCCAGTGGACCTCTGACGGGATGACCATAGAGTAGTTCGAAGGGAGAGTAACCTACTCCCTCCTGAGGGACTTCTCTATAAGCAAAGAGAAGGCATGGCAGTAGAAGGTCCCACTTACGCTTAAGGGGTTCCTCTAAAGCACCTATCATGCTCTTCATGGTTCGGTTGAACCGTTCTACCAACCCATTGGTTTGTGGGTGGTAAGCTGTTGAGAACTTGTAAGTAACTCCACAGGTTTTCCACATGGCTTTCATATAGTGGGACATAAAGTTTGACCCCCTGTCAGAGATTACTTCCTTAGGAAACCCGACCCTAGTAAAAATACCAAGGAGGGCCTTAGCCACAGCCGGAGCTGTAACAGTCCTCATAGGAATTGCCTGAGGATACCTAGTAGCATGGTCTACTACAACAAGTATAAACCTGTTGCCTGAGGAGGTTGGAGGATCAAGGGGACCAACGATGTCAATTCCTACTCTCTCAAATGGGACTCCCACAACTGGGAGAGGCACTAACGGTGCCACATTCTTGGATCCAACCTTACCAGAGATCTGGCAGGTGTGGCAGCTCCTGCAGTGTTTTTCTACTTCGGCCCCCATCTTTGGCCAATAGAAGTAGAGCGAGAGCCTTTCCTTAGTCTTCTTGAAACTCAAGTGACCAGCCAAAGGAATCTCGTGGGCTAACTGCAAGAACTGTGGTCTGTTCTCTTGGGGTACTACAAGTCGTTTGTAGTCTCCAGGTGCAGACTCGGTCGGTTCACTGTAGAAGAGGCCATCTTCCCAGTGCAACCTGTATTTCCCAGGCTCTTGCCCTTCAGCCTGAGCTTCTGCCTGGTGGCCAAGACCTTCCAGAGTTGGACATTCTCTCTGTCCCTTACTGAAGTCTGCCCTGTTGGGTCCACCTTCTGCCAGTAAAGACTGCAGCTCAGGATGGTCAACAGGATCCAGATCTCCAATGAGTTCCTGGCCTTCCATTAGCTCTTCCTCAGAGTCTAATTCTACCACACAGGGTTGTACCTCCCTCTCAGCCTCGGCTGCAGGTGGAGTTACGGGTGTAACTTTGGACAACCGAGGGGAAGTCTGTATTGGCTGCACTGGAATGCTGGCTGCTGGTTTCGGGATAGAAGTCTTAGGTTTCCCTTTCGCTTCTGATTTCTTGGAGACAGCGGCCGACAATTCCAGTGGAGCAGGAGTGATATCTTTCTTCATCATCTCCTGGAGAGTTCTGCGCATGGTCCTCTCTCTTGCGGGTCTGGTTAGCTCCTGTAACCATTTACTAGGAGGTCTGGGAGTATGCGATACAACTCCGAGAGTTTTCAAATCGTTACCCAACAGTATGCGTCCTTGTACCTCACTCTGTATGCTGACTGGTATCTTCACAGTCATGTCGTTACACTGGATGAGAACTGGTAATTGGGGAAGCATCTGCACAGGCCCTCCAGCTAACTTGGTGAGGCGTTTGGGTGCCTTAGCAACATCCTCGGCCTGAAAAAATGATTTATCCACCACAGTTATGCTGGCCCCAGTGTCCCTAATGGCAGGAGTCTCCTGGCGATTCACCTGGACACTGTCCTTATAATACTCTTTGGTATTATCGGGGATAGAATTATCGACATCTAAATTCTGTTGTTCCCACAACCCCAGAGATACTAAAGAAACGCTGGCTGAGACTCCAATGGGTTCGTCAGCTAGCAGTAGAAAGTTTCCACTTGCCATTTGGACTTCCTCCTCTGGAGCGAAGGCTAAGGAGACAAGTTGGACCCCTGAAGGTTTACCCTTACATCTGGGATCTCCTTTCACGTGATCAGTCGAGCCACAAACAAAGCATTTACCGAATGCTTTCTGGAATGATGGCTTGTTCTGACCTCCTTCCGGTTTGGCACCAGAAGACACACTATTCTGCTGTAGTTTTCCCGGTGGCTTACCCTTCTGGTTTTGTTTGGGGCCCTCTTTGGAATGTGAGTTATTCGAATTCTCTTTTGAGTCTTTTTTAGTCTGTTTTCCCTCATCCTTTTTCTGAGTTGCCCCAGAATCCTTATGAGTAGCCCTGTTGGCAACCCACAAGTCAGCAGCCTTAGCTAGCTCCCCGGAATCTAATTCCTTCGAATCAGCCAAGTGCTGTCTGAGCTCAGGAGAACAGGCATCATAAATAGACTCCAACATAAAAAGATTTCTCATACCCTCATAAGTGTTCACTTTGTAACCCTTAATCCATCCCTCTAAGTTTATCAACCCTTCTCTCACCCAGGTAGCCCAAGGGGTACCATCATGCTTTTTGAGGGTTCTAAACCTCTTAAGATACTGGGAAGGGGTCTTCCCAAATCTAGCTACTAAAGCTAGTTTCACACTTTCGTAATCCGTCTTATCCGCCTCCCCCAACTCCATTACCACATCAGTCGCAACAGGAGGGAGCCTAGAGAACAACCAGGGGAGCAACGCATTCCCTGTGATGTCCTGGAGCCCATGATTGTATTCAAACAGTTTCAACCAATCCAACACATCCAATCTCGGTTCATACATACCTACTAATTCCTTCGGCATCCGGGGTCTTTTGGGACTGGAGCTCCTAGAGGAACCAGAGGAGAGAGAAGCATTTTCCATAGACAACTTTTTCATCTCTAACTCGTGATTAAGTTCTATTTCTCTGAGTCTTAACTCAGCTTGCTTCTGCTCAGCCTGGGCATTCATCCGTCTGAACTCAAGCTCTTGGTTTCGTTCAGATTGAGCCAAGAACCGTTTATATTCTAGTTCGAGCTTCATTTTTTCAAGTTCAAAATAAGCAGGGTTACTTGTGGGACCTGTTATGGGCCCCGTAGGCACAGCTGGTAAGGCAGGTAGAGGAGCAGGGGAGACAGTTTCGTTAGCCTCTCCGTCCTCGTCAGCCTCTTCATCGCTATCATCAGAATAACGATTCAGATCAACACCATTACTGTTTTCTACAGTTGCTGGAGAGATTGATTCCTCTGAACCAGTACCCAGACTTTGGTTCGCCAGCAATCTCTCGATTAGTTCTAACTTCTTGCCTCTTACAGGAAGATTCTCTTGCCTACAGAGAGCTTGCAGACTCGCAGTATTTTCACTTGACAAAGACTCTTGACTGTAAGTTTCCATCGTAGACATGTTTTTTGAAAGTTGCTTTTTGTGCAACGTTTTGTGGTTAGTTATCCTACAGTGTCGAAAAGCACTCTAAACTGTATACTCGATACAAATCCCACCGCTGTACACCAGTGTTAGGCGGAAACCTGTGCAGTTCCCTCTGGGATTTAGGACTACAGGCGTTGGCGGTGAACCCACTTGGTAGCAGTTTGCACAACACAGATTCACGTGGTAGCTGTGGCTGAGCAGTCAGACTTCTCTCAAGAAAAGTTGAGCAGTATGTGGAGTATACAAAATAGGGCAATTCTTCCCAGCAAACAAGCAAACACGCAACGAGGCTTAGTGTAAAGATATTAAGGTATTTATTTATAACAAAAAGTCTATGAAAAACACTAAGGCAAATCACAGCAAACAAATCAAACACAATTACTCTACGGAGTAGACAATCAATCCCCCTAGCAATATCGACAACTCTAGGTTCTACTGCTACCACTTATTTTCAGACAGAGGTGTATCCCTCAACCCAGATGACACTCGAATATTAGTTAGGACGGGAGAGAAAAAAAGATAGGCAGGTTACGAAATCAACACAGTTCGAACCTATCAGATAAAAGGCAAGGCAGGAAGGCAAGAATCACAATAGAATCACAATAGATCGTAAAGTTCAGAGGCCAGGCCCACTCGGAGAGAGGCAAGGCGCGATGTCCCAAAAAGTCTCTAGTTGAGATGTATTCAAGTCTGTATTGCAAATTTTTATCGGTGGATTGCACCAGTTCAGAACAACGAATGAGAAAAGCTTGGAGGTAACCCAACGGAACGGAGAGGATTAAGACACCTCTCTCGAACCGATCGAAAGGGAAGCCAGGCGGACACGGTACCTTGTTGTGGAGGGCAGCTCCGGCGGGGGCAGTTGTTCCTGGTGGTGGATGCACGTTGGTTCTTTGCCAAGAGTAGAGATGATCTCGTTGTCGAAGAAAATGAAGTCCGGTGCACCACCAGGGAAGAGACCAGCCGCGGAGTGCTCCGTCACAAGGCACCACCTTTTGGTCGCGGTTCAGGGGTAGTGGCTATCCGGTTGCCGAGGTGCTTCTGCACGGGCAATTCGACCACCGCGTCCTGAGGCGAATAAAAAGCAAAGGGGAATGGTTGTACCCACCAGTCAGGGGAAGAGACTCTCCAGCAGGGAGATCTCCTCTGTCGTTGGGAAGTGGTGAGTCGGTTCCGCAGGGCTCCACCGGAGGTGTCGTCATGCAGGTCGGCTCAGCGTTACCCTCGTCGGATTCTTAGGTCATGTGGCGACTTCTCAAGATCCAGTCCCAAAAGCCCTGCTTTTATGCAGAAAACCCCCATTCATTCAGCCTAGCTGTCAATCAACACATGCTAAGTGGTGAGCGGGAAGGCTCACCACCTGGGCCAATCACTCCAGAGTGCGACCGGAGTTGGCAAGGCAACTTGGTCCAGGGTGCCTAAACCCCCTCCCACACCCCTGTGGTAACCCAGACAGAATGGCACCACTTTGGAGGGTCTCTGTACAGAGGCCCACCAAAAGTGGAACAAAGGGCTCAACCTTTGGTTTAGGAGTCACAGAGACGTATAAGTAGATCGGTGGTACGTCAGAGATTAATGAGAAAAAGTATCAATCTCCTACAAGTCCCATAGGGAGGAGTCCCATAGGGTTATGTTCGGGGACGAACATAACAAGTAGTTTCCACTGCCACCAGCCAAAACTCGACGAGGGGGGACGGGACAGTGCCCCCTCGAGTAACAGATCCAGGAGTAATCGAATTACCCCTACTATTACGTCCACAATAAGATGGTTTGTACTAGTTCTGTTAGTAAATTTAGGTCTAGTAAAGCCAATGGTGACTTTACATGCCCGGGGAGACAGTAGTCAGTCCCCAGGTATGGAGTCTATGGCGGGGGACCCGCTAGGGCGCCCCCGTGTTACGGCACGTAGGGTGCGGTGTAACACACATAGAAAAACATATGAGACCCTATGGAGTAAGAGACCCCATAGCCCATCGAACACATTGACATTTCAAAAGGAATTACACACATACATGTCCAAGAGTGGGAGAAAAGAGTCTCACTCTTGGCAGGATGGAAAAAACAAACTCCAGAAATCCAGCAAAGCTGCTGGGGGGCTCACTAGGTTAGGAAATTCAGCCTAAACAGAGAATTCTCCCTAGCACTGCCCATGGTGGCTGGGGGGTGGGGGTGGTGGGAGACATGGTTGGGGGCCTGGTGGAGGCTGCCCCTGCACTGCTTGGGGGTGGGGGTGATAGGGGGCATGGGTGGGAGCCTGGTGGGGGCTGCCCATGGTGGCTGGAGGGGGTGGGTGGGAGACATGAGTGGGGGCCTGGTGGGGGCTGCCCATGGTGGCTGGGGGGTGGGGGTGATAGGGGACATGAGTGGGGGCCTGGTGGGGGCCTGGGGGGGTGGGTATCAGACATGAGTGGGGGCCTGTTGGGGCTGCCCATGGTGGCTGGTGTGTGGGGGTGGTGGGAGACATGAGTGGGGGCCCGCTGGGGGCTGCCCATGGTGGCTGGGGGGTGGGGGTGATAGGAGACATGAGTGGGGGCCTGGTGGGGGCTGCCCATGGAGGCTGGGGGGTGGGGGTGGGTGGGAGACATGAGTGGGGGCCTGGTGGGGGCTGCCCATGGTGGCTGGGGGGTGGGGGTGGGTGGGAGACATGAGTGGGGGCCTGGTGGGGGCTGCCCATGGTGGCTGGGGGGTGGGGGTGGTGGGAGACATGGGTGGGGGCCTGCTGGAGGGTGCCTCACACTGCTGGGGGGGTGGGGGTGGTGGGAGACATGGGTGAGGGCCTGGTGGGGGCTGCCCATGGTGGCTGGGGGGTGGGGGTGGGTGGGAGACATGAGTGGGGGCCTGGTGGGGGCTGCCCACGGTGGCTGGGGGGTGGGGGTGGTGGGAGACATGGGTGGGGGCCTGGTGGAGGGTGCCCCACACTGCTGGGGGGTGGGGGTGGTGGGAGACATGGGTGAGGGCCTGGTGGTGGCTGCCCATGGTGGCTGGGGGGTGGGGTGGGTGGGAGACATGAGTGGGGGCCTGGTGGGGGCTGCCCATGGTTGCTGGGGGGTGGGGGTGGTGGGAGACATGGGTGGGGGCCTGGTGGAGGGTGCCCCACACTGCTGGGAGGGGGTGTGGGGTGGGAGACATGAGCAGGTGTTCAGGGTAGTCCCCTGTTTTGTGGGCTGCCTGCAGGGGCCGTGGAGGGTGTACAGGAAACACCTGTGAGGACCCACCCAGCCTAATCGCGTGTGATTATTCCCGCGCACCCCTGTAATACACGTACCCGGCCAAATCGCGTGTGATAATTCCCGCGCACCCCTGTAATACACATACCCAGCCAAATCGCGTGTGATTATTCCTGTGCACCCCTGTAATACACGTACCTGGCTAATCGCATGTAAAACTTCACGCGTACCCCTGTCATACACGTACCCAGCCAAATCGTGTGTGAAAATTCCCGCGTACCCCTGTAATACACGTACCCTGGCTAATCGCGTGTTTAACTTCATGCGTACCCCTGTCATACACGTATCCTGGCTAATCGCATGTAAAACCTCCCGCGTACCCCTGATATGAACGTTACCCGCTTTGCGTTCCTTGTTTGGCAGCCCTGTAAACTGGTCCAGGGTTAGCGCAGCCCTTTGCAATGATTTAGCGATTTTGATGGCTTTTCCTTGCGCGAGGGCGTTCTTGGGGGCGTTATTGGTGCTGCTGCAGGGTCGCTGCGATACTCTGCGCCACGGCTGGTTTGGGAGCCTGAAATCCATGAATACGCTGTGCGCGGAAATCGGTTTTGGCGCACGCGCCTGGCGCAGACAATCGCACGCAGACACTCTGCGCCAGCCGCTTGCGAATTCTATGAATTACCCTGTAAGTTATTTCAAAATTATTACAAAAGTGCAACAAAAAGATGAGGTTTTACAATCAAATATTACAAATCTATTAGCAAACATGCGTGGTACGAAAGGATACTGGTTCCGACGTCACAGATGTATGTTGTATGATCAGAAACCTTGGACCACCCACTTGGTTTGTTACAATAAGTTGTGCAGAATATGCATGGGGAGATTTACATGATTTCCTATGCATATCAAACAAAAACAAAACAAACATAGATATACTAACACCTGGAGAACTCTCTAGATCCTGTTAATGTTTCAAGATATTTCCATCATCACTTCATTGCTTTGCTACACTTTGTTTGTAATAAAACTGTTCCTCCCCTGGAGAAGTGCAACACTTATTTTGGAGAAAAGAATACCAAGCCAGAGGAGCACCACATATCCACATGCTTTTATGGATTAAAGATGCTCCTGAATTTGTTCAAGACAGTGATGCCAGTGTTTTGCAGTTTATCGAAAAATATGTCTCTTGTGAACTTCCATCGGAAGCAACAAATAGTGACCTTCATGCACAAATTGTACAATTTCAAAGACACAAATGTGGGAAATATTGTCGTCCCAAATACAAAAACAAAGGTAAATACTACACCAAATGCGGCTTTGGTTTCCCTACACCAGCTACAGTAACAGGTGAAGTGAACAACTTCATGTCTTCAGTTAGACATAGTGTTAAAGGTAAATCATCTAAGAACACATATTACATAAAAAGAACAGAAGAAGCAAAATATATCAATGATTACAATGCAATCATTGCCCTCTTATGGATCATAGATGTGCAGTACTTTGCAGACAATTCCACTGCAGTTGCACAATATGTTACAGCCTACTTAACCAAAGCAGAAAAAACAGAGCTTCAAGACTTCTGGAATGACCTATCATTGGACAAAACACTGTCTCAGAAATTGTACAGCTTAGGCATAGAAATGCTCTCTCATAGAGAATGTGGCTGCTATGAAGCTGAAGATCGTTTAACCGGTACTGCTTTGTATGGAAAATCTGATAATATAGTATGGCTAAGTCTTGGTCCTGCTAAATCTAGAAAAAGAGTTCTCAAATCATGTGAGGACATAGAAACAATAGCCAAAAATGATCAGTCAAGACATTTTGAAAAACAATTTACCAAACACATACTACCCAAACAGGAGTACCACTTTAGAAACCATGGGCCTCATTACGACCCCGGGCGGTAACCATAGCGCTATTTGCGCCATGGTTGCCTCCAAAACCTTACCGATTCCACCATGGTGAATGGAGCAATTACCGCCCCATTCCAAGGTTGGCGGGGGCGGTAATTCCCCATTCACCATGGCCCTTCCCCATTCCCATTTGAGCCCCCATAGGGCTCAATATGAATGGGGAAAGCGTTAATGACGGTACCGCTAATTGCGGTACCGTTATTAGCTCCAAAGTCCCTTTGCGGGTCCTGTCCTTAACACCTGGTAAAACCAGGGGTTAAGGGAGGACCCGCAAAGGGACCTCGGAATAGGGTGGTAAGGGATTATCGGCACCAGTACCCTTACCGGTACCGGTATTCCCTTACCACCCGGGTCGTAATGAGGCCCCATGTCTCTATACCACATAGCCCAAAACTTCACATACAAAAATATAAAACCTGATGAAAAAAAGGTAGATACAGAGTGCCAAATTGTGAAGGCAGCTTAGTGAAACTTACCAAACAAAGCTTAACTAATCATATCAAATTGTCATTAAAAACTCCTCAACATAAAGAACTACATTACATGTCCCTGCTACAGCTTTTTAAACCATGGAGAAAAGAAGAATAGTTCCTAGATATCTATACTCCTATGAAGACACTTTCAAAGCAAATGAAAGCATTATAACTGATGTAAACTTTACACAGTACAAAACAATGTTGCACAATGAACAGCAACACGAGCAACAACTCCAGGCCCAACTAGATAAGGACACTCGCGACAGTAGTCAACCTTCTGTAACAGGAAGCCAAGAACCACTGGGACAGCCACTAATACCAAATGAGACAGAATTAGCTATGACAGAAGGAGAAAACATCATGTCTCACTATGAAGAAGATACAGAAGACTTAACTATTCTACAATCAAAACTGAACAATGAGCAACGTAGCATTTTTCAAGAAGTAACAAAAGAAATTGCACATGGTATACAACATGAAAATAAAGAATGTACCTGCCAAAATTACAAACCTATACTACTATACGTCAGTGGTCAAGCTGGTTCAGGCCAAACATTCTTAATCAAAATCATGAGCAAGTTCCTTCAACAATTGACAAACAACAAATTGTCAGCTGTTGTTTGTTTGTTTGTTTGTTTTTATTATTTATAATGCGCGAGGGTACCCAGAGGTATCAGGGCGCAGCATTTACAAGAATTTTCTAGGCTTAGTTACAATCATCATAACATATACATAAACGTGGGACAATAAACTAAACCAAAGTTATATACAAAGCAGCAGTGAGGTAACGAGTCAAGCATTATATACAAGTAGACATGTAGGCACATATGGTTAAGCTGTGTGCAGGTATTGCGGCATTTATATGTCCTAGTGGGCCTCTGATTGCAGCCATGAAACTACCTTGGAGCAGAAGTTTTGGTAAGGCAGGTCCATTCTGATGTTGCAGGCAAGGAGTTCCACAACTTGGCAGCTTTTACCGGGAAGCTATTTCCCCCTATGGTGGCACGTTTGTAGGTGGGAACGGTTAGGCAGTCTTTGTATGCCGTTCTTACGGGTCTTAAGGAAGATTGTCTGTGAAATCTATTGACTAGGTAGGTTGGGGCAGCATTATTGATCGCTTTATGGGTGAGTGATGCCGTTTTTAAGAGGATTTTGTCATTAGTAGAGAGCCAGCCATTTGTTCTGTTGGCTGAGTCCTGTTATGTGTTCTCTTCTAGAGATGCCCAGTGCTGCTCTAAGAGCGTTGTTCTGGAGAATTTGTATCTTACTGGTAGTGGCCTTGGATGATCCCAGGTAGAGGGCGTTGCAGTAGTCAAGACGGGACAATATGAGGGCTCTAGCAAGCGTAAGGCAGCTATTATCCGAAATAAATGGTTTGGCTGCCGGATTAGTTTGCATGTGTATGCCGTGGATGATGCTAAGGAGCTCACTTGTCTTTTAAAGGAGAAGTTAGAATCCAGGTAGAAACCCAGTGTTTTGACCTCCTGTCCGACTGTGATGTTATTTCCATCAATCATGAAGGAATTGTATGCCGGGCCCAGTTTCTTTAGGCTGGAGGTGGTGCCTAGGATGATAAGCTCATCATTCAGGCATAGTCCATGTATGGCCATCCATGCCTGGATGATGATGTACACCCTATTTGGCAAGGCCAAATCCTTTTCATAATCTCCAGAAAGTGGAAGGAGGATCTGGGTATCATCTGCATAGTTAGTGTAGGTGATACCGAGATGATCCAGATCATCGAAAAGGGGCTTGGTAAATATATTATACAGAGTGGGGGAGACACAGGAGCCCTGTGGTACACCACAGGTAATGGGTATGGGATCTGCTGCAGCAGTAGGAGAGAAGACCCTCATGGTTCTGCCGTTGAGGAATGATGTGATCCAGGTGATAGCCTCCATGGAGAAGTGTGCTGATGAGTGGAGGTGTGAGCATAAGACAGAGTGATCGACCAGATCGAATGCTGCAGATAAGTCGAGGAGTAGGAGTAGGGCAGCTTGTCCATTGTCTCTGAGTGTGTCGATCTGAGCTTTTAGGTCGATGAGCGCGGTTTCCGTCCCATGTTGGGGGCGGAACCCTGATTGTCTGGATCCTAATAGGTGGTGATCTTCCAGGTGCTTCTGTATTTGTACATAGGTAACCTTATCCAGACTTTTCAGAAGGAAAGGGACGGTTGTTATGGGTCGGTAGTTGGTAGGTGTGGCTGGGTCAAGTGTAGTTTTTTTTAGTAATGGTCGTACCCAAGATTGTTTTAGATTGGTGGGAATAGAGCCGCTGGCGAAGTACGAGTTAATCAGTTTCGTAATGAAATTGGAGAGTTCGCGGGCAGCATCTTTGATGAGCTGTGCTGGGCACAGATCTCCTTGGCAATTGGATGGTTTCAAGGATAGGATGATTTTTTCAACTTCAAGTGTATTGACTTTGGAGAATTTGAAGCGGGTGATACCTGTGGGCGTAAGTTTGTCCGAGTTTTTTGGTGGGAAAGTGACATTGAGGGAAGCTTTTTTGCAGGAGATTTTGCTTTGTAAGGTCGCGATCTTATTCGCTAGGGCACTTTGAATTTCTGAGCACCAGTTTTTATCTTTGGTACAAGTGTCAGGAGGTGCTATGGGTGTTTCTATTTCTTTAAGGATAGAGAAGAGTTCTTTCATGTTGGATTTCGCTTGGGATATGCGAGAATCAAAAGAGGTTCGTTTAGCCAAGTAGATTTGTTTTTTATAGAGTGCGGCTAGTCTGGAAAGTTTGAGTTTGTTTGCGACTGACGGGGACTTTTTCCAAGTGGCCTCGCAATTTCTTTTCTGCTGCCTAAGATTTTTGGGGAATGGTGTGTACCATTTGTTAAGGTGTGTTTTTGGTTTGCTTGGTCTGAGCTTGAGGGGGGCGATGATGTCCAGTGAGGCGGCCATAGTCTTGTTGTACTCTTCGACCAAGGTGTCAGGGTCGAGGTTGTCAGAGAGTGTATTGAGTGTGGGAAGTAGGGTTGGGACGAGTCTTTCTACTGTCATATTCTTTTTGTTTCTGGTGAGAGCCGGTGGGGCCCTAATGGTAGGTGGAGGAGGAGGTCTGTCAGTGGAGAGCATGAACAAGATTAGGTGGTGGTCGGTCCAGACTAGGGGAGAGATATTTGTACTTTTTGCTTGGCAGTTATAATCAGCTACCCAGTCGAGTGTCTGCCCCCACAGTTTTAGCTACCTACAACATAGCCGGTGTCACTTTACACCGATTACTACTCCTTCCAGTAGAATACCAAATCAAATTAGACTATTACAATTTTCTACAGAAGCTGCAATGGAACTACGCAGAGTGTTAAAACAAATGAAAATGCTACTAATAGATGAAGTGAGCATGGTCTCCAACCTAATGTTGGCTTAGATTCACCTGAGATTACAAGAAGTACTGAAAACAAACTACGAAGAGCTCTTTGTGGGTAAACACATTATTTTTTTCGGAGATCTTCTTAAATTGACACCAGTGAAAGGTGAACCTATTTTTAAAACTTTAGGACACAAACTCTGTTGTAAAACTGTTGGCAGCACAAGAAATATCAACCGTTGGCAACGTTTTCTATATAGAGAATCAACTGAAAATATGTGCCAGTCTGCAGACCTCACATACGCTAACATTTTAAAAAGTATTAGCGTTGGTGTATTACCTCAAGAAGCACAATCAATATTAAAAACCCGGCACAATCATGAACTGTATCACCATAATTCATGTGCTACTGATGTTATGGAAAAATGATCACACAAAAATGTCACTTGTATGTCCTTAATGCCAACTCTTGCAAGCTGTTCAAAATTCAATGAAACAATGGTGAAAAATGAAATGCAACCAATAATTGAAATTTGCTCCTCAGACAAACTGGACGTACATGGTATGACACTACCCATGTGTCAACATGCCACAACAAGACTAAATACATTAGAAAACTTGATCTCCAACACAGCTGGTTTGGAGAAAATATTAAAATTTTCTTTAAACTGTAGAGTAATGCTTAAAGGTAACCTTGAGGTGGAGCAAGGACTAGTTAATGGAGCACTTGGTACAGTTGTTGGCTTTCAAAGATACCCATGTGACAACATCATTCCGTTTGTCGATATTCTCTTTGACAAACTATC
This sequence comes from Ambystoma mexicanum, assembly GCF_040938575.1. Lineage (NCBI taxonomy): Eukaryota > Metazoa > Chordata > Amphibia > Caudata > Ambystomatidae > Ambystoma > Ambystoma mexicanum. The sequence continues at coordinate 35,399,123 of NC_090935.1, read as the reverse complement.
AGAAGTAAAAAGGATAGGACGCTCAACAGCTCGATTCCTTCTTTTCAAAGACATGTATGGACTCAGAGAACAATTTTCTCTAACTCGAGCATACGCAGTCACCATTCACAAATCACAAGGTCTTACTCTAGATAAAGCATTATTAGATATTGGGAACACACTCTTTAAAGAAGGCATGAGCTACTTAGTAATATCACGCTTACGTACACTTGACGGTCTATTTCTAATCAACTTTGATGCAAGTAAAATAAACGCTGATATTCCTTGCATTTTAGAATACAATAAACTAAATTCACTCTACACCCCCCATCTAAAAACGTATCCTGTTCCACAGAAAGGAAAACCTTGTAAAAGAAAACTAATTCAAAGATAAATGCAAAAAGGATCTCACTGCAAATCCTCCAAAGAGAGTAAAAGAAGGTAATACTTCATCAATTACTACAATCAAAGAAGAATCTACTACTCAAAGTAACTCGGGTCCTTCTTGAAAGAAGCAGCACACACTCCAAAGAAATGACTTGGACACAGAACTATCTGGTCCATTCAAATTTTCAAATATAACTGGCGTAAATTGCTGCGCAAATGTAGCAATAAATATTCTATTCCAATTGCCACCAATTGTTGACAACATTTACCTACACAATACAGACCAATTATGTTTGCACATGTAAGTCCTTCATAGAAATGCAAGCAACAATCCTGACAACACATACAGTGTTCATGGAATAAGACAAGAATTGGACTACTCTGCTGTAATGGTGAAATTCACTATAAACTCACAAGAAGTTCCACAAGAAATTCTAATATACTTACTACAAGTACTGGAAAACAAAAACATATCTATAAATAAAATCTTCCAAATTTGATACATGTGGAAACATACATGCACTTGGTGCAACAATATGGCACAGGAACAAATCCCTAATGAACGTTTTGTGTATGTATCCATACCTAACTGTGAATCTGTTCCATTTCAGCAACTTTTACAAAATGCAAAACATGGCAGATTATGTACTACCTGCAATTCAGATAATCGCTCCACCTTACAAATACAAACACATAGTAAATACGTAATAGTAATGCTTTTACGTTACAATGCAGATGTTACCAAAAACAACTGCAAGTTGACTGGATTCACACATGGTCAAGTATCACTTGGTAAGAAAACCTTCACAACAATAGGTATAATCTACCATGCAGGAGCCACAACCAATGCAGGTCACTACACTGCATATATAAAAAAGAAATGTGGATGGTTCGAATGCAATGATAGTACCATTACTCTAAAGCAGAGATTACCAGCACAACTTATAAATGCTTATTTTATATTCTTAAAACCAAAATTTAATAACTAATCTGTGCATAAACATTAATAAAACTTCAATTAGAAAACTATAAACAGTTAGAATATGCCAACAGGTATCTAACTGCCCCAAGATATTGCAACAACCAAACAAATAAATCAATACCACTAAAATATAACAAGAAATAAACAGTTAGAATACGCCAACAGGTATCTAGCTGCCCCAAGATTTTTCAACAACCAAACAGATAAATCAATAGCACCAACAACTAATCTGTGCATAAACATTAATACAACTTCAATTAGAAAACTATAAATATCAACAATACGCCAACAGGTATATGACTGCCCCAAAATTCTGCAACAACCAAACAGATAAATCAATACCACTAAATTTTGTAAAGAAATAAACAGTTAGAATATGCCAACATGTATCTAACTGCCCCAAGAATCTGCAACAACCCAACAGATAGATTAGCAATTTGAGAATATAAATAAAAAAAGTATAACCAGTTACAATTCGACAACAGGTATCTAACAATCTGCAACAAGCCAACAGATAGAACATTTGCCAGAAACAACAAGTAAACACTGACAACAAACAAACAAATGTACTGCACCATAACAAAAAAAGTATTTTTTAAATCCAACATGGATTTTTTTTCCCACAGACCTAATGATTTAAGCAACAAACACAGAAACTGAGCAAATTGCACAGTACACTGGTTTGTGAACTACTAATATGAGGGTTGAAATGTCTATTATTCAATGTAATAAGTCTTTATAAAGTACCTACACCAACATGATCTTTTCTTTTATCACAGAAATTGACAAAGAATATATGTACTCCAGTTACCCACATCATGCTATGGAACTACAGTGTGTGCCCTTTCCATCTCTCTTGAGCCTGTGAATTCGAGGTATTCTTATCTCCCCTTCTTCATATAATCCCCACAAATCCAGTTACTCTCTATGTTTCTTGATTACAACATGACATAATTACAATCCCCCACCCCCCCCATATTCTTTTATCAACTACGATGGTCTACTTACGTCTGGTCCTCAGATCGAGTCCCCTGGCATCGACTCTCCCATAAACAACCAGTTCGCCTTTCGTCCAAGGGGCACCTGTGGGGACCGAACAGGGATATCTTCAAAGGGGAACCTGTCGACAATATATTGATCACTTGACTCTGTTTTAGCGCACCACTCACCACAGGGAACTCCGTGCTCGTCTGGTTTATTGCAAGAGTCATTGATTGTCTGGTAATCTAGGTCTGGGCTCTAGGTCAATTAGACCAGAACCATCCACACTGCTACCAAATACCAAATGTGCTTTAGCACCTTGAAGCATCTGTTGTGCTAGATGGAATTATGAGTAAAATATCTCAGACTCAAGAACCGGACAGACTCAAAGGAGATGGTAAAATACTGCTTTAATCTCAAGAAGTAAAGTAGGGAAAATAAACACTCATCAATTCGGCTCATGCAGGTATCACACTGGTTTATCATTTAGTTCCATCCTACATAATGCTGAATGTGTCACCTATGACGTCATCCTACGTGGAAAACTTCAAAAACCTATCGAGGCGTGGGATTGGATTAAGGGATCACATCTACTTATAGAAAATGTGTGTGTTAGTCTCTCATTGGCAGTCTCTTATCAGTAAGACGCACCCCAAGCTACTTCCATACAAGTGGTGAACAACACTCGTCCTAGCAGAAAATGTGGCAGCGGAATAATACTTTGCAACATTGTATGTCAAAGTGCATGGCAGGCTATTCTGATTGGTTGGCAACCCAACTCCAACCTTGGATATTTGGCTTACTAGCTGCACATAGAAATGGAACCCAAGCTTGGGGATACTTCAGCTCTCCCCTTGTTTCCCCAATTAGGCTACCTTCTCTCATCGGCAGGCCTCACGTCAGTGTCTTCTGTTTGAAGACAGACCTTGCCAGTCGGCATTGCCTCGGGACATTCGAGGGAGTCAAGGTACATTGCTATATTAGCTCCAGGCCTAATGAATAGCCCTTGTTTGTGAGCTCTTCATCATGTGTTGCATTGTTTGCTAATGGCCTTTGGTCCAATGAAATCGCATATGCGTGCTGACGTGTATACGAGCTAAGGGCCTTTCCTCGAATTACAAGCAGACGTGCAGGATTTTCACATGCCAAATCACTCCATATCAAGCTGGCCACGCGTAAGCACACGGAAGACCACACTCCTGCCCAGAAGGCCGAATTACTGCCCCCCAGAGCCCCGAGCACGCTCCCACCTGCCATCTGCTGCTGCCTGACTGCCTGCTGCCCACGTGCCCTGCCATTTGCTGCCTGCACATCAGCCAGGGGTGCTGTTGCTGTGACCACCCCTGCTGGAACCGAAGACTCCCGACTGGGATTCCATCGCTCCACAGCCCAGGACCCAGTTGCCCACCCACTCCTGCCTCTGGGGTTGTCATGTTGGGCACTGCAACATCTGGCACCACTGACAACCCCTGGCCAGAGAGGCAGAGGGGCACCAGCTTCACTGCCACCGAAGGTGGTGTCCTGGTGCAGCAAGTCCTGGGGCAGTATGATGCCCTCTTCCGAAGTTCCCACGACGACAAGGAAGGACGGACTCGGATCTGGACGGACATCGTGACTGCCATCAACGCGGAGGAGGTGGCAGTCCGCGACTTCCAACATGTCAAGAAGCGCTGGGAGGACTTCAGGTCCAGGACCCTCAACAAGGCCCGGCGCCTCTTGAAGGCAGCGGATGCTAAGGGGCACCGGGGCCACTTGTCGGAAGATCAGATGAGGGTCCTGGAACGCATATCCCCAGTGCTCCACGTCCAGGTCCTTGAGAGGCAGACCCGTCTGGAGTCGAGCGGTAAGTGTACATGCATCATGATTGTAAGCTGTGCGTGTGGTGATGTTTCAGTAGTGTGCCGGTTGCACATCTGTTTGTATGGGGTCGAGTATGGGTGGGGGTGTACAGGGCCGTGGGGCTGACACATGCGAGGACTGTAATGTGTGAGACATGGATGGTGCTTGTGTGTGTAGGCTTGCATGGCAAATGCAGTTGTGCGTGCACACATGTTTGGATGAATGTGTATGTAAGTAGACATGTCCATGATATCACGCATGTATGTTGTTTTCGGCTGCATGTATGAGCACTGTGTACATGTGCATGTGTGTGTATTTGACAAGGGTACAACAGTGATGCAACATGGATGCATGTGACAGCGGTATGTGGAATCCTGATTGGCAGATGTGACATGGATGCCCGTCTGAACAGTGCGACACTTGGCAGAGGTGTACACATGCATGCAAGTGTGGTGGTGTGTGTACATGTGTGTTGCACTTCCTGTGTTGCATGTGATGTCTGGCTCCCCTTTGGCTGCTGATGCTGTTGTATGTGTAGGGATGGTGGTGGCAGTTGCGATATGGCTGTGGTATGGCTCATGTGTGCCAGTTGCAATGACATGTGTGTTGGGGATTGTGATGACATGTCTGAGGTTTGCCAATGCCACTCCTGTGCAACTGTCATGCGTGTATGTGTCCATTGTACAGTGCCCTGATGCCTGTGTTTTATTTCTCCCTGTCTGCAGCGTCAACTGATGAAGAGGGCGGAGAAGGTGCTGTGGAGCACAGCAGCGGAGATCCCACCGCCAGCCGGAGACGCAAGGCCTGGCTCCCCTCCCGTGTTGTCATCTCGTCAGGGAGTGAGGAGTCAAGTGCCGCGTCCCAGGCCGCAGCTTCCGGGGGGAGGTCCAAGAGGCGGAGGTTGCAGTTGGACTCCTCGGCAGCAGAAGGGGCAGCTGGGACCCCACAGGGCCCAACAGGGGAAGATGGCACGGAGTCATCCAGGTTGGTGGGGGGTTTGGTGGAGGAGGGGGCCGTGCAAGCACCAGAGATGGGGTCTGGAGGTGGGGATCCCACTGGTGCTAGTGGTGCAGTGCAGGACCAGGGACAGGAGGCAGCACAGGCCGCCGCAGAGGTGCCTGTGTGCAATCCTGTCCCCGATCCTGTCACTGCATCATCTTGCACCAGCAGGGATGCCTACGTCCAGACCCGTTTTCAGGCAGGGGATGAGCTCACAACAACTGGCCTTCCTCTGCCTGCGGACGTGGCTATCCGGGTCCGGGTTGAGCCTGTCCTGACTGGTGTGGCATTGCATCAACGGGCCATGCGAGGTGACCTGCAGTCTTTTCATGAGGAGACTGCACGTCATCTCGAATGGCTTGTTGACCGCGTCGGCCTACTGGGACAGGTCACCCAGGCCGGATTCCTCCGTTTGATGGGGCTTGCTCAGACCCCCTCCTCAATTGAACCCCCTATGCGCCAGTCATCCTCCATGCCATCTTCCCACCCATTAGTCACCTGGGTGCCCTGTGGAGCTGCCTCTGTCGGTGCGGCCAGGCTGGTGGAGGAGGCATCCCTGCCACAGTCGGGAGTCGGACATCCAGCAGGGGTGGCCACATCAACAACTGCACTCCAGCAAGCGGAGGATGTGCAGGCAGCAGGAGGCAGTGCACGGGCAGAGGCACAGCAGCAGCAGCAACGTGGTGGGAGCCATGATGGCTAGGGGCCTTCAACATCGGAGGGGCAGGCATCGGCCGGAGGGCAGGAGGACCCAGGACAGAGAGTGTCTTCCGTGTGGCAGCGGTTGGGCCACGCCATAGAAGCGGAGCGGCAGCGGGCGGAAGAGGCACGGCTCACGATGGTCAGGGCGGAGAACTCCATGCGGAGGGCCCTGAGGCGGGCCGAGTGCCTCGAGGCAATCCGCAGGGAGTTGGAAGTGAACATGTCAACGGCCCTGCGGACCCTCGGGGCCATGGAGGAGGACCGCCTCCGGGACATTGAGCAGGAGTTCGGGATGTTCCGGCCAGGGCATCATCGAAGTGAGCCGTCGGACTAGCCCGCTGTCCTTGTAAATAGTTCTGTAGTTAATGTTAGGTTTCCTTTGGTTTTGCATTTTTTTTGACCTTTTGGACAATGGGCCACATTTTTGTATATAGTTTTTTTTTATTAGGTAATGTAATTAGATAGGTTTCATTTCTTCTGTCGAGATCATGGTCCCTGGATTGTTTATCTGTATATAGTTGACTGTTGGATTTTCCTTTTTTTTTTATGATTTACTCATGGAGCAATGGTTTTCGATTTTAATTTTCCATTGGATTTACTTTTGTGGACTGTGACTTTGGACACCTTTCCTTTGGATTATGATTTGTGGTTTTGCATTATTTCACGGACATGCTGTTATTTTTTTAAATTGCCATTTTTGTTTGTTTATTTTTGATTCAATTTATATTGCTTTTAATACATATTTTTTCTTCAAACTTCAATGTGTAGTATCATCTCATTGGTTTCATGCATATCATGATATGGGTTTTGAGATTCACTGACACCCTTCGGGTGCGAGGGACATGTGTTCAATTCCAAACTTGCAATTGGGGTTCTATCATGTTATTGTCATTTCTAAGTGGGTGGATGCAATACTCGAGTGGGTGTTTGGCATTTGGAGGCTGAACATAAGGGCCAGGGATCTAGATTGTGATGACATGTTGGCTGGGGGACATGTGTGGGGGCCTGGTAGAGGGTGCCCCACAGTGCTGGGGGGTGGGGGTGCTGGGAGACATGAGTGGGGGCCTGGTGGAGGGTGCCCCTGATGCTGGTGGGTGGGGATGCAGGGGGACATGAGTGGGAGTCTGGTGGAGGGTGCACCACAGTGCTGGGGGGTGGGGGTGCTGGGAGACATGAGTGGGGGCCTGGTGGAGGGTGCCCCACAGTGCTGGGGGGTGGGGGTGCTAGGAGACATGAGTGTGGGCCTGGTGGAGGGTGCCCCTGGATGCTGGGGAGTGGGGGTGCAGGGGGACATGTGTGGGAGCCTGGTGGAGGGTGCACCACAGTGCTGGGGGGTGGGGGTGCAGGGGGACATGAGTGGGAGCCTGGTGGAGGGTGCACCACAGTGCTGGGGTGGGGGTGCTGGGAGATATGAGTGGGTGCCTGGTGGAGGGTGCCCCTGGACGCTGGGGGTGGAGGTGCAGGGGGACATGAGTGGGACATGAGTGGGGGCCTGCTGGCAGGTGCCCCACTTTGCTGGGGGTGGGGGTGCTGGGAGACATGAGTGGGGGCCTGGTGGAGGGTGCCCCACAGTGCTGGGGGGTGGGGGTGCTGGGAGACATGAGTGGGGGCCTGGTGGATGGTGCCCCACAGTGCTGGGGGTGGGGGTGCTGGGGGACATGAGTTGGACATGAGTGGGGGTCTGCTGGCAGGTGCCCCACAGTGCTGGGGGGTGGAGGTGCTGGGAGACATGAGTGGGGGCCTGGTGGAGGGTGCCCTTGACTGGTGGAGGGTGGGGGTGAAGGGAGACAAGAGTGGGGGCCTGGTGGAGGGTGCCCCACAGTGCTGGGGGGTGGGGGTGCTGGGAGACATGAGTGGGGGCCTGGTGGAGGGTGCCCCACAGTGCTGGGGGGTGGGGGTGCTGGGAGACATGAGTGGAGGCCTGGTGGAAGGTGCCCCACAGTGCTGTGGGGTGGGGGTGCTGGGAGACATGCGTGGGGGCCTGGTGGAGGGTTCAAAGAAGAAGAGGGTGAGGAGGGCACCACATATTATAGTTGCTTATATTAAAAAAATACTAAATTCACTATACGGTAAGTCGATCATAATGTTCTCGCCTGGAGCTGCCAATTCAAAAATGGTCCTGTGGAACTAGGACCTAATCAAACAAAAAACTTCCAAGAAGCAAAGTGAAACCACTTTGCTAAGAAAGGCGCCTCTCAGTTAGCCCCAAATTGGTTGCTAATCTTTGATATATTAGAGATTAGGTATCCAATTCATGTTATACAGGTAATGAATTTTAAAGAAATATTTTTCAATGAAATATTTTAGCAGGAATAGTTTAATTCACATTCCTGTAGTATTTGCCGCCAAACTTTGTTCATGTAAATCACACAATGAGTTTGCATCTCAAATTGTCCATAATACTCTAGTGCCAATGCATTTCGGAATTAATCCTTCTTCAGGGCGGTATTATAGCAACAAACAATTAATATAGCATGACTTATTACATTGTTAATAGTATATGTACATACAACAGCCATTGTTTAAAGGTTATTTAAAAAATCACATACCCATCCGCGAATCACGTCCATTTGTAGAGATAATGAGAAAAGCAAAACGGAATACCAATTAGTTAACTGGAGTAAATGTGTATCTTCTCTATTTTAACTATGCGTACGTGTCATACCTTGGTCATGCCGAATGCTTCAATCGTGGTGTTGTGCGAGGATACAACACGATCTACAAAAAAGTTTAACAAAAACACTATATCATCCTCAAGTCTTTCCGTAGGTAGAGTCTGTATAATCTAATTGTTACTGTTGTACTTACTAAGCTTCTGTTGTGCACAAAGCGCGACCGCAGAGTGAGCCGCTTGCAACGCGCTAGCGTTATTTTCCTTTCGTTTTAAAGGTTACCATGGAGACGGTGTGAGGCGTCGTGGTTCAGTAAGGAGCACGTACGCCTCGCGCCCCACCCTCGGGCGCCAGCCAGGGGGCGGGGATGTCTCCATGGTGACCAACCCATTCAAAGTAGACGCGCGTAATTGTAATCTCATGTCTACTGAGCCAGAGCAATTAGGGGACTGGCAGTGTGTATTCATTTAGCGGATCCTAGTAATGTATGCAAGGCTAAAGGTTCAAAGTGACTAAATCTGGGAAGTAGGAAGTATGAAATAAAATAATCCATAGTAATCCAACTCTGGAACATATATTCTATTACTATGATGTTATATAAGCAATGAGTTTTCCACTATTATGAAGACATAAACCTAGAGCTCGTGTAATCTTAGAGGAAGACGTGGCAAGGAATGTAAAATGCAGTTAAATAGCGGAACAGTAGCAGCGGTTGTTTTCATAGAAAATATCGATCTACTGTGAATAAAATATAAAGTTGATTCTCTTCTACAAACATGATATTACAAGAAACACATAACGTTTATTTCTTCATTGAGCCCCCTTGGAGTAAGGGAACTCAGACGGTCTATCCAAAAGGATTCTCTTTGATCCATTTTCCTTTGGAAATTCTCGTGGGTGTCTCTTTTTGAAACCACTTCTAGGATAACAAAGCGGATTTGAGCCAAGTTATGTCTCTTTTCATCCCAATGTCTTGACACCGCTGAGTTCAGATTGTGGTTCCTTATGCATGATCTATGTTCATTCCACCTAAATTTTGCTACTCGTAATGTCTGACCCACATAGTACAGTCCACACGGACACTTGATGGCATAAATCACAATAGTAGAATCACATGTAGCGAAATCTTTCAATCTGATTGTCTCTCCTGTATGGGGATGTTTCACTGTTTCGCCTTTCATCACATAACTGCAATTGCTACAATTCAAACAGGGAAATGTTCCAATTCTTTCTGTGAGTTTCTTCTTAAGAATAGGTTTTGTTTGAGCTAGTCTGTCCTTTAGGCTTTGGCTTCGCTGATAGGCAAATGTGGGTACTTCATTAAACAGGTGTTCTACTCTCTGATCACATAATAATATGTTCCAATGTTTTTTAATAATACACTTAATTTGATTACTTTGACGTGAGTATTTAGACACAAAGACCAGTGGTGGAGCCGACTTTTGCTTAGTCTTTATCTTCAATAGGTCTTCTCTACTTTGTGTGGCTACTCGTGACTGAGCTGTATTTATTTCTTCTTCCGAATATCCCCTCTCAAGGAACTTTCTCCCCATTTCTTGGGTGGCTATCTTGTAGTCTTCCGGGTCACTTACCAATCTTTTGACTCTAAGCATGCTGGTTGTTTAAGAGTATTATGTAAGCATAAGAACCTCCTGACTAAAGGCAAGAAAATAGAATTAATAGAAAGGTTGTTAGCTAACCAAAGTCTGGATGATGGGTCTGAGGAACCTACCATGCCAGAAAATGTAGATAATAGTATAGAAATTGATATTGATCAAAATGTTGCTAATCTTGAGGAAGAGTCAGAAGAGGAGGGGGAGGCTGCTGTGACTGTCCCCCCTCGGCCTCTGTCTGCTCTACCTGCTGTACCTACTGGGCCTTTGCCAAGTCCCACACTAAGTCCTCAATATCTCGAATTAGAGAAAATGAAACTTGAACTAGAGTTCAAGAGACTGAATACTCTGGCTGAACAGAGACATCAGGAAATGAATCAAGAACTAAGGCTAATGAGCTAGAAATGAAGAAATTATCTGTCGAAAATGCTTCTCTCTCTGGCTCCTCTAGAAGTTCCAGTCCCACAAGACCCCGGATGCCTAAGGAATTAGTTGGTATGTATGAACCTAGATTGGATGTGTTGGATTGGTTGAAAATGTTTGAATATAATCATGGGCTCCAGAACATCACAGGAAATGACTTACTCACCTGGTTGTTCTATAGTCTTCCCCCTGTTGCAACTGATGTGGTAATGGAGTTGGGGGAGGAGGATAGGAAAGAGTATGAATGTGTGAAACTTGCTTTGATAGCTAGGTTTGGGAATACCCCTTCCCAGTATCTTAAGAGGTTTAGAACCCTCAAAAAGCATGATGGTACCCCTTGGGCTACCTGGGTGAGTGAAGGTTTGAAAAACTTAGAGGGATGGTTTAAGGGTTACAAAGTGAACACTTATAAAGGTATGAAGAACCTTTTTATGTTGGAGTCAATTTATGATGCCTGCTCTCCTGAGCTCAGACAGCACTTGGCTGATTCAAAGGAATTAGATTTGCGAAAACTAGCTAAGGCTGCTGACTTGTGGGTTGCCAACAGGGCCACTCACAAGGATTCTGGGGTAACTCAGAAAAAGGATGAGGGGAAACAGCCTAAAAAGGACTCCAAAGCGAATTCTAATACTGCAAATTCCAAAGAGGGCCCCAAACAAAACCAGAAGGGTAAGCCACCAGGGAAACCACAGCAGAATAGTGTCTCCTCTGGTGCCAAACCAGAGGGAGGTCAGAACAAGCCTCCATTCCAGAAGGCATTTAGTAAATGCTTTGTTTGTGGCTCTACTGACCATGTGAAAGGAGATCCCAGATGCAAGGGTAAACCTTCAGGGATCCATCTTGCCTCCTTAGCCTTCGCTCCAGAAGAGGAAGTCTCAATGGCAAGTGGAAACTTTCTACTGCTGGCTGATGAACCCATTGGAGTCTCAGCCAGTGTTTCTTTAGTCTCTCTGGGGTTGTGGGAACAACAGAATTTAGATGTGTATAATTCTATCCCAGATAATACTAAAGAGTATTATGAAGTCAGTGTCCAGGTAAATGGTCAGGAGACTCCTGCCATTAGAGACACTGGGGCCAGCATAACTGTGGTGGATGAATCATTTTTCAAGGCAGAGGATGTTGCTAAAGCACCCAAATGCCTCACCAAGTTAGCTGGAGGGCCTGTGCAGATGCTTCCCCAATTACCAGTTCTCATCCAGTGTAATGACATGGCTGTAAAAATACCTGTCAGTGTACAATGTGAAGTGCCAGGTAGGGTTCTGTTGGCTAATGACCTGAAAGCTGTTGGAGTTGTGTCACATACCCCCAGACCACCTAGTAAAAGGTTTCAGGAGCTCACAAAACCTGCAAAAGATGATGACAGAGATCACTCCTTTACCACTGGAGCAACTCACTGCAGTAACTACCAGATCAGGAGCAAAGGGGCAACCCAGGACTCCTAGGAAAAAGTCAGCAGCAAGCACTCCAGTGCTTCCAACAGTTACACCTGTAACTCCACCTCCAGCCGAGGCTGAGAGGGAGTTACAACCCTGTATGGTTGAACTAGACTCTGAAGAAGAGCTAGTGGGAGGCCAAGAACTTATTGGAGATCTAGACCCTGAGGACCATCCTGAGCTGCAGTCTTTACTGGCAGAAGGTGGGCCCAGCAGGGCAGCTTTCCGTAAGGGACAAAGAGAATGTCCAACCCTGGGGGGTCTCCGCCAACAGGAAGCTGCTCAGGCTGATGGGCAAGAGCCTGGGAAGTATAGGTTGCACTGGGAAGATGGCCTCTTCTACAGTGAACCAACTGAGTCAGACCCTGGAGACTACAAGCGCCTTGTAGTACCTCAAGAAAACAGACAACAGTTCTTGCACTTAGCCCACAAGATTCCTCCTTTGGCTGGTCACTTGAGCTTCAAGAAGACCAAGGAAAGGCTCTCCCTCTACTTCTATTGGCCAAAAATGGGGGCCGAAGTAGATAAGTTTTGCAAGAGTTGCCATACCTGCCAAACTTCTGGTAAGGTTGGCGCCAAGAATGTGGCACCCTTAGTGCCTCTCCCAGTTGTGGGAGTCCCATTTGAGAGGGTAGGGATTGACATTGTTGGTCCCTTGATCCTCCTACCTCCTCAGGCAACAGGTTTATCCTTGTTGTAGTAGACCATGCTACTAGATACCGCTAGGCAATTCCTATGAGGACTGTTACCGCTCCGGCTGTGGCTAAGGCCCTCCTTGGTATTTTTACCAGGGTTGGATTTCCTAAGGAAGTAATCTCTGACAGGGGGGTCAAACTTTATGTCCCACTACATGAAAGCCATGTGGAAAACCTGTGGAGTTACTTACAAGTTCTCAACTGCCTACCACCCCAAACCAATGGATTGGTAGAAAGGTTTAATAGCAGAACCATGAAGAGCATGATAGGTTCTTTAGAGGAACCTCTGAAAAGAAAGTGGGACCTTCTACTGCCATGCCTTCTCTTTGCTTATAGAGAAGTCCCTCAGGAGGGAGTAGGTTATTCTCCCTTTGAACTTCTCTATGGCCATCCGGTCAGAGGTCCATTGGCCCTGATTAAGGAGGGGTTGGAAGGCGCTCCTCCCCTCAAGCCAGTCAGAGTGACTGACTATGTGATAGGTCTCCGAAGGAGAATGTCACACATGATGGCAGAAGCTAGTGATAACCTGAAAGCTGGACAAGCTTTGGTCAAGCATTGGCATAATCAAAAGGCTAACATGGTTGAGTTCACTCAAGACCAGTTAGTTCTCGTTATGCTCCCAACAAGACAGAGGGCCTTGCAAGACAAATGGATGGGACCCTTCAAAGTTGTGGGAAAACTTGGAGAGGTCAACTATCTGGTGGATCTGGGCAGACCCAGGGAAGCTCCTAGAGTCTTCACACCAACCAACTGAAAGCGTACATCTCCAGACCTGAAGTAGGAGCCTTGCTTCTAGCTTCAGCAGCAGAGGAAGAAGAGAGTGAGTCTCTCCCTGATCTCCTCAGAGGTGTACCTTTAGATGAAAAAATTGAAGGAGTCAATCTCTCTTCAGATCTGACACCTGAGCAGCAAGAGGAGTGCAAATCTATGTTAAATCAGTTTGCCTCCCTGTTCTCACTCTCACCAGGCTTGACCCCTTGGGGACAGCATGAGATACTCACTGGTGACTGTCTGCCAGTCAAAAGCAGAGGATACCGAATGTCAGAAAATGTGAGCACCCATATCAAAGGAGAGGTCAGCAAGATGCTTGACCTTGGGTAATAGAGCCCTCTACTAGTCCATGGTCTAGCCCAGTTGTGTTAGTACCAAAGGCAGGGTCCAAAGACTTGAGATTCTGTGTGGACTACAGAGCTCTTAATGCAGTCACCAAGACTGATGCCCACCCTTTACCAAGGACAGATGAGTTGGCAGCCAAGTACCTCAGTACATTTGACCTTACGTCAGGCTATTGGCAAATAGCCTTGGCAGACCATGCCAAGGAGAAAACTGCATTTTCCACCCCAGTTGGCTTGTACCAGTTTAAGGTCATGCCTTTTGGATTAAAAAATGCACCTGCTACATTCCAAAGGATGGTGAACCAAGTTCTAGCTGGGATGGAGGACTTCTGCATGGCATACTTGGATGACATTGCAGTCTTCAGCCACTCCTGGGAGGATCATGTGAACCACCTAGGACATGTTTTGCAGGCTCTTGGACAGGCCAATTTGACTATCAAGGCAAGTAAATGCCGGATAGGTCAAAGTAAGGTGGTCTACCTTGGGCATGAGGTAGGAGGTGGAGAAATAAGGCATTTGCTCAGCAAGATTGAAGCTGTCTAAAATTGGACAACACCTACTACTCAAACCCAAGTGAGAGCCTTCCTAGGCCTCACTGGGTATTACAGGAATTTAATTGAGAACTATGGGACCATAGCTTCTCCACTGAATGTAATCTCCTCTCCAAAAGTCCCTAAAAAGGTCAAATGGAATGTGGAGTGCAATCAGGCCTTTGAAAAACTGAAGAAAGCTCTTTGCCAAGCTCCAGTATTGAGAGCTCCTGACTACCACCACACTTTAATTGTACAAACTGATGCTTCCAATGTAGGTATAGGTGCAGTTTTAAGCCAACTGGATGAGAAGGGAAGGGAGCACCCCATTTGCTTCATCAGCCGTAAGCTGAAGGATCCTGAGACAAGGTGGGCAACAATAGAAAGAGAATGCTTTGCTATTGTGTGGTCACTGAAGAGGTTTAGGCCATACTTGTTCTACTTTTGTCATTCAGACTGACCACCAACCCTTGAGATGTTTAATGCAAATGAAGGGGGAAAATCCAAAACTATTGAGATGGTCAATCTGCCTGCAAGGGTTTGATTTCACCATTGAGCAAAGGTCTGGGTGTCACCATCAAAATGCTGATGGACTCTCTAGGATGTATGTAATCAACTAGAGGTATGAGGTTCATCCAGGAGTGGATTAAATCCTCCTGTCCCTTAGTCTGGGGGGGGGTGAGTGTTAGGGAGAATTCTCTGTTTAGGCTGAATTTCCTAACCTAGTGAGTCCCCCAGCAGCTTTGCTGGATTTTTGGGGTTTATTTTTTTCTCCTGCCAAGAGTGAGACTCTTTTACCCTCACTCTTGGGCATGGTTTGAGTGTGTTTCTTTGAATCTAGATGTGTTTAATGGGCTATGGGGTCTTTTACTCCATAGGGCTTCATGTGTTTTTGTGATGAGTGTTACACAGCACCCTCTGTGCAGTAACACAGGGGTGTCATAGTGACCCCCCAGTATAGACTCCATACCCTGGGACTGACTACTGTCTCCCAGGGCATGTAAAGTCACCATTGACTTTACTAGTCTTAAATTCTGAACAGAACCAGTACAAACCATCATATTGTGGATGTACTGGCTGGGGCAATTCAATTGCCCCGGGGTCTGTTAGTCGAGGGGGCACGTCTCCGTCCCCCCTGATCGAGTTTTGGCTGGTGGCAGTGGATACTACTTTTTATATTCAACCGCGAATATTTTCCTATGGGATTTCCCATTGTTTTAGGCTACTACCTTTATTTAATTATTTACGATAGCCTCGAACATACCGCCGGTTTATTTAATTAATATTAATTCTCCGGTTGGTGTTTTTAGCCTGGGACACCCTGGCTAAACTTTCTTAAGCCTCTATAAACTCTTTTTGAACACTCTGCAAGACTTTCTAAGCCTAGTGTAACTGTGTGATCTTGGGCACATTTGTGCTCTACCCTCTCTAAGAGTGGGCCCAGCCTCTGGACTTTTGCTCACCAGTGACTTTTGCTCTTCTGCCTTGCTTGTAGTGTTCCTGAACCTTAGAGTGGTGTACCTTTCCATATTCTGTCTTTCTCCCCCCCTTTCTCACAAACTTATTGGAGTGCAATCTAGTTAAGCGCTCACGTCTGTATGAAAATAAGTGGTGTTTTACTGTGACTTATCCGATAAAGGAAAAGGGGTGCATATATTACAATAGTAACTGTGTTTAGAATATTTTACAATAAGAGTGCTGGCGTGTTTCAAACTGTGTGTTTTTAAATAAATAATTATATACTTTGATACCAAAGCTCTGGTCAGTGTTTGCTTGTATTACTGTATCTGAGTACCTATTGTGTATACTTTGCATACTGCCTAACTCTTCTTGAGGGAAGTCTGACTGCTCAGCCACAGCTACCAGGTAAATCTGGGTGGTACAGACTGCTGCCAAGTGGGTTTACTGCCAACACCTGTAGTCTTAAATCTTTTGCAGTGGTCCCTAAGGGAACTGCACAGGTTTCTGCCTAACAATCGCGTGTGGAACTTCCCGCGCATCCCGAAACACACGTACACAGGCCAATCGCATGTGAAACTTCCCGCACACCCCGAAACACACGTACCCAGGCCAATCGCGTGTGGAACTTCCCGCGCACCCCGAAGTACACGTACCCAGGCCAATCGCGTGTGGAACGTCCCGCACATCCCGAAACACACGTACCCAGGCCAATCGCGTGTGGAACCTCCCGCGCACCCAGAAACACACGCACACGCTATTTTTCACACAGCGGGTGTCCGCGTTTGTCGGTACCCCTTTCCACCTCATTTGTCCTAGAGGGCCACTGTATGGACCATTCATCATGGCTGTATATGGGTGCTTTTTGTTAGCGCACATTTTGGCGCACATTTATTTCAGGCTCAGGGACGCTACCGCCTGCTTTCTTGTGGCGTACTTGTTTGGCCCTGTGCGCGTCTTTCACCGTGCGCTGGTTTGCCCTATTCGATTCCATGAATACGGGTTGTAGGCGAGCGTGTGGGCGTTCCGCGCACTTGCCTCCTGTACTTTCCCCGTGACGCCCATATTTTCACACGTTGTTCCCCATTCCGAGTGTTACGCCCCGTGTTCCGCCTACTTTTGTGATGTGCGCCGCACAATGTGCGATTTCGCAGTGGCCGTGGCGCACGCTGTTGGATGACCTGTGCGCCGGCGTGCGCTGCACACTTTTTCAGCGCACATCCAATGTTTTTGTCGCGCACGGACTTCCATGAATCGATGTGCGCTGGTTTCCCTGCGATTTTCGCACTTGCACTGCGACTTTCGCACTTGCACTGCGAATCGCACGTTTTGGCACCTCTGCGCGGGAATTTTCGGCGCACATTAATTCCATGAATCGACCCCATTGTGTTTTTAATGTATTTTAAAGTATTTCCCACTCCTGCTCACTAACTGCCCTGTGCGCGCTTTCAAACAGTTTTTCTTATTGTATAAGAGCCTAACAAGCATACAATAAATAAAATAAATAAGGGAACCGCATTTAGGGAAGAGGAGGGTAAGCACGGCACTCACCTAGATAGTCGAGCTGCAAAGGTACACCACTTACGAAGGAGGAAGGTAAATACTGTATTCAGCTGGGATAGGTCGAGCTGCAAAGGAACAGGACTTAGGAAGGAGGAAGGTAAGTACTGCACTCACCTGGGAATGGTCAAGCTGCAAAGGCACCACATTTAGGAAGTAGGTAGGTAAGCACTGCACTCACCTAGATAGTCAAGCTACAAAGGAACAGGACTTAGGAAGGAGGAAGGTAAGTACTGCACTCACCTAGATAGTCTAGCTGTAAATGTACAGCAGTTGGGAAGGAGGAAGGTAAGTACTACATTCAGCTGGGATAGGTCGAGCTGCAAAGGAACAACACTTAGGAAGTAGGTAGGTAAGCACTGCACTCACCTAGTTAGTCAAGCTACAAAGGAACAGGACTTAGGAAGGATGCAGGTAAGTACTGCACTCACCTAGATAGTCAAGCTACAAAGGAACAGGACTTAGGAAGGAGGAAGGTAAGTACTACACTCACCTAGATAGTCTAGCTGTAAATGTACAGCAGTTGGGAAGGAGGAAGGTAAGTACTACATTCAGCTGGGATAGGTCGAGCTGCAAAGGAACAACACTTAGGAAGTAGGTAGGTAAGCACTGCACTCACCTAGATAGTCAAACTACAAAGGAACATGACTTAGGAAGGATGAAGGTAAGTACTGCACTCACCTAGATAGTCAAGCTACAAAGGAACAGGACTTAGGAAGGAGGAAGGTAAGTACTGCATTCAGCTGGGATAGGTCAAGCTACAAAGGAACAGGACTTGGGAAGGAGGAAGGTAAGTACTGCATTCAACTGGGATAGGTCGAGCTGCAAAGGAACAGGACTTAGGAAGGAGGAAGGTAAGTACTGCATTCAGCTGGGATAGGTTGAGCTGCAAAGGAACAGGATTTAGGAAGGAGGAAGGTAAGTACTGCATTCAGCTGGGATAGGTTGAGCTGCAAAGGAACAGGACTTAGGAAGAAGGAAAGTAAGTACTGCATTCAGCTGGGATAGGATTTAGGAAGGAGGAAGGTAAGTACTGCATTCAGCTGGGAGGTAAGTACTGCATTCAGCTGGGATAGGTCGAGCTGCAAAGGAACAGGACTTAGGAAGGAGGAAGGTAAGTACTGCACTCACCTGGGAATGGTCAAGCTGCAAAGGCACCACATTTAGGAAGTAGGTAGGTAAGCACTGCACTCACCTAGATAGTCAAGCTACAAAGGAACAGGACTTAGGAAGGAGGAAGGTAAGTACTGCACTCACCTAGATAGTCTAGCTGTAAATGTACAGCAGTTGGGAAGGAGGAAGGTAAGTACTGCATTCAGCTGGGATAGGTCGAGCTGCAAAGGAACAACACTTAGGAAGGAGGAAGGTAAGTACTGCATTCAGCTGGGATTGGTCGAGCTGCAAAGGAACAGGACTTAGGAAGGAGGAAGGTAAGTACTGCATTCAGCTGGGATAGGTCGAGCTGCAAAGGAACAGGACTTAGGAAGGAGGAAGGTAAGTACTGCATTCAGCTGGGATAGGTCGAGCTGCAAAGGAGCAGGACTTAGGAAGGAGGAAGGTAAGTACTGCATTCAGCTGGGATAGGTTGAGCTGCAAAGGAACAGGACTTAGGAAGGAGGAAGGTAAGTACTGCATTCAGCTGGGATAGGTCGAGCTGCAAAGGAACAGGACTTAGGAAGGAGGAAGGTAAGTACTGCATTCAGCTGGGATAGGTTGAGCTGCAAAGGAGCAGGACTTAGGAAGGAGGAAGGTAAGTACTGCATTCAGCTGGGATAGGTCAAGCTGCAAAGGAACAGGACTCAGGAAGGAGGAAGGTAAGTACTGCATTCAGCTGGGATAGGTCAAGCTGCAAAGGAACAGGACTTAGGAAGGAGGAAGGTAAGTACTGCATTCAGCTGGGATAGGTCAAGCTGCAAAGGAACAGGATTTAGGAAGGAGGAAGGTAAGTACAGCATTCAGCTGGGATAGATCGAGCTGCAAAGGAACAGGACTTAGGAAGGAGGAAGTTAAGTACTGCATTCAGCTGGGATAGGTCGAGCTGCAAAGGAACAAGACTTAGGAAGGAGGAAGGTAAGTACTGCATTCAGCTGGGATAGGTCGAGCTGCAAAGGAACAGGACTTAGGAAGGAGGAAGGTAAGTACTGCATTCATCTGGGATAGGTCGAGCTGCAAAGGAACAGGATTTAGGAAGGAGGAAGGTAAGTACTGCATTCAGCTGGGATAGGTCGAGCTGCAAAGGAGCAGGACTTAGGAAGGAGGAAGGTAAGTACTGCATTCAGCTGGGATAGGTCGAGCTGCAAAGGAACAGGACTTAGGAAGGAGGAAGGTAAGTACTGCAATCAGCTGGGATAGGTCGAGCTGCAAAGGAACAGGACTTAGGAAGGAGGAAGGTAAGTACTGCATTCAGCTGGGATAGGTCGAGCTGCAAAGGAACATGACTTAGGAAGGAGGAAGGTAAGTACTGCATTCAGCTGGGATAGGTCGAGCTGCAAAGGAACAGGACTTAGGAAGGAGGAAGGTAAGTACTGCATTCAGCTGGGATAGGTCGAGCTGCAAAGGAACAGGACTTAGGAAGGAGGAAGGTAAGTTCTGCATTCAGCTGGGATAGGTCGAGCTGCAAAGGAACATGACATAGGAAGGAGGAAGGTAAGTACTGAATTCAGCTGGGATAGGTCGAGCTGCAAAGGAACTGGACTTAGGAAGGAGGAAGGTAAGTACTGCATTCAGCTGGGATAGGTCAAGCTGCAAAGGAACAGGACTTAGGAAGGAGGAAGGTAAATACTGTATTCTGCTGGGATAGGTCGAGCTGCAAAGGAACAGGACTTAGGAAGGAGGAAGGTAAGTACTGCACTCACCTGGGAATGGTCAAGCTGCAAAGGCACCACATTTAGGAAGTAGGTAGGTAAGCACTGCACTCACCTAGATAGTCAAGCTACAAAGGAACAGGACTTAGGAAGGAGGAAGGTAAGTACTGCACTCAGCTGGGATAGGTCGAGCTGCAAAGGAACATGACTTAGGAAGGAGGAAGGTAAGTACTGCATTCAGCTGGGATAGGTCGAGCTGCAAAGGAACAGGACTTAGGAAGGAGGAAGGTAAGTACTGCATTCAGCTGGGATAGGTCGAGCTGCAAAGGAACAGGACTTAGGAAGGAGGAAGGTAAGTACTGCATTCAGCTGGGATAGGTCGAGCTGCAAAGGAACATGACATAGGAAGGAGGAAGGTAAGTACTGAATTCAGCTGGGATAGGTCGAGCTGCAAAGGAACTGGACTTAGGAAGGAGGAAGGTAAGTACTGCATTCAGCTGGGATAGGTCGAGCTGCAAAGGAACATGACATAGGAAGGAGGAAGGTAAGTACTGCATTCAGCTGGGATAGGTCGAGCTGCAAAGGAACAGGACTTAGGAAGGAGGAAGGTAAGTACTGCATTCAGCTGGGATAGGTCGAGCTGCAAAGGAACATGACATAGGAAGTAGGAAGGTAAGTACTGCATTCAGCTGGGATAGGTCAAGCTGCAAAGGAACAGGACTTAGGAAGGAGGAAGGTAAGTACTGCATCACTACCATTTCGAATGAAATACATGGCCACTTTGTAGAACGTGTCTTTTGGATTGAGGTAAGTAGAATTTATATCCACAAGAGCAGGTAAATAGTTCAGGTTGATGAGCCAACCTGAATGCAGGAGCCCCCTTCAAACGAACACTTGGCCACAAAGAAACCCCCCATTCTGCTGTTCCCAATTTCCGTCTAATGGAGCCTCGCCTCAGCTCCGCGGATCTCCGAACTCCTCCGTGTTCTTGCACCGTTTCAGTGGATTGGATTTGTGATTTAGAGTGCACATATTCATAAGGAATCAATTTGACATTTTGGTGTTCAGATGTAGGGTTGGTTAAGGGTCAAACCACTTTATCGTTGTTCGAGATGTTGGGGCATGCTGGCCTTGTTGTAGGATCTTCTGTTGTTTGGGACTCTACAGTGCACTGATTTCTTTTGTCAGGGGAGGATTTCTGCTGTTCCTCGCTCTTTTCGTTGTTAGACGAGCTTGGAGTCTCTGTACCTTGGAGTCTCTGTACCTTGGAGTCTCTGTACCTTGGAGTCTCTGTACCTTGGAGTCTCTGTACCTTGATCCCTCAAATTCGATGTTCTGGCTTCCTTTGCCATTACTTAGCCTTTTAAAGATGTCAGCTGAGTATGCGTTAAGGCTGTCATGGCGGTGTGGTCTTTCAGGGTGTCATTCAACTTACTGAATGGGGCGAGGGCGATAGTGACAGTCGACATGATGGCAAGCAAGTCATGGTGTGTGGTATTTCGCCCAATCTTTTGTTTTGGGGAGGCGTGGTGGGCAAGATAAAAGGCTATTTTAGGGGAGGGGAAGTCGCTCTCGTTCTTTACTAAGTGAGCTCCATCTCTATGCAGGGTTTTCACTTCTTCTTGTAGATATACCTCTCCTTGTCCCCCATTTCCTCTGTCAGCGCTGGTGATTTGAGCTTGTGTACCACGCCTTCGTCCCCTGACTCCACCACGATCTCTTCGACGCTGTGACCTTCTTTTGATGTTTTATTTTGGCTTCCCTGTGTGTCTTTAGATGGCGAGAACGTAGCTCTGTCCCTCCATGGGACAGAATCGGGTGGCTCACTATTGTTTACCAGGGGCCTGGGGTCTCCAAATATTATTGGTGCCTTGCCTTGTATGTTGGCTGATGGCTTACCAAAGCGCCACCTTAAGGGCGTTGAAGTTTGTTTTGGCTGTCTCTTAGAGATTTCTTTGACGACATCCGAGAGTTCGCCAGTGACAGCACAAGTCACGTTTCTTTTCTTGTTAAAAAGTCCATCAGGGAGATCCACCAGGGGGCGCCGAGATGCACTGACGCATCCGCACTGGTCTCCTCCAAAGGGCGCCGTAAGAGGGACCTGAGCCCCCCCAGACCCGTAGGAGTGCAGTGTTGACCCCCCCGCGGATCACTGACTCAGCGGAGCCCCCGCGGATCCCAACTCCGATCTCCCGGCGTGGAGATTTCGCCAAGATCGGACCCTCGGAAGGAGGAGGGAGGAGGAGCTCCGCCTTCCCCTGCACCGCGGCTCCGCGGGAACCAACGGAGAGCCGCGGCTCGAGTAGGCCCCGCGGGTGCGGCCCCCCTACATCGAATTTCGCTGGGGCGGAACCCGCCTCCCCGGGGCCCCGAGCGGAACCACATAAGGCCTCGAGCGCTGCGCGGCTCAGGCCGGGAGAGGGAGTGAGCCCAGCCTCCCCCAACATCGCGTCCCCTTGCGCGGGGCGCCGCCAAGCCGCGGCCTAGGTGAGGCCTACAACACAGCCGGCCGGCGTGGAAGAGCGCCCCCCCCGCTCCACCCTGGACCTCGTAGTGGGGGCTTACAAATCCTCCTGAACCCGGACGAGATCGCGCAGTGCTCCGGGCTGCGCCCCATTTCACTGGAGAGCTGCGGACGAGGCCCGGCGGATCGTGCCTCCCCTGAGCCCGCCGCTGGATTGTGGAGCTGCCCCCCAAGATCTTCGACCCCATCGACGAACGGGGGGCCAGTCTTCGTCGGGGTCCCTCAAAGGCAGAGGCCCCCGCAAAGGCGCCCACGACAACCCCTCCACACCTCCCCAGGCGGGCCTTCCCGCACAGCTTGGGAGCCGCACGACGGAAGCTCAGGGACGAGGGCCCCCCAAATCAACAACCGGTAATCAGCATCACAGAGAATGGGGTACCCCCCCGGGCCAACCACAGCGTTTATTGAAGGACTCCAAAACAGTGACCACAATAGCTTGAATCAAACCCGGGACGAGGAGTGATAGGCCCGTATCGGCTGTGCCTTGGAGACTTGGCCGGAGCAACCCGCCGCCCCAACAGTGAGTACAACGCCGAGGCCGTACACAGGGAAGTCCCCCCGCTGCCCTCCCCCTGGCGTAACCTGGTGACCCGACGGTACTGCCCATAGGACCTAGGGCATTAGGCAGAGGATCCCGTGGAGATGGTCAGGGGAGGCCTATGAACTGGAAGGAATCCCTGCAGAGATTTCGACGCAAACCCTCAGGCTCCCGCCCGGAGATGGCGGCCCCGGCACCCCTGGACATGTCTGACACTAGCACGGTCACCAAAGGTATGGCGGCCCTCCTGGAGGAAATAAGAGGCTTCAGAGCAGACATAACGCTACGGCTGGATACCCTGGAAAAAAAAGTGGACAACATAGACGACAGGGTCCAGGCGCTTGAAAATAACACAGCCTCGAATGACATCTTCGAGACGCAATTCGACATGCGCCTATCGGAACTCGTGAGGAGAGAAGAGAAATGCTCCCTGAAACTGGATGACCTGGAAAATAGGGAACGACGCTGCAATCTTCGCTTTTTGGGGTTCCCGGAGCGGGAAGGTGAAACGCAAATGGACATAATCAAAGCCGTGAACGCAGTAGTGGGATCTCTCTTCGATGGGGCGAACACGAATGAACCCACAATTGACAGAGCTCACAGGGCGGGAGCGATCAACAGAGGCCCCAGGTCCATTCTCGTGCGTTTCCACTACTTCACGGAGAAGAATAAAATTCTGGAACTGGCACGTAAGAGGGGTCCGGTGGACTGGGAGGGAGCCCGGATTTCGGTGTACCAGGATCTGTCCGCCTTCACCCTGGCAAGACGTCGTCTCTGTTCCCCGCTGACGAAAATGCTCCAAACCAAGGGGGTCCGATACAGGTGGGGATACCCTTTTTTGCTTTCCTTTGAACTGGAAGGGTACAAATATGCCCTGGTCACAGAGGATGACATTCGCAGGGTATCGGGCGAACTTCTCGGAGAACCAAATGGGGAAGACCGAGAACATGGAAGACAGCCCGTCGGACCCGGGAGAGTTAAGGCTTCTCAGGAGAGACGTAAAGTCCGAGGCCATAGGAAGTTCAGAAGAGTGGCTCCGGCATCCCCTGGGCAGCCTGACACTTGAGAAACCCCAGGAAACATCACGGTCTAGTCCGTTTTCCATGCCTTTGGGGGAAGCACTGTGATTACTTGCATTCTGAACATGATAGGGGGGGGGCTCAAGTTGTGGTTGTTGAAGAGTTTATGAGCACGGAGGAGGGAGACATTGGTGGCCTGGCTCAGCGACAGGATGAAGCCGCTGGTCTACCAGGCGTTCAGGGGGGAGGGGGGAGAGGGGAGGGAAAGGTTGGGGTTGGTTCGAGGGGATTCTAATGGGGCCAAGCCAAGTTTTCTGGTCCGTTTTGTAACTGTGGTTTTGTTATTGGACTATAGCGGGGGGTGGAAGCACTGCGGGGGCGCTGGAACTATTCGTCCCGAGCAGGGAAATATGAGCTCTTATTATTTCTATGATGGATGATTCCTTGCAATATTTGACAGTGGGTTCGCTAAATGTGCGGGGACTCAATTCTCCCACCAAAAGGTCGCTGCTGGTGAGGGAATTCACAAGGCTCCGACTCCATTTCTTATTCATACAAGAGACACATTGGGTTCGGGACAGGGAGCCAAAGCTGAGAGCTAAAGCTATTGATCAAGTCTATGCAGCGTCCTTCCGGGCCAAGAAACGGGGAGTGGCCCTATTGGTCTCCCCTGGGGCTCACTTTGTTCTCAAAGCCCAGAGGTCAGACCCGGAAGGACGATATATCATGGTCAAAGGGAAGGTGAGGGGTCGGCTGTTCACCCTGGTTGGTATTTATGCTCCGAACGAGGCGCAGGATGGCTTCTGGATGGGGATGAGAGAGAAAATCGTGGCTTTTTCCGAGGGGACTTTACTGGTTGGGGGGGATTTTAATATGGTTCTCTGCCCTGATAGAGACAGGAGCTCGCCCAATCCATGCCCCAGCCAACGCCTCCAAAAAAAACTGGCCGAAGCATTTCAATCAGTTAACAATGATCTGGGCTTGAGCGACACACACCACACAGAAAAAGATCGAGACCCAGACTTCACTTTTTTCTCGAAACCCCATGCCACTTTCTCCCGTATTGATTATATCCTGGTTGACGCCACGATCCGGGGTGAGGTCACGGAATCGGGGGTGGAGGTGGTTCCCTGGACAGACCAAGACATGGTTAGAATAAAATTGGGTATGCCCCCAGCCCCGCCACCGGGGTCCCTATGGAGGTGTAACGACCTTCTTCTACATGACAAAGAGGTGCGACAATCCCTCCTTACAGCCATCACCGAATACTTCTCTATCAACGACAACGGGGAGGTCGGAGTTCTGGGTGTTTGGGAGGCATTCAAGGCGACCATTAGAGGCATTCTCATCGAGACAGGTTCGAGAAGGAAGAGGGAGAGGGGTCTGGAGGAGACACGGTTGAGGAAAAAGATAGAGGCTATCCAACCTGGTGGGAAACTAAAATCACAAATGTTCCCCGGGAAGTGGGAGGAACTCCAAAGGCTGCGCTCAAGCCTAGCAGACCTCCAGGTGGGACAAACAGAAAAAAAGCTGTCTTTCCTGAAGCAGAAGTACATGGAAAAGGGGGAAAAGGCTGATAAAATACTTGCTTGGAGGCTCCGGGAGCTCAGAAATAGTAGGAGGGTTAACTCCATCCGGCCACCGGGAGGAGAGCCAACTGTAAGGGATAGCAAAATAGCTGAACACTTTCGCCACTATTATGAACGCCTATACAGCTCGGAATACGTAGGGGACGGAACCGAGATAGACAGCTTCTTGAACTCTCTCCCGATCCCAGGCCTCTCACCTGAAAAAGCAGACATACTGGATCTCCCCGTGTCTCCAGAGGAGATAATAGATACCATATCCTCCCTGAAGAGTGGAACAGCCCCAGGCGACGATGGGTTCACAGTCAAATTCTATAAGACTTACCGGTCTACGCTAGCCCCGTTTATGGCCAAAATGTTTAACTCGGCACTGGACCGGGGCACCCTCCCGCCTTCGATGATGTCAGCTCTGATAGTAGTAATCCCTAAAGAGGGGAAGGACCCTTCCCAGTGTCAATCGTATCGCCCCATTTCCCTTCTTAATGTAGATGTCAAGATTCTGGCCAAACTTCTGGCGAACAGACTGGCGAACCTCCTCCCCTCACTTATACATGGAGATCAGGTAGGGTTCATCCCGGGACGCCAGGGGTCCGATAACATACGTAAGACCCTGGACCTCATGTACGAGGCCTCGAGGCAGGGGGAAGAGGGCTACCTCCTAGCTTTGGACTCGGAAAAGGCCTTCGACCGTGTCGAGTGGTCTTATATGGGCAAAGTTCTCCAAAAAATGGGCCTCGGGGGGAATTTTTGTAGATGGGTCTCGACACTATATAATGCTCCCATGGCAAGAGTTTTGGTTAACGGAGGCACGTCGGAACCCTTGGCTCTATCCAGAGGAACCCGGCAGGGTTGTCCCCTTTCCCCCCTTCTATACGCTCTGGCAATGGAGCCTCTGGCCATAGCGATCAGGGAAGACCGTGAAATTACGGGGATACGCTGTGGCGACTGCGAGTTTAAACTCTCACTATTTGCCGACGATATCTTGGGGTACCTAACCAACCTCCAGGTCTCACTACCTAGATTATTTGATCTTATGAACTTCTACGGGGCCTTCTCGGGGTTTAAGATAAATGCCTCCAAGTCTAGTATTATGCCAATGGGTCCCGGGGACAAAGACATCGGGGCTCGCTCGGAATTCTTGGGAGTGAGGATAGAACGTGTGTCCACCAGGTATCTGGGCACCAGCATTCCTAGGAACTTATCGCTAATATATCAGTTCAACTTCCCGGAGATCTTGGCTAAAATCAGCAGTGATCTCAAACGCTGGGCTCCCCTTACTCTCTCCTGGTTTTGCCGTATGGTGACGGTTAAGATGAATATATTACCTCGCCTCCTGTATCTCTTCACAGCCCTCCCTGTGGTTATTCCTGAATCCTTCTTCGAGGTTCTACAGGCCCGAGTTCTCCAGTTTATATGGTACGGGAGGAGACCAAGAGTTAAATTCTCCACCTTGACCCTGCCGAAGTCTCACGGTGGATTCGCCCTCCCCGACTTCAGACTATACTATAAAGCTGCTCAGCTCCGGGTGATGATGGAGCACATGCGAGAGGATATGAGGACGTACTGGACATATATAGAGGATATCCACACCCACCCTAAAAAAGTCAGAGATCTACTATGGGCCTCCCCTAAAACCATCCCGTCCTATCTTAAAGAACACCCCACACTGGCAGTCCTATGGGCACTCTGGAAGCCAGATAAAAACAACAAAAAGCTGTCGTCCTGGCCGGCCCCTTTAACATCGCTATGGGGTCCCCCTATCAACCTAGACACCAGAGGCTTCCGCGACACGCAGGCTTGGTCAGACATGGGGTTGGAGAGAGTTTCCCAGCTCTCCCGGGAGGAGGGCTTCATAGACTACGTACAATTGACCGAAGCACTGGGTGATAAACCACCATCGATCTTTGAGTACTTGCGTTTGAAGGGAATACTGACAACCTAGCCCGCCCCCTCACCCCCTTTGAAGAAGTAATAGCTAAAAGTGTCTCCCGAAAGGGCTCCCTGTCCACGTTCTACAGCACCTTGATAATAGCTAATCTGGAGGATAGGCAACCCTTCAAGCGTATATGGGAAGAAAGGCTGGGCATGGAGTTAGACGACCATACATGGAGGGCAGTCTTCAAAACCATATTTACCGGTACTCTGTACACCGCAGCCATGGAGCATAGTTTCAAGATTCTCCACTCCTGGCATCGCTCCCCAGCCACCCTCTCCAAAATGTTCGCAGAAGTATCCCCTTACTGTCCTAGGCTATGTCACCAAAAAGGCACTTGGTTCCATATGTGGTGGGGATGCCCGGTTATTCAGGTGTACTGGTCGGAGCTTCTCAGCTGGATCAAGGACATAGAGGGATTCTGTCCATCGCTTCTCCCCTTAGAAATCCTTCTGGGTACTCCCATGCCGGAAACGGAACAAAGTGCATTCCCGAGGGTCATCGGGGCCATGCTGAGAGCGGGGAGGCTAGCATTGGCCCAAAAGTGGAAAAGCCCCTTAGCACCAACTAAAGAGGAATGGCTCTGTAAATTAAGGGCTATATTTACTTATGAAAAACTCACGGCAGTGAAAAACGACAAAGCCTCAGAGTTCGCACAGGAATGGACAGCAGTTCTCCTCCACGATGACTGTGTCTCTATGCGACTGTAACGTTGGCCCCCAATATGTGTCCCCCGGGCTTACCCCAGCGCCGGCCCTAGAATTGGAGCCTGTCCATCAATTTGCTCTGAGCCGCGCTGCTCCCATGGTGTCAAATGATATAACGAGTGCATATAACGATGTTCGAAAGTTCTCACTGCTGCTTCTGTAACCTGCGAAAAAAAAAAAAAAACCTCAAAACTTGGTATGTTGCAAAGTTGGGGGGGTGGGGGAAGGGGTTTATGTTGAAAAAAGTTGGGGGGGACGGGGCGGGAGGGGGGAGGTGGGATGGGACTAAAATGTTAAAAAATACTGTCAGTTATGTTGGCTCAATGTGTTACTGGCAGGGATTGCTTGCGCACCCTCCCTTATATGTATTATGTCAATAAAAACAAAGTTAAAAAAAAAAAGTCCATCAGTAAGTTCGAGAGCGGGGGCCTAGATGACGGCTTTGAGGGAATAATCTTCCTAAAGTGCGTCGGTTTATTATAGACTCGCACACTTTTTTGTAGGGCTTGTTCATAGTAAATTTATTGGAGGTCCTCGTCACTCTCTAAGTGACACTGACATTTCGTCAATGTCAGTGTCACATAGCTGGCTTGGCACCGCCAGGGCCCCCTTCTTTTCCCTTCTGCTTTGTTTTCTCAGCTATATTAGCATATACTTGGTCCAATACATTCATTTCAGAGGCTTCTTCAGGCGAAATGCATCCTTATTAGCGATGGAGTCCAAGGCTGTATCGCCTTCGCCTTCTCTCACTAGTGAACTGTCTACATCCAATAGTGACGATTGTGAGTCTTTTGAAGCATCCTCAGGACTGAAAAGAATCCTCTTTATCATTAGGTGGGTGAATATCAATTTTCATTTTCAACGGTTGAGTTATCCCGTTGAAATGATGCTCATTCTCCGACTAAGCCGGGAACTTCAGGGATTCATTTGTTATCGCCGATTGGAGTATCGGCTTCCCTCCTTCAATGTCCACTGATGTTAACTGGTCATGGATGGGGAGGCTACTATTGGAGTCCAATTCGCCTGTTGGTTTGTCGCAAATAGTACAGTTAGTTGGTTTAGGTGTCGTCACGGCTGGCGATGAAAGGCCATTGTCTTAATTTTAGTCATGCCCCGACTTACTGGGTTTGACTGGGGTTGCGGGGTGTTAAAACGCCTGTCCCGAGTGCTCATTTCCTGAGGTGGGGACGATTGAGGGACAGGCTTAGGGTCTAATGCCGATTTAAGAGTTTTTTTAGGCATTGGCTCCCGAGCTGACCGTATCGCTCGGCATCGACTGTCTACCCCGGAGGGCTGGGAA
Organism: Ambystoma mexicanum; assembly: GCF_040938575.1. Taxonomy (NCBI): domain Eukaryota; kingdom Metazoa; phylum Chordata; class Amphibia; order Caudata; family Ambystomatidae; genus Ambystoma; species Ambystoma mexicanum. The sequence continues at coordinate 35,369,404 of NC_090935.1, read as the reverse complement.
GGGCAAGGGAGTGCTGGGACTGTAAATGTGTTAGGCTGAGTAGTGTGGGCTCTCTTTGCTCTTCTTACCAGATCCCTAGCTAAATAATAACATCACATATCAATTATGTGTATGGAAAAGTTGTAGGCCGTAGGCATTTTATTTTCTTACAGAAAATACAACACAACAAAAATCAATACACTGCCACAAGCTTTTGGGCACCTTGTGTCCAGTCCCGAAGTTGCCCAAGGCTCCTCCTGAGTCCTTGTTATCCCTGGGCCTTCGTTCCTGGGCACATGCCGCCATACCTGAGCGGGTATTCCTTACGCCGGCTCAGGACCCCCCAAAAGCACCCTACCTACAACCCCGTTCTTGGAGTGCCCTAAAAATGTTGTCTGAAAAAAACCCCATCCCCTTCCTTGATAGGTGTACCCCATCCTGGTGAAACATGTCCGGACTATTCCGGTGTAGACCATGTTTTATGAAGTGCAGCCCTATGCTCTTGCAGTACTTTTCTACTGATTTATTTAGTTTCTTTCTGGCTATTTCGATTGTGTGCCTCTTCTGTGCCCCATACCGGACCCTTCTTGGTATTATTTCTGACATGAAAATCTCGGTTTTCCACCAACTGCGGTGACTCGCAAATGGTCCTCTGTAATTTACCCCTATTTGTGCTCACCAGGTCGTTCCCTCCGAGATGTATAACCAGGTACTCGGGGGGGTCCCTGAGACCTATCAGGTCCGACAGCCTGTCGTGGATGTCCTCCCAGTGCATCCCTGGGAGGCCCCACCATGATGTAATTGTGATTTTGAAATGTATTCCTTGCTTCACTTCTTCCAGCCACCTGCCTGCCCGGTCACGAAAGAGTGCCCCACTATCCATGCCGATTTGTAGGGTCCGGCCTCTATGGAAACGGGGAAGATAAGTGTTTATATCAGTTCCTCCCTTATGTATTTTTTAAAACATTGCGACTTCCATTCCCCAATTCTTTTCACACCCTTTGCTCCCAGGCCCCCCGCCCATGCAGAGGTCGCTGCTCCTATTCTGAAAGAGTGTGTTCCAAATTCGGCTGGATCCCATCCCGCTTTTGCCACCGCCTGTTTCAATACCGCCTGAAACTGGTACCTGCTGAGCGCGCTGCCGTCCCTATGTATTAGTAGCTGCCCGTCGACCTCTGGTCGGAGATCCAGGAATTCTTGGGTGATGCATCTGGGACAATGGTCCTTCTCTCTGATGCAATTGAGATCTATTGCTCTCCCCTTCCCGTTTGGTCTGTTTTAGATTTCTTTAGCATTGTAGACATCCCCTTGTTTCCCATACTAATGTCTTTCCTTGCCAGGCCGTCTCCTGCCACTGTATTACTGGCCACCAGTTCCCCAGACCTGAAAGCCCCATAATATGCCAGAGTGAATGCTGCCCTGAACAGCGCTGTTTCGTACGTGCTGCTGCATGTATCTCGTAGTACTTTTAACAGAATTATCAATTTCCCAAAATTTACCGGCCTTCTGTTATCTGGTTTCTTCCCCTCTAATTTCGCCCATCCTCTCAGCGTATTTTATTCTAGCTCTGTCGGTTGGGTCCGGTATGCTTGCCAGTTTTGTGGTATATGCCACTGCCGCTAGGTGTGCTGCTACCCAGCTTTTCTTTTTCCGTTTGGCAAATGCCCCTTCGAGAAATTCACACATTTTTTCCGTTGCCATTTTTTTCACCTCTTTTACTCCTGCTTCCACCAACACATCTTTTACATGCTTTTCGTACTGCTTACCCGTTTTGTACGTTAGGGCGTTCCTGGTCAGTTTGTCAATGACCCTTTCCTTTCTCCGTTCTTCTCCCACTTCTTTTGAGTCGACCTTGTGGCCAACCGTGCTTTCCTTTCCAGTGCCTCCAACGGGACCCATGCCTTCCGCGGTGTGGACGTTCTTTCCTTGTCGGCGTCTGGTCTCAGCTCCCGGAATTTCTCTCACTGAAAGCGAGAGATTGCATCAGCCACCACATTTGCTTCCCCAGCGATATGCCTTGCCCTTATGCATGTATTCATTTTTAGGCTTTCCAGCGTGATTGCCCTCATTAATTCCAACACTATTGTGCATGACGCACTTCCTTTATTTAATACGTGCACCACCGCCATGTTATCTGACCATACTGCCAACTCCTTGTTTCCTAGCTCTCCCTCCATGCGCATAACGCGACCCATATTCGGAAGAGCTCCAGCAGTGTTATGTTTTTTGTCCATTCTGCCACCTGCCATGTTTTTGGCCACTTGCCTGCACACCATTGTTTCCCCAGTATTGCGCCAAAACCAAGGCCACCTGCTGCATCAGTGAACAACACCCTTTTACCTTCCTCATTTACCGGTGAGGGCCATAACACTGACCCATTGAAGTATTTCAGAAATTCTGCCCACACTTCCAGATCTCTCTTGATTCCTCCCCCTAGCCTGACTCTGTGGTGCCCCATTGTAGCCCCTCTTGTTTTAAGCTCAATACTTCTCTGGAACACCCTCCCCTGTGGTATGACTCTTCCTGCGAAGCTCAGCTTTCCTGCCAGCGCTTGCAATGCTCTCACTGTCACTTTGTTTCTTCCTTGTAGTTCCTTTATTGTCTTCAGCAGATCTGTCACCTTGTCATCCGGGATCCGGCACCTTCCTTTGCTTGAGTCAATTTCTTTTCCTAGGAATTGGATAACCTGCGATGGGCCCATCGTTTTCTCCTCCGCCAGTGGAAAACCCCACTCGCTTGTTATTTCCACAAATTTATCCAAGCTTGCCTTGCATAGCTCTGAACCTTTGGGCCCAACGAATAAAAAATCATCCAGGTAATTTACCATCATGGACTCCCTCATCTCTTCTGTTACCTCCCATTGCAAAAATGAACTTACCCTCTCAAAATCTGCACATGAGATGACGCACCCGATCGGGAGACATTTGTCGATCAAGTATTCCCCCTCCCAATGCATACACAACCATCTTTGAGATCTGCTGTTGACTGGCAACAGGGGGAATGCAGATTTAATGTCTGCTTTTGCCATCCATGCCCCTTTTCCTGCTTTCCTGACCAGTTCTACTGTCTCCTTGAAGTCAGAAAATGATACCGTTGCGTCGCTCCCGGCGATGCCGTCGTTCACCGAGGCCCCCGGGGGTAGGATAGGTGGTGTATCCGCCTGTATTCCCCTTTGTCTTTTTTCGGCACCAGCCCCAGTGGAGAGCATTTAAATTCTACGAATGGTAAGGCTGTAAAGGGGCCCTCCACCCTCCCCAGTTCTACCTCTTTCTGGATCTTACTGGTCACTATATCTCTGTTCTCGGTTGCCGACTTCAGGTTTCTAGGAATGTCTTGCGCTCCCTGCCAGGTAAACGGGATGTTAAAACCTTCTCTAAAGCCTTGCCCGATCTGATCTGCCGTTTCCTGGTCTGGGTATTTCTGGAGCCACCCTTCCATCCTCTCAATTTTTACTGGCGTGGCCCCTTCCCGCCCCAGTTCTTATTTCCGTGTCTCATCGCTTCTGCCGCTTGGGGCTGCGGCCCTTGTGCACTTGGAGCTGCTGTGGTCACCCTTACATCTCTCGCACTTGTGGCTGAACTTGCACTTCCATCATCAGCTACAGGGTACCCCCTTCTCAAAATTCCGACATTGTCCTGGTTCTGCTCGTGTTGCTCCCGTGCTCCCGCTGCCCCCCCCCCACGTTGTTGGGGGCAGGCTGCTCTGGCACCCTCTCTGTAATTCTGCTCCGCAAAGTCTGGTCTCTATTTCTGTCATAGCTGGATTCATACCTTCTGTTATTGGATCTATAATCCCCTTTGTAATCATTCTGCCAATACTGCTTTCTCTGCTGCCCCCCTGTGCTCGCTCCTTGGAATCCCATTTCTCCTTCAGCACATTAAATATGTAGAGATTAAAATTTTCCTCATCCCATCCCATATCCAGAAAGCAGTCCATCTCCTTTCTGAACTCGTGATCATACTCCAGCCATGCGTCACCCCCAAACGCCGCGTGTACCTTCAGCACCCTCTGCTGATACGCCACTAATGCTACCCCGTTGGGAATTTTAGTAATATAATTGTAGACATTATGGTGAAGGCCGACATCCAGTTGTCAAAATTCCTTACCACTGGCCCCTTTTTTAGTAAGCTTTTCTCATCCTACTTAATGTCCTCTAGGGCCACATTCATCCCCCTCTTTTGACAATCTAACAATGTGAAAATATCGATCAATTCTTTCTTCCATATTTTCTCCTTTACTTTGTCATTTATATACCAAGCCATTGCCTTCATTGACCTGCCCTGCGCATCTTTACCCATGGTTGGCCTGCCATATTTCATCATGAATGGCCCCCCAATTTCTGCCACTGCCACCGGCGGTGGGTCCCCTGACACTGTTGCCGCTGGTGCCCCCGTTGGCACCCCCAGTTGTGGGTTGAGTCCTTGCGGTGCTCCCCCTGTGTTTGGCCCTACCGTTGCACCTTGTGGTGCCGGGATTATTGGTGCCCCTTGTGGCGCCGGGACTACTGGTGCCCCCTGTGGTGCTGGGACCGGGGTTTCCCTGTGTTCTGCCCCTGCCCCCTCTGCCCCTCTCTGTTTCTCCCTGCTCACCACTCCTCTCTATTTTACCCAAGCCCTTAAATGATCCCTTTCTTCGTCATCACTGCTTACTTCAGTTGAAGAACTCCCCTTGCTCCCTGGATCCCTTCTCACGTCTGCTCTTCTTGCCATTGGTTCTGGGCGATTTACCCAAAACCGTGACGCAATTCTTTAACATTTTTACAATTTTATTCCCCACATTATTATTCACAGTACCTTTGATTTTATCTATTTTCTTCCTCTTGGTAAGTGCCTCTGTCTGTTCCTCCGATCTCTTCGACTCCACCCTCCCCCTCTTCTGTCATTGCGGTCCCTCGTCTTCTCCTTCGCTGCTGCTGGGCTCTATGAACAGCAAGGGTGACATTGCCTTCGCCCTTTCTTCCTTCTGCATTATCTCCAGCACCCATTGTGCCCCATATTCTTTCTCTGCCTTTCTCGCCCATTCTGAGAATTCTTGAGCCCTTTTTGCTCTTCCTTCCGCCATCCTTCTCGTCTGAATTCTGTCAGCCATGCCTTCCTGCTCCTTCGCACCGTGCGTCCTCTGGTTCTCCTGGTCTTCTAATCCTAATCTGTCTCGCCCGTCTTGCTTCTCTACGGCGAAAGTGCTCTGTTCGCTCGCAGCTGGTACTTCTGGGTCGCTCCTGCTCCGGCACGGCTGGGCGAACGCGTAGCTACTGCGTTTAGACGAATTAAGAGGAGGTGGAAATGCGTGAGCCCGCAAGAGCAAACGTTTTTCCTTCCCCTTATCCAGGCACTAAGAGCCTACCCGAGAGAGGTGAGCTCTTACCTGGTTTGTGCCACCTCTCCTTTTCCTGGCTTACTTATACACCCCTGGCCTTTTGTTCCTTCTTGGGGGCAGCCGGGTTACCCCCCTTGTGTCCTTGCTATTATATTTTGCACCTTCCCAGGTGCTGCTTCCTGCCCTTTCCTGGGCTTTTGTTTCTTGTGGTGCCGTTCGGACGCCCCTCCCTACGCTTTAGCGCCATTTCCCCCCACCCCGCGCCAAACTCCCAGACCCTCCATCGTCCCGCATTTCATGCGGCCCGGGGCCTGGGGCATTTGACAGCCGCTCCTACCTGAAGCATCCGCGTCTTCAGACCGCATGTCGCTCGGCTCCACTGCAAAGGTCAGTTTCCATAGTTAATGGGCTGCACAACACTTCCTTCACACTCGGTTCCTCTCGCCTTAGATGTATGCTTCTCTTGTTCGGCTGACCGTCTCTGCACCTCCCCTGCCATAGACTGTCGAGACTGCAGTGAACTCTGCAGCAACTCTGCGGCCCCTCTGCGACCGGAGGCAGAATTTAACAGGGTCCTCACACAAACAATGAACACTGGAGTCAGACTGGATACTGGCTACTGGAGCTCAAAGACCATGCTGCCGGGACTGCAGTCAACTCTGCAACAACTCCTGTATTTCTTTTTATTTGTTTGATACTCTGTATTACATAGTTTAATTAACCAATACAACACACACAAAAAAATAAGACATGTTTATGTAATGAATGGCAATAATAGAAACATAAATACAGTGTACTTACTATTCTGTACAAATAAGTGCATGGTGTGTGTGAGTCTGTATGCAGAGTTGTACTGAGGTGACAATGTGAGGTGCAAAGATATGATTTGTGTTTCTGGTGCATTCCATTATGTTGTGTGCTAAATGAAAACATAATTCATATGATCTTTAGGTATATTCGGGTGCAGTAAATATATATAATAAAATATAATATAATATAATATAATATAATATAATATAATATAATATATTATACATAAGGTTGTTTTGTGTTTATGTGTTTGTTGGCTGAATGGAACACAATGGTTTGTTCTCCCCTGTCTCTCTGGACTTTGTAAATTCTACCTGATGTCTGTGGGCATTTGTACTATCCGCTGACTCTACAACTGCTATATTGGAGTAAGTATAATATAAGGAACCTGTAGCAAATTAAGGAACGTTATGGTTAAGTTGCACTAATAAAAACCTATATATACATATACCCTAATTAAGTTTTAATGAGTCGTAATTACTGGCAAACTTCAGGAGAACTCCCACTCCCCACCAAAAAGAAGTCAAGAACAAAACAAAAGCTTGAGCAGCACCAAGAAGTGGACCTAGAATCACGTAAAAAGGGATGTCTGACTTAACAATGGCCCAGCCCCATTTCTGAAGAACTGTCTGGGCTTAATTCGATTAAGGGATTAACAGCATTTGCGCCATCCCAAGTGCCCCACCCCTCCTGTCTTTGCGGCTAGTGCTAGGTTGTCTTAACTGCACTGCATGTACAGCATAGGCCTGCTCTAGCAGAGCTTTGTAGCTAGTGCTAGGTTGTCTTAACTGCACAGCATGCACAGCATAGGCCTGCTCTAGCAGAGCTTTGCGGCTAGTGCTATGTTGGCTTAACTGCACCACATGCACAGCATAGGCCTGCTCTAGCAGAGCTTTGCGGCTAGTGCTAGGTTGGCTTAACTGCACCGCATGCACAGCATAGGCCTGCTCTAGGAGAGCTTTGTGGCTATTGCGAGGATGGCTTAACTGCACCGCATGCACAGCATAGGCCTGCTCTAGCAGAGCTTTGTAGCTAGTGCTAGGTTGTCTTAACTGCACAGCATGCACAGCATAGGCCTGCTCTAGCAGAGCTTTGCGGCTATTGCTAGGTTGGCTTAACTGCACCGCATGCACAGCATAGGCCTGCTCTAGCAGAGCTTTGCGGCTAGTGCTATGTTGGCTTAACTGCACCACATGCACAGCATAGGCCTGCTCTAGCAGAGCTTTGCGGCTAGTGCTAGGTTGGCTTAACTGCACCACATGCACAGCATAGGCCTGCTCTAGGAGAGCTTTGTGGCTATTGCGAGGATGGCTTAACTGCACCGCATGCACAGCATAGGCCTGCTCTAGCAGAGCTTTGCGGCTAGTGCTAGGTTGGCTTAACTGCACCGCATGCACAGCATAGGCCTGCTCTAGCAGAGCTTTGCGGCAAGTGCTAGGTTGGCTTAACTGCACCGCATGCACAGCATAGGCCTGCTCTAGCAGAGCTTTGCGGCTAGTGCTAGGTTGGCTTAACTGCACCGCTTGCACAGCATAGGCCTGCTCTAGCAGAGCTTTGCGGCTAGTGCTAGGTTGGCTTAACTGCACCGCATCCACAGCATAAGCCTGCTCTAGCAGAGCTTTGCGGCTAGTGCTAGGTTGGCTTAACTGCACCACATGCACAGCATAGGCCTGCTTTAGCAGATCTTTCTGGCTATTGGTAGGTAGGCTTAACTGCACCGCTTGCACAGCATAGGCCTGCTTTAGCAGAGCTTTGTGGCTAGTGCTAGGTTGGCTTAACTGCACCACATGCACAGCATAGGCCTGCTTTAGCAGATCTTTCTGGCTATTGCTAGGTTGGCTTAACTGCACCGCATGCACAGCATAGGCCTGCTCTAGCAGAGCTTTGTGGCGTTTGCAAGGATGTCTTAACCACATATGCATGGCATAGGCCTGCTCCAGCAGAGCTTTGCAGCTAGTGCTAGGATGGCGCAACTGCCCCACATGCATAGCATAGGCCTGCTCTAGCCGAGCATTGTGTCTATTGCTAGGTTGGCATAAGCCACATACATGGCATAGGCCAGCTCTAGCAGAGCTTCATGGCTATTGCTAGGATGGCTTAACTGCACTGCAGGGTGGGGTTGTCAGCAACTCAGTGAGGAACCTCTCTTGAGTCTCACTGCATCACAGGGGTCCCACAGGCTGAAAACACTTATCAGTGGTAGGGACAGTGGCACATTTCTGGTTTACTGTGATGAGCACCTGCTAACCAACTGGGGATAGTGGGGCACCCACCCACACCGCCCCATGAGGCAGCGTTGCTTAGCTGATAGTGGCACATGGCACCCATAGGTACCCCACCACTTACCCAGGCATGGAGGATAGTGAGGCACCCACCCACACCGCCCCATGAGGCAGCGTTGCTTAGCTGATAGTGGCACATGGCACCCATAGGTACCCCACCACTTACCCAGGCATGGAGCTCTCACAGATTGACTCAGAACACAGCTTACCAGTGTTTACCAGTAGTCCATAACTATTTCTTTCAGACAATAACTTGTACGTCTTTGCTAAATCTGATACATTAAATTATGATCATTGATAAAGCAGACACTCCTTTCCTAAAGATATGGGTAGCTAGGAATGTAGGCATCAATTTGTAGTGAGGGAACTCATGACTGTCCATCAGCACATTCAATTTTCTTTTCTTTCTCTCTCTTTTTATATATTTATGTTATATTGAAAAGTTGATTGTAATCAGCTGTATCAATAAAAAATAAAAAAAAATATGACAAAAAAGATGCTTTAGCTATTTGGAGCCCTGAGCAGGGCTTTTTAGCAGCCTTCTCATGTGAGCTGTCCATCCGTGGCTGGAGAGCTACAGTGACACTTGTCATCAGACCTTTTCCCCTTCTTTCTTTCATGCAATGCCAGCTTTCACACATGTGATGGGTCTCTCGGCTCTAATATCTTTCTTTCTTTCTTTCTTTCTTTCTTTCTTTCTTTCTTTCTTTCTTTCTTTCTTTCTTTCTTTCTTTCTTTCTTTCTTTCTTTCTTTCTTTCTTTCTTTCTTTCTCTCTTTCTTTCTTTCTTTCTTTCTTTCTTTCTTTCTTTCTTTCTTTCTTTCTTTCTTTCTTTCTTTCTCCCCAGATCCCCCGCTCCGCCTGCTCCAAGAGCTGCCTCCCTGGGCACCGCAAAACTCCCATAGAAGGCAGGCCCAGCTGCTGCTATTACTGTGTGCCCTGTGCAGAAGGAGAGTTTGCAAACAGCACAGGTGAGTGATCACATGGCCTCTGAGCCTGCCCTTGCAGTCGTGTACTAAACAGTCTAAACAGCACAGGTGGCGATCTCATGGCCTCTGAGCCTGCCCTTGCAGTCGTGGACTACTCAACAGTCTAAACTACACAGGTGAGTGATCACATGGCCTCTGAGCCTGCCCTTACAGGTGTATGATACTCAACGATCTGAACAGCACAGGTGAGTGATCACATGGCCTCTGAGACTGCCCATGCAGGTGTGTGCTACTCAATAGTCTAAACAGAACAGGTGAGTGATCACATACCACTCAATAGTCTATATAGCACAGGTGAGTGATCACATGGCCTCTGAGCCTTCCCTTGCAGGTGTGTACTACGCCATGGTCTAAACAGCATAGGTTAGTGACCATATAGCCTCTGAGCCTGCCCTTGCAGGTGTGTACTACGCAATAGTCTAAACAGCACAGGTGAGTGATCACATGGCCTCTGAGTATGCCCTTGCAGGTTTGTACTACTCCATCGTCTAAACAGCACAGGTGAGTGAGCATATAGCCCCTGAGCCTGGCCTTGCAGGTGTGTAGTACTCAATAGTCTAAACAGCAGGTGTGTACTACTCAACAGTCTAAACAGCATAGGTGAGTGTTCACATACTATTCAATAGTCTAAACAGCACAGGTGAGTGATCACATGGCTTCTGTGCCTGCACTTGCAGGTGTGTACTACTCAATAGTCTAAACAGCAGGTGTGTACTACTCAACAGTCTAAACAGCACAGGTGAGTGTTCACATGGCCCCTGAGGCTGCCCTTACAGGTGTGTACTACTCAATAGTATAAACAGCACAGGTGAGTGATCACATACTATTCAATAGTCTAAACAGCACAGGTAAGTGATCACATGGCCCTGAGCATGCCCTTGTACACGGTGATACTCAACAGTCTAAACAGCACAGGTGAGTGATCACATGGCTTCTGATACTGCCCTTGCAGGTGTGTACTACTCAACAGTCTAAACAGCACAGGTGCCTGATCTCATGGCCTCTGAGCCTGCCCTTGCAGGCGTGTGCTACTCAACAGTCTAAACAGCACAGGTGAGTGACCACATGGCCTCTGAGCCTGCTCTTGCAGGTGTGTGATACTCAACGATCTGAACAGCACAGGTGAGTGTTCACATGGCCTCTGAGACTGCCCTTGCAGGTGTGTGCTACTCAATAGTATAAACAGCACAGGTGAGTGATCACATACTGCTCAATAGTGTAAACAGACCAGGTGAGTGATCACATGGCCTCTGAGCCTGCCCTTGCAGGTGTGTGATACTCAATTGTCTAAACAGCATAGGTGAGTGATCGCATGGCCTCTGAGCCTGCCCTTGCAGCTGTGTACTACTCAATAGTCTAAACAGCACAGGTGAGTGATCACATAGCCCCTGGGCCTGCCCTTGCAGGTGTGTGATACTCAACAGTCTAAACAGCACAGGTGAGTGATCAGATGGCCTCTGAACCTGCCATTGCAGGCGTGTACTACTCAACAGTCTAAACAGCACAGGTGAGTGATCACATGGCCTCTGAGCATGCCCTTGTACACGTGTGATACTCAACAGTCTAAACAGCACAGGTGAGTTATCACATGGCCTCTGAGCCTCCCTTGCAGGCATGTACTAAACAGTCTAAACAGAACAGGTGGCTATCTCATGGCCTCTGAGCCTGCCCTTGCAGGCGTGTAATACTCAACAGTCTAAACCACACAGGTGAGTGATCACATGGACTCTGAGCCTGCCCTTACAGGTGATTGATACTCAACGATCTGAACAGCACAGGTGAGTGATCACATGGCCTTTGCGACTGCCCATGCAGCTGTGTGCTACTCAATAGTCTAAACAGAACAGGTGAGTTATCACATACTACTCAATAGTCTATACAGCACAGGTGAGTGAACACATGGCCTCTGAGCCTGCCCTTGCAGGTGTGTACTACTCCATAGTCTAAACAGCACAGGTGAGTGACCATATAGCCTCTGAGCCTGCCCTTGCAGGTGTGCACTACTCAATAGTCTAAACAGCACAGGTGAGTGATCACATGGCCTCTGAGTCTGCCCTTGCTGGTTTGTGATACTCAACAGTCTAAACAGCACAGGTGAGTGATCACATGTCCTCTGTGCCTGCCATTGCAGGTGTGTACTACTCAATAGTCTAAACAGCAGGTGTGTACTACTCAACAGTCTAAACAGCACAGGTGAGTGTTCACATGGACCCTGAGCCTGCCCTTGTACACGGTGATACTCAACAGTCTAAACAGCAATTGCAGGTGCATACTACTCAATAGCCTCTGAGCCTGCCCTTACAAGTGTGTGATACTCAACAATCTAAACAGCAGAGGTGCCTGATTTCATGGCCTCTGAGCCTGCCCTTGCAGGCGTGTGCTACTCAACAGTCTAAACAGCACAGGTGAGTGACCACATGGCCTCTGAGCCTTCTCTTGCAGGTGTGTGATACTCAACGATCTGAACAGCACAGGTGAGTGTTCACATGGCCTCTGAGATTGCCCTTGCAGGTGTGTGCTACTCAATAGTATAAACAGCACAGGTGAGTGATCACATACTGCTCAATAGTGTAAACAGACCAGGTGAGTGATCACATGGCCTCTGAGCCTGCCCTTGCAGGTGTGTGATACTCAATTGTCTAAACAGCATAGGTGAGTGATCGCATGGCCTCTGAGCATGCCCTTGTACACGTGTGATACTCAACAGTCTAAACAGGAGAGGTGAGTTATCACATGGCCTCTGAGCCTCCCTTGCAGGCGTGTACTAAAGAGTCTAAACAAAACAGGTGGCGATCTCATGGCCTCTGAGCCTGCCCTTGCAGGCGTGTAATACTCAACAGCCTAAACCACACAGGTGAGTGATCACATGGACTCTGAGCCTGCCCTTACAGGTGTATGATACTCAATGATCTGAACAGCACAGGTGAGTGATCACATGGCCTCTGCGACTGCCCATGCAGCTGTGTGCTACTCAATAGTCTAAACAGAACAGGTGAGTTATCACATACTACTCAATAGTCTATACAGCACAGGTGAGTGATCATATGGCCTCTGAGCCTGCCCTTGCAGGTGTGTACTACTCCATAGTCTAAACAGCACAGGTGAGTGACCATATAGCCTCCGAGCCTGCCCTTGCAGGTGTGTGATACTCAACAGTCTAAACAGCACAGGTGAGTGATCACATGGCCTCTGAGCCTGACCTTGCTGGTTTGTGATACTCAACAGTCTAAACAGCACAGGTGAGTGATCACATGTCCTCTGTGCCTGCCATTGCAGGTGTGTACTACTCAATAGTCTAAACAGCAGTTGTGTACTACTCAACAGTCTAAATAGCACAGGTGAGTGTTCACATGGACCCTGAGCCTGCCCTTGTACACGGTGATACTCAACAGTCTAAACAGCCCTTGCAGGTGTATACTGCTCAATAGCCTCTGAGCCTGCCCTTACAAGTGTGTGATACTCAACAATCTAAACAGTACATGTGAGTGTTCACATGGCCTCTGAGATTGCCCTTGCAGGTGTGTGATACTCAACTGTCTAAACAGCAAAGGTGAGTGTTCACATGGCCTATGAGCCTGCCCTTGCAGGCATGTACTTCTCAACAGTCTAAACAGCACAGGTGAGTGATCACATGGCCTCTGAGCCTGCCCTTGCAGGTGTGTGATACTCAATGATCTGAACAGCACAGGTGATTTATCACATGGCCTTTGAGCCTGCCCTTGCAGGTGTGTACTACTCAATAGTCTAAACAGCACAGGTGAGTGATCACATGGCCTCTGATCCTGCCATTGCAGGCGTGTACTACTCAACAGTCTAAACAGCACAGGTGAGTGATCACATGGCCTCTGAGCCTGCCCTTGCAGGCGTTTACTAAACAGTCTAAACAGAACAGGTGGCGATCTCATGGCCTCTGAGCCTGCCCTTGCAGGCGTGTACTACTCAACAGTCTAAACCACACATGGGAGTGATCACATGGACTCTGAGCCTGCCCTTACAGGTGTATGATACTCAATGATCTGAACAGCACAGGTGAGTGATCACATGGCCTCTGAGACTGCCCACGCAGCTATGTGCTACTCAATATTCTAAACAGAACAGGTGAGTGATCACATACTACTCAATAGTCTATACAGCACAGGTGAGTGATCACATGACCTCTGAGCCTGCCCTTGCAGGTGTGTACTACTCCATAGTCTAAACAGCACAGGTGAGTGACCATATAGCCTCTGAGCCTGCCCTTGCAGGTGTGTACTACTTAATAGTCTAAACAGCACAGGTGAGTGATCACATGACCTCTGAGTCTGCTCTTGTAGGTGTGTACTACTCCATCGTCTAAACAGCACAGGTGAGTGACCTTATAGCCCATGAGCCTGTCCTTGCAGGTGTGTGATACTCAACAGTCTAAACAGCACAGGTGAGTGATCACATGGCCTCTGAGCCTGCCCTTGCTGGTTTGTGATACTCAACAGTCTAAACAGCACAGGTGAGTGTTCACATGGACCCTGAGCCTGCCCTTACAGGTGTGTACTACTCAATAGTCTAAACAGCACAGGTGAGTGATCACATACTATTCAATAGACTAAACAGCACAGGTAAGTGCTCACATGGCCCCTGAGCATTTCCTTGTACACTGTGATACTCAAAAGTCTAAACAGCACAGGTGAGTGATCACATGGCCTCTCATCCTGCCCTTGCAGGCGTGTAATACTCAACAGTCTAAACAGCACAGGTGAGTGATCACATGGCCTCTGAGCCTGCCCTTGCAAGTGTGTGATACTCAACAATCTAAACAGCACAGGTGAGTGTTCGCATGGCCTCTGAGACTGCCCTTGCTGGTGTCAGCTACTCAATAGTCTAAACAGCACAGGTGAGTGATCACATACTACTCAATAGTCTAAACAGCACAGGTGAGTGATCACATGGCCTCTGATCTTGCCCTTGCAGGTGTGTGATACTCAACTGTCTAAACAGCACAGGTGAGTGTTCACATGGCCTATGAGCCTGCCCTCGCAGGCATGTTCTTCTCAACAGTCTAAACAGCACAGGTGAGTGATCACATGGCCTCTGAGCCTGCCCTTGCAGGTGTGTGATACTCAATGATCTCAACAGCACAGTTGAGTGATCACATACTATTCAATAGTTTAAACAGTACATGTGAGTGATCGCATGGCCTCTGAGCCTGCCCTTGCACGTGTGTACTTTTCAATAGTCTGAACAGGACAGGTGAGTGATCACATGGTCTTTGAGCCTGCCCTTGCAGGTGTGTACTACTCAATAGTCTAAACAGCACAGGTGAGTGATCGCATGGCCTCTGAGCCTGCCCTTGCAGGTGTATACTACTCAATAGTCTAAACAGCACAGGTGAGTGATCACATAGCCCCTGAGCCTGCCTTGCAGGTGTGTGATACTCAATAGTCTAAACAGCACAGGTGAGTGATCACATGGCCTCTGATCCTGCCATTGCAGGCGTGTACTACTCAACAGTCTAAACAGCACAGGTGAGTGATCACATGGCCTCTGAGTCTGCCCTTGTAGGTGTGTAGTACGCCATAGTCTAAACCGCACTGGTGAGAGACCATATTGCCCCTGAGCCTGCCCTTGCAGCTGTGTGATACTCAATAGTCTAAACAGCAGGTGTGTACTACTCAACAGTCTAAACAGCACAGGTGAGTGTTCACATGGCCCCTGGGGCTGCCCTTGCAGGCATGTACTTCTCAACAGTCTAAAAAGCACAGGTGAGCGATCACATGGCCTCTGAGACTGCCCTTACAGGTGTGTACTACTCAATAGTCTAAACAGCACAGGTGAGTGATCACATACTATTCAATAGTCTAAACAGCACAGGTGAGTGATCACATGGCCTCTGAGCCTGCCCTTGCGGGTGTGTACTACTCAATAGTCTAAACAGCAGGTGTGTACTACTCAACAGTCTAAACAGCACAGGTGAGTGTTCACATGGCCCCTGGGCCTGCCCTTACAGGTGTGTACTACTCAATAGTCTAAACAGCACAGGTGAGTGATCACATACTATTCAATAGTCTAAACAGCACAGGTGAGTGTTCACATGGCCTCTGAGCCTGCCCTTGCAGGTGTGTACTACTCAAAAGTCTAAACAGCACAGGTGAGTGTTCACATGGCCCCTGAGCCTGCCCTTGCAGGCATGTACTTCTCAACAGTCTAAATAGCACAGGTGAGTGTTCACATGGCCCCTTAGCCTGCCCTTGCAGGCATGTACTTCTCAACAGTCTAAACAGCACAGGTGAGTGATCACATACTATTCAATAGTCTAAACAGCACAGGTGAGTGATCACATGGCCCCTGAGCATGCCCTTGTACACGTGTGGTACTCAACAGTCTAAACAGCACAGGTGAGTGTTCACATGGCCCCTGGGCCTGCCCTTGCAGGCATGTACTTCTCAACAGTCTAAACAGCACAGGTGAGCGATCACATGGCCTCTGAGCCTGCCCTTACAGGTGTGTACTACTCAATAGTCTAAACAGCACAGGTGAGTGATCACATACTATTCAATAGTCTAAACAGCACAGGTGAGTGATCACATGGCCCCTGAGCATGCCCTTGCACACGTGTGATACTCAACAGTCTAAACAGCACAGGTGAGTGATCACATGGCCTCTGAGCCTGCCCTTGCTGGTTTGTGATACTCAAGAGTCTAAACAGCACAGGTGAGTGATCACATGGCCTCTGTGCCTGCCATTGCAGGTGTGTACTACTCAATAATCTAAACAGCAGGTGTATACTACTCAACAGTCTAAACAGCACAGATGAGTGTTCACATGGACCCTGAGCCTGCCCTTACAGGTGTGTACTACTCAATAGTCTAAACAGCACAGGTGAGTGATCACATACTATTCAATAGTCTAAACAGCACAGGTAAGTGCTCACATGGCCCCTGAGCATGCCCTTGTACACGGTCATACTCAACAGTCTAAACAGCACAGGTGAGTGATCACATGGCCTCTCATCCTGCCCTTGCAGGCGTGTACTACTCAACAGTCTGAACAGCACAGGTGAGTGATCACATGGCCTTTGAGCCTGCCCTTGCAGGTGTGTACTACTCAATAGTCTAAACAGCACAGGTGAGTGATCACATGGCATCTAAGCCTGCCCTTACAGTTCTGTACTATTCAATGGTCTAAACAACACATTTGAGTGATCACATACTAATCAATAGTCTAAACAGCACAGGTGAATGATTGAATGGCCTCTGAGCCGGCCCTTGCAGGTGTGTACTACTTAATAGTCTAAACAGCACAGGTGAGTGATCACATAGCCCCTGAGCCTGCCTTGCAGGTGTGTGATACTCAATAGTCTAAACAGCACAGGTGAGTGATCACATGGCCTCTGATCCTGCCATTGCAGGCGTGTACTACTCAACAGTCTAAACAGCACAGGTGAGTGATCACATGGCCTCTGAGTCTGCCCTTGTAGGTGTGTAGTACGCCATAGTCTAAACCGCACAGGTGAGTGTCCATATTGCCCCTGAGCCTGCCCTTGCAGGTGTGTGATACTACACAGTCTAAACAGCACAGGTGAGTGATCACATGGCCTCTGAGCCTGCCCTTGCAGGTTTGTGATAGTCAACAGTCTAAACAGCACAGGTGAGTGATCACATAGCCTCTGTGCCTGCCCTTGCAGTCATGTACTCTCAACAGTCTAAACAGCACAGGTGAGCGATCACATGGCCTCTGAGACTGCCCTTGCAGGTGTGTACTACTCAATAGTCTAAACAGCAGGTGTGTACTACTCAACAGTCTAAACAGCACAGGTGAGTGTTCACATGGCCCCTGGGCCTGCCCTTGCAGGCATGTACTTCTCAACTGTCTAAACAGCACAGGTGAGCGATCACATACTATTCAATAGTCTAAACAGCACAGGTGAGTGATCACATGGCCTCTGAGTCTGCCCTTGCAGGTATATACTACTCAATAGTCTAAACAGCAGGTGTGTACTACTAAACAGTCTAAACAGCACAGGTGAGTGTTCACATGGCCCCAGGGCCTGCCCTTGCAGGCATGTACTTCTCAACAGTCTAAACAGCACAGGTGAGCGATCACATGGCCTCCGAGCCTGCCCTTACAGGTGTGTACTACTCAATAGTCTAAACAGCACAGGTGAGTGATCACATACTATTCAATAGTCTAAACAGCACAGGTGAGTGATCACATGGCCCCTGAGCATGCCCTTGTACACGTGTGATACTCAACAGTCTAAACAGCACAGGTGAGTGTTCACATGGCCCCTGGGCCTGCCCTTGCAGGCATGTACTTCTCAACAGTCTAAACAGCACAGGTGAGCGATCACATGGCCTCTGAGCCTGCCCTTACTGGTGTGTTCTACTCAATAGTCTAAACAGCACAGGTGAGTGATCACATACTATTCAATAGTCTAAACAGCACAGGTGAGTGATCACATGGCCTCTGAGCCTGCCCTTGCAGGTGTGTACTACTCAATAGTCTAAACAGCAGGTGTGTACTACTCAACAGTCTAAACAGCACAGGTGAGTGTTCACATGGCCTCTGAGCCTGCCCTTACAGGTGTGTACTACTCAATAGTCTAAACAGCACAGCTGAGTGATCACATACTATTCAACAGTCTAAACAGCACAGGTGAGCGATCACATGGCCTCTGAGCCTGCCCTTACAGGTGTGTACTACTCAATAGTCTAAACAGCACAGGTGAGTGATCACATACTATTCAATAGTCTAAACAGCACAGGTGAGTGATCACATGACCCCTGACCCCTGGGCCTGCCCTTGCAGGTGTGTACTACTCATCAGTCTAAACAGCACAGGTGAGTGTTCACATGGCCTCTGAGCCTGCCCTTACAGGTGTGTACTACTCAATAGTCTAAACAGCACAGGTGAGTGATCACATACTATTGAACAGTCTAAACAGCACAGGTGAGCGATCACATGGCCTCTGAGCCTGCCCTTACAGGTGTGTACTACTCAATAGTCTTCTGAGCCTGCCCTTACAGGTGTGTACTACTCAATAGTCTAAACAGCACAGGTGAGTGATCACATACTATTCAATAGTCTAAACAGCACAGGTGAGTGATCACATGGCCCCTGAGCATGCCCTTGTACACGTGTGATACTCAACAGTCTAAACAGCACAGGTGAGTGTTCACATGTCCCCTGGGCCTGCCCTTGCAGGCATGTACTTCTCAACAGTCTAAACAGCACAGGTGATCAATCACATGGCCTCTGAGCCTGCCCTTACAGGTGTGTACTACTCAATAGTGTAAACAGCACAGGTGAGTGATCACATACTATTCAATAGTCCAAACAGCACCGGTGAGTGATCACATGGCCTCTGAGCCTGCCCTTGCAGGTGTGTACTACTCAATAGTCTAAACAGCAGGTGTGTACTACTCAACAGTCTAAACAGCACAGGTGAGTGTTCACATGGCCCCTGGGCCTGCCCTTGCAGGTGTGTACTACTCAACAGTCTAAACAGCACAGGTGAGTGTTCACATGGCCTCTGAGCCAGCCCTTACAGGTGTGTACTATTCAATAGTCTAAACAGCACAGGTGAGTGATCACATACTATTCAACAGTCTAAACAGCACAGGTGAGTGATCACATGGCCTTTGAGCCTGCCCTTACAGGTGTGTACTACTCTAAAGTCTAAACAGCACAGGTGAGTGATCACATACTATTCAATAGTCTAAACAGCACAGGTGAGTGATCACATGGCCCCTGAGCATGCACTTGTACACGTGTGATACTCAACAGTCTAAACAGCACAGGTGAGCGATCAAATGGCCTCTGAGCCTGCCCTTACAGGTGTGTACTACTCAATAGTCTAAACAGCACAGGTGAGTGATCACATACTACTCAATAATCTAAACAGCACAGGTGAGTGATTGCATGGCCTCTGAGCCTGCCCTTGCAGGTGTGTGATACTCAACTGTCTAAACAGCACAGGTGTGTGTTCAAATGGCCTCTGAGCCTGCCCTTGCAGGCATGTACTTCTCTACAGTCTAAACAGCACATGTGAGAGATCACATGGCCTCTGAGCCTGCCCTTGCAGGTGTGTGATACTCAATGATCTGAACAGCAGAGGTGAGTGATCACATGGCCTCTGACCCTGCCCTTACAGGTGTCCACTACTCAATAGTCTAAACAGCACAGATGAGTGATCACATACTATTAAATATTCTAAACAGCACATGTGAGTGATCACATGGCCTCTGAGCCTGCCCTTACAGGTGTGAACTACTCAATGGTCTAAACGGCACAGGTGAGTGATCACATGGCCTCTACCCTGCCCTTGCAGGTGTGTACTACTCCATAGTCTAAACAGCACAGGTGAGTGACCATATAGCCTCTGAGCCTGCCCTTGCAGGTATGTGGTACACAACAGTCTAAACAGCACAGGTGGCTGATCACATGGCCTCTGAGCCTGCCCTTGCAGGTGTGTATTACTCAACAGTCTAAACAGCACAGGTGAGTGATCACATGGCCTCTGAGCCTGCCCTTGCAGGCGGGTACTACTCAATAGTCTAAACAGCACAGGTGCGTGATCACATGGCCTCTGTGCCTGCCATTGCAGGTGTGTACTACTCAATAGTCTAAACAGCAGGTGTGTACTACTCAACAGTCTAAACAGCACAGGTGAGTGTTCACATGGACCCTGAGCCTGCCCTTACAGGTGTGTACTACTCAATAGTCTAAACAGTACAGGTGAGTGATCACATACTATTCAATAGACTAAACAGCACAGGTTAGTGCTCACATACCCCCTGAGCATACCCTTGTACACGGTGATACTCAACAGTCTAAACAGCACAGGTGAGTGATCACATGGCCTCTCATCCTGCCGTTGCAGGCGTGTACTACTCAACAGTCTAAAAAGCACAGGTGCCTGATCACATGGACTCTGAGCCTGCCCTTGCAGCCGTGTACTACACAACAGTTTAAACAGCACAGGTGAGTGATCACATGGCCTCTGAGCCTGCCCTTGCAAGTGTGTGATTCTCAGCAATCTAAACAGCACAGGCGAGTGTTCGCATGGCCTCTGAGATTGCCCTTGCAGGTGTGTGCTACTCAATAGTCTAAACAGCACAGATAAGTGATCACATACTACTCAATAGTCTAAACAGCACAGGTGGCTGATCACATGGCCTCTGAGCCTGCCCTTGCAGGTGTGTATTACTCAACAGTCTAAACAGCACAGGTGAGTGATCACATGGCCTCTGAGCCTGCCCTTGCAGGTGTGTACTACTCAATAGTCTAAACAGCACAGGTGCGTGATCACATGGCCTCTGTGCCTGCCATTGCAGGTGTGTACTACTCAATAGTCTAAACAGCAGGTGTGTACTACTCAACAGTCTAAACAGCACAGGTGAGTGTTCACATGGACCCTGAGCCTGCCCTTACAGGTGTGTACTACTCAATAGTCTAAACAGCACAGGTGAGTGATCACATACTATTCAATAGTCTAAACAGCACAGGTACGTGCTCACATGGCCCCTGAGCATGCCCTTGTACATGGTGATACTCAACAGTCAAAACAGCACAGGTGAGTGATCACATGGACTCTGAGCCTGCCCTTGCAGGTGTGTACTACACAACAGTCTAAACAGCACAGGTGAGTGATCACATGGCCTCTGAGCCTGCCCTTGCAGGCGTGTACTACACAACAGTCTAAACAGCACAGGTGAGTGATCACATGGCCTCTGAGCCTGCCCTTGCAAGTGTGTTACTCAACAATCTAAACAGCACAGGTGAGTGTTCGCATGGCCTCTGAGACTGCCCTTGCAGGTGTGTACTACTCAACAGTCTAAACAGCACAGGTGAGTGTTCACATTGTCCCTGGGCCTGCCCTTGCAGGCATGTACTTCTCAACAGTCTAAACAGCACAGGTGAGCGATCACATGGCCTCTGAGCCTGCCCTTACAGGTGTGTACTACTCAATAGTCTAAACAGCACAGGTGAGTGATCACATACTATTCAATAGTCTAAACAGCACAGGTGAGTGATCACATGGCCTCTGAGCCTGCCCTTGCAGGTGTGTACTACTCAATAGTCTAAACAGCAGGTGTGTACTACTCAAAAGTCTAAACAGCACAGGTGAGTGTTCACATGGCCCCTGAGCCTGCCCTTGCAGGCATGTACTTCTCAACAGTCTAAATAGCACAGGTGAGCGATCACATGGCCTCTGAGCCTGCCCTTACAGGTGTGTACTACTCAATAGTCTAAACAGCACAGGTGAGTGATCACATACTATTCAATAGTCTAAACAGCACAGGTGAGTGATCACATGGCCTCTGAGCCTGCCCTTGCAGGCGTGTACTACACAACAGTCTAAACAGCACAGGTGAGTGATCACATGGCCTCTGAGCCTGCCCTTGCAAGTGTGTTACTCAACAATCTAAACAGCACAGGTGAGTGTTCGCATGGCCTCTGAGACTGCCCTTGCAGGTGTGTACTACTCAACAGTCTAAACAGCACAGGTGAGTGTTCACATTGTCCCTGGGCCTGCCCTTGCAGGCATGTACTTCTCAACAGTCTAAACAGCACAGGTGAGCGATCACATGGCCTCTGAGCCTGCCCTTACAGGTGTGTACTACTCAATAGTCTAAACAGCACAGGTGAGTGATCACATACTATTCAATAGTCTAAACAGCACAGGTGAGTGATCACATGGCCTCTGAGCCTGCCCTTGCAGGTGTGTACTACTCAATAGTCTAAACAGCAGGTGTGTACTACTCAAAAGTCTAAACAGCACAGGTGAGTGTTCACATGGCCCCTGAGCCTGCCCTTGCAGGCATGTACTTCTCAACAGTCTAAATAGCACAGGTGAGCGATCACATGGCCTCTGAGCCTGCCCTTACAGGTGTGTACTACTCAATAGTCTAAACAGCACAGGTGAGTGATCACATACTATTCAATAGTCTAAACAGCACAGGTGAGTGATCACATGGCCCCTGAGCATGCCCTTGTACACGTGTGGTACTCAACAGTCTAAACAGCACAGGTACGTGCTCACATGGCCCCTGAGCATGCCCTTGTACATGGTGATACTCAACAGTCAAAACAGCACAGGTGAGTGATCACATGGACTCTGAGCCTGCCCTTGCAGGTGTGTACTACACAACAGTCTAAACAGCACAGGTGAGTGATCACATGGCCTCTGAGCCTGCCCTTGCAGGCGTGTACTACACAACAGTCTAAACAGCACAGGTGAGTGAACACATGGCCTCTGAGCCTGCCCTTGCAAGTGTGTTACTCAACAATCTAAACAGCACAGGTGAGTGTTCGCATGGCCTCTGAGACTGCCCTTGCAGGTGTGTACTACTCAACAGTCTAAACAGCACAGGTGAGTGTTCACATTGTCCCTGGGCCTGCCCTTGCAGGCATGTACTTCTCAACAGTCTAAACAGCACAGGTGAGCGATCACATGGCCTCTGAGCCTGCCCTTACAGGTGTGTACTACTCAATAGTCTAAACAGCACAGGTGAGTGATCACATACTATTCAATAGTCTAAAAAGCACAGGTGAGTGATCACATGGCCTCTGAGCCTGCCCTTGCAGGTGTGTACTACTCAATAGTCTAAACAGCAGGTGTGTACTACTCAAAAGTCTAAACAGCACAGGTGAGTGTTCACATGGCCCCTGAGCCTGCCCTTGCAGGCATGTACTTCTCAACAGTCTAAATAGCACAGGTGAGCGATCACATGGCCTCTGAGCCTGCCCTTACAGGTGTGTACTACTCAATAGTCTAAACAGCACAGGTGAGTGATCAAATACTATTCAATAGTCTAAACAGCACAGGTGAGTGATCACATGGCCCCTGAGCATGCCCTTGTACACGTGTGGTACTCAACAGTCTAAACAGCACAGGTGAGTGTTCACATGGCCCCTGGGCCTGCCCTTGCAGGCATGTACTTCTCAACAGTCTAAACAGCACAGGTGAGCGATCACATGGCCTCTGAGCCTGCCCTTACAGGTGTGTACTACTCAATAGTCTAAACAGCACAGGTGAGTGATCACATACTATTCAATAGTCTAAACAGCACAGGTGAGTGATCACATGGCCTCTGAGCCTGCCCTTGCAGGTGTGTACTACTCAATAGTCTAAACAGCAGGTGTGTAGTACTCAAAAGTCTAAACAGCACAGGTGAGTGTTCACATGGCCCCTGAGCCTGCCCTTGCAGGCATGTACTTCTCAACAGTCTAAATAGCACAGGTGAGCGATCACATGGCCTCTGAGCCTGCCCTTACAGGTGTGTACTACTCAATAGTCTAAACAGCACAGGTGAGTGATCACATACTATTCAATAGTCTAAACAGCACAGGTGAGTGATCACATGGCCCCTGAGCATGCCCTTGTACACGTGTGGTACTCAACAGTCTAAACAGCACAGGTACGTGCTCACATGGCCCCTGAGCATGCCCTTGTACATGGTGATACTCAACAGTCAAAACAGCACAGGTGAGTGATCACATGGACTCTGAGCCTGCCCTTGCAGGTGTGTACTACACAACAGTCTAAACAGCACAGGTGAGTGATCACATGGCCTCTGAGCCTGCCCTTGCAGGCGTGTACTACACAACAGTCTAAACAGCACAGGTGAGTGAACACATGGCCTCTGAGCCTGCCCTTGCAAGTGTGTTACTCAACAATCTAAACAGCACAGGTGAGTGTTCGCATGGCCTCTGAGACTGCCCTTGCAGGTGTGTACTACTCAACAGTCTAAACAGCACAGGTGAGTGTTCACATTGTCCCTGGGCCTGCCCTTGCAGGCATGTACTTCTCAACAGTCTAAACAGCACAGGTGAGCGATCACATGGCCTCTGAGCCTGCCCTTACAGGTGTGTACTACTCAATAGTCTAAACAGCACAGGTGAGTGATCACATACTATTCAATAGTCTAAAAAGCACAGGTGAGTGATCACATGGCCTCTGAGCCTGCCCTTGCAGGTGTGTACTACTCAATAGTCTAAACAGCAGGTGTGTACTACTCAAAAGTCTAAACAGCACAGGTGAGTGTTCACATGGCCCCTGAGCCTGCCCTTGCAGGCATGTACTTCTCAACAGTCTAAATAGCACAGGTGAGCGATCACATGGCCTCTGAGCCTGCCCTTACAGGTGTGTACTACTCAATAGTCTAAACAGCACAGGTGAGTGATCACATACTATTCAATAGTCTAAACAGCACAGGTGAGTGATCACATGGCCCCTGAGCATGCCCTTGTACACGTGTGGTACTCAACAGTCTAAACAGCACAGGTACGTGCTCACATGGCCCCTGAGCATGCCCTTGTACATGGTGATACTCAACAGTCAAAACAGCACAGGTGAGTGATCACATGGACTCTGAGCCTGCCCTTGCAGGTGTGTACTACACAACAGTCTAAACAGCACAGGTGAGTGATCACATGGCCTCTGAGCCTGCCCTTGCAGGCGTGTACTACACAACAGTCTAAACAGCACAGGTGAGTGAACACATGGCCTCTGAGCCTGCCCTTGCAAGTGTGTTACTCAACAATCTAAACAGCACAGGTGAGTGTTCGCATGGCCTCTGAGACTGCCCTTGCAGGTGTGTACTACTCAACAGTCTAAACAGCACAGGTGAGTGTTCACATTGTCCCTGGGCCTGCCCTTGCAGGCATGTACTTCTCAACAGTCTAAACAGCACAGGTGAGCGATCACATGGCCTCTGAGCCTGCCCTTACAGGTGTGTACTACTCAATAGTCTAAACAGCACAGGTGAGTGATCACATACTATTCAATAGTCTAAAAAGCACAGGTGAGTGATCACATGGCCTCTGAGCCTGCCCTTGCAGGTGTGTACTACTCAATAGTCTAAACAGCAGGTGTGTACTACTCAAAAGTCTAAACAGCACAGGTGAGTGTTCACATGGCCCCTGAGCCTGCCCTTGCAGGCATGTACTTCTCAACAGTCTAAATAGCACAGGTGAGCGATCACATGGCCTCTGAGCCTGCCCTTACAGGTGTGTACTACTCAATAGTCTAAACAGCACAGGTGAGTGATCACATACTATTCAATAGTCTAAACAGCACAGGTGAGTGATCACATGGCCCCTGAGCATGCCCTTGTACACGTGTGGTACTCAACAGTCTAAACAGCACAGGTGAGTGTTCACATGGCCCCTGGGCCTGCCCTTGCAGGCATGTACTTCTCAACAGTCTAAACAGCACAGGTGAGCGATCACATGGCCTCTGAGCCTGCCCTTACAGGTGTGTACTACTCAATAGTCTAAACAGCACAGGTGAGTGATCACATACTATTCAATAGTCTAAACAGCACAGGTGAGTGATCACATGGCCTCTGAGCCTGCCCTTGCAGGTGTGTACTACTCAATAGTCTAAACAGCAGGTGTGTAGTACTCAAAAGTCTAAACAGCACAGGTGAGTGTTCACATGGCCCCTGAGCCTGCCCTTGCAGGCATGTACTTCTCAACAGTCTAAATAGCACAGGTGAGCGATCACATGGCCTCTGAGCCTGCCCTTACAGGTGTGTACTACTCAATAGTCTAAACAGCACAGGTGAGTGATCACATACTATTCAATAGTCTAAACAGCACAGGTGAGTGATCACATGGCCCCTGAGCATGCCCTTGTACACGTGTGGTACTCAACAGTCTAAACAGCACAGGTACGTGCTCACATGGCCCCTGAGCATGCCCTTGTACATGGTGATACTCAACAGTCAAAACAGCACAGGTGAGTGATCACATGGACTCTGAGCCTGCCCTTGCAGGTGTGTACTACACAACAGTCTAAACAGCACAGGTGAGTGATCACATGGCCTCTGAGCCTGCCCTTGCAGGCGTGTACTACACAACAGTCTAAACAGCACAGGTGAGTGAACACATGGCCTCTGAGCCTGCCCTTGCAAGTGTGTTACTCAACAATCTAAACAGCACAGGTGAGTGTTCGCATGGCCTCTGAGACTGCCCTTGCAGGTGTGTACTACTCAACAGTCTAAACAGCACAGGTGAGTGTTCACATTGTCCCTGGGCCTGCCCTTGCAGGCATGTACTTCTCAACAGTCTAAACAGCACAGGTGAGCGATCACATGGCCTCTGAGCCTGCCCTTACAGGTGTGTACTACTCAATAGTCTAAACAGCACAGGTGAGTGATCACATACTATTCAATAGTCTAAAAAGCACAGGTGAGTGATCACATGGCCTCTGAGCCTGCCCTTGCAGGTGTGTACTACTCAATAGTCTAAACAGCAGGTGTGTACTACTCAAAAGTCTAAACAGCACAGGTGAGTGTTCACATGGCCCCTGAGCCTGCCCTTGCAGGCATGTACTTCTCAACAGTCTAAATAGCACAGGTGAGCGATCACATGGCCTCTGAGCCTGCCCTTACAGGTGTGTACTACTCAATAGTCTAAACAGCACAGGTGAGTGATCACATACTATTCAATAGTCTAAACAGCACAGGTGAGTGATCACATGGCCCCTGAGCATGCCCTTGTACACGTGTGGTACTCAACAGTCTAAACAGCACAGGTGAGTGTTCACATGGCCCCTGGGCCTGCCCTTGCAGGCATGTACTTCTCAACAGTCTAAACAGCACAGGTGAGCGATCACATGGCCTCTGAGCCTGCCCTTACAGGTGTGTACTACTCAATAGTCTAAACAGCACAGGTGAGTGATCACATACTATTCAATAGTCTAAACAGCACAGGTGAGTGATCACATGGCCCCTGAACATGCCCTTGTACACGTGTGATACTCAACAGTCTAAACAGCACAGGTGAGTGATCACATGGCCTCTGACCCTGCCCTTGCTGGTTTGTGATACTCAAGAGTCTAAACAGCACAGGCGAGTGATCACATGGCCTCTGTGCCTGCCATTGCAGGTGTGTACTACTCAATAGTCTAAACAGCAGGTGTGTACTACTCAACAGTCTAAACAGCACAGATGAGTGTTCACATGGACCCTGGGCCTGCCCTTGCAGGCATGTACTTCTCAACAGTCTAAACAGCACAGGTGAGCGATCACATGGCCTCTGAGCCTGCCCTTACAGGTGTGTACTACTCAATAGTCTAAACAGCACAGGTGAGTGATCACATACTATTCAATAGTCTAAAAAGCACAGGTGAGTGATCACATGGCCTCTGAGCCTGCCCTTGCAGGTGTGTACTACTCAATAGTCTAAACAGCAGGTGTGTACTACTCAAAAGTCTAAACAGCACAGGTGAGTGTTCACATGGCCCCTGAGCCTGCCCTTACAGGTGTGTACTACTCAATAGTCTAAACAGCACAGGTGAGTGATCACATACTATTCAATAGTCTAAACAGCACAGGTGAGTGATCACATGGCCCCTGAGCATGCCCTTGTACACGTGTGGTACTCAACAGTCTAAACAGCACAGGTGAGTGTTCACATGGCCCCTGGGCCTGCCCTTGCAGGCATGTACTTCTCAACAGTCTAAACAGCACAGGTGAGCGATCACATGGCCTCTGAGCCTGCCCTTACAGGTGTGTACTACTCAATAGTCTAAACAGCACAGGTGAGTGATCACATACTATTCAATAGTCTAAACAGCACAGGTGAGTGATCACATGGCCCCTGAACATGCCCTTGTACACGTGTGATACTCAACAGTCTAAACAGCACAGGTGAGTGATCACATGGCCTCTGACCCTGCCCTTGCTGGTTTGTGATACTCAAGAGTCTAAACAGCACAGGTGAGTGATCACATGGCCTCTGTGCCTGCCATTGCAGGTGTGTACTACTCAATAGTCTAAACAGCAGGTGTGTACTACTCAACAGTCTAAACAGCACAGATGAGTGTTCACATGGACCCTGAGCCTGCCCTTACAGGTGTGTACTACTCAATAGTCTAAACAGCACAGGTGAGTGATCACATACTATTCAATAGTCTAAACAGCACAGGTAAGTGCTCACATGGCCCCTGAGCATGCCCTTGTACACGGTCATAATCAACAGTCTAAACAGCACAGGTGAGTGATCACATGGCCTCTCATCCTGCCCTTGCAGGCGTGTACTACTCAATAGTCTGAACAGCACAGGTGAGTGATCACATGGCCTTTGAGCCTGCCCTTGCAGGTGTGTACTACTCAATAGTCTAAACAGCACAGGTGAGTGATCACATGGCATCTAAGCCTGCCCTTACAGTTCTGTACTATTCAATGGTCTAAACAGCACATTTGAGTGATCACATACTACTCAATAGTCTAAACAGCACAGGTGAGTGATCACATGGCCTCTGAGCCTGCCCTTGCAAGTGTGTTACTCAACAATCTAAACAGCACATGTGAGTGTTCGCATGGCCTCTGAGACTGCCCTTGCAGGTGTGTACTACTCAACAGTCTAAACAGCACAGGTGAGTGTTCACATTGTCCCTGGGCCTGCCCTTGCAGGCATGTACTTCTCAACAGTCTAAACAGCACAGGTGAGCGATCACATGGCCTCTGAGCCTGCCCTTACAGGTGTGTACTACTCAATAGTCTAAACAGCACAGGTGAGTGATCACATACTATTCAATAGTCTAAACAGCACAGGTGAGTGATCACATGGCCTCTGAGCCTGCCCTTGCAGGTGTGTACTACTCAATAGTCTAAACAGCAGGTGTGTACTACTCAAAAGTCTAAACAGCACAGGTGAGTGTTCACATGGCCCCTGAGCCTGCCCTTGCAGGCATGTACTTCTCAACAGTCTAAATAACACAGGTGAGCGATCACATGGCCTCTGAGCCTGCCCTTACAGGTGTGTACTACTCAATAGTCTAAACAGCACAGGTGAGTGATCACATACTATTCAATAGTCTAAACAGCACAGGTGAGTGATCACATGGCCCCTGAGCATGCCCTTGTACACGTGTGGTACTCAACAGTCTAAACAGCACAGGTACGTGCTCACATGGCCCCTGAGCATGCCCTTGTACATGGTGATACTCAACAGTCAAAACAGCACAGGTGAGTGATCACATGGACTCTGAGCCTGCCCTTGCAGGTGTGTACTACACAACAGTCTAAACAGCACAGGTGAGTGATCACATGGCCTCTGAGCCTGCCCTTGCAGGCGTGTACTACACAACAGTCTAAACAGCACAGGTGAGTGAACACATGGCCTCTGAGCCTGCCCTTGCAAGTGTGTTACTCAACAATCTAAACAGCACAGGTGAGTGTTCGCATGGCCTCTGAGACTGCCCTTGCAGGTGTGTACTACTCAACAGTCTAAACAGCACAGGTGAGTGTTCACATTGTCCCTGGGCCTGCCCTTGCAGGCATGTACTTCTCAACAGTCTAAACAGCACAGGTGAGCGATCACATGGCCTCTGAGCCTGCCCTTACAGGTGTGTACTACTCAATAGTCTAAACAGCACAGGTGAGTGATCACATACTATTCAATAGTCTAAAAAGCACAGGTGAGTGATCACATGGCCTCTGTGCCTGCCCTTGCAGGTGTGTACTACTCAATAGTCTAAACAGCAGGTGTGTACTACTCAAAAGTCTAAACAGCACAGGTGAGTGTTCACATGGCCCCTGAGCCTGCCCTTGCAGGCATGTACTTCTCAACAGTCTAAATAGCACAGGTGAGCGATCACATGGCCTCTGAGCCTGCCCTTACAGGTGTGTACTACTCAATAGTCTAAACAGCACAGGTGAGTGATCACATACTATTCAATAGTCTAAACAGCACAGGTGAGTGATCACATGGCCCCTGAGCATGCCCTTGTACACGTGTGGTACTCAACAGTCTAAACAGCACAGGTGAGTGTTCACATGGCCCCTGGGCCTGCCCTTGCAGGCATGTACTTCTCAACAGTCTAAACAGCACAGGTGAGCGATCACATGGCCTCTGAGCCTGCCCTTACAGGTGTGTACTACTCAATAGTCTAAACAGCACAGGTGAGTGATCACATACTATTCAATAGTCTAAACAGCACAGGTGAGTGATCACATGGCCCCTGAACATGCCCTTGTACACGTGTGATACTCAACAGTCTAAACAGCACAGGTGAGTGATCACATGGCCTCTGACCCTGCCCTTGCTGGTTTGTGATACTCAAGAGTCTAAACAGCACAGGTGAGTGATCACATGGCCTCTGTGCCTGCCATTGCAGGTGTGTACTACTCAATAGTCTAAACAGCAGGTGTGTACTACTCAACAGTCTAAACAGCACAGATGAGTGTTCACATGGACCCTGAGCCTGCCCTTACAGGTGTGTACTACTCAATAGTCTAAACAGCACAGGTGAGTGATCACATACTATTCAATAGTCTAAACAGCACAGGTAAGTGCTCACATGGCCCCTGAGCATGCCCTTGTACACGGTCATACTCAACAGTCTAAACAGCACAGGTGAGTGATCACATGGCCTCTCATCCTGCCCTTGCAGGCGTGTACTACTCAATAGTCTGAACAGCACAGGTGAGTGATCACATGGCCTTTGAGCCTGCCCTTGCAGGTGTGTACTACTCAATAGTCTAAACAGCACAGGTGAGTGATCACATGGCATCTAAGCCTGCCCTTACAGTTCTGTACTATTCAATGGTCTAAACAGCACATTTGAGTGATCACATACTACTCAATAGTCTAAACAGCACAGGTGAATGATTGCATGGCCTCTGAGCCTGCCCTTGCAGGTGTGAACTACTTAATAGTCTAAACAGCACAGGTGAGTGATCACATAGCCCCTGAGCCTGCCTTGCAGGTGTGTGATACTCAATAGTCTAAACAGCACAGGTGAGTGATCACATGGCCTCTGATCCTGCCATTGCAGGCGTGTACTACTCAACAGTCTAAACAGCACAGGTGAGTGATCACATGGCCGCTGAGTATGCCCTTGTAGGTGTGTAGTACGCCATAGTCTAAACCGCATAGGTGAGTGACCATATTGCCCCTGAGCCTGCCCTTGCAGGTGTGTGATACTACACAGTCTAAACAGCACAGGTGAGTGATCACATGGCCTCTGAGCCTGCCCTTGGAGGTTTGTGATAGTCAACAGTCTAAACAGCACAGGTGAGTGATCACATAGCCTCTGTGCCTGCCCTTGCAGGCATGTACTTCTCAACAGTCTAAACAGCACAGGTGAGCGATCACATGGCCTCTGAGGCTGCCCTTGCAGGTGTGTACTACTCAATAGCCTAAACAGCAGGTGTGTACTACTCAACAGTCTAAACAGCACAGGTGAGTGTTCACATGGCCCCTGGGCCTGCCCTTGCAGGCATGTACTTCTCAATAGTCTAAACAGCACAGGTGAGCGATCACATACTATTCAATAGTCTAAACAGCACAGGTGAGTGATCACATGGCCTCTGAGCCTGCCCTTGCAGGTATGTACTACTCAATAGTCTACACAGCAGGTGTGTACTCCTCAACAGTCTAAACAGCACAGGTGAGTGTTCACATGGCCCCTGGGCCTGCCCTTGCAGGCATGTACTTCTCAACAGTTTAAACAGCACAGGTGAGCGATCACATGGCCTCCGAGCCTGCCCTTACAGGTGTGTACTACTCAATAGTCTAAACAGCACAGGTGAGTGATCACATACTATTCAATAATCTAAACAGCACAGGTGAGTGATCACATGGCCCCTGAGCATGCCCTTGTACACGTGTGATACTCAACCGTCTAAACAGCACAGGTGAGTGTTCACATGGCCCCTGGGCCTGCCCTTGCAGGCATGTACTTCTCAACAGTCTAAACAGCACAGGTGAGCGATCACATGGCCTCTGAGCCTGCCCTTACTGGAGTGTTCTACTCAATAGTCTAAACAGCACAGGTGAGTGATCACATACTATTCAATAGTCTAAACAGCACAGGTGAGTGATCACATGGCCTCTGAGCCTGCCCTTGCAGGTGTGTACTACTCAATAGTCTAAACAGCAGGTGTGTACTACTCAACAGTCTAAACAGCACAGGTGAGTGTTCACATGGCCATGGGCCTGCCCTTGCAGGTGTGTACTACTCAACAGTCTAAACAGCACAGGGGAGTGTTCACATGGCCTCTGAGCCTGCCCTTACAGGTGTGTACTACTCAATAGTCTAAACAGCACAGGTGAGTGATCACATACTATTCAACAGTCTAAACAGCACAGGTGAGCGATCACATGGCCTCTGAGCCTGCCCTTACAGGTGTGTACTACTCAATAGTCTAAACAGCACAGATGAGTGATCACATACTATTCAATAGTCTAAACAGCACAGGTGAGTGATCACATGACCCCTGGGCATGCCCTTGTACACGTGTGATACTCAACAGTCTAAACAGCACATGTGAGCGATCAAATGGCCTCTGAGCCTGCCCTTACAGGTGTGTACTACTCAATAGTCTAAACAGCACAGGTGAGTGATCACATAGCCCCTGAGCCTGCCTTGCAGGTGTGTGATACTCAATAGTCTAAACAGCACAGGTGAGTGATCACATGGCCTCTGATCCTGCCATTGAAGGTGTGTACTACTCAACAGTCTAAACAGCACAGGTGAGTGATCACATGGCCTCTGAGTCTACCCTTGTAGGTGTGTAGTACGCGATAGTCTAAACCGCACAGGTGAGTGACCATATTGCCCCTGAGCCTGCCCTTGCAGCTGTGTGATACTACACAGTCTAAACAGCACAGGTGAGTGATCACATGGCCTCTGAGCCTACCCTTGCAGGTTTGTGATAGTCAACAGTCTAAACAGCACAGGTGAGTGATCACATAGCCTCTGTGCCTGCCCTTGCAGGCATGTACTTCTCAACAGTCTAAACAGCACAGGTGAGTGATCACATGGCCTCTGAGCCTGTCCTTGCAGGTGTGTACTACTCAATAGTCTAAACAGCAGGTGTGTACTACTCAACAGTCTAAACAGCACAGGTGAGTGTTCACATGGCCCCTGGGCCTGCCCTTGCAGGCATGTACTTCTCAACAGTCTAAACAGCACAGGTGAGCGATCACATACTATTCAATAGCCTAAACAGCACAGGTGAGTGATCACATGGCCTCTGAGCCTGCCCTTGCAGGTATGTACTACTCAATAGTCTAAACAGCAGGTGTGTACTACTCAACAGTCTAAACAGCACAGGTGAGTGTTCACATGGCCCCTGGGCCTGCCCTTGCAGGCATGTACTTCTCAACAGTCTAAACAGCACAGGTGAGCGATCACATGGCCTCTGAGCCTGCCCTTACATGTGTGTACTACTCAATAGTCTAAACAGCACAGGTGAGTGATCACATACTATTCAATAGTCTAAACAGCACCGGTGAGTGATCACATGGCCTCTGAGCCTGCCCTTGCAGGTGTGTACTACTCAATAGTCCAAACAGCAGGTGTGTACTACTCAACAGTCTAAACAGCACAGGAGAGTGTTCACATGGCCCCTGGGCCTGCCCTTGCAGGTGTGTACTACTCAACAGTCTAAACAGCACAGGTGAGTGTTCACATGGCCTCTGAGCCTGCCCTTACAGGTGTGTACTATTCAATAGTCTAAACAGCACAGGTGAGTGATCACATACTATTCAACAGTCTAAACAGCACAGGTGAGTGATCACATGGCCTCTGAGCCTGCCCTTACAGGTGTGTACTACTCAATAGTCTAAACAGCACAGGTGAGTGATCACATACTATTCAATAGTCTAAACAGCACAGGTGAGTGATCACATGGCCCCTGAGCATGCACTTGTACAAGTGTGATACTCAACAGTCTAAACAGCACAGGTGAGCGATCAAATGGCCTCTGAGCCTGCTCTTACAGGTGTGTACTACTCAATAGTCTAAACACCACAGGTGAGTGATCACATACTACTCAATAATCTAAACAGCACAGGTGAGTGATTGCATGGCCTCTGAGCCTGCCCTTGCAGGTGTGTGATACTCAACTGTCTAAACAGCACAGGTGTGTGTTCAAATGGCCTCTGAGCCTGCCCTTGCAGGCATGTACTTCTCTACAGTCTAAACAGCACATGTGAGAGATCACATGGCCTCTGAGCCTGCCCTTGCAGGTGTGTGATACTCAATGATCTGAACAGCAGAGGTGAGTGATCACATGGCCCCTGAGCATGCCCTTGTACACGTGTGATACTCAACAGTCTAAACAGCACAGGTGAGTGTTCACATGGTCCCTGGGCCTGCCCTTGCAGGCATGTACTTCTCAACAGTCTAAACAGCACAGGTGAGCAATCACATGGCCTCTGAGCCTGCCCTTACAGGTGTGTACTACTCAATAGTGTAAACAGCACAGGTGAGTGATCACATACTATTCAATAGTCTAAACAGCACCGGTGAGTGATCACATGGCCTCTGAGCCTGCCCTTGCAGGTGTGTACTACTCAATAGTCCAAACAGCAGGTGTGTACTACTCAACAGTCTAAACAGCACAGGAGAGTGTTCACATGGCCCCTGGGCCTGCCCTTGCAGGTGTGTACTACTCAACAGTCTAAACAGAACAGGTGAGTGTTCACATGGCCTCTGAGCCTGCCCTTACAGGTGTGTACTATTCAATAGTCTAAACAGCACAGGTGAGTGATCACATACTATTCAACAGTCTAAACAGCACAGGTGAGTGATCACATGGCCTCTGAGCCTGCCCTTACAGGTGTGTACTACTCAATAGTCTAAACAGCACAGGTAAGTGATCACATACTATTCAATAGTCTAAACAGCACAGGTGAGTGATCACATGGCCCCTGAGCATGCACTTGTACACGTGTGATACTCAACAGTCTAAACAGCACAGGTGAGCGATCAAATGGCCTCTGAGCCTGCTCTTACAGGTGTGTACTACTCAATAGTCTAAACACCACAGGTGAGTGATCACATACTACTCAATAATCTAAACAGCACAGGTGAGTGATTGCATGGCCTCTGAGCCTGCCCTTGCAGGTGTGTGATACTCAACTGTCTAAACAGCACAGGTGTGTGTTCAAATGGCCTCTGAGCCTGCCCTTGCAGGCATGTACTTCTCTACAGTCTAAACAGCACATGTGAGAGATCACATGGCCTCTGAGCCTGCCCTTGCAGGTGTGTGATACTCAATGATCTGAACAGCAGAGGTGAGTGATCACATGGCCTCTGACCCTGCCCTTCCAGGTGTCCACTACTCAATAGTCTAAACAGCACAGATGAGTGATCACATACTATTAAATAGTCTAAACAGCACATGTGAGTGATCACATGGCCTCTGAGCCTGCCCTTACAGGTGTGACCTACTCAATGGTCTAAACGGCACAAGTGAGTGATCACATGGCCTCTGACCCTGCCCTAGCAGGTGTGTACTACTCCATAGTCTAAACAGCACAGGTGAGTGACCATATAGCCTCTGAGCCTGCCCTTGCAGGTATGTGGTACACAACAGTCTAAACAGCACAGGTGGCAGATCACATGGCCTCTGAGCCTGCCCTTGCAGGTGTGTATTACTCAACAGTCTAAACAGCACAGGTGAGTGATCACATGGCCTCTGAGCCTGCCCTTGCAGGCGTGTACTACTCAATAGTCTAAACAGCACAGGTGCGTGATCACATGGCCTCTGTGCCTGCCATTGCAGGTGTGTACTACTCAATAGTCTAAACAGCAGGTGTGTACTACTCAACAGTCTAAACAGCACAGGTGAGTGTTCACATGGACCCTGAGCCTGCCCTTACAGGTGTGTACTACTCAATAGTCTAAACAGCACAGGTGAGTGATCACATTCTATTCAATAGTCTAAACAGCACAGGCAAGTGCTCACATGGCCCCTGAGCATGCCCTTGTACACGGTGATACTCAATAGCCTAAACAGCACAGGTGAGTGATCACATGGCCTCTGAGCCTGCCCTTGCAGGTATGTACTACTCAATAGTCTAAACAGCAGGTGTGTACTACTCAACAGTCTAAACAGCACAGGTGAGTGTTCACATGGCCCCTGGGCCTGCCCTTGCAGGCATGTACTTCTCAACAGTCTAAACAGCACAGGTGAGCGATCACATGGCCTCTGAGCCTGCCCTTACATGTGTGTACTACTCAATAGTCTAAACAGCACAGGTGAGTGATCACATACTATTCAATAGTCTAAACAGCACCGGTGAGTGATCACATGGCCTCTGAGCCTGCCCTTGCAGGTGTGTACTACTCAATAGTCCAAACAGCAGGTGTGTACTACTCAACAGTCTAAACAGCACAGGAGAGTGTTCACATGGCCCCTGGGCCTGCCCTTGCAGGTGTGTACTACTCAACAGTCTAAACAGCACAGGTGAGTGTTCACATGGCCTCTGAGCCTGCCCTTACAGGTGTGTACTATTCAATAGTCTAAACAGCACAGGTGAGTGATCACATACTATTCAACAGTCTAAACAGCACAGGTGAGTGATCACATGGCCTCTGAGCCTGCCCTTACAGGTGTGTACTACTCAATAGTCTAAACAGCACAGGTGAGTGATCACATACTATTCAATAGTCTAAACAGCACAGGTGAGTGATCACATGGCCCCTGAGCATGCACTTGTACACGTGTGATACTCAACAGTCTAAACAGCACAGGTGAGCGATCAAATGGCCTCTGAGCCTGCTCTTACAGGTGTGTACTACTCAATAGTCTAAACACCACAGGTGAGTGATCACATACTACTCAATAATCTAAACAGCACAGGTGAGTGATTGCATGGCCTCTGAGCCTGCCCTTGCAGGTGTGTGATACTCAACTGTCTAAACAGCACAGGCGTGTGTTCAAATGGCCTCTGAGCCTGCCCTTGTACACGTGTGATACTCAACAGTCTAAACAGCACAGGTGAGTGTTCACATGGTCCCTGGGCCTGCACTTGCAGGCATGTACTTCTCAACAGTCTAAACAGCACATGTGAGAGATCACATGGCCTCTGAGCCTGCCCTTGCAGGTGTGTGATACTCAATGATCTGAACAGCAGAGGTGAGTGATCACATGGCCCCTGAGCATGCCCTTGTACACTTGTGATACTCAACAGTCTAAACAGCACAGGTGAGTGTTCACATGGTCCCTGGGCCTGCACTTGCAGGCATGTACTTCTCAACAGTCTAAACAGCACAGGTGAGCAATCACATGGCCTCTGAGCCTGCCCTTACAGGTGTGTACTACTCAATAGTGTAAACAGCACAGGTGAGTGATCACATACTATTCAATAGTCTAAACAGCACCGGTGAGTGATCACATGGCCTCTGAGCCTGCCCTTGCAGGTGTGTACTACTCAATAGTCCAAACAGCAGGTGTGTACTACTCAACAGTCTAAACAGCACAGGAGAGTGTTCACATGGCCTCTGAGCCTGCCCTTACAGGTGTGTACTATTCAATAGTCTAAACAGCACAGGTGAGTGATCACATACTATTCAACAGTCTAAACAGCACAGGTGAGTGATCACATGGCCTCTGAGCCTGCCCTTACAGGTGTGTACTACTCAATAGTCTAAACAGCACAGGTGAGTGATCACATACTATTCAATAGTCTAAACAGCACAGGTGAGTGATCACATGGCTCCTGAGCATGCACTTGTACACGTGTGATACTCAACAGTCTAAACAGCAAAGGTGAGCGATCAAATGGCCTCTGAGCCTGCTCTTACAGGTGTGTACTACTCAATAGTCTAAACACCACAGGTGAGTGATCACATACTACTCAATAATCTAAACAGCACAGGTGAGTGATTGCATGGCCTCTGAGCCTGCCCTTGCAGGTGTGTGATACTCAACTGTCTAAAGAGCACAGGTGTGTGTTCAAATGGCCTCTGAGCCTGCCCTTGCAGGCATGTACTTCTCTACAGTCTAAACAGCACATGTGAGAGATCACATGGCCTCTGAGCCTGCCCTTGCAGGTGTGTGATACTCAATGATCTGAACAGCAGAGGTGACTGATCACATGGCCTCTGACCCTGCCCTTACAGGTGTCCACTACTCAATAGTCTAAACAGCACAGATGAGTGATCACATACTATTAAATAGTCTAAACAGCACATGTGAGTGATCACATGTCCTCTGAGCCTGCCCTTACAGGTGTGAACTACTCAATGGTCTAAACGGCACAGGTGAGTGATCATATGGCCTCTGACCCTGCCCTAGCAGGTGTGTACTACTCCATAGTCTAAACAGCACAGGTGAGTGACCATATAGCCTCTGAGCCTGCCCTTGCAGGTATGTGGTACACAACAGTCTAAACAGCACAGGTGGCAGATCACATGGCCTCTGAGCCTGCCCTTGCAGGTGTGTATTACTCAACAGTCTAAACAGCACAGGTGAGTGATCACATGGCCTCTGAGCCTGCCCTTGCAGGCGGGTACTACTCAATAGTCTAAACAGCACAGGTGCGTGA
Source organism: Ambystoma mexicanum (assembly GCF_040938575.1). Taxonomy (NCBI): domain Eukaryota; kingdom Metazoa; phylum Chordata; class Amphibia; order Caudata; family Ambystomatidae; genus Ambystoma; species Ambystoma mexicanum. The sequence goes on along the minus strand of NC_090935.1, from coordinate 35,330,755 downwards.
TCACATGGCCTCTGTGCCTGCCATTGCAGGTGTGTACTACTCAATAGTCTAAACAGCAGGTGTGTACTACTCAACAGTCTAAACAGCACAGGTGAGTGTTCACATGGACCCTGAGCCTGCCCTTACAGGTGTGTACTACTCAATAGTCTAAACAGCACAGGTGAGTGATCACATTCTATTCAATATTCTAAACAGCACAGGTAAGTGCTCACATGGCCCCTGAGCATGCCCTTGTACACAGTGATACTCAACAGTCTAAACAGCACAGGTGAGTGATCACATGGCCTCTCATCCTGCCCTTGCAGGCGTGTACTACTCAACAGTCTAAAAAGCACAGGTGCCTGATCACATGGACTCTGAGCCTGCCCTTGCAGGCGTGTACTACACAACAGTTTAAACAGCACAGGTGAGTGATCACATGCCCTCTGAGCCTGCCCTTGCAAGTGTGTGATATTCAGCAATCTAAACAGCACAGGTGAGTGTTCGCATGGCCTCTGAGATTGCCCTTACAGGTGTGTGCTACTCAATAGTCTAAACAGCACAGATAAGTGATCACATACTACTCAATAGTCTAAACAGCACAGGTGAGTGATCACATGGCCTCTGAGCCTGCCCTTGCAGGCGTGTACTACACAACAGTCTAAACAGCACAGGTGGCTGATCACATGGCCTCTGAGCCTGCCCTTGCAGGTGTGTATTACTCAACAGTCTAAACAGCACAGGTGAGTGATCACATGGCCTCTGAGCCTGCCCTTGCAGGCGTGTACTACTCAATAGTCTAAACAGCACAGGTGCGTGATCACATGGCCTCTGTGCCTGCCATTGCAGGTGTGTACTACTCAATAGTCTAAACAGCAGGTGTGTACTACTCAACAGTCTAAACAGCACAGGTGAGTGTTCACATGGACCCTGAGCCTGCCCTTACAGGTGTGTACTACTCAATAGTCTAAACAGCACAGGTGAGTGATCACATACTATTCAATAGTCTAAACAGCACAGGTAAGTGCTCACATGGCCCCTGAGCATGCCCTTGTACATGGTGATACTCAACAGTCAAAACAGCACAGGTGAGTGATCACATGGCCTCTCATCCTGCCCTTGCAGGCGTGTACTACTCAACAGTCTAAACAGCACAGGTGCCTGATCACATGGACTCTGAGCCTGCCCTTGCAGGCGTGTACTACACAACAGTCTAAACAGCACAGGTGAGTGATCACATGGCCTCTGAGCCTGCCCTTGCAAGTGTGTTACTCAACAATCTAAACAGCACAGGTGAGTGTTCGCATGGCCTCTGAGACTGCCCTTGCAGGTGTGTGCTACTCAATAGTCTAACCAGCACAGGTGAGTGATCACATACTACTCAATAGTCTAAACAGCACAGGTGAGTGATCACGTGGCCTCTGATCCTGCCCTTGCAGGTGTGTGATACTCAACTGTCTAAACAGCACAGGTGAGCGTTCACATGGAATATGAGCCTGCCCTCGCAGGCATGTTCTTCTCAACAGTCTAAGCAGCACAGGTGAGTGATCACATGGCCTCTGAGCCTGCCCTTGCAGGTGTGTGATACTCAATGATCTGAACAGCACAGGTGAGTGATCACATACTATTGAATAGTTTAAACAGTACATGTGAGTGATCGCATGGCCTCTGAGCCTGCCCTTGCACGTGTGTACTTTTCAATAGTCTGAACAGCACAGGTGAGTGATCACATGGCCTTTAGGCCTGCCCTTACAGTTCTGTACTATTCAATGGTCTAAACAGCACATTTGAGTGATCACATACTACTCAATAGTCTAAACAGCACAGGTGAGTGATCGCATGGCCTCTGAGCCTGCCCTTGCAGGTGTATACTACTCAATAGTCTAAACAGCACAGGTGAGTGATCACATAGCCCCTGAGCCTGCCTTGCAGGTGTGTGATACTCAATAGTCTAAACAGCACAGGTGAGTGATCACATGGCCTCTGATCCTGCCATTGCAGGCGTGTACTACTCAACAGTCTAAACAGCACAGGTGAGTGATCACATGGCCTCTGAGTCTGCCCTTGTAGGTGTGTAGTACGCCATAGTCTAAACCGCACAGGTGAGTGACCATATTGCCCCTGAGCCTGCCCTTGCAGGTGTGTGATACTACACAGTCTAAACAGCACAGGTGAGTGATCACATGGCCTCTGAGCCTGCCCTTGCAGGTTTGTGATAGTCAACAGTCTAAACAGCACAGGTGAGTGATCACATAGCCTCTGAGCCTGCCCTTGCAGGTGTGTACTACTCAATAGTCTAAACAGCAGGTGTGTACTACTCAACAGTCTAAACAGCACAGGTGAGTGTTCACATGGCCCCTGGGACTGCCCTTGCAGGCATGTACTTCTCAACAGTCTAAACAGCACAGGTGAGCGATCACATAGCCTCTGAGCCTGCCCTTACAGATGTACTACTCAATAGTCTAAACAGCACAGGTGAGTGATCACATACTATTCAATAGTCTAAACAGCACAGGTGAGTGATCACATGGCCTCTGAGCCTGCCCTTGCAGGTATGTACTACTCAATAGTCTAAACAGCAGGTGTGTACTACTCAACAGTCTAAACAGCACAGGTGAGTGTTCACATGGCCCCTGGGCCTGCCCTTGCAGGCATGTACTTCTCAAGAGTCTAAACAGCACAGGTGAGTGATCACATACTATTCAATAGTCTAAACAGCACAGGTGAGTGATCACATGGCCCCTGAGCATGCCCTTGTACACATGTGATACTCAACAGTCTAAACAGCACAGGTGAGTGTTCACATGGCCCCTGGGCCTGCCCTTGCAGGCATGTACTTCTCAACAGTCTAAACAGCACAGGTGAGCGATCACATGGCCTCTGAGCCTGCCCTTACAGGTGTGTACTACTCAATAGTCTAACCAGCACAGGTGAGTGATCACATACTATTCAATAGTCTAAACAGCACAGGTGAGTGATCACATGGCCTCTGCGCCTGCTCTTGCAGGTGTGTACTACTCAATAGTCTAAACAGCAGGTGTGTACTACTCAACAGTCTAAACAGCACAGGTGAGTGATCACATGGCCTCTGAGCCTGCCCTTACAGGTGTGTACTACTCAATAGTCTAAACAGCACAGGTGAGTGATCACATACTATTCAATAGTCTAAACAGCACAGGTGAGTGATCACATGGCCCCTGAGCATGCCCTTGTACACGTGTGATACTCAACAGTCTAAACAGCACAGGTGAGCGATCAAATGGCCTCTGAGCCTGCCCTTACAGGTGTGTACTACTCAATAGTCTAACCAGCACAGGTGAGTGATCACATACTATTCAATAGTCTAAACAGCACAGGTGAGTGATCACATGGCCTCTGCGCCTGCTCTTGCAGGTGTGTACTACTCAATAGTCTAAACAGCAGGTGTGTACTACTCAACAGTCTAAACAGCACAGGTGAGTGTTCACATGGCCCCTGGGCCTGCCCTTGCAGGCATGTACTTCTCAACAGTCTAAACAGCACAGGTGAGCGATCACATAGCCTCTGAGCCTGCCCTTACAGATGTACTACTCAATAGTCTAAACAGCACAGGTGAGTGATCACATACTATTCAATAGTCTAAACAGCACAGGTGAGTGATCACATGGCCTCTGAGCCTGCCCTTGCAGGTATGTACTACTCAATAGTCTAAACAGCAGGTGTGTACTACTCAACAGTCTAAACAGCACAGGTGAGTGTTCACATGGCCCCTGGGCCTGCCCTTGCAGGCATGTACTTCTCAAGAGTCTAAACAGCACAGGTGAGTGATCACATACTATTCAATAGTCTAAACAGCACAGGTGAGTGATCACATGGCCCCTGAGCATGCCCTTGTACACATGTGATACTCAACAGTCTAAACAGCACAGGTGAGTGTTCACATGGCCCCCGGGCCTGCCCTTGCAGGCATGTACTTCTCAACAGTCTAAACAGCACAGGTGAGCGATCACATGGCCTCTGAGCCTGCCCTTACAGGTGTGTACTACTCAATAGTCTAACCAGCACAGGTGAGTGATCACATACTATTCAATAGTCTAAACAGCACAGGTGAGTGATCACATGGCCTCTGCGCCTGCTCTTGCAGGTGTGTACTACTCAATAGTCTAAACAGCAGGTGTGTACTACTCAACAGTCTAAACAGCACAGGTGAGTGATCACATGGCCTCTGAGCCTGCCCTTACAGGTGTGTACTACTCAATAGTCTAAACAGCACAGGTGAGTGATCACATACTATTCAATAGTCTAAACAGCACAGGTGAGTGATCACATTGCCCCGGAGCATGCCCTTGTACACGTGTGATACTCAACAGTCTAAACAGCACAGGTGAGCGATCAAATGGCCTCTGAGCCTGCCCTTACAGGTGTGTACTACTCAATAGTCTAAACAGCACAGGTGAGTGATCACATACTACTCAATAATCTAAACAGCACAGGTGAGTGATCGCATGGCCTCTGAGCCTGCCCTTGCAGGTGTGTGATACTCAACTGTCTAAACAGCACAGGTGTGTGTTCAAATGGCCTCTGAGCCTGCCCTTGCAGGCATGTACTTCTCAACAGTCTAAACAGCACAGGTGAGAGATCACATGACCTCTGAGCATGCGCTTGCAGGTGTGTGATACTCAATGATCTGAACAGCAGAGGTGAGTGATCACATGGCCTCTGAGCCTGCCCTTACAGGTGTCCACTACTCAATAGACTAAACAGCACAGGTGAGTGATCACATACTATTAAATAGTCTAAACAGCACATGTGAGTGATCACATGGCCTCTGAGCCTGCCCTTGCATGTGTGTACTATTCAAGAGTCTGAACAGCCCAGGTGAGTGATCACATGGCCTTTGAGCCTGCCCTTGCAGGTGTGTACTACTCAATAGTCTAAACAGCACAGGTGAGTGATCACATACTATTCAATAGTCTAAACAGCACAGGTGAGTGACCACATACTACTCAATAGTCTAAACAGCACAGGTGAGCAATCACATGGCCTCTGAGCCTGCCCTTGCAGGTGTGTGATACTCAACTGTCTAAACAGCACAGGTGAGTGCTCAAATGGCCTCTGAGCCTGCCCTTGCAGGCATGTACTTCTCAACAGTCTAAACAGCACAGGTGATTGATCACATGGCCTCTGAGCCTGCCCTTGCAGGTGTGTGATACTCAATGATCTGAACAGCAGAGGCGAGTGATCACATGGCCTCTGAGCCTGCCCTTACAGGTGTCTACTACTCAATAGTCTAAACAGCACAGATGAGTGATCACATACTATTCAATAGTCTAAACAGCACATGTGAGTGATCACATGGCCTCTGAGCCTGCCCTTGCATGTGTGTACTATTCAAGAGTCTGAACAGCCCAGGTGAGTGATCACATGGCCTTTGAGCCTGCCCTTGCAGGTGTGTACTACTCAATAGTCTAAACTGCACAGGTGAGTGATCACATGGCCTCTGATCCTGCCATTGCAGGCGTGTACTACTCAACAGTCTAAACAGCACAGGTGAGTGATCACATGGCCTCTGAGTCTGCCCTTGTAGGTGTGTAGTACGCCATAGTCTAAACCGCACAGGTGAGTGACCATATTGCCCCTGAGCCTGCCCTTGCAGGTGTGTGATACTACACAGTCTAAACAGCACAGGTGAGTGATCACATGGCCTCTGAGCCTGCCCTTGCAGGTTTGTGATAGTCAACAGTCTAAACAGCACAGGTGAGTGATCACATAGCCTCTGTGCCTGCCCTTGCAGGCATGTACTTCGCAACAGTCTAAACAGCACAGGTGAGCGATCACATGGCCTCTGAGCCTGCCCTTGCAGGTGTGTTCTACTCAATAGTCTAAACAGCACAGGTGAGTGATCACATACTATTCAATAGTCTAAACAGCACAGGTGAGTGATCACATGGCCTCTGAGCCTGCCCTTGCAGTTATGTACTACTCAATAGTCTAAATAGCAGGTGTGTACTACTCAACAGTCTAAACAGCACAGGTGAGTGTTCACATGGCCCCTGGGCCTGCCCTTGCAGGCATGTACTTCTCAACAGTCTAAACAGCACAGGTGAGCGATCACATGGCCTCTGAGCCTGCCCTTACAGGTGTGTACTACTCAATAGTCTAAACAGCACAGGTGAGTGATCACATACTATTCAATAGTCTAAACAGCACAGGTGAGTGATCACATGGCCTCTGAGCCTGCCCTTGCAGGTCTGTGATACTCAACTGTCTAAACAGCACAGGTGAGTGTTCAAATGGCCTCTGAGCCTGCCCTTGCAGGCATGTACTTCTTAACAGTCTAAACAGCACAGGTGATTGATCACATGGCCTCTGAGCCTGCCCTTGCAGGTGTGTGATACTCAATGATCTGAACAGCAGAGGTGAGTGATCACATGGCCTCTGAGCCTGCCCTAGCAGGTGTGTACTACTCAACAGTCTAAACAGCACAGGTGAGTGTTCACATGGCCCCTGGGCCTGCCCTTACAGGCATGTACTTCTCAACAGTCTAAACAGCACAGGTGAGCGATCACATGGCCTCTGAGCCTGCCCTTGCAGGTGTGTACTACTCAATACTCTAAACAGCACAGGTGAGTGATCACATACTATTCAATAGTCTAAACAGCACAGGTGAGTGATCACATGGCCCCTGAGCATGCCCTTGTACACATGTGCTACTCAACAGTCTAAACAGCACAGGTGAGTGTTCACATGGCCCCTGGGCCTGCCCTTGCAGGCATGTACTTCTCAACAGTCTAAACAGCACAGGTGAGCGATCACATGGCCTCTGAGCCTGCCCTTACAGGTGTGTACTACTCAATAGTCTAACCAGCACAGGTGAGTGATCACATACTATTCAATAGTCTAAACAGCACAGGTGAGTGATCACATGGCCTCTGCACCTGCCCTTGCAGGTGTGTACTACTCAATAGTCTAAACAGCAGGTGTGTACTACTCAACATTCTAAAGAGCACAGGTGAGTGTTCACATGGCCCCTGGGCCTGCCCTTGCAGGCATGTACTTCTCAACAGTCTAAACAGCACAGGTGAGTGATCACATGGCCTCTGAGCCTGCCCTTACAGGTGTGTACTACTCAATAGTATAAACAGCACAGGTGAGTGATCACATACTATTCAATAGTCTAAACAGCAGAGGTGAGTGATCACATGGCCTCTGAGCCTGCCCTTGCAGTTATGTACTACTCAATAGTCTAAACAGCAGGTGTGTACTACTCAACAGTCTAAACAGCACAGGTGAGTGTTCACATGGCCCCTGGGCCTGCCCTTGCAGGCATGTACTTCTCAACAGTCTAAACAGCACAGGTGAGCGATCACATGGCCTCTGAGCCTGCCCTTACAGGTGTGTACTACTCAATAGTCTAAACAGCACAGGTGAGTGATCACATACTATTCAATAGTCTAAACAGCACAGGTGAGTGATCACATGGCCTCTGAGCCTGCCCTTGCAGGTCTGTGATACTCAACTGTCTAAACAGCACAGGTGAGTGTTCAAATGGCCTCTGAGCCTGCCCTTGCAGGCATGTACTTCTTAACAGTCTAAACAGCACAGGTGATTGATCACATGGCCTCTGAGCCTGCCCTTGCAGGTGTGTGATACTCAATGATCTGAACAGCAGAGGTGAGTGATCACATGGCCTCTGAGCCTGCCCTAGCAGGTGTGTACTACTCAACAGTCTAAACAGCACAGGTGAGTGTTCACATGGCCCCTGGGCCTGCCCTTACAGGCGTGTACTTCTCAACAGTCTAAACAGCACAGGTGAGCGATCACATGGCCTCTGAGCCTGCCCTTGCAGGTGTGTACTACTCAATACTCTAAACAGCACAGGTGAGTGATCACATACTATTCAATAGTCTAAACAGCACAGGTGAGTGATCACATGGCCCCTGAGCATGCCCTTGTACACATGTGCTACTCAACAGTCTAAACAGCACAGGTGAGTGTTCACATGGCCCCTGGGCCTGCCCTTGCAGGCATGTACTTCTCAACAGTCTAAACAGCACAGGTGAGCGATCACATGGCCTCTGAGCCTGCCCTTACAGGTGTGTACTACTCAATAGTCTAACCAGCACAGGTGAGTGATCACATACTATTCAATAGTCTAAACAGCACAGGTGAGTGATCACATGGCCTCTGCACCTGCCCTTGCAGGTGTGTACTACTCAATAGTCTAAACAGCAGGTGTGTACTACTCAACAGTCTAAAGAGCACAGGTGAGTGTTCACATGGCCCCTGGGCCTGCCCTTGCAGGCATGTACTTCTCAACAGTCTAAACAGCACAGGTGAGTGATCACATGGCCTCTGAGCCTGCCCTTACAGGTGTGTACTACTCAATAGTATAAACAGCACAGGTGAGTGATCACATACTATTCAATAGTCTAAACAGCACAGGTGAGTGATCACATGGCCCCTGAGCATGCCCTTGTACACGTGTGATACTCAACAGTCTAAACAGCACAGGTGAGCGATCAAATGGCCTCTGAGCCTGCCCTTACAGGTGTGTACTACTCAATAGTCTAAACAGCACGGGTGAGTGATCACATACTACTCAATAATCTAAACAGCACAGGTGAGTGATCGCATGTCTTCTGAGCCTGCCCTTGCAGGTGTGTGATACTCAACTGTCTAAAAAGCACAGGTGTGTGTTCAAATGGCCTCTGAGCCTGCCCTTGCAGGCATGTACTTCTCAACAGTCTAAACAGCACAGGTGAGAGATCACATGACCTCTGAGCATGTGCTTGCAGGTGTGTGATACTCAATGACCTGAACAGCAGAGGTGAGTGATCACATGGCCTCTGAGCCTGCCCTTACAGGTGTCTACTACTCAATAGTCTAAACAGCACAGATGAGTGATCACATACTATTCAATAGTCTAAACAGCACATGTGAGTGATCACATGGTCTCTGAGCCTGCCCTTGCATGTGTGTACTATTCAAGAGTCTGAACAGCCCAGGTGAGTGATCACATGGCCTTTGAGCCTGCCCTTGCAGGTGTGTACTACTCAATAGTCTAAACAGCACAGGTGAGTGATCACATGGCCTCTGATCCTGCCATTGCAGGCGTGTACTACTCAACAGTCTAAACAGCACAGGTGAGTGATCACATGGCCTCTGAGTCTGCCCTTGTAGGTGTGTAGTACGCCATAGTCTAAACAGCACAGGTGAGTGATCACATACTATTAAATAGTCTAAACAGCACATGTGAGTGATCACATGTCCTCTGAGCCTGCCCTTACAGGTGTGAACTACTCAATGGTCTAAACGGCACAGGTGAGTGATCATATGGCCTCTGACCCTGCCCTAGCAGGTGTGTACTACTCCATAGTCTAAACAGCACAGGTGAGTGACCATATAGCCTCTGAGCCTGCCCTTGCAGGTATGTGGTACACAACAGTCTAAACAGCACAGGTGGCAGATCACATGGCCTCTGAGCCTGCCCTTGCAGGTGTGTATTACTCAACAGTCTAAACAGCACAGGTGAGTGATCACATGGCCTCTGAGCCTGCCCTTGCAGGCGGGTACTACTCAATAGTCTAAACAGCACAGGTGCGTGATCACATGGCCTCTGTGCCTGCCATTGCAGGTGTGTACTACTCAATAGTCTAAACAGCAGGTGTGTACTACTCAACAGTCTAAACAGCACAGGTGAGTGTTCACATGGACCCTGAGCCTGCCCTTACAGGTGTGTACTACTCAATAGTCTAAACAGCACAGGTGAGTGATCACATTCTATTCAATAGTCTAAACAGCACAGGTAAGTGCTCACATGGCCCCTGAGCATGCCCTTGTACACAGTGATACTCAACAGTCTAAACAGCACAGGTGAGTGATCACATGGCCTCTCATCCTGCCCTTGCAGGCGTGTACTACTCAACAGTCTAAAAAGCACAGGTGCCTGATCACATGGACTCTGAGCCTGCCCTTGCAGGCGTGTACTACACAACAGTTTAAACAGCACAGGTGAGTGATCACATGCCCTCTGAGCCTGCCCTTGCAAGTGTGTGATATTCAGCAATCTAAACAGCACAGGTGAGTGTTCGCATGGCCTCTGAGATTGCCCTTGCAGGTGTGTGCTACTCAATAGTCTAAACAGCACAGATAAGTGATCACATACTACTCAATAGTCTAAACAGCACAGGTGAGTGATCACATGGCCTCTGAGCCTGCCCTTGCAGGCGTGTACTACACAACAGTCTAAACAGCACAGGTGGCTGATCACATGGCCTCTGAGCCTGCCCTTGCAGGTGTGTATTACTCAACAGTCTAAACAGCACAGGTGAGTGATCACATGGCCTCTGAGCCTGCCCTTGCAGGCGTGTACTACTCAATAGTCTAAACACCACAGGTGAGTGATCACATACTACTCAATAATCTAAACAGCACAGGTGAGTGATTGCATGGCCTCTGAGCCTGCCCTTGCAGGTGTGTGATACTCAACTGTCTAAACAGCACAGGTGTGTGTTCAAATGGCCTCTGAGCCTGCCCTTGCAGGCATGTACTTCTCTACAGTCTAAACAGCACATGTGAGAGATCACATGGCCTCTGAGCCTGCCCTTGCAGGTGTGTGATACTCAATGATCTGAACAGCAGAGGTGAGTGATCACATGGCCTCTGACCCTGCCCTTCCAGGTGTCCACTACTCAATAGTCTAAACAGCACAGATGAGTGATCACATACTATTAAATAGTCTAAACAGCACATGTGAGTGATCACATGGCCTCTGAGCCTGCCCTTACAGGTGTGACCTACTCAATGGTCTAAACGGCACAAGTGAGTGATCACATGGCCTCTGACCCTGCCCTAGCAGGTGTGTACTACTCCATAGTCTAAACAGCACAGGTGAGTGACCATATAGCCTCTGAGCCTGCCCTTGCAGGTATGTGGTACACAACAGTCTAAACAGCACAGGTGGCAGATCACATGGCCTCTGAGCCTGCCCTTGCAGGTGTGTATTACTCAACAGTCTAAACAGCACAGGTGAGTGATCACATGGCCTCTGAGCCTGCCCTTGCAGGCGTGTACTACTCAATAGTCTAAACAGCACAGGTGCGTGATCACATGGCCTCTGTGCCTGCCATTGCAGGTGTGTACTACTCAATAGTCTAAACAGCAGGTGTGTACTACTCAACAGTCTAAACAGCACAGGTGAGTGTTCACATGGACCCTGAGCCTGCCCTTACAGGTGTGTACTACTCAATAGTCTAAACAGCACAGGTGAGTGATCACATTCTATTCAATAGTCTAAACAGCACAGGCAAGTGCTCACATGGCCCCTGAGCATGCCCTTGTACACGGTGATACTCAATAGCCTAAACAGCACAGGTGAGTGATCACATGGCCTCTGAGCCTGCCCTTGCAGGTATGTACTACTCAATAGTCTAAACAGCAGGTGTGTACTACTCAACAGTCTAAACAGCACAGGTGAGTGTTCACATGGCCCCTGGGCCTGCCCTTGCAGGCATGTACTTCTCAACAGTCTAAACAGCACAGGTGAGCGATCACATGGCCTCTGAGCCTGCCCTTACATGTGTGTACTACTCAATAGTCTAAACAGCACAGGTGAGTGATCACATACTATTCAATAGTCTAAACAGCACCGGTGAGTGATCACATGGCCTCTGAGCCTGCCCTTGCAGGTGTGTACTACTCAATAGTCCAAACAGCAGGTGTGTACTACTCAACAGTCTAAACAGCACAGGAGAGTGTTCACATGGCCCCTGGGCCTGCCCTTGCAGGTGTGTACTACTCAACAGTCTAAACAGCACAGGTGAGTGTTCACATGGCCTCTGAGCCTGCCCTTACAGGTGTGTACTATTCAATAGTCTAAACAGCACAGGTGAGTGATCACATACTATTCAACAGTCTAAACAGCACAGGTGAGTGATCACATGGCCTCTGAGCCTGCCCTTACAGGTGTGTACTACTCAATAGTCTAAACAGCACAGGTGAGTGATCACATACTATTCAATAGTCTAAACAGCACAGGTGAGTGATCACATGGCCCCTGAGCATGCACTTGTACACGTGTGATACTCAACAGTCTAAACAGCACAGGTGAGCGATCAAATGGCCTCTGAGCCTGCTCTTACAGGTGTGTACTACTCAATAGTCTAAACACCACAGGTGAGTGATCACATACTACTCAATAATCTAAACAGCACAGGTGAGTGATTGCATGGCCTCTGAGCCTGCCCTTGCAGGTGTGTGATACTCAACTGTCTAAACAGCACAGGCGTGTGTTCAAATGGCCTCTGAGCCTGCCCTTGTACACGTGTGATACTCAACAGTCTAAACAGCACAGGTGAGTGTTCACATGGTCCCTGGGCCTGCACTTGCAGGCATGTACTTCTCAACAGTCTAAACAGCACATGTGAGAGATCACATGGCCTCTGAGCCTGCCCTTGCAGGTGTGTGATACTCAATGATCTGAACAGCAGAGGTGAGTGATCACATGGCCCCTGAGCATGCCCTTGTACACTTGTGATACTCAACAGTCTAAACAGCACAGGTGAGTGTTCACATGGTCCCTGGGCCTGCACTTGCAGGCATGTACTTCTCAACAGTCTAAACAGCACAGGTGAGCAATCACATGGCCTCTGAGCCTGCCCTTACAGGTGTGTACTACTCAATAGTGTAAACAGCACAGGTGAGTGATCACATACTATTCAATAGTCTAAACAGCACCGGTGAGTGATCACATGGCCTCTGAGCCTGCCCTTGCAGGTGTGTACTACTCAATAGTCCAAACAGCAGGTGTGTACTACTCAACAGTCTAAACAGCACAGGAGAGTGTTCACATGGCCTCTGAGCCTGCCCTTACAGGTGTGTACTATTCAATAGTCTAAACAGCACAGGTGAGTGATCACATACTATTCAACAGTCTAAACAGCACAGGTGAGTGATCACATGGCCTCTGAGCCTGCCCTTACAGGTGTGTACTACTCAATAGTCTAAACAGCACAGGTGAGTGATCACATACTATTCAATAGTCTAAACAGCACAGGTGAGTGATCACATGGCTCCTGAGCATGCACTTGTACACGTGTGATACTCAACAGTCTAAACAGCAAAGGTGAGCGATCAAATGGCCTCTGAGCCTGCTCTTACAGGTGTGTACTACTCAATAGTCTAAACACCACAGGTGAGTGATCACATACTACTCAATAATCTAAACAGCACAGGTGAGTGATTGCATGGCCTCTGAGCCTGCCCTTGCAGGTGTGTGATACTCAACTGTCTAAAGAGCACAGGTGTGTGTTCAAATGGCCTCTGAGCCTGCCCTTGCAGGCATGTACTTCTCTACAGTCTAAACAGCACATGTGAGAGATCACATGGCCTCTGAGCCTGCCCTTGCAGGTGTGTGATACTCAATGATCTGAACAGCAGAGGTGACTGATCACATGGCCTCTGACCCTGCCCTTACAGGTGTCCACTACTCAATAGTCTAAACAGCACAGATGAGTGATCACATACTATTAAATAGTCTAAACAGCACATGTGAGTGATCACATGTCCTCTGAGCCTGCCCTTACAGGTGTGAACTACTCAATGGTCTAAACGGCACAGGTGAGTGATCATATGGCCTCTGACCCTGCCCTAGCAGGTGTGTACTACTCCATAGTCTAAACAGCACAGGTGAGTGACCATATAGCCTCTGAGCCTGCCCTTGCAGGTATGTGGTACACAACAGTCTAAACAGCACAGGTGGCAGATCACATGGCCTCTGAGCCTGCCCTTGCAGGTGTGTATTACTCAACAGTCTAAACAGCACAGGTGAGTGATCACATGGCCTCTGAGCCTGCCCTTGCAGGCGGGTACTACTCAATAGTCTAAACAGCACAGGTGCGTGATCACATGGCCTCTGTGCCTGCCATTGCAGGTGTGTACTACTCAATAGTCTAAACAGCAGGTGTGTACTACTCAACAGTCTAAACAGCACAGGTGAGTGTTCACATGGACCCTGAGCCTGCCCTTACAGGTGTGTACTACTCAATAGTCTAAACAGCACAGGTGAGTGATCACATTCTATTCAATATTCTAAACAGCACAGGTAAGTGCTCACATGGCCCCTGAGCATGCCCTTGTACACAGTGATACTCAACAGTCTAAACAGCACAGGTGAGTGATCACATGGCCTCTCATCCTGCCCTTGCAGGCGTGTACTACTCAACAGTCTAAAAAGCACAGGTGCCTGATCACATGGACTCTGAGCCTGCCCTTGCAGGCGTGTACTACACAACAGTTTAAACAGCACAGGTGAGTGATCACATGCCCTCTGAGCCTGCCCTTGCAAGTGTGTGATATTCAGCAATCTAAACAGCACAGGTGAGTGTTCGCATGGCCTCTGAGATTGCCCTTACAGGTGTGTGCTACTCAATAGTCTAAACAGCACAGATAAGTGATCACATACTACTCAATAGTCTAAACAGCACAGGTGAGTGATCACATGGCCTCTGAGCCTGCCCTTGCAGGCGTGTACTACACAACAGTCTAAACAGCACACGTGGCTGATCACATGGCCTCTGAGCCTGCCCTTGCAGGTGTGTATTACTCAACAGTCTAAACAGCACAGGTGAGTGATCACATGGCCTCTGAGCCTGCCCTTGCAGGCGTGTACTACTCAATAGTCTAAACAGCACAGGTGCGTGATCACATGGCCTCTGTGCCTGCCATTGCAGGTGTGTACTACTCAATAGTCTAAACAGCAGGTGTGTACTACTCAACAGTCTAAACAGCACAGGTGAGTGTTCACATGGACCCTGAGCCTGCCCTTACAGGTGTGTACTACTCAATAGTCTAAACAGCACAGGTGAGTGATCACATACTATTCAATAGTCTAAACAGCACAGGTAAGTGCTCACATGGCCCCTGAGCATGCCCTTGTACATGGTGATACTCAACAGTCAAAACAGCACAGGTGAGTGATCACATGGCCTCTCATCCTGCCCTTGCAGGCGTGTACTACTCAACAGTCTAAACAGCACAGGTGCCTGATCACATGGACTCTGAGCCTGCCCTTGCAGGCGTGTACTACACAACAGTCTAAACAGCACAGGTGAGTGATCACATGGCCTCTGAGCCTGCCCTTGCAAGTGTGTTACTCAACAATCTAAACAGCACAGGTGAGTGTTCGCATGGCCTCTGAGACTGCCCTTGCAGGTGTGTGCTACTCAATAGTCTAACCAGCACAGGTGAGTGATCACATACTACTCAATAGTCTAAACAGCACAGGTGAGTGATCACGTGGCCTCTGATCCTGCCCTTGCAGGTGTGTGATACTCAACTGTCTAAACAGCACAGGTGAGCGTTCACATGGAATATGAGCCTGCCCTCGCAGGCATGTTCTTCTCAACAGTCTAAGCAGCACAGGTGAGTGATCACATGGCCTCTGAGCCTGCCCTTGCAGGTGTGTGATACTCAATGATCTGAACAGCACAGGTGAGTGATCACATACTATTGAATAGTTTAAACAGTACATGTGAGTGATCGCATGGCCTCTGAGCCTGCCCTTGCACGTGTGTACTTTTCAATAGTCTGAACAGCACAGGTGAGTGATCACATGGCCTTTAGGCCTGCCCTTACAGTTCTGTACTATTCAATGGTCTAAACAGCACATTTGAGTGATCACATACTACTCAATAGTCTAAACAGCACAGGTGAGTGATCGCATGGCCTCTGAGCCTGCCCTTGCAGGTGTATACTACTCAATAGTCTAAACAGCACAGGTGAGTGATCACATAGCCCCTGAGCCTGCCTTGCAGGTGTGTGATACTCAATAGTCTAAACAGCACAGGTGAGTGATCACATGGCCTCTGATCCTGCCATTGCAGGCGTGTACTACTCAACAGTCTAAACAGCACAGGTGAGTGATCACATGGCCTCTGAGTCTGCCCTTGTAGGTGTGTAGTACGCCATAGTCTAAACCGCACAGGTGAGTGACCATATTGCCCCTGAGCCTGCCCTTGCAGGTGTGTGATACTACACAGTCTAAACAGCACAGGTGAGTGATCATATGGCCTCTGAGCCTCCCCTTGCAGGTTTGTGATAGTCAACAGTCTAAACAGCACAGGTGAGTGATCACATAGCCTCTGAGCCTGCCCTTGCAGGTGTGTACTACTCAATAGTCTAAACAGCAGGTGTGTACTACTCAACAGTCTAAACAGCACAGGTGAGTGTTCACATGGCCCCTGGGACTGCCCTTGCAGGCATGTACTTCTCAACAGTCTAAACAGCACAGGTGAGCGATCACATAGCCTCTGAGCCTGCCCTTACAGATGTACTACTCAATAGTCTAAACAGCACAGGTGAGTGATCACATACTATTCAATAGTCTAAACAGCACAGGTGAGTGATCACATGGCCTCTGAGCCTGCCCTTGCAGGTATGTACTACTCAATAGTCTAAACAGCAGGTGTGTACTACTCAACAGTCTAAACAGCACAGGTGAGTGTTCACATGGCCCCTGGGCCTGCCCTTGCAGGCATGTACTTCTCAAGAGTCTAAACAGCACAGGTGAGTGATCACATACTATTCAATAGTCTAAACAGCACAGGTGAGTGATCACATGGCCCCTGAGCATGCCCTTGTACACATGTGATACTCAACAGTCTAAACAGCACAGGTGAGTGTTCACATGGCCCCTGGGCCTGCCCTTGCAGGCATGTACTTCTCAACAGTCTAAACAGCACAGGTGAGCGATCACATGGCCTCTGAGCCTGCCCTTACAGGTGTGTACTACTCAATAGTCTAACCAGCACAGGTGAGTGATCACATACTATTCAATAGTCTAAACAGCACAGGTGAGTGATCACATGGCCTCTGCGCCTGCTCTTGCAGGTGTGTACTACTCAATAGTCTAAACAGCAGGTGTGTACTACTCAACAGTCTAAACAGCACAGGTGAGTGATCACATGGCCTCTGAGCCTGCCCTTACAGGTGTGTACTACTCAATAGTCTAAACAGCACAGGTGAGTGATCACATACTATTCAATAGTCTAAACAGCACAGGTGAGTGATCACATGGCCCCTGAGCATGCCCTTGTACACGTGTGATACTCAACAGTCTAAACAGCACAGGTGAGCGATCAAATGGCCTCTGAGCCTGCCCTTACAGGTGTGTACTACTCAATAGTCTAACCAGCACAGGTGAGTGATCACATACTATTCAATAGTCTAAACAGCACAGGTGAGTGATCACATGGCCTCTGCGCCTGCTCTTGCAGGTGTGTACTACTCAATAGTCTAAACAGCAGGTGTGTACTACTCAACAGTCTAAACAGCACAGGTGAGTGTTCACATGGCCCCTGGGCCTGCCCTTGCAGGCATGTACTTCTCAACAGTCTAAACAGCACAGGTGAGCGATCACATAGCCTCTGAGCCTGCCCTTACAGATGTACTACTCAATAGTCTAAACAGCACAGGTGAGTGATCACATACTATTCAATAGTCTAAACAGCACAGGTGAGTGATCACATGGCCTCTGAGCCTGCCCTTGCAGGTATGTACTACTCAATAGTCTAAACAGCAGGTGTGTACTACTCAACAGTCTAAACAGCACAGGTGAGTGTTCACATGGCCCCTGGGCCTGCCCTTGCAGGCATGTACTTCTCAAGAGTCTAAACAGCACAGGTGAGTGATCACATACTATTCAATAGTCTAAACAGCACAGGTGAGTGATCACATGGCCCCTGAGCATGCCCTTGTACACATGTGATACTCAACAGTCTAAACAGCACAGGTGAGTGTTCACATGGCCCCTGGGCCTGCCCTTGCAGGCATGTACTTCTCAACAGTCTAAACAGCACAGGTGAGCGATCACATGGCCTCTGAGCCTGCCCTTACAGGTGTGTACTACTCAATAGTCTAACCAGCACAGGTGAGTGATCACATACTATTCAATAGTCTAAACAGCACAGGTGAGTGATCACATGGCCTCTGCGCCTGCTCTTGCAGGTGTGTACTACTCAATAGTCTAAACAGCAGGTGTGTACTACTCAACAGTCTAAACAGCACAGGTGAGTGATCACATGGCCTCTGAGCCTGCCCTTACAGGTGTGTACTACTCAATAGTCTAAACAGCACAGGTGAGTGATCACATACTATTCAATAGTCTAAACAGCACAGGTGAGTGATCACATGGCCCCTGAGCATGCCCTTGTACACGTGTGATACTCAACAGTCTAAACAGCACAGGTGAGCGATCAAATGGCCTCTGAGCCTGCCCTTACAGGTGTGTACTACTCAATAGTCTAAACAGCACAGGTGAGTGATCACATACTACTCAATAATCTAAACAGCACAGGTGAGTGATCGCATGGCCTCTGAGCCTGCCCTTGCAGGTGTGTGATACTCAACTGTCTAAACAGCACAGGTGTGTGTTCAAATGGCCTCTGAGCCTGCCCTTGCAGGCATGTACTTCTCAACAGTCTAAACAGCACAGGTGAGAGATCACATGACCTCTGAGCATGCGCTTGCAGGTGTGTGATACTCAATGATCTGAACAGCAGAGGTGAGTGATCACATGGCCTCTGAGCCTGCCCTTACAGGTGTCCACTACTCAATAGACTAAACAGCACAGGTGAGTGATCACATACTATTAAATAGTCTAAACAGCACATGTGAGTGATCACATGGCCTCTGAGCCTGCCCTTGCATGTGTGTACTATTCAAGAGTCTGAACAGCCCAGGTGAGTGATCACATGGCCTTTGAGCCTGCCCTTGCAGGTGTGTACTACTCAATAGTCTAAACAGCACAGGTGAGTGATCACATACTATTCAATAGTCTAAACAGCACAGGTGAGTGACCACATACTACTCAATAGTCTAAACAGCACAGGTGAGCGATCACATGGCCTCTGAGCCTGCCCTTGCAGGTGTGTGATACTCAACTGTCTAAACAGCACAGGTGAGTGCTCAAATGGCCTCTGAGCCTGCCCTTGCAGGCATGTACTTCTCAACAGTCTAAACAGCACAGGTGATTGATCACATGGCCTCTGAGCCTGCCCTTGCAGGTGTGTGATACTCAATGATCTGAACAGCAGAGGCGAGTGATCACATGGCCTCTGAGCCTGCCCTTACAGGTGTCTACTACTCAATAGTCTAAACAGCACAGATGAGTGATCACATACTATTCAATAGTCTAAACAGCACATGTGAGTGATCACATGGCCTCTGAGCCTGCCCTTGCATGTGTGTACTATTCAAGAGTCTGAACAGCCCAGGTGAGTGATCACATGGCCTTTGAGCCTGCCCTTGCAGGTGTGTACTACTCAATAGTCTAAACTGCACAGGTGAGTGATCACATGGCCTCTGATCCTGCCATTGCAGGCGTGTACTACTCAACAGTCTAAACAGCACAGGTGAGTGATCACATGGCCTCTGAGTCTGCCCTTGTAGGTGTGTAGTACGCCATAGTCTAAACCGCACAGGTGAGTGACCATATTGCCCCTGAGCCTGCCCTTGCAGGTGTGTGATACTACACAGTCTAAACAGCACAGGTGAGTGATCACATGGCCTCTGAGCCTGCCCTTGCAGGTTTGTGATAGTCAACAGTCTAAACAGCACAGGTGAGTGATCACATAGCCTCTGTGCCTGCCCTTGCAGGCATGTACTTCGCAACAGTCTAAACAGCACAGGTGAGCGATCACATGGCCTCTGAGCCTGCCCTTGCAGGTGTGTTCTACTCAATAGTCTAAACAGCACAGGTGAGTGATCACATACTATTCAATAGTCTAAACAGCACAGGTGAGTGATCACATGGCCTCTGAGCCTGCCCTTGCAGTTATGTACTACTCAATAGTCTAAACAGCAGGTGTGTACTACTCAACAGTCTAAACAGCACAGGTGAGTGTTCACATGGCCCCTGGGCCTGCCCTTGCAGGCATGTACTTCTCAACAGTCTAAACAGCACAGGTGAGCGATCACATGGCCTCTGAGCCTGCCCTTACAGGTGTGTACTACTCAATAGTCTAAACAGCACAGGTGAGTGATCACATACTATTCAATAGTCTAAACAGCACAGGTGAGTGATCACATGGCCTCTGAGCCTGCCCTTGCAGGTCTGTGATACTCAACTGTCTAAACAGCACAGGTGAGTGTTCAAATGGCCTCTGAGCCTGCCCTTGCAGGCATGTACTTCTTAACAGTCTAAACAGCACAGGTGATTGATCACATGGCCTCTGAGCCTGCCCTTGCAGGTGTGTGATACTCAATGATCTGAACAGCAGAGGTGAGTGATCACATGGCCTCTGAGCCTGCCCTAGCAGGTGTGTACTACTCAACAGTCTAAACAGCACAGGTGAGTGTTCACATGGCCCCTGGGCCTGCCCTTACAGGCATGTACTTCTCAACAGTCTAAACAGCACAGGTGAGCGATCACATGGCCTCTGAGCCTGCCCTTGCAGGTGTGTACTACTCAATACTCTAAACAGCACAGGTGAGTGATCACATACTATTCAATAGTCTAAACAGCACAGGTGAGTGATCACATGGCCCCTGAGCATGCCCTTGTACACATGTGCTACTCAACAGTCTAAACAGCACAGGTGAGTGTTCACATGGCCCCTGGGCCTGCCCTTGCAGGCATGTACTTCTCAACAGTCTAAACAGCACAGGTGAGCGATCACATGGCCTCTGAGCCTGCCCTTACAGGTGTGTACTACTCAATAGTCTAACCAGCACAGGTGAGTGATCACATACTATTCAATAGTCTAAACAGCACAGGTGAGTGATCACATGGCCTCTGCACCTGCCCTTGCAGGTGTGTACTACTCAATAGTCTAAACAGCAGGTGTGTACTACTCAACATTCTAAAGAGCACAGGTGAGTGTTCACATGGCCCCTGGGCCTGCCCTTGCAGGCATGTACTTCTCAACAGTCTAAACAGCACAGGTGAGTGATCACATGGCCTCTGAGCCTGCCCTTACAGGTGTGTACTACTCAATAGTATAAACAGCACAGGTGAGTGATCACATACTATTCAATAGTCTAAACAGCAGAGGTGAGTGATCACATGGCCTCTGAGCCTGCCCTTGCAGTTATGTACTACTCAATAGTCTAAACAGCAGGTGTGTACTACTCAACAGTCTAAACAGCACAGGTGAGTGTTCACATGGCCCCTGGGCCTGCCCTTGCAGGCATGTACTTCTCAACAGTCTAAACAGCACAGGTGAGCGATCACATGGCCTCTGAGCCTGCCCTTACAGGTGTGTACTACTCAATAGTCTAAACAGCACAGGTGAGTGATCACATACTATTCAATAGTCTAAACAGCACAGGTGAGTGATCACATGGCCTCTGAGCCTGCCCTTGCAGGTCTGTGATACTCAACTGTCTAAACAGCACAGGTGAGTGTTCAAATGGCCTCTGAGCCTGCCCTTGCAGGCATGTACTTCTTAACAGTCTAAACAGCACAGGTGATTGATCACATGGCCTCTGAGCCTGCCCTTGCAGGTGTGTGATACTCAATGATCTGAACAGCAGAGGTGAGTGATCACATGGCCTCTGAGCCTGCCCTAGCAGGTGTGTACTACTCAACAGTCTAAACAGCACAGGTGAGTGTTCACATGGCCCCTGGGCCTGCCCTTACAGGCGTGTACTTCTCAACAGTCTAAACAGCACAGGTGAGCGATCACATGGCCTCTGAGCCTGCCCTTGCAGGTGTGTACTACTCAATACTCTAAACAGCACAGGTGAGTGATCACATACTATTCAATAGTCTAAACAGCACAGGTGAGTGATCACATGGCCCCTGAGCATGCCCTTGTACACATGTGCTACTCAACAGTCTAAACAGCACAGGTGAGTGTTCACATGGCCCCTGGGCCTGCCCTTGCAGGCATGTACTTCTCAACAGTCTAAACAGCACAGGTGAGCGATCACATGGCCTCTGAGCCTGCCCTTACAGGTGTGTACTACTCAATAGTCTAACCAGCACAGGTGAGTGATCACATACTATTCAATAGTCTAAACAGCACAGGTGAGTGATCACATGGCCTCTGCACCTGCCCTTGCAGGTGTGTACTACTCAATAGTCTAAACAGCAGGTGTGTACTACTCAACAGTCTAAAGAGCACAGGTGAGTGTTCACATGGCCCCTGGGCCTGCCCTTGCAGGCATGTACTTCTCAACAGTCTAAACAGCACAGGTGAGTGATCACATGGCCTCTGAGCCTGCCCTTACAGGTGTGTACTACTCAATAGTATAAACAGCACAGGTGAGTGATCACATACTATTCAATAGTCTAAACAGCACAGGTGAGTGATCACATGGCCCCTGAGCATGCCCTTGTACACGTGTGATACTCAACAGTCTAAACAGCACAGGTGAGCGATCAAATGGCCTCTGAGCCTGCCCTTACAGGTGTGTACTACTCAATAGTCTAAACAGCACGGGTGAGTGATCACATACTACTCAATAATCTAAACAGCACAGGTGAGTGATCGCATGTCTTCTGAGCCTGCCCTTGCAGGTGTGTGATACTCAACTGTCTAAAAAGCACAGGTGTGTGTTCAAATGGCCTCTGAGCCTGCCCTTGCAGGCATGTACTTCTCAACAGTCTAAACAGCACAGGTGAGAGATCACATGACCTCTGAGCATGTGCTTGCAGGTGTGTGATACTCAATGACCTGAACAGCAGAGGTGAGTGATCACATGGCCTCTGAGCCTGCCCTTACAGGTGTCTACTACTCAATAGTCTAAACAGCACAGATGAGTGATCACATACTATTCAATAGTCTAAACAGCACATGTGAGTGATCACATGGTCTCTGAGCCTGCCCTTGCATGTGTGTACTATTCAAGAGTCTGAACAGCCCAGGTGAGTGATCACATGGCCTTTGAGCCTGCCCTTGCAGGTGTGTACTACTCAATAGTCTAAACAGCACAGGTGAGTGATCACATGGCCTCTGATCCTGCCATTGCAGGCGTGTACTACTCAACAGTCTAAACAGCACAGGTGAGTGATCACATGGCCTCTGAGTCTGCCCTTGTAGGTGTGTAGTACGCCATAGTCTAAACAGCACAGGTGAGTGATCACATACTATTAAATAGTCTAAACAGCACATGTGAGTGATCACATGTCCTCTGAGCCTGCCCTTACAGGTGTGAACTACTCAATGGTCTAAACGGCACAGGTGAGTGATCATATGGCCTCTGACCCTGCCCTAGCAGGTGTGTACTACTCCATAGTCTAAACAGCACAGGTGAGTGACCATATAGCCTCTGAGCCTGCCCTTGCAGGTATGTGGTACACAACAGTCTAAACAGCACAGGTGGCAGATCACATGGCCTCTGAGCCTGCCCTTGCAGGTGTGTATTACTCAACAGTCTAAACAGCACAGGTGAGTGATCACATGGCCTCTGAGCCTGCCCTTGCAGGCGGGTACTACTCAATAGTCTAAACAGCACAGGTGCGTGATCACATGGCCTCTGTGCCTGCCATTGCAGGTGTGTACTACTCAATAGTCTAAACAGCAGGTGTGTACTACTCAACAGTCTAAACAGCACAGGTGAGTGTTCACATGGACCCTGAGCCTGCCCTTACAGGTGTGTACTACTCAATAGTCTAAACAGCACAGGTGAGTGATCACATTCTATTCAATAGTCTAAACAGCACAGGTAAGTGATCACATGGCCCCTGAGCATGCCCTTGTACACAGTGATACTCAACAGTCTAAACAGCACAGGTGAGTGATCACATGGCCTCTCATCCTGCCCTTGCAGGCGTGTACTACTCAACAGTCTGAAAAGCACAGGTGCCTGATCACATGGACTCTGAGCCTGCCCTTGCAGGCGTGTACTACACAACAGTTTAAACAGCACAGGTGAGTGATCACATGCCCTCTGAGCCTGCCCTTGCAAGTGTGTGATATTCAGCAATCTAAACAGCACAGGTGAGTGTTCGCATGGCCTCTGAGATTGCCCTTGCAGGTGTGTGCTACTCAATAGTCTAAACAGCACAGATAAGTGATCACATACTACTCAATAGTCTAAACAGCACAGGTGAGTGATCACATGGCCTCTGAGCCTGCCCTTGCAGGCGTGTACTACACAACAGTCTAAACAGCACAGGTGGCTGATCACATGGCCTCTGAGCCTGCCCTTGCAGGTGTGTATTACTCAACAGTCTAAACAGCACAGGTGAGTGATCACATGGCCTCTGAGCCTGCCCTTGCAGGCGTGTACTACTCAATAGTCTAAACAGCACAGGTGCGTGATCACATGGCCTCTGTGCCTGCCATTGCAGGTGTGTACTACTCAATAGTCTAAACAGCAGGTGTGTACTACTCAACAGTCTAAACAGCACAGGTGAGTGTTCACATGGACCCTGAGCCTGCCCTTACAGGTGTGTACTACTCAATAGTCTAAACAGCACAGGTGAGTGATCACATACTATTCAATAGTCTAAACAGCACAGGTAAGTGCTCACATGGCCCCTGAGAATGCCCTTGTACATGGTGATACTCAACAGTCAAAACAGCACAGGTGAGTGATCACATGGCCTCTCATCCTGCCCTTGCAGGCGTGTACTACTCAACAGTCTAAACAGCACAGGTGCCTGATCACATGGACTCTGAGCCTGCCCTTGCAGGCGTGTACTACACAACAGTCTAAACAGCACAGGTGAGTGATCACATGGCCTCTGAGCCTGCCCTTGCAAGTGTGTTACTCAACAATCTAAACAGCACAGGTGAGTGTTCGCATGGCCTCTGAGACTGCCCTTGCAGGTGTGTGCTACTCAATAGTCTAACCAGCACAGGTGAGTGATCACATACTACTCAATAGTCTAAACAGCACAGGTGAGTGATCACGTGGCCTCTGATCCTGCCCTTGCAGGTGTGTGATACTCAACTGTCTAAACAGCACAGGTGAGCGTTCACATGGAATATGAGCCTGCCCTCGCAGGCATGTTCTTCTCAACAGTCTAAGCAGCACAGGTGAGTGATCACATGGCCTCTGAGCCTGCCCTTGCAGGTGTGTGATACTCAATGATCTGAACAGCACAGGTGAGTGATCACATACTATTGAATAGTTTAAACAGTACATGTGAGTGATCGCATGGCCTCTGAGCCTGCCCTTGCACGTGTGTACTTTTCAATAGTCTGAACAGCACAGGTGAGTGATCACATGGCCTTTAGGCCTGCCCTTACAGTTCTGTACTATTCAATGGTCTAAACAGCACATTTGAGTGATCACATACTACTCAATAGTCTAAACAGCACAGGTGAGTGATCGCATGGCCTCTGAGCCTGCCCTTGCAGGTGTATACTACTCAATAGTCTAAACAGCACAGGTGAGTGATCACATAGCCCCTGAGCCTGCCTTGCAGGTGTGTGATACTCAATAGTCTAAACAGCACAGGTGAGTGATCACATGGCCTCTGATCCTGCCATTGCAGGCGTGTACTACTCAACAGTCTAAACAGCACAGGTGAGTGATCACATGGCCTCTGAGTCTGCCCTTGTAGGTGTGTAGTACGCCATAGTCTAAACCGCACAGGTGAGTGACCATATTGCCCCTGAGCCTGCCCTTGCAGGTGTGTGATACTACACAGTCTAAACAGCACAGGTGAGTGATCACATGGCCTCTGAGCCTGCCCTTGCAGGTTTGTGATAGTCAACAGTCTAAACAGCACAGGTGAGTGATCACATAGCCTCTGAGCCTGCCCTTGCAGGTGTGTACTACTCAATAGTCTAAACAGCAGGTGTGTACTACTCAACAGTCTAAACAGCACAGGTGAGTGTTCACATGGCCCCTGGGACTGCCCTTGCAGGCATGTACTTCTCAACAGTCTAAACAGCACAGGTGAGCGATCACATAGCCTCTGAGCCTGCCCTTACAGATGTACTACTCAATAGTCTAAACAGCACAGGTGAGTGATCACATACTATTCAATAGTCTAAACAGCACAGGTGAGTGATCACATGGCCTCTGAGCCTGCCCTTGCAGGTATGTACTACTCAATAGTCTAAACAGCAGGTGTGTACTACTCAACAGTCTAAACAGCACAGGTGAGTGTTCACATGGCCCCTGGGCCTGCCCTTGCAGGCATGTACTTCTCAAGAGTCTAAACAGCACAGGTGAGTGATCACATACTATTCAATAGTCTAAACAGCACAGGTGAGTGATCACATGGCCCCTGAGCATGCCCTTGTACACATGTGATACTCAACAGTCTAAACAGCACAGGTGAGTGTTCACATGGCCCCTGGGCCTGCCCTTGCAGGCATGTACTTCTCAACAGTCTAAACAGCACAGGTGAGCGATCACATGGCCTCTGAGCCTGCCCTTACAGGTGTGTACTACTCAATAGTCTAACCAGCACAGGTGAGTGATCACATACTATTCAATAGTCTAAACAGCACAGGTGAGTGATCACATGGCCTCTGCGCCTGCTCTTGCAGGTGTGTACTACTCAATAGTCTAAACAGCAGGTGTGTACTACTCAACAGTCTAAACAGCACAGGTGAGTGATCACATGGCCTCTGAGCCTGCCCTTACAGGTGTGTACTACTCAATAGTCTAAACAGCACAGGTGAGTGATCACATACTATTCAATAGTCTAAACAGCACAGGTGAGTGATCACATGGCCCCTGAGCATGCCCTTGTACACGTGTGATACTCAACAGTCTAAACAGCACAGGTGAGCGATCAAATGGCCTCTGAGCCTGCCCTTACAGGTGTGTACTACTCAATAGTCTAACCAGCACAGGTGAGTGATCACATACTATTCAATAGTCTAAACAGCACAGGTGAGTGATCACATGGCCTCTGCGCCTGCTCTTGCAGGTGTGTACTACTCAATAGTCTAAACAGCAGGTGTGTACTACTCAACAGTCTAAACAGCACAGGTGAGTGTTCACATGGCCCCTGGGCCTGCCCTTGCAGGCATGTACTTCTCAACAGTCTAAACAGCACAGGTGAGCGATCACATAGCCTCTGAGCCTGCCCTTACAGATGTACTACTCAATAGTCTAAACAGCACAGGTGAGTGATCACATACTATTCAATAGTCTAAACAGCACAGGTGAGTGATCACATGGCCTCTGAGCCTGCCCTTGCAGGTATGTACTACTCAATAGTCTAAACAGCAGGTGTGTACTACTCAACAGTCTAAACAGCACAGGTGAGTGTTCACATGGCCCCTGGGCCTGCCCTTGCAGGCATGTACTTCTCAAGAGTCTAAACAGCACAGGTGAGTGATCACATACTATTCAATAGTCTAAACAGCACAGGTGAGTGATCACATGGCCCCTGAGCATGCCCTTGTACACATGTGATACTCAACAGTCTAAACAGCACAGGTGAGTGTTCACATGGCCCCTGGGCCTGCCCTTGCAGGCATGTACTTCTCAACAGTCTAAACAGCACAGGTGAGCGATCACATGGCCTCTGAGCCTGCCCTTACAGGTGTGTACTACTCAATAGTCTAACCAGCACAGGTGAGTGATCACATACTATTCAATAGTCTAAACAGCACAGGTGAGTGATCACATGGCCTCTGCGCCTGCTCTTGCAGGTGTGTACTACTCAATAGTCTAAACAGCAGGTGTGTACTACTCAACAGTCTAAACAGCACAGGTGAGTGATCACATGGCCTCTGAGCCTGCCCTTACAGGTGTGTACTACTCAATAGTCTAAACAGCACAGGTGAGTGATCACATACTATTCAATAGTCTAAACAGCACAGGTGAGTGATCACATGGCCCCTGAGCATGCCCTTGTACACGTGTGATACTCAACAGTCTAAACAGCACAGGTGAGCGATCAAATGGCCTCTGAGCCTGCCCTTACAGGTGTGTACTACTCAATAGTCTAAACAGCACAGGTGAGTGATCACATACTACTCAATAATCTAAACAGCACAGGTGAGTGATCGCATGGCCTCTGAGCCTGCCCTTGCAGGTGTGTGATACTCAACTGTCTAAACAGCACAGGTGTGTGTTCAAATGGCCTCTGAGCCTGCCCTTGCAGGCATGTACTTCTCAACAGTCTAAACAGCACAGGTGAGAGATCACATGACCTCTGAGCATGCGCTTGCAGGTGTGTGATACTCAATGATCTGAACAGCAGAGGTGAGTGATCACATGGCCTCTGAGCCTGCCCTTACAGGTGTCCACTACTCAATAGACTAAACAGCACAGGTGAGTGATCACATACTATTAAATAGTCTAAACAGCACATGTGAGTGATCACATGGCCTCTGAGCCTGCCCTTGCATGTGTGTACTATTCAAGAGTCTGAACAGCCCAGGTGAGTGATCACATGGCCTTTGAGCCTGCCCTTGCAGGTGTGTACTACTCAATAGTCTAAACAGCACAGGTGAGTGATCACATACTATTCAATAGTCTAAACAGCACAGGTGAGTGACCACATACTACTCAATAGTCTAAACAGCACAGGTGAGTGATCACATGGCCTCTGAGCCTGCCCTTGCAGGTGTGTGATACTCAACTGTCTAAACAGCACAGGTGAGTGCTCAAATGGCCTCTGAGCCTGCCCTTGCAGGCATGTACTTCTCAACAGTCTAAACAGCACAGGTGATTGATCACATGGCCTCTGAGCCTGCCCTTGCAGGTGTGTGATACTCAATGATCTGAACAGCAGAGGCGAGTGATCACATGGCCTCTGAGCCTGCCCTTACAGGTGTCTACTACTCAATAGTCTAAACAGCACAGATGAGTGATCACATACTATTCAATAGTCTAAACAGCACATGTGAGTGATCACATGGCCTCTGAGCCTGCCCTTGCATGTGTGTACTATTCAAGAGTCTGAACAGCCCAGGTGAGTGATCACATGGCCTTTGAGCCTGCCCTTGCAGGTGTGTACTACTCAATAGTCTAAACTGCACAGGTGAGTGATCACATGGCCTCTGATCCTGCCATTGCAGGCGTGTACTACTCAACAGTCTAAACAGCACAGGTGAGTGATCACATGGCCTCTGAGTCTGCCCTTGTAGGTGTGTAGTACGCCATAGTCTAAACCGCACAGGTGAGTGACCATATTGCCCCTGAGCCTGCCCTTGCAGGTGTGTGATACTACACAGTCTAAACAGCACAGGTGAGTGATCACATGGCCTCTGAGCCTGCCCTTGCAGGTTTGTGATAGTCAACAGTCTAAACAGCACAGGTGAGTGATCACATAGCCTCTGTGCCTGCCCTTGCAGGCATGTACTTCGCAACAGTCTAAACAGCACAGGTGAGCGATCACATGGCCTCTGAGCCTGCCCTTGCAGGTGTGTTCTACTCAATAGTCTAAACAGCACAGGTGAGTGATCACATACTATTCAATAGTCTAAACAGCACAGGTGAGTGATCACATGGCCTCTGAGCCTACCCTTGCAGTTATGTACTACTCAATAGTCTAAACAGCAGGTGTGTACTACTCAACAGTCTAAACAGCACAGGTGAGTGTTCACATGGCCCCTGGGCCTGCCCTTGCAGGCATGTACTTCTCAACAGTCTAAACAGCACAGGTGAGCGATCACATGGCCTCTGAGCCTGCCCTTACAGGTGTGTACTACTCAATAGTCTAAACAGCACAGGTGAGTGATCAATTACTATTCAATAGTCTAAACAGCACAGGTGAGTGATCACATGGCCTCTGAGCCTGCCCTTGCATGTCTGTGATACTCAACTGTCTAAACAGCACAGGTGAGTGTTCAAATGGCCTCTGAGCCTGCCCTTGCAGGCATGTACTTCTTAACAGTCTAAACAGCACAGGTGATTGATCACATGGCCTCTGAGCCTGCCCTTGCAGGTGTGTGATACTCAATGATCTGAACAGCAGAGGTGAGTGATCACATGGCCTCTGAGCCTGCCCTAGCAGGTGTGTACTACTCAACAGTCTAAACAGCACAGGTGAGTGTTCACATGGCCCCTGGGCCTGCCCTTACAGGCATGTACTTCTCAACAGTCTAAACAGCACAGGTGAGCGATCACATGGCCTCTGAGCCTGCCCTTGCAGGTGTGTACTACTCAATACTCTAAACAGCACAGGTGAGTGATCACATACTATTCAATAGTCTAAACAGCACAGGTGAGTGATCACATGGCCCCTGAGCATGCCCTTGTACACATGTGCTACTCAACAGTCTAAACAGCACAGGTGAGTGTTCACATGGCCCCTGGGCCTGCCCTTGCAGGCATGTACTTCTCAACAGTCTAAACAGCACAGGTGAGCGATCACATGGCCTCTGAGCCTGCCCTTACAGGTGTGTACTACTCAATAGTCTAACCAGCACAGGTGAGTGATCACATACTATTCAATAGTCTAAACAGCACAGGTGAGTGATCACATGGCCTCTGCACCTGCCCTTGCAGGTGTGTACTACTCAATAGTCTAAACAGCAGGTGTGTACTACTCAACATTCTAAAGAGCACAGGTGAGTGCTCACATGGCCCCTGGGCCTGCCCTTGCAGGCATGTACTTCTCAACAGTCTAAACAGCACAGGTGAGTGATCACATGGCCTCTGAGCCTGCCCTTACAGGTGTGTACTACTCAATAGTATAAACAGCACAGGTGAGTGATCACATACTATTCAATAGTCTAAACAGCAGAGGTGAGTGATCACATGGCCTCTGAGCCTGCCCTTGCAGTTATGTACTACTCAATAGTCTAAACAGCAGGTGTGTACTACTCAACAGTCTAAACAGCACAGGTGAGTGTTCACATGGCCCCTGGGCCTGCCCTTGCAGGCATGTACTTCTCAACAGTCTAAACAGCACAGGTGAGCGATCACATGGCCTCTGAGCCTGCCCTTACAGGTGTGTACTACTCAATAGTCTAAACAGCACAGGTGAGTGATCACATACTATTCAATAGTCTAAACAGCACAGGTGAGTGATCACATGGCCTCTGAGCCTGCCCTTGCAGGTCTGTGATACTCAACTGTCTAAACAGCACAGGTGAGTGTTCAAATGGCCTCTGAGCCTGCCCTTGCAGGCATGTACTTCTTAACAGTCTAAACAGCACAGGTGATTGATCACATGGCCTCTGAGCCTGCCCTTGCAGGTGTGTGATACTCAATGATCTGAACAGCAGAGGTGAGTGATCACATGGCCTCTGAGCCTGCCCTAGCAGGTGTGTACTACTCAACAGTCTAAACAGCACAGGTGAGTGTTCACATGGCCCCTGGGCCTGCCCTTACAGGCGTGTACTTCTCAACAGTCTAAACAGCACAGGTGAGCGATCACATGGCCTCTGAGCCTGCCCTTGCAGGTGTGTACTACTCAATACTCTAAACAGCACAGGTGAGTGATCACATACTATTCAATAGTCTAAACAGCACAGGTGAGTGATCACATGGCCCCTGAGCATGCCCTTGTACACATGTGCTACTCAACAGTCTAAACAGCACAGGTGAGTGTTCACATGGCCCCTGGGCCTGCCCTTGCAGGCATGTACTTCTCAACAGTCTAAACAGCACAGGTGAGCGATCACATGGCCTCTGAGCCTGCCCTTACAGGTGTGTACTACTCAATAGTCTAACCAGCACAGGTGAGTGATCACATACTATTCAATAGTCTAAACAGCACATGTGAGTGATCACATGGCCTCTGAGCCTGCCCTTGCATGTGTGTACTATTCAAGAGTCTGAACAGCAGGTGTGTACTACTCAACAGTCTAAAGAGCACAGGTGAGTGTTCACATGGCCCCTGGGCCTGCCCTTGCAGGCATGTACTTCTCAACAGTCTAAACAGCACAGGTGAGTGATCACATGGCCTCTGAGCCTGCCCTTACAGGTGTGTACTACTCAATAGTATAAACAGCACAGGTGAGTGATCACATACTATTCAATAGTCTAAACAGCACAGGTGAGTGATCACATGGCCCCTGAGCATGCCCTTGTACACGTGTGATACTCAACAGTCTAAACAGCACAGGTGAGCGATCAAATGGCCTCTGAGCCTGCCCTTACAGGTGTTTACTACTCAATAGTCTAAACAGCACGGGTGAGTGATCACATACTACTCAATAATCTAAACAGCACAGGTGAGTGATCGCATGTCTTCTGAGCCTGCCCTTGCAGGTGTGTGATACTCAACTGTCTAAAAAGCACAGGTGTGTGTTCAAATGGCCTCTGAGCCTGCCCTTGCAGGCATGTACTTCTCAACAGTCTAAACAGCACAGGTGAGAGATCACATGACCTCTGAGCATGTGCTTGCAGGTGTGTGATACTCAATGACCTGAACAGCAGAGGTGAGTGATCACATGGCCTCTGAGCCTGCCCTTACAGGTGTCTACTACTCAATAGTCTAAACAGCACAGATGAGTGATCACATACTATTCAATAGTCTAAACAGCACATGTGAGTGATCACATGGTCTCTGAGCCTGCCCTTGCATGTGTGTACTATTCAAGAGTCTGAACAGCCCAGGTGAGTGATCACATGGCCTTTGAGCCTGCCCTTGCAGGTGTGTACAACTCAATAGTCTAAACAGCACAGGTGAGTGATCACATGGCCTCTGATCCTGCCATTGCAGGCGTGTACTACTCAACAGTCTAAACAGCACAGGTGAGTGATCACATGGCCTCTGAGTCTGCCCTTGTAGGTGTGTAGTACGCCATAGTCTAAACAGCACAGGTGAGTGACCATATTGCCCCTGAGCCTGCCCTTGCAGGTGTGTGATACTACACAGTCTAAACAGCACAGGTGAGTGATCATATGGCCTCTGAGCCTGCCCTTGCAGGTTTGTGATAGTCAACAGTCTAAACAGCACAGGTGAGTGATCACATAGCCTCTGTGCCTGCCCTTGCAGGCATGTACTTCGCAACAGTCTAAACAGCACAGGTGAGCGATCACATGGCCTCTGAGCCTGCCCTTGCAGGTGTGTTCTACTCAATAGTCTAAACAGCACAGGTGAGTGATCACATGGCCTCTGAGCCTGCCCTTGCAGGTATGTACTACTCAATACTCTAAACAGCACAGGTGAGTGATCACATACTATTCAATAGTCTAAACAGCACAGGTGAGTGATCACATGGCCCCTGAGCATGCCCTTGTACACATGTGATACTCAACAGTCTAAACAGCACAGGTGAGTGTTCACATGGCCCCTGGGCCTGCCCTTGCAGGCATGTACTTCTCAACAGTCTAAACAGCACAGGTGAGCGATCACATGGCCTCTGAGCCTGCCCTTGCAGGTGTGTACTACTCAATACTCTAAACAGCACAGGTGAGTGATCACATACTATTCAATAGTCTAAACAGCACAGGTGAGTGATCACATGGCCCCTGAGCATGCCCTTGTACACATGTGATACTCAACAGTCTAAACAGCACAGGTGAGTGTTCACATGGCCCCTGGGCCTGCCCTTGCAGGCATGTACTTCTCAACAGTCTAAACAGCACAGGTGAGCGATCACATGGCCTCTGAGCCTGCCCCTGCAGGTGTGTACTACTCAATAGTCTAAACAGCAGGTGTGTACTACTCAACAGTCTAAAGAGCACAGGTGAGTGTTCACATGGCCCCTGGGCCTGCCCTTGCAGGCATGTACTTCTCAACAGTCTAAACAGCACAGGTGAGTGATCACATGGCCTCTGAGCCTGCCCTTACAGGTGTGTACTACTCAATAGTCTAAACAGCACAGGTGAGTTATCACATGGCCCCTGAGCATGCCCTTGTACACGTGTGATACTCAACAGTCTAAACAGCACAGGTGAGCGATCAAATGGCCTCTGAGCCTGCCCTTACAGGTGTGTACTACTCAATAGTCTAAACAGCACAGGTGAGTGATCACATACTACTCAATAATCTAAACAGCACAGGTGAGTGATCGCATGGCCTCTGAGCCTGCCCTTGCAGGTGTGTGATACTCAACTGTCTAAACAGCACAGGTATGTGTTCAAATGGCCTCTGGCCTGCCCTTGCAGGCATGTACTTCTCAACAGTCTAAACAGCACAGGTGAGGGATCACATGACCTCTGAGCATGTGCTTGCAGGTGTGTGATACTCAATGATCTGAACAGCAGAGGTGAGTGATCACATGGCCTCTGAGCCTGCCCTTGCAGGTATGTACTACTCAATAGTCTAAACAGCAGGTGTGTACTACTCAACAGTCTAAACAGCACAGGTGAGTGTTCACATGGCCCCTGGGCCTGCCCTTGCAGGCATGTACTTCTCAACAGTCTAAACAGCACAGGTGAGCGATCACATGGCCTCTGAGCCTGCCCTTGCAGGTGTGTACTACTCAATACTCTAAACAGCACAGGTGAGTGATCACATACTATTCAATAGTCTAAACAGCACAGGTGAGTGATCACATGGCCCCTGAGCATGCCCTTGTACACATGTGATACTCAACAGTCTAAACAGCACAGGTGAGTGTTCACATGGCCCCTGGGCCTGCCCTTGCAGGCATGTACTTCTCAACAGTCTAAACAGCACAGGTGAGCGATCACATGGCCTCTGAGCCTGCCCTTACAGGTGTGTACTACTCAATAGTCTAAACAGCACAGGTGAGTGATCACATGGCCTCTGCGCCTGCCCTTGCAGGTGTGTACTACTCAATAGTCTAAACAGCAGGTGTGTACTACTCAACAGTCTAAAGAGCACAGGTGAGTGTTCACATGGCCCCTGGGCCTGCCTTTGCAGGCATGTACTTCTCAACAGTCTAAACAGCACAGGTGAGTGATCACATGGCCTCTGAGCCTGCCCTTACAGGTGTGTACTACTCAATAGTCTAAACAGCACAGGTGAGTGATCACATACTATTCAATAGTCTAAACAGCACAGGTGAGTGATCACATGGCCCCTGAGCATGCCCTTGTACACGTGTGATACTCAACAGTCTAAACAGCACAGGTGAGCGATCAAATGGCCTCTGAGCCTGCCCTTACAGGTGTGTACTACTCAATAGTCTAAACAGCACAGGTGAGTGATCACATACTACTCAATAATCTAAACAGCACCGGTGAGTGATCGCATGTCCTCTGAGCCTGCCCTTGCAGGTGTGTGATACTCAACTGTCTAAACAGCACAGGTGTGTGCTCAAATGGCCTCTGAGCCTGCCCTTGCAGGCATGTACTTCTCAACAGTCTAAACAGCACAGGTGAGAGATCACATGACCTCTGAGCATGCGCTTGCAGGTGTGTGTCACGGCTCGCTCCCTTCGTTCCCGTTCCCGCCACTTGGGGGCATGTTTTGGGGTTTCTTCCCTACTGGACATTTCCTCCGAACCTTATGCTACAGTGTCCTGATGAATTGGGAGCGCTAAAACCTTATTTCCCAAATTACTTCCCTTCCGGATCCATTCCAGGTTTTTGGCAGCCAGCATGCTACTGCTGCTTTAATCTAATGACTATGCTTCCCAGAATGCCTGGCTCACTGCCTCACCTCCTCCCTTGCAGGACAAGGCTGGGTGGAGGATAGGCAACACCTGTGGCTGCAGGTGCAGCAGGCGACACGCCTGAGGGGTGTGCTCGTTAAGCAGCTTTAAAAGCCTCAGTCTGCTTCAGTCCAGCGCTGGTCATTGTTGCAGCGTTCCTGTCTTGACTGGTCCCTTGTTCCTGGTTCCTAGTTTTTGTGCCCGGTTTCTAGTTAGTGTTTCTTGTTCCTTGTCCTGGAATCCGTATTTGTATGCCTAATTGATTTCTGCCTTTTGGAAATCCCTTTCTCCCTTTCTCTGTCTGCAGGCAGCCTTTCTCTGAGCTTTCCTTTTGCTGTAGCCCAATTGCCTGTGTTCACTGTTTCCTAGAAATTGTCCTTTGCTACTGAAAGACTTGTTGCATTAATCTTTCCTTTACAGGTTTAGTTTCCTGCCTTTTCACCTTGGATGGGTGGCATAGTTTCCCTTTTGATATCGTTTTCACTGCTCCTGATCCTTGCCTTCTATTGGGATCCATGCCATGTTTTCCTTTACACTTTTACATTTATTTCCTATTTTATTGTTAGGTGTGGGAAGCTGTTGTAACTAGCTCCTGTGTGATTATCTTTTGTTTTCCACACTGTACTATTCCTTCTTGCCTCTTGACTTGGGCTTAGGTATTTAGTCATCCTCACTCTTTGCCTTTACTGCCTTCTGGGTTCTTGTTTGATATACAGGGTTGTGGGTTAGTACTGACTTTTGAGTGGTCCTTCCGGTCCTCGTGGATACGGACATCCAAGTGGTCTTTCCGGTCTTCGTGAGTACTGGCATTCATGTGGTCATTCCGGTCCTTGTGAGTACTGTTTCCAAATTCTTTATTCAGTACCGTCTAGAGTGTCAGCTTACAGATTCTGTCCCTGCTTGCCCTCTACGTGGGCTTAGCGCTGTCAGTATCTGTAATAGCATAGTGGGTAAGGAGTTTGCCGACTTTCCTTTCAGTCATAAGGAGGTTCTAAGTGCTTACCCTACATTCCTTTTCATATAGTGGTTTACACGAGTCTTGGGTATTGAATGCACGTTGTTATATTCAAGGTTGTTTACTGTGTATTTTGTGCACATTTCCCCTGCCATATCCATCGCCTTCTTCCTTTCCTGACAGTGTGTGATACTCAATGATCTGAACAGCAGAGATGAGTGATCACATGGCCTCTGAGCCTGCCCTTGCATGTGTGTACTATTCAAGAGTCTGAACAGCCCAGGTGAGTGATCACATGGCCTTTGAGCCTGCCCTTGCAGGTGTGTACTACTCAATAGTCTAAACAGCACAGGTGAGTGATCACATGGCCTCTGATCCTGCCATTGCAGGCGTGTACTACTCAACAGTCTAAACAGCACAGGTGAGTGACCACATACTACTCAATAGTCTAAACAGCACAGGT
Source organism: Ambystoma mexicanum (assembly GCF_040938575.1). Taxonomy (NCBI): domain Eukaryota; kingdom Metazoa; phylum Chordata; class Amphibia; order Caudata; family Ambystomatidae; genus Ambystoma; species Ambystoma mexicanum. The sequence goes on along the minus strand of NC_090935.1, from coordinate 35,293,992 downwards.
GAGTGATCACATGGCCTCTGAGACTGCCCTTGCAGGTGTGTGATACTCAACTGTCTAAACAGCACAGGTGAGTGTTCAAATGGCCTCTGAGCCTGCCCTTGCAGGCATGTACTTCTCAACAGTCTAAACAGCACAGGTGATTGATCACATGGCCTCTGAGCCTGCCCTTGCAGGTGTGTGATACTCAATGATCTGAACAGCAGAGGTGAGTGATCACATGGCCTCTGAGCCTGCCCTTACAGGTGTCTACTACTCAATAGTCTAAACAGCACAGATGAGTGATCACATACTATTCAATAGTCTAAACAGCACATGTGAGTGATCACATGGCCTCTGAGCCTGCCCTTGCATGTGTGTACTATTCAAGAGTCTGAACAGCCCAGGTGAGTGATCACATAGCCTTTGAGCCTGCCCTTGCAGGTGTGTACTACTCAATAGTCTAAACAGCACAGGTGAGTGAACACATGGCCTCTGATCCTGCCATTGCAGGCATGTACTACTCAACAGTCTAAACAGCACAGGTGAGTGATCACATGGCCTCTGAGTCTGCCCTTGTAGGTGTGTAGTACGCCATAGTCTAAACCGCACAGGTGAGTGACCATATTGCCCCTGAGCCTGCCCTTGCAGGTGTGTGATACTACACAGTCTAAACAGCACAGGTGAGTGATCACATGGCCTCTGAGCCTGCCCTTGCAGGTTTGTGATAGTCAACAGTCTAAACAGCACAGGTGAGTGATCACATAGCCTCTGTGCCTGCCCTTGCAGGCATGTACTTTCCAACAGTCTAAACAGCACAGGTGAGCGATCACATGGCCTCTGATCCTGCCCTTGCAGGTGTGTTCTACTCAATAGTCTAAACAGCACAGGTGAGTGATCACATACTATTCAATAGTCTAAACAGCACAGGTGAGTGATCACATGGCCTCTGAGCCTCTCCTTGCAGGTATGTACTACTCAATAGTCTAAACAGCAGGTGTGTACTATTCAACAGTCTAAACAGCACAGGGGAGTGTTCACATGGCCCCTGGGCCTGCCCTTGCAGGCATGTACTTCTCAACAGTCTAAACTGCACAGGTGAGCGATCACATGGCCTCTGAGCCTGCCCTTACAGGTGTGTACTACTCAATAGTCTAAACAGCACAGGTGAGTGATCACATACTATTCAATAGTCTAAACAGCACAGGTGAGTGATCACATGGCCTCTGAGCCTGCCCTTGCAGGTGTGTGATACTCAACTGTCTAAACAGCACAGGTGAGTGTTAAAATGGCCTCTGAGCCTGCCCTTGCAGGCATGTACTTCTCAACAGTCTAAACAGCACAGGTGATTGATCACATGGCCTCTGAGCCTGCCCTTGCAGGTGTGTGATACTCAATGATCTGAACAGCAGAGGTGAGTGATCACATGGCCTCTGAGCCTGCCCTTGCAGGTATGTACTACTCAATAGTCTAAACAGCAGGTGTGTACTACTCAACAGTCTAAACAGCACAGGTGAGTGTTCACATGGCCCCTGGGCCTGCCCTTGCAGGCATGTACTTCTCAACAGTCTAAACAGCACAGGTGAGCGATCACATGGCCTCTGAGCCTGCCCTTGCAGGTGTGTACTACTCAATACTCTAAACAGCACAGGTGAGTGATCACATACTATTCAATAGTCTAAACAGCACAGGTGAGTGATCACATGGCCCCTGAGCATGCCCTTGTACACATGTGATACTCAACAGTCTAAACAGCACAGGTGAGTGTTCACATGGCCCCTGGGCCTGCCCTTGCAGGCATGTACTTCTCAACAGTCTAAACAGCACAGGTGAGCGATCACATGGCCTCTGAGCCTGCCCTTACAGGTGTGTACTACTCAATAGTCTAACCAGCACAGGTGAGTGATCACATACTATTCAATAGTCTAAACAGCACAGGTGAGTGATCACATGGCCTCTGCGCCTGCCCTTGCAGGTGTGTACTACTCAATAGTCTAAACAGCAGGTGTGTACTACTCAACAGTCTAAAGAGCACAGGTGAGTGTTCACATGGCCCCTGGGCCTGCCCTTGCAGGCATGTACTTCTCAACAGTCTAAACAGCACAGGTGAGCGATCACATGGCCTCTGAGCCTGCCCTTACAGGTGTGTACTACTCAATAGTCTAAACAGCACAGGTGAGTGATCACATACTATTCAATAGTATAAACAGCACAGGTGAGTGATCACATGGCCCCTGAGCATGCCCTTGTACACGTGTGATAATCAACAGTCTAAACAGCACAGGTGAGTGTTCACATGGCCCCTGGGCCTGCCCTTGCAGGCATGTACTTCTCAACAGTCTAAACAGCACATGTGAGTGATCACATGGCCTCTGAGCCTGCCCTTGCATGTGTGTACTATTCAAGAGTCTGAACAGCCCAGGTGAGTGATCACATGGCCTTTGAGCCTGCCCTTGCAGGTGTGTACTACTCAATAGTCTAAACAGCACAGGTGAGTGATCACATGGCCTCTGATCCTGCCATTGCAGGCGTGTACTACTCAACAGTCTAAACAGCACAGGTGAGTGATCACATACTATTTAATAGTCTAAACAGCACAGGTGAGTGACCACATACTACTCAATAGTCTAAACAGCACAGGTGAGTGATCACATGGCCTCTGAGCCTGCCCTTGCAGGTGTGTGATACTCAACTGTCTAAACAGCACAGGTGAGTGTTCAAATGGCCTCTGAGCCTGCCCTTGCAGGCATGTACTTCTCAACAGTCTAAACAGCACAGGTGATTGATTACATGGCCTCTGAGCCTGCCCTTGCAGGTGTGTGATACTCAATGATCTGAACAGCAGAGGTGAGTGATCACATGGCCTCTGAGCCTGCCCTTACAGGTGTCTACTACTCAATAGTCTAAACAGCACAGATGAGTGATCACATACTATTCAATAGTCTAAACAGCACATGTGAGTGATCACATGGCCTCTGAGCCTGCCCTTGCATGTGTGTACTATTCAAGAGTCTGAACAGCCCAGGTGAGTGATCACATAGCCTTTGAGCCTGCCCTTGCAGGTGTGTACTACTCAATAGTCTAAACAGCACAGGTGAGTGAACACATGGCCTCTGATCCTGCCATTGCAGGCGTGTACTACTCAACAGTCTAAACAGCACAGGTGAGTGATCACATGGCCTCTGAGTCTGCCCTTGTAGGTGTGTAGTACGCCATAGTCTAAACCGCACAGGTGAGTGACCATATTGCCCCTGAGCCTGCCCTTGCAGGTGTGTGATAATACACAGTCTAAACAGCACAGGTGAGTGATCACATGGCCTCTGAGCCTGCCCTTGCAGGTTTGTGATAGTCAACAGTCTAAACAGCACAGGTGAGTGATCACATAGCCTCTGTGCCTGCCCTTGCAGGCATGTACTTTCCAACAGTCTAAACAGCACAGGTGAGCGATCACATGGCCTCTGATCCTGTCCTTGCAGGTGTGTTCTACTCAATAGTCTAAACAGCACAGGTGAGTGATCACATACTATTCAATAGTCTAAACAGCACAGGTGAGTGATCACATGGCCTCTGAGCCTGCCCTTGCAGGTATGTACTACTCAATAGTCTAAACAGCAGGTGTGTACTACTCAACAGTCTAAACAGCACAGGTGAGTGTTCACATGGCCCCTGGGCCTGCCCTTGCAGGCATGTACTTCTCAACAGTCTAAACAGCACAGGTGAGCGATCACATGGCCTCTGAGCCTGCCCTTACAGGTGTGTACTACTCAATAGTCTAAACAGCACAGGTGAGTGATCACATACTATTCAATAGTCTAAACAGCACAGGTGAGTGATCACATGGCCTCTGAGCCTGCCCTTGCAGGTGTGTGATACTCAACTGTCTAAACAGCACAGGTGAGTGTTAAAATGGCCTCTGAGCCTGCCCTTGCAGGCATGTACTTCTCAACAGTCTAAACAGCACAGGTGATTGATCACATGGCCTCTGAGCCTGCCCTTGCAGGTGTGTGATACTCAATGATCTGAACAGCAGAGGTGAGTGATCACATGGCCTCTGAGCCTGCCCTTGCAGGTATGTACTACTCAATAGTCTAAACAGCAGGTGTGTACTACTCAACAGTCTAAACAGCACAGGTGAGTGTTCACATGGCCCCTGGGCCTGCCCTTGCAGGCATGTACTTCTCAACAGTCTAAACAGCACAGGTGAGCGATCACATGGCCTCTGAGCCTGCCCTTGCAGGTGTGTACTACTCAATACTCTAAACAGCACAGGTGAGTGATCACATACTATTCAATAGTCTAAACAGCACAGGTGAGTGATCACATGGCCCCTGAGCATGCCCTTGTACACATGTGATACTCAACAGTCTAAACAGCACAGGTGAGTGTTCACATGGCCCCTGGGCCTGCCCTTGCAGGCATGTACTTCTCAACAGTCTAAACAGCACAGGTGAGCGATCACATGGCCTCTGAGCCTGCCCTTACAGGTGTGTACTACTCAATAGTCTAACCAGCACAGGTGAGTGATCACATACTATTCAATAGTCTAAACAGCACAGGTGAGTGATCACATGGCCTCTGCGCCTGCCCTTGCAGGTGTGTACTACTCAATAGTCTAAACAGCAGGTGTGTACTACTCAACAGTCTAAAGAGCACAGGTGAGTGTTCACATGACCCCTGGGCCTGCCCTTGCAGGCATATACTTCTCAACAGTCTAAACAGCACAGGTGAGCGATCACATGGCCTCTGAGCCTGCCCTTACAGGTGTGTACTACTCAATAGTCTAAACAGCACAGGTGAGTGATCACATACTATTCAATAGTCTAAACAGCACAGATGAGTGATCACATGGCCCCTGAGCATGCCCTTGTACACGTGTGATAATCAACAGTCTAAACAGCACAGGTGAGTGTTCACATGGCCCCTGGGCCTGGCCTTGCAGGCATGTACTTCTCAACAGTCTAAACAGCACAGGTGAGCGATCACATGGCCTCTGAGCCTGCCCTTACAGGTGTGTACTACTCAATAGTCTAAACAGCACAGGTGAGTGATCACATACTATTCAATAGTCTAAACAGCACAGGTGAGTGATCACATGGCCTCTGAGTCTGCCCTTGCAGGTGTGTACTATTCAATAGTCTAAACAGCAGGTGTGTACTACTCAACAGTCTAAACAGCACAGGTGAGTGTTCACATGGCCCCTGGGCTTGCCCTTGCAGGTGTGTACTACTTAACAGTCTAAACAGCACAGGTGAGTGTTCACATGGCCTCTGAGCCTGCCCTTACAGATGTATACTACTCAATAGTCTAAACAGCACAGGTGAGTGATCACATACTATTCAACAGTCTAAACAGCAGAGGTAAGTGATCACATGGCCCTGAGCATGCCCTTGTACACGGTGATACTCAACAGTCTAAACAGCACAGGTGAGTGATCACATGGCTTCTGATCCTGCCCTTGCAGGTGTGTACTACTCAACAGTCTAAACAGCACAGGTGAGTGACCACATACTACTCAATAGTCTAAACATCACAGGTGAGTGATCACATGGCCTCTGAGCCTGCCCTTGCAGGTGTGTGATACTCCATGATCTGAACAGCAGAGGTGAGTGATCACATGGCCTCTGAGCCTGCCCTTACAGGTGTCTACTACTCAATAGTCTTAACAGCACAGATGAGTGATCACATACTATTCAATAGTCTAAACAGCACATGTGAGTGATCACATGGCCTCTGAGCCTGCCCTTGCATGTGTGTACCATTCAAGAGTCTGAACAGCCCAGGTGAGTGATCACATGGCCTTTGAGCCTGCCCTTGCAGGTGTGTACTACTCAATAGTCTAAACAGCACAGGTGAGTGATCACATGGCCTCTGATCCTGCCATTGCAGGCGTGTACTACTCAACAGTCTAAACAGCACAGGTGAGTGATCACATGGCCTCTGAGTCTGCCCTTGTAGGTGTGTAGTACGCCATAGTCTAAACCGCACAGGTGAGTGACCATATTGCCCCTGAGCCTGCCCTTGCAGGTGTGTGATACTACACAGTCTAAACAGCACAGGTGAGTGATCACATGGCTTCTGAGCCTGCCCTTGCAGGTTTGTGATAGTCAACAGTCTAAACAGCACAGGTGAGTGATCACATAGCCTCTGTGCCTGCCGTTGCAGGCATGTACTTCGCAACAGTCTAAACAGCACAGGTGAGCGATCACATGGCCTCTGAGCCTGCCCTTGCAGGTGTGTACTACTCAATAGTCTAAACAGCACAGGTGAGTGATCACATGGCCTCTGAGCCTGCCCTTGCAGGTATGTACTACTCAATAGATCAAACAGCAGGTGTGTACTACTCAACAGTCTAAACAGCACAGGTGAGTGTTCACATGGCCCCTGGGCCTGCCCTTGCAGGCATGTACTTCTCAACAGTCTAAACAGCACAGGTGAGCGATCACATGGCCTCTGAGCCTGCCCTTACAGGTGTGTACTACTCAATAGTCTAAACAGCACAGGTGAGTGATCACATACTATTCAATAGTCTAAACAGCACAGGTGAGTGATCACATGGCCCCTGAGCATGCCCTTGTACACGTGTGATACTCAACAGTCTAAACAGCACAGGTGAGTGTTCACATGGCCCCTGGGCCTGCCCTTGCAGGCATGTACTTCTCAACTGTCTAAACAGCACAGGTGAGTGTTCACATGGCCCCTGGGCCTGCCCTTGCAGGCATGTACTTCTCAACAGTCTAAACAACACAGGTGAGCGATCACATGGCCTCTGAGCCTGCCCTTACAGGTGTGTACTACTCAATAGTCTCAACAGCACAGGTGAGTGATCACATACTATTCAATAGTCTAAACAGCACAGGTGAGTGATCACATGGCCTCTGAGCCTGCCCTTGCAGGTGTGTACTACTCAATAGTCTAAACAGCAGGTGTGTACTACTCAACAGTCTAAACAGCACAGGTGAGTGTTCACATGGCCCCTGGGCCTGCCCTTGCAGGTGTGTACTACTTAACAGTCTAAACAGCACAGGTGAGTGTTCACATGGCCTCTGAGACTGCCCTTACAGATGTATACTACTCAATAGTCTAAACAGCACAGGTGAGTGATCACATACTATTCAACAGTCTAAACAGCACAGGTAAGTGATCACATGGCCCTGAGCATGCCCTTGTACATGGTGATTCTCAACAGTCTAAACAGCACAGGTGAGTGATCACATGGCTTCTGATCCTGCCCTTGCAGGTGTGTACTACTCAACAGTCTAAACAGCACAGGTGCCTGATCTCATGGCCTCTGAGCCTGTCCTTGCAGGCGTGTGCTACTCAACAGTCTAAACAGCACAGGTGAGTGACCACATGGCCTCTGAGCCTGCTCTTGCAGGTGTGTGATACTCAACGATCTGAACAGCACAGGTGAGTGTTCACATGGCCTCTGAGACTGCCCTTGCAGGTGTGTGCTACTCAATAGTATAAACAGCACAGGTGAGTGATCACATACTGCTCGATAGTCTAAACAGACCAGATGAGTGATCACATGGCCTCTGAGCCTGCCCTTGCAGGTGTGTGATACTCAACTGTCTAAACAGCATAGGTGAGTGATCGCATGGCCTCTGAGCCTGCCCTTGCAGGTGTGTGATACTCAACAGTCTAAACAGGACAGGTGAGTGATCAGATGGCCTCTGAACCTGCCATTGCAGGCGTGTACTACTCAACAGTCTAAACCACACAGGTGAGTGATCACATGGACTCTGAGCCTGCCCTTACAGGTGTATGATACTCAACGATCTGAACAGCACAGGTGAGTGATCACATGGCCTCTGTGACTGCCCATGCAGCTGTGTGCTACTCAATAGTCTAAACAGATCATGTGAGTTATCACATACTACTCAATAGTCTATACAGCACAGGTGAGTGATCACATGGCCTCTGAGCCTGCCCTTGCAGGTGTGTACTACTCCATAGTCTAAACAGCACAGGTGAGTGACCATATAGCCTCTGAGCCTGCCCTTGCAGGTGTGTACTACTCAATAGTCTAAACAGCACAGGTGAGTGATCACATGGCCTCTGAGTCTGCCCTTGCAGGTGTGTGATACTCAACAGTCTAAACAGCACAGATGAGTGATCACATGGCCTCTGAGCCTGCCCTTGCTGGTTTGTGATACTCAACAGTCTAAACAGCACAGGTGAGTAATCACATGTCCTCTGTGCCTGCCATTGCAGGTGTGTACTACTCAACAGTCTAAACAGCACAGGTGAGTGTTCACATGGACCCTGAGCCTGCCCTTGTACACGGTGATACTCAACAGTCTAAACAGCCCTTGCAGGTGTATACTACTCAATAGCATCTGAGCCTGCCCTTACAAGTGTGTGATACTCAACAATCTAAACAGCACAGGTGAGTGTTCACATGGCCTCTTAGACTGCCCTTGCAGGTGTGTGATACTCGACTGTCTAAACAGCAAAGGTGAGTGTTCACATGGCCTATGAGCCTGCCCTTGCAGGCATGTACTTCTCAACAGTCTAAACAGCACAGGTGAGTGATCACATGGCCTCTGAGCCTGCCCTTGCAGGTGTGTGATACTCAATGATCTGAACAGCACAGGTAATTGATCACATACTATTCAATAGTTTAAACAGCACATGTGAGTGATCGCATGGCCTCTGAGCCTGCCCTTGCAGGTGTGTACTTTTCAATAGTCTGAACAGCACAGGTGAGTTATCACATGGCCTTTGAGCCTGCCCTTGTAGGTGTGTACTACTCAATTGTCTAAACAGCACAGGTGAGTGATCACATGGCATCTAAGCATGCCCTTACAGTTCTGTACTATTCAATGGTCTAAACAGCACATTTGAGTGATCAGATACTACTCAATAGTCTAAACAGCACAGGTGAGTGATCGCATGGCCTCTGAGCCTGCCCTTGCAGGTGTATACTACTCATTAGTCTAAACAGCACAGGTGAGTGATCACATAGCCCCTGAGCCGGCCTTGCAGGTGTGTGATACACAACAGTCTAAACAGAACAGGTGAGTGATCACATGACCTCTGATCCTGCCATTGCAGGTGTGTACTACTCAACAGTCTAAACAGCACAGGTGAGTGATCACATGGCCTCTGAGCATGCCCTTGTACACGTGTGATACTCAACAGTCTAAACAGCACAGGTGAGTTATCACATGGCCTCTGAGCCTGCCCTTGCAGGCGTTTACTAAACAGTCTAAACAGAACAGGTGGCGATCTTATGGCCTCTGAGCCTGCCCTTGCAGGCGTGTACTACTCAAGAGTCTAAACCACACATGGGAGTGATCACATGAACTCTGAGCCTGCCCTTACAGGTATATGATACTCAATGATCTGAACAGCACAGGTGAGTGATCACATGGCCTCTGAGACTGCCCATGCAGCTGTGTGCTACTCAATATTCTAAACAGAACAGGTGAGTGATCACATACTACTCAATAGTCTATACAGCACAGGTGAGTGATCACATGGCCTCTGAGCCTGCCCTTGCAGGTGTGTACTACTCCATAGTCTAAACAGCACAGGTGAGTGACCATATAGCCTCTGAGCCTGCCCTTGCAGGTGTGTACTACTTATTAGTCTAAACAGCACAGGTGAGTGATCACATGACCTCTGAGTCTGCTCTTGTAGGTGTGTACTACTCCATCGTCTAAACAGCACAGGTGAGTGACCATATAGCCCATGAGCCTGTCCTTGCAGGTGTGTGATACTCAACAGTCTAAACAGCACAGGTGAGTGACCACATGGCCTCTGAGCCTGCCCTTGCTGGTTTGTGATACTCAACAGTCTAAACAGCACAGGTGAGTGATCACATACTATTCAATAGTCTAAACAGCACAGGTAAGTGCTCACATGGCCCCTGAGCATGTCCTTGTACACTGTGATACTCAGAAGTCTAAACAGCACAGGTTAGTGATCACATGGCCTCTCATCCTGCCCTTGCAGGCGTGTACTACTCAACAGTCTAAACAGCACAGGTGAGTGATCACATGGCCTCTGAGCCTGCCCTTGCAAGTGTGTGATACTCAACAATCTAAACAGCACAGGTGAGTGTTTGCATGGCCTCTGAGACTGCCCTTGCTGGTGTCAGCTACTCAATAGTCTAAACAGCACAGTGAGTGATGACATACTACTCAATAGTCTAAACAGCACAGGTGAGTGATCACATGGCTTCTGATCCTACCCTTGCAGGTTTGTGATACTCAACTGTCTAAACAGCACAGGTGAGTGTTCACATGGCCTATGAGCCTGCCCTCGCAGGCATGTTCTTCTCAACAGTCTAAACAGCACATGTGAGTGATCACATGGCCTCTGAGCCTGCCCTTGCAGGTGTGTACTACTCAATAGTCTAAACAGCACAGGTGAGTGATCACATACTATTCAATAGTCTAAACAGCACAGGTGAGTGATCACATGGCCTCTGAGCCTGCCCTTGCAGGTATGTACTACTCAATAGTCTAAACAGCAGGTGTGTACTACTCAACAGTCTAAACAGCACAGGTGAGTGATCACATGGCTTCTGATCCTACCCTTGCAGGTGTGTGATACTCAACTGTCTAAACAGCACAGGTGAGTGTTCACATGGCCTATGAGCCTGCCCTCGCAGGCATGTTCTTCTCAACAGTCTAAACAGCACATGTGAGTGATCACATGGCCTCTGAGCCTGCCCTTGCAGGTGTGTACTACTCAATAGTCTAAACAGCACAGGTGAGTGATCACATACTATTCAATAGTCTAAACAGCACAGGTGAGTGATCACATGGCCTCTGAGCCTGCCCTTGCAGGTATGTACTACTCAATAGTCTAAACAGCAGGTGTGTACTACTCAACAGTCTAAACAGCACAGGTGAGTGTTCACATGGCCCCTGGGCCTGCCCTTGCAGGCATGTACTTCTCAACAGTCTAAACAGCACAGGTGAGCGATCACATGGCCTCTGAGCCTGCCCTTACAGGTGTGTACGACTCAATAGTGTAAACAGCACATGTGAGTGATCACATACTATTCAATAGTCTAAACAGCACAGGTGAGTGATCACATGGCCCCTGAGCATGCCCTTGTGCACGTGTGATACTCAACAGTCTAAACAGCACAGGTGAGTGTTCACATGGCCCCTGGGCCTGCCCTTGCAGGCATGTACTTCTCAACTGTCTAAACAGCACAGGTGAGTGTTCACATGGCCCCTGGGCCTGCCCTTGCAGGCATGTACTTCTCAACAGTCTAAACAGCACAGGTGAGCGATCACATGGCCTCTGAGCCTGCCCTTACAGGTGTGTACTACTCAATAGTCTCAACAGCACAGGTGAGTGATCACATACTATTCAATAGCCTAAACAGCACAGGTGAGTGATCACATGGCCTCTGAGCCTGCCCTTGCAGGTGTGTACTACTCAATAGTCTAAACAGCAGGTGTGTACTACTCAACAGTCTAAACAGCACAGGTGAGTGTTCACATGGCCCCTGGGCCTGCCCTTGCAGGTGTGTACTACTTAACAGTCTAAACAGCACAGGTGAGTGTTCACATGGCCTCTGAGACTGCCCTTACAGATGTATACTACTCAATAGTCTAAACAGCACAGGTGAGTGATCACATACTATTCAACAGTCTAAAAAGCACAGGTAAGTGATCACATGGCCCTGAGCATGCCCTTGTACATGGTGATTCTCAACAGTCTAAACAGCACAGGTGAGTGATCACATGGCTTCTGATCCTGCCCTTGCAGGTGTGTACTACTCAACAGTCTAAACAGCACAGGTGCCTGATCTCATGGCCTCTGAGCCTGTCCTTGCAGGCGTGTGCTACTCAACAGTCTAAACAGCACAGGTGAGTGACCACATGGCCTCTGAGCCTGCTCTTGCAGGTGTGTGATACTCAACGATCTGAACAGCACAGGTGAGTGTTCACATGGCCTCTGAGACTGCCCTTGCAGGTGTGTGCTACTCAATAGTATAAACAGCACAGGTGAGTGATCACATACTGCTCGATAGTCTAAACAGACCAGATGAGTGATCACATGGCCTCTGAGCCTGCCCTTGCAGGTGTGTGATACTCAACTGTCTAAACAGCATAGGTGAGTGATCGCATGGCCTCTGAGCCTGCCCTTGCAGGTGTGTGATACTCAACAGTCTAAACAGGACAGGTGAGTGATCAGATGGCCTCTGAACCTGCCATTGCAGGCGTGTACTACTCAACAGTCTAAACAGCACAGGTGAGTTATCACATGGCCTCTGAGCATGCCCTTGTACACGTGTGATACTCAACAGTCTAAACAGCACAGGTGAGTTATCACATGGCCTCTGAGCCTCCCTTGCAGGCGTGTACTAAACAGTTTAAACAGAACAGGTGGCAATCTCATGGCCTCTGAGCCTGCCCTTGCAGGCGTGTACTACTCAACAGTCTAAACCACACAGGTGAGTGATCACATGGACTCTGAGCCTGCCCTTACAGGTGTATGATACTCAACGATCTGAACAGCACAGGTGAGTGATCACATGGCCTCTGTGACTGCCCATGCAGCTGTGTGCTACTCAATAGTCTAAACAGAACATGTGAGTTATCACATACTACTCAATAGTCTATACAGCACAGGTGAGTGATCACATGGCCTCTGAGCCTGCCCTTGCAGGTGTGTACTACTCCATAGTCTAAACAGCACAGGTGAGTGACCATATAGCCTCTGAGCCTGCCCTTGCAGGTGTGTACTACTCAATAGTCTAAACAGCACAGGTGAGTGATCACATGGCCTCTGAGTCTGCCCTTGCAGGTGTGTGATACTCAACAGTCTAAACAGCACAGATGAGTGATCACATGGCCTCTGAGCCTGCCCTTGCTGGTTTGTGATACTCAACAGTCTAAACAGCACAGGTGAGTAATCACATGTCCTCTGTGCCTGCCATTGCAGGTGTGTACTACTCAACAGTCTAAACAGCACAGGTGAGTGTTCACATGGACCCTGAGCCTGCCCTTGTACACGGTGATACTCAACAGTCTAAACAGCCCTTGCAGGTGTATACTACTCAATAGCCTCTGAGCCTGCCCTTACAAGTGTGTGATACTCAACAATCTAAACAGCACAGGTGAGTGTTCACATGGCCTCTTAGACTGCCCTTGCAGGTGTGTGATACTCAACTGTCTAAACAGCAAAGGTGAGTGTTCACATGGCCTATGAGCCTGCCCTTGCAGGCATGTACTTCTCAACAGTCTAAACAGCACAGGTGAGTGATCACATGGCCTCTGAGCCTGCCCTTGCAGGTGTGTGATACTCAATGATCTGAACAGCACAGGTGATTGATCACATACTATTCAATAGTTTAAACAGCACATGTGAGTGATCGCATGGCCTCTGAGCCTGCCCTTGCACGTGTGTACTTTTCAATAGTCTGAACAGCACAGGTGAGTTATCACATGGCCTTTGAGCCTGCCCTTGCAGGTGTGTACTACTCAATAGTCTAAACAGCACAGGTGAGTGATCACATGGCATCTAAGCATGCCCTTACAGTTCTGTACTATTCAATGGTCTAAACCGCACATTTGAGTGATCAGATACTACTCAATAGTCTAAACAGCACAGGTGAGTGATCGCATGGCCTCTGAGCCTGCCCTTGCAGGTGTATACTACTCATTAGTCTAAACAGCACAGGTGAGTGATCACATAGCCCCTGAGCCTGCCTTGCAGGTGTGTGATACACAACAGTCTAAACAGAACAGGTGAGTGATCACATGGCCTCTGATCCTGCCATTGCAGGCGTGTACTACTCAACAGTCTAAACAGCACAGGTGAGTGATCACATGGCCTCTGAGCATGCCCTTGTACACGTGTGATACTCAACAGTCTAAACAGCACAGGTGAGTTATCACATGGCCTCTGAGCCTGCCCTTGCAGGCGTTTACTAAACAGTCTAAACAGAACAGGTGGCGATCTTATGGCCTCTGAGCCTGCCCTTGCAGGCGTGTACTACTCAAGAGTCTAAACCACACATGGGAGTGATCACATGAACTCTGAGCCTGCCCTTACAGGTATATGATACTCAATGATCTGAACAGCACAGGTGAGTGATCACATGGCCTCTGAGACTGCCCATGCAGCTGTGTGCTACTCAATATTCTAAACAGAACAGGTGAGTGATCACATACTACTCAATAGTCTATACAGCACAGGTGAGTGATCACATGGCCTCTGAGCCTGCCCTTGCAGGTGTGTACTACTCCATAGTCTAAACAGCACAGGTGAGTGACCATATAGCCTCTGAGCCTGCCCTTGCAGGTGTGTACTACTTATTAGTCTAAACAGCACAGGTGAGTGATCACATGACCTCTGAGTCTGCTCTTGTAGGTGTGTACTACTCCATCGTCTAAACAGCACAGGTGAGTGACCATATAGCCCATGAGCCTGTCCTTGCAGGTGTGTGATACTCAACAGTCTAAACAGCACAGGTGAGTGACCACATGGCCTCTGAGCCTGCCCTTGCTGGTTTGTGATACTCAACAGTCTAAACAGCACAGGTGAGTGATCACATACTATTCAATAGTCTAAACAGCACAGGTAAGTGCTCACATGGCCCCTGAGCATGTCCTTGTACACTGTGATACTCAGAAGTCTAAACAGCACAGGTTAGTGATCACATGGCCTCTCATCCTGCCCTTGCAGGCGTGTACTACTCAACAGTCTAAACAGCACAGGCGAGTGATCACATGGCCTCTGAGCCTGCCCTTGCAAGTGTGTGATACTCAACAATCTAAACAGCACAGGTGAGTGTTCGCATGGCCTCTGAGACTGCCCTTGCTGGTGTCAGCTACTCAATAGTCTAAACAGCACAGTGAGTGATGACATACTACTCAATAGTCTAAACAGCACAGGAGAGTGATCACATGGCCTCTGATCCTACCCTTGCAGGTGTGTGATACTCAACTGTCTAAACAGCACAGGTGAGTGTTCACATGGCCTATGAGCCTGCCCTCGCAGGCATGTTCTTCTCAACAGTCTAAACAGCACATGTGAGTGATCACATGGCCTCTGAGCCTGCCCTTGCAGGTGTGTGATACTCAATGATCTCAACAGCACAGGTGAGTGATCACATACTATTCAATAGTTTAAACAGTACATGTGAGTGATCGCATGGCCTCTGAGCCTGCCCTTGCACGTGTGTACTTTTCAATAGTCTGAACAGCACAGGTGAGTGATCACATGGCCTTTGAGCCTGCCCCTGCAGGTGTGTACTACTCAATAGTCTAAACAGCACAGGTGAGTGATCACATGGCATCTAAGCCTGCCCTTACAGTTCTGTACTATTCAATAGTCTAAACAGCACATTTGAGTGATCACATACTACTCAATAGTCTAAACAGCACAGGTGAGTGATCGCATGGCCTCTGAGCCTGCCCTTGCAGGTGTATACTACTCAATAGTCTAAACAGCACAGGTGAGTGATCACATAGCCCCTGAGCCTGCCTTGCAGGTGTGTGATACTCAATAGTATAAACAGCACAGGTGAGTGATCACATGGCCTCTGATCATGCCATTGCAGGCGTGTACTACTCAACAGTCTAAACAGCACAGGTGAGTGATCACATGGCCTCTGAGTCTGCCCTTGTAGGTGTGTAGTACGCCATAGTCTAAACCACACAGGTGAGAGACCATATTGCCCCTGAGCCTGCCCTTGCAGGTGTGTGATACTCAACTGTCTAAACAGCACAGGTGTGTGTTCAAATGGCCTCTGACCCTGCCCTTGCAGGCATGTACTTCTCAACAGTCTAAACACAACAGGTGAGAGATCACATGCCCTCTGAGCCTGCCCTTGCAAGTGTGTGATACTAAATGATCTGAACAGCAGAGGTGAGTGATCACATGGCCTCTGAGCCTGCCCTTACAGGTGTCCACTACTCAATAGTCTAAACGGCACATGTGAGTGATCACATGGCCTCTGAGCCTGCCCTTACAGGTGTGAACTACTCAATGGTCTAAACGGCACAGATGAGTGATCAAATGGCCTCTGACCCTGCCCTTGCAGGTGTGTACTACTCCATAGTCTAAACAGCCCAGGTGAGTGACCATATAGCCTCTGAGCCTGCCCTTGCAGGTGTGTGGTACACAACAGTCTAAACAGCACAGGTGAGTGGTCACATGGCCTCTGAACCTACCCTTGCAGGCGTGTACTACTCAACAGTCTAAACAGCAACGGTGAGTGATCACATGGCCTCTGAGCCTGTCCTTGAACACGTGTGATACTCAACAGTCTAAACAGCACAGGTGAGTGATCACATGGCCTCTGAGCCTGCCCTTGCAGGTGTGTATTACTCAACAGTATAAACAGCACAGGTGAGTGATCACATAGCCTCTGAGCCTGCCCTTGCAGGCGTGTACTACTCAATAGTCTAAACAGCCAGGTGCGTGATCACATGGCCTCTGTGCCTGCCATTGCAGGTGTGTACTACCCAATAGTCTAAACAGCACAGGTGAGTGATCACATACTATTCAATAGTCTAAACAGCACAGGTAAGTGCTCACATGGCCCCTGAGCAAGCCCTTGTACATGGTGATACTCAACAGTCTAAACAGCACAGGTGAGTGATCACATGGCCTCTCATCCTGCCCTTGCAGGCGTGTACTACTCAACAGACTAAACAGCACAGGTGCCTGATCTCATGGACTCTGAACCTGCCCTTGCAGGCGTGTACTACACAACAGTCTAAATAGCACAGGTGAGTGATCACATGGCCTCTGAGCCTGCCCTTGCAAGTGTGTGATACTCAACAATCTAAACAGCACAGGTGAGAGACCATATTGCCCCTGATCCTGCCCTTGCAGGTGTGTGATACTCAACTGTCTAAACAGCACAGGTGTGTGTTCAAATGGCCTCTGAGCCTGCCCTTGCAGGCATGTACTTCTCAACAGTCTAAACAGCACAGGTGAGAGATCACATGGCCTCTGAGCCTGCCCTTGCAGGTGTGTGATACTCAATGATCTGAACAGCAGAGGTGAGTGATCACATGGCCTCTGAGCCTGCCCTTACAGGTGTCCACTACTCAATAGTCTAAACAGCACATGTGAGTGATCACATGGCCTCTGAGCCTGCCCTTACAGGTGTGAACTACTCAATGGTCTAAACGGCACAGATGAGTGATCACATGGCCTCTGACCCTGCCCTTGCAGGTGTGTACTACTCCATAGTCTGAACAGCACAGGTGAGTGACCATATAGCCTCTGAGCCTGCCCTTGCAGGTGTGTGGTACACAACAGTCTAAACAGCACAGGTGAGTGGTCACATGGCCTCTGAACCTACCCTTGCAGGCGTGTACTACTCAACAGTCTAAACAGCAACGGTGAGTGATCACATGGCCTCTGAGCCTGTCCTTGAACACGTGTGATACTCAACAGTCTAAACAGCACAGGTGAGTGATCACATGGCCTCTGAGCCTGCCCTTGCAGGCGTGTACTACACAAAAGTCTAAACAGCACAGGTGGCTGATCACATGGCCTCTGAGCCTGCCCTTGCAGATGTGTATTACTCAACAGTATAAACAGCACAGGTGAGTGATCACATGGCCTCTGAGCCTGCCCTTGCGGCGTGTACTACTCAATAGTCTAAACAGCCAGGTGCGTGATCACATGGCCTCTGTGCCTGCCATTGCAGGTGTGTACTACTCAATAGTCTAAACAGCAGGTGTGTACTACTCAACAGTCTAAACAGCACAGGTGAGTGTTCACATGGACCCTGAGCCTGCCCTTACAGGTGTGTACTACTCAATAGTCTAAACAGCACAGGTGAGTGATCACATACTATTCAATAGTCTAAACAGCACAGGTAAGTGCTCACATGGCCCCTGAGCATGCCCTTGTACACGGTGATACTCAACAGTCTAAACAGCACAGGTGAGTGATCACATGGCCTCTCATCCTGCCCTTGCAGGCGTGTACTACTCAACAGTCTAAACAGCACAGGTGCCTGATCTCATGGACTCTGAGCCTGCCCTTGCAGGCGTGTACTACACAACAGTCTAAATAGCACAGGTGAGTGATCACATGGCCTCTGAGCCTGCCCTTGCAAGTGTGTGATACTCAACAATCTAAACAGCACAGGTGAGTGTTCGCATGGCTTCTGAGACTGCCCTTGCAGGTGTGTGCTACTCAATAGTCTAAACAGCACAGGTGAGTGATCACATACTACTCAATAGTCTAAACAGCACAGGTGAGTGATCACATGGCCTCTGATCCTGGCCTTGCAGGTGTGTGATACTCAACTGTCTAAACAGCACAGGTGAGTGTTCACATGGCCTATGAGCCTGCCCTCGCAGGCATGTTCTTCTCAACAGTCTAAACAGAACAGGTGAGTGATCACATGGCATCTAAGCCTGCCCTTACAGTTCTGTACTATTCAATGGTCTAAACAGCACAGGTGAGTGATCACATAGCCCCTGAGCCTGCCTTGCAGGTGTGTGATACTCAATAGTCTAAACAGCACAGGTGAGTGATCACATGGCCTCTGATCCTGCCATTGCAGGCGTGTACTACTCAACAGTCTAAACAGCACAGGTGAGTGATCACATGGCCTCTGAGTCTGCTCTTGTAGGTGTGTAGTACGCCATAGTCTAAACCGCACAGGTGAGAGACCATATTGCCCCTAAGCCTGCCCTTGCAGGTGTGTGATACTCAATAGTCTAAACAGCAGGCATGTACTTCTCAACAGTCTAAACAGCACAGGTGAGCGATCACATGGCCTCTGAGACTGCCCTTACAGGTGTGTACTACTCAATAGTCTAAACAGCACAGGTGAGTGATCACATACTATTCAATAGTCTAAACAGCACAGGTGAGTGATCACATGGCCTCTGAGCCTGCCCTTGCAGGTGTGTACTACTCAATAGTCTAAACAGCAGGTGTGTACTACTCAACAGTCTAAACAGCACAGGTGAGTGTTCACATGGCCCCTGGGCCTGCCCTTGCAGGCATGTACTTCTCAACAGTCTAAACAGCACAGGTGAGCGATCACATGGCCTCTGAGCCTGCCCTTACAGGTGTGTACTACTCAATAGTCTAAACAGCACAGGTGAGTGATCACATACTATTCAATAGTCTAAACAGCACAGGTGAGTGATCACATGGCCCCTGAGCATGCCCTTGTACACGTGTGATACTCAACAGTCTAAACAGCACAGGTGAGTGTTCACATGGCTCCTGGGCCTGCCCTTGCAGGCATGTACTTCTCAACAGTCTAAACAGCACAGGTGAGCGATCACATGGCCTCTGAGCCTGCCCTTACAGGTGTGTACTACTCAATAGTCTAAACAGCACAGGTGAGTGATCACATACTATTCAATAGTCTAAACAGCACAGGTGAGTGATCACATGGCCTCTGAGCCTGCCCTTGCAGGTGTGTACTACTCAATAGTCTAAACAGCAGGTGTGTACTACTCAAAAGTCTAAACAGCACAGGTGAGTGACCATATAGCCCATGAGCCTGTCCTTGCAGGTGTGTGATACTCAACAGTCTAAACAGCACAGGTGAGTGACCACATGGCCTCTGAGCCTGCCCTTGCTGGTTTGTGATACTCAACAGTCTAAACAGCACAGGTGAGTGATCACATACTATTCAATAGTCTAAATAGCACAGGTAAGTGCTCACATGGCCCCTGAGCATGTCCTTGTACACTGTGATACTCAAAAGTATAAACAGCACAGGTGAGTGATCACATGGCCTCTCATCCTGCCCTTGCAGGCCTGTACTACTCAACAGTCTAAACAGCACAGGTGAGTGATCACATGGCCTCTGAGACTGCCCTTGCTGGTGTCAGCTACTCAATAGTCTAAACAGCACAGTGAGCGATCACATACTACTCAATAGTCTAAACAGCACAGGTGAGTGATCACATGGCCTCTGATCCTGCCCTTGCAGGTGTGTGATACTCAATGATCTCAACAGCACAGGTGAGTGATCACATACTATTCAATAGTTTAAACAGTACATGTGAGTGATCGCATGGCCTCTGAGCCTGCCCTTGCACGTGTGTATTTTTCAATAGTCTGAACAGCACGGGTGAGTGATCACATGGCCTTTGAGCCTGCCCTTGCAGGTGTGTACTACTCAATAGTCTAAACAGCACAGGTGAGTGATCACATGGCATCTAAGCCTGCCCTTACAGTTCTGTACTATTCAATAGTCTAAACAGCACATTTGAGTGATCACATACTACTCAATAGTCTAAACAGCACAGGTGAGTGATCGCATGGCCTCTGAGCCTGCCCTTGCAGGTGTATACTACTCATTAGTCTAAACAGCACAGGTGAGTGATCACATAGCCCCTGAGCCTGCCTTGCAGGTGTGTGATACTCAACAGTCTAAACAGAACAGGTGAGTGATCACATGGCCTCTGATCCTGCCATTGCAGGCGTGTACTACTCAACAGTCTAAACAGCACATGTGAGTGATCACATGGCCTCTGAGCATGCCCTTGTACACGTGTGATACTCAACAGTCTAAACAGCACAGGTGAGTTATCACATGGCCTCTGAACCTGCCCTTGCAGGCGTTTACTAAACAGTCTAAACAGAACAGGTGGCGATCTTATGGCCTCTGAGCCTGCCCTTGCAGGCGTGTACTACTCAAGAGTCTAAACCACACATGGGAGTGATCACATGAACTCTGAGCCTACCCTTACAGGTATATGATACTCAATGATCTGAACAGCACAGGTGAGTGATCACATGGCCTCTGAGACTGCCCATGCAGCTGTGTGCTACTCAATATTCTAAACAGAACAGGTGAGTGATCACATACTACTCAATAGTCTATACAGCACAGGTGAGTGATCACATGGCCTCTGAGCCTGCCCTTGCAGGTGTGTACTACTCCATAGTCTAAACAGCACAGGTGAGTGACCATATAGCCTCTGAGCCTGCCCTTGCAGGTGTGTACTACTTATTAGTCTAAACAGCACAGGTGAGTGATCACATGACCTCTGAGTCTGCTCTTGTAGGTGTGTACTACTCCATCGTCTAAACAGCACAGGTGAGTGACCATATAGCCCATGAGCCTGTCCTTGCAGGTGTGTGATACTCAACAGTCTAAACGGCACAGGTGAGTGACCACATGGCCTCTGAGCCTGCCCTTGCTGGTTTGTGATACTCAACAGTCTAAACAGCACAGGTGAGTGATCACATACTATTCAATAGTCTATACAGCACAGGTAAGTGCTCACATGGCCCCTGAGCATGTCCTTGTACACTGTGATACTCAAAAGTATAAACAGCACAGGTGAGTGATCACATGGCCTCTCATCCTGCCCTTGCAGGCGTGTACTACTCAACAGTCTAAACAGCACAGGTGAGTGATCACATGGCCTCTGAGCCTGCCCTTGCAAGTGTGTGATACTCAACAATCTAAACAGAACAGGTGAGTGTTCGCATGGCCTCTGAGACTGCCCTTGCTGGTGTCAGCTACTCAATAGTCTCAACAGCACAGTGAGCGATCACATACTACTCAATAGTCTAAACAGCACAGGTGAGTGATCACATGGCATCTGATCCTACCCTTGCAGGTGTGTGATACTCAAGTGTCTAAACAGCA
The DNA here is from genome assembly GCF_040938575.1 of Ambystoma mexicanum. Taxonomy (NCBI): domain Eukaryota; kingdom Metazoa; phylum Chordata; class Amphibia; order Caudata; family Ambystomatidae; genus Ambystoma; species Ambystoma mexicanum. The sequence continues at coordinate 35,272,442 of NC_090935.1, read as the reverse complement.
CAGGTGAGTGTTCACATGGCCTATGAGCCTGCCCTCACAGGCATGTTCTTCTCAACAGTCTAAACAGCACATGTGAGTGATCACATGGCCTCTGAGCCTGCCCTTGCAGGTGTGTGATACTCAATGATCTCAACAGCACAGGAGAGTGATCACATACTATTCAATAGTTTAAACAGTACATGTGAGTGATCGCATGGCCTCTGAGCCTGCCCTTGCACGTGAGTACTTTTCAATAGTCTGAACAGCACAGGTGAGTGATCACATGGCCTTTGAGCCTGCCCTTGCAGGTGTGTACTACTCAATAGTCTAAACAGCACAGGTGAGTGATCACATGGCATCTAAGCCTGCCCTTACAGTTCTGTACTATTCAATAGTCTAAACAGCGCATTTGAGTGATCACATACTACTCAATAGTCTAAACAGCACAGGTGAGTGATCGCATGGCCTCTGAGCCTGCCCTTGCAGGTGTATACTACTCAATAGTCTAAACAGCACAGGTGAGTGATCACATAGCCCCTGAGCCTGCCTTGCAGGTGTGTGATACTCAATTGTCTAAACAGCACAGGTGAGTGATCACATGGCCTCTGATCATGCCATTGCAGGCGTGTACTACTCAACAGTCTAAACAGCACAGGTGAGTGATCACATGGCCTCTGAGTCTGCCCTTGTAGGTGTGTAGTACGCCATAGTCTAAACCACACAGGTGAGAGACCATATTGCCCCTGAGCCTGCCCTTGCAGGTGTGTGATACTCAACTGTCTAAACAGCACATGTGTGTGTTCAAATGGCCTCTGAGCCTGCCCTTGCAGGCATGTACTTCTCAACAGTCTAAACAGCACAGGTGAGAGATCACATGGCCTCTGAGCCTGCCCTTGCAGGTGTGTGATACTCAATGATCTAAACAGCAGAGGTGAGTGATCACATGGCCTCTGAGCCTGCCCTTACAGGTGTCCACTACTCAATAGTCTAAACAGCACATGTGAGTGATCACATGGCCTCTGACCCTGCCCTTGCAGGTGTGTACTACTCCATAGTCTAAACAGCACAGGTGAGTGACCATATAGCCTCTGAGCCTGCCCTTGCAGGTGTTTGGTACACAACAGTCTAAACAGCACAGGTGAGTGGTCACATGGCCTCTGAACCTACCCTTGCAGGCGTGTACTACTCAAAAGTCTAAACAGCAAAGGTGAGTGATCACATGGCCTCTGAGCCTGTCCTTGAACACGTGTGATACTCAACAGTCTAAACAGCACAGGTGAGTGATCACATGGCCTCTGAGCCTGCCCTTGCAGGCGTGTACTACACAAAAGTCTAAACAGCACAGGTGGCTGATCACATGGCCTCTGAGCCTGCCCTTGCAGGTGTGTATTACTCAACAGTATAAACAGCACAGGTGAGTGATCACATGGCCTCTGAGCCTGCCCTTGCAGGCGTGTACTACTCAATAGTCTAAACAGCCAGGTGCGTGATCACATGGCCTCTGTGCCTGCCATTGCAGGTGTGTATTACTCAATAGTCTAAACAGCACAGGTGAGTGTTCACATGGACCCTGAGCCTGCCCTTACAGGTGTGTAGTACTCAATAGTCTAAACAGCACAGGTGAGTGATCACATACTATTCAATAGTCTAAACAGCACAGGTAAGTGCTCACATGGCCCCTGAGCAAGCCCTTGTACACGGTGATACTCAACAGTCTAAACAGCACAGCTGAGTGATCACATGGCCTCTCATCCTGCCCTTGCAGGCGTGTACTACTCAACAGTCTAAACAGCACAGTTGCCTGATCTCATGGACTCTGAGCCTGCCCTTGCAGGCGTGTACTACACAACAGTCTAAACAGCACAGGTGAGAGACCATATTGCCCCTGATCCTGCCCTTGCAGGTGTGTGATACTCAACTGTCTAAACAGCACAGGTGTGTGTTCAAATGGCCTCTGAGCCTGCCCTTGCAGGCATGTACTTCTCAACAGTCTAAACAGCACAGGTGAGAGATCACATGGCCTCTGAGCCTGCCCTTGCAGGTGTGTGATACTCAATGATCTGAACAGCAGAGGTGAGTGATCACATGGCCTCTGAGCCTGCCCTTACAGGTGTCCACTACTCAATAGTCTAAACAGCACATGTAAGTGATCACATGGCCTCTGAGCCTGCCCTTACAGGTGTGAACTACTCAATGGTCTAAACGGCACAGATGAGTGATCACATGGCCTCTGACCCTGCCCTTGCAGGTGTGTACTACTCCATAGTCTAAACAGCACAGGTGAGTGACCATATAGCCTCTGAGCCTGCCCTTGCAGGTGTGTGGTACACAACAGTCTAAACAGCACAGGTGAGTGGTCACATGGCCTCTGAACCTACCCTTGCAGGCGTGTACTACTCAACAGTCTAAACAGCAACGGTGAGTGATCACATGGCCTCTGAGCCTGTCCTTGAACACGTGTGATACTCAACAGTCTAAACAGCACAGGTGAGCGATCACATGGCCTCTGAGACTGCCCTTACAGGTGTGTACTACTCAATAGTCTAAACAGCACAGGTGAGTGATCACATACTATTCAATAGTCTAAACAGCACAGGTGAGTGATCACATGGCCTCTGAGCCTGCCCTTGCAGGTGTGTACTACTCAATAGTCTAAACAGAAGGTGTGTACTACTCAACAGTCTAAACAGCACAGGTGAGTGTTCACATGGCCCCTGGGCCTGCCCTTGCAGGCATGTACTTCTCAACAGTCTAAACAGCACAGGTGAGCGATCACATGGCCTCTGAGCCTGCCCTTACAGGTGTGTACTACTCAATAGTCTAAACAGCACAGGTGAGTGATCACATACTATTCAATAGTCTAAACAGCACAGGTGAGTGATCACTTGGCCCCTGAGCATGCCCTTGTACACGTGTGATACTCAACAGTCTAAACAGCACAGGTGAGTGTTCACATGGCCCCTGGGCCTGCCCTTGCAGGCATGTACTTCTCAACAGTCTAAACAGCACAGGTGAGCGATCACATGGCCTCTGAGCCTGCCCTTACAGGTGTGTACTACTCAATAGTCTAAACAGCACAGGTGAGTGATCACATACTATTCAATAGTCTAAACAGCACAGGTGAGTGATCACATGGCCTCTGAGCCTGCCCTTGCAGGTGTGTACTACTCAATAGTCTAAACAGCAGGTGTGTACTACTCAAAAGTCTAAACAGCACAGGTGAGTGACCATATAGCCCATGAGCCTGTCCTAGCAGGTGTGTGATACTCAACAGTCTAAACAGCACAGGTGAGTGACCACATGGCCTCTGAGCCTGCCCTTGCTGGTTTGTGATACTCAACAGTCTAAACAGCACAGGTGAGTGATCACATACTATTCAATAGTCTAAACAGCACAGGTAAGTGCTCACATGGCCCCTGAGCATGTCCTTGTACACTGTGATACTCAAAAGTATAAACAGCACAGGTGAGTGATCACATGGCCTCTCATCCTGCCCTTCCAGGCCTGTACTACTCAACAGTCTAAACAGCACAGGTGAGTGATCACATGGCCTCTGAGCCTGCCCTTGCAAGTGTGTGATACTCAACAATCTAAACAGCACAGGTGAGTGTTCGCATGGCCTCTGAGACTGCCCTTGCTGGTGTCAGCTACTCAATAGTCTAAACAGCACAGTGAGCGATCACATACTACTCAATAGTCTAAACAGCACAGGTGAGTGATCACATGGCCTCTGATTCTGCCCTTGCAGGTGTGTGATACTCAATGATCTCAACAGCACAGGTGAGTGATCACATACTATTCAATAGTTTAAACAGTACATGTGAGTGATCGCATGGCCTCTGAGCCTGCCCTTGCATGTGTGTACTTTTCAATAGTCTGAACAGCACGGGTGAGTGATCACATGGCCTTTGAGCCTGCCCTTGCAGGTGTGTACTACTCAATAGTCTAAACAGCACAGGTGAGTGATCACATGGCATCTAAGCCTGCCCTTACAGTTCTGTACTATTCAATAGTCTAAACAGCACATTTGAGTGATCACATACTACTCAATAGTCTAAACAGCACAGGTGAGTGATCGCATGGCCTCTGATCCTGCCCTTGCAGGTGTATACTACTCATTAGTCTAAACAGCACAGGTGAGTGATCACATAGCCCCTGAGCCTGCCTTGCAGGTGTGTGATACTCAACAGTCTAAACGGAACAGGTGAGTGATCACATGGCCTCTGATCCTGCCATTGCAGGCGTGTACTACTCAACAGTCTAAACAGCACAGGTGAGTGATCACATGGCCTCTGAGCATGCCCTTGTACACGTGTGATACTCAACAGTCTAAACAGCACAGGTGAGTTATCACATGGCCTCTGAACCTGCCCTTGCAGGCGTTTACTAAACAGTCTAAACAGAACAGGTGGCGATCTTATGGCCTCTGAGCCTGCCCTTGCAGGCGTGTACTACTCAAGAGTCTAAACCACACATGGGAGTGATCACATGAACTCTGAGCCTACCCTTACAGGTATATGATACTCAATGATCTGAACAGCACAGGTGAGTGATCACATGGCCTCTGAGACTGCCCATGCAGCTGTGTGCTACTCAATATTCTAAACAGAACAGGTGAGTGATCACATACTACTCAATAGTCTATACAGCATAGGTGAGTGATCACATGGCCTCTGAGCCTGCCCTTGCAGGTGTGTACTACTCCATAGTCTAAACAGCACAGGTGAGTGACCATATAGCCTCTGAGCCTGCCCTTGCAGGTGTGTACTACTCCATAGTCTAAACAGCACAGGTGAGTGACCATATAGCCTCTGAGCCTGCCCTTGCAGGTGTGTACTACTCCATAGTCTAAACAGCACAGGTGAGTGACCATATAGCCCATGAGCCTGTCCTTGCAGGTGTGTGATACTCAACAGTCTAAACAGCACAGGTGAGTGACCACATGGCCTCTGAGCCTCCCCTTGCTGGTTTGTGATACTCAACAGTCTAAACAGCACAGGTGAGTGATCACATACTATTCAATAGTCTAAACAGCACAGGTAAGTGCTCACATGGCCCCTGAGCATGTCCTTGTACACTGTGATACTCAAAAGTATAAACAGCACAGGTGAGTGATCACATGGCCTCTCATCCTGCCCTTGCAGGCGTGTACTACTCAACAGTCTAAACAGCACAGGTGAGTGATTACATGGCCTCTGAGCCTGCCCTTGCAAGTGTGTGATACTCAACAATCTAAACAGCACAGGTGAGTGTTCGCATGGCCTCTGAGACTGCCCTTGCTGGTGTCAGCTACTCAATAGTCTAAACAGCACAGTGAGCGCTCACATACTACTCAATAGTCTAAACAGCACAGGTGAGTGATCACATGGCATCTGATCCTACCCTTGCAGGTGTGTGATACTCAACTGTCTAAACAGCACAGATGAGTGTTCACATGGCCTATGAGCCTGCCCTCGCAGGCATGTTCTTCTCAACAGTCTAAACAGCACATGTGAGTGATCACATGGCCTCTGAGCCTGCCCTTGCAGGTATGTGATACTCAATGATCTCAACAGCACAGGTGAGTGATCACATACTATTCAATAGTTTAAACAGTACATGTGAGTGATCGCATGGCCTCTGAGCCTGCCCTTGCACGTGTGTACTTTTCAATAGTCTGAACAGCACAGGTGAGTGATCACATGGCCTTTGAGCCTGCCCTTGCAGGTGTGTACTACTCAATAGTCTAAACAGCACAGGTGAGTGATCACATGGCATCTAAGCCTGCCCTTACAGTTCTGTACTATTCAATAGTCTAAACAGCGCATTTGAGTGATCACATACTACTCAATAGTCTAAACAGCACAGGTGAGTGATCGCATGGCCTCTGAGCCTGCCCTTGCAGGTGTATACTACTCAATAGTCTAAACAGCACAGGTGAGTGATCACATAGCCCCTGAGCCTGCCTTGCAGGTGTGTGATACTCAATAGTCTAAACAGCACAGGTGAGTGATCACATGGCCTCTGATCATGCCATTGCAGGCGTGTACTACTCAACAGTCTAAACAGCACAGGTGAGTGATCACATGGCCTCTGAGTCTGCCCTTGTAGGTGTGTAGTACGCCATAGTCTAAACCACACAGGTGAGAGACCATATTGCCCCTGAGCCTGCCCTTGCAGGTGTGTGATACTCAACTGTCTAAACAGCACATGTGTGTGTTCAAATGGCCTCTGAGCCTGCCCTTGCAGGCATGTACTTCTCAACAGTCTAAACAGCACAGGTGAGAGATCACATGGCCTCTGAGCCTGCCCTTGCAGGTGTGTGATACTCAATGATCTGAACAGCAGAGGTGAGTGATCACATGGCCTCTGAGCCTGCCCTTACAGGTGTCCACTACTCAATAGTCTAAACAGCACATGTGAGTGATCACATGGCCTCTGACCCTGCCCTTGCAGGTGTGTACTACTCCATAGTCTAAACAGCACAGGTGAGTGACCATATAGCCTCTGAGCCTGCCCTTGCAGGTGTGTGGTACACAACAGTCTAAACAGCACAGGTGAGTGGTCACATGGCCTCTGAACCTACCCTTGCAGGCGTGTACTACTCAACAGTCTAAACAGCAACGGTGAGTGATCACATGGCCTCTGAGCCTGTCCTTGAACACGTGTGATACTCAACAGTCTAAACAGCACAGGTGAGTGATCACATGGCCTCTGAGCCTGCCCTTGCAGGCGTGTACTACACAAAAGTCTAAACAGCACAGGTGGCTGATCACATGGCCTCTGAGCCTGCCCTTGCAGGTGTGTATTACTCAACAGTATAAACAGCACAGGTGAGTGATCACATGGCCTCTGAGCCTGCCCTTGCAGGCGTGTACTACTCAATAGTCTAAACAGCCAGGTGCGTGATCACATGGCCTCTGTACCTGCCATTGCAGGTGTGTACTACTCAATAGTCTAAACAGCAGGTGTGTACTACTCAACAGTCTAAACAGCACAGGTGAGTGTTCACATGGACCCTGAGCCTGCCCTTACAGGTGTGTAGTACTCAATAGTCTAAACAGCACAGGTGAGTGATCACATACTATTCAATAGTCTAAACAGCACAGGTAAGTGCTCACATGGCCCCTGAGCAAGCCCTTGTACACGGTGATACTCAACAGTCTAAACAGCACAGCTGAGTGATCACATGGCCTCTCATCCTGCCCTTGCAGGCGTGTACTACTCAACAGTCTAAACAGCACAGTTGCCTGATCTCATGGACTCTGAGCCTGCCCTTGCAGGCGTGTACTACACAACAGTCTAAATAGCACAGGTGAGTGATCACATGGCCTCTGAGCCTGCCCTTGCAAGTGTGTGATGCTCAACAATCTAAACAGCACAGGTGAGAGACCATATTGCCCCTGATCCTGCCCTTGCAGGTGTGTGATACTCAACTGTCTAAACAGCACAGGTGTGTGTTCAAATGGCCTCTGAGCCTGCCCTTGCAGGCATGTACTTCTCAACAGTCTAAACAGCACAGGTGAGAGATCACATGGCCTCTGAGCCTGCCCTTGCAGGTGTGTGATACTCAATGATCTGAACAGCAGAGGTGAGTGATCACATGGCCTCTGAGCCTGCCCTTACAGGTGTCCACTACTCAATAGTCTAAACAGCACATGTGAGTGATCACATGGCCTCTGAGCCTGCCCTTACAGGTGTGAACTACTCAATGGTCTAAACGGCACAGATGAGTGATCACATGGCCTCTGACCCTGCCCTTGCAGGTGTGTACTACTCCATAGTCTAAACAGCACAGGTGAGTGACCATATAGCCTCTGAGCCTGCCCTTGCAGGTGTGTGGTACACAACAGTCTAAACAGCACAGGTGAGTGGTCACATGGCCTCTGAACCTACCCTTGCAGGCGTGTACTACTCAACAGTATAAACAGCAACGGTGAGTGATCACATGGCCTCTGAGCCTGTCCTTGAACACGTGTGATACTCAACAGTCTAAACAGCACAGGTGAGTGATCACATGGCCTCTGAGCCTGCCCTTGCAGGCGTGTACTACACAAAAGTCTAAACAGCACAGGTGGCTGATCACATGGCCTCTGAGCCTGCCCTTGCAGATGTGTATTACTCAACAGTATAAACAGCACAGGTGAGTGATCACATGGCCTCTGAGCCTGCCCTTGCAGGCGTGTACTACTCAATAGTCTAAACAGCCAGGTGCGTGATCACATGGCCTCTGTGCCTGCCATTGCAGGTGTGTACTACTCAATAGTCTAAACAGCAGGTGTGTACTACTCAACAGTCTAAACAGCACAGGTGAGTGTTCACATGGACCCTGAGCCTGCCCTTACAGGTGTGTACTACTCAATAGGCTAAACAGCACAGGTGAGTGATCACATACTATTCAATAGTCTAAACAGCACAGGTAAGTGCTCACATGGCCCCTGAGCATGCCCTTGTACACGGTGATACTCAACAGTCTAAACAGCACAGGTGAGTGATCACATGGCCTCTCATCCTGCCCTTGCAGGCGTGTACTACTCAACAGTCTAAACAGCACAGGTGCCTGATCTCATGGACTCTGAGCCTGCCCTTGCAGGCGTGTACTACACAACAGTCTAAATAGCACAGGTGAGTGATCACATGGCCTCTGAGCCTGCCCTTGCAAGTGTGTGAAACTCAACAATCTAAACAGCACAGGTGAGTGTTCGCATGGCCTCTGAGACTGCCCTTGCAGGTGTGTGCTACTCAATAGTCTAAACAGCACAGGTGAGTGATCACATACTACTCAATAGTCTAAACAGCACAGGTGAGTGATCACATGGCCTCTGATCCTGCCCTTGCAGGTGTGTGATACTCAACTGTCTAAACAGCACAGGTGAGTGTTCACATGGCCTATGAGCCTGCCCTCGCAGGCATGTTCTTCTCAACAGTCTAAACAGAACAGGTGAGTGATCACATGGCATCTAAGCCTGCCCTTACAGTTCTGTACTATTCAATGGTCTAAACAGTACAGGTGAGTGATCACATAGCCCCTGAGCCTGCCTTGCAGGTGTGTGATACTCAATAGTCTAAACAGCACAGGTGAGTGATCACATGGCCTCTGATCCTGCCATTGCAGGGCGTGTACTACTCAACAGTCTAAACAGCACAGGTGAGTGATCACATGGCCTCTGAGTCTGCCCTTGTAGGTGTGTAGTACGCCATAGTCTAAACCGCACAGGTCAGAGACCATATTGCCCCTAAGCCTGCCCTTGCAGGTGTGTGATACTCAATAGTCTAAACAGCAGGCATGTACTTCTCAACAGTCTAAACAGCACAGGTGAGCGATCACATGGCCTCTGAGACTGCCCTTACAGGTGTGTACTACTCAATAGTCTAAACAGCACAGGTGAGTGATCACATACTATTCAATAGCCTAAACAGCACAGGTGAGTGATCACATGGCCTCTGAGCCTGCCCTTGCAGGTGTGTACTACTCAATAGTCTAAACAGCAGGCATGTACTTATCAACAGTCTAAACAGCACAGGTGAGCGATCACATGGCCTCTGAGCCTGCCCTTACAGGTGTGTACTACTCAATAGTCTAAACAGCACAGGTGAGTGATCACATACTATTCAATAGTCTAAACAGCACAGGTGAGTGATCACATGGCCCCTGAGCATGCCCTTGTACACGTGTGATACTCAACAGTCTAAACAGCACAGGTGAGTGTTCACATGGCCCCTGGGCCTGCCCTTGCAGGCATGTACTTCTCAACAGTCTAAACAGCACAGGTGAGCGATCACATGGCCTCTGAGCCTGCCCTTACAGGTGTGTACTACTCAATAGTCTAAACAGCACAGGTGAGTGATCACATGGCCTCTGAGCCTGCCCTTGCAGGTGTGTACTACTCAATAGTCTAAACAGCAGGTGTGTACTACTCAAAAGTCTAAACAGCACAGGTGAGTGACCATATAGCCCATGAGCCTGTCCTTGCAGGTGTGTGATACTCAACAGTCTAAACAGCACAGGTGAGTGACCACATGGCCTCTGAGCCTGCCCTTGCTGGTTTGTGATACTCAACAGTCTAAACAGCACAGGTGAGTGATCACATACTATTCAATAGTCTAAACAGCACAGGTAAGTGCTCACATGGCCCCTGAGCATGTCCTTGTACACTGTGATACTCAGAAGTCTAAACAGCACAGGTGAGTGATCACATGGCCTCTCATCCTGCCCTTGCAGGCGTGTACTACTTAACAGTCTAAACAGCACAGGTGAGTGATCACATGGCCTCTGAGCCTGCCCTTGAAAGTGTGTGATACTCAACAATCTAAACAGCACAGGTGAGTGTTCGCATGGCCTCTGAGACTGCCCTTGCTGGTGTCAGCTACTCAATAGTCTAAACAGCACAGTGAGTGATACTACTCAATAGTCTAAACAGCACAGGTGAGTGATCACATGGCCTCTGATCCTACCCTTGCAGGTGTGTGATACTCAACTGTCTAAACAGCACAAGTGAGTGTTCACATGGCCTATGAGCCTGCCCTCGCAGGCATGTTCTTCTCAACAGTCTAAACAGCACATGTGAGTGATCACATGGCCTCTGAGCCTGCCCTTGCAGGTGTGTGATACTCAATGATCTCAACAGCACAGGTGAGTGATCACATACTATTCAATAGTTTAAACAGTACATGTGAGTGATCGCATGGCCTCTGAGCCTGCCCTTGCACGTGTGTACTTTTCAATAGTCTGAACAGCACAGGTGAGTGATCACATGGCCTTTGAGCCTGCCCTTGCAGGTGTGTACTACTCAATAGTCTAAACAGCACAGGTGAGTGATCACATGGCATCTAAGCCTGCCCTTACAGTTCTGTACTATTCAATAGTCTAAACAGCACATTTGAGTGATCACATACTACTCAATAGTCTAAACAGCAGAGGTGAGTGATCACATGGCCTCTGAGCCTGCCCTTACAGGTGTGAACTACTCAATGGTCTAAACGGCACAGATGAGTGATCACATGGCCTCTGACCCTGCCCTTGCAGGTGTGTACTACTCCATAGTCTAAACAGCACAGGTGAGTGACCATATAGCCTCTGAGCCTGCCCTTGCAGGTGTGTGGTACACAACAGTCTAAACAGCACAGGTGAGTGGTCACATGGCCTCTGAACCTACCCTTGCAGGCGTGTACTACTCAACAGTCTAAACAGCAACGGTGAGTGATCACATGGCCTCTGAGCCGGTCCTTGAACACGTGTGATACTCAACAGTCTAAACAGCACAGGTGAGTGACCACATGGCCTCATAGCCTGCCCTTGCAGGCGTGTACTACACAAAAGTCTAAACAGCACAGGTGGCTGATCACATGGCCTCTGAGCCTGCCCTTGCAGATGTGTATTACTCAACAGTATAAACAGCACAGGTGAGTGATCACATGGCCTCTGAGCCTGCCCTTGCAGGCGTGTACTACTCAATAGCCTAAACAGCCAGGTGCGTGATCACATGGCCTCTGTGACTGCCATTGCAGGTGTGTACTACTCAATAGTCTAAACAGCAGGTGTGTACTACTCAACAGTCTAAACAGCACAGGTGAGTGTTCACATGGACCCTGAGCCTGCCCTTACAGGTGTGTACTACTCAATAGGCTAAACAGCACAGGTGAGTGATCACATACTATTCAATAGTCTAAACAGCACAGGTAAGTGCTCACATGGCCCCTGAGCATGCCCTTGTACACGGTGATACTCAACAGTCTAAACAGCACAGGTGAGTGATCACATGGCCTCTCATCCTGCCCTTGCAGGCGTTTACTACTCAACAGTCTAAACAGCACAGGTGCCTGATCTCATGGACTCTGAGCCTGCCCTTGCAGGGGTGTACTACACAACAGTCTAAATAGCACAGGTGAGTGATCACATGGCCTCTGAGCCTGCCCTTGCAAGTGTGTGATACTCAACAATCTAAACAGAACAGGTGAGTGTTCGCATGGCCTCTGAGACTGCCCTTGCAGGTGTGTGCTACTCAATAGTCTAAACAGCACAGGTGAGTGATCACATACTACTCAATAGTCTAAACAGCACAGGTGAGTGATCACATGGCCTCTGATCCTGCCCTTGCAGGTGTGTGATACTCAACTGTCTAAACAGCACAGGTGAGTGTTCACATGGCCTATGAGCCTGCCCTCGCAGGCATGTTCTTCTCAACAGTCTAAACAGAACAGGTGAGTGATCACATGGCATCTAAGCTTGCCCTTACAGTTCTGTACTATTCAATGGTCTAAACAGTACAGGTGAGTGATCACATAGCCCCTGAGCCTGCCTTGCAGGTGTGTGATACTCAATAGTCTAAACAGCACAGGTGAGTGATCACATGGCCTCTGATCCTGCCATTGCAGGGCGTGTACTACTCAACAGTCTAAACAGCACAGGTGAGTGATCACATGGCCTCTGAGTCTGCCCTTGTAGGTGTGTAGTACGCCATAGTCTAAACCGCACAGGTGAGAGACCATATTGCCCCTAAGCCTGCCCTTGCAGTTGTGTGATACTGAATAGTCTAAACAGCAGGCATGTACTTCTCAACTGTCTAAACAGCACAGGTGAGTGTTCACATGGCCTATGAGCCTGCCCTCGCAGGCATGTTCTTCTCAACAGTCTAAACAGAACAGGTGAGTGATCACATGGCATCTAAGCCTGCCCTTACAGTTCTGTACTATTCAATGGTCTAAACAGTACAGGTGAGTGATCACATAGCCCCTGAGCCTGCCTTGCAGGTGTGTGATACTCAATAGTCTAAACAGCACAGGTGAGTGATCACATGGCCTCTGATCCTGCCATTGCAGGCGTGTACTACTCAACAGTCTAAACAGCACAGGTGAGTGATCACATGGCCTCTGAGTCTGCCCTTGTAGGTGTGTAGTACGCCATAGTCTAAACCGCACAGGTGAGAGACCATATTGCCCCTAAGCCTGCCCTTGCAGGTGTGTGATACTCAATAGTCTAAACAGCAGGCATGTACTTCTCAACAGTCTAAACAGCACAGGTGAGCGATCACATGGCCTCTGAGACTGCCCTTACAGGTGTGTACTACTCAATAGTCTAAACAGCACAGGTGAGTGATCACATACTATTCAATAGTCTAAACAGCACAGGTGAGTGATCACATGGCCTCTGAGCCTGCCCTTGCAGGTGTGTACTACTCAATAGTCTAAACAGCAGGTGTGTACTACTCAACAGTCTAAACAGCACAGGTGAGTGTTCACATGGCCCCTGGGCCTGCACTTGCAGGCATGTACTTCTCAACAGTCTAAACAGCACAGGTGAGCGATCACATGGCCTCTGAGCCTGCCCTTACAGGTGTGTACTACTCAATAGTCTAAACAGCACAGGTGAGTGATCACATACTATTCAATAGTCTAAACAGCACAGGTGAGTGATCACATGGCCCCTGAGCATGCCCTTGTACACGTGTGATACTCAACAGTCTAAACAGCACAGGTGAGTGTTCACATGGCCCCTGGGCCTGCCCTTGCAGGCATGTACTTCTCAACAGTCTAAACAGCACAGGTGAGCGATCACATGGCCTCTGAGCCTGCCCTTACAGGTGTGTACTACTCAATAGTCTAAACAGCACAGGTGAGTGATCACATACTATTCAATAGTCTAAACAGCACAGGTGAGTGATCACATGGCCTCTGAGCCTGCCCTTGCAGGTGTGTACTACTCAATAGTCTAAACAGCAGGTGTGTACTACTCAAAAGTCTAAACAGCACAGGTGAGTGACCATATAGCCCATGAGCCTGTCCTTGCAGGTGTGTGATACTCAACAGTCTAAACAGCACAGGTGAGTGACCACATGGCCTCTGAGCCTGCCCTTGCTGGTTTCTGATACTCAACAGTCTAAACAGCACAGGTGAGTGATCACATAGCCCCTGAGCATGTCCTTGTACACTGTGATACTCAGAAGTCTAAACAGCACAGGTGAGTGATCACATGGCCTCTCATTCTGCCCTTGCAGGCGTGTACTACTCAACAGTCTAAACAGCACAGGTGAGTGATCACATGGCCTCTGAGCCTGCCCTTGAAAGTGTGTGATACTCAACAATCTAAACAGCACAGGTGAGTGTTCGCATGGCCTCTGAGACTGCCCTTGCTGGTGTCAGCTACTCAATAGTCTAAACAGCACAGTGAGTGATCACATACTACTCAATAGTCTAAACAGCACAGGTGAGTGTTCACATGGCCTATGAGCCTGCCCTCGCAGGCATGTTCTTCTCAACAGTCTAAACAGCACATGTGAGTGATCACATGGCCTCTGAGCCTGCCCTTGCAGGTGTGTGATACTCAATGATCTCAACAGCACAGGTGAGTGATCACATACTATTCAATAGTTTAAACAGTACATGTGAGTGATCGCATGGCCTCTGAGCCTGCCCTTGCACGTGTGTACTTTTCAATAGTCTGAACAGCACAGGTGAGTGATCACATGGCCTTTGAGCCTGCCCTTGCAGGTGTGTACTACTCAATAGTCTAAACAGCACAGGTGAGTGATCACATGGCATCTAAGCCTGCCCTTACAGTTCTGTACTATTCAATAGTCTAAACAGCACATTTGAGTGATCACATACTACTCAATAGTCTAAACAGCACAGGTGAGTGATCGCATGGCCTCTGAGCCTGCCCTTGCAGGTGTATACTACTCAATAGTCTAAACAGCACAGGTGAGTGATCACATAGCCCCTGAGCCTGCCTTGCAGGTGTGTGATACTCAATAGTCTAAACAGCACAGGTGAGTGATCACATGGCCTCTGATCATGCCATTGCAGGCGTGTACTACTCAACAGTCTAAACAGCACAGGTGAGTGATCACATGGCCTCTAAGTCTGCCCTTGTAGGTGTGTAGTACGCCATAGTCTATACCACACAGGTGAGAGACCATATTGCCCCTGAGCCTGCCCTTGCAGGTGTGTGATACTCAACTGTCTAAACAGCACAGGTGTGTGTTCAAATGGCCTCTGAGCCTGCCCTTGCAGGCATGTACTTCTCAACAGTCTAAACAGCACAGGTGAGAGATCACATGGCTTCTGAGCCTGCCCTTGCAGGTGTGTGATACTCAATGATCTGAACAGCAGAGGTGAGTGATCACATGGCCTCTGAGCCTGCCCTTACAGGTGTCCACTACTCAATAGTCTAAACAGCACATGTGAGTGATCACATGGCCTCTGAGCCTGCCCTTACAGGTGTGAACTACTCAATGGTCTAAACGGCACAGATGAGTGATCACATGGCCTCTGACCCTGCCCTTGCAGGTGTGTACTACTCAACAGTCTAAACAGCAACGGTGAGTGATCACATGGCCTCTGAGCCTGTCCTTGAACATGTGTGATACTCAACAGTCTAAACAGCACAGGTGAGTGATCACATGGCCTCTGAGCCTGCCCTTGCAGGCGTGTACTACACAAAAGTCTAAACAGCACAGGTGGCTGATCACATGGCCTCTGAGCCTGCCCTTGCAGGTGTGTATTACTCAACAGTATAAACAGCACAGGTGAGTGATCACATGGCCTCTGAGCCTGCCCTTGCAGGCGTGTACTACTCAATAGTCTAAACAGCCAGGTGCGTGATCACATGGCCTCTGTGCCTGCCATTGCAGGTGTGTACTACTCAATAGTCTAAACAGCAGGTGTGTACTACTCAACAGTCTAAACAGCACAGGTGAGTGTTCACATGGACCCTGAGCCTGCCCTTACAGGTGTGTACTACTCAATAGTCTAAACAGCACAGGTGAGTGATCACATACTATTCAATAGTCTAAACAGCACAGGTAAGTGCTCACATGGCCCCTGATCAAGACCTTGTACACGGTGATACTCAACAGTCTAAACAGCACAGGTGAGTGATCACATGGCCTCTCATCCTGCCCTTGCAGGCGTGTACTACTCAACAGTCTAAACAGCACAGGTGCCTGATCTCATGGACTCTGAGCCTGCCCTTGCAGGCGTGTACTACACAACAGTCTAAATAGCACAGGTGAGTGATCACATGGCCTCTGAGCCTGCCCTTGCAAGTGTGTGATACTCAACAATCTAAACAGTACAGGTGAGAGACCATATTGCCCCTGATCCTGCCCTTGCAGGTGTGTGATACTCAACTGTCTAAACAGCACAGGCGTGTGTTCAAATGGCCTCTGAGCCTGCCCTTGCAGACATGTACTTCTCAACAGTCTAAACAGCACAGGTGAGAGATCACATGGTCTCTGAGCCTGCCCTTGCAGGTGTGTGATACTCAATGATCTGAACAGCAGAGGTGAGTGATCACATGGCCTCTGAGCCTGCCCTTACAGGTGTCCACTACTCAATAGTCTAAACAGCACATGTGAGTGATCACATGGCCTCTGAGCCTGCCCTTACAGGTGTGAACTACTCAATGGTCTAAACGGCACAGATGAGTGATCACATGGCCTCTGACCCTGCCCTTGCAGGTGTGTACTACTCCATAGTCTAAACAGCACAGGTGAGTGACCATATAGCCTCTGAGCCTGCCCTTGCAGGTGTGTGGTACACAACAGTCTAAACAGCACAGGTGAGTGGTCACATGGCCTCTGAACCTACCCTTGCAGGCGTGTACTACTCAACAGTCTAAACAGCAACGGTGAGTGATCACATGGCCTCTGAGCCTGTCCTTGAACACGTGTGATACTCAACAGTCTAAACAGCACAGGTGAGTGATCACATGGCCTCTGAGCCTGCCCTTGCAGGCGTGTACTACACAAAAGTCTAAACAGCACAGGTGGCTGATCACATGGCCTCTGAGCCTGCCCTTGCAGATGTGTATTACTCAACAGTATAAACAGCACAGGTGAGTGATCACATGGCCTCTGAGCCTGCCCTTGCAGGCGTGTACTACTCAATAGTCTAAACAGCCAGGTGCGTGATCACATGGCCGCTGTGCCTGCCATTGCAGGTGTGTACTACTCAATAGTCTAAACAGCAGGTGTGTACTACTCAACAGTCTAAACAGCACAGGTGAGTGTTCACATGGACCCTGAGCCTGCCCTTACAGGTGTGTACTACTCAATAGTCTAAACAGCACAGGTGAGTGATCACATACTATTCAATAGTCTAAACAGAACAGGTAAGTGCTCACATGGCCCCTGAGCATGTCCTTGTACACGGTGACACTAAACAGTCTAAACAGCACAGGTGAGTGATCACATGGCCTCTCATCCTGCCCTTGCAGGCGTGTACTACTCAACAGTCTAAACAGCACAGGTGCCTGATCTCATGGACTCTGAGCCTGCCCTTGCAGGCGTGTACTACACAACAGTCTAAATAGCACAGGTGAGTGATCACATGGCCTCTGAGCCTGCCCTTGCAAGTGTGTGATACTCAACAATCTAAACAGCACAGGTGAGTGTTCGCATGGCCTCTGAGACTGCCCTTGCAGGTGTGTGCTACTCAATAGTCTAAACAGCACAGGTGAGTGATCACATACTACTCAATAGTCTAGACAGCACAGGTGAGTGATCACATGGCCTCTGATCCTGCCCTTGCAGGTGTGTGATACTCAACTGTCTAAACAGCACAGGTGAGTGTTCACATGGCCTATGAGCCTGCCCTCGCAGGCATGTTCTTCTCAACAGTCTAAACAGAACAGGTGAGTGATCACATGGCATCTAAGCCTGCCCTTACAGTTCTGTACTATTCAATGGTCTAAACAGCACAGGTGAGTGATCACATAGCCCCTGAGCCTGCCTTGCAGGTGTGTGATACTCAATAGTCTAAACAGCACAGGTGAGTGATCACATGGCCTCTGATCCTGCCATTGCAGGCGTGTACTACTCAACAGTCTAAACAGCACAGGTGAGTGATCACATGGCCTCTGAGTCTGCCCTTGTAGGTGTGTAGTACGCTATAGTCTAAACCGCACAGGTGAGAGACCATATTGCCCCTAAGCCTGCCCTTGCAGGTGTGTGATACTCAATAGTCTAAACAGCAGGCATGTACTTCTCAACAGTCTAAACAGCACAGGTGAGCGATCACATGGCCTCTGAGACTGCCCTTACAGGTGTGTACTACTCAATAGTCTAAACAGCACAGGTGAGTGATCACATACTATTCAATAGTCTAAACAGCATAGGTGAGTGATCACATGGCCTCTGAGCCTGCCCTTGCAGGTGTGTACTACTCAATAGTCTAAACAGCAGGTGTGTACAACTCAACAGTCTAAACAGCACAGGTGAGTGTTCACATGGCCCCTGGGCCTGCCCTTGCAGGCATGTACTTCTCAACAGTCTAAACAGCACAGGTGAGCAATCACATGGCCTCTGAGCTTGCCCTTACAGGTGTGTACTACTCAATAGTCTAAAGAGCACAGGTGAGTGATCACATACTATTCAATAGTCTAAACAGCACAGGTGAGTGATCACATGGCCCCTGAGCATGCCCTTGTACACGTGTGATACTCAACAGTCTAAACAGCACAGGTGAGTGTTCACATGGCCCCTGGGCCTGCCCTTGCAGGCATGTACTTCTCAACAGTCTAAACAGCACAGGTGAGCGATCACATGGCTTCTGAGCCTGCCCTTACAGGTGTGTACTACTCAATAGTCTAAACAGCACAGGTGAGTGATCACATACTATTCAATAGTCTAAACAGCACAGGTGAGTGATCACATGGCCTCTGAGCCTGCCCTTGCAGGTGTGTACTACTCAATAGTCTAAACAGCAGGTGTGTACAACTCAAAAGTCTAAACAGAACAGGTGAGTGACCATATAGCCCATGAGCCTGTCCTTGCAGGTGTGTGATACTCAACAGTCTAAACAGCACAGGTGAGTGACCACATGGCCTCTGAGCCTGCCCTTGCTGGTTTGTGATACTCAACAGTCTAAACAGCACAGGTGAGTGATCACATACTATTCAATAGTCTAAACAGCACAGGTAAGTGCTCACATGGCCCCTGAGCATGTCCTTGTACACTGTGATACTCAAACGTCTAAACAGCACAGGTGAGTGATCACATGGCCTCTCATCCTGCCCTTGCAGGCGTGTACTACTCAACAGTCTAAACAGCACAGGTGAGTGATCACATGGCCTCTGAGCCTGCCCTTGCAAGTGTGTGATACTCAACAATCTAAACAGCACAGGTGAGTGTTCGCATGGCCTCTGAGACTGCCCTTGCTGGTGTCAGCTACTCAATAGTCTAAACAGCACAGTGAGCGATCACATACTACTCAAAAGTCTAAACAGCACAGGTGAGTGATCACATGGCCTCTGATCCTGCCCTTGCAGGTGTGTGATACTCAATGATCTCAACAGCACAGGTGAGTGATCGCATACTATTCAATAGTTTAAACAGTACATGTGAGTGATCGCATGGCCTCTGAGCCTGCCCTTGCACGTGTGTACTTTTCAATAGTCTGAACAGCACAGGTGAGTGATCACATGGCCTTTGAGCCTGCCCTTGCAGGTGTGTACTTCTCAATAGTCTGAACAGCACAGGTGAGTGATCACATGGCATCTAAGCCTGCCCTTACAGTTCTGTACTATTCAATAGTCTAAACAGCACATTTGAGTGATCACATACTACTCAATAGTCTAAACAGCACAGGTGAGTGATCGCATGGCCTCTGAGCCTGCCCTTGCAGGTGTATACTACTCATTAGTCTAAACAGCACAGGTGAGTGATCACATACCCCTGAGCCTGCCTTGCAGGTGTGTGATACTCAACAGTCTAAACAGAACAGGTGAGTGATCACATGGCCTCTGATCCTACCATTGCAGGCGTGTACTACTCAACAGTCTAAACAGCACAGGTGAGTGATCACATGGCCTCTGAGCATGCCCTTGTACACATGTGATACTCAACAGTCTAAACAGCACAGGTGAGTTATCACATGGCCTCTGAGCCTGCCCTTGCAGGCGTTTACTAAACAGTCTAAACAGAACAGGTGGCGATCTTATGGCCTCTGAGCCTGCCCTTGCAGGCGTGTACTACTCAAGAGTCTAAACCACACATGGGAGTGATCACATGAACTCTGAGCCTGCCCTTACAGGTATATGATATTCAATGATCTGAACAGCACAGGTGAGTGATCACATGGCCTCTGAGACTGCACATGCAGCTGTGTGCTACTCAATATTCTAAACAGAACAGGTGAGTGATCACATACTACTCAATAGTCTATACAGCACAGGTGAGTGATCACATGGCCTCTGAGCCTGCCCTTGCAGGTGTGTACTACTCCATAGTCTAAACAGCACAGGTGAGTGACCATATAGCCTCTGAGCCTGCCCTTGCAGGTGTGTACTACTTATTAGTCTAAACAGCACAGGTGAGTGATCACATGACCTCTGAGTCTTCTCTTGTAGGTGTGTACTACTCCATCGTCTAAACAGCACAGGTGAATGACCATATAGCCCATGAGCCTGTCATTGCAGGTGTGTGATACTCAACAGTCTAAACAGCACAGGTGAGTGACCACATGGCATCTGAGCCTGCCCTTGCTGGTTTGTGATACTCAACAGTCTAAACAGCACAGGTGATTGATCACATAATATTCAATAGTCTAAACAGCACAGGTAAGTGCTCACATGGCCCCTGAGCATGTCCTTGTACACTGTGATACTCAGAAGTCTAAACAGCACAGGTGAGTGATCACATGGCCTCTCATCCTGCCCTTGCAGGCGTGTACTACTCAACAGTCTAAACAGCACAGGTGAGTGATCACATGGCCTCTGAGCCTGCCCTTGCAAGTGTGTGATACTCAACAATCTAAACAGCACAGGTGAGTGTTCGCATGGCCTCTGAGACTGCCCTTGCTGGTGTCAGCTACTCAATAGTCTAAACAGCACAGTGAGTGAACACATACTACTCAATAGTCTAAACAGCACAGGTGAGTGATCACATGGCCTCTGATCCTACCCTTGCAGGTGTGTGATACTCAACTGTCTAAACAGCACAGGTGAGTGTTCACATGGCCTATGAGCCTGCCCTCGCAGGCATGTTCTTCTCAACAGTCTAAACAGCACATGTGAGTGATCACATGGCCTCTGAGCCTGCCCTTGCAGGTGTGTGATACTCAATGATCTCAACAGCACAGGTGAGTGATCACATACTATTCAATAGTTTAAACAGTACATGTGAGTGATCGCATGGCCTCTGAGCCTGCCCTTGCACGTGTGTACTTTTCAATAGTCTGAACAGCACAGGTGAGTGATCACATGGCCTTTGAGCCTGCCCTTGCAGGTGTGTACTACTCAATAGTCTAAACAGCACAGGTGAGTGATCACATGGCATCTAAGCCTGCCCTTACAGTTCTGTACTATTCAATAGTCTAAACAGCACATTTGAGTGATCACATACTACTCAATAGTCTAAACAGCACAGGTGATTGATCGCATGGCCTCTGAGCCTGCCCTTGCAGGTGTATACTACTCAATAGTCTAAACAGCACAGGTGAGTGATCACATAGCCCCTGAGCCTGCCTTGCAGGTGTGTGATACTCAATAGTCTAAACACCACAGGTGAGTGATCACATGGCCTCTGATCATGCCATTGCAGGCGTGTACTACTCAACAGTCTAAACAGCACAGGTGAGTGATCACATGGCCTCTGAGTCTGCCCTTGTAGGTGTGTAGTACGCGATAGTCTAAACCACACAGGTGAGAGACCATATTGCCCCTGAGCCTGCCCTTGCAGGTGTGTGATACTCAACTGTCTAAACAGCACAGGTGTGTGTTCAAATGGCCTCTGAGCCTGCCCTTGCAGGCATGTACTTCTCAACAGTCTAAACAGCACAGGTGAGAGATCACATGGCCTCTGAGCCTGCCCTTGCAGGTGTGTGATACTCAATGATCTGAACAGCAGAGGTGAGTGATCACATGACCTCTGAGCCTGCCCTTACAGGTGTCCACTACTCAATAGTCTAAACAGCACATGTGAGTGATCACGTGGCCTCTGAGCCTGCCCTTACAGGTGTGAACTACTCAATGGTCTAAACGGCACAGATGAGTGATCACATGGCCTCTGACCCTGCCCTTGCAGGTGTGTACTACTCCATAGTCTAAACAGCACAGGTGAGTGACCATATAGCCTCTGAGCCTGCCCTTGCAGGTGTGTGGTACACAACAGTCTAAACAGCACAGGTGAGTGGTCACATGGCCTCTGAACCTACCCTTGCAGGCGTGTACTACTCAACAGTCTAAACAGCAACGGTGAGTGATCACATGGCCTCTGAGCCTGTCCTTGAACACGTGTGATACTCAACAGTCTAAACAGCACAGTTGAGTGATCACATGGCCTCTGAGCCTGCCCTTGCAGGCGTGTACTACACAAAAGTCTAAACAGCACAGGTGGCTGATCACATGGCCTCTGAGCCTGCCCTTGCAGGTGTGTATTACTCAACAGTATAAACAGCACAGGTGAGTGATCACATGGCCTCTGAGCCTGCCCTTGCAGGCGTGTACTACTCAATAGTCTAAACAGCCAGGTGCGTGATCACATGGCCTCTGTGCCCGCCATTGCAGGTGTGTACTACTCAATAGTCTAAACAGCAGGTGTGTACTACTCAACAGTCTAAACAGCACAGGTGAGTGTTCACGTGGACCCTGAGCCTGCCCTTACAGGTGTGTACTACTCAATAGTCTAAACAGCACAGGTGAGTGATCACATACTATTCAATAGTCTAAACAGCACAGGTAAGTGCTCACATGGCCCCTGAGCAAGCCCTTGTACACGGTGATACTCAACAGTCTAAACAGCACAGGTGAGTGATCACATGGCCTCTCATCCTGCCCTTGCAGGCGTGTACTACTCAACAGTCTAAACAGCACAGTTGCCTGATCTCATGGACTCTGAGCCTGCCCTTGCAGGCGTGTACTACACAACAGTCTAAATAGCACAGGTGAGTGATCACATGGCCTCTGAGCCTGCCCTTGCAAGTGTGTGATACTCAACAATCTAAACAGCACAGGTGAGAGACCATATTGCCCCTGATCCTGCCCTTGCAGGTGTGTGATACTCAACTGTCTAAACAGCACAGGTGTGTGTTCAAATGGCCTCTGAGCCTGCCCTTGCAGGCATGTACTTCTCAACAGTCTAAACAGCACAGGTGAGAGATCACATGGCCTCTGAGCCTGCCCTTGCAGGTGTGTGATACTCAATGATCTGAACAGCAGAGGTGAGTGATCACATGGCCTCTGAGCCTGCCCTTACAGGTGTCCACTACTCAATAGTCTAAACAGCACATGTGAGTGATCACATGGCCTCTGAGCCTGCCCTTACAGGTGTGAACTACTCAATGGTCTAAACGGCACAGATGAGTGATCACATGGCCTCTGACCCTGTCCTTGCAGGTGTGTACTACTCCATAGTCTAAACAGCACAGGTGAGTGACCATATAGCCTCTGAGCCTGCCCTTGCAGGTGTGTGGTACACAACAGTCTAAACAGCACAGGTGAGTGGTCACATGGCCTCTGAACCTACCCTTGCAGGCGTGTACTACTCAACAGTCTAAACAGCAACGGTGAGTGATCACATGGCCTCTGAGCCTGTCCTTGAACACGTGTGATACTCAACAGTCTAAACAGCACAGGTGAGTGATCACATGGCCTCTGAGCCTGCCCTTGCAGGCATGTTCTACACAAAAGTCTAAACAGCACAGGTGGCTGATCACATGGCCTCTGAGCCTGCCCTTGCAGATGTGTATTACTCAACAGTATAAACAGCACAGGTGAGTGATCACATGGCCTCTGAGCCTGCCCTTGCAGGCGTGTACTACTCAATAGTCTAAACAGCCAAGTGCGTGATCACATGGCCTCTGTGCCTGCCATTGCAGGTGTGTACTACTCAATAGTCTAAACAGCAGGTGTGTACTACTCAACAGTCTAAACAGCACAGGTGAGTGTTCACATGGACCCTGAGCCTGCCCTTACAGGTGTGTACTACTCAATAGGCTAAACAGCACAGCTGAGTGATCACATACTATTCAATAGTCTAAACAGCACAGGTAAGTGCTCACATGGCCCCTGAGCAAGCCCTTGTACACGGTGATACTCAACAGTCTAAACAGCACAGGTGAGTGATCACATGGCCTCTCATCCTGCCCTTGCAGGCGTGTACTACTCAGCAGTCTAAACAGCACAGGTGCCTGATCTCATGGACTCTGAGCCTGCCCTTGCAGGCGTGTACTACACAACAGTCTAAACAGCACAGGTGAGTGTTCGCATGGCCTCTGAGACTGCCCTTGCAGGTGTGTGCTACTCAATAGTCTAAACAGCACAGGTGAGTGATCACATACTACTCAATAGTCTAAACAGCACAGGTGAGTGATCACATGGCCTCTGATCCTGCCCTTGCAGGTGTGTGATACTCAACTGTCTAAACAGCACAGGTGAGTGTTCACATGGCCTATGAGCCTGCCCTCGCAGGCATGTTCTTCTCAACAGTCTAAACAGAACAGGTGAGTGATCACATGGCATCTAAGCCAGCCCTTACAGTTCTGTACTATTCAATGGTCTAAACAGCACAGGTGAGTGATCACATAGCCCCTGAGCCTGCCTTGCAGGTGTGTGATACTCAATAGTCTAAACAGCACAGGTGAGTGATCACATGGCCTCTGATCCTGCCATTGCAGGCGTGTACTACTCAACAGTCTAAACAGCACAGGTGAGTGATCACATGGCCTCTGAGTCTGCCCTTGTAGGTGTGTAGTACGCCATAGTCTAAACCGCACAGGTGAGAGACCATATGGCCCCTAAGCCTGCCCTTGCAGGTGTGTGATACTCAATAGTCTAAACAGCAGGCATGTACTTCTCAACAGTCTAAACAGCACAGGTGAGCGATCACATGGCCTCTGAGACTGCCCTTACAGGTGTGTACTACTCAATAGTCTAAACAGCACAGGTGAGTGATCACATACTATTCAATAGTCTAAACAGCACAGGTGAGTGATCACATGGCCTCTGAGCCTGCCCTTGCAGGTGTGTACTACTCAATAGTCTAAACAGCAGGTGTGTACTACTCAACAGTCTAAACAGCACAGGTGAGTGTTCACATGGCCCCTGGGCCTGCCCTTGCAGGCATGTACTTCTCAACAGTCTAAACAGCACAGGTGAGCGATCACATGGCCTCTGAGCCTGCCCTTACAGGTGTGTACTACTCAATAGTCTAAACAGCACAGGTGAGTGATCACATACTATTCAATAGTCTAAACAGCACAGGTGAGTGATCACATGGCCTCTGAGCCTGCCCTTGCAGGTGTGTACTACTCAATAGTCTAAACAGCAGGTGTGTACTACTCAAAAGTCTAAACAGCACAGGTGAGTGACCATATAGCCCATGAGCCTGTCCTTGCAGGTGTGTGATACTCAACAGTCTAAACAGCACAGGTGAGTGACCACATGGCCTCTGAGCCTGCCCTTGCTGGTTTGTGATACTCAACAGTCTAAACAGCACAGGTGAGTGATCACATACTATTCAATAGTCTAAACAGCACAGGTAAGTGCTCACATGGCCCCTGAGCATGTCCTTGTACACTGTGATACTCAAAAGTCTAAACAGCACAGGTGAGTGATCACATGGCCTCTCATCCTGCCCTTGCAGGCGTGTACTACTCAATAGTCTAAACAGCACAGGTGAGTGATCACATGGCCTCTGAGCCTGCCCTTGCAAGTGTGTGATACTCAACAATCTAAACAGCACAGGTGAGTGTTCGCATGGCCTCTGAGACTGTCCTTGCTGGTGTCAGCTACTCAATAGTCTAAACAGCACAGTGAGCGATCACATACTACTCAATAGTCTAAACAGCACAGGTAAGTGATCACATGGCCTCTGATCCTGCCCTTGCAGGTGTGTGATACTCAACTGTCTAAACAGCACAGGTGAGTGTTCACATGGCCTATGAGCCTGCCCTCGCAGGCATGTTCTTCTCAACAGTCTAAACAGCACATGTGAGTGATCACATGGCCTCTGAGCCTGCCCTTGCAGGTGTGTGATACTCAATGATCTCAACAGCACAGGTGAGTTATCACATACTATTCAATAGTTTAAACAGTACATGTGAGTGATCGCATGGCCTCTGAGCCTGCCCTTGCACGTGTGTACTTTTCAATAGTCTGAACAGCACAGGTGAGTGATCACATGGCCTTTGAGCCTGCCCTTGCAGGTGTGTACTACTCAATAGTCTAAACAGCGCAGGTGAGTGATCACATGGCATCTAAGCCTGCCCTTACAGTTCTGTACTATTCAATAGTCTAAACAGCACATTTGAGTGATCACATACTACTCAATAGTCTAAACAGCACAGGTGAGTGATCGCATGGCCTCTGAGCCTGCCCTTGCAGGTGTATACTACTCAATAGTCTAAACAGCACAGGTGAGTGATCACATAGCCCCTGAGCCTGCCTTGCAGGTGTGTGATACTCAATAGTCTAAACAGCACAGGTGAGTGATCACATGGCCTCTGATCATGCCATTGCAGGCGTGTACTACTCAACAGTCTAAACAGCACAGGTGAGTGATCACATGGCCTCTGAGTCTGCCCTTGTAGGTGTGTAGTACGCCATAGTCTAAACCGCACAGGTGAGAGACCATATTGCCCCTGAGCCTGCCCTTGCAGGTGTGTGATACTCAACTGTCTAAACAGCACAGGTGTGTGTTCAAATGGCCTCTGAGCCTGCCCTTGCAGGCATGTACTTCTCAATAGTCTAAACAGCACAGGTGAGAGATCACATGGCCTCTGAGCCTGCCCTTGCAGGTGTGTGATACTCATTGATCTGAACAGCAGAGGTGAGTGATCACATGGCCTCTGAGCCTGCCCTTACAGGTGTCCACTACTCAATAGTCTAAACAGCACATGTGAGTGATCACATGGCCTCTGAGCCTGCCCTTACAGGTGTGAACTACTCAATGGTCTAAACGGCACAGATGAGTGATCACATGGCCTCTGACCCTGCCCTTGCAGGTGTGTACTAGTCCATAGTCTAAACAGCACAGGTGAGTGACCATATAGCCTCTGAGCCTGCCCTTGCAGGTGTGTGGTACGCAACAGTCTAAACAGCACAGGTGAGTGGTCACATGGCCTCTGAACCTACCCTTGCAGGCGTGTACTACTCAACAGTCTAAACAGCAACGGTGAGTGATCACATGGCCTCTGAGCCTGTCCTTGAACACGTGTGATACTCAACAGTCTAAACAGCACAGGTGAGTGATCACATGGCCTCTGAGCCTGCCCTTGCAGGCGTGTACTACACAAAAGTCTAAACAGCACAGGTGGCTGATCACATGGCCTCTGAGCCTGCCCTTGCAGGTGTGTATTACTCAACAGTATAAACAGCACAGGTGAGTGATCACATGGCCTCTGAGCCTGCCCTTGCAGGCGTGTACTACTCAATAGTCTAAACAGCCAGGTGCGTGATCACATGGCCTCTGTGCCTGCCATTGCAGGTGTGTACTACTCAATAGTCTAAACAGCAGGTGTGTACTACTCAACAGTCTAAACAGCACAGGTGAGTGTTCACATGGACCCTGAGCCTGCCCTTACAGGTGTGTACTACTCAATAGTCTAAACAGCACAGGTGAGTGATCACATACTATTCAATAGTCTAAACAGCACAGGTAAGTGCTCACATGGCCCCTGAGCAAGCCCTTGTACACGGTGATACTCAACAGTCTAAACAGCACAGGTGAGTGATCACATGGCCTCTCATCCTGCCCTTGCAGGCGTGTACTACTCAACAGTCTAAACAGCACAGGTGAGAGATCACATGGCCTCTGAGCCTGCCCTTGCAGGTGTGTGATACTCAATGATCTGAACAGCAGAGGTGAGTGATCACATGGCCTCTGAGCCTGCCCTTACAGGTGTCCACTACTCAATAGTCTAAACAGCACATGTGAGTGATCACATGGCCTCTGAGCCTGCCCTTACAGGTGTGAACTACTCAATGGTCTAAACGGCACAGATGAGTGATCACATGGCCTCTGACCCTGCCCTTGCAGGTGTGTACTACTCCATAGTCTAAACAGCACAGGTGAGTGACCATATAGCCTCTGAGCCTGCCCTTGCAGGTGTGTGGTACGCAACAGTCTAAACAGCATAGGTGAGTGGTCACATGGCCTCTGAACCTACCCTTGCAGGCGTGTACTACTCAACAGTCTAAACAGCAACGGTGAGTGATCACATGGCCTCTGAGCCTGTCCTTGAACACGTGTGATACTCAACAGTCTAAACAGCACAGGTGAGTGATCACATGGCCTCTGAGCCTGCCCTTGCAGGCGTGTACTACACAAAAGTCTAAACAGCACAGGTGGCTGATCACATGGCCTCTGAGCCTGCCCTTGCAGGTGTGTATTACTCAAAAGTCTAAACAGCACAAGTGAGTGATCACATACTATTCAATAGTCTAAACAGCACAGGTGAGTGATCACATGGCCTCTGAGCCTGCCCTTGCAGGTGTGTACTACTCAATAGTCTAAACAGCAGGTGTGTACTACTCAACAGTCTAAACAGCACAGGTGAGTGTTCATATGGCCCCTGGGCCTGCCCTTGCAGGCATGTACTTCTCAACAGTCTAAACAGCACAGGTGAGCGATCACATGGCCTCTGAGCCTGCCCTTACAGGTGTGTACTACTCAATAGTCTAAACAGCACAGGTGAGTGCTCACATACTATTCAATAGTCTAAACAGCACAGGTGAGTGATCACATGGCCTCTGAGCCTGCCCTTGCAGGTGTGTTCTACTCAATAGTCTAAACAGCAGGTGTGTACTACTCAAAAGTCTAAACAGCACAGGTGAGTGACCATATAGCCCATGAGCCTGTCCTTGCAGGTGTGTGATACTCAACAGTCTAAACAGCACAGGTGAGTGACCACATGGCCTCTGAGCCTGCCCTTGCTGGTTTGTGATACTCAACAGTCTAAACAGCACAGGTGAGTGATCACATACTATTCAATAGTCTAAACAGCACAGGTAAGTGCTCACATGGCCCCTGAGCATGTCCTTGTACACTGTGATACTCAAAAGTCTAAACAGCACAGGTGAGTGATCACATGGCCTCTCATCCTGCCCTTGCAGGCGTGTACTACTCAACAGTCTAAACAGCACAGGTGAGTGATCACATGGCCTCTGAGCCTGCCCTTGCAAGTGTGTGATACTCAACAATCTAAACAGCACAGGTGAGTGTTCGCATGGCCTCTGAGACTGTCCTTGCTGGTGTCAGCTACTCAATAGTCTAAACAGCACAGTGAGCGATCACATACTACTCAATAGTCTAAACAGCACAGGTGAGTGATCACATGGCCTCTGATCCTGCCCTTGCAGGTGTGTGATACTCAACTGTCTAAACAGCACAGGTGAGTGTTCACATGGCCTATGAGCCTGCCCTCGCAGGAATGTTCTTCTCAACAGTCTAAACAGCACATGTGAGTGATCACATGGCCTCTGAGCCTGCCCTTGCAGGTGTGTGGTACGCAACAGTCTAAACAGCACAGGTGAGTGGTCACATGGCCTCTGAACCTACCCTTGCAGGCATGTACTACTCAACAGTCTAAACAGCAACGGTGAGTGATCACATGGCCTCTGAGCCTGTCCTTGAACACGTGTGATACTCAACAGTCTAAACAGCACAGGTGAGTGATCACATCGCCTCTGAGCCTGCCCTTGCAGGCGTGTACTACACAAAAGTCTAAACAGCACAGGTGGCTGATCACATGGCCTCTGAGCCTGCCCTTGCAGGTGTGTATTACTCAACAGTATAAACAGCACAGGTGAGTGATCACATGGCCTCCGAGCCTGCCCTTGCAGGCGTGTACTACTCAATAGTCTAAACAGCCAGGTGCGTGATCACATGGCCTCTGTGCCTGCCATTGCAGGTGTGTACTACTCAATAGTCTAAACAGCAGGTGTGTACTACTCAACAGTCTAAACAGCACAGGTGAGTGTTCACATGGACCCTGAGCCTGCCCTTACAGGTGTGTACTACTCAATAGTCTAAACAGCACAGGTGAGTGATCACATACTATTCAATAGTCTAAACAGCACAGGTAAGTGCTCACATGGCCCCTGAGCAAGCCCTTGTACACGGTGATACTCAACAGTCTAAACAGCACAGGTGAGTGATCACATGGCCTCTCATCCTGCCCTTGCAGGCGTGTACTACTCAACAGTCTAAACAGCACAGGTGAGAGATCACATGGCCTATGAGCCTGCCCTTGCAGGTGTGTGATACTCAATGATCTGAACAGCAGAGGTGAGTGATCACATGGCCTCTGAGCCTGCCTTTACAGGTGTCCACTACTCAATAGTCTAAACAGCACATGTGAGTGATCACATGGCCTCTGAGCCTGCCCTTACAGGTGTGAACTACTCAATGGTCTAAACGGCACAGATGAGTGATCACATGGCCTCTGACCCTGCCCTTGCAGGTGTGTACTACTCCATAGTCTAAACAGCACAGGTGAGTGACCATATAGCCTCTGAGCCTGCCCTTGCAGGTGTGTGGTACGCAACAGTCTAAACAGCACAGGTGAGTGGTCACATGGCCTCTGAACCTACCCTTGCAGGCGTGTACTACTCAACAGTCTAAACAGCAACGGTGAGTGATCACATGGCCTCTGAGCCTGTCCTTGAACACGTGTGATACTCAACAGTCTAAACAGCACAGGTGAGTGATCACATGGCCTCTGAGCCTGCCCTTGCAGGCGTGTACTACACAAAAGTCTAAACAGCACAGGTGGCTGATCACATGGCCCATGAGCCTGCCCTTGCAGGTGTGTATTACTCAACAGTCTAAACAGCACAGGTGAGTGATCACATACTATTCAATAGTCTAAACAGCACAGGTGAGTGATCACATGGCCTCTGAGCCTGCCCTTGCAGGTGTGTACTACTCAATAGTCTAAACAGCAGGTGTGTACTACTCAACAGTCTAAACAGCACAGGTGAGTGTTCACATGGCCCCTGGGCCTGCCCTTGCAGGCATGTACTTCTCAACAGTCTAAACAGCACAGGTGAGCGATCACATGGCCTCTGAGCCTGCCCTTACAGGTGTGTACTACTCAATAGTCTAAACAGCACAGGTGAGTGATCACATACTATTCAATAGTCTAAACAGCACAGGTGAGTGATCACATGGCCTCTGAGCCTGCCCTTGCAGGTGTGTACTACTCAATAGTCTAAACAGCAGGTGTGTACTACTCAAAAGTCTAAACAGCACAGGTGAGTGACCATATAGCCCATGAGCCTGTCCTTGCAGGTGTGTGATACTCAACAGTCTAAACAGCACAGGTGAGTGACCACATGGC
The DNA here is from genome assembly GCF_040938575.1 of Ambystoma mexicanum. NCBI lineage: Eukaryota > Metazoa > Chordata > Amphibia > Caudata > Ambystomatidae > Ambystoma > Ambystoma mexicanum. The sequence continues at coordinate 35,241,206 of NC_090935.1, read as the reverse complement.
CTCTGAGCCTGCCCTTGCTGGTTTGTGATACTCAACAGTCTAAACAGCACAGGTGAGTGATCACATACTATTCAATAGTCTAAACAGCACATGTAAGTGCTCAATGACCCCTGAGCATGTCCTTGTACACTGTGATACTCAAAAGTCTAAACAGCACAGGTAAGTGATCACATGGCCTCTCATCCTGCCCTTGCAGGCGTGTACTACTCAACAGTCTAAACAGCACAGGTGAGTGATCACATGGCCTCTGAGCCTGCCCTTGCAAGTGTGTGATACTCAACAATCTAAACAGCACAGGTGAGTGTTCGCATGGCCTCTGAGACTGTCCTTGCTGGTGTCAGCTACTCAATAGTCTAAACAGCACAGTGAGCGATCACATACTACTCAATAGTCTAAACAGCACAGGTGAGTGATCACATGGCCTCTGATCCTGCCCTTGCAGGTGTGTGATACTCAACTGTCTAAACAGCACAGGTGAGTGTTCACATGGCCTATGAGCCTGCCCTCGCAGGCATGTTCTTCTCAACAGTCTAAACAGCACATGTGAGTGATCACATGGCCTCTGAGCCTGCCCTTGCAGGTGTGTGATACTCAATGATCTCAACAGCACAGGTGAGTGATCACATACTATTCAATAGTTTAAATAGTACATGTGAGTGATCGCATGGCCTCTGAGCCTGCCCTTGCACGTGTGTACTTTTCAATAGTCTGAACAGCACAGGTGAGTGATCACATGGCCTTTGAGCCTGCCCTTGCAGGTGTGTACTACTCAATAGTCTAAACAGCACAGGTGAGTGATCACATGGCATCTAAGCCTGCCCTTACAGTTCTGTACTATTCAATAGTCTAAACAGCACATTTGAGTGATCACATACTACTCAATAGTCTAAACAGCACAGGTGAGTGATCGCATGGCCTCTGAGCCTGCCCTTGCAGGTGTATACTACTCAATAGTCTAAACAGCACAGGTGAGTGATCACATAGCCCCTGAGCCTGCCTTGCAGGTGTGTGATACTCAATAGTCTAAACAGCACAGGTGAGTGATCACATGGCCTCTGATCATGCCATTGCAGGCGTGTACTACTCAACAGTCTAAACAGAACAGGTGAGTGATCACATGGCCTCTGAGTCTGCCCTTGTAGGTGTGTAGTACGCCATAGTCTAAACCGCACAGGTGAGAGACCATATTGCCCCTGAGCCTGCCCTTGCAGGTATGTGATACTCAACAGTCTAAACAGCACAGGTGTGTGTTCAAATGGCCTCTGAGCCTGCCCTTGCAGGCATGTACTTCTCAATAGTCTAAACAGCACAGGTGAGAGATCACATGGCCTCTGAGCCTGCCCTTGCAGGTGTGTGATACTCAATGATCTGAACAGCAGAGGTGAGTGATCACATGGCCTCTGAGCCTGTCCTTGAACACGTGTGATACTCAACAGTCTAAACAGCACAGGTGAGTGATCACATGGCCTCTGAGCCTGCCCTTGCAGGCGTGTACTACACAAAAGTCTAAACAGCACAGGCGGCTGATCACATGGCCTCTGAGCCTGCCCTTGCAGGTGTGTATTACTCAACAGTCTAAACAGCACAGGTGAGTGATCACATGGCCTCTGAGCCTGCCCTTGCAGGCGTGTACTACTCAATAGTCTAAACAGCCAGGTGCGTGATCACATGGCCTCTGTGCCTGCCATTGCAGGTGTGTACTACTCAATAGTCTAAACAGCAGGTGTGTACTACTCAACAGTCTAAACAGCACAGGTGAGTGTTCACATGGTCCCTGAGCCTGCCCTTACAGGTGTGTACTACTCAATAGTCTAAACAGCACAGGTGAGTGATCACATACTATTCAATAGTATAAACAGTACATGTGAGTGATCGCATGGCCTCTGAGCCTGCCCTTGCACGTGTGTACTTTTCAATAGTCTGAACAGCACAGGTGAGTGATCACATGGCCTTTGAGCCTGCCCTTGCAGGTGTGTACTACTCAATAGTCTAAACAGCACAGGTGAGTGATAACATGGCATCTAAGCCTGCCCTTACAGTTCTGTACTATTCAATAGTCTAAACAGCACATTTGAGTGATCACATACCTCTCAATAGTCTAAACAGCACTGGTGAGTGATCGCATGGCCTCTGAGCCTGCCCTTGCAGGTGTATACTACTCAATAGTCTAAACAGCACAGGTGAGTGATCACATAGCCCCTGAGCCTGCCTTGCAGGTGTGTGATACTCAATAGTCTAAACAGCACAGGTGAGTGATCACAGGGCCTCTGATCATGCCATTGCAGGCGTGTACTACTCAACAGTCTAAACAGCACAGGTGAGTGATCACATGGCCTCTGAGTCTGCCCTTGTAGGTGTGTAGTACGCCATAGTCTAAACCGCACAGGTGAGAGACCATATTGCCCCTGAGCCTGCCCGTGCAGGTGTGTGATACTCAACTGTCTAAACAGCACAGGTGTGTGTTCAAATGGCCTCTGAGCCTGCCCTTGCAGGCATGTACTTCTCAACAGTCTAAACAGCACAGGTGAGAGATCACATGGCCTCTGAGCCTGCCCTTGCAGGTGTGTGATACTCAATGATCTGAACAGCAGAGGTGAGTGATCACATGGCCTCTGAGCCTGCCCTTACAGGTGTCCACTACTCAATAGTCTAAACAGCACATGTGAGTGATCACATGGCCTCTGAGCCTGCCCTTACAGGTGTGAACTACTCAATGGTCTAAACGGCACAGATGAGTGATCACATGGCCTCTGACCCTGCCCTTGCAGGTGTGTACTACTCCATAGTCTAAACAGCACAGGTGAGTGACCATATAGCCTCTGAGCCTGCCCTTGCAGGTGTGTGGTACGCAACAGTCTAAACAGCACAGGTGAGTGGTCACATGGCCTCTGAACCTACCCTTGCAGGCGTGTACTACTCAACAGTCTAAACAGCAACGGTGAGTGATCACATGGCCTCTGAGCCTGTCCTTGAACACGTGTGATACTCAACAGTCTAAACAGCACAGGTGAGTGATCACATGGCCTCTGAGCCTGCCCTTGCAGGCGTGTACTACACAAAAGTCTAAACAGCACAGGTGGCTGATCACATGGCCTCTGAGCCTGCCCTTGCAGGTGTGTATTACTCAACAGTATAAACAGCACAGGTGAGTGATCACATGGCCTCTGAGCCTGCCCTTGCAGGCGTGTACTACTCAATAGTCTAAACAGCCAGGTGCGTGATCACATGGCCTCTGTGCCTGCCATTGCAGGTGTGTACTACTCAATAGTCTAAACAGCAGGTGTGTACTACTCAACAGTCTAAACAGCACAGGTGAGTGTTCACATGGACCCTGAGCCTGCCCTTACAGGTGTGTACTACTCAATAGTCTAAACAGCACAGGTGAGTGATCACATACTATTCAATAGTCTAAACAGCACAGGTAAGTGCTCACATGGCCCCTGAGCAAGCCCTTGTACACGGTGATACTCAACAGTCTAAACAGCACAGGTGAGTGATCACATGGCCTCTCATCCTGCCCTTGCAGGCGTGTACTACTCAACAGTCTAAACAGCACAGGTGAGAGATCACATGGCCTCTGAGCCTGCCCTTGCAGGTGTGTGATACTCAATGATCTGAACAGCAGAGGTGAGTGATCACATGGCCTCTGAGCCTGCCCTTACAGGTGTCCACTACTCAATAGTCTAAACAGCACATGTGAGTGATCACATGGCCTCTGAGCCTGCCCTTACAGGTGTGAACTACTCAATGGTCTAAACGGCACAGATGAGTGATCACATGGCCTCTGACCCTGCCCTTGCAGGTGTGTACTACTCCATAGTCTAAACAGCACAGGTGAGTGACCATATAGCCTCTGAGCCTGCCCTTGCAGGTGTGTGGTACGCAACAGTCTAAACAGCACAGGTGAGTGGTCACATGGCCTCTGAGCCTGCCCTTGCAGGCGTGTACTACTCAACAGTCTAAACAGCACAGGTGCCTGATCTCATGGACTCTGAGCCTGCCCTTGCAGGCGTGTACTACACAACAGTCTAAATAGCACAGGTGAGTGATCACATAGCCTCTGAGCCTGCCCTTGCAAGTGTGTGATACTCAACAATCTAAACAGCACAGGTGAGAGACCATATTGCCCCTGATCCTGCCCTTGCAGGTGTGTGATACTCAACTGTCTAAACAGCACAGGTGTGTGTTCAAATGGCCTCTGAGCCTGCCCTTGCAGGCATGTACTTCTCAACAGTCTAAACAGCACAGGTGAGAGATCACATGGCCTCTGAGCCTGCCCTTGCAGGTGTGTGATACTCAATGATCTGAACAGCAGAGGTGAGTGATCACATGGCCTCTGAGCATGCCCTTACAGGTGTCCACTACTCAATAGTCTAAACAGCACATGTGAGTGATCACATGGCCTCTGAGCCTGCCCTTACAGGTGTGAACTACTCAATGGTCTAAACGGCACAGATGAGTGATCACATGGCCTCTGACCCTGCCCTTGCAGGTGTGTACTACTCCATAGTCTAAACAGCACAGGTGAGTGACCATATAGCCTCTGAGCCTGCCCTTGCAGGTGTGTGGTACACAACAGTCTAAACAGCACAGGTGAGTGGTCACATGGCCTCTGAACCTACCCTTGCAGGCGTGTACTACTCAACAGTCTAAACAGCAACGGTGAGTGATCACATGGCCTCTGAGCCTGTCCTTGAACACGTGTGATACTCAACAGTCTAAACAGCACAGGTGAGTGATCACATGGCCTCTGAGTCTGCCCTTGCAGGCGTGTACTACACAAAAGTCTAAACAGCACAGGTGGCTGATCACATGGCCTCTGAGCCTGCCCTTGCAGGTGTGTATTACTCAACAGTATAAACAGCACAGGTGAGTGATCACATGGCCTCTGAGCCTGCCCTTGCAGGCTTGTACTACTCAATAGTCTAAACAGCCAGGTGCGTGATCACATGGCCTCTGTGCCTGCCATTGCAGGTGTGTACTACTCAATAGTCTAAACAGCAGGTGTGTACTACTCAACAGTCTAAACAGCACAGGTGAGTGTTTACATGGACCCTGAGCCTGCCCTTACAGGTGTGTACTACTCAATAGTCTAAACAGCACAGGTGAGTGATCACATACTATTCAATAGTCTAAACAGCACAGGTAAGTGCTCACATGGCCCCTGAGCATGCCCTTGTACACGGTGATACTCAACAGTCTAAACAGCACAGGTGAGTGATCACATGGCCTCTCATCCTGCCCTTGCAGGCGTGTAATACTCGACAGTCTAAACAGCACAGGTGCCTGATCTCATGGACTCTGAACCTGCCCTTGCAGGCGTGTACTACACAACAGTCTAAATAGCACAGGTGAGTGATCACATGGCCTCTGAGCCTGCCCTTGCAAGTGTGTGATACTCAACAATCTAAACAGCACAGGTGAGTGTTCGCATGGCCTCTGAGACTGCCCTTGCAGGTGTGTGCTACTCAATAGTCTAAACAGCACAGGTGAGTGATCACATACTACTCAATAGTCTAAACAGCACAGGTGAGTGATCACATGGCCTCTGATCCTGCCCTTGCAGGTGTGTGATACTCAACTTTCTAAACAGCACAGGTGAGTGTTCACATGGCCTATGAGCCTGCCCTCGCAGGCATGTTCTTCTCAACAGTCTAAACAGAACAGGTGAGTGATCACATGGCATCTAAGCCTGCCCTTACAGTTCTGTACTATTCAATGGTCTAAACAGCACATTTGAGTGATCACATACTACTCAATAGTCTAAACAGCACAGGTGAGTGATCGCATGGCCTCTGAGCCTGCCCTTGCAGGTGTATACTACTCAATAGTCTAAACAGCACAGGTGAGTGATCACATAGCCCCTGAGCCTGCCTTGCAGGTGTGTGATACTCAATAGTCTAAACAGCACAGGTGAGTGATCACATGGCCTCTGATCCTGCCATTGCAGGCGTGTACTACTCAACAGTCTAAACAGCACAGGTGAGTGATCACATGGCCTCTGAGTCTGCCCTTGTAGGTGTGTAGTACGCCATAGTCTAAACCGCACAGGTGAGAGACCATATTGCCCCTGAGCATGCCCTTGCAGGTGTGTGATACTCAATAGTCTAAACAGCAGGCATGTACTTCTCAACAGTCTAAACAGCACAGGTGAGCGATCACATGGCATCTGAGACTTCCCTTACAGGTGTGTACTACTCAATAGTCTAAACAGCACAGGTGAGTGATCACATACTATTCAATAGTCTAAACAGCACAGGTGAGTGATCACATGGCCTCTGAGCCTGCCCTTGCAGGTGTGTACTACTCAACAGTCTAAACAGCAGGTGTGTACTACTCAACAGTCTAAACAGCACAGGTGAGTGTTCACATGGCCCCTGGGCCTGCCCTTGCAGGCATGTACTTCTCAACAGTCTAAACAGCACAGGTGAGCGATCACATGGCCTCTGAGCCTGCCCTTACAGGTGTGTACTACTCAATAGTCTAAACAGCACAGGTGAGTGATCACATACTATTCAATAGTCTAAACAGCACAGGTGAGTGATCACATGGCCCCTGAGCATGCCCTTGTACACGTGTGATACTCAACAGTCTAAACAGCACAGGTGAGTGTTCACATGGCCCCTGGGCCTGCCCTTGCAGGCATGTACTTCTCAAAAGTCTAAACAGCACAGGTGAGCGATCACATGGCCTCTGAGCCTGCCCTTACAGGTGTGTACTACTCAATAGTCTAAACAGCACAGGTGAGTGTTCACATGGCCCCTGGGCCTGCCCTTGCAGGCATGTACTTCTCAACAGTCTAAACAGCACAGGTGAGCGATCACATGGCCTCTGAGCCTGCCATTGCTGGTTTGTGATACTCAACAGTCTAAACAGCACAGGTGAGTGATCACATGGCCTCTGTGCCTGCCATTGCAGGTGTGTACTACTCAATAGTCTAAACAGCAGGTGTGTACTACTCAACAGTCTAAACAGCACAGATGAGTGTTCACATGGACCCTGAGCCTGCCCTTACAGGTGTGTACTACTCAATAGTCTAAACAGCACAGGTGAGTGATCACATACTATAGTCTGAACAGCACAGGTAAGTGCTGACATGGCCCCTGAACATGCCCTTGTACACGGTGATACTCAACAGTCTAAACAGCACAGGTGAGTGATCACATGGCCTCTCATCCTGCCCTTGCAGGCGTGTACTACTCAACAGTCTGAACAGCACAGGTGAGTGATCACATGGCCTTTGAGCCTGCCCTTGCAGGTGTGTACTACTCAATAGTCTAAACAGCACAGGTGAGTGATCACATGGCATCTAAGCCTGCCCTTACAGTTCTGTACTATTCAATGGTCTAAACAGCACATTTGAGTGATCACATACTACTGAATAGTCTAAACAGCACAGGTGAATGATCGCATGGCCTCTGAGTCTGCCCTTGCAGGTGTGTACTACTCAATAGTCTAAACAGCACAGGTGAGTGATCACATAGCCCCTGAGCCTGCCTTGCAGGTGTGTGATACTCAATAGTCTAAACAGCACAGGTGAGTGATCACATGGCCTCTGATCCTGCCATTGCAGGCGTGTACTACTCAACAGTCTAAACAGCACAGGTGAGTGATCACATGGCCTCTGAGTCTGCCCTTGTAGGTGTGTAGTACGACATAGGGCCTCATTACGACCCTGGCGGTAAGGGGTTAACGCCAGCGTTAGCTGCGCCGACCCCTTACCGCCAATTACGAGGTCCCTTAGCGCCATGGCGCTTTTAACACCTGCTTTTAGCAGGTGTTAAAATCCATGGCGCTAAGGGACCATGGAGTTAATTACGCCACCGTAATTTACGGTGGCGTAATTAACGCCTTCCCCACTCCCATTATGCCCTATGGGGCAAAAATGGGAATGGGGAAGGGTAAATGGGGATTGGGGACTTACCGCCCCGCCAAGGTCGGAATGGGGCGGTAAGTCCGCCAACCACCATGGCGTAAACGTAGTTTACGCCATGGTGGTAAAGTCACGGCCCAGGCGGTAACTTACCGCCTGGGTCGTAATGAGGCCCATAGTCTAAACCGCACAGGTGAGTGACCATATTGCCCCTGAGCCTGCCCTTGCAGGTGTGTGATACTACACAGTCTAAACAGCATAGGTGAGTGATCACATGCCCTCTGAGCCTGCCCTTGCAGGTTTGTGATAGTCAACAGTCTAAACAGCACAGGTGAGTGATCACATAGCCTCTGTGCCTGCCCTTGCAGGCATGTACTTCTCAACAGTCTAAACAGCACAGGTGAGCGATCACATGGCCTCTGAGCCTGCCCTTGCAGGTGTGTACTACTCAATAGTCTAAACAGCAGGTGTGTACTACTCAACAGTCTAAACAGCACAGGTGAGTGTTCACATGGACCCTTGGCCTGCCCTTGCAGGCATGTGCTTCTCAACAGTCTAAACAGCACAGGTGAGTGATCACATACTATTCAATAGTCTAAACAGCACAGGTGAGTGATCACATGGCCCCTGAGCATGCCCTTGTACACGTGTGATACTCAACAGTCTAAACAGCACAGGTGAGTGATCACATGGCCTCTGAGCCTGCCCTTGCTGGTTTGTGATACTCAACAGTCTAAACAGCACAGGTGAGTGATCACATGGCCTCTGTGCCTGCCATTGCAGGTGTGTACTACTCAATAGTCTAAACAGCAGGTGTGTACTACTCAACAGTCTAAACAGCACAGATGAGTGTTCACATGGACCCTGAGCCTGCCCTTACAGGTGTGTACTACTCAATAGTCTAAACAGCACAGGTGAGTGATCACATACTATAGTCTACACAGCACAGGTAAGTGCTCACATGGCCCCTGAGCATGCCCTTGTACACGATGATACTCAACAGTCTAAACAGGACAGGTGAGTGATCACATGGCCTCTCATCCTGCCCTTGCAGGCGTGTACTACTCAACAGTCTGAACAGCACAGGTGAGTGATCACATGGCCTTTGAGCCTGCCCTTGCAGGTGTGTACTACTCAATAGTCTAAACAGCACAGGTGAGTGATCACATGGCATCTAAGCCTGCCCTTACAGTTCTGTACTATTCAATGGTCTAAACAGCACATTTGAGTGATCACATACTACTCAATAGTCTAAACAGCACAGGTGAATGATCGCATGGCCTCTGAGTCTGCCCTTGCACGTGTGTACTACTCAATAGTCTAAACAGCACAGGTGAGTGATCACATAGCCCCTGAGCCTGCCTTGCAGGTGTGTGATACTCAATAGTCTAAACAGCACAGGTGAGTGATCACATGGCCTCTGATCCTGCCATTGCAGGCGTGTACTACTCAACAGTCTAAACAGCACAGGTGAGTGATCACATGGCCTCTGAGTCTGCCCTTGTAGGTGTGTAGTACGACATAGTCTAAACCGCACAGGTGAGTGACCATATTGCCCCTGAGCCTGCCCTTGCAGGTGTGTGATACTACACAGTCTAAACAGCACAGGTGAGTGATCACATGGCCTCTGAGCCTGCCCTTGCAGGTTTGTAATAGTCAACAGTCTAAACAGCACAGGTGAGTGATCACATGGCCTCTGAGCCTGCCCTTGCAGGTGTGTACTACTCAATAGTCTAAACAGCAGGTGTGTACTACTCAACAGTCTAAACAGCACAGGTGAGTGTTCACATGGCCCCTGGGCCTGCCCTTGCAGGCATGTACTTCTCAACAGTCTAAACAGCACAGGTGAGCGATCACATACTATTCAATAGTCTAAACAGCACAGGTGAGTGATCACATGGCCTCTGAGCCTGCCCTTGCAGGTATGTACTACTCAATAGTCTAAACAGCAGGTGTGTACTGCTCAACAGTCTAAACAGCACAGGTGAGTGTTCACATGGCCCCTGGGCCTGCCCTTGCAGGCATGTACTTATCAACAGTCTAAAAAGCACAGGTGAGCGATCACATGGCCTCTGAGCCTGCCCTTACAGGTGTGTACTACTCAATAGTCTAAAGAGCACAGGTGAGTGATCACATACTATTCAACAGTCTAAACAGCACAGGTGAGTGATCACATGGCCTCTGAGCCTGCCCTTACATGTGTGTACTACTCAATAGTCTAAACAGCACAGGTGAGTGATCACATACTATTCAATAGTCTAAACAGCACAGGTGAGTGATCACATGGCCCCTGAGCATGCCCTTGTACACGTGTGATACTCAACAGTCTAAACAGCACAGGTGAGCGATCAAATGGCATCTGAGCCTGCCCTTACAGGTGTGTACTACTCAATAGTCTAAACAGCACAGGTGAGCGATCACATGGCCTCTGAGCCTGCCCTTGCAGGTGTGTACTACTCAATAGTCTAAACTGCAGGTGTGTACTACACAACAGTCTAAACAGCACAGGTGAGTGTTCACATGGCCCCTGAGCATGCCCTTGTACACATGTGATGCTCAACAGTCTAAACAGCACAGGTGAGTGTTCACATGGCCCCTGGGCCTGCCCTTGCAGGCATGTACTTCTCAACAGTCTAAACAGCACAGGTGAGCGATCACATGGCCTCTGAGCCTGCCCTTACAGGTGTGTACTACTCAATAGTCTAAACAGCACAGGTGAGTGATCACATACTATTCAATAGTCTAAACAGCACAGGTGAGTGATCACATGGCCTCTGAGCCTGCCCTTGCAGTTGTGTACTACTCAATAGTCTAAACAGCAGGTGTGTACTACTCAACAGTCTAAACAGCACAGGTGAGTGTTCACATGGCCCCTGGGCCTGCCCTTGCAGGTGTGTACTACTCAACAGTCTAAACAGCACAGGTGAGTGTTCACATGGCCTCTGAGCCTGCCCTTTCAGGTGTGTACTACTCAATAGTCTAAACAGCACAGGTGAGTGATCACATACTATTCAACAGTCTAAACAGCACAGGTGAGTGATCACATGGCCTCTGAGCCTGCCCTTACAGGTGTGTACTACTCAATAGTCTAAACAGCACAGGTGAGTGATCACATACTATTCAATAGTCTAAACAGCACAGGTGAGTGATCACATGGCCCCTGAGCATGCCCTTGTACACGTGTGATACTCAACAGTCTAAACAGCACAGGTGAGCGATCAAATGGCATCTGAGCCTGCCCTTACAGGTGTGTACTACTCAATAGTCTAAACAGCACAGGTGAGTGATCACATAGCCCCTGAGCCTGCCTTGCAGGTGTGTGATACTCAATAGTCTAAACAGCACAGGTGAGTGATCACATGGCCTCTGAGTCTGCCCTTGTAGGTGTGTAGTACGCCATAGTCTAAACCGCACAGGTGAGTGACCATATTGCCCCTGAGCCTGCCCTTGCAGGTGTGTGATACTACACAGTCTAAACAGCACAGGTGAGTGATCACATAGCCTCTGTGCCTGCCCTTGCAGGCATGTACTTCTCAACATTCTAAACAGCACAGGTGAGCGATCACATGGCCTCTGAGCCTGCCCTTGCAGGTGTGTACTACTCAATAGTCTAAACAGCAGGTGTGTACTACTCAACAGTCTGAACAGCACAGGTGAGTGTTCACATGGCCCCTGGGCCTGCCCTTGCAGGCATGTACTTCTCAACAGTCTAAACAGCACAAGTGAGCTATCACATACTATTCAATAGTCTAAACAGCACAGGTGAGTGATCACATGGCCTCTGAGCCTGCCCTTACAGGTGTGTACTACTCAATAGTCTAAACAGCACAGGTGAGTGATCACATACTATTCAATAGTCTAAACAGCACAGGTGAGTGATCACATGGCCTCTGAGCCTGCCCTTTCAGTTGTGTACTACTCAATAGTCTAAACAGCAGGTGTGTACTACTCAACAGTCTAAACAGCACAGGTGACTGTTCACATGGCCCCTGGGTCTGCCCTTGCAGGTGTGTACTACTCAACAGTCTAAACAGCACAGGTGAGTGTTCACATGGCCTCTGAGCCTGCCCTTACAGGTGTGTACTACTCAATAGTCTAAACAGCACAGGTGAGTGATCACATACTATTCAACAGTCTAAACAGCACAGGTGAGTGATCACATGGCCTCTGAGCCTGCCCTTACAGGTGTGTACTACTCAATAGTCTAAACAGCACAGGTGAGTGATCACATACTATTCAATAGTCTAAACAGCACAGGTGAGTGATCACATGGCCCCTGAGCATGCCCTTGTACACGTGTGATACTCAACAGTCTAAACAGCACAGGTGAGCGATCAAATGGCATCTGAGCCTGCCCTTACAGGTGTGTACCACTCAATAGTCTAAACAGCACAGGTGAGTGATCACATAGCCCCTGAGCCTGCCTTGCAGGTGTGTGATACTCAATAGTCTAAACAGCACAGGTGAGTGATCACATGGCCTCTGAGTCTGCCCTTGTAGGTGTGTAGTACGCCATAGTCTAAACCGCACAGGTGAGTGACCATATTGCCCCTGAGCCTGCCCTTGCAGGTGTGTGATACTACACAGTCTAAACAGCACAGGTGAGTGATCACATAGCCTCTGTGCCTGCCCTTGCAGGCATGTACTTCTCAACAGTCTAAACAGCACAGGTGAGCGATCACATGGCCTCTGAGCCTGCCCTTGCAGGTGTGTACTACTCAGTAGTCTAAACAGCAGGTGTGTACTACTCAACAGTCTGAACAGCACAGGTGAGTGTTCACATGGCCCCTGGGCCTGCCCTTGCAGGCATGTACTTCTCAACAGTCTAAACAGCACAAGTGAGCTATCACATACTATTCAATAGTCTAAACAGCACAGGTGAGTGATCACATGGCCTCTGAGCCTGCCCTTGCAGGTATGTACTACTCAATAGTCTAAACAGCAGGTGTATACTACTCAACAGTCTAAACAGCACAGGTGAGTGTTCACATGGCCCCTGGGCCTGCCTTTGCAGTCATGTACTTCTCAACAGTCTAAACAGCACAGGTGAGCGATCACATGGCCCCTGGGCCTGCATTTTCAGGCATGTACTTCTCAACAGTCTAAACAGCACAGGTGAGCGATCACATGGCCTCTGAGCCTGCCCTTACAGGTGTGTACTACTCAATAGTCTAAACAGCGCAGGTGAGTGATCACATACTATTCAATAGTCTAAACAGCACAGGTGAGTGATCACATGGCCCATGAGCATGCCCTTGTACAAGTGTGATACTCAACAGTCTAAACAGCACAGGTGAGTGTTCACATGGCCCCTGGGCCTGCCCTTGCAGGCATGTACTTCTCAACAGTCTAAACAGCACAGGTGAGCGATCACATGGCCTCTGAGCCTGCCCTTACAGGTGTGTACTACTCAATAGTCTAAACAGCACAGGTGAGTGATCACATACTATTCAATAGTCTAAACAGCACAGGTGAGTGATCACATGGCCCCTGAGCATGCCCTTGTACACGTGTGATACTCAACAGTCTAAACAGCACAGGTGAGCGATCAAATGGCATCTGAGCCTGCCCTTACAGGTGTGTACTACTCAATAGTCTAAACAGCACAGGTGAGTGATCACATAGCCCCTGAGCCTGCCTTGCAGGTGTGTGATACTCAATAGTCTAAACAGCACAGGTGAGTGATCACATGGCCTCTGAGTCTGCCCTTGTAGGTGTGTAGTACGCCATAGTCTAAACCGCACAGGTGAGTGACCATATTGCCCCTGAGCCTGCCCTTGCAGGTGTGTGATACTACACAGTCTAAACAGCACAGGTGAGTGATCACATAGCATCTGTGCCTGCCCTTGCAGGCATGTACTTCTCAACAGTCTAAACAGCACAGGTGAGCGATCACATGGCCTCTGAGCCTGCCCTTGCAGGTGTGTACTACTCAATAGTCTAAACAGCACAGGTGAGTGATCACATGGCATCTAAGCCTGCCCTTACAGTTCTGTACTATTCAATGGTCTAAACAGCACATTTGAGTGATCGCATACTACTGAATAGTCTAAACAGCACAGGTGAATGATCGCATGGCCTCTGAGTCTGCCCTTGCATGTGTGTACTACTCCATAGTCTAAACAGCACAGGTGAGTGACCATATAGCCTCTGAGCCTGCCCTTGCAGGTGTGTGGTACACAACAGTCTAAACAGCACAGGTGAGTGGTCACATGGCCTCTGAACCTACCCTTGCAGGCGTGTACTACTCAACAGTCTAAACAGCAACGGTGAGTGATCACATGGCCTCTGAGCCTGTCCTTGAACACGTGTGATACTCAACAGTCTAAACAGCACAGGTGAGTGATCACATGGCCTCTGAGCCTGCCCTTGCAGGCGTGTACTACACAAAAGTCTAAACAGCACAGGTGGCTGATCACATGGCCTCTGAGCCTGCCCTTGCAGGTGTGTATTACTCAACAGTATAAACAGCACAGGTGAGTGATCACATGGCCTCTGAGCCTGCCCTTGCAGGCGTGTACTACTCAATAGTCTAAACAGCCAGGTGCGTGATCACATGGCCTCTGTACCTGCCATTGCAGGTGTGTACTACTCAATAGTCTAAACAGCAGGTGTGTACTACTCAACAGTCTAAACAGCACAGGTGAGTGTTCACATGGACCCTGAGCCTGCCCTTACAGGTGTGTAGTACTCAATAGTCTAAACAGCACAGGTGAGTGATCACATACTATTCAATAGTCTAAACAGCACAGGTAAGTGCTCACATGGCCCCTGAGCAAGCCCTTGTACACGGTGATACTCAACAGTCTAAACAGCACAGCTGAGTGATCACATGGCCTCTCATCCTGCCCTTGCAGGCGTGTACTACTCAACAGTCTAAACAGCACAGTTGCCTGATCTCATGGACTCTGAGCCTGCCCTTGCAGGCGTGTACTACACAACAGTCTAAATAGCACAGGTGAGTGATCACATGGCCTCTGAGCCTGCCCTTGCAAGTGTGTGATACTCAACAATCTAAACAGCACAGGTGAGAGACCATATTGCCCCTGATCCTGCCCTTGCAGGTGTGTGATACTCAACTGTCTAAACAGCACAGGTGTGTGTTCAAATGGCCTCTGAGCCTGCCCTTGCAGGCATGTACTTCTCAACAGTCTAAACAGCACAGGTGAGAGATCACATGGCCTCTGAGCCTGCCCTTGCAGGTGTGTGATACTCAATGATCTGAACAGCAGAGGTGAGTGATCACATGGCCTCTGAGCCTGCCCTTACAGGTGTCCACTACTCAATAGTCTAAACAGCACATGTGAGTGATCACATGGCCTCTGAGCCTGCCCTTACAGGTGTGAACTACTCAATGGTCTAAACGGCACAGATGAGTGATCACATGGCCTCTGACCCTGCCCTTGCAGGTGTGTACTACTCCATAGTCTAAACAGCACAGGTGAGTGACCATATAGCCTCTGAGCCTGCCCTTGCAGGTGTGTGGTACACAACAGTCTAAACAGCACAGGTGAGTGGTCACATGGCCTCTGAACCTACCCTTGCAGGCGTGTACTACTCAACAGTATAAACAGCAACGGTGAGTGATCACATGGCCTCTGAGCCTGTCCTTGAACACGTGTGATACTCAACAGTCTAAACAGCACAGGTGAGTGATCACATGGCCTCTGAGCCTGCCCTTGCAGGCGTGTACTACACAAAAGTCTAAACAGCACAGGTGGCTGATCGCATGGCCTCTGAGCCTGCCCTTGCAGATGTGTATTACTCAACAGTATAAACAGCACAGGTGAGTGATCACATGGCCTCTGAGCCTGCCCTTGCAGGCGTGTACTACTCAATAGTCTAAACAGCCAGGTGCGTGATCACATGGCCTCTGTGCCTGCCATTGCAGGTGTGTACTACTCAATAGTCTAAACAGCAGGTGTGTACTACTCAACAGTCTAAACAGCACAGGTGAGTGTTCACATGGACCCTGAGCCTGCCCTTACAGGTGTGTACTACTCAATAGGCTAAACAGCACAGGTGAGTGATCACATACTATTCAATAGTCTAAACAGCACAGGTAAGTGCTCACATGGCCCCTGAGCATGCCCTTGTACACGGTGATACTCAACAGTCTAAACAGCACAGGTGAGTGATCACATGGCCTCTCATCCTGCCCTTGCAGGCGTGTACTACTCAACAGTCTAAACAGCACAGGTGCCTGATCTCATGGACTCTGAGCCTGCCCTTGCAGGCGTGTACTACACAACAGTCTAAATAGCACAGGTGAGTGATCACATGGCCTCTGAGCCTGCCCTTGCAAGTGTGTGAAACTCAACAATCTAAACAGCACAGGTGAGTGTTCGCATGGCCTCTGAGACTGCCCTTGCAGGTGTGTGCTACTCAATAGTCTAAACAGCACAGGTGAGTGATCACATACTACTCAATAGTCTAAACAGCACAGGTGAGTGATCACATGGCCTCTGATCCTGCCCTTGCAGGTGTGTGATACTCAACTGTCTAAACAGCACAGGTGAGTGTTCACATGGCCTATGAGCCTGCCCTCGCAGGCATGTTCTTCTCAACAGTCTAAACAGAACAGGTGAGTGATCACATGGCATCTAAGCCTGCCCTTACAGTTCTGTACTATTCAATGGTCTAAACAGTACAGGTGAGTGATCACATAGCCCCTGAGCCTGCCTTGCAGGTGTGTGATACTCAATAGTCTAAACAGCACAGGTGAGTGATCACATGGCCTCTGATCCTGCCATTGCAGGGCGTGTACTACTCAACAGTCTAAACAGCACAGGTGAGTGATCACATGGCCTCTGAGTCTGCCCTTGTAGGTGTGTAGTACGCCATAGTCTAAACCGCACAGGTCAGAGACCATATTGCCCCTAAGCCTGCCCTTGCAGGTGTGTGATACTCAATAGTCTAAACAGCAGGCATGTACTTCTCAACAGTCTAAACAGCACAGGTGAGCGATCACATGGCCTCTGAGACTGCCCTTACAGGTGTGTACTACTCAATAGTCTAAACAGCACAGGTGAGTGATCACATACTATTCAATAGCCTAAACAGCACAGGTGAGTGATCACATGGCCTCTGAGCCTGCCCTTGCAGGTGTGTACTACTCAATAGTCTAAACAGCAGGCATGTACTTATCAACAGTCTAAACAGCACAGGTGAGCGATCACATGGCCTCTGAGCCTGCCCTTACAGGTGTGTACTACTCAATAGTCTAAACAGCACAGGTGAGTGATCACATACTATTCAATAGTCTAAACAGCACAGGTGAGTGATCACATGGCCCCTGAGCATGCCCTTGTACACGTGTGATACTCAACAGTCTAAACAGCACAGGTGAGTGTTCACATGGCCCCTGGGCCTGCCCTTGCAGGCATGTACTTCTCAACAGTCTAAACAGCACAGGTGAGCGATCACATGGCCTCTGAGCCTGCCCTTACAGGTGTGTACTACTCAATAGTCTAAACAGCACAGGTGAGTGATCACATGGCCTCTGAGCCTGCCCTTGCAGGTGTGTACTACTCAATAGTCTAAACAGCAGGTGTGTACTACTCAAAAGTCTAAACAGCACAGGTGAGTGACCATATAGCCCATGAGCCTGTCCTTGCAGGTGTGTGATACTCAACAGTCTAAACAGCACAGGTGAGTGACCACATGGCCTCTGAGCCTGCCCTTGCTGGTTTGTGATACTCAACAGTCTAAACAGCACAGGTGAGTGATCACATACTATTCAATAGTCTAAACAGCACAGGTAAGTGCTCACATGGCCCCTGAGCATGTCCTTGTACACTGTGATACTCAGAAGTCTAAACAGCACAGGTGAGTGATCACATGGCCTCTCATCCTGCCCTTGCAGGCGTGTACTACTTAACAGTCTAAACAGCACAGGTGAGTGATCACATGGCCTCTGAGCCTGCCCTTGAAAGTGTGTGATACTCAACAATCTAAACAGCACAGGTGAGTGTTCGCATGGCCTCTGAGACTGCCCTTGCTGGTGTCAGCTACTCAATAGTCTAAACAGCACAGTGAGTGATACTACTCAATAGTCTAAACAGCACAGGTGAGTGATCACATGGCCTCTGATCCTACCCTTGCAGGTGTGTGATACTCAACTGTCTAAACAGCACAAGTGAGTGTTCACATGGCCTATGAGCCTGCCCTCGCAGGCATGTTCTTCTCAACAGTCTAAACAGCACATGTGAGTGATCACATGGCCTCTGAGCCTGCCCTTGCAGGTGTGTGATACTCAATGATCTCAACAGCACAGGTGAGTGATCACATACTATTCAATAGTTTAAACAGTACATGTGAGTGATCGCATGGCCTCTGAGCCTGCCCTTGCACGTGTGTACTTTTCAATAGTCTGAACAGCACAGGTGAGTGATCACATGGCCTTTGAGCCTGCCCTTGCAGGTGTGTACTACTCAATAGTCTAAACAGCACAGGTGAGTGATCACATGGCATCTAAGCCTGCCCTTACAGTTCTGTACTATTCAATAGTCTAAACAGCACATTTGAGTGATCACATACTACTCAATAGTCTAAACAGCAGAGGTGAGTGATCACATGGCCTCTGAGCCTGCCCTTACAGGTGTGAACTACTCAATGGTCTAAACGGCACAGATGAGTGATCACATGGCCTCTGACCCTGCCCTTGCAGGTGTGTACTACTCCATAGTCTAAACAGCACAGGTGAGTGACCATATAGCCTCTGAGCCTGCCCTTGCAGGTGTGTGGTACACAACAGTCTAAACAGCACAGGTGAGTGGTCACATGGCCTCTGAACCTACCCTTGCAGGCGTGTACTACTCAACAGTCTAAACAGCAACGGTGAGTGATCACATGGCCTCTGAGCCGGTCCTTGAACACGTGTGATACTCAACAGTCTAAACAGCACAGGTGAGTGACCACATGGCCTCATAGCCTGCCCTTGCAGGCGTGTACTACACAAAAGTCTAAACAGCACAGGTGGCTGATCACATGGCCTCTGAGCCTGCCCTTGCAGATGTGTATTACTCAACAGTATAAACAGCACAGGTGAGTGATCACATGGCCTCTGAGCCTGCCCTTGCAGGCGTGTACTACTCAATAGCCTAAACAGCCAGGTGCGTGATCACATGGCCTCTGTGACTGCCATTGCAGGTGTGTACTACTCAATAGTCTAAACAGCAGGTGTGTACTACTCAACAGTCTAAACAGCACAGGTGAGTGTTCACATGGACCCTGAGCCTGCCCTTACAGGTGTGTACTACTCAATAGGCTAAACAGCACAGGTGAGTGATCACATACTATTCAATAGTCTAAACAGCACAGGTAAGTGCTCACATGGCCCCTGAGCATGCCCTTGTACACGGTGATACTCAACAGTCTAAACAGCACAGGTGAGTGATCACATGGCCTCTCATCCTGCCCTTGCAGGCGTTTACTACTCAACAGTCTAAACAGCACAGGTGCCTGATCTCATGGACTCTGAGCCTGCCCTTGCAGGGGTGTACTACACAACAGTCTAAATAGCACAGGTGAGTGATCACATGGCCTCTGAGCCTGCCCTTGCAAGTGTGTGATACTCAACAATCTAAACAGAACAGGTGAGTGTTCGCATGGCCTCTGAGACTGCCCTTGCAGGTGTGTGCTACTCAATAGTCTAAACAGCACAGGTGAGTGATCACATACTACTCAATAGTCTAAACAGCACAGGTGAGTGATCACATGGCCTCTGATCCTGCCCTTGCAGGTGTGTGATACTCAACTGTCTAAACAGCACAGGTGAGTGTTCACATGGCCTATGAGCCTGCCCTCGCAGGCATGTTCTTCTCAACAGTCTAAACAGAACAGGTGAGTGATCACATGGCATCTAAGCCTGCCCTTACAGTTCTGTACTATTCAATGGTCTAAACAGTACAGGTGAGTGATCACATAGCCCCTGAGCCTGCCTTGCAGGTGTGTGATACTCAATAGTCTAAACAGCACAGGTGAGTGATCACATGGCCTCTGATCCTGCCATTGCAGGGCGTGTACTACTCAACAGTCTAAACAGCACAGGTGAGTGATCACATGGCCTCTGAGTCTGCCCTTGTAGGTGTGTAGTACGCCATAGTCTAAACCGCACAGGTGAGAGACCATATTGCCCCTAAGC
Organism: Ambystoma mexicanum; assembly: GCF_040938575.1. Lineage (NCBI taxonomy): Eukaryota > Metazoa > Chordata > Amphibia > Caudata > Ambystomatidae > Ambystoma > Ambystoma mexicanum. The sequence goes on along the minus strand of NC_090935.1, from coordinate 35,221,188 downwards.
CTGCCCTTGCAGTTGTGTGATACTGAATAGTCTAAACAGCAGGCATGTACTTCTCAACTGTCTAAACAGCACAGGTGAGTGTTCACATGGCCTATGAGCCTGCCCTCGCAGGCATGTTCTTCTCAACAGTCTAAACAGAACAGGTGAGTGATCACATGGCATCTAAGCCTGCCCTTACAGTTCTGTACTATTCAATGGTCTAAACAGTACAGGTGAGTGATCACATAGCCCCTGAGCCTGCCTTGCAGGTGTGTGATACTCAATAGTCTAAACAGCACAGGTGAGTGATCACATGGCCTCTGATCCTGCCATTGCAGGCGTGTACTACTCAACAGTCTAAACAGCACAGGTGAGTGATCACATGGCCTCTGAGTCTGCCCTTGTAGGTGTGTAGTACGCCATAGTCTAAACCGCACAGGTGAGAGACCATATTGCCCCTAAGCCTGCCCTTGCAGGTGTGTGATACTCAATAGTCTAAACAGCAGGCATGTACTTCTCAACAGTCTAAACAGCACAGGTGAGCGATCACATGGCCTCTGAGACTGCCCTTACAGGTGTGTACTACTCAATAGTCTAAACAGCACAGGTGAGTGATCACATACTATTCAATAGTCTAAACAGCACAGGTGAGTGATCACATGGCCTCTGAGCCTGCCCTTGCAGGTGTGTACTACTCAATAGTCTAAACAGCAGGTGTGTACTACTCAACAGTCTAAACAGCACAGGTGAGTGTTCACATGGCCCCTGGGCCTGCACTTGCAGGCATGTACTTCTCAACAGTCTAAACAGCACAGGTGAGCGATCACATGGCCTCTGAGCCTGCCCTTACAGGTGTGTACTACTCAATAGTCTAAACAGCACAGGTGAGTGATCACATACTATTCAATAGTCTAAACAGCACAGGTGAGTGATCACATGGCCCCTGAGCATGCCCTTGTACACGTGTGATACTCAACAGTCTAAACAGCACAGGTGAGTGTTCACATGGCCCCTGGGCCTGCCCTTGCAGGCATGTACTTCTCAACAGTCTAAACAGCACAGGTGAGCGATCACATGGCCTCTGAGCCTGCCCTTACAGGTGTGTACTACTCAATAGTCTAAACAGCACAGGTGAGTGATCACATACTATTCAATAGTCTAAACAGCACAGGTGAGTGATCACATGGCCTCTGACCCTGCCCTTGCAGGTGTGTACTACTCAATAGTCTAAACAGCAGGTGTGTACTACTCAAAAGTCTAAACAGCACAGGTGAGTGACCATATAGCCCATGAGCCTGTCCTTGCAGGTGTGTGATACTCAACAGTCTAAACAGCACAGGTGAGTGACCACATGGCCTCTGAGCCTGCCCTTGCTGGTTTCTGATACTCAACAGTCTAAACAGCACAGGTGAGTGATCACATACTATTCAATAGTCTAAACAGTACAGGTAAGTGCTCACATGGCCCCTGAGCATGTCCTTGTACACTGTGATACTCAGAAGTCTAAACAGCACAGGTGAGTGATCACATGGCCTCTCATTCTGCCCTTGCAGGCGTGTACTACTCAACAGTCTAAACAGCACAGGTGAGTGATCACATGGCCTCTGAGCCTGCCCTTGAAAGTGTGTGATACTCAACAATCTAAACAGCACAGGTGAGTGTTCGCATGGCCTCTGAGACTGCCCTTGCTGGTGTCAGCTACTCAATAGTCTAAACAGCACAGTGAGTGATCACATACTACTCAATAGTCTAAACAGCACAGGTGAGTGTTCACATGGCCTATGAGCCTGCCCTCGCAGGCATGTTCTTCTCAACAGTCTAAACAGCACATGTGAGTGATCACATGGCCTCTGAGCCTGCCCTTGCAGGTGTGTGATACTCAATGATCTCAACAGCACAGGTGAGTGATCACATACTATTCAATAGTTTAAACAGTACATGTGAGTGATCGCATGGCCTCTGAGCCTGCCCTTGCACGTGTGTACTTTTCAATAGTCTGAACAGCACAGGTGAGTGATCACATGGCCTTTGAGCCTGCCCTTGCAGGTGTGTACTACTCAATAGTCTAAACAGCACAGGTGAGTGATCACATGGCATCTAAGCCTGCCCTTACAGTTCTGTACTATTCAATAGTCTAAACAGCACATTTGAGTGATCACATACTACTCAATAGTCTAAACAGCACAGGTGAGTGATCGCATGGCCTCTGAGCCTGCCCTTGCAGGTGTATACTACTCAATAGTCTAAACAGCACAGGTGAGTGATCACATAGCCCCTGAGCCTGCCTTGCAGGTGTGTGATACTCAATAGTCTAAACAGCACAGGTGAGTGATCACATGGCCTCTGATCATACCATTGCAGGCGTGTACTACTCAACAGTCTAAACAGCACAGGTGAGTGATCACATGGCCTCTAAGTCTGCCCTTGTAGGTGTGTAGTACGCCATAGTCTATACCACACAGGTGAGAGACCATATTGCCCCTGAGCCTGCCCTTGCAGGTGTGTGATACTCAACTGTCTAAACAGCACAGGTGTGTGTTCAAATGGCCTCTGAGCCTGCCCTTGCAGGCATGTACTTCTCAACAGTCTAAACAGCACAGGTGAGAGATCACATGGCTTCTGAGCCTGCCCTTGCAGGTGTGTGATACTCAATGATCTGAACAGCAGAGGTGAGTGATCACATGGCCTCTGAGCCTGCCCTTACAGGTGTCCACTACTCAATAGTCTAAACAGCACATGTGAGTGATCACATGGCCTCTGAGCCTGCCCTTACAGGTGTGAACTACTCAATGGTCTAAACGGCACAGATGAGTGATCACATGGCCTCTGACCCTGCCCTTGCAGGTGTGTACTACTCCATAGTCTAAACAGCACAGGTGAGTGACCATATAGCCTCTGAGCCTGCCCTTGCAGGTGTGTGGTACGCAACAGTCTAAACAGCACAGGTGAGTGGTCACATGGCCTCTGAACCTACCCTTGCAGGCGTGTACTACTCAACAGTCTAAACAGCACAGGTGCCTGATCTCATGGACTCTGAGCCTGCCCTTGCAGGCGTGTACTACTCAACAGTCTAAACAGCAACGGTGAGTGATCACATGGCCTCTGAGCCTGTCCTTGAACATGTGTGATACTCAACAGTCTAAACAGCACAGGTGAGTGATCACATGGCCTCTGAGCCTGCCCTTGCAGGCGTGTACTACACAAAAGTCTAAACAGCACAGGTGGCTGATCACATGGCCTCTGAGCCTGCCCTTGCAGGTGTGTATTACTCAACAGTATAAACAGCACAGGTGAGTGATCACATGGCCTCTGAGCCTGCCCTTGCAGGCGTGTACTACTCAATAGTCTAAACAGCCAGGTGCGTGATCACATGGCCTCTGTGCCTGCCATTGCAGGTGTGTACTACTCAATAGTCTAAACAGCAGGTGTGTACTACTCAACAGTCTAAACAGCACAGGTGAGTGTTCACATGGACCCTGAGCCTGCCCTTACAGGTGTGTACTACTCAATAGTCTAAACAGCACAGGTGAGTGATCACATACTATTCAATAGTCTAAACAGCACAGGTAAGTGCTCACATGGCCCCTGATCAAGACCTTGTACACGGTGATACTCAACAGTCTAAACAGCACAGGTGAGTGATCACATGGCCTCTCATCCTGCCCTTGCAGGCGTGTACTACTCAACAGTCTAAACAGCACAGGTGCCTGATCTCATGGACTCTGAGCCTGCCCTTGCAGGCGTGTACTACACAACAGTCTAAATAGCACAGGTGAGTGATCACATGGCCTCTGAGCCTGCCCTTGCAAGTGTGTGATACTCAACAATCTAAACAGTACAGGTGAGAGACCATATTGCCCCTGATCCTGCCCTTGCAGGTGTGTGATACTCAACTGTCTAAACAGCACAGGCGTGTGTTCAAATGGCCTCTGAGCCTGCCCTTGCAGACATGTACTTCTCAACAGTCTAAACAGCACAGGTGAGAGATCACATGGTCTCTGAGCCTGCCCTTGCAGGTGTGTGATACTCAATGATCTGAACAGCAGAGGTGAGTGATCACATGGCCTCTGAGCCTGCCCTTACAGGTGTCCACTACTCAATAGTCTAAACAGCACATGTGAGTGATCACATGGCCTCTGAGCCTGCCCTTACAGGTGTGAACTACTCAATGGTCTAAACGGCACAGATGAGTGATCACATGGCCTCTGACCCTGCCCTTGCAGGTGTGTACTACTCCATAGTCTAAACAGCACAGGTGAGTGACCATATAGCCTCTGAGCCTGCCCTTGCAGGTGTGTGGTACACAACAGTCTAAACAGCACAGGTGAGTGGTCACATGGCCTCTGAACCTACCCTTGCAGGCGTGTACTACTCAACAGTCTAAACAGCAACGGTGAGTGATCACATGGCCTCTGAGCCTGTCCTTGAACACGTGTGATACTCAACAGTCTAAACAGCACAGGTGAGTGATCACATGGCCTCTGAGCCTGCCCTTGCAGGCGTGTACTACACAAAAGTCTAAACAGCACAGGTGGCTGATCACATGGCCTCTGAGCCTGCCCTTGCAGATGTGTATTACTCAACAGTATAAACAGCACAGGTGAGTGATCACATGGCCTCTGAGCCTGCCCTTGCAGGCGTGTACTACTCAATAGTCTAAACAGCCAGGTGCGTGATCACATGGCCGCTGTGCCTGCCATTGCAGGTGTGTACTACTCAATAGTCTAAACAGCAGGTGTGTACTACTCAACAGTCTAAACAGCACAGGTGAGTGTTCACATGGACCCTGAGCCTGCCCTTACAGGTGTGTACTACTCAATAGTCTAAACAGCACAGGTGAGTGATCACATACTATTCAATAGTCTAAACAGAACAGGTAAGTGCTCACATGGCCCCTGAGCATGTCCTTGTACACGGTGACACTAAACAGTCTAAACAGCACAGGTGAGTGATCACATGGCCTCTCATCCTGCCCTTGCAGGCGTGTACTACTCAACAGTCTAAACAGCACAGGTGCCTGATCTCATGGACTCTGAGCCTGCCCTTGCAGGCGTGTACTACACAACAGTCTAAATAGCACAGGTGAGTGATCACATGGCCTCTGAGCCTGCCCTTGCAAGTGTGTGATACTCAACAATCTAAACAGCACAGGTGAGTGTTCGCATGGCCTCTGAGACTGCCCTTGCAGGTGTGTGCTACTCAATAGTCTAAACAGCACAGGTGAGTGATCACATACTACTCAATAGTCTAGACAGCACAGGTGAGTGATCACATGGCCTCTGATCCTGCCCTTGCAGGTGTGTGATACTCAACTGTCTAAACAGCACAGGTGAGTGTTCACATGGCCTATGAGCCTGCCCTCGCAGGCATGTTCTTCTCAACAGTCTAAACAGAACAGGTGAGTGATCACATGGCATCTAAGCCTGCCCTTACAGTTCTGTACTATTCAATGGTCTAAACAGCACAGGTGAGTGATCACATAGCCCCTGAGCCTGCCTTGCAGGTGTGTGATACTCAATAGTCTAAACAGCACAGGTGAGTGATCACATGGCCTCTGATCCTGCCATTGCAGGCGTGTACTACTCAACAGTCTAAACAGCACAGGTGAGTGATCACATGGCCTCTGAGTCTGCCCTTGTAGGTGTGTAGTACGCTATAGTCTAAACCGCACAGGTGAGAGACCATATTGCCCCTAAGCCTGCCCTTGCAGGTGTGTGATACTCAATAGTCTAAACAGCAGGCATGTACTTCTCAACAGTCTAAACAGCACAGGTGAGCGATCACATGGCCTCTGAGACTGCCCTTACAGGTGTGTACTACTCAATAGTCTAAACAGCACAGGTGAGTGATCACATACTATTCAATAGTCTAAACAGCATAGGTGAGTGATCACATGGCCTCTGAGCCTGCCCTTGCAGGTGTGTACTACTCAATAGTCTAAACAGCAGGTGTGTACAACTCAACAGTCTAAACAGCACAGGTGAGTGTTCACATGGCCCCTGGGCCTGCCCTTGCAGGCATGTACTTCTCAACAGTCTAAACAGCACAGGTGAGCAATCACATGGCCTCTGAGCTTGCCCTTACAGGTGTGTACTACTCAATAGTCTAAAGAGCACAGGTGAGTGATCACATACTATTCAATAGTCTAAACAGCACAGGTGAGTGATCACATGGCCCCTGAGCATGCCCTTGTACACGTGTGATACTCAACAGTCTAAACAGCACAGGTGAGTGTTCACATGGCCCCTGGGCCTGCCCTTGCAGGCATGTACTTCTCAACAGTCTAAACAGCACAGGTGAGCGATCACATGGCTTCTGAGCCTGCCCTTACAGGTGTGTACTACTCAATAGTCTAAACAGCACAGGTGAGTGATCACATACTATTCAATAGTCTAAACAGCACAGGTGAGTGATCACATGGCCTCTGAGCCTGCCCTTGCAGGTGTGTACTACTCAATAGTCTAAACAGCAGGTGTGTACAACTCAAAAGTCTAAACAGAACAGGTGAGTGACCATATAGCCCATGAGCCTGTCCTTGCAGGTGTGTGATACTCAACAGTCTAAACAGCACAGGTGAGTGACCACATGGCCTCTGAGCCTGCCCTTGCTGGTTTGTGATACTCAACAGTCTAAACAGCACAGGTGAGTGATCACATACTATTCAATAGTCTAAACAGCACAGGTAAGTGCTCACATGGCCCCTGAGCATGTCCTTGTACACTGTGATACTCAAACGTCTAAACAGCACAGGTGAGTGATCACATGGCCTCTCATCCTGCCCTTGCAGGCGTGTACTACTCAACAGTCTAAACAGCACAGGTGAGTGATCACATGGCCTCTGAGCCTGCCCTTGCAAGTGTGTGATACTCAACAATCTAAACAGCACAGGTGAGTGTTCGCATGGCCTCTGAGACTGCCCTTGCTGGTGTCAGCTACTCAATAGTCTAAACAGCACAGTGAGCGATCACATACTACTCAATAGTCTAAACAGCACAGGTGAGTGATCACATGGCCTCTGATCCTGCCCTTGCAGGTGTGTGATACTCAATGATCTCAACAGCACAGGTGAGTGATCGCATACTATTCAATAGTTTAAACAGTACATGTGAGTGATCGCATGGCCTCTGAGCCTGCCCTTGCACGTGTGTACTTTTCAATAGTCTGAACAGCACAGGTGAGTGATCACATGGCCTTTGAGCCTGCCCTTGCAGGTGTGTACTTCTCAATAGTCTAAACAGCACAGGTGAGTGATCACATGGCATCTAAGCCTGCCCTTACAGTTCTGTACTATTCAATAGTCTAAACAGCACATTTGAGTGATCACATACTACTCAATAGTCTAAACAGCACAGGTGAGTGATCGCATGGCCTCTGAGCCTGCCCTTGCAGGTGTATACTACTCATTAGTCTAAACAGCACAGGTGAGTGATCACATACCCCTGAGCCTGCCTTGCAGGTGTGTGATACTCAACAGTCTAAACAGAACAGGTGAGTGATCACATGGCCTCTGATCCTACCATTGCAGGCGTGTACTACTCAACAGTCTAAACAGCACAGGTGAGTGATCACATGGCCTCTGAGCATGCCCTTGTACACATGTGATACTCAACAGTCTAAACAGCACAGGTGAGTTATCACATGGCCTCTGAGCCTGCCCTTGCAGGCGTTTACTAAACAGTCTAAACAGAACAGGTGGCGATCTTATGGCCTCTGAGCCTGCCCTTGCAGGCGTGTACTACTCAAGAGTCTAAACCACACATGGGAGTGATCACATGAACTCTGAGCCTGCCCTTACAGGTATATGATATTCAATGATCTGAACAGCACAGGTGAGTGATCACATGGCCTCTGAGACTGCACATGCAGCTGTGTGCTACTCAATATTCTAAACAGAACAGGTGAGTGATCACATACTACTCAATAGTCTATACAGCACAGGTGAGTGATCACATGGCCTCTGAGCCTGCCCTTGCAGGTGTGTACTACTCCATAGTCTAAACAGCACAGGTGAGTGACCATATAGCCTCTGAGCCTGCCCTTGCAGGTGTGTACTACTTATTAGTCTAAACAGCACAGGTGAGTGATCACATGACCTCTGAGTCTTCTCTTGTAGGTGTGTACTACTCCATCGTCTAAACAGCACAGGTGAATGACCATATAGCCCATGAGCCTGTCATTGCAGGTGTGTGATACTCAACAGTCTAAACAGCACAGGTGAGTGACCACATGGCATCTGAGCCTGCCCTTGCTGGTTTGTGATACTCAACAGTCTAAACAGCACAGGTGATTGATCACATAATATTCAATAGTCTAAACAGCACAGGTAAGTGCTCACATGGCCCCTGAGCATGTCCTTGTACACTGTGATACTCAGAAGTCTAAGCAGCACAGGTGAGTGATCACATGGCCTCTCATCCTGCCCTTGCAGGCGTGTACTACTCAACAGTCTAAACAGCACAGGTGAGTGATCACATGGCCTCTGAGCCTGCCCTTGCAAGTGTGTGATACTCAACAATCTAAACAGCACAGGTGAGTGTTCGCATGGCCTCTGAGACTGCCCTTGCTGGTGTCAGCTACTCAATAGTCTAAACAGCACAGTGAGTGAACACATACTACTCAATAGTCTAAACAGCACAGGTGAGTGATCACATGGCCTCTGATCCTACCCTTGCAGGTGTGTGATACTCAACTGTCTAAACAGCACAGGTGAGTGTTCACATGGCCTATGAGCCTGCCCTCGCAGGCATGTTCTTCTCAACAGTCTAAACAGCACATGTGAGTGATCACATGGCCTCTGAGCCTGCCCTTGCAGGTGTGTGATACTCAATGATCTCAACAGCACAGGTGAGTGATCACATACTATTCAATAGTTTAAACAGTACATGTGAGTGATCGCATGGCCTCTGAGCCTGCCCTTGCACGTGTGTACTTTTCAATAGTCTGAACAGCACAGGTGAGTGATCACATGGCCTTTGAGCCTGCCCTTGCAGGTGTGTACTACTCAATAGTCTAAACAGCACAGGTGAGTGATCACATGGCATCTAAGCCTGCCCTTACAGTTCTGTACTATTCAATAGTCTAAACAGCACATTTGAGTGATCACATACTACTCAATAGTCTAAACAGCACAGGTGATTGATCGCATGGCCTCTGAGCCTGCCCTTGCAGGTGTATACTACTCAATAGTCTAAACAGCACAGGTGAGTGATCACATAGCCCCTGAGCCTGCCTTGCAGGTGTGTGATACTCAATAGTCTAAACACCACAGGTGAGTGATCACATGGCCTCTGATCATGCCATTGCAGGCGTGTACTACTCAACAGTCTAAACAGCACAGGTGAGTGATCACATGGCCTCTGAGTCTGCCCTTGTAGGTGTGTAGTACGCGATAGTCTAAACCACACAGGTGAGAGACCATATTGCCCCTGAGCCTGCCCTTGCAGGTGTGTGATACTCAACTGTCTAAACAGCACAGGTGTGTGTTCAAATGGCCTCTGAGCCTGCCCTTGCAGGCATGTACTTCTCAACAGTCTAAACAGCACAGGTGAGAGATCACATGGCCTCTGAGCCTGCCCTTGCAGGTGTGTGATACTCAATGATCTGAACAGCAGAGGTGAGTGATCACATGGCCTCTGAGCCTGCCCTTACAGGTGTCCACTACTCAATAGTCTAAACAGCACATGTGAGTGATCACGTGGCCTCTGAGCCTGCCCTTACAGGTGTGAACTACTCAATGGTCTAAACGGCACAGATGAGTGATCACATGGCCTCTGACCCTGCCCTTGCAGGTGTGTACTACTCCATAGTCTAAACAGCACAGGTGAGTGACCATATAGCCTCTGAGCCTGCCCTTGCAGGTGTGTGGTACACAACAGTCTAAACAGCACAGGTGAGTGGTCACATGGCCTCTGAACCTACCCTTGCAGGCGTGTACTACTCAACAGTCTAAACAGCAACGGTGAGTGATCACATGGCCTCTGAGCCTGTCCTTGAACACGTGTGATACTCAACAGTCTAAACAGCACAGTTGAGTGATCACATGGCCTCTGAGCCTGCCCTTGCAGGCGTGTACTACACAAAAGTCTAAACAGCACAGGTGGCTGATCACATGGCCTCTGAGCCTGCCCTTGCAGGTGTGTATTACTCAACAGTATAAACAGCACAGGTGAGTGATCACATGGCCTCTGAGCCTGCCCTTGCAGGCGTGTACTACTCAATAGTCTAAACAGCCAGGTGCGTGATCACATGGCCTCTGTGCCCGCCATTGCAGGTGTGTACTACTCAATAGTCTAAACAGCAGGTGTGTACTACTCAACAGTCTAAACAGCACAGGTGAGTGTTCACGTGGACCCTGAGCCTGCCCTTACAGGTGTGTACTACTCAATAGTCTAAACAGCACAGGTGAGTGATCACATACTATTCAATAGTCTAAACAGCACAGGTAAGTGCTCACATGGCCCCTGAGCAAGCCCTTGTACACGGTGATACTCAACAGTCTAAACAGCACAGGTGAGTGATCACATGGCCTCTCATCCTGCCCTTGCAGGCGTGTACTACTCAACAGTCTAAACAGCACAGTTGCCTGATCTCATGGACTCTGAGCCTGCCCTTGCAGGCGTGTACTACACAACAGTCTAAATAGCACAGGTGAGTGATCACATGGCCTCTGAGCCTGCCCTTGCAAGTGTGTGATACTCAACAATCTAAACAGCACAGGTGAGAGACCATATTGCCCCTGATCCTGCCCTTGCAGGTGTGTGATACTCAACTGTCTAAACAGCACAGGTGTGTGTTCAAATGGCCTCTGAGCCTGCCCTTGCAGGCATGTACTTCTCAACAGTCTAAACAGCACAGGTGAGAGATCACATGGCCTCTGAGCCTGCCCTTGCAGGTGTGTGATACTCAATGATCTGAACAGCAGAGGTGAGTGATCACATGGCCTCTGAGCCTGCCCTTACAGGTGTCCACTACTCAATAGTCTAAACAGCACATGTGAGTGATCACATGGCCTCTGAGCCTGCCCTTACAGGTGTGAACTACTCAATGGTCTAAACGGCACAGATGAGTAATCACATGGCCTCTGACCCTGTCCTTGCAGGTGTGTACTACTCCATAGTCTAAACAGCACAGGTGAGGGACCATATAGCCTCTGAGCCTGCCCTTGCAGGTGTGTGGTACACAACAGTCTAAACAGCACAGGTGAGTGGTCACATGGCCTCTGAACCTACCCTTGCAGGCGTGTACTACTCAACAGTCTAAACAGCAACGGTGAGTGATCACATGGCCTCTGAGCCTGTCCTTGAACACGTGTGATACTCAACAGTCTAAACAGCACAGGTGAGTGATCACATGGCCTCTGAGCCTGCCCTTGCAGGCATGTTCTACACAAAAGTCTAAACAGCACAGGTGGCTGATCACATGGCCTCTGAGCCTGCCCTTGCAGATGTGTATTACTCAACAGTATAAACAGCACAGGTGAGTGATCACATGGCCTCTGAGCCTGCCCTTGCAGGCGTGTACTACTCAATAGTCTAAACAGCCAAGTGCGTGATCACATGGCCTCTGTGCCTGCCATTGCAGGTGTGTACTACTCAATAGTCTAAACAGCAGGTGTGTACTACTCAACAGTCTAAACAGCACAGGTGAGTGTTCACATGGACCCTGAGCCTGCCCTTACAGGTGTGTACTACTCAATAGGCTAAACAGCACAGCTGAGTGATCACATACTATTCAATAGTCTAAACAGCACAGGTAAGTGCTCACATGGCCCCTGAGCAAGCCCTTGTACACGGTGATACTCAACAGTCTAAACAGCACAGGTGAGTGATCACATGGCCTCTCATCCTGCCCTTGCAGGCGTGTACTACTCAGCAGTCTAAACAGCACAGGTGCCTGATCTCATGGACTCTGAGCCTGCCCTTGCAGGCGTGTACTACACAACAGTCTAAATAGCACAGGTGAGTGATCACATGGCCTCTGAGCCTGCCCTTGCAAGTGTGTGATACTCAACAATCTAAACAGCACAGGTGAGTGTTCGCATGGCCTCTGAGACTGCCCTTGCAGGTGTGTGCTACTCAATAGTCTAAACAGCACAGGTGAGTGATCACATACTACTCAATAGTCTAAACAGCACAGGTGAGTGATCACATGGCCTCTGATCCTGCCCTTGCAGGTGTGTGATACTCAACTGTCTAAACAGCACAGGTGAGTGTTCACATGGCCTATGAGCCTGCCCTCGCAGGCATGTTCTTCTCAACAGTCTAAACAGAACAGGTGAGTGATCACATGGCATCTAAGCCAGCCCTTACAGTTCTGTACTATTCAATGGTCTAAACAGCACAGGTGAGTGATCACATAGCCCCTGAGCCTGCCTTGCAGGTGTGTGATACTCAATAGTCTAAACAGCACAGGTGAGTGATCACATGGCCTCTGATCCTGCCATTGCAGGCGTGTACTACTCAACAGTCTAAACAGCACAGGTGAGTGATCACATGGCCTCTGAGTCTGCCCTTGTAGGTGTGTAGTACGCCATAGTCTAAACCGCACAGGTGAGAGACCATATGGCCCCTAAGCCTGCCCTTGCAGGTGTGTGATACTCAATAGTCTAAACAGCAGGCATGTACTTCTCAACAGTCTAAACAGCACAGGTGAGCGATCACATGGCCTCTGAGACTGCCCTTACAGGTGTGTACTACTCAATAGTCTAAACAGCACAGGTGAGTGATCACATACTATTCAATAGTCTAAACAGCACAGGTGAGTGATCACATGGCCTCTGAGCCTGCCCTTGCAGGTGTGTACTACTCAATAGTCTAAACAGCAGGTGTGTACTACTCAACAGTCTAAACAGCACAGGTGAGTGTTCACATGGCCCCTGGGCCTGCCCTTGCAGGCATGTACTTCTCAACAGTCTAAACAGCACAGGTGAGCGATCACATGGCCTCTGAGCCTGCCCTTACAGGTGTGTACTACTCAATAGTCTAAACAGCACAGGTGAGTGATCACATACTATTCAATAGTCTAAACAGCACAGGTGAGTGATCACATGGCCTCTGAGCCTGCCCTTGCAGGTGTGTACTACTCAATAGTCTAAACAGCAGGTGTGTACTACTCAAAAGTCTAAACAGCACAGGTGAGTGACCATATAGCCCATGAGCCTGTCCTTGCAGGTGTGTGATACTCAACAGTCTAAACAGCACAGGTGAGTGACCACATGGCCTCTGAGCCTGCCCTTGCTGGTTTGTGATACTCAACAGTCTAAACAGCACAGGTGAGTGATCACATACTATTCAATAGTCTAAACAGCACAGGTAAGTGCTCACATGGCCCCTGAGCATGTCCTTGTACACTGTGATACTCAAAAGTCTAAACAGCACAGGTGAGTGATCACATGGCCTCTCATCCTGCCCTTGCAGGCGTGTACTACTCAATAGTCTAAACAGCACAGGTGAGTGATCACATGGCCTCTGAGCCTGCCCTTGCAAGTGTGTGATACTCAACAATCTAAACAGCACAGGTGAGTGTTCGCATGGCCTCTGAGACTGTCCTTGCTGGTGTCAGCTACTCAATAGTCTAAACAGCACAGTGAGCGATCACATACTACTCAATAGTCTAAACAGCACAGGTAAGTGATCACATGGCCTCTGATCCTGCCCTTGCAGGTGTGTGATACTCAACTGTCTAAACAGCACAGGTGAGTGTTCACATGGCCTATGAGCCTGCCCTCGCAGGCATGTTCTTCTCAACAGTCTAAACAGCACATGTGAGTGATCACATGGCCTCTGAGCCTGCCCTTGCAGGTGTGTGATACTCAATGATCTCAACAGCACAGGTGAGTGATCACATACTATTCAATAGTTTAAACAGTACATGTGAGTGATCGCATGGCCTCTGAGCCTGCCCTTGCACGTGTGTACTTTTCAATAGTCTGAACAGCACAGGTGAGTGATCACATGGCCTTTGAGCCTGCCCTTGCAGGTGTGTACTACTCAATAGTCTAAACAGCGCAGGTGAGTGATCACATGGCATCTAAGCCTGCCCTTACAGTTCTGTACTATTCAATAGTCTAAACAGCACATTTGAGTGATCACATACTACTCAATAGTCTAAACAGCACAGGTGAGTGATCGCATGGCCTCTGAGCCTGCCCTTGCAGGTGTATACTACTCAATAGTCTAAACAGCACAGGTGAGTGATCACATAGCCCCTGAGCCTGCCTTGCAGGTGTGTGATACTCAATAGTCTAAACAGCACAGGTGAGTGATCACATGGCCTCTGATCATGCCATTGCAGGCGTGTACTACTCAACAGTCTAAACAGCACAGGTGAGTGATCACATGGCCTCTGAGTCTGCCCTTGTAGGTGTGTAGTACGCCATAGTCTAAACCGCACAGGTGAGAGACCATATTGCCCCTGAGCCTGCCCTTGCAGGTGTGTGATACTCAACTGTCTAAACAGCACAGGTGTGTGTTCAAATGGCCTCTGAGCCTGCCCTTGCAGGCATGTACTTCTCAATAGTCTAAACAGCACAGGTGAGAGATCACATGGCCTCTGAGCCTGCCCTTGCAGGTGTGTGATACTCATTGATCTGAACAGCAGAGGTGAGTGATCACATGGCCTCTGAGCCTGCCCTTACAGGTGTCCACTACTCAATAGTCTAAACAGCACATGTGAGTGATCACATGGCCTCTGAGCCTGCCCTTACAGGTGTGAACTACTCAATGGTCTAAACGGCACAGATGAGTGATCACATGGCCTCTGACCCTGCCCTTGCAGGTGTGTACTAGTCCATAGTCTAAACAGCACAGGTGAGTGACCATATAGCCTCTGAGCCTGCCCTTGCAGGTGTGTGGTACGCAACAGTCTAAACAGCACAGGTGAGTGGTCACATGGCCTCTGAACCTACCCTTGCAGGCGTGTACTACTCAACAGTCTAAACAGCAACGGTGAGTGATCACATGGCCTCTGAGCCTGTCCTTGAACACGTGTGATACTCAACAGTCTAAACAGCACAGGTGAGTGATCACATGGCCTCTGAGCCTGCCCTTGCAGGCGTGTACTACACAAAAGTCTAAACAGCACAGGTGGCTGATCACATGGCCTCTGAGCCTGCCCTTGCAGGTGTGTATTACTCAACAGTATAAACAGCACAGGTGAGTGATCACATGGCCTCTGAGCCTGCCCTTGCAGGCGTGTACTACTCAATAGTCTAAACAGCCAGGTGCGTGATCACATGGCCTCTGTGCCTGCCATTGCAGGTGTGTACTACTCAATAGTCTAAACAGCAGGTGTGTACTACTCAACAGTCTAAACAGCACAGGTGAGTGTTCACATGGACCCTGAGCCTGCCCTTACAGGTGTGTACTACTCAATAGTCTAAACAGCACAGGTGAGTGATCACATACTATTCAATAGTCTAAACAGCACAGGTAAGTGCTCACATGGCCCCTGAGCAAGCCCTTGTACACGGTGATACTCAACAGTCTAAACAGCACAGGTGAGTGATCACATGGCCTCTCATCCTGCCCTTGCAGGCGTGTACTACTCAACAGTCTAAACAGCACAGGTGAGAGATCACATGGCCTCTGAGCCTGCCCTTGCAGGTGTGTGATACTCAATGATCTGAACAGCAGAGGTGAGTGATCACATGGCCTCTGAGCCTGCCCTTACAGGTGTCCACTACTCAATAGTCTAAACAGCACATGTGAGTGATCACATGGCCTCTGAGCCTGCCCTTACAGGTGTGAACTACTCAATGGTCTAAACGGCACAGATGAGTGATCACATGGCCTCTGACCCTGCCCTTGCAGGTGTGTACTACTCCATAGTCTAAACAGCACAGGTGAGTGACCATATAGCCTCTGAGCCTGCCCTTGCAGGTGTGTGGTACGCAACAGTCTAAACAGCATAGGTGAGTGGTCACATGGCCTCTGAACCTACCCTTGCAGGCGTGTACTACTCAACAGTCTAAACAGCAACGGTGAGTGATCACATGGCCTCTGAGCCTGTCCTTGAACACGTGTGATACTCAACAGTCTAAACAGCACAGGTGAGTGATCACATGGCCTCTGAGCCTGCCCTTGCAGGCGTGTACTACACAAAAGTCTAAACAGCACAGGTGGCTGATCACATGGCCTCTGAGCCTGCCCTTGCAGGTGTGTATTACTCAACAGTCTAAACAGCACAGGTGAGTGATCACATACTATTCAATAGTCTAAACAGCACAGGTGAGTGATCACATGGCCTCTGAGCCTGCCCTTGCAGGTGTGTACTACTCAATAGTCTAAACAGCAGGTGTGTACTACTCAACAGTCTAAACAGCACAGGTGAGTGTTCACATGGCCCCTGGGCCTGCCCTTGCAGGCATGTACTTCTCAACAGTCTAAACAGCACAGGTGAGCGATCACATGGCCTCTGAGCCTGCCCTTACAGGTGTGTACTACTCAATAGTCTAAACAGCACAGGTGAGTGCTCACATACTATTCAATAGTCTAAACAGCACAGGTGAGTGATCACATGGCCTCTGAGCCTGCCCTTGCAGGTGTGTTCTACTCAATAGTCTAAACAGCAGGTGTGTACTACTCAAAAGTCTAAACAGCACAGGTGAGTGACCATATAGCCCATGAGCCTGTCCTTGCAGGTGTGTGATACTCAACAGTCTAAACAGCACAGGTGAGTGACCACATGGCCTCTGAGCCTGCCCTTGCTGGTTTGTGATACTCAACAGTCTAAACAGCACAGGTGAGTGATCACATACTATTCAATAGTCTAAACAGCACAGGTAAGTGCTCACATGGCCCCTGAGCATGTCCTTGTACACTGTGATACTCAAAAGTCTAAACAGCACAGGTGAGTGATCACATGGCCTCTCATCCTGCCCTTGCAGGCGTGTACTACTCAACAGTCTAAACAGCACAGGTGAGTGATCACATGGCCTCTGAGCCTGCCCTTGCAAGTGTGTGATACTCAACAATCTAAACAGCACAGGTGAGTGTTCGCATGGCCTCTGAGACTGTCCTTGCTGGTGTCAGCTACTCAATAGTCTAAACAGCACAGTGAGCGATCACATACTACTCAATAGTCTAAACAGCACAGGTGAGTGATCACATGGCCTCTGATCCTGCCCTTGCAGGTGTGTGATACTCAACTGTCTAAACAGCACAGGTGAGTGTTCACATGGCCTATGAGCCTGCCCTCGCAGGAATGTTCTTCTCAACAGTCTAAACAGCACATGTGAGTGATCACATGGCCTCTGAGCCTGCCCTTGCAGGTGTGTGGTACGCAACAGTCTAAACAGCACAGGTGAGTGGTCACATGGCCTCTGAACCTACCCTTGCAGGCATGTACTACTCAACAGTCTAAACAGCAACGGTGAGTGATCACATGGCCTCTGAGCCTGTCCTTGAACACGTGTGATACTCAACAGTCTAAACAGCACAGGTGAGTGATCACATCGCCTCTGAGCCTGCCCTTGCAGGCGTGTACTACACAAAAGTCTAAACAGCACAGGTGGCTGATCACATGGCCTCTGAGCCTGCCCTTGCAGGTGTGTATTACTCAACAGTATAAACAGCACAGGTGAGTGATCACATGGCCTCCGAGCCTGCCCTTGCAGGCGTGTACTACTCAATAGTCTAAACAGCCAGGTGCGTGATCACATGGCCTCTGTGCCTGCCATTGCAGGTGTGTACTACTCAATAGTCTAAACAGCAGGTGTGTACTACTCAACAGTCTAAACAGCACAGGTGAGTGTTCACATGGACCCTGAGCCTGCCCTTACAGGTGTGTACTACTCAATAGTCTAAACAGCACAGGTGAGTGATCACATACTATTCAATAGTCTAAACAGCACAGGTAAGTGCTCACATGGCCCCTGAGCAAGCCCTTGTACACGGTGATACTCAACAGTCTAAACAGCACAGGTGAGTGATCACATGGCCTCTCATCCTGCCCTTGCAGGCGTGTACTACTCAACAGTCTAAACAGCACAGGTGAGAGATCACATGGCCTATGAGCCTGCCCTTGCAGGTGTGTGATACTCAATGATCTGAACAGCAGAGGTGAGTGATCACATGGCCTCTGAGCCTGCCCTTACAGGTGTCCACTACTCAATAGTCTAAACAGCACATGTGAGTGATCACATGGCCTCTGAGCCTGCCCTTACAGGTGTGAACTACTCAATGGTCTAAACGGCACAGATGAGTGATCACATGGCCTCTGACCCTGCCCTTGCAGGTGTGTACTACTCCATAGTCTAAACAGCACAGGTGAGTGACCATATAGCCTCTGAGCCTGCCCTTGCAGGTGTGTGGTACGCAACAGTCTAAACAGCACAGGTGAGTGGTCACATGGCCTCTGAACCTACCCTTGCAGGCGTGTACTACTCAACAGTCTAAACAGCAACGGTGAGTGATCACATGGCCTCTGAGCCTGTCCTTGAACACGTGTGATACTCAACAGTCTAAACAGCACAGGTGAGTGATCACATGGCCTCTGAGCCTGCCCTTGCAGGCGTGTACTACACAAAAGTCTAAACAGCACAGGTGGCTGATCACATGGCCCATGAGCCTGCCCTTGCAGGTGTGTATTACTCAACAGTCTAAACAGCACAGGTGAGTGATCACATACTATTCAATAGTCTAAACAGCACAGGTGAGTGATCACATGGCCTCTGAGCCTGCCCTTGCAGGTGTGTACTACTCAATAGTCTAAACAGCAGGTGTGTACTACTCAACAGTCTAAACAGCACAGGTGAGTGTTCACATGGCCCCTGGGCCTGCCCTTGCAGGCATGTACTTCTCAACAGTCTAAACAGCACAGGTGAGCGATCACATGGCCTCTGAGCCTGCCCTTACAGGTGTGTACTACTCAATAGTCTAAACAGCACAGGTGAGTGATCACATACTATTCAATAGTCTAAACAGCACAGGTGAGTGATCACATGGCCTCTGAGCCTGCCCTTGCAGGTGTGTACTACTCAATAGTCTAAACAGCAGGTGTGTACTACTCAAAAGTCTAAACAGCACAGGTGAGTGACCATATAGCCCATGAGCCTGTCCTTGCAGGTGTGTGATACTCAACAGTCTAAACAGCACAGGTGAGTGACCACATGGCCTCTGAGCCTGCCCTTGCTGGTTTGTGATACTCAACAGTCTAAACAGCACAGGTGAGTGATCACATACTATTCAATAGTCTAAACAGCACATGTAAGTGCTCAATGACCCCTGAGCATGTCCTTGTACACTGTGATACTCAAAAGTCTAAACAGCACAGGTAAGTGATCACATGGCCTCTCATCCTGCCCTTGCAGGCGTGTACTACTCAACAGTCTAAACAGCACAGGTGAGTGATCACATGGCCTCTGAGCCTGCCCTTGCAAGTGTGTGATACTCAACAATCTAAACAGCACAGGTGAGTGTTCGCATGGCCTCTGAGACTGTCCTTGCTGGTGTCAGCTACTCAATAGTCTAAACAGCACAGTGAGCGATCACATACTACTCAATAGTCTAAACAGCACAGGTGAGTGATCACATGGCCTCTGATCCTGCCCTTGCAGGTGTGTGATACTCAACTGTCTAAACAGCACAGGTGAGTGTTCACATGGCCTATGAGCCTGCCCTCGCAGGCATGTTCTTCTCAACAGTCTAAACAGCACATGTGAGTGATCACATGGCCTCTGAGCCTGCCCTTGCAGGTGTGTGATACTCAATGATCTCAACAGCACAGGTGAGTGATCACATACTATTCAATAGTTTAAATAGTACATGTGAGTGATCGCATGGCCTCTGAGCCTGCCCTTGCACGTGTGTACTTTTCAATAGTCTGAACAGCACAGGTGAGTGATCACATGGCCTTTGAGCCTGCCCTTGCAGGTGTGTACTACTCAATAGTCTAAACAGCACAGGTGAGTGATCACATGGCATCTAAGCCTGCCCTTACAGTTCTGTACTATTCAATAGTCTAAACAGCACATTTGAGTGATCACATACTACTCAATAGTCTAAACAGCACAGGTGAGTGATCGCATGGCCTCTGAGCCTGCCCTTGCAGGTGTATACTACTCAATAGTCTAAACAGCACAGGTGAGTGATCACATAGCCCCTGAGCCTGCCTTGCAGGTGTGTGATACTCAATAGTCTAAACAGCACAGGTGAGTGATCACATGGCCTCTGATCATGCCATTGCAGGCGTGTACTACTCAACAGTCTAAACAGAACAGGTGAGTGATCACATGGCCTCTGAGTCTGCCCTTGTAGGTGTGTAGTACGCCATAGTCTAAACCGCACAGGTGAGAGACCATATTGCCCCTGAGCCTGCCCTTGCAGGTATGTGATACTCAACAGTCTAAACAGCACAGGTGTGTGTTCAAATGGCCTCTGAGCCTGCCCTTGCAGGCATGTACTTCTCAATAGTCTAAACAGCACAGGTGAGAGATCACATGGCCTCTGAGCCTGCCCTTGCAGGTGTGTGATACTCAATGATCTGAACAGCAGAGGTGAGTGATCACATGGCCTCTGAGCCTGTCCTTGAACACGTGTGATACTCAACAGTCTAAACAGCACAGGTGAGTGATCACATGGCCTCTGAGCCTGCCCTTGCAGGCGTGTACTACACAAAAGTCTAAACAGCACAGGCGGCTGATCACATGGCCTCTGAGCCTGCCCTTGCAGGTGTGTATTACTCAACAGTCTAAACAGCACAGGTGAGTGATCACATGGCCTCTGAGCCTGCCCTTGCAGGCGTGTACTACTCAATAGTCTAAACAGCCAGGTGCGTGATCACATGGCCTCTGTGCCTGCCATTGCAGGTGTGTACTACTCAATAGTCTAAACAGCAGGTGTGTACTACTCAACAGTCTAAACAGCACAGGTGAGTGTTCACATGGTCCCTGAGCCTGCCCTTGCACGTGTGTACTTTTCAATAGTCTGAACAGCACAGGTGAGTGATCACATGGCCTTTGAGCCTGCCCTTGCAGGTGTGTACTACTCAATAGTCTAAACAGCACAGGTGAGTGATAACATGGCATCTAAGCCTGCCCTTACAGTTCTGTACTATTCAATAGTCTAAACAGCACATTTGAGTGATCACATACCTCTCAATAGTCTAAACAGCACAGGTGAGTGATCGCATGGCCTCTGAGCCTGCCCTTGCAGGTGTATACTACTCAATAGTCTAAACAGCACAGGTGAGTGATCACATAGCCCCTGAGCCTGCCTTGCAGGTGTGTGATACTCAATAGTCTAAACAGCACAGGTGAGTGATCACATGGCCTCTGATCATGCCATTGCAGGCGTGTACTACTCAACAGTCTAAACAGCACAGGTGAGTGATCACATGGCCTCTGAGTCTGCCCTTGTAGGTGTGTAGTACGCCATAGTCTAAACCGCACAGGTGAGAGACCATATTGCCCCTGAGCCTGCCCGTGCAGGTGTGTGATACTCAACTGTCTAAACAGCACAGGTGTGTGTTCAAATGGCCTCTGAGCCTGCCCTTGCAGGCATGTACTTCTCAACAGTCTAAACAGCACAGGTGAGAGATCACATGGCCTCTGAGCCTGCCCTTGCAGGTGTGTGATACTCAATGATCTGAACAGCAGAGGTGAGTGATCACATGGCCTCTGAGCCTGCCCTTACAGGTGTCCACTACTCAATAGTCTAAACAGCACATGTGAGTGATCACATGGCCTCTGAGCCTGCCCTTACAGGTGTGAACTACTCAATGGTCTAAACGGCACAGATGAGTGATCACATGGCCTCTGACCCTGCCCTTGCAGGTGTGTACTACTCCATAGTCTAAACAGCACAGGTGAGTGACCATATAGCCTCTGAGCCTGCCCTTGCAGGTGTGTGGTACGCAACAGTCTAAACAGCACAGGTGAGTGGTCACATGGCCTCTGAACCTACCCTTGCAGGCGTGTACTACTCAACAGTCTAAACAGCAACGGTGAGTGATCACATGGCCTCTGAGCCTGTCCTTGAACACGTGTGATACTCAACAGTCTAAACAGCACAGGTGAGTGATCACATGGCCTCTGAGCCTGCCCTTGCAGGCGTGTACTACACAAAAGTCTAAACAGCACAGGTGGCTGATCACATGGCCTCTGAGCCTGCCCTTGCAGGTGTGTATTACTCAACAGTATAAACAGCACAGGTGAGTGATCACATGGCCTCTGAGCCTGCCCTTGCAGGCGTGTACTACTCAATAGTCTAAACAGCCAGGTGCGTGATCACATGGCCTCTGTGCCTGCCATTGCAGGTGTGTACTACTCAATAGTCTAAACAGCAGGTGTGTACTACTCAACAGTCTAAACAGCACAGGTGAGTGTTCACATGGACCCTGAGCCTGCCCTTACAGGTGTGTACTACTCAATAGTCTAAACAGCACAGGTGAGTGATCACATACTATTCAATAGTCTAAACAGCACAGGTAAGTGCTCACATGGCCCCTGAGCAAGCCCTTGTACACGGTGATACTCAACAGTCTAAACAGCACAGGTGAGTGATCACATGGCCTCTCATCCTGCCCTTGCAGGCGTGTACTACTCAACAGTCTAAACAGCACAGGTGAGAGATCACATGGCCTCTGAGCCTGCCCTTGCAGGTGTGTGATACTCAATGATCTGAACAGCAGAGGTGAGTGATCACATGGCCTCTGAGCCTGCCCTTACAGGTGTCCACTACTCAATAGTCTAAACAGCACATGTGAGTGATCACATGGCCTCTGAGCCTGCCCTTACAGGTGTGAACTACTCAATGGTCTAAACGGCACAGATGAGTGATCACATGGCCTCTGACCCTGCCCTTGCAGGTGTGTACTACTCCATAGTCTAAACAGCACAGGTGAGTGACCATATAGCCTCTGAGCCTGCCCTTGCAGGTGTGTGGTACGCAACAGTCTAAACAGCACAGGTGAGTGGTCACATGGCCTCTGAGCCTGCCCTTGCAGGCGTGTACTACTCAACAGTCTAAACAGCACAGGTGCCTGATCTCATGGACTCTGAGCCTGCCCTTGCAGGCGTGTACTACACAACAGTCTAAATAGCACAGGTGAGTGATCACATAGCCTCTGAGCCTGCCCTTGCAAGTGTGTGATACTCAACAATCTAAACAGCACAGGTGAGAGACCATTTTGCCCCTGATCCTGCCCTTGCAGGTGTGTGATACTCAACTGTCTAAACAGCACAGGTGTGTGTTCAAATGGCCTCTGAGCCTGCCCTTGCAGGCATGTACTTCTCAACAGTCTAAACAGCACAGGTGAGAGATCACATGGCCTCTGAGCCTGCCCTTGCAGGTGTGTGATACTCAATGATCTGAACAGCAGAGGTGAGTGATCACATGGCCTCTGAGCATGCCCTTACAGGTGTCCACTACTCAATAGTCTAAACAGCACATGTGAGTGATCACATGGCCTCTGAGCCTGCCCTTACAGGTGTGAACTACTCAATGGTCTAAACGGCACAGATGAGTGATCACATGGCCTCTGACCCTGCCCTTGCAGGTGTGTACTACTCCATAGTCTAAACAGCACAGGTGAGTGACCATATAGCCTCTGAGCCTGCCCTTGCAGGTGTGTGGTACACAACAGTCTAAACAGCACAGGTGAGTGGTCACATGGCCTCTGAACCTACCCTTGCAGGCGTGTACTACTCAACAGTCTAAACAGCAACGGTGAGTGATCACATGGCCTCTGAGCCTGTCCTTGAACACGTGTGATACTCAACAGTCTAAACAGCACAGGTGAGTGATCACATGGCCTCTGAGTCTGCCCTTGCAGGCGTGTACTACACAAAAGTCTAAACAGCACAGGTGGCTGATCACATGGCCTCTGAGCCTGCCCTTGCAGGTGTGTATTACTCAACAGTATAAACAGCACAGGTGAGTGATCACATGGCCTCTGAGCCTGCCCTTGCAGGCTTGTACTACTCAATAGTCTAAACAGCCAGGTGCGTGATCACATGGCCTCTGTGCCTGCCATTGCAGGTGTGTACTACTCAATAGTCTAAACAGCAGGTGTGTACTACTCAACAGTCTAAACAGCACAGGTGAGTGTTTACATGGACCCTGAGCCTGCCCTTACAGGTGTGTACTACTCAATAGTCTAAACAGCACAGGTGAGTGATCACATACTATTCAATAGTCTAAACAGCACAGGTAAGTGCTCACATGGCCCCTGAGCATGCCCTTGTACACGGTGATACTCAACAGTCTAAACAGCACAGGTGAGTGATCACATGGCCTCTCATCCTGCCCTTGCAGGCGTGTACTACTCGACAGTCTAAACAGCACAGGTGCCTGATCTCATGGACTCTGAACCTGCCCTTGCAGGCGTGTACTACACAACAGTCTAAATAGCACAGGTGAGTGATCACATGGCCTCTGAGCCTGCCCTTGCAAGTGTGTGATACTCAACAATCTAAACAGCACAGGTGAGTGTTCGCATGGCCTCTGAGACTGCCCTTGCAGGTGTGTGCTACTCAATAGTCTAAACAGCACAGGTGAGTGATCACATACTACTCAATAGTCTAAACAGCACAGGTGAGTGATCACATGGCCTCTGATCCTGCCCTTGCAGGTGTGTGATACTCAACTTTCTAAACAGCACAGGTGAGTGTTCACATGGCCTATGAGCCTGCCCTCGCAGGCATGTTCTTCTCAACAGTCTAAACAGAACAGGTGAGTGATCACATGGCATCTAAGCCTGCCCTTACAGTTCTGTACTATTCAATGGTCTAAACAGCACATTTGAGTGATCACATACTACTCAATAGTCTAAACAGCACAGGTGAGTGATCGCATGGCCTCTGAGCCTGCCCTTGCAGGTGTATACTACTCAATAGTCTAAACAGCACAGGTGAGTGATCACATAGCCCCTGAGCCTGCCTTGCAGGTGTGTGATACTCAATAGTCTAAACAGCACAGGTGAGTGATCACATGGCCTCTGATCCTGCCATTGCAGGCGTGTACTACTCAACAGTCTAAACAGCACAGGTGAGTGATCACATGGCCTCTGAGTCTGCCCTTGTAGGTGTGTAGTACGCCATAGTCTAAACCGCACAGGTGAGAGACCATATTGCCCCTGAGCATGCCCTTGCAGGTGTGTGATACTCAATAGTCTAAACAGCAGGCATGTACTTCTCAACAGTCTAAACAGCACAGGTGAGCGATCACATGGCATCTGAGACTGCCCTTACAGGTGTGTACTACTCAATAGTCTAAACAGCACAGGTGAGTGATCACATACTATTCAATAGTCTAAACAGCACAGGTGAGTGATCACATGGCCTCTGAGCCTGCCCTTGCAGGTGTGTACTACTCAACAGTCTAAACAGCAGGTGTGTACTACTCAACAGTCTAAACAGCACAGGTGAGTGTTCACATGGCCCCTGGGCCTGCCCTTGCAGGCATGTACTTCTCAACAGTCTAAACAGCACAGGTGAGCGATCACATGGCCTCTGAGCCTGCCCTTACAGGTGTGTACTACTCAATAGTCTAAACAGCACAGGTGAGTGATCACATACTATTCAATAGTCTAAACAGCACAGGTGAGTGATCACATGGCCCCTGAGCATGCCCTTGTACACGTGTGATACTCAACAGTCTAAACAGCACAGGTGAGTGTTCACATGGCCCCTGGGCCTGCCCTTGCAGGCATGTACTTCTCAAAAGTCTAAACAGCACAGGTGAGCGATCACATGGCCTCTGAGCCTGCCCTTACAGGTGTGTACTACTCAATAGTCTAAACAGCACAGGTGAGTGTTCACATGGCCCCTGGGCCTGCCCTTGCAGGCATGTACTTCTCAACAGTCTAAACAGCACAGGTGAGCGATCACATGGCCTCTGAGCCTGCCATTGCTGGTTTGTGATACTCAACAGTCTAAACAGCACAGGTGAGTGATCACATGGCCTCTGTGCCTGCCATTGCAGGTGTGTACTACTCAATAGTCTAAACAGCAGGTGTGTACTACTCAACAGTCTAAACAGCACAGATGAGTGTTCACATGGACCCTGAGCCTGCCCTTACAGGTGTGTACTACTCAATAGTCTAAACAGCACAGGTGAGTGATCACATACTATAGTCTGAACAGCACAGGTAAGTGCTGACATGGCCCCTGAACATGCCCTTGTACACCGTGATACTCAACAGTCTAAACAGCACAGGTGAGTGATCACATGGCCTCTCATCCTGCCCTTGCAGGCGTGTACTACTCAACAGTCTAAACAGAACAGGTGAGTGATCACATGGCCTCTGAGTCTGCCCTTGTAGGTGTGTAGTACGCCATAGTCTAAACCGCACAGGTGAGAGACCATATTGCCCCTGAGCCTGCCCTTGCAGGTATGTGATACTCAACAGTCTAAACAGCACAGGTGTGTGTTCAAATGGCCTCTGAGCCTGCCCTTGCAGGCATGTACTTCTCAATAGTCTAAACAGCACAGGTGAGAGATCACATGGCCTCTGAGCCTGCCCTTGCAGGTGTGTGATACTCAATGATCTGAACAGCAGAGGTGAGTGATCACATGGCCTCTGAGCCTGTCCTTGAACACGTGTGATACTCAACAGTCTAAACAGCACAGGTGAGTGATCACATGGCCTCTGAGCCTGCCCTTGCAGGCGTGTACTACACAAAAGTCTAAACAGCACAGGCGGCTGATCACATGGCCTCTGAGCCTGCCCTTGCAGGTGTGTATTACTCAACAGTCTAAACAGCACAGGTGAGTGATCACATGGCCTCTGAGCCTGCCCTTGCAGGCGTGTACTACTCAATAGTCTAAACAGCCAGGTGCGTGATCACATGGCCTCTGTGCCTGCCATTGCAGGTGTGTACTACTCAATAGTCTAAACAGCAGGTGTGTACTACTCAACAGTCTAAACAGCACAGGTGAGTGTTCACATGGTCCCTGAGCCTGCCCTTGCACGTGTGTACTTTTCAATAGTCTGAACAGCACAGGTGAGTGATCACATGGCCTTTGAGCCTGCCCTTGCAGGTGTGTACTACTCAATAGTCTAAACAGCACAGGTGAGTGATAACATGGCATCTAAGCCTGCCCTTACAGTTCTGTACTATTCAATAGTCTAAACAGCACATTTGAGTGATCACATACCTCTCAATAGTCTAAACAGCACAGGTGAGTGATCGCATGGCCTCTGAGCCTGCCCTTGCAGGTGTATACTACTCAATAGTCTAAACAGCACAGGTGAGTGATCACATAGCCCCTGAGCCTGCCTTGCAGGTGTGTGATACTCAATAGTCTAAACAGCACAGGTGAGTGATCACATGGCCTCTGATCATGCCATTGCAGGCGTGTACTACTCAACAGTCTAAACAGCACAGGTGAGTGATCACATGGCCTCTGAGTCTGCCCTTGTAGGTGTGTAGTACGCCATAGTCTAAACCGCACAGGTGAGAGACCATATTGCCCCTGAGCCTGCCCGTGCAGGTGTGTGATACTCAACTGTCTAAACAGCACAGGTGTGTGTTCAAATGGCCTCTGAGCCTGCCCTTGCAGGCATGTACTTCTCAACAGTCTAAACAGCACAGGTGAGAGATCACATGGCCTCTGAGCCTGCCCTTGCAGGTGTGTGATACTCAATGATCTGAACAGCAGAGGTGAGTGATCACATGGCCTCTGAGCCTGCCCTTACAGGTGTCCACTACTCAATAGTCTAAACAGCACATGTGAGTGATCACATGGCCTCTGAGCCTGCCCTTACAGGTGTGAACTACTCAATGGTCTAAACGGCACAGATGAGTGATCACATGGCCTCTGACCCTGCCCTTGCAGGTGTGTACTACTCCATAGTCTAAACAGCACAGGTGAGTGACCATATAGCCTCTGAGCCTGCCCTTGCAGGTGTGTGGTACGCAACAGTCTAAACAGCACAGGTGAGTGGTCACATGGCCTCTGAACCTACCCTTGCAGGCGTGTACTACTCAACAGTCTAAACAGCAACGGTGAGTGATCACATGGCCTCTGAGCCTGTCCTTGAACACGTGTGATACTCAACAGTCTAAACAGCACAGGTGAGTGATCACATGGCCTCTGAGCCTGCCCTTGCAGGCGTGTACTACACAAAAGTCTAAACAGCACAGGTGGCTGATCACATGGCCTCTGAGCCTGCCCTTGCAGGTGTGTATTACTCAACAGTATAAACAGCACAGGTGAGTGATCACATGGCCTCTGAGCCTGCCCTTGCAGGCGTGTACTACTCAATAGTCTAAACAGCCAGGTGCGTGATCACATGGCCTCTGTGCCTGCCATTGCAGGTGTGTACTACTCAATAGTCTAAACAGCAGGTGTGTACTACTCAACAGTCTAAACAGCACAGGTGAGTGTTCACATGGACCCTGAGCCTGCCCTTACAGGTGTGTACTACTCAATAGTCTAAACAGCACAGGTGAGTGATCACATACTATTCAATAGTCTAAACAGCACAGGTAAGTGCTCACATGGCCCCTGAGCAAGCCCTTGTACACGGTGATACTCAACAGTCTAAACAGCACAGGTGAGTGATCACATGGCCTCTCATCCTGCCCTTGCAGGCGTGTACTACTCAACAGTCTAAACAGCACAGGTGAGAGATCACATGGCCTCTGAGCCTGCCCTTGCAGGTGTGTGATACTCAATGATCTGAACAGCAGAGGTGAGTGATCACATGGCCTCTGAGCCTGCCCTTACAGGTGTCCACTACTCAATAGTCTAAACAGCACATGTGAGTGATCACATGGCCTCTGAGCCTGCCCTTACAGGTGTGAACTACTCAATGGTCTAAACGGCACAGATGAGTGATCACATGGCCTCTGACCCTGCCCTTGCAGGTGTGTACTACTCCATAGTCTAAACAGCACAGGTGAGTGACCATATAGCCTCTGAGCCTGCCCTTGCAGGTGTGTGGTACGCAACAGTCTAAACAGCACAGGTGAGTGGTCACATGGCCTCTGAGCCTGCCCTTGCAGGCGTGTACTACTCAACAGTCTAAACAGCACAGGTGCCTGATCTCATGGACTCTGAGCCTGCCCTTGCAGGCGTGTACTACACAACAGTCTAAATAGCACAGGTGAGTGATCACATAGCCTCTGAGCCTGCCCTTGCAAGTGTGTGATACTCAACAATCTAAACAGCACAGGTGAGAGACCATTTTGCCCCTGATCCTGCCCTTGCAGGTGTGTGATACTCAACTGTCTAAACAGCACAGGTGTGTGTTCAAATGGCCTCTGAGCCTGCCCTTGCAGGCATGTACTTCTCAACAGTCTAAACAGCACAGGTGAGAGATCACATGGCCTCTGAGCCTGCCCTTGCAGGTGTGTGATACTCAATGATCTGAACAGCAGAGGTGAGTGATCACATGGCCTCTGAGCATGCCCTTACAGGTGTCCACTACTCAATAGTCTAAACAGCACATGTGAGTGATCACATGGCCTCTGAGCCTGCCCTTACAGGTGTGAACTACTCAATGGTCTAAACGGCACAGATGAGTGATCACATGGCCTCTGACCCTGCCCTTGCAGGTGTGTACTACTCCATAGTCTAAACAGCACAGGTGAGTGACCATATAGCCTCTGAGCCTGCCCTTGCAGGTGTGTGGTACACAACAGTCTAAACAGCACAGGTGAGTGGTCACATGGCCTCTGAACCTACCCTTGCAGGCGTGTACTACTCAACAGTCTAAACAGCAACGGTGAGTGATCACATGGCCTCTGAGCCTGTCCTTGAACACGTGTGATACTCAACAGTCTAAACAGCACAGGTGAGTGATCACATGGCCTCTGAGTCTGCCCTTGCAGGCGTGTACTACACAAAAGTCTAAACAGCACAGGTGGCTGATCACATGGCCTCTGAGCCTGCCCTTGCAGGTGTGTATTACTCAACAGTATAAACAGCACAGGTGAGTGATCACATGGCCTCTGAGCCTGCCCTTGCAGGCTTGTACTACTCAATAGTCTAAACAGCCAGGTGCGTGATCACATGGCCTCTGTGCCTGCCATTGCAGGTGTGTACTACTCAATAGTCTAAACAGCAGGTGTGTACTACTCAACAGTCTAAACAGCACAGGTGAGTGTTTACATGGACCCTGAGCCTGCCCTTACAGGTGTGTACTACTCAATAGTCTAAACAGCACAGGTGAGTGATCACATACTATTCAATAGTCTAAACAGCACAGGTAAGTGCTCACATGGCCCCTGAGCATGCCCTTGTACACGGTGATACTCAACAGTCTAAACAGCACAGGTGAGTGATCACATGGCCTCTCATCCTGCCCTTGCAGGCGTGTACTACTCGACAGTCTAAACAGCACAGGTGCCTGATCTCATGGACTCTGAACCTGCCCTTGCAGGCGTGTACTACACAACAGTCTAAATAGCACAGGTGAGTGATCACATGGCCTCTGAGCCTGCCCTTGCAAGTGTGTGATACTCAACAATCTAAACAGCACAGGTGAGTGTTCGCATGGCCTCTGAGACTGCCCTTGCAGGTGTGTGCTACTCAATAGTCTAAACAGCACAGGTGAGTGATCACATACTACTCAATAGTCTAAACAGCACAGGTGAGTGATCACATGGCCTCTGATCCTGCCCTTGCAGGTGTGTGATACTCAACTTTCTAAACAGCACAGGTGAGTGTTCACATGGCCTATGAGCCTGCCCTCGCAGGCATGTTCTTCTCAACAGTCTAAACAGAACAGGTGAGTGATCACATGGCATCTAAGCCTGCCCTTACAGTTCTGTACTATTCAATGGTCTAAACAGCACATTTGAGTGATCACATACTACTCAATAGTCTAAACAGCACAGGTGAGTGATCGCATGGCCTCTGAGCCTGCCCTTGCAGGTGTATACTACTCAATAGTCTAAACAGCACAGGTGAGTGATCACATAGCCCCTGAGCCTGCCTTGCAGGTGTGTGATACTCAATAGTCTAAACAGCACAGGTGAGTGATCACATGGCCTCTGATCCTGCCATTGCAGGCGTGTACTACTCAACAGTCTAAACAGCACAGGTGAGTGATCACATGGCCTCTGAGTCTGCCCTTGTAGGTGTGTAGTACGCCATAGTCTAAACCGCACAGGTGAGAGACCATATTGCCCCTGAGCATGCCCTTGCAGGTGTGTGATACTCAATAGTCTAAACAGCAGGCATGTACTTCTCAACAGTCTAAACAGCACAGGTGAGCGATCACATGGCATCTGAGACTGCCCTTACAGGTGTGTACTACTCAATAGTCTAAACAGCACAGGTGAGTGATCACATACTATTCAATAGTCTAAACAGCACAGGTGAGTGATCACATGGCCTCTGAGCCTGCCCTTGCAGGTGTGTACTACTCAACAGTCTAAACAGCAGGTGTGTACTACTCAACAGTCTAAACAGCACAGGTGAGTGTTCACATGGCCCCTGGGCCTGCCCTTGTAGGCATGTACTTCTCAACAGTCTAAACAGCACAGGTGAGCGATCACATGGCCTCTGAGCCTGCCCTTACAGGTGTGTACTACTCAATAGTCTAAACAGCACAGGTGAGTGATCACATACTATTCAATAGTCTAAACAGCACAGGTGAGTGATCACATGGCCCCTGAGCATGCCCTTGTACACGTGTGATACTCAACAGTCTAAACAGCACAGGTGAGTGTTCACATGGCCCCTGGGCCTGCCCTTGCAGGCATGTACTTCTCAAAAGTCTAAACAGCACAGGTGAGCGATCACATGGCCTCTGAGCCTGCCCTTACAGGTGTGTACTACTCAATAGTCTAAACAGCACAGGTGAGTGTTCACATGGCCCCTGGGCCTGCCCTTGCAGGCATGTACTTCTCAACAGTCTAAACAGCACAGGTGAGCGATCACATGGCCTCTGAGCCTGCCATTGCTGGTTTGTGATACTCAACAGTCTAAACAGCACAGGTGAGTGATCACATGGCCTCTGTGCCTGCCATTGCAGGTGTGTACTACTCAATAGTCTAAACAGCAGGTGTGTACTACTCAACAGTCTAAACAGCACAGATGAGTGTTCACATGGACCCTGAGCCTGCCCTTACAGGTGTGTACTACTCAATAGTCTAAACAGCACATGTGAGTGATCACATACTATAGTCTGAACAGCACAGGTAAGTGCTGACATGGCCCCTGAACATGCCCTTGTACACCGTGATACTCAACAGTCTAAACAGCACAGGTGAGTGATCACATGGCCTCTCATCCTGCCCTTGCAGGCGTGTACTACTCAACAGTCTGAACAGCACAGGTGAGTGATCACATGGCCTTTGAGCCTGCCCTTGCAGGTGTGTACTACTCAATAGTCTAAACAGCACAGGTGAGTGATCACATGGCATCTAAGCCTGCCCTTACAGTTCTGTACTATTCAATGGTCTAAACAGCACATTTGAGTGATCACATACTACTGAATAGTCTAAACAGCACAGGTGAATGATCGCATGGCCTCTGAGTCTGCCCTTGCAGGTGTGTACTACTCAATAGTCTAAACAGCACAGGTGAGTGATCACATAGCCCCTGAGCCTGCCTTGCAGGTGTGTGATACTCAATAGTCTAAACAGCACAGGTGAGTGATCACATGGCCTCTGATCCTGCCATTGCAGGCGTGTACTACTCAACAGTCTAAACAGCACAGGTGAGTGATCACATGGCCTCTGAGTCTGCCCTTGTAGGTGTGTAGTACGACATAGGGCCTCATTACGACCCTGGCGGTAAGGGGTTAACGCCAGCGTTAGCTGCGCCGACCCCTTACCGCCAATTACGAGGTCCCTTAGCGCCATGGCGCTTTTAACACCTGCTTTTAGCAGGTGTTAAAATCCATGGCGCTAAGGGACCATGGAGTTAATTACGCCACCGTAATTTACGGTGGCGTAATTAACGCCTTCCCCACTCCCATTATGCCCTATGGGGCAAAAATGGGAATGGGGAAGGGTAAATGGGGATTGGGGACTTACCGCCCCGCCAAGGTCGGAATGGGGCGGTAAGTCCGCCAACCACCATGGCGTAAACGTAGTTTACGCCATGGTGGTAAAGTCACGGCCCAGGCGGTAACTTACCGCCTGGGTCGTAATGAGGCCCATAGTCTAAACCGCACAGGTGAGTGACCATATTGCCCCTGAGCCTGCCCTTGCAGGTGTGTGATACTACACAGTCTAAACAGCATAGGTGAGTGATCACATGCCCTCTGAGCCTGCCCTTGCAGGTTTGTGATAGTCAACAGTCTAAACAGCACAGGTGAGTGATCACATAGCCTCTGTGCCTGCCCTTGCAGGCATGTACTTCTCAACAGTCTAAACAGCACAGGTGAGCGATCACATGGCCTCTGAGCCTGCCCTTGCAGGTGTGTACTACTCAATAGTCTAAACAGCAGGTGTGTACTACTCAACAGTCTAAACAGCACAGGTGAGTGTTCACATGGACCCTTGGCCTGCCCTTGCAGGCATGTGCTTCTCAACAGTCTAAACAGCACAGGTGAGTGATCACATACTATTCAATAGTCTAAACAGCACAGGTGAGTGATCACATGGCCCCTGAGCATGCCCTTGTACACGTGTGATACTCAACAGTCTAAACAGCACAGGTGAGTGATCACATGGCCTCTGAGCCTGCCCTTGCTGGTTTGTGATACTCAACAGTCTAAACAGCACAGGTGAGTGATCACATGGCCTCTGTGCCTGCCATTGCAGGTGTGTACTACTCAATAGTCTAAACAGCAGGTGTGTACTACTCAACAGTCTAAACAGCACAGATGAGTGTTCACATGGACCCTGAGCCTGCCCTTACAGGTGTGTACTACTCAATAGTCTAAACAGCACAGGTGAGTGATCACATACTATAGTCTACACAGCACAGGTAAGTGCTCACATGGCCCCTGAGCATGCCCTTGTACACGATGATACTCAACAGTCTAAACAGGACAGGTGAGTGATCACATGGCCTCTCATCCTGCCCTTGCAGGCGTGTACTACTCAACAGTCTGAACAGCACAGGTGAGTGATCACATGGCCTTTGAGCCTGCCCTTGCAGGTGTGTACTACTCAATAGTCTAAACAGCACAGGTGAGTGATCACATGGCATCTAAGCCTGCCCTTACAGTTCTGTACTATTCAATGGTCTAAACAGCACATTTGAGTGATCACATACTACTGAATAGTCTAAACAGCACAGGTGAATGATCGCATGGCCTCTGAGTCTGCCCTTGCACTTGTGTACTACTCAATAGTCTAAACAGCACAGGTGAGTGATCACATAGCCCCTGAGCCTGCCTTGCAGGTGTGTGATACTCAATAGTCTAAACAGCACAGGTGAGTGATCACATGGCCTCTGATCCTGCCATTGCAGGCGTGTACTACTCAACAGTCTAAACAGCACAGGTGAGTGATCACATGGCCTCTGAGTCTGCCCTTGTAGGTGTGTAGTACGACATAGTCTAAACCGCACAGGTGAGTGACCATATTGCCCCTGAGCCTGCCCTTGCAGGTGTGTGATACTACACAGTCTAAACAGCACAGGTGAGTGATCACATGGCCTCTGAGCCTGCCCTTGCAGGTTTGTAATAGTCAACAGTCTAAACAGCACAGGTGAGTGATCACATGGCCTCTGAGCCTGCCCTTGCAGGTGTGTACTACTCAATAGTCTAAACAGCAGGTGTGTACTACTCAACAGTCTAAACAGCACAGGTGAGTGTTCACATGGCCCCTGGGCCTGCCCTTGCAGGCATGTACTTCTCAACAGTCTAAACAGCACAGGTGAGCGATCACATACTATTCAATAGTCTAAACAGCACAGGTGAGTGATCACATGGCCTCTGAGCCTGCCCTTGCAGGTATGTACTACTCAATAGTCTAAACAGCAGGTGTGTACTGCTCAACAGTCTAAACAGCACAGGTGAGTGTTCACATGGCCCCTGGGCCTGCCCTTGCAGGCATGTACTTATCAACAGTCTAAAAAGCACAGGTGAGCGATCACATGGCCTCTGAGCCTGCCCTTACAGGTGTGTACTACTCAATAGTCTAAAGAGCACAGGTGAGTGATCACATACTATTCAACAGTCTAAACAGCACAGGTGAGTGATCACATGGCCTCTGAGCCTGCCCTTACATGTGTGTACTACTCAATAGTCTAAACAGCACAGGTGAGTGATCACATACTATTCAATAGTCTAAACAGCACAGGTGAGTGATCACATGGCCCCTGAGCATGCCCTTGTACACGTGTGATACTCAACAGTCTAAACAGCACAGGTGAGCGATCAAATGGCATCTGAGCCTGCCCTTACAGGTGTGTACTACTCAATAGTCTAAACAGCACAGGTGAGCGATCACATGGCCTCTGAGCCTGCCCTTGCAGGTGTGTACTACTCAATAGTCTAAACTGCAGGTGTGTACTACACAACAGTCTAAACAGCACAGGTGAGTGTTCACATGGCCCCTGAGCATGCCCTTGTACACATGTGATGCTCAACAGTCTAAACAGCACAGGTGAGTGTTCACATGGCCCCTGGGCCTGCCCTTGCAGGCATGTACTTCTCAACAGTCTAAACAGCACAGGTGAGCGATCACATGGCCTCTGAGCCTGCCCTTACAGGTGTGTACTACTCAATAGTCTAAACAGCACAGGTGAGTGATCACATACTATTCAATAGTCTAAACAGCACAGGTGAGTGATCACATGGCCTCTGAGCCTGCCCTTGCAGTTGTGTACTACTCAATAGTCTAAACAGCAGGTGTGTACTACTCAACAGTCTAAACAGCACAGGTGAGTGTTCACATGGCCCCTGGGCCTGCCCTTGCAGGTGTGTACTACTCAACAGTCTAAACAGCACAGGTGAGTGTTCACATGGCCTCTGAGCCTGCCCTTTCAGGTGTGTACTACTCAATAGTCTAAACAGCACAGGTGAGTGATCACATACTATTCAACAGTCTAAACAGCACAGGTGAGTGATCACATGGCCTCTGAGCCTGCCCTTACAGGTGTGTACTACTCAATAGTCTAAACAGCACAGGTGAGTGATCACATACTATTCAATAGTCTAAACAGCACAGGTGAGTGATCACATGGCCCCTGAGCATGCCCTTGTACACGTGTGATACTCAACAGTCTAAACAGCACAGGTGAGCGATCAAATGGCATCTGAGCCTGCCCTTACAGGTGTGTACTACTCAATAGTCTAAACAGCACAGGTGAGTGATCACATAGCCCCTGAGCCTGCCTTGCAGGTGTGTGATACTCAATAGTCTAAACAGCACAGGTGAGTGATCACATGGCCTCTGAGTCTGCCCTTGTAGGTGTGTAGTACGCCATAGTCTAAACCGCACAGGTGAGTGACCATATTGCCCCTGAGCCTGCCCTTGCAGGTGTGTGATACTACACAGTCTAAACAGCACAGGTGAGTGATCACATAGCCTCTGTGCCTGCCCTTGCAGGCATGTACTTCTCAACATTCTAAACAGCACAGGTGAGCGATCACATGGCCTCTGAGCCTGCCCTTGCAGGTGTGTACTACTCAATAGTCTAAACAGCAGGTGTGTACTACTCAACAGTCTGAACAGCACAGGTGAGTGTTCACATGGCCCCTGGGCCTGCCCTTGCAGGCATGTACTTCTCAACAGTCTAAACAGCACAAGTGAGCTATCACATACTATTCAATAGTCTAAACAGCACAGGTGAGTGATCACATGGCCTCTGAGCCTGCCCTTACAGGTGTGTACTACTCAATAGTCTAAACAGCACAGGTGAGTGATCACATACTATTCAATAGTCTAAACAGCACAGGTGAGTGATCACATGGCCTCTGAGCCTGCCCTTTCAGTTGTGTACTACTCAATAGTCTAAACAGCAGGTGTGTACTACTCAACAGTCTAAACAGCACAGGTGACTGTTCACATGGCCCCTGGGTCTGCCCTTGCAGGTGTGTACTACTCAACAGTCTAAACAGCACAGGTGAGTGTTCACATGGCCTCTGAGCCTGCCCTTACAGGTGTGTACTACTCAATAGTCTAAACAGCACAGGTGAGTGATCACATACTATTCAACAGTCTAAACAGCACAGGTGAGTGATCACATGGCCTCTGAGCCTGCCCTTACAGGTGTGTACTACTCAATAGTCTAAACAGCACAGGTGAGTGATCACATACTATTCAATAGTCTAAACAGCACAGGTGAGTGATCACATGGCCCCTGAGCATGCCCTTGTACACGTGTGATACTCAACAGTCTAAACAGCACAGGTGAGCGATCAAATGGCATCTGAGCCTGCCCTTACAGGTGTGTACTACTCAATAGTCTAAACAGCACAGGTGAGTGATCACATAGCCCCTGAGCCTGCCTTGCAGGTGTGTGATACTCAATAGTCTAAACAGCACAGGTGAGTGATCACATGGCCTCTGAGTCTGCCCTTGTAGGTGTGTAGTACGCCATAGTCTAAACCGCACAGGTGAGTGACCATATTGCCCCTGAGCCTGCCCTTGCAGGTGTGTGATACTACACAGTCTAAACAGCACAGGTGAGTGATCACATAGCCTCTGTGCCTGCCCTTGCAGGCATGTACTTCTCAACAGTCTAAACAGCACAGGTGAGCGATCACATGGCCTCTGAGCCTGCCCTTGCAGGTGTGTACTACTCAGTAGTCTAAACAGCAGGTGTGTACTACTCAACAGTCTGAACAGCACAGGTGAGTGTTCACATGGCCCCTGGGCCTGCCCTTGCAGGCATGTACTTCTCAACAGTCTAAACAGCACAAGTGAGCTATCACATACTATTCAATAGTCTAAACAGCACAGGTGAGTGATCACATGGCCTCTGAGCCTGCCCTTGCAGGTATGTACTACTCAATAGTCTAAACAGCAGGTGTATACTACTCAACAGTCTAAACAGCACAGGTGAGTGTTCACATGGCCCCTGGGCCTGCCTTTGCAGTCATGTACTTCTCAACAGTCTAAACAGCACAGGTGAGCGATCACATGGCCCCTGGGCCTGCATTTTCAGGCATGTACTTCTCAACAGTCTAAACAGCACAGGTGAGCGATCACATGGCCTCTGAGCCTGCCCTTACAGGTGTGTACTACTCAATAGTCTAAACAGCGCAGGTGAGTGATCACATACTATTCAATAGTCTAAACAGCACAGGTGAGTGATCACATGGCCCATGAGCATGCCCTTGTACAAGTGTGATACTCAACAGTCTAAACAGCACAGGTGAGTGTTCACATGGCCCCTGGGCCTGCCCTTGCAGGCATGTACTTCTCAACAGTCTAAACAGCACAGGGGAGCGATCACATGGCCTCTGAGCCTGCCCTTACAGGTGTGTACTACTCAATAGTCTAAACAGCACAGGTGAGTGATCACATACTATTCAATAGTCTAAACAGCACAGGTGAGTGATCACATGGCCCCTGAGCATGCCCTTGTACACGTGTGATACTCAACAGTCTAAACAGCACAGGTGAGCGATCAAATGGCATCTGAGCCTGCCCTTACAGGTGTGTACTACTCAATAGTCTAAACAGCACAGGTGAGTGATCACATAGCCCCTGAGCCTGCCTTGCAGGTGTGTGATACTCAATAGTCTAAACAGCACAGGTGAGTGATCACATGGCCTCTGAGTCTGCCCTTGTAGGTGTGTAGTACGCCATAGTCTAAACCGCACAGGTGAGTGACCATATTGCCCCTGAGCCTGCCCTTGCAGGTGTGTGATACTACACAGTCTAAACAGCACAGGTGAGTGATCACATAGCCTCTGTGCCTGCCCTTGCAGGCATGTACTTCTCAACAGTCTAAACAGCACAGGTGAGCGATCACATGGCCTCTGAGCCTGCCCTTGCAGGTGTGTACTACTCAATAGTCTAAACAGCACAGGTGAGTGATCACATGGCATCTAAGCCTGCCCTTACAGTTCTGTACTATTCAATGGTCTAAACAGCACATTTGAGTGATCACATACTACTGAATAGTCTAAACAGCACAGGTGAATGATCGCATGGCCTCTGAGTCTGCCCTTGCATGTGTGTACTACTCAATAGTCTAAACAGCACAGGTGAGTGATCACATAGCCCCTGAGCCTGCCTTGCAGGTGTGTGATACTCAATAGTCTAAACATCACAGGTGAGTGATCACATGGCCTCTGATCCTGCCATTGCAGGCGTGTACTACTCAACAGTCTAAACAGCACAGGTGAGTGATCACATGGCCTCTGAGTCTGCCCTTGTAGGTGTGTAGTACGACATAGTCTAAACCGCACAGGTGAGTGACCATATTGCCCCTGAGCCTGCCCTTGCAGGTGTGTGATACTACACAGTCTAAACAGCACAGGTGAGTGATCACATGGCCTCTGAGCCTGCCCTTGCAGGTTTGTAATAGTCAACAGTCTAAACAGCACAGGTGAGTGATCACATGGCCTCTGAGCCTGCCCTTGCAGGTGTGTACTACTCAATAGTCTAAACAGCAGGTGTGTACTACTCAACAGTCTAAACAGCACAGGTGAGTGTTCACATGGCCCCTGGGCCTGCCCTTGCAGGCATGTACTTCTCAACAGTCTAAACAGCACAGGTGAGCGATCACATACTATTCAATAGTCTAAACAGCACAGGTGAGTGATCACCTGGCCTCTGAG
Organism: Ambystoma mexicanum; assembly: GCF_040938575.1. NCBI lineage: Eukaryota > Metazoa > Chordata > Amphibia > Caudata > Ambystomatidae > Ambystoma > Ambystoma mexicanum. The sequence continues at coordinate 35,181,618 of NC_090935.1, read as the reverse complement.
CCTGCCCTTGCAGGTATGTACTACTCAATAGTCTAAACAGCAGGTGTGTACTGCTCAACAGTCTAAACAGCACAGGTGAGTGTTCACATGGCCCCTGGGCCTGCCCTTGCAGGCATGTACTTCTCAACAGTCTAAAAAGCACAGGTGAGCGATCACATGGCCTCTGAGCCTGCCCTTACAGGTGTGTACTACTCAATAGTCTAAACAGCACAGGTGAGTGATCACATACTATTCAACAGTCTAAACAGCACAGGTGAGTGATCACATAGCCTCTGAGCCTGCCCTTACATGTGTGTACTACTCAATAGTCTAAACAGCACAGGTGAGTGATCACATACTATTCAATAGTCTAAACAGCACAGGTGAGTGATCACATGGCCCCTGAGCATGCCCTTGTACACGTGTGATACTCAACAGTCTAAACAGCACAGGTGAGCGATCAAATGGCATCTGAGCCTGCCCTTACAGGTGTGTACTACTCAATAGTCTAAACAGCACAGGTGAGCGATCACATGGCCTCTGAGCCTGCCCTTGCAGGTGTGTACTACTAAATAGTCTAAACTGCAGGTGTGTACTACACAACAGTCTAAACAGCACAGGTGAGTGTTCACATGGCCCCTGAGCATGCCCTTGTACACATGTGATGCTCAACAGTCTAAACAGCACAGGTGAGTGTTCACATGGCCCCTGGGCCTGCCCTTGCAGGCATGTACTTCTCAACAGACTAAACAGCACAGGTGAGCGATCACATGGCCTCTGAGCCTGCCCTTACAGGTGTGTACTACTCAATAGTCTAAACAGCACAGGTGAGTGATCACATACTATTCAATAGTCTAAACAGCACAGGTGAGTGATCACATGGCCTCTGAGCCTGCCCTTGCAGTTGTGTACTACTCAATAGTCTAAACAGCAGGTGTGTACTACTCAACAGTCTAAACAGCACAGGTGAGTGTTCACATGGCCCCTGGGCCTGCCCTTGCAGGCATGTACTTCTCAACAGTCTAAACAGCACAGGTGAGCGATCACATGGCCTCTGAGCCTGCCCTTACAGGTGTGTACTACTCAATAGTCTAAACAGCACAGGTGAGTGATCACATGGCCTCTGAGCCTGTCCTTGAACACGTGTGATACTCAACAGTCTAAACAGCACAGGTGAGTGATCACATGGCCTCTGAGCCTGCCCTTGCAGGCGTGTACTACACAAAAGTCTAAACAGCACAGGTGGCTGATCACATGGCCCATGAGCCTGCCCTTGCAGGTGTGTATTACTCAACAGTCTAAACAGCACAGGTGAGTGATCACATACTATTCAATAGTCTAAACAGCACAGGTGAGTGATCACATGGCCTCTGAGCCTGCCCTTGCAGGTGTGTACTACTCAATAGTCTAAACAGCAGGTGTGTACTACTCAACAGTCTAAACAGCACAGGTGAGTGTTCACATGGCCCCTGGGCCTGCCCTTGCAGGCATGTACTTCTCAACAGTCTAAACAGCACAGGTGAGCGATCACATGGCCTCTGAGCCTGCCCTTACAGGTGTGTACTACTCAATAGTCTAAACAGCACAGGTGAGTGATCACATACTATTCAATAGTCTAAACAGCACAGGTGAGTGATCACATGGCCTCTGAGCCTGCCCTTGCAGGTGTGTACTACTCAATAGTCTAAACAGCAGGTGTGTACTACTCAAAAGTCTAAACAGCACAGGTGAGTGACCATATAGCCCATGAGCCTGTCCTTGCAGGTGTGTGATACTCAACAGTCTAAACAGCACAGGTGAGTGACCACATGGCCTCTGAGCCTGCCCTTGCTGGTTTGTGATACTCAACAGTCTAAACAGCACAGGTGAGTGATCACATACTATTCAATAGTCTAAACAGCACATGTAAGTGCTCAATGACCCCTGAGCATGTCCTTGTACACTGTGATACTCAAAAGTCTAAACAGCACAGGTGAGTGATCACATGGCCTCTCATCCTGCCCTTGCAGGCGTGTACTACTCAACAGTCTAAACAGCACAGGTGAGTGATCACATGGCCTCTGAGCCTGCCCTTGCAAGTGTGTGATACTCAACAATCTAAACAGCACAGGTGAGTGTTCGCATGGCCTCTGAGACTGTCCTTGCTGGTGTCAGCTACTCAATAGTCTAAACAGCACAGTGAGCGATCACATACTACTCAATAGTCTAAACAGCACAGGTGAGTGATCACATGGCCTCTGATCCTGCCCTTGCAGGTGTGTGATACTCAACTGTCTAAACAGCACAGGTGAGTGTTCACATGGCCTATGAGCCTGCCCTCGCAGGCATGTTCTTCTCAACAGTCTAAACAGCACATGTGAGTGATCACATGGCCTCTGAGCCTGCCCTTGCAGGTGTGTGATACTCAATGATCTCAACAGCACAGGTGAGTGATCACATACTATTCAATAGTTTAAATAGTACATGTGAGTGATCGCATTGCCTCTGAGCCTGCCCTTGCACGTGTGTACTTTTCAATAGTCTGAACAGCACAGGTGAGTGATCACATGGCCTTTGAGCCTGCCCTTGCAGGTGTGTACTACTCAATAGTCTAAACAGCACAGGTGAGTGATCACATGGCATCTAAGCCTGCCCTTACAGTTCTGTACTATTCAATAGTCTAAACAGCACATTTGAGTGATCACATACTACTCAATAGTCTAAACAGCACAGGTGAGTGATCGCATGGCCTCTGAGCCTGCCCTTGCAGGTGTATACTACTCAATAGTCTAAACAGCACAGGTGAGTGATCACATAGCCCCTGAGCCTGCCTTGCAGGTGTGTGATACTCAATAGTCTAAACAGCACAGGTGAGTGATCACATGGCCTCTGATCATGCCATTGCAGGCGTGTACTACTCAACAGTCTAAACAGCACAGGTGAGTGATCACATGGCCTCTGAGTCTGCCCTTGTAGGTGTGTAGTACGCCATAGTCTAAACCGCACAGGTGAGAGACCATATTGCCCCTGAGCCTGCCCTTGCAGGTATGTGATACTCAACAGTCTAAACAGCACAGGTGTGTGTTCAAATGGCCTCTGAGCCTGCCCTTGCAGGCATGTACTTCTCAATAGTCTAAACAGCACAGGTGAGAGATCACATGGCCTCTGAGCCTGCCCTTGCAGGTGTGTGATACTCAATGATCTGAACAGCAGAGGTGAGTGATCACATGGCCTCTGAGCCTGTCCTTGAACACGTGTGATACTCAACAGTCTAAACAGCACAGGTGAGTGATCCCATGGCCTCTGAGCCTTCCCTTGCAGGCGTGTACTACACAAAAGTCTAAACAGCACAGGCGGCTGATCACATGGCCTCTGAGCCTGCCCTTGCAGGTGTGTATTACTCAACAGTCTAAACAGCACAGGTGAGTGATCACATGGCCTCTGAGCCTGCCCTTGCAGGCGTGTACTACTCAATAGTCTAAACAGCCAGGTGCGTGATCACATGGCCTCTGTGCCTGCCATTGCAGGTGTGTACTACTCAATAGTCTAAACAGCAGGTGTGTACTACTCAACAGTCTAAACAGCACAGGTGAGTGTTCACATGGTCCCTGAGCCTGCCCTTACAGGTGTGTACTACTCAATAGTCTAAACAGCACAGGTGAGTGATCACATACTATTCAATAGTATAAACAGTACATGTGAGTGATCGCATGGCCTCTGAGCCTGCCCTTGCACGTGTGTACTTTTCAATAGTCTGAACAGCACAGGTGAGTGATCACATGGCCTTTGAGCCTGCCCTTGCAGGTGTGTACTACTCAATAGTCTAAACAGCACAGGTGAGTGATAACATGGCATCTAAGCCTGCCCTTACAGTTCTGTACTATTCAATAGTCTAAACAGCACATTTGAGTGATCACATACCTCTCAATAGTCTAAACAGCACAGGTGAGTGATCGCATGGCCTCTGAGCCTGCCCTTGCAGGTGTATACTACTCAATAGTCTAAACAGCACAGGTGAGTGATCACATAGCCCCTGAGCCTGCCTTGCAGGTGTGTGATACTCAATAGTCTAAACAGCACAGGTGAGTGATCACATGGCCTCTGATCATGCCATTGCAGGCGTGTACTACTCAACAGTCTAAACAGCACAGGTGAGTGATCACATGGCCTCTGAGTCTGCCCTTGTAGGTGTGTAGTACGCCATAGTCTAAACCGCACAGGTGAGAGACCATATTGCCCCTGAGCCTGCCCGTGCAGGTGTGTGATACTCAACTGTCTAAACAGCACAGGTGTGTGTTCAAATGGCCTCTGAGCCTGCCCTTGCAGGCATGTACTTCTCAACAGTCTAAACAGCACAGGTGAGAGATCACATGGCCTCTGAGCCTGCCCTTGCAGGTGTGTGATACTCAATGATCTGAACAGCAGAGGTGAGTGATCACATGGCCTCTGAGCCTGCCCTTACAGGTGTCCACTACTCAATAGTCTAAACAGCACATGTGAGTGATCACATGGCCTCTGAGCCTGCCCTTACAGGTGTGAACTACTCAATGGTCTAAACGGCACAGATGAGTGATCACATGGCCTCTGACCCTGCCCTTGCAGGTGTGTACTACTCCATAGTCTAAACAGCACAGGTGAGTGACCATATAGCCTCTGAGCCTGCCCTTGCAGGTGTGTGGTACGCAACAGTCTAAACAGCACAGGTGAGTGGTCACATGGCCTCTGAACCTACCCTTGCAGGCGTGTACTACTCAACAGTCTAAACAGCAACGGTGAGTGATCACATGGCCTCTGAGCCTGTCCTTGAACACGTGTGATACTCAACAGTCTAAACAGCACAGGTGAGTGATCACATGGCCTCTGAGCCTGCCCTTGCAGGCGTGTACTACACAAAAGTCTAAACAGCACAGGTGGCTGATCACATGGCCTCTGAGCCTGCCCTTGCAGGTGTGTATTACTCAACAGTATAAACAGCACAGGTGAGTGATCACATGGCCTCTGAGCCTGCCCTTGCAGGCGTGTACTACTCAATAGTCTAAACAGCCAGGTGCGTGATCACATGGCCTCTGTGCCTGCCATTGCAGGTGTGTACTACTCAATAGTCTAAACAGCAGGTGTGTACTACTCAACAGTCTAAACAGCACAGGTGAGTGTTCACATGGACCCTGAGCCTGCCCTTACAGGTGTGTACTACTCAATAGTCTAAACAGCACAGGTGAGTGATCACATACTATTCAATAGTCTAAACAGCACAGGTAAGTGCTCACATGGCCCCTGAGCAAGCCCTTGTACACGGTGATACTCAACAGTCTAAACAGCACAGGTGAGTGATCACATGGCCTCTCATCCTGCCCTTGCAGGCGTGTACTACTCAACAGTCTAAACAGCACAGGTGAGAGATCACATGGCCTCTGAGCCTGCCCTTGCAGGTGTGTGATACTCAATGATCTGAACAGCAGAGGTGAGTGATCACATGGCCTCTGAGCCTGCCCTTACAGGTGTCCACTACTCAATAGTCTAAACAGCACATGTGAGTGATCACATGGCCTCTGAGCCTGCCCTTACAGGTGTGAACTACTCAATGGTCTAAACGGCACAGATGAGTGATCACATGGCCTCTGACCCTGCCCTTGCAGGTGTGTACTACGCCATAGTCTAAACAGCACAGGTGAGTGACCATATAGCCTCTGAGCCTGCCCTTGCAGGTGTGTGGTACGCAACAGTCTAAACAGCACAGGTGAGTGGTCACATGGCCTCTGAGCCTGCCCTTGCAGGCGTGTACTACTCAACAGTCTAAACAGCACAGGTGCCTGATCTCATGGACTCTGAGCCTGCCCTTGCAGGCGTGTACTACACAACAGTCTAAATAGCACAGGTGAGTGATCACATAGCCTCTGAGCCTGCCCTTGCAAGTGTGTGATACTCAACAATCTAAACAGCACAGGTGAGAGACCATATTGCCCCTGATCCTGCCCTTGCAGGTGTGTGATACTCAACTGTCTAAACAGCACAGGTGTGTGTTCAAATGGCCTCTGAGCCTGCCCTTGCAGGCATGTACTTCTCAACAGTCTAAACAGCACAGGTGAGAGATCACATGGCCTCTGAGCCTGCCCTTGCAGGTGTGTGATACTCAATGATCTGAACAGCAGAGGTGAGTGATCACATGGCCTCTGAGCATGCCCTTACAGGTGTCCACTACTCAATAGTCTAAACAGCACATGTGAGTGATCACATGGCCTCTGAGCCTGCCCTTACAGGTGTGAACTACTCAATGGTCTAAACGGCACAGATGAGTGATCACATGGCCTCTGACCCTGCCCTTGCAGGTGTGTACTACTCCATAGTCTAAACAGCACAGGTGAGTGACCATATAGCCTCTGAGCCTGCCCTTGCAGGTGTGTGGTACACAACAGTCTAAACAGCACAGGTGAGTGGTCACATGGCCTCTGAACCTACCCTTGCAGGCGTGTACTACTCAACAGTCTAAACAGCAACGGTGAGTGATCACATGGCCTCTGAGCCTGTCCTTGAACACGTGTGATACTCAACAGTCTAAACAGCACAGGTGAGTGATCACATGGCCTCTGAGTCTGCCCTTGCAGGCGTGTACTACACAAAAGTCTAAACAGCACAGGTGGCTGATCACATGGCCTCTGAGCCTGCCCTTGCAGGTGTGTATTACTCAACAGTATAAACAGCACAGGTGAGTGATCACATGGCCTCTGAGCCTGCCCTTGCAGGCTTGTACTACTCAATAGTCTAAACAGCCAGGTGCGTGATCACATGGCCTCTGTGCCTGCCATTGCAGGTGTGTACTACTCAATAGTCTAAACAGCAGGTGTGTACTACTCAACAGTCTAAACAGCACAGGTGAGTGTTTACATGGACCCTGAGCCTGCCCTTACAGGTGTGTACTACTCAATAGTCTAAACAGCACAGGTGAGTGATCACATACTATTCAATAGTCTAAACAGCACAGGTAAGTGCTCACATGGCCCCTGAGCATGCCCTTGTACACGGTGATACTCAACAGTCTAAACAGCACAGGTGAGTGATCACATGGCCTCTCATCCTGCCCTTGCAGGCGTGTACTACTCGACAGTCTAAACAGCACAGGTGAGTGTTCACATGGCCTATGAGCCTGCCCTCGCAGGCATGTTCTTCTCAACAGTCTAAACAGCACATGTGAGTGATCACATGGCCTCTGAGCCTGCCCTTGCAGGTGTGTGATACTCAATGATCTCAACAGCACAGGTGAGTGATCACATACTATTCAATAGTTTAAATAGTACATGTGAGTGATCGCATTGCCTCTGAGCCTGCCCTTGCACGTGTGTACTTTTCAATAGTCTGAACAGCACAGGTGAGTGATCACATGGCCTTTGAGCCTGCCCTTGCAGGTGTGTACTACTCAATAGTCTAAACAGCACAGGTGAGTGATCACATGGCATCTAAGCCTGCCCTTACAGTTCTGTACTATTCAATAGTCTAAACAGCACATTTGAGTGATCACATACTACTCAATAGTCTAAACAGCACAGGTGAGTGATCGCATGGCCTCTGAGCCTGCCCTTGCAGGTGTATACTACTCAATAGTCTAAACAGCACAGGTGAGTGATCACATAGCCCCTGAGCCTGCCTTGCAGGTGTGTGATACTCAATAGTCTAAACAGCACAGGTGAGTGATCACATGGCCTCTGATCATGCCATTGCAGGCGTGTACTACTCAACAGTCTAAACAGCACAGGTGAGTGATCACATGGCCTCTGAGTCTGCCCTTGTAGGTGTGTAGTACGCCATAGTCTAAACCGCACAGGTGAGAGACCATATTGCCCCTGAGCCTGCCCTTGCAGGTATGTGATACTCAACAGTCTAAACAGCACAGGTGTGTGTTCAAATGGCCTCTGAGCCTGCCCTTGCAGGCATGTACTTCTCAATAGTCTAAACAGCACAGGTGAGAGATCACATGGCCTCTGAGCCTGCCCTTGCAGGTGTGTGATACTCAATGATCTGAACAGCAGAGGTGAGTGATCACATGGCCTCTGAGCCTGTCCTTGAACACGTGTGATACTCAACAGTCTAAACAGCACAGGTGAGTGATCCCATGGCCTCTGAGCCTTCCCTTGCAGGCGTGTACTACACAAAAGTCTAAACAGCACAGGCGGCTGATCACATGGCCTCTGAGCCTGCCCTTGCAGGTGTGTATTACTCAACAGTCTAAACAGCACAGGTGAGTGATCACATGGCCTCTGAGCCTGCCCTTGCAGGCGTGTACTACTCAATAGTCTAAACAGCCAGGTGCGTGATCACATGGCCTCTGTGCCTGCCATTGCAGGTGTGTACTACTCAATAGTCTAAACAGCAGGTGTGTACTACTCAACAGTCTAAACAGCACAGGTGAGTGTTCACATGGTCCCTGAGCCTGCCCTTACAGGTGTGTACTACTCAATAGTCTAAACAGCACAGGTGAGTGATCACATACTATTCAATAGTATAAACAGTACATGTGAGTGATCGCATGGCCTCTGAGCCTGCCCTTGCACGTGTGTACTTTTCAATAGTCTGAACAGCACAGGTGAGTGATCACATGGCCTTTGAGCCTGCCCTTGCAGGTGTGTACTACTCAATAGTCTAAACAGCACAGGTGAGTGATAACATGGCATCTAAGCCTGCCCTTACAGTTCTGTACTATTCAATAGTCTAAACAGCACATTTGAGTGATCACATACCTCTCAATAGTCTAAACAGCACAGGTGAGTGATCGCATGGCCTCTGAGCCTGCCCTTGCAGGTGTATACTACTCAATAGTCTAAACAGCACAGGTGAGTGATCACATAGCCCCTGAGCCTGCCTTGCAGGTGTGTGATACTCAATAGTCTAAACAGCACAGGTGAGTGATCACATGGCCTCTGATCATGCCATTGCAGGCGTGTACTACTCAACAGTCTAAACAGCACAGGTGAGTGATCACATGGCCTCTGAGTCTGCCCTTGTAGGTGTGTAGTACGCCATAGTCTAAACCGCACAGGTGAGAGACCATATTGCCCCTGAGCCTGCCCGTGCAGGTGTGTGATACTCAACTGTCTAAACAGCACAGGTGTGTGTTCAAATGGCCTCTGAGCCTGCCCTTGCAGGCATGTACTTCTCAACAGTCTAAACAGCACAGGTGAGAGATCACATGGCCTCTGAGCCTGCCCTTGCAGGTGTGTGATACTCAATGATCTGAACAGCAGAGGTGAGTGATCACATGGCCTCTGAGCCTGCCCTTACAGGTGTCCACTACTCAATAGTCTAAACAGCACATGTGAGTGATCACATGGCCTCTGAGCCTGCCCTTACAGGTGTGAACTACTCAATGGTCTAAACGGCACAGATGAGTGATCACATGGCCTCTGACCCTGCCCTTGCAGGTGTGTACTACTCCATAGTCTAAACAGCACAGGTGAGTGACCATATAGCCTCTGAGCCTGCCCTTGCAGGTGTGTGGTACGCAACAGTCTAAACAGCACAGGTGAGTGGTCACATGGCCTCTGAACCTACCCTTGCAGGCGTGTACTACTCAACAGTCTAAACAGCAACGGTGAGTGATCACATGGCCTCTGAGCCTGTCCTTGAACACGTGTGATACTCAACAGTCTAAACAGCACAGGTGAGTGATCACATGGCCTCTGAGCCTGCCCTTGCAGGCGTGTACTACACAAAAGTCTAAACAGCACAGGTGGCTGATCACATGGCCTCTGAGCCTGCCCTTGCAGGTGTGTATTACTCAACAGTATAAACAGCACAGGTGAGTGATCACATGGCCTCTGAGCCTGCCCTTGCAGGCGTGTACTACTCAATAGTCTAAACAGCCAGGTGCGTGATCACATGGCCTCTGTGCCTGCCATTGCAGGTGTGTACTACTCAATAGTCTAAACAGCAGGTGTGTACTACTCAACAGTCTAAACAGCACAGGTGAGTGTTCACATGGACCCTGAGCCTGCCCTTACAGGTGTGTACTACTCAATAGTCTAAACAGCACAGGTGAGTGATCACATACTATTCAATAGTCTAAACAGCACAGGTAAGTGCTCACATGGCCCCTGAGCAAGCCCTTGTACACGGTGATACTCAACAGTCTAAACAGCACAGGTGAGTGATCACATGGCCTCTCATCCTGCCCTTGCAGGCGTGTACTACTCAACAGTCTAAACAGCACAGGTGAGAGATCACATGGCCTCTGAGCCTGCCCTTGCAGGTGTGTGATACTCAATGATCTGAACAGCAGAGGTGAGTGATCACATGGCCTCTGAGCCTGCCCTTACAGGTGTCCACTACTCAATAGTCTAAACAGCACATGTGAGTGATCACATGGCCTCTGAGCCTGCCCTTACAGGTGTGAACTACTCAATGGTCTAAACGGCACAGATGAGTGATCACATGGCCTCTGACCCTGCCCTTGCAGGTGTGTACTACTCCATAGTCTAAACAGCACAGGTGAGTGACCATATAGCCTCTGAGCCTGCCCTTGCAGGTGTGTGGTACGCAACAGTCTAAACAGCACAGGTGAGTGGTCACATGGCCTCTGAGCCTGCCCTTGCAGGCGTGTACTACTCAACAGTCTAAACAGCACAGGTGCCTGATCTCATGGACTCTGAGCCTGCCCTTGCAGGCGTGTACTACACAACAGTCTAAATAGCACAGGTGAGTGATCACATAGCCTCTGAGCCTGCCCTTGCAAGTGTGTGATACTCAACAATCTAAACAGCACAGGTGAGAGACCATATTGCCCCTGATCCTGCCCTTGCAGGTGTGTGATACTCAACTGTCTAAACAGCACAGGTGTGTGTTCAAATGGCCTCTGAGCCTGCCCTTGCAGGCATGTACTTCTCAACAGTCTAAACAGCACAGGTGAGAGATCACATGGCCTCTGAGCCTGCCCTTGCAGGTGTGTGATACTCAATGATCTGAACAGCAGAGGTGAGTGATCACATGGCCTCTGAGCATGCCCTTACAGGTGTCCACTACTCAATAGTCTAAACAGCACATGTGAGTGATCACATGGCCTCTGAGCCTGCCCTTACAGGTGTGAACTACTCAATGGTCTAAACGGCACAGATGAGTGATCACATGGCCTCTGACCCTGCCCTTGCAGGTGTGTACTACTCCATAGTCTAAACAGCACAGGTGAGTGACCATATAGCCTCTGAGCCTGCCCTTGCAGGTGTGTGGTACACAACAGTCTAAACAGCACAGGTGAGTGGTCACATGGCCTCTGAACCTACCCTTGCAGGCGTGTACTACTCAACAATCTAAACAGCACAGGTGAGAGACCATATTGCCCCTGAGCCTGCCCGTGCAGGTGTGTGATACTCAACTGTCTAAACAGCACAGGTGTGTGTTCAAATGGCCTCTGAGCCTGCCCTTGCAGGCATGTACTTCTCAACAGTCTAAACAGCACAGGTGAGAGATCACATGGCCTCTGAGCCTGCCCTTGCAGGTGTGTGATACTCAATGATCTGAACAGCAGAGGTGAGTGATCACATGGCCTCTGAGCCTGCCCTTACAGGTGTCCACTACTCAATAGTCTAAACAGCACATGTGAGTGATCACATGGCCTCTGAGCCTGCCCTTACAGGTGTGAACTACTCAATGGTCTAAACGGCACAGATGAGTGATCACATGGCCTCTGACCCTGCCCTTGCAGGTGTGTACTACTCCATAGTCTAAACAGCACAGGTGAGTGACCATATAGCCTCTGAGCCTGCCCTTGCAGGTGTGTGGTACGCAACAGTCTAAACAGCACAGGTGAGTGGTCACATGGCCTCTGAACCTACCCTTGCAGGCGTGTACTACTCAACAGTCTAAACAGCAACGGTGAGTGATCACATGGCCTCTGAGCCTGTCCTTGAACACGTGTGATACTCAACAGTCTAAACAGCACAGGTGAGTGATCACATGGCCTCTGAGCCTGCCCTTGCAGGCGTGTACTACACAAAAGTCTAAACAGCACAGGTGGCTGATCACATGGCCTCTGAGCCTGCCCTTGCAGGTGTGTATTACTCAACAGTATAAACAGCACAGGTGAGTGATCACATGGCCTCTGAGCCTGCCCTTGCAGGCGTGTACTACTCAATAGTCTAAACAGCCAGGTGCGTGATCACATGGCCTCTGTGCCTGCCATTGCAGGTGTGTACTACTCAATAGTCTAAACAGCAGGTGTGTACTACTCAACAGTCTAAACAGCACAGGTGAGTGTTCACATGGACCCTGAGCCTGCCCTTACAGGTGTGTACTACTCAATAGTCTAAACAGCACAGGTGAGTGATCACATACTATTCAATAGTCTAAACAGCACAGGTAAGTGCTCACATGGCCCCTGAGCAAGCCCTTGTACACGGTGATACTCAACAGTCTAAACAGCACAGGTGAGTGATCACATGGCCTCTCATCCTGCCCTTGCAGGCGTGTACTACTCAACAGTCTAAACAGCACAGGTGAGAGATCACATGGCCTCTGAGCCTGCCCTTGCAGGTGTGTGATACTCAATGATCTGAACAGCAGAGGTGAGTGATCACATGGCCTCTGAGCCTGCCCTTACAGGTGTCCACTACTCAATAGTCTAAACAGCACATGTGAGTGATCACATGGCCTCTGAGCCTGCCCTTACAGGTGTGAACTACTCAATGGTCTAAACGGCACAGATGAGTGATCACATGGCCTCTGACCCTGCCCTTGCAGGTGTGTACTACTCCATAGTCTAAACAGCACAGGTGAGTGACCATATAGCCTCTGAGCCTGCCCTTGCAGGTGTGTGGTACGCAACAGTCTAAACAGCACAGGTGAGTGGTCACATGGCCTCTGAGCCTGCCCTTGCAGGCGTGTACTACTCAACAGTCTAAACAGCACAGGTGCCTGATCTCATGGACTCTGAGCCTGCCCTTGCAGGCGTGTACTACACAACAGTCTAAATAGCACAGGTGAGTGATCACATAGCCTCTGAGCCTGCCCTTGCAAGTGTGTGATACTCAACAATCTAAACAGCACAGGTGAGAGACCATATTGCCCCTGATCCTGCCCTTGCAGGTGTGTGATACTCAACTGTCTAAACAGCACAGGTGTGTGTTCAAATGGCCTCTGAGCCTGCCCTTGCAGGCATGTACTTCTCAACAGTCTAAACAGCACAGGTGAGAGATCACATGGCCTCTGAGCCTGCCCTTGCAGGTGTGTGATACTCAATGATCTGAACAGCAGAGGTGAGTGATCACATGGCCTCTGAGCATGCCCTTACAGGTGTCCACTACTCAATAGTCTAAACAGCACATGTGAGTGATCACATGGCCTCTGAGCCTGCCCTTACAGGTGTGAACTACTCAATGGTCTAAACGGCACAGATGAGTGATCACATGGCCTCTGACCCTGCCCTTGCAGGTGTGTACTACTCCATAGTCTAAACAGCACAGGTGAGTGACCATATAGCCTCTGAGCCTGCCCTTGCAGGTGTGTGGTACACAACAGTCTAAACAGCACAGGTGAGTGGTCACATGGCCTCTGAACCTACCCTTGCAGGCGTGTACTACTCAACAGTCTAAACAGCAACGGTGAGTGATCACATGGCCTCTGAGCCTGTCCTTGAACACGTGTGATACTCAACAGTCTAAACAGCACAGGTGAGTGATCACATGGCCTCTGAGTCTGCCCTTGCAGGCGTGTACTACACAAAAGTCTAAACAGCACAGGTGGCTGATCACATGGCCTCTGAGCCTGCCCTTGCAGGTGTGTATTACTCAACAGTATAAACAGCACAGGTGAGTGATCACATGGCCTCTGAGCCTGCCCTTGCAGGCTTGTACTACTCAATAGTCTAAACAGCCAGGTGCGTGATCACATGGCCTCTGTGCCTGCCATTGCAGGTGTGTACTACTCAATAGTCTAAACAGCAGGTGTGTACTACTCAACAGTCTAAACAGCACAGGTGAGTGTTTACATGGACCCTGAGCCTGCCCTTACAGGTGTGTACTACTCAATAGTCTAAACAGCACAGGTGAGTGATCACATACTATTCAATAGTCTAAACAGCACAGGTAAGTGCTCACATGGCCCCTGAGCATGCCCTTGTACACGGTGATACTCAACAGTCTAAACAGCACAGGTGAGTGATCACATGGCCTCTCATCCTGCCCTTGCAGGCGTGTACTACTCGACAGTCTAAACAGCACAGGTGCCTGATCTCATGGACTCTGAACCTGCCCTTGCAGGCGTGTACTACACAACAGTCTAAATAGCACAGGTGAGTGATCACATGGCCTCTGAGCCTGCCCTTGCAAGTGTGTGATACTCAACAATCTAAACAGCACAGGTGAGTGTTCGCATGGCCTCTGAGACTGCCCTTGCAGGTGTGTGCTACTCAATAGTCTAAACAGCACAGGTGAGTGATCACATACTACTCAATAGTCTAAACAGCACAGGTGAGTGATCACATGGCCTCTGATCCTGCCCTTGCAGGTGTGTGATACTCAACTTTCTAAACAGCACAGGTGAGTGTTCACATGGCCTATGAGCCTGCCCTCGCAGGCATGTTCTTCTCAACAGTCTAAACAGAACAGGTGAGTGATCACATGGCATCTAAGCCTGCCCTTACAGTTCTGTACTATTCAATGGTCTAAACAGCACATTTGAGTGATCACATACTACTCAATAGTCTAAACAGCACAGGTGAGTGATCGCATGGCCTCTGAGCCTGCCCTTGCAGGTGTATACTACTCAATAGTCTAAACAGCACAGGTGAGTGATCACATAGCCCCTGAGCCTGCCTTGCAGGTGTGTGATACTCAATAGTCTAAACAGCACAGGTGAGTGATCACATGGCCTCTGATCCTGCCATTGCAGGCGTGTACTACTCAACAGTCTAAACAGCACAGGTGAGTGATCACATGGCCTCTGAGTCTGCCCTTGTAGGTGTGTAGTACGCCATAGTCTAAACCGCACAGGTGAGAGACCATATTGCCCCTGAGCATGCCCTTGCAGGTGTGTGATACTCAATAGTCTAAACAGCAGGCATGTACTTCTCAACAGTCTAAACAGCACAGGTGAGCGATCACATGGCATCTGAGACTGCCCTTACAGGTGTGTACTACTCAATAGTCTAAACAGCACAGGTGAGTGATCACATACTATTCAATAGTCTAAACAGCACAGGTGAGTGATCACATGGCCTCTGAGCCTGCCCTTGCAGGTGTGTACTACTCAACAGTCTAAACAGCAGGTGTGTACTACTCAACAGTCTAAACAGCACAGGTGAGTGTTCACATGGCCCCTGGGCCTGCCCTTGCAGGCATGTACTTCTCAACAGTCTAAACAGCACAGGTGAGCGATCACATGGCCTCTGAGCCTGCCCTTACAGGTGTGTACTACTCAATAGTCTAAACAGCACAGGTGAGTGATCACATACTATTCAATAGTCTAAACAGCACAGGTGAGTGATCACATGGCCCCTGAGCATGCCCTTGTACACGTGTGATACTCAACAGTCTAAACAGCACAGGTGAGTGTTCACATGGCCCCTGGGCCTGCCCTTGCAGGCATGTACTTCTCAACAGTCTAAACAGCACAGGTGAGCGATCACATGGCCTCTGAGCCTGCCCTTACAGGTGTGTACTACTCAATAGTCTAAACAGCACAGGTGAGTGTTCACATGGCCCCTGGGCCTGCCCTTGCAGGCATGTACTTCTCAACAGTCTAAACAGCACAGGTGAGCGATCACATGGCCTCTGAGCCTGCCATTGCTGGTTTGTGATACTCAACAGTCTAAACAGCACAGGTGAGTGATCACATGGCCTCTGTGCCTGCCATTGCAGGTGTGTACTACTCAATAGTCTAAACAGCAGGTGTGTACTACTCAACAGTCTAAACAGCACAGATGAGTGTTCACATGGACCCTGAGCCTGCCCTTACAGGTGTGTACTACTCAATAGTCTAAACAGCACAGGTGAGTGATCACATACTATAGTCTGAACAGCACAGGTAAGTGCTGACATGGCCCCTGAACATGCCCTTGTACACGGTGATACTCAACAGTCTAAACAGCACAGGTGAGTGATCACATGGCCTCTCATCCTGCCCTTGCAGGCGTGTACTACTCAACAGTCTGAACAGCACAGGTGAGTGATCACATGGCCTTTGAGCCTGCCCTTGCAGGTGTGTACTACTCAATAGTCTAAACAGCACAGGTGAGTGATCACATGGCATCTAAGCCTGCCCTTACAGTTCTGTACTATTCAATGGTCTAAACAGCACATTTGAGTGATCACATACTACTGAATAGTCTAAACAGCACAGGTGAATGATCGCATGGCCTCTGAGTCTGCCCTTGCAGGTGTGTACTACTCAATAGTCTAAACAGCACAGGTGAGTGATCACATAGCCCCTGAGCCTGCCTTGCAGGTGTGTGATACTCAATAGTCTAAACAGCACAGGTGAGTGATCACATGGCCTCTGATCCTGCCATTGCAGGCGTGTACTACTCAACAGTCTAAACAGCACAGGTGAGTGATCACATGGCCTCTGAGTCTGCCCTTGTAGGTGTGTAGTACGACATAGGGCCTCATTACGACCCTGGCGGTAAGGGGTTAACGCCAGCGTTAGCTGCGCCGACCCCTTACCGCCAATTACGAGGTCCCTTAGCGCCATGGCGCTTTTAACACCTGCTTTTAGCAGGTGTTAAAATCCATGGCGCTAAGGGACCATGGAGTTAATTACGCCACCGTAATTTACGGTGGCGTAATTAACGCCTTCCCCACTCCCATTATGCCCTATGGGGCAAAAATGGGAATGGGGAAGGGTAAATGGGGATTGGGGACTTACCGCCCCGCCAAGGTCGGAATGGGGCGGTAAGTCCGCCAACCACCATGGCGTAAACGTAGTTTACGCCATGGTGGTAAAGTCACGGCCCAGGCGGTAACTTACCGCCTGGGTCGTAATGAGGCCCATAGTCTAAACCGCACAGGTGAGTGACCATATTGCCCCTGAGCCTGCCCTTGCAGGTGTGTGATACTACACAGTCTAAACAGCATAGGTGAGTGATCACATGCCCTCTGAGCCTGCCCTTGCAGGTTTGTGATAGTCAACAGTCTAAACAGCACAGGTGAGTGATCACATAGCCTCTGTGCCTGCCCTTGCAGGCATGTACTTCTCAACAGTCTAAACAGCACAGGTGAGCGATCACATGGCCTCTGAGCCTGCCCTTGCAGGTGTGTACTACTCAATAGTCTAAACAGCAGGTGTGTACTACTCAACAGTCTAAACAGCACAGGTGAGTGTTCACATGGACCCTTGGCCTGCCCTTGCAGGCATGTGCTTCTCAACAGTCTAAACAGCACAGGTGAGTGATCACATACTATTCAATAGTCTAAACAGCACAGGTGAGTGATCACATGGCCCCTGAGCATGCCCTTGTACACGTGTGATACTCAACAGTCTAAACAGCACAGGTGAGTGATCACATGGCCTCTGAGCCTGCCCTTGCTGGTTTGTGATACTCAACAGTCTAAACAGCACAGGTGAGTGATCACATGGCCTCTGTGCCTGCCATTGCAGGTGTGTACTACTCAATAGTCTAAACAGCAGGTGTGTACTACTCAACAGTCTAAACAGCACAGATGAGTGTTCACATGGACCCTGAGCCTGCCCTTACAGGTGTGTACTACTCAATAGTCTAAACAGCACAGGTGAGTGATCACATACTATAGTCTACACAGCACAGGTAAGTGCTCACATGGCCCCTGAGCATGCCCTTGTACACGATGATACTCAACAGTCTAAACAGGACAGGTGAGTGATCACATGGCCTCTCATCCTGCCCTTGCAGGCGTGTACTACTCAACAGTCTGAACAGCACAGGTGAGTGATCACATGGCCTTTGAGCCTGCCCTTGCAGGTGTGTACTACTCAATAGTCTAAACAGCACAGGTGAGTGATCACATGGCATCTAAGCCTGCCCTTACAGTTCTGTACTATTCAATGGTCTAAACAGCACATTTGAGTGATCACATACTACTGAATAGTCTAAACAGCACAGGTGAATGATCGCATGGCCTCTGAGTCTGCCCTTGCACGTGTGTACTACTCAATAGTCTAAACAGCACAGGTGAGTGATCACATAGCCCCTGAGCCTGCCTTGCAGGTGTGTGATACTCAATAGTCTAAACAGCACAGGTGAGTGATCACATGGCCTCTGATCCTGCCATTGCAGGCGTGTACTACTCAACAGTCTAAACAGCACAGGTGAGTGAACACATGGCCTCTGAGTCTGCCCTTGTAGGTGTGTAGTACGACATAGTCTAAACCGCACAGGTGAGTGACCATATTGCCCCTGAGCCTGCCCTTGCAGGTGTGTGATACTACACAGTCTAAACAGCACACTTGAGTGATCACATGGCCTCTGAGCCTGCCCTTGCAGGTTTGTAATAGTCAACAGTCTAAACAGCACAGGTGAGTGATCACATGGCCTCCGAGCCTGCCCTTGCAGGTGTGTACTACTCAATAGTCTAAACAGCAGGTGTGTACTACTCAACAGTCTAAACAGCACAGGTGAGTGTTCACATGGCCCCTGGGCCTGCCCTTGCAGGCATGTACTTCTCAACAGTCTAAACAGCACAGGTGAGCGATCACATACTATTCAATAGTCTAAACAGCACAGGTGAGTGATCACATGGCCTCTGAGCCTGCCCTTGCAGGTATGTACTACTCAATAGTCTAAACAGCAGGTGTGTACTGCTCAACAGTCTAAACAGCACAGGTGAGTGTTCACATGGCCCCTGGGCCTGCCCTTGCAGGCATGTACTTATCAACAGTCTAAAAAGCACAGGTGAGCGATCACATGGCCTCTGAGCCTGCCCTTACAGGTGTGTACTACTCAATAGTCTAAAGAGCACAGGTGAGTGATCACATACTATTCAACAGTCTAAACAGCACAGGTGAGTGATCACATGGCCTCTGAGCCTGCCCTTACATGTGTGTACTACTCAATAGTCTAAACAGCACAGGTGAGTGATCACATACTATTCAATAGTCTAAACAGCACAGGTGAGTGATCACATGGCCCCTGAGCATGCCCTTGTACACGTGTGATACTCAACAGTCTAAACAGCACAGGTGAGCGATCAAATGGCATCTGAGCCTGCCCTTACAGGTGTGTACTACTCAATAGTCTAAACAGCACAGGTGAGCGATCACATGGCCTCTGAGCCTGCCCTTGCAGGTGTGTACTACTCAATAGTCTAAACTGCAGGTGTGTACTACACAACAGTCTAAACAGCACAGGTGAGTGTTCACATGGCCCCTGAGCATGCCCTTGTACACATGTGATGCTCAACAGTCTAAACAGCACAGGTGAGTGTTCACATGGCCCCTGGGCCTGCCCTTGCAGGCATGTACTTCTCAACAGTCTAAACAGCACAGGTGAGCGATCACATGGCCTCTGAGCCTGCCCTTACAGGTGTGTACTACTCAATAGTCTAAACAGCACAGGTGAGTGATCACATACTATTCAATAGTCTAAACAGCACAGGTGAGTGATCACATGGCCTCTGAGCCTGCCCTTGCAGTTGTGTACTACTCAATAGTCTAAACAGCAGGTGTGTACTACTCAACAGTCTAAACAGCACAGGTGAGTGTTCACATGGCCCCTGGGCCTGCCCTTGCAGGTGTGTACTACTCAACAGTCTAAACAGCACAGGTGAGTGTTCACATGGCCTCTGAGCCTGCCCTTTCAGGTGTGTACTACTCAATAGTCTAAACAGCACAGGTGAGTGATCACATACTATTCAACAGTCTAAACAGCACAGGTGAGTGATCACATGGCCTCTGAGCCTGCCCTTACAGGTGTGTACTACTCAATAGTCTAAACAGCACAGGTGAGTGATCACATACTATTCAATAGTCTAAACAGCACAGGTGAGTGATCACATGGCCCCTGAGCATGCCCTTGTACACGTGTGATACTCAACAGTCTAAACAGCACAGGTGAGCGATCAAATGGCATCTGAGCCTGCCCTTACAGGTGTGTACTATTCAATAGTCTAAACAGCACAGGTGAGTGATCACATAGCCCCTGAGCCTGCCTTGCAGGTGTGTGATACTCAATAGTCTAAACAGCACAGGTGAGTGATCACATGGCCTCTGAGTCTGCCCTTGTAGGTGTGTAGTACGCCATAGTCTAAACCGCACAGGTGAGTGACCATATTGCCCCTGAGCCTGCCCTTGCAGGTGTGTGATACTACACAGTCTAAACAGCACAGGTGAGTGATCACATAGCCTCTGTGCCTGCCCTTGCAGGCATGTACTTCTCAACATTCTAAACAGCACAGGTGAGCGAACACATGGCCTCTGAGCCTGCCCTTGCAGGTGTGTACTACTCAATAGTCTAAACAGCAGGTGTGTACTACTCAACAGTCTGAACAGCACAGGTGAGTGTTCACATGGCCCCTGGGCCTGCCCTTGCAGGCATGTACTTCTCAACAGTCTAAACAGCACAAGTGAGCTATCACATACTATTCAATAGTCTAAACAGCACAGGTGAGTGATCACATGGCCTCTGAGCCTGCCCTTACAGGTGTGTACTACTCAATAGTCTAAACAGCACAGGTGAGTGATCACATACTATTCAATAGTCTAAACAGCACAGGTGAGTGATCACATGGCCTCTGAGCCTGCCCTTTCAGTTGTGTACTACTCAATAGTCTAAACAGCAGGTGTGTACTACTCAACAGTCTAAACAGCACAGGTGACTGTTCACATGGCCCCTGGGTCTGCCCTTGCAGGTGTGTACTACTCAACAGTCTAAACAGCACAGGTGAGTGTTCACATGGCCTCTGAGCCTGCCCTTACAGGTGTGTACTACTCAATAGTCTAAACAGCACAGGTGAGTGATCACATACTATTCAACAGTCTAAACAGCACAGGTGAGTGATCACATGGCCTCTGAGCCTGCCCTTACAGGTGTGTACTACTCAATAGTCTAAACAGCACAGGTGAGTGATCACATACTATTCAATAGTCTAAACAGCACAGGTGAGTGATCACATGGCCCCTGAGCATGCCCTTGTACACGTGTGATACTCAACAGTCTAAACAGCACAGGTGAGCGATCAAATGGCATCTGAGCCTGCCCTTACAGGTGTGTACTACTCAATAGTCTAAACAGCACAGGTGAGTGATCACATAGCCCCTGAGCCTGCCTTGCAGGTGTGTGATACTCAACTGTCTAAACAGCACAGGTGTGTGTTCAAATGGCCTCTGAGCCTGCCCTTGCAGGCATGTACTTCTCAACAGTCTAAACAGCACAGGTGAGAGATCACATGGCCTCTGAGCCTGCCCTTGCAGGTGTGTGATACTCAATGATCTGAACAGCAGAGGTGAGTGATCACATGGCCTCTGAGCATGCCCTTACAGGTGTCCACTACTCAATAGTCTAAACAGCACATGTGAGTGATCACATGGCCTCTGAGCCTGCCCTTACAGGTGTGAACTACTCAATGGTCTAAACGGCACAGATGAGTGATCACATGGCCTCTGACCCTGCCCTTGCAGGTGTGTACTACTCCATAGTCTAAACAGCACAGGTGAGTGACCATATAGCCTCTGAGCCTGCCCTTGCAGGTGTGTGGTACACAACAGTCTAAACAGCACAGGTGAGTGGTCACATGGCCTCTGAACCTACCCTTGCAGGCGTGTACTACTCAACAGTCTAAACAGCAACGGTGAGTGATCACATGGCCTCTGAGCCTGTCCTTGAACACGTGTGATACTCAACAGTCTAAACAGCACAGGTGAGTGATCACATGGCCTCTGAGTCTGCCCTTGCAGGCGTGTACTACACAAAAGTCTAAACAGCACAGGTGGCTGATCACATGGCCTCTGAGCCTGCCCTTGCAGGTGTGTATTACTCAACAGTATAAACAGCACAGGTGAGTGATCACATGGCCTCTGAGCCTGCCCTTGCAGGCTTGTACTACTCAATAGTCTAAACAGCCAGGTGCGTGATCACATGGCCTCTGTGCCTGCCATTGCAGGTGTGTACTACTCAATAGTCTAAACAGCAGGTGTGTACTACTCAACAGTCTAAACAGCACAGGTGAGTGTTTACATGGACCCTGAGCCTGCCCTTACAGGTGTGTACTACTCAATAGTCTAAACAGCACAGGTGAGTGATCACATACTATTCAATAGTCTAAACAGCACAGGTAAGTGCTCACATGGCCCCTGAGCATGCCCTTGTACACGGTGATACTCAACAGTCTAAACAGCACAGGTGAGTGATCACATGGCCTCTCATCCTGCCCTTGCAGGCGTGTACTACTCGACAGTCTAAACAGCACAGGTGAGTGTTCACATGGCCTATGAGCCTGCCCTCGCAGGCATGTTCTTCTCAACAGTCTAAACAGCACATGTGAGTGATCACATGGCCTCTGAGCCTGCCCTTGCAGGTGTGTGATACTCAATGATCTCAACAGCACAGGTGAGTGATCACATACTATTCAATAGTTTAAATAGTACATGTGAGTGATCGCATTGCCTCTGAGCCTGCCCTTGCACGTGTGTACTTTTCAATAGTCTGAACAGCACAGGTGAGTGATCACATGGCCTTTGAGCCTGCCCTTGCAGGTGTGTACTACTCAATAGTCTAAACAGCACTGGTGAGTGATCACATGGCATCTAAGCCTGCCCTTACAGTTCTGTACTATTCAATAGTCTAAACAGCACATTTGAGTGATCACATACTACTCAATAGTCTAAACAGCACAGGTGAGTGATCGCATGGCCTCTGAGCCTGCCCTTGCAGGTGTATACTACTCAATAGTCTAAACAGCACAGGTGAGTGATCACATAGCCCCTGAGCCTGCCTTGCAGGTGTGTGATACTCAATAGTCTAAACAGCACAGGTGAGTGATCACATGGCCTCTGATCATGCCATTGCAGGCGTGTACTACTCAACAGTCTAAACAGCACAGGTGAGTGATCACATGGCCTCTGAGTCTGCCCTTGTAGGTGTGTAGTACGCCATAGTCTAAACCGCACAGGTGAGAGACCATATTGCCCCTGAGCCTGCCCTTGCAGGTATGTGATACTCAACAGTCTAAACAGCACAGGTGTGTGTTCAAATGGCCTCTGAGCCTGCCCTTGCAGGCATGTACTTCTCAATAGTCTAAACAGCACAGGTGAGAGATCACATGGCCTCTGAGCCTGCCCTTGCAGGTGTGTGATACTCAATGATCTGAACAGCAGAGGTGAGTGATCACATGGCCTCTGAGCCTGTCCTTGAACACGTGTGATACTCAACAGTCTAAACAGCACAGGTGAGTGATCCCATGGCCTCTGAGCCTTCCCTTGCAGGCGTGTACTACACAAAAGTCTAAACAGCACAGGCGGCTGATCACATGGCCTCTGAGCCTGCCCTTGCAGGTGTGTATTACTCAACAGTCTAAACAGCACAGGTGAGTGATCACATGGCCTCTGAGCCTGCCCTTGCAGGCGTGTACTACTCAATAGTCTAAACAGCCAGGTGCGTGATCACATGGCCTCTGTGCCTGCCATTGCAGGTGTGTACTACTCAATAGTCTAAACAGCAGGTGTGTACTACTCAACAGTCTAAACAGCACAGGTGAGTGTTCACATGGTCCCTGAGCCTGCCCTTACAGGTGTGTACTACTCAATAGTCTAAACAGCACAGGTGAGTGATCACATACTATTCAATAGTATAAACAGTACATGTGAGTGATCGCATGGCCTCTGAGCCTGCCCTTGCACGTGTGTACTTTTCAATAGTCTGAACAGCACAGGTGAGTGATCACATGGCCTTTGAGCCTGCCCTTGCAGGTGTGTACTACTCAATAGTCTAAACAGCACAGGTGAGTGATAACATGGCATCTAAGCCTGCCCTTACAGTTCTGTACTATTCAATAGTCTAAACAGCACATTTGAGTGATCACATACCTCTCAATAGTCTAAACAGCACAGGTGAGTGATCGCATGGCCTCTGAGCCTGCCCTTGCAGGTGTATACTACTCAATAGTCTAAACAGCACAGGTGAGTGATCACATAGCCCCTGAGCCTGCCTTGCAGGTGTGTGATACTCAATAGTCTAAACAGCACAGGTGAGTGATCACATGGCCTCTGATCATGCCATTGCAGGCGTGTACTACTCAACAGTCTAAACAGCACAGGTGAGTGATCACATGGCCTCTGAGTCTGCCCTTGTAGGTGTGTAGTACGCCATAGTCTAAACCGCACAGGTGAGAGACCATATTGCCCCTGAGCCTGCCCGTGCAGGTGTGTGATACTCAACTGTCTAAACAGCACAGGTGTGTGTTCAAATGGCCTCTGAGCCTGCCCTTGCAGGCATGTACTTCTCAACAGTCTAAACAGCACAGGTGAGAGATCACATGGCCTCTGAGCCTGCCCTTGCAGGTGTGTGATACTCAATGATCTGAACAGCAGAGGTGAGTGATCACATGGCCTCTGAGCCTGCCCTTACAGGTGTCCACTACTCAATAGTCTAAACAGCACATGTGAGTGATCACATGGCCTCTGAGCCTGCCCTTACAGGTGTGAACTACTCAATGGTCTAAACGGCACAGATGAGTGATCACATGGCCTCTGACCCTGCCCTTGCAGGTGTGTACTACTCCATAGTCTAAACAGCACAGGTGAGTGACCATATAGCCTCTGAGCCTGCCCTTGCAGGTGTGTGGTACGCAACAGTCTAAACAGCACAGGTGAGTGGTCACATGGCCTCTGAACCTACCCTTGCAGGCGTGTACTACTCAACAGTCTAAACAGCAACGGTGAGTGATCACATGGCCTCTGAGCCTGTCCTTGAACACGTGTGATACTCAACAGTCTAAACAGCACAGGTGAGTGATCACATGGCCTCTGAGCCTGCCCTTGCAGGCGTGTACTACACAAAAGTCTAAACAGCACAGGTGGCTGATCACATGGCCTCTGAGCCTGCCCTTGCAGGTGTGTATTACTCAACAGTATAAACAGCACAGGTGAGTGATCACATGGCCTCTGAGCCTGCCCTTGCAGGCGTGTACTACTCAATAGTCTAAACAGCCAGGTGCGTGATCACATGGTCTCTGTGCCTGCCATTGCAGGTGTGTACTACTCAATAGTCTAAACAGCAGGTGTGTACTACTCAACAGTCTAAACAGCACAGGTGAGTGTTCACATGGACCCTGAGCCTGCCCTTACAGGTGTGTACTACTCAATAGTCTAAACAGCACAGGTGAGTGATCACATACTATTCAATAGTCTAAACAGCACAGGTAAGTGCTCACATGGCCCCTGAGCAAGCCCTTGTACACGGTGATACTCAACAGTCTAAACAGCACAGGTGAGTGATCACATGGCCTCTCATCCTGCCCTTGCAGGCGTGTACTACTCAACAGTCTAAACAGCACAGGTGAGAGATCACATGGCCTCTGAGCCTGCCCTTGCAGGTGTGTGATACTCAATGATCTGAACAGCAGAGGTGAGTGATCACATGGCCTCTGAGCCTGCCCTTACAGGTGTCCACTACTCAATAGTCTAAACAGCACATGTGAGTGATCACATGGCCTCTGAGCCTGCCCTTACAGGTGTGAACTACTCAATGGTCTAAACGGCACAGATGAGTGATCACATGGCCTCTGACCCTGCCCTTGCAGGTGTGTACTACTCCATAGTCTAAACAGCACAGGTGAGTGACCATATAGCCTCTGAGCCTGCCCTTGCAGGTGTGTGGTACGCAACAGTCTAAACAGCACAGGTGAGTGGTCACATGGCCTCTGAGCCTGCCCTTGCAGGCGTGTACTACTCAACAGTCTAAACAGCACAGGTGCCTGATCTCATGGACTCTGAGCCTGCCCTTGCAGGCGTGTACTACACAACAGTCTAAATAGCACAGGTGAGTGATCACATAGCCTCTGAGCCTGCCCTTGCAAGTGTGTGATACTCAACAATCTAAACAGCACAGGTGAGAGACCATATTGCCCCTGATCCTGCCCTTGCAGGTGTGTGATACTCAACTGTCTAAACAGCACAGGTGTGTGTTCAAATGGCCTCTGAGCCTGCCCTTGCAGGCATGTACTTCTCAACAGTCTAAACAGCACAGGTGAGAGATCACATGGCCTCTGAGCCTGCCCTTGCAGGTGTGTGATACTCAATGATCTGAACAGCAGAGGTGAGTGATCACATGGCCTCTGAGCATGCCCTTACAGGTGTCCACTACTCAATAGTCTAAACAGCACATGTGAGTGATCACATGGCCTCTGAGCCTGCCCTTACAGGTGTGAACTACTCAATGGTCTAAACGGCACAGATGAGTGATCACATGGCCTCTGACCCTGCCCTTGCAGGTGTGTACTACTCCATAGTCTAAACAGCACAGGTGAGTGACCATATAGCCTCTGAGCCTGCCCTTGCAGGTGTGTGGTACACAACAGTCTAAACAGCACAGGTGAGTGGTCACATGGCCTCTGAACCTACCCTTGCAGGCGTGTACTACTCAACAGTCTAAACAGCAACGGTGAGTGATCACATGGCCTCTGAGCCTGTCCTTGAACACGTGTGATACTCAACAGTCTAAACAGCACAGGTGAGTGATCACATGGCCTCTGAGTCTGCCCTTGCAGGCGTGTACTACACAAAAGTCTAAACAGCACAGGTGGCTGATCACATGGCCTCTGAGCCTGCCCTTGCAGGTGTGTATTACTCAACAGTATAAACAGCACAGGTGAGTGATCACATGGCCTCTGAGCCTGCCCTTGCAGGCTTGTACTACTCAATAGTCTAAACAGCCAGGTGCGTGATCACATGGCCTCTGTGCCTGCCATTGCAGGTGTGTACTACTCAATAGTCTAAACAGCAGGTGTGTACTACTCAACAGTCTAAACAGCACAGGTGAGTGTTTACATGGACCCTGAGCCTGCCCTTACAGGTGTGTACTACTCAATAGTCTAAACAGCACAGGTGAGTGATCACATACTATTCAATAGTCTAAACAGCACAGGTAAGTGCTCACATGGCCCCTGAGCATGCCCTTGTACACGGTGATACTCAACAGTCTAAACAGCACAGGTGAGTGATCACATGGCCTCTCATCCTGCCCTTGCAGGCGTGTACTACTCGACAGTCTAAACAGCACAGGTGCCTGATCTCATGGACTCTGAACCTGCCCTTGCAGGCGTGTACTACACAACAGTCTAAATAGCACAGGTGAGTGATCACATGGCCTCTGAGCCTGCCCTTGCAAGTGTGTGATACTCAACAATCTAAACAGCACAGGTGAGTGTTCGCATGGCCTCTGAGACTGCCCTTGCAGGTGTGTGCTACTCAATAGTCTAAACAGCACAGGTGAGTGATCACATACTACTCAATAGTCTAAACAGCACAGGTGAGTGATCACATGGCCTCTGATCCTGCCCTTGCAGGTGTGTGATACTCAACTTTCTAAACAGCACAGGTGAGTGTTCACATGGCCTATGAGCCTGCCCTCGCAGGCATGTTCTTCTCAACAGTCTAAACAGAACAGGTGAGTGATCACATGGCATCTAAGCCTGCCCTTACAGTTCTGTACTATTCAATGGTCTAAACAGCACATTTGAGTGATCACATACTACTCAATAGTCTAAACAGCACAGGTGAGTGATCGCATGGCCTCTGAGCCTGCCCTTGCAGGTGTATACTACTCAATAGTCTAAACAGCACAGGTGAGTGATCACATAGCCCCTGAGCCTGCCTTGCAGGTGTGTGATACTCAATAGTCTAAACAGCACAGGTGAGTGATCACATGGCCTCTGATCCTGCCATTGCAGGCGTGTACTACTCAACAGTCTAAACAGCACAGGTGAGTGATCACATGGCCTCTGAGTCTGCCCTTGTAGGTGTGTAGTACGCCATAGTCTAAACCGCACAGGTGAGAGACCATATTGCCCCTGAGCATGCCCTTGCAGGTGTGTGATACTCAATAGTCTAAACAGCAGGCATGTACTTCTCAACAGTCTAAACAGCACAGGTGAGCGATCACATGGCATCTGAGACTGCCCTTACAGGTGTGTACTACTCAATAGTCTAAACAGCACAGGTGAGTGATCACATACTATTCAATAGTCTAAACAGCACAGGTGAGTGATCACATGGCCTCTGAGCCTGCCCTTGCAGGTGTGTACTACTCAACAGTCTAAACAGCAGGTGTGTACTACTCAACAGTCTAAACAGCACAGGTGAGTGTTCACATGGCCCCTGGGCCTGCCCTTGCAGGCATGTACTTCTCAACAGTCTAAACAGCACAGGTGAGCGATCACATGGCCTCTGAGCCTGCCCTTACAGGTGTGTACTACTCAATAGTCTAAACAGCACAGGTGAGTGATCACATACTATTCAATAGTCTAAACAGCACAGGTGAGTGATCACATGGCCCCTGAGCATGCCCTTGTACACGTGTGATACTCAACAGTCTAAACAGCACAGGTGAGTGTTCACATGGCCCCTGGGCCTGCCCTTGCAGGCATGTACTTCTCAACAGTCTAAACAGCACAGGTGAGCGATCACATGGCCTCTGAGCCTGCCCTTACAGGTGTGTACTACTCAATAGTCTAAACAGCACAGGTGAGTGTTCACATGGCCCCTGGGCCTGCCCTTGCAGGCATGTACTTCTCAACAGTCTAAACAGCACAGGTGAGCGATCACATGGCCTCTGAGCCTGCCATTGCTGGTTTGTGATACTCAACAGTCTAAACAGCACAGGTGAGTGATCACATGGCCTCTGTGCCTGCCATTGCAGGTGTGTACTACTCAATAGTCTAAACAGCAGGTGTGTACTACTCAACAGTCTAAACAGCACAGATGAGTGTTCACATGGACCCTGAGCCTGCCCTTACAGGTGTGTACTACTCAATAGTCTAAACAGCACAGGTGAGTGATCACATACTATAGTCTGAACAGCACAGGTAAGTGCTGACATGGCCCCTGAACATGCCCTTGTACACGGTGATACTCAACAGTCTAAACAGCACAGGTGAGTGATCACATGGCCTCTCATCCTGCCCTTGCAGGCGTGTACTACTCAACAGTCTGAACAGCACAGGTGAGTGATCACATGGCCTTTGAGCCTGCCCTTGCAGGTGTGTACTACTCAATAGTCTAAACAGCACAGGTGAGTGATCACATGGCATCTAAGCCTGCCCTTACAGTTCTGTACTATTCAATGGTCTAAACAGCACATTTGAGTGATCACATACTACTGAATAGTCTAAACAGCACAGGTGAATGATCGCATGGCCTCTGAGTCTGCCCTTGCAGGTGTGTACTACTCAATAGTCTAAACAGCACAGGTGAGTGATCACATAGCCCCTGAGCCTGCCTTGCAGGTGTGTGATACTCAATAGTCTAAACAGCACAGGTGAGTGATCACATGGCCTCTGATCCTGCCATTGCAGGCGTGTACTACTCAA
This sequence comes from Ambystoma mexicanum, assembly GCF_040938575.1. Taxonomy (NCBI): domain Eukaryota; kingdom Metazoa; phylum Chordata; class Amphibia; order Caudata; family Ambystomatidae; genus Ambystoma; species Ambystoma mexicanum. Next base: position 35,152,189 of record NC_090935.1, on the reverse strand, counting down.
CAGTCTAAACAGCACAGGTGAGTGATCACATGGCCTCTGAGTCTGCCCTTGTAGGTGTGTAGTACGACATAGGGCCTCATTACGACCCTGGCGGTAAGGGGTTAACGCCAGCGTTAGCTGCGCCGACCCCTTACCGCCAATTACGAGGTCCCTTAGCGCCATGGCGCTTTTAACACCTGCTTTTAGCAGGTGTTAAAATCCATGGCGCTAAGGGACCATGGAGTTAATTACGCCACCGTAATTTACGGTGGCGTAATTAACGCCTTCCCCACTCCCATTATGCCCTATGGGGCAAAAATGGGAATGGGGAAGGGTAAATGGGGATTGGGGACTTACCGCCCCGCCAAGGTCGGAATGGGGCGGTAAGTCCGCCAACCACCATGGCGTAAACGTAGTTTACGCCATGGTGGTAAAGTCACGGCCCAGGCGGTAACTTACCGCCTGGGTCGTAATGAGGCCCATAGTCTAAACCGCACAGGTGAGTGACCATATTGCCCCTGAGCCTGCCCTTGCAGGTGTGTGATACTACACAGTCTAAACAGCATAGGTGAGTGATCACATGCCCTCTGAGCCTGCCCTTGCAGGTTTGTGATAGTCAACAGTCTAAACAGCACAGGTGAGTGATCACATAGCCTCTGTGCCTGCCCTTGCAGGCATGTACTTCTCAACAGTCTAAACAGCACAGGTGAGCGATCACATGGCCTCTGAGCCTGCCCTTGCAGGTGTGTACTACTCAATAGTCTAAACAGCAGGTGTGTACTACTCAACAGTCTAAACAGCACAGGTGAGTGTTCACATGGACCCTTGGCCTGCCCTTGCAGGCATGTGCTTCTCAACAGTCTAAACAGCACAGGTGAGTGATCACATACTATTCAATAGTCTAAACAGCACAGGTGAGTGATCACATGGCCCCTGAGCATGCCCTTGTACACGTGTGATACTCAACAGTCTAAACAGCACAGGTGAGTGATCACATGGCCTCTGAGCCTGCCCTTGCTGGTTTGTGATACTCAACAGTCTAAACAGCACAGGTGAGTGATCACATGGCCTCTGTGCCTGCCATTGCAGGTGTGTACTACTCAATAGTCTAAACAGCAGGTGTGTACTACTCAACAGTCTAAACAGCACAGATGAGTGTTCACATGGACCCTGAGCCTGCCCTTACAGGTGTGTACTACTCAATAGTCTAAACAGCACAGGTGAGTGATCACATACTATAGTCTACACAGCACAGGTAAGTGCTCACATGGCCCCTGAGCATGCCCTTGTACACGATGATACTCAACAGTCTAAACAGGACAGGTGAGTGATCACATGGCCTCTCATCCTGCCCTTGCAGGCGTGTACTACTCAACAGTCTGAACAGCACAGGTGAGTGATCACATGGCCTTTGAGCCTGCCCTTGCAGGTGTGTACTACTCAATAGTCTAAACAGCACAGGTGAGTGATCACATGGCATCTAAGCCTGCCCTTACAGTTCTGTACTATTCAATGGTCTAAACAGCACATTTGAGTGATCACATACTACTGAATAGTCTAAACAGCACAGGTGAATGATCGCATGGCCTCTGAGTCTGCCCTTGCACGTGTGTACTACTCAATAGTCTAAACAGCACAGGTGAGTGATCACATAGCCCCTGAGCCTGCCTTGCAGGTGTGTGATACTCAATAGTCTAAACAGCACAGGTGAGTGATCACATGGCCTCTGATCCTGCCATTGCAGGCGTGTACTACTCAACAGTCTAAACAGCACAGGTGAGTGAACACATGGCCTCTGAGTCTGCCCTTGTAGGTGTGTAGTACGACATAGTCTAAACCGCACAGGTGAGTGACCATATTGCCCCTGAGCCTGCCCTTGCAGGTGTGTGATACTACACAGTCTAAACAGCACACTTGAGTGATCACATGGCCTCTGAGCCTGCCCTTGCAGGTTTGTAATAGTCAACAGTCTAAACAGCACAGGTGAGTGATCACATGGCCTCCGAGCCTGCCCTTGCAGGTGTGTACTACTCAATAGTCTAAACAGCAGGTGTGTACTACTCAACAGTCTAAACAGCACAGGTGAGTGTTCACATGGCCCCTGGGCCTGCCCTTGCAGGCATGTACTTCTCAACAGTCTAAACAGCACAGGTGAGCGATCACATCCTATTCAATAGTCTAAACAGCACAGGTGAGTGATCACATGGCCTCTGAGCCTGCCCTTGCAGGTATGTACTACTCAATAGTCTAAACAGCAGGTGTGTACTGCTCAACAGTCTAAACAGCACAGGTGAGTGTTCACATGGCCCCTGGGCCTGCCCTTGCAGGCATGTACTTATCAACAGTCTAAAAAGCACAGGTGAGCGATCACATGGCCTCTGAGCCTGCCCTTACAGGTGTGTACTACTCAATAGTCTAAAGAGCACAGGTGAGTGATCACATACTATTCAACAGTCTAAACAGCACAGGTGAGTGATCACATGGCCTCTGAGCCTGCCCTTACATGTGTGTACTACTCAATAGTCTAAACAGCACAGGTGAGTGATCACATACTATTCAATAGTCTAAACAGCACAGGTGAGTGATCACATGGCCCCTGAGCATGCCCTTGTACACGTGTGATACTCAACAGTCTAAACAGCACAGGTGAGCGATCAAATGGCATCTGAGCCTGCCCTTACAGGTGTGTACTACTCAATAGTCTAAACAGCACAGGTGAGCGATCACATGGCCTCTGAGCCTGCCCTTGCAGGTGTGTACTACTCAATAGTCTAAACTGCAGGTGTGTACTACACAACAGTCTAAACAGCACAGGTGAGTGTTCACATGGCCCCTGAGCATGCCCTTGTACACATGTGATGCTCAACAGTCTAAACAGCACAGGTGAGTGTTCACATGGCCCCTGGGCCTGCCCTTGCAGGCATGTACTTCTCAACAGTCTAAACAGCACAGGTGAGCGATCACATGGCCTCTGAGCCTGCCCTTACAGGTGTGTACTACTCAATAGTCTAAACAGCACAGGTGAGTGATCACATACTATTCAATAGTCTAAACAGCACAGGTGAGTGATCACATGGCCTCTGAGCCTGCCCTTGCAGTTGTGTACTACTCAATAGTCTAAACAGCAGGTGTGTACTACTCAACAGTCTAAACAGCACAGGTGAGTGTTCACATGGCCCCTGGGCCTGCCCTTGCAGGTGTGTACTACTCAACAGTCTAAACAGCACAGGTGAGTGTTCACATGGCCTCTGAGCCTGCCCTTTCAGGTGTGTACTACTCAATAGTCTAAACAGCACAGGTGAGTGATCACATACTATTCAACAGTCTAAACAGCACAGGTGAGTGATCACATGGCCTCTGAGCCTGCCCTTACAGGTGTGTACTACTCAATAGTCTAAACAGCACAGGTGAGTGATCACATACTATTCAATAGTCTAAACAGCACAGGTGAGTGATCACATGGCCCCTGAGCATGCCCTTGTACACGTGTGATACTCAACAGTCTAAACAGCACAGGTGAGCGATCAAATGGCATCTGAGCCTGCCCTTACAGGTGTGTACTATTCAATAGTCTAAACAGCACAGGTGAGTGATCACATAGCCCCTGAGCCTGCCTTGCAGGTGTGTGATACTCAATAGTCTAAACAGCACAGGTGAGTGATCACATGGCCTCTGAGTCTGCCCTTGTAGGTGTGTAGTACGCCATAGTCTAAACCGCACAGGTGAGTGACCATATTGCCCCTGAGCCTGCCCTTGCAGGTGTGTGATACTACACAGTCTAAACAGCACAGGTGAGTGATCACATAGCCTCTGTGCCTGCCCTTGCAGGCATGTACTTCTCAACATTCTAAACAGCACAGGTGAGCGAACACATGGCCTCTGAGCCTGCCCTTGCAGGTGTGTACTACTCAATAGTCTAAACAGCAGGTGTGTACTACTCAACAGTCTGAACAGCACAGGTGAGTGTTCACATGGCCCCTGGGCCTGCCCTTGCAGGCATGTACTTCTCAACAGTCTAAACAGCACAAGTGAGCTATCACATACTATTCAATAGTCTAAACAGCACAGGTGAGTGATCACATGGCCTCTGAGCCTGCCCTTACAGGTGTGTACTACTCAATAGTCTAAACAGCACAGGTGAGTGATCACATACTATTCAATAGTCTAAACAGCACAGGTGAGTGATCACATGGCCTCTGAGCCTGCCCTTTCAGTTGTGTACTACTCAATAGTCTAAACAGCAGGTGTGTACTACTCAACAGTCTAAACAGCACAGGTGACTGTTCACATGGCCCCTGGGTCTGCCCTTGCAGGTGTGTACTACTCAACAGTCTAAACAGCACAGGTGAGTGTTCATATGGCCTCTGAGCCTGCCCTTACAGGTGTGTACTACTCAATAGTCTAAACAGCACAGGTGAGTGATCACATACTATTCAACAGTCTAAACAGCACAGGTGAGTGATCACATGGCCTCTGAGCCTGCCCTTACAGGTGTGTACTACTCAATAGTCTAAACAGCACAGGTGAGTGATCACATACTATTCAATAGTCTAAACAGCACAGGTGAGTGATCACATGGCCCCTGAGCATGCCCTTGTACACGTGTGATACTCAACAGTCTAAACAGCACAGGTGAGCGATCAAATGGCATCTGAGCCTGCCCTTACAGGTGTGTACTACTCAATAGTCTAAACAGCACAGGTGAGTGATCACATAGCCCCTGAGCCTGCCTTGCAGGTGTGTGATACTCAATAGTCTAAACAGCACAGGTGAGTGATCACATGGCCTCTGAGTCTGCCCTTGTAGGTGTGTAGTACGCCATAGTCTAAACCGCACAGGTGAGTGACCATATTGCCCCTGAGCCTGCCCTTGCAGGTGTGTGATACTACACAGTCTAAACAGCACAGGTGAGTGATCACATAGCCTCTGTGCCTGCCCTTGCAGGCATGTACTTCTCAACAGTCTAAACAGCACAGGTGAGCGATCACATACTATTCAATAGTCTAAACAGCACAGGTGAGTGATCACCTGGCCTCTGAGCCTGCCCTTGCAGGTATGTACTACTCAATAGTCTAAACAGCAGGTGTGTACTGCTCAACAGTCTAAACAGCACAGGTGAGTGTTCACATGGCCCCTGGGCCTGCCCTTGCAGGCATGTACTTCTCAACAGTCTAAAAAGCACAGGTGAGCGATCACATGGCCTCTGAGCCTGCCCTTACAGGTGTGTACTACTCAATAGTCTAAACAGCACAGGTGAGTGATCACATACTATTCAACAGTCTAAACAGCACAGGTGAGTGATCACATGGCCTCTGAGCCTGCCCTTACATGTGTGTACTACTCAATAGTCTAAACAGCACAGGTGAGTGATCACATACTATTCAATAGTCTAAACAGCACAGGTGAGTGATCACATGGCCCCTGAGCATGCCCTTGTACACGTGTGATACTCAACAGTCTAAACAGCACAGGTGAGCGATCAAATGGCATCTGAGCCTGCCCTTACAGGTGTGTACTACTCAATAGTCTAAACAGCACAGGTGAGCGATCACATGGCCTCTGAGCCTGCCCTTGCAGGTGTGTACTACTCAATAGTCTAAACTGCAGGTGTGTACTACACAACAGTCTAAACAGCACAGGTGAGTGTTCACATGGCCCCTGAGCATGCCCTTGTACACATGTGATGCTCAACAGTCTAAACAGCACAGGTGAGTGTTCACATGGCCCCTGGGCCTGCCCTTGCAGGCATTTACTTCTCAACAGACTAAACAGCACAGGTGAGCGATCACATGGCCTCTGAGCCTGCCCTTACAGGTGTGTACTACTCAATAGTCTAAACAGCACAGGTGAGTGATCACATACTATTCAATAGTCTAAACAGCACAGGTGAGTGATCACATGGCCTCTGAGCCTGCCCTTGCAGTTGTGTACTACTCAATAGTCTAAACAGCAGGTGTGTACTACTCAACAGTCTAAACAGCACAGGTGAGTGTTCACATGGCCCCTGGGCCTGCCCTTGCAGGTGTGTACTACTCAACAGTCTAAACAGCACAGGTGAGTGTTCACATGGCCTCTGAGCCTGCCCTTACAGGTGTGTACTACTCAATAGTCTAAACAGCACAGGTGAGTGATCACATACTATTCAACAGTCTAAACAGCACAGGTGAGTGATCACATGGCCTCTGAGCCTGCCCTTACAGGTGTGTACTACTCAATAGTCTAAACAGCACAGGTGAGTGATCACATACTATTCAATAGTCTAAACAGCACAGGTGAGTGATCACATGGCCCCTGAGCATGCCCTTGTACACGTGTGATACTCAACAGTCTAAACAGCACAGGTGAGCGATCAAATGGCATCTGAGCCTGCCCTTACAGGTGTGTACTACTCAATAGTCTAAACAGCACAGGTGAGTGATCACATAGCCCCTGAGCCTGCCTTGCAGGTGTGTGATACTCAATAGTCTAAACAGCACAGGTGAGTGATCACATGGCCTCTGAGTCTGCCCTTGTAGGTGTGTAGTACGCCATAGTCTAAACCGCACAGGTGAGTGACCATATTGCCCCTGAGCCTGCCCTTGCAGGTGTGTGATACTACACAGTCTAAACAGCACAGGTGAGTGATCACATAGCCTCTGTGCCTGCCCTTGCAGGCATGTACTTCTCAACAGTCTAAACAGCACAGGTGAGCGATCACATGGCCTCTGAGCCTGCCCTTGCAGGTGTGTACTACTCAATAGTCTAAACAGCAGGTGTGTACTACTCAACAGTCTGAACAGCACAGGTGAGTGTTCACATGGCCCCTGGGCCTGCCCTTGCAGGCATGTACTTCTCAACAGTCTAAACAGCACAAGTGAGCTATCACATACTATTCAATAGTCTAAACAGCACAGGTGAGTGATCACATGGCCTCTGAGCCTGCCCTTGCAGGTATGTACTACTCAATAGTCTAAACAGCAGGTGTATACTACTCAACAGTCTAAACAGCACAGGTGAGTGTTCACATGGCCCCTGGGCCTGCCTTTGCAGTCATGTACTTCTCAACAGTCTAAACAGCACAGGTGAGCGATCACATGGCCCCTGGGCCTGCCTTTGCAGGCATGTACTTCTCAACAGTCTAAACAGCACAGGTGAGCGATCACATGGCCTCTGAGCCTGCCCTTACAGGTGTGTACTACTCAATAGTCTAAACAGCGCAGGTGAGTGATCACATACTATTCAATAGTCTAAACAGCACAGGTGAGTGATCACATGGCCCATGAGCATGCCCTTGTACAAGTGTGATACTCAACAGTCTAAACAGCACAGGTGAGTGTTCACATGGCCCCTGGGCCTGCCCTTGCAGGCATGTACTTCTCAACAGTCTAAACAGCACAGGTGAGCAATCACATGGCCTCTGAGCCTGCCCTTACAGGTGTGTACTACTCAATAGTGTAAACAGCACAGGTGAGTGATCACATACTATTCAATAGTCTAAACAGCACAGGTGAGTGATCACATGGCCTCTGAGCCTGCCCTTGCAGGTGTGTACTACTCAATAGTCTAAACAGCAGGTGTGTACTACTCAACAGTCTAAAAAGCACAGGTGAGTGTTCACATGGCCGCTGGGCCTGCCCTTGCAGGTGTGTACTACTCAACAGTCTAAACGGCACAGGTGAGTGTTCACATGGCCTCTGAGCCTGCCCTTACAGGTGTGTACTATTCAATAGTCTAAACAGCACAGGTGAGTGATCACATACTATTCAACAGTCTAAACAGCACAGGTGAGTGATCACATGGCCTCTGAACCTGCCCTTACAGGTGTGTACTATTCAATAGTCTAAACAGCACAGGTGAGTGATCACATGGCCCCTGAGCATGCCCTTGTACACGTGTGATACTCAACAGTCTAAACAGCACAGGTGAGCGATCAAATGGCCTCTGAGCCTGCCCTTACAGGTGTGTACTACTCAATAGTCTAAACAGCACAGGTGAGTGATCACATATTACTCATATAATCTAAACAGCACAGGTGAGTGATCACATGGCCTCTGAGCCTGCCCTTGCAGGTGTGTGATCACATACTATTCAATAGTCTAAACAGCACAGGTGAGTGATCACATGGCCCATGAGAATGCCCTTGTACAAGTGTGATACTCAACAGTCTAAACAGCACAGGTGAGTGTTCACATGGCCCCTGGGCCTGCCCTTGCAGGCCTGTACTTCTCAACAGTCTAAACAGCACAGGTGAGCAATCACATGGCCTCTGAGCCTGCCCTTACAGGTGTGTACTACTCAATAGTGTAAACAGCACAGGTGAGTGATCACATACTATTCAATAGTCTAAACAGCACAGGTGAGTGTTCACATGGCCCCTGGGCCTGCCCTTGCAGGCATGTACTTCTCAACAGTCTAAACAGCACAGGTGAGCAATCACATGGCCTCTGAGCCTGCCCTTACAGGTGTGTACTACTCAATAGTGTAAACAGCACAGGTGAGTGATCACATACTATTCAATAGTCTAAACAGCACAGGTGAGTGATCACATGGCCTCTGAGCCTGCCCTTGCAGGTGTGTACTACTCAATAGTCTAAACAGCAGGTGTGTACTACTCAACAGTCTAAACAGCACAGGTGAGTGTTCACATGGCCGCTGGGCCTGCCCTTGCAGGTGTGTACTACTCAACAGTCTAAACGGCACAGGTGAGTGTTCACATGGCCTCTGAGCCTGCCCTTACAGGTGTGTACTATTCAATAGTCTAAACAGCACAGGTGAGTGATCACATACTATTCAACAGTCTAAACAGCACAGGTGAGTGATCACATGGCCTCTGAGCCTGCCCTTACAGGTGTGTACTACTCAATAGTCTAAACAGCACAGGTGAGTGATCACATACTATTCAATAGTCTAAACAGCACAGGTGAGTGATCACATGGCCCCTGAGCATGCCCTTGTACACGTGTGATACTCAACAGTCTAAACAGCACAGGTGAGCGATCAAATGGCCTCTGAGCCTGCCCTTACAGGTGTGTACTACTCAATAGTCTAAACAGCACAGGTGAGTGATCACATATTACTCAATAATCTAAACAGCACAGGTGAGTGATCACATGGCCTCTGAGCCTGCCCTTGCAGGTGTGTGATACTCAACTGTCTAAACAGCACCGGTGTGTGTTCAAATGGCCTCTGAGCCTGCCCTTGCAGGCATGTACTTCTCAACAGTCTAAACAGCACAGGTGAGAGATCACATGGCCCCTGAGCCTGCCCTTGCAGGTGTGTGATACTCAATGATCTTAACAGCAGAGGTGAGTGATCACATGGCCTCTGAGCCTGCCCTTACAGGTGTCCACTACTCAATAGTCTAAACAGCACAGATGAGTGATCACATACTATTAAATAGTCTAAACAGCACATGTGAGTGATCACATGGCCTCTGAGCCTGCCCTTACAGGTGTGAACTACTCAATGGTCTAAACGGCACAGGTGAGTGATCACATGGCCTCTGACCCTGCCCTTGCAGGTGTGTACTACTCCATAGTCTAACCAGCACAGGTGAGTGACCATATAGCCTCTGAGCCTGCCCTTGCAGGTATGTGGTACACAACAGTCTAAACAGCACAGGTGAGTGGTCACATGGCCTCTGAACCTACCCTTGCAGGCGTGTACTACTCAATAGTCTAAACAGCACAGGTGAGCGATCACATGGCCTCTGAGCCTGCCCTTGCAGGTGTGTACTACTCAATAGTCTAAACAGCAGGTGTGTACTACTCAACAGTCTGAACAGCACAGGTGAGTGTTCACATGGCCCCTGGGCCTGCCCTTGCAGGCATGTACTTCTCAACAGTCTAAACAGCACAAGTGAGCTATCACAAACTATTCAATAGTCTAAACAGCACAGGTGAGTGATCACATGGCCTCTGAGCCTGCCCTTACAGGTATGTACTACTCAATAGTCTAAACAGCAGGTGTGTACTACTCAACAGTCTAAACAGCACAGGTGAGTGTTCACATGGCCCCTGGGCCTGCCTTTGCAGTCATGTACTTCTCAACAGTCTAAACAGCACAGGTGAGCGATCACATGGCCCCTGGGCCTGCCTTTGCAGGCATGTACTTCTCAACAGTCTAAACAGCACAGGTGAGCGATCACATGGCCTCTGAGCCTGCCCTTACAGGTGTGTACTACTCAATAGTCTAAACAGCGCAGGTGAGTGATCACATACTATTCAATAGTCTAAACAACACAGGTGAGTGATCACATGGCCCCTGAGCATGCCCTTGTACACGTGTGATACTCAACAGTCTAAACAGCACAGGTGAGTGTTCACATGGCCCCTGGGCCTGCCCTTGCAGGCATGTACTTCTCAACAGTCTAAACAGCACAGGTGAGCAATCACATGGCCTCTGAGCCTGCCCTTACAGGTGTGTACTACTCAATAGTGTAAACAGCACAGGTGAGTGATCACATACTATTCAATAGTCTAAACAGCACAGGTGAGTGATCACATGGCCTCTGAGCCTGCCCTTGCAGGTGTGTACTACTCAATAGTCTAAACAGCAGGTGTGTACTACTCAACAGTCTAAACAGCACAGGTGAGTGTTCACATGGCCGCTGGGCCTGCCCTTGCAGGTGTGTACTACTCAACAGTCTAAACGGCACAGGTGAGTGTTCACATGGCCTCTGAGCCTGCCCTTACAGGTGTGTACTATTCAATAGTCTAAACAGCACAGGTGAGTGATCACATACTATTCAACAGTCTAAACAGCACAGGTGAGTGATCACATGGCCTCTGAGCCTGCCCTTACAGGTGTGTACTACTCAATAGTCTAAACAGCACAGGTGAGTGATCACATACTATTCAATAGTCTAAACAGCACAGGTGAGTGATCACATGGCCCCTGAGCATGCCCTTGTACACGTGTGATACTCAACAGTCTAAACAGCACAGGTGAGCGATCAAATGGCCTCTGAGCCTGCCCTTACAGGTGTGTACTACTCAATAGTCTAAACAGCACAGGTGAGTGATCACATACTACTCAATAATCTAAACAGCACAGGTGAGTGATTGCATGGCCTCTGAGCCTGCCCTTGCAGGTGTGTGATACTCAACTGTCTAAACAGCACCGGTGTGTGTTCAAATGGCCTCTGAGCCTGCCCTTGCAGGCATGTACTTCTCAACAGTCTAAACAGCACAGGTGAGAGATCACATGGCCTCTGAGCCTGCACTTGCAGGTGTGTGATACTCAATGATCTTAACAGCAGAGGTGAGTGATCACATGGCCTCTGAGCCTGCCCTTACAGGTGTCCACTACTCAATAGTCTAAACAGCACAGATGAGTGATCACATACTATTAAATAGTCTAAACAGCACATGTGAGTGATCACATGGCCTCTGAGCCTGCCCTTACATGTGTGAACTACTCAATGGTCTAAACGGCACAGGTGAGTGATCACATGGCCTCTGACCCTGCCCTTGCAGGTGTGTACTACTCCATAGTCTAACCAGCACAGGTGAGTGACCATATAGCCTCTGAGCCTGCCCTTGCAGGTATGTGGTACACAACAGTCTAAACAGCACAGGTGAGTGGTCACATGGCCTCTGAACCTACCCTTGCAGGCGTGTACTACTCAATAGTCTAAACAGCACATGTGAGTGATCACATGGCCTCTGAGTCTGCCCTTGTAGGTGTGTAGTACGCCATAGTCTAAACCGCACAGGTGAGTGACCATATTGCCCCTGAGCCTGCCCTTGCAGGTGTGTGATACTACACAGTCTAAACAGCACAGGTGAGTGATCACATAGCCTCTGTGCCTGCCCTTGCAGGCATGTACTTCTCAACAGTCTAAACAGCACAGGTGAGCGATCACATGGCCTCTGAGCCTGCCCTTGCAGGTGTGTACTACTCAATAGTCTAAACAGCAGGTGTGTACTACTCAACAGTCTGAACAGCACAGGTGAGTGTTCACATGTCCCCTGGGCCTGCCCTTGCAGGCATGTACTTCTCAACAGTCTAAACAGCACAAGTGAGCTATCACATACTATTCAATAGTCTAAACAGCACAGGTGAGTGATCACATGGCCTCTGAGCCTGCCCTTGCAGGTATGTACTACTCAATAGTCTAAACAGCAGGTGTGTACTACTCAACAGTCTAAACAGCACAGGTGAGTGTTCACATGGCCCCTGGGCCTGCCTTTGCAGTCATGTACTTCTCAACAGTCTAAACAGCACAGGTGAGTGATCACATGGCCCCTGGGCCTGCCTTTGCAGGCATGTACTTCTCAACAGTCTAAACAGCACAGGTGAGCGATCACATGGCCTCTGAGCCTGCCCTTACAGGTGTGTACTACTCAATAGTCTAAACAGCGCAGGTGAGTGATCACATACTATTCAATAGTCTAAACAGCACAGGTGAGTGATCACATGGCCCCTGAGCATGCCCTTGTACACGTGTGATACTCAACAGTCTAAACAGCACAGGTGAGTGTTCACATGGCCCCTGGGCCTGCCCTTGCAGGCATGTACTTCTCAACAGTCTAAACAGCACAGGTGAGCAATCACATGGCCTCTGGGCCTGCCCTTACAGGTGTGTACTACTCAATAGTGTAAACAGCACAGGTGAGTGATCACATACTATTCAATAGTCTAAACAGCACAGGTGAGTGATCACATGGCCTCTGAGACTGCCCTTGCAGGTGTGTACTACTCAATAGTCTAAACAGCAGGTGTGTACTACTCAACAGTCTAAACAGCACAGGTGAGTGTTCACATGGCCGCTGGGTCTGCCCTTGCAGGTGTGTACTACTCAACAGTCTAAACGGCACAGGTGAGTGTTCACATGGCCTCTGAGCCTGCCCTTACAGGTGTGTACTATTCAATAGTCTAAACAGCACAGGTGAGTGATCACATACTATTCAACAGTCTAAACAGCACAGGTGAGTGATCACATGGCCTCTGAGCCTGCCCTTACAGGTGTGTACTACTCAATAGTCTAAACAGCACAGGTGATTGATCACATACTATTCAATAGTCTAAACAGCACAGGTGAGTGATCACATGGCCCCTGAGCATGCCCTTGTACACGTGTGATACTCAACAGTCTAAACAGCACAGGTGAGCGATCAAATGGCCTCTGAGCCTGCCCTTACAGGTGTGTACTACTCAATAGTCTAAACAGCACAGGTGAGTGATCACATACTACTCAATAATCTAAACAGCACAGGTGAGTGATTGCATGGCCTCTGAGCCTGCCCTTGCAGGCATGTACTTCTCAACAGTCTAAACAGCACAGGTGAGAGATCACATGGCCTCTGAGCCTGCCCTTGCAGGTGTGTGATACTCAATGATCTTAACAGCAGAGGTGAGTGATCACATGGCCTCTGAGCCTGCCCTTACAGGTGTCCACTACTCAATAGTCTAAACAGCACAGATGAGTGATCACATACTATTAAATAGTCTAAACAGCACATGTGAGTGATCACATGGCCTCTGAGCCTGCCCTTACAGGTGTGAACTACTCAATGGTCTAAACGGCACAGGTGAGTGATCACATGGCCTCTGACCCTGCCCTTGCAGGTGTGTACTACTCCATAGTCTAACCAGCACAGGTGAGTGACCATATAGCCTCTGAGCCTGCCCTTGCAGGTATGTGGTACACAACAGTCTAAACAGCACAGGTGAGTGGTCACATGGCCTCTGAACCTACCTTTGCAGGCGTGTACTACTCAACAGTCTAAACAGCAACGGTGAGTGATCACATGGCCTCTGAGCCTGTCCTTGAACACATGTGATACTCAACAGTCTAAACAGCACAGGTGAGTGATCACATGGTCTCTGAGCCTGCCCTTGCAGGCGTGTACTACACAACAGTCTAAACAGCACAGGTGGCTGATCACATGGCCTCTGAGCCTGCCCTTGCAGGTGTGTATTACTCAACAGTCTAAACAGCACAGGTGAGTGATCACATGGCCTCTGAGCCTGCCCTTGCAGGCATGTACTACTCAATAGTCTAAACAGCGCAGGTGCGTGATCACATGGCCTCTGTGCCTGCCATTGCAGGTGTGTACTACTCAATAGTCTAAACAGCAGGTGTGTACTACTCAACACTCTAAACAGCACAGGTGAGTGTTCACATGGACCCTGAGCCTGCCCTTACAGGTGTGTACTACTCAATAGTCTAAACAGCACAGGTGAGTGATCACATACTATTCAATAGTCTAAACAGCACAGGTAAGTGCTCAGATGGCCCCTGAGCATGCCCTTGTACCCGGTGATACTCAACAGTCTAAACAGCACAGGTGAGTGATCACATGGCCTCTCATCCAGCCCTTGCAGGCATGTACTACTCAACAGTCTAAACAGCACAGGTGCCTGATCACATGGACTCTGAGCCTGCCCTTGCAGGCATGTACTACACAACAGTCTAAACAGCACAGGTGAGTGATCACATGGCCTCTGAGCCTGCCCTTGCAAGTGTGTGATACTCAACAATCTAAACAGCACAGGTGAGTGTTCGCATGGCCCCTGAGACTGCCCTTGCAGGTGTGTGCTACTCAATAGTCTAAACAGCACAGGTGAGTGATCACATACTACTCAATAGTCTAAACAGCACAGGTGAGTGATCACATGGCCTCTGAGCCTGCCCGTGCAGGCGTGTACTACACAACAGTCTAAACAGCACAGGTGGCTGATCACATGGCCTCTGAGCCTGCCCTTGCAGGTGTGTACTACTCAACAGTCTAAACGGCACAGGTGAGTGTTCACATGGCCTCTGAGCCTGCCCTTACAGGTGTGTACTATTCAATAGTCTAAACAGCACAGGTGAGTGATCACATACTATTCAACAGTCTAAACAGCACAGGTGAGTGATCACATGGCCTCTGAGTCTGCCCTTACAGGTGTGTACTACTCAATAGTCTAAACAGCAGAGGTGAGTGATCACATACTATTCAATAGTCTAAACAGCACAGGTGAGTGATCACATGGCCCCTGAGCATGCCCTTGTACACGTGTGATACTCAACAGTCTAAACAGCACAGGTGAGCGATCAAATGGCCTCTGAGCCTGCCCTTACAGGTGTGTACTACTCAATAGTCTAAACAGCACAGGTGAGTGATCACATATTACTCAATAATCTAAACAGCACAGGTGAGTGATCACATGGCCTCTGAGCCTGCCCTTGCAGGTGTGTGATACTCAACTGTCTAAACAGCACCGGTGTGTGTTCAAATGGCCTCTGAGCCTGCCCTTGCAGGCATGTACTTCTCAACAGTCTAAACAGCACAGGTGAGAGATCACATGGCCTCTGAGCCTGCCCTTGCAGGTGTGTGATACTCAATGATCTTAACAGCAGAGGTGAGTGATCACATGGCCTCTGAGCCTGCCCTTACAGGTGTCCACTACTCAATAGTCAAAACAGCACAGATAAGTGATCACATACTATTAAATAGTCTAAACAGCACATGTGAGTGATCACATGGCCTCTGAGCCTGCCCTTACAGGTGTGAACTACTCAATGGTCTAAACGGCACAGGTGAGTGATCACATGGCCTCTGACCCTACCCTTGCAGGTGTGTACTACTCCATAGTCTAACCAGCACAGGTGAGTGACCATATAGCCTCTGAGCCTGCCCTTGCAGGTATGTGGTACACAACAGTCTAAACAGCACAGGTGAGTGGTCACATGGCCTCTGAACCTACCCTTGCAGGCGTGTACTACTCAATAGTCTAAACAGCACAGGTGAGCGATCACATGGCCTCTGAGCCTGCCCTTGCAGGTGTGTACTACTCAATAGTCTAAACAGCAGGTGTGTACTACTCAACAGTCTGAACAGCACAGGTGAGTGTTCACATGGCCCCTGGGCCTGCCCTTGCAGGCATGTACTTCTCAACAGTCTAAACAGCACAAGTGAGCTATCACATACTATTCAATAGTCTAAACAGCACAGGTGAAGGATCACATGGCCTCTGAGCCTGCCCTTGCAGGTATGTACTACTCAATAGTCTAAACAGCAGGTGTGTACTACTCAACAGTCTAAACAGCACAGGTGAGTGTTCACATGGCCCCTGGGCCTGCCTTTGCAGTCATGTACTTCTCAACAGTCTAAACAGCACAGGTGAGCGATCACATGGCCCCCTGGGCCTGCCTTTGCAGGCATGTACTTCTCAACAGTCTAAACAGCACAGGTGAGCGATCACATGGCCTCTGAGCCTGCCCTTACAGGTGTGTACTACTCAATAGTCTAAACAGCGCAGGTGAGTGATCACATACTATTCAATAGTCTAAACAGCACAGGTGAGTGATCACATGGCCCCTGAGCATGCCCTTGTACACGTGTGATACTCAACAGTCTAAACAGCACAGGTGAGCGATCAAATGGCCTCTGAGCCTGCCCTTGCAGGCATGTACTTCTCAACAGTCTAAACAGCACAGGTGAGCGATCACATGGCCCCCTGGGCCTGCCTTTGCAGGCATGTACTTCTCAACAGTCTAAACAGCACAGGTGAGCGATCACATGGCCTCTGAGCCTGCCCTTACAGGTGTGTACTACTCAATAGTCTAAACAGCGCAGGTGAGTGATCACATACTATTCAATAGTCTAAACAGCACAGGTGAGTGATCACATGGCCCCTGAGCATGCCCTTGTACACGTGTGATACTCAACAGTCTAAACAGCACAGGTGAGAGATCACATGGCCTCTGAGCCTGCCCTTGCAGGTGTGTGATACTCAATGAATGATATTAACAGCAGAGGTGAGTGATCACATGGCCTCTGAGCCTGCCCTTACAGGTGTCCACTACTCAATAGTCTAAACAGCAACGGTGAGTGATCACATGGCCTCTGAGCCTGTCCTTGAACACATGTGATACTCAACAGTCTAAACAGCACAGGTGAGTGATCACATGGTCTCTGAGCCTGCCCTTGCAGGCGTGTACTACACAACAGTCTAAACAGCACAGGTGGCTGATCACATGGCCTCTGAGCCTGCACTTGCAGGTGTGTATTACTCAACAGTCTAAACAGCACAGGTGAGTGATCACATGGCCTCTGAGCCTGCCCTTGCAGGCGTGTACTACTCAATAGTCTAAACAGCACAGGTGCGTGATCACATGGCCTCTGTGCCTGCCATTGCAGGTGTGTACTACTCAATAGTCTAAACAGCAGGTGTGTACTACTCAACACTCTAAACAGCACAGGTGAGTGTTCACATGGACCCTGAGCCTGCCCTTACAGGTGTGTACTACTCAATAGTCTAAACAGCACAGGTGAGTGATCACATACTATTCAATAGTCTAAACAGCACAGGTAAGTGCTCACATGGCCCCTGAGCATGCCCTTGTACCCGGTGATACTCAACGGTCTAAACAGCACAGGTGAGTGATCACATGGACTCTCATCCAGCCCTTGCAGGCATGTACTACTCAACAGTCTAAACAGCACAGGTGCCTGATCACATGGACTCTGAGCCTGCCCTTGCAGGCATGTACTACACAACAGTCTAAACAGCACAGGTGAGTGATCACATGGCCTCTGAGCCTGCCCTTGCAAGTGTGTGATACTCAACAATCTAAACAGCACAGGTGAGTGTTCACATGGCCCCTGAGACTGCCCTTGCAGGTGTGTGCTACTCAATAGTCTAAACAGCACAGGTGAGTGATCACATACTACTCAATAGTCTAAACAGCACAGGTGAGTGATCACATGGCCTCTGAGCCTGCCCTTGCAGGCGTGTACTACACAACAGTCTAAACAGCACAGGTGGCTGATCACATGGCCTCTGAGCCTGCCCTTGCAGGTGTGTTTTACTCAACAGTCTAAACAGCACAGGTGAGTGATCACATGGCCTCTGAGCCTGCCCTTGCAGGCGTGTACTACTCAATAGTCTAAACAGCACAGGTGCGTGATCACATGGCCTCTGTGCCTGCCATTGCAGGTGTGTACTACTCAATAGTCTAAACAGCAGGTGTGTACTACTCAACAGTCTAAACAGCACAGGTGAGTGTTCACATGGACCCTGAGCCTGCCCTTACAGGTGTGTACTACTCAATAGTCTAAACAGCACAGGTGAGTGATCACATACTATTCAATAGTCTAAACAGCACAGGTAAGTGCTCACATGGCCCCTGAGCATGCCCTTGTACACGGTGATACTCAACAGTCTAAACAGCACAGGTGAGTGATCACATGGCCTCTCAATCTGCCCTTGCAGGCGTGTACTACTCAACAGTCTAAACAGCACAGGTGCCTGATCACATGGATTCTGAGCCTGCCCTTGCAGGCGTGTACTACACAACAGTCTAAACAGCACAGGTGAGTGATCACATGGCCTCTGAGCCTTCCCTTGCAAGTGTGTGATACTCAACAATCTAAACAGCACAGGTGAGTGTTCGCATGGCCTCTGAGACTGCCCTTGCAGGTGTGTGCTACTCAATAGTATAAACAGCACAGGTGCCTGATCACATGGACTCTGAGCCTGCCCTTGCAGGCATGTACTACACAACAGTCTAAACAGCACAGGTGAGTGATCACATGGCCTGTGAGCCTGCCCTTGCAAGTGTGTGATACTCAACAATCTAAACAGCACAGGTGAGTGTTCGCATGGCCTCTGAGACTGCCCTTGCAGGTGTGTGCTACTCAATAGTCTAAACAGCACAGGTGAGTGATCACATACTACTCAATAGTCTAAACAGCACAGGTGAGTGATCACATGGCCTCTGAGCCTGCCCTTGCAGGCGTGTACTACACAACAGTCTAAACAGCACAGGTGGCTGATCACATGGCCTCTGAGCCTGCCCTCGCAGATGTGTATTACTCAACAGTCTAAACAGCACAGGTGAGTGATCACATGGCCTCTGAGCCTGCCCTTGCAGGCGTGTACTACTCAATAGTCTAAACAGCACAGGTGCGTGATCACATGGCCTCTGTGCCTGCCATTGCAGGTGTGTACTACTCAATAGTCTAAACAGCAGGTGTGTACTACTCAACAGTCTAAACAGCACAGGTGAGTGTTCACATGGACCCTGAGCCTGCCCTTACAGGTGTGTACTACTCAATAGTCTAAACAGCACAGGTGTGTGATCACATACTATTCAATAGTCTAAACAGCACAGGTAAGTGCTCACATGGCCCCTGAGCATGCCCTTGTACACGGTGATACTCAACAGTCTAAACAGCACAGGTGAGTGTTCACATGGCCCCTGGGCCTGCCCTTGCAGGCATGTACTTCTCAACAGTCTAAACAGCACAGGTGAGCGATCACATGGCCTCTGAGCCTGCCCTTACAGGTGTGTACTACTCAATAGTCTAAACAGCACAGGTGAGTGATCACATACTATTCAATAGTCTAAACAGCACAGGTGAGTGATCACATGGCCTCTGCGCCTGCCCTTGCAGGCGTGTACTACTCAACAGTCTAAACAGCACACGTGCCTGATCACATTGGACTCTGAGCCTGCCCTTGCAGGCGTGTACTACACAACAGTCTAAACAGCACAGGTGAGTGATCATATGGCCTCTGAGCCTGCCCTTGCAAGTGTGTGATACTCAACAATCTAAACAGCACAGGTGAGTGTTCGCATGGCCTCTGAGACTGCCCTTGCAGGTGTGTGCTACTCAATAGTCTAAACAGCACAGGTGAGTGATCACATACTACTCAATAGTCTAAACAGCACAGGTGAGTGATCAGATGGCCTCTGATCCTGCCCTTGCAGGTGTGTGATACTCAACTGTCTAAACAGCACAGGTGAGTGTTCACATGGCCTATGAGCCTGCCCTCGCAGGCATGTTCTTCTCAACAGTCTAAACAGCACAGGTGAGTGATCACATGGCCTCTGAGCCTGCCCTTGCAGGTGTGTGATACTCAATGATCTGAACAGCACAGGTGAGTGATCACATACTATTGAATAGTTTAAACAGTACATGTGAGTGATCGCATGGCCTCTGAGCCTGCCCTTGCACGTGTGTACTTTTCAATAGTCTGAACAGCACAGGTGAGTGATCACATGGCCTTTAGGCCTGCCCTTGCAGGTGTGTACTACTCAATAGTCTAAACAGCACAGGTGAGTGATCACATGGCATCTAAGCCTGCCCTTACAGTTCTGTACTATTCAATGGTCTAAACAGCACATTTGAGTGATCACATACTACTCAATAGTCTAAACAGCACAGGTGAGTGATCGCATGGCCTCTGAGCCTGCCCTTGCAGGTGTATACTACTCAATAGTCTAAACAGCACAGTTGAGTGATCACATAGCCCCTGAGCCTGCCCTTGCCCGTGTGTACTACTCAATAGTCTAAACAGCACAGGTGAGTGATCACATGGCCTCTGATCCTGCCATTGCAGGCGTGTACTACTCAACAGTCTAAACAGCACAGGTGAGTGATCACATGGCCTCGGAGTCTGCCCTTGTAGGTGTGTAGTACGCCATAGTCTAAACCGCACAGGTAAGTGACCATATTGCCCCTGAGCCTGCCCTTGCAGGTGTGTGATACTACACAGTCTAAACAGCACATGTGAGTGATCACATGGCCTCTGAGCCTGCCCTTGCAGGTTTGTGATAGTCAACAGTCTAAACAGCACAGGTGAGCGATCACATAGCCTCTGTGCCTGCCCTTGCAGGTGTACTACTCAATAGTCTAAACAGCACAGGTGAGTGATCACATACTATTCAATAGTCTAAACAGCACAGGTGAGTGATCACATGGCCTCTGAGCCTGCCCTTGCAGGTATGTACTACTCAATAGTCTAAACAGCAGGTGTGTACTACTCAACAGTCTAAACAGCACAGGTGCGTGTTCACACGGCCCCTGGGCCTGCCCTTGCAGGCATGTACTTCTCAACAGTCTAAACAGCACAGGTGAGCGAGCACATGGCCTCTGAGCCTGCCCTTGCAGGTGTGTACTACTCAATAGTCTAAACAGCACAGGTGAGTGATCACATACTATTCAATAGTCTAAACAGCACAGGTGAGTGATCACATGGCCCCTGAGCATGCCCTTGTACACATGTGATACTCAACAGTCTAAACAGCACAGGTGAGTGTTCAAATGGCCCCTGGGCTTGCCCTTGCAGGCATGTACTTCTCAACAGTCTAAACAGCACAGGTGAGCGATCACATGGCCTCTGAGCCTGCCCTTACAGGTGTGTACTACTCAATAGTCTAAACAGCACAGGTGAGTGATCACATACTATTCAATAGTCTAAACAGCACAGGTGAGTGATCACATGGCCTCTGCGCCTGCCCTTGCAGGTGTGTACTTCTCAATAGTCTAAACAGCAGTTGTGTACTACTCAACAGTCTAAACAGCACAGGTGAGTGTTCACATGGCCCCTGGGCCTGCCCTTGCAGGCATGTACTTCTCAACAGTCTAAACAGCACAGGTGAGCGATCACATGGCCTCTGAGCCTGCCCTTACAGGTGTGTACTACTCGATAGTCTAAACAGCACAGGTGAGTGATCACATACTATTCAATAGTCTAAACAGCACAGGTGAGTGATCACATGGCCCCTGAGCATGCTCTTGTACACGTGTGATACTCAACAGTCTAAACAGCACAGGTGAGCGATCAAATGGCCTCTGAGCCTGCCCTTACAGGTGTGTACTACTCAATAGTCTAAACAGCACAGGTGAGTGATCACATACTACTCAATAATCTAAACAGCAGAGGTGAGTGATAGCATGGCCTCTGAGCCTGCCCTTGCAGGTGTGTGATACTCAACTGTCTAAACAGCACAGGTGTGTGTTCAAATGGCCTCTGAGCCTGCCCTTGCAGGCATGTACTTCTCAACAGTCTAAACAGCACAGGTGAGAGATCACATGACCTCTGAGCATGCGCTTGCAGGTGTGTGATACTCAATGATCTGAACAGCAGAGGTGAGTGATCACATGGCCTCGGAGCCTGCCCTTACAGGTGTCCACTACTCAATAGTCTAAACAGCACAGATGAGTGATCACATACTATTAAATAGTCTAAACAGCACATGTGAGTGATCACATGGCCTCTGAGCCTGCCCTTACAGGTGTGAACTACTCAATGGTCTAAACGGCACAGGTGAGTTATCACATGGCCTCTCACCCTGCCCTTGCAGGTGTGTACTATTCCATAGTCTAAACAGCACAGGTGAGTGATCACGTGGCCTCTGAGCCTGTCCTTCAACATGTGTGATACTCAACAGTCTAAACAGCACAGGTGAGTGATCACATGGCCTCTGAGCCTGCACTTGCAGGCGTGTACTACACAACAGTCTAAACAGCACAAGTGGCTGATCACATGGCCTCTGAGCCTGCCCTTGCAGGTGTGTATTACTCAACAGTCTAAACAGCACAGGTGAGTGATCACGTGGCCTCTGAGTCTGCCCTTGCAGGCGTGTACTACTCAATAGCCTAAACAGCACAGGTGCGTGATAACATGGCCTCGGAGCCTGTCCTTGCAGGTGTGTACTACACAATAGTCTAAACAGCACAGGTGAGTGATCATATGGCCTCTGAGCCTGCCCTTTCAGGTGTGTGCTACTCAATAGTCTAAACAGCACAGGCGAGTGATCACATGGCCTCTGAGCCAGCCCTTGGGGACGTGTGATACTCAATGATATGAACAACACAGGTGAGTGATCACATGGCCTCTGAGCCTGCCTTGCAGGCATGTACTTCTCAAAAGTCTAAACAGCACAGATGAGCGATCACATGGCCTCTGAGCCTGCCCTTACAGGTGTGTACTACTCAATAGTCTAAACAGCACAGGTGAGTGATCACATACTATTCAATAGTCTAAACAGCACATGTGAGTGATCACATGGCCTCTGAGCCTGCCCTTGCCTGTGTGTAATATTCAAGAGTCTGAACAGCCCAGGTGAGTGATCACATGGCCTTTGAGCCTGCCCTTGCAGGTGTGTACTACTCAATAGTCGAAACAGCACAGGTGAGTGATCACATGGCCTTTGAGCCTGCCCTTGCAGGTGTGTGATACTCAACTGTCTAAACAGCACAGGTGAGTGTTCAAATGGCCTCTGAGCCTGCCCTTGCAGGCATGTACTTCTCAACAGTCTAAACAGCACAGGTGATTGATCACATGGCCTCTGAGCCTGCCCTTGCAGGTGTGTGATACTCAATGATCTGAACAGCAGAGGTGAGTGATCACATGGCCTCTGAGCCTGCCCTTACAGGTGTCTACTACTCAATAGTCTAAACGGCACAGATGAGTGATCACATACTATTCAATAGTCTAAACAGCACATGTGAGTGATCACATGGCCTCTGAGCCTGCCATTGCCTGTGTGTACTATTCAAGAGTCTGAACAGCCCAGGTGAGTGATCACATGGCCTTTGAGCCTGCCCTTGCAGGCGTGTACTACTCAATAGTCTAAACAGCACAGGTGAGTGATCACATGGCCTCTGATCCTGCCATTGCAGGCGTGTACTACTCAACAGTCTAAACAGCACAGGTGAGTGATCACATGGCCTCTGAGTCTGCCCTTGTAGGTGTGTAGTACGCCATAGTCTAAACCGCACAGGTGAGTGACCATATTGCACCTGAGCCTGCCCTTGCAGGTGTGTGATACTACACAGTCTAAACAGCACAGGTGAGTGATCACATGGCCTCTGAGCCTGCCCTTGCAGGTTTGTGATAGTCAACAGTCTAAACAGCACAGGTGAGTGATCACATAGCCTCTGTGCCTGCCCTTGCAGGCATGTACTTCGCAACAGTCTAAACAGCACAGGTGAGCGATCACATGGCCTCTGAGCCTGCCCTTGCAGGTGTGTACTACTCAATAGTCTAAACAGCACAGGTGAGTGATCACATACTATTCAATAGTCTAAACAGCACAGGTGAGTGATCACATGGCCTCTGAGCCTGCCCTTGCAGGTATGTACTACTCAATAGTCTAAACAGCAGGTGTGTACTACTCAACAGTCTAAACAGCACAGGTGCGTGTTCACACGGCCCCTGGGCCTGCCCTTGCAGGCATGTACTTCTCAACAGTCTAAACAGCACAGGTGAGCGAGCACATGGCCTCTGAGCCTGCCCTTGCAGGTGTGTACTACTCAATAGTCTAAACAGCACAGGTGAGTGATCACATACTATTCAATAGTCTAAACAGCACAGGTGAGTGATCACATGGCCCCTGAGCATGCCCTTGTACACATGTGATACTCAACAGTCTAAACAGCACAGGTGAGTGTTCACATGGCCCCTGGGCCTGCCCTTGCAGGCATGTACTTCTCAACAGTCTAAACAGCACAGGTGAGCGATCACATGGCCTCTGAGCCTGCCCTTACAGGTGTGTACTACTCAATAGTCTAAACAGCACAGGTGAGTGATCACATACTATTCAATAGTCTAAACAGCACAGGTAAGTGATCACATGGCCTCTGCGCCTGCCCTTGCAGGTGTGTACTACTCAATAGTCTAAACAGCAGTTGTGTACTACTCAACAGTCTAAACAGCACAGGTGAGTGTTCACATGGCCCCTGGGCCTGCCCTTGCAGGCATGTACTTCTCAACAGTCTAAACAGCACAGGTGAGCGATCACATGGCCTCTGAGCCTGCCCTTACAGGTGTGTACTACTCGATAGTCTAAACAGCACAGGTGAGTGATCACATACTATTCAATAGTCTAAACAGCACAGGTGAGTGATCACATGGCCCCTGAGCATGCTCTTGTACACGTGTGATACTCAACAGTCTAAACAGCACAGGTGAGCGATCAAATGGCCTCTGAGCCTGCCCTTACAGGTGTGTACTACTCAATAGTCTAAACAGCACAGGTGAGTGATCACATACTACTCAATAATCTAAACAGCAGAGGTGAGTGATCGCATGGCCTCTGAGCCTGCCCTTGCAGGTGTGTGATACTCAACTGTCTAAACAGCACAGGTGTGTGTTCAAATGGCCTCTGAGCCTGCCCTTGCAGGCATGTACTTCTCAACAGTCTAAACAGCACAGGTGAGAGATCACATGACCTCTAAGAATGCGCTTGCAGGTGTGTGATACTCAATGATCTGAACAGCAGAGGTGAGTGATCACATGGCCTCGGAGCCTGCCCTTACAGGTGTCCACTACTCAATAGTCTAAACAGCACAGATGAGTGATCACATACTATTAAATAGTCTAAACAGCACATGTGAGTGATCACATGGCCTCTGAGCCTGCCCTTACAGGTGTGAACTACTCAATGGTCTAAACGGCACAGGTGAGTTATCACATGGCCTCTCACCCTGCCCTTGCAGGTGTGTACTACTCCATAGTCTAAACAGCACAGGTGAGTGATCACGTGGCCTCTGAGCCTGTCCTTCAACATGTGTGATACTCAACAGTCTAAACAGCACAGGTGAGTGATCACATGGCCTCTGAGCCTGCCCTTGCAGGCGTGTACTACACAACAGTCTAAACAGCACAAGTGGCTGATCACATGGCCTCTGAGCCTGCCCTTGCAGGTGTGTATTACTCAACAGTCTAAACAGCACAGGTGAGTGATCACGTGGCCTCTGAGTCTGCCCTTGCAGGCGTGTACTACTCAATAGCCTAAACAGCACAGGTGCGTGATAACATGGCCTCGGAGCCTGTCCTTGCAAGTGTGTACTACACAATAGTCTAAACAGCACAGGTGAGTGATCATATGGCCTCTGAGCCTGCCCTTTCAGGTGTGTGCTACTCAATAGTCTAAACAGCACAGGCGAGTGATCACATGGCCTCTGAGCCAGCCCTTGGGGATGTGTGATACTCAATGATCTGAACAACACAGGTGAGTGATCACATGGCCTCTGAGCCTGCCTTGCAGGCATGTACTTCTCAAAAGTCTAAACAGCACAGATGAGCGATCACATGGCCTCTGAGCCTGCCCTTACAGGTGTGTACTACTCAATAGTCTAAACAGCACAGGTGAGTGATCACATACTATTCAATAGTCTAAACAGCACATGTGAGTGATCACATGGCCTCTGAGCCTGCCCTTGCCTGTGTGTACTATTCAAGAGTCTGAACAGCCCAGGTGAGTGATCACATGGCCTTTGAGCCTGCCCTTGCAGGTGTGTACTACTCAATAGTCGAAACAGCACAGGTGAGTGATCACATGGCCTTTGAGCCTGCCCTTGCAGGTGTGTGATACTCAACTGTCTAAACAGCACAGGTGAGTGTTCAAATGGCCTCTGAGCCTGCCCTTGCAGGCATGTACTTCTCAACAGTCTAAACAGCACAGGTGATTGATCACATGGCCTCTGAGCCTGCCCTTGCAGGTGTGTGATACTCAATGATCTGAACAGCAGAGGTGAGTGATCACATGGCCTCTGAGCCTGCCCTTACAGGTGTCTACTACTCAATAGTCTAAACAGCACAGATGAGTGATCACATACTATTCAATAGTCTAAACAGCACATGTGAGTGATCACATGGCCTCTGAGCCTGCCATTGCCTGTGTGTACTATTCAAGAGTCTGAACAGCCCAGGTGAGTGATCACATGGCCTTTGAGCCTGCCCTTGCAGGTGTGTACTACTCAATAGTCTAAACAGCACAGGTGAGTGATCACATGGCCTCTGATCCTGCCATTGCAGGCGTGTACTACTCAACAGTCTAAACAGCACAGGTGAGTGATCACATGGCCTCTGAGTCTGCCCTTGTAGGTGTGTAGTACGCCATAGTCTAAACCGCACAGGTGAGTGACCATATTGCACCTGAGCCTGCCCTTGCAGGTGTGTGATACTACACAGTCTAAACAGCACAGGTGAGTGATCACATGGCCTCTGAGCCTGCCCTTGCAGGTTTGTGATAGTCAACAGTCTAAACAGCACAGGTGAGTGATCACATAGCCTCTGTGCCTGCCCTTGCAGGCATGTACTTCGCAACAGTCTAAACAGCACAGGTGAGCGATCACATGGCCTCTGAGCCTGCCCTTGCAGGTGTGTACTACTCAATAGTCTAAACAGCACAGGTGAGTGATCACATACTATTCAATAGTCTAAACAGCACAGGTGAGTGATCACATGGCCTCTGAGCCTGCCCTTGCAGGTATGTACTACTCAATAGTCTAAACAGCAGGTGTGTACTACTCAACAGTCT
Organism: Ambystoma mexicanum; assembly: GCF_040938575.1. Lineage (NCBI taxonomy): Eukaryota > Metazoa > Chordata > Amphibia > Caudata > Ambystomatidae > Ambystoma > Ambystoma mexicanum. The sequence continues at coordinate 35,125,179 of NC_090935.1, read as the reverse complement.
AAACAGCACAGGTGCGTGTTCACACGGCCCCTGGGCCTGCCCTTGCAGGCATGTACTTCTCAACAGTCTAAACAGCACAGGTGAGCGAGCACATGGCCTCTGAGCCTGCCCTTGCAGGTGTGTACTACTCAATAGTCTAAACAGCACAGGTGAGTGATCACATACTATTCAATAGTCTAAACAGCACAGGTGAGTGATCACATGGCCCCTGAGCATGCCCTTGTACACATGTGATACTCAACAGTCTAAACAGCACAGGTGAGTGCTCACATGGCCCCTGGGCCTGCCCTTGCAGGCATGTACTTCTCAACAGTCTAAACAGCACAGGTGAGCGATCACATGGCCTCTGAGCCTGCCCTTACAGGTGTGTACTACTCAATAGTCTAAACAGCACAGATGAGTGATCACATACTATTCAATAGTCTAAACAGCACATGTGAGTGATCACATGGCCTCTGAGCCTGCCATTGCCTGTGTGTACTATTCAAGAGTCTGAACAGCCCAGGTGAGTGATCACATGGCCTTTGAGCCTGCCCTTGCAGGTGTGTACTACTCAATAGTCTAAACAGCACAGGTGAGTGATCACATGGCCTCTGATCCTGCCATTGCAGGCGTGTACTACTCAACAGTCTAAACAGCACAGGTGAGTGATCACATGGCCTCTGAGTCTGCCCTTGTAGGTGTGTAGTACGCCATAGTCTAAACCGCACAGGTGAGTGACCATATTGCACCTGAGCCTGCCCTTGCAGGTGTGTGATACTACACAGTCTAAACAGCACAGGTGAGTGATCACATGGCCTCTGAGCCTGCCCTTGCAGGTTTGTGATAGTCAACAGTCTAAACAGCACAGGTGAGTGATCACATAGCCTCTGTGCCTGCCCTTGCAGGCATGTACTTCGCAACAGTCTAAACAGCACAGGTGAGCGATCACATGGCCTCTGAGCCTGCCCTTGCAGGTGTGTACTACTCAATAGTCTAAACAGCACAGGTGAGTGATCACATACTATTCAATAGTCTAAACAGCACAGGTGAGTGATCACATGGCCTCTGAGCCTGCCCTTGCAGGTATGTACTACTCAATAGTCTAAACAGCAGGTGTGTACTACTCAACAGTCTAAACAGCACAGGTGCGTGTTCACACGGCCCCTGGGCCTGCCCTTGCAGGCATGTACTTCTCAACAGTCTAAACAGCACAGGTGAGCGAGCACATGGCCTCTGAGCCTGCCCTTGCAGGTGTGTACTACTCAATAGTCTAAACAGCACAGGTGAGTGATCACATACTATTCAATAGTCTAAACAGCACAGGTGAGTGATCACATGGCCCCTGAGCATGCCCTTGTACACATGTGATACTCAACAGTCTAAACAGCACAGGTGAGTGCTCACATGGCCCCTGGGCCTGCCCTTGCAGGCATGTACTTCTCAACAGTCTAAACAGCACAGGTGAGCGATCACATGGCCTCTGAGCCTGCCCTTACAGGTGTGTACTACTCAATAGTCTAAACAGCACAGGTGAGTGATCACATACTATTCAATAGTCTAAACAGCACAGGTGAGTGATCACATGGCCTCTGCGCCTGCCCTTGCAGGTGTGTACTACTCAATAGTCTAAACAGCAGTTGTGTACTACTCAACAGTCTAAACAACACAGGTGAGTGTTCACATGGCCCCTGGGCCTGCCCTTGCAGGCATGTACTTCTCAACAGTCTAAACAGCACAGGTGAGCGATCACATGGCCTCTGAGCCTGCCCTTACAGGTGTGTACTACTCGATAGTCTAAACAGCACAGATGAGTGATCACATACTATTCAATAGTCTAAACAGCACATGTGAGTGATCACATGGCCTCTGAGCCTGCCATTGCCTGTGTGTACTATTCAAGAGTCTGAACAGCCCAGGTGAGTGATCACATGGCCTTTGAGCCTGCCCTTGCAGGTGTGTACTACTCAATAGTCTAAACAGCACAGGTGAATGATCACATGGCCTCTGATCCTGCCATTGCAGGCGTGTACTACTCAACAGTCTAAACAGCACAGGTGAGTGATCACATGGCCTCTGAGTCTGCCCTTGTAGGTGTGTAGTACGCCATAGTCTAAACCGCACAGGTGAGTGACCATATTGCACCTGAGCCTGCCCTTGCAGGTGTGTGATACTACACAGTCTAAACAGCACAGGTGAGTGATCACATGGCCTCTGAGCCTGCCCTTGCAGGTTTGTGATAGTCAACAGTCTAAACAGCACAGGTGAGTGATCACATAGCCTCTGTGCCTGCCCTTGCAGGCATGTACTTCGCAACAGTCTAAACAGCACAGGTGAGCGATCACATGGTCTCTGAGCCTGCCCTTGCAGGTGTGTACTACTCAATAGTCTAAACAGCACAGGTGAGTGATCACATACTATTCAATAGTCTAAACAGCACAGGTGAGTGATCACATGGCCTCTGAGCCTGCCCTTGCAGGTATGTACTACTCAATAGTCTAAACAGCAGGTGTGTACTACTCAACAGTCTAAACAGCACAGGTGCGTGTTCACACGGCCCCTGGGCCTGCCCTTGCAGGCATGTACTTCTCAACAGTCTAAACAGCACAGGTGAGCGAGCACATGGCCTCTGAGCCTGCCCTTGCAGGTGTGTACTACTCAATAGTCTAAACAGCACAGGTGAGTGATCACATACTATTCAATAGTCTAAACAGCACAGGTGAGTGATCACATGGCCCCTGAGCATGCCCTTGTACACATGTGATACTCAACAGTCTAAACAGCACAGGTGAGTGCTCACATGGCCCCTGGGCCTGCCCTTGCAGGCATGTACTTCTCAACAGTCTAAACAGCACAGGTGAGCGATCACATGGCCTCTGAGCCTGCCCTTACAGGTGTGTACTACTCAATAGTCTAAACAGCACAGGTGAGTGATCACATACTATTCAATAGTCTAAACAGCACAGGTGAGTGATCACATGGCCTCTGCGCCTGCCCTTGCAGGTGTGTACTACTCAATAGTCTAAACAGCAGTTGTGTACTACTCAACAGTCTAAACAACACAGGTGAGTGTTCACATGGCCCCTGGGCCTGCCCTTGCAGGCATGTACTTCTCAACAGTCTAAACAGCACAGGTGAGCGATCACATGGCCTCTGAGCCTGCCCTTACAGGTGTGTACTACTCGATAGTCTAAACAGCACAGGTGAGTGATCACATACTATTCAATAGTCTAAACAGCACAGGTGAGTGATCACATGACCTCTGAGCCTGCCCTTGCCTGTGTGTACTATTCAAGAGTCTGAACAGCCCAGGTGAGTGATCACATGGCCTTTAAGCCTGCCCTTGCAGGTGTGTACTATTCAATAGTCGAAACAGCACAGGTGAGTGATCACATGGCCTTTGAGCCTGCCCTTGCAGGTGTGTGATACTCAACTGTCTAAACAGCACAGGTGAGTGTTCAAATGGCCTCTGAGACTGCCCTTGCAGGCATGTACTTCTCAACAGTCTAAACAGCACAGGTGATTGATCACATGGCCTCTGAGCCTGCCCTTGCAGGTGTGTGATACTCAATGATCTGAACAGCAGAGGTGAGTGATCACATGGCCTCTGAGCCTGCCCTTACAGGTGTCTACTACTCAATAGTCTAAACAGCACAGATGAGTGATCACATACTATTCAATAGTCTAAACAGCACATGTGAGTGATCACATGGCCTCTGAGCCTGCCATTGCCTGTGTGTACTATTCAAGAGTCTGAACAGCCCAGGTGAGTGATCACATGGCCTTTGAGCCTGCCCTTGCAGGTGTGTACTACTCAATAGTCTAAACAGCACAGGTGAGTGATCACATGGCCTCTGATCCTGCCATTGCAGGCGTGTACTACTCAACAGTCTAAACAGCACAGGTGAGTGATCACATGGCCTCTGAGTCTGCCCTTGTAGGTGTGTAGTACGCCATAGTCTAAACCGCACAGGTGAGGGACCATATTGCACCTGAGCCTGCCCTTGCAGGTGTGTGATACTACACAGTCTAAACAGCACAGGTGAGTGATCACATGGCCTCTGAGCCTGCCCTTGCAGGTTTGTGATAGTCAACAGTCTAAACAGCACAGGTGAGTGATCACATAGCCTCTGTGCCTGCCCTTGCAGGCATGTACTTCGCAACAGTCTAAACAGCACAGGTGAGCGATCACATGGCCTCTGAGCCTGCCCTTGCAGGTGTGTACTACTCAATAGTCTAAACAGCACAGGTGAGTGATCACATACTATTCAATAGTCTAAACAGCACAGGTGAGTGATCACATGGCCTCTGAGCCTGCCCTTGCAGGTATGTACTACTCAATAGTCTAAACAGCAGGTGTGTACTACTCAACAGTCTAAACAGCACAGGTGCGTGTTCACACGGCCCCTGGGCCTGCCCTTGCAGGCATGTACTTCTCAACAGTCTAAACAGCACAGGTGAGCGAGCACATGGCCTCTGAGCCTGCCCTTCCAGGTGTGTACTACTCTATAGTCTAAACAGCACAGGTGAGTGATCACATACTATTCAATAGTCTAAACAGCACAGGTGAGTGATCACATGGCCCCTGAGCATGCCCTTGTACACATGTGATACTCAACAGTCTAAACAGCACAGGTGAGTGCTCACATGGCCCCTGGGCCTGCCCTTGCAGGCATGTACTTCTCAACAGTCTAAACAGCACATGTGAGCGATCACATGGCCTCTGAGCCTGCCCTTACAGGTGTGTACTACTCAATAGTCTAAACAGCACAGGTGAGTGATCACATACTATTCAATAGTCTAAACAGCACAGGTGAGTGATCACATGGCCTCTGCGCCTGCCCTTGCAGGTGTGTACTACTCAATAGTCTAAACAGCAGTTGTGTACTACTCAACAGTCTAAACAACACAGGTGAGTGTTCACATGGCCCCTGGGCCTGCCCTTGCAGGCATGTACTTCTCAACAGTCTAAACAGCACAGGTGAGCGATCACATGGCCTCTGAGCCTGCCCTTACAGGTGTGTACTACTCGATAGTCTAAACAGCACAGGTGAGTGATCGCATACTATTCAATAGTCTAAACAGCACAGGTGAGTGATCACATGGCCTCTGAGCCTGCCCTTGCCTGTGTGTACTATTCAAGAGTCTGAACAGCCCAGGTGAGTGATCACATGGCCTTTGAGCCTGCCCTTGCAGGTGTGTACTATTCAATAGTCGAAACAGCACAGGTGAGTGATCACATGGCCTTTGAGCCTGCCCTTGCAGGTGTGTGATACTCAACTGTCTAAACAGCACAGGTGAGTGTTCAAATGGCCTCTGAGCCTGCCCTTGCAGGCATGTACTTCTCAACAGTCTAAACAGCACAGGTGATTGATCACATGGCCTCTGAGCCTGCCCTTGCAGGTGTGTGATACTCAATGATCTGAACAGCAGAGGTGAGTGATCACATGGCCTCTGAGCCTGCCCTTACAGGTGTCTACTACTCAATAGTCTAAACAGCACAGATGAGTGATCACATACTATTCAATAGTCTAAACAGCACATGTGAGTGATCACATGGCCTCTGAGCCTGCCATTGCCTGTGTGTACTATTCAAGAGTCTGAACAGCCCAGGTGAGTGATCACATGGCCTTTGAGCCTGCCCTTGCAGGTGTGTACTACTCAATAGTCTAAACAGCACAGGTGAGTGATCACATGGCCTCTGATCCTGCCATTGCAGGCGTGTACTATTCAACAGTCTAAACAGCACAGGTGAGTGATCACATGGCCTCTGAGTCTGCCCTTGTAGGTGTGTAGTACGCCATAGTCTAAACCGCACAGGTGAGTGACCATATTGCACCTGAGCCTGCCCTTGCAGGTGTGTGATACTACACAGTCTAAACAGCACAGGTGAGTGATCACATGGCCTCTGAGCCTGCCCTTGCAGGTTTGTGATAGTCAACAGTCTAAACAGCACAGGTGAGTGATCACATAGCCTCTGTGCCTGCCCTTGCAGGCATGTACTTCGCAACAGTCTAAACAGCACAGGTGAGCGATCACATGGCCTCTGAGCCTGCCCTTGCAGGTGTGTACTACTCAATAGTCTAAACAGCACAGGTGAGTGATCACATACTATTCAATAGTCTAAACAGCACAGGTGAGTGATCACATGGCCTCTGAGCCTGCCCTTGCAGGTATGTACTACTCAATAGTCTAAACAGCAGGTGTGTACTACTCAACAGTCTAAACAGCACAGGTGCATGTTCACACGGCCCCTGGGCCTGCCCTTGCAGGCATGTACTTCTCAACAGTCTAAACAGCACAGGTGAGCGAGCACATGGCCTCTGAGCCTGCCCTTGCAGGTGTGTACTACTCAATAGTCTAAACAGCACAGGTGAGTGATCACATACTATTCAATAGTCTAAACAGCACAGGTGAGTGATCACATGGCCCCTGAGCATGCCCTTGTACACATGTGATACTCAACAGTCTAAACAGCACAGGTGAGTGTTCACATGGCCCCTGGGCCTGCCCTTGCAGGCATGTACTTCTCAACAGTCTAAACAGCACAGGTGAGCGATCACATGGCCTCTGAGCCTGCCCTTACAGGTGTGTACTACTCAATAGTCTAAACAGCACAGGTGAGTGATCACATACTATTCAATAGTCTAAACAGCACAGGTGAGTGATCACATGGCCTCTGCGCCTGCCCTTGCAGGTGTGTACTACTCAATAGTCTAAACAGCAGTTGTGTACTACTCAACAGTCTAAACAGCACAGGTGAGTGTTCACATGGCCCCTGGGCCTGCCCTTGCAGGCATGTACTTCTCAACAGTCTAAACAGCACAGGTGAGCGATCACATGGCCTCTGAGCCTGCCCTTACAGGTGTGTACTACTCGATAGTCTAAACAGCACAGGTGAGTGATCACATACTATTCAATAGTCTAAACAGCACAGGTGAGTGATCACATGGCCCCTGAGCATGCTCTTGTACACGTGTGATACTCAACAGTCTAAACAGCACAGGTGAGCGATCAAATGGCCTCTGAGCCTGCCCTTACAGGTGTGTACTACTCAATAGTCTAAACAGCACAGGTGAGTGATCACATACTACTCAATAATCTAAACAGCAGAGGTGAGTGATCGCATGGCCTCTGAGCCTGCCCTTGCAGGTGTGTGATACTCAACTGTCTAAACAGCACAGGTGTGTGTTCAAATGGCCTCTGAGCCTGCCCTTGCAGGCATGTACTTCTCAACAGTCTAAACAGCACAGGTGAGAGATCACATGACCTCTGAGCATGCGCTTGCAGGTGTGTGATACTCAATGATCTGAACAGCAGAGGTGAGTGATCACATGGCCTTTGAGCCTGCCCTTACAGGTGTCCACTACTCAATAGTCTAAACAGCACAGATGAGTGATCACATACTATTAAATAGTCTAAACAGCACATGTGAGTGATCACATGGCCTCTGAGCCTGCCCTTACAGGTGTGAACTACTCAATGGTCTAAACGGCACAGGTGAGTTATCACATGGCCTCTCACCCTGCCCTTGCAGGTGTGTACTACTCCATAGTCTAAACAGCACAGGTGAGTGATCACGTGGCCTCTGAGCCTGTCCTTCAACATGTGTGATACTCAACAGTCTAAACAGCACAGGTGAGTGATCACATGGCCTCTGAGCCTGCCCTTGCAGGCGTGTACTACACAACAGTCTAAACAGCACAAGTGGCTGATCACATGGCCTCTGAGCCTGCCCTTGCAGGTGTGTATTACTCAACAGTCTAAACAGCACAGGTGAGTGATCACGTGGCCTCTGAGTCTGCCCTTGCAGGCGTGTACTACTCAATAGCCTAAACAGCACAGGTGCGTGATAACATGGCCTCGGAGCCTGTCCTTGCAGGTGTGTACTACACAATAGTCTAAACAGCACAGGTGAGTGATCATATGGCCTCTGAGCCTGCCCTTTCAGGTGTGTGCTACTCAATAGTCTAAACAGCGCAGGCGAGTGATCACATGGCCTCTGAGCCAGCCCTTGGGGATGTGTGATACTCAATGATCTGAACAACACAGGTGAGTGATCACATGGCCTCTGAGCCTGCCCTTGCAGGCAATTACTTCTCAAAAGTCTAAACAGCACAGATGAGTGATCACATGGCCTCTGAGCCTGCCCTTACAGGTGTGTACTACTCAATAGTCTAAACAGCACAGGTGAGTGATCACATACTATTCAATAGTCTAAACAGCACATGTGAGTGATCACATGGCCTCTGAGCCTGCCCTTGCCTGTGTGTACTATTCAAGAGTCTGAACAGCCCAGGTGAGTGATCACATGGCCTTTGAGCCTGCCCTTGCAGGTGTGTACTACTCAATAATCGAAACAGCACAGGTGAGTGATCACATGGCCTTTGAGCCTGCCCTTGCAGGTGTGTGATACTCAACTGTCTAAACAGCACAGGTGAGTGTTCAAATGGCCTCTGAGCCTGCCCTTGCAGGCATGTACTTCTCAACAGTCTAAACAGCACAGGTGATTGATCACATGGCCTCTGAGCCTGCCCTTGCAGGTGTGTGATACTCAATGATCTGAACAGCAGAGGTGAGTGATCACATGGCCTCTGAGCCTGCCCTTACAGGTGTCTACTACTCAATAGTCTAAACAGCACAGATGAGTGATCACATACTATTCAATAGTCTAAACAGCACATGTGAGTGATCACATGGCCTCTGAGCCTGCCATTGCCTGTGTGTACTATTCAAGAGTCTGAACAGCCCAGGTGAGTGATCACATGGCCTTTGAGCCTGCCCTTGCAGGTGTGTACTACTCAATAGTCTAAACAGCACAGGTGAGTGATCACATGGCCTCTGATCCTGCCATTGCAGGCGTGTACTACTCAACAGTCTAAACAGCACAGGTGAGTGATCACATGGCCTCTTTGTCTGCCCTTGTAGGTGTGTAGTACGCCATAGTCTAAACCGCACAGGTGAGTGACCATATTGCACCTGAGCCTGCCCTTGCAGGTGTGTGATACTACACAGTCTAAACAGCACAGGTGAGTGATCAAATGGCCTCTGAGCCTGCCCTTGCAGGTTTGTGATAGTCAACAGTCTAAACAGCACAGGTGAGTGATCACATAGCCTCTGTGCCTGCCCTTGCAGGCATGTACTTCGCAACAGTCTAAACAGCACAGGTGAGCGATCACATGGCCTCTGAGCCTGCCCTTGCAGGTGTGTACTACTCAATAGTCTAAACAGCACAGGTGAGTGATCACATACTATTCAATAGTCTAAACAGCACAGGTGAGTGATCACATGGCCTCTGAGCCTGCCCTTGCAGGTATGTACTACTCAATAGTCTAAACAGCAGGTGTGTACTACTCAACAGTCTAAACAGCACAGGTGAGTGTTCACATGGCCCCTGGGCCTGCCCTTGCAGGCATGTACATCTCAACAGTCTAAACAGCACAGGTGAGCGATAACATGGCCTCTGAGCCTGCCCTTAAAGGTGTGTGCTACTCAATAGTCTAAACAGCACAGGTGAGTGAGCACATACTATTCAATAGTCTAAACAGCACAGGTGAGTGATCACATGGCCCCTGAGCATGCCCTTGTACACGTGTGATACTCAACAGTCTAAACAGCACAGGTGAGTGTTCACATGGCCCCTGGGCCTGCCCTTGCAGGCATGTACTTCTCAACAGTCTAAACAGCACAGGTGAGCGATCACATGGCCTCTGAGCCTGCCCTTACAGGTGTGTACTACTCAATAGTCTAAACAGCACAGGTGAGTGATCACATACTATTCAATAGTCTAAACAGCACAGGTGAATGATCACATGGCCTCTGAGCCTGCCCTTGCAGGTGTGTACTACTCAATAGTCTAAACAGCAGGTGTGTACTACTCAACAGTCTAAACAGCACAGGTGGCTGATCACATGGCCTCTGAGCCTGTCCTTGAACACGTGTGATACTCAACAGTCTAAACAGCACAGGTGAGTGATCACATGGTCTCTGAGCCTGCCCTTGCAGGCGTGTTCTACACAACAGTCTAAACAGCACAGGTGGCTGATCACATGGCCTCTGAGCCTGCCCTTGCAGGTGTGTATTACTCAACAGTCTAAACAGCACAGGTGAGTGATCACATGGCCTCTGAGCCTGCCCTTGCAGGCGTGTACTACTCAATAGTCTAAACAGCACAGGTGCGTGATCACATACTATTCAATAGTCTAGACAGCACAGGTGAGTGATCACATGGCCTCTGAGCCTGCCCTTGCAGGTATGTACTACTCAATAGTCTAAACAGCAGGCGTGTACTACTCAACAGTCTAAACAGCAACGGTGAGTGATCACATGGCCTCTGAGCCTGTCCTTGAACACGTGTGATACTCAACAGTCTAAACAGCACAGGTGAGTGATCACATGGTCTCTGAGCCTGCCCTTGCAGGCGTGTACTACACAACAGTCTAAACAGCACAGGTGGCTGATCACATGGCCTCTGAGCCTGCCCTTGCAGGTGTGTATTACTCAACAGTCTAAACAGCACAGGTGAGTGATCACATGGCCTCTGAGCCTGCCCTTGCAGGCGTGTACTACTCAATAGTCTAAACAGCACAGGTGCGTGATCACATGGCCTCTGTGCCTGCCATTTCAGGTTTGTACTACTCAATAGTCTAAACAGCAGGTGTGTACTACTCAACAGTCTAAACAGCACAGGTGAGTGTTCACATGGACCCTGAGCCTGCCCTTACAGGTGTGTACTACTCAATAGTCTAAACAGCACAGGTGAGTGATCACATACTATTCAATAGTCTAAACAGCACAGGTAAGTGCTCACATGGCCCCTGAGCATGCCCTTGTACACAGTGATACTCAACAGTCTAAACAGCACAGGTGAGTGATCACATGGCCTCTCATCCTGCCCTTGCAGGCGTGTACTACTCAACAGTCTAAACAGCACAGGTGCCTGATCACATGGACTCTGAGCCTGCCCTTGCAGGCATGTACTACATAACAGTCTAAACAGCACAGGTGAGTGATCACATGGCCTCTGAGCCTGCCCTTGCAAGTGTGTGATACTCAACAATCTAAACAGCACAGGTGAGTGTTCGCATGGCCTCTGAGACTGCCCTTGCAGGTGTGTGCTACTCAATAGTCTAAACAGCACAGGTGAGTGATCACATACTACTCAATAGTCTAAACAGCACAGGTGAGTGATCACATGGCCTCTGAGCCTGCCCTTGCAGGCGTGTACTACACAACAGTCTAAACAGCACAGGTGGCTGATCACATGGCCTCTGAGCCTGCCCTTGCAGGTGTGTATTACTCAACAGTCTAAACAGCACAGGTGAGTGATCACATGGCCTCTGAGCCTGCCCTTGCAGGCGTGTACTACTCAATAGTCTAAACAGCACAGGTGCGTGATCACATGGCCTCTGTGCCTGCCATTGCAGGTGTGTACTACTCAATAGTCTAAACAGCAGGTGTGTACTACTCAACAGTCTAAACAGCACAGGTGAGTGTTCACATGGACCCTGAGCCTGCCCTTACAGGTGTGTACTACTCAATAGTCTAAACAGCACAGGTGAGTGATCACATACTATTCAATAGTCTAAACAGCATAGGTAAGTGCTCACATGGCCCCTGAGCATGCCCTTGTACACGGTGATACTCAACAGTCTAAACAGCACAGGTGAGTGATCACATGGCCTCTCATCCTGCCCTTGCAGGCGTGTACTACTCAACAGTCTAAACAGCACAGGTGCCTGATCACATGGACTCTGAGCCTGCCCTTGCAGGCGTGTACTACACAACAGTCTAAACAGCACAGGTGAGTGATCACATGGCCTCTGAGCCTGCCCTTGCAAGTGTGTGATACTCAACAATCTAAACAGCACAGGTGAGTGTTCGCATGGCCTCTGAGACTGCCCTTGCAGGTGTGTGCTACTCAATAGTCTAAACAGCACAGGTGAGTGATCACATACTACTCAATAGTCTAAACAGCACAGGTGAGTGATCACATGGCCTCTGAGCCTGCCCTTGCAGGCGTGTACTACACAACAGTCTAAACAGCACAGGTGGCTGATCACATGGCCTCTGAGCCTGCCCTTGCAGGTGTGTATTACTCAACAGTCTAAACAGCACAGGTGAGTGATCACATGGCCTCTGAGCCTGCCCTTGCAGGCGTGTACTACTCAATAGTCTAAACAGCACAGGTGCGTGATCACATGGCCTCTGTGCCTGCCATTGCAGGTGTGTACTACTCAATAGTCTAAACAGCAGGTGTGTACTACTCAACAGTCTAAACAGCACAGGTGAGTGTTCACATGGACCCTGAGCCTGCCCTTACAGGTGTGTACTACTCAATAGTCTAAACAGCACAGGTGAGTGATCACATACTATTCAATAGTCTAAACAGCACAGGTAAGTGCTCACATGGCCTCTGAGCATGCCCTTGTACACGGTGATACTCAACAGTCTAAACAGCACAGGTGAGTGATCACATGGCCTCTCATCCTGCCCTTGCAGGCGTGTACTACTCAACAGTCTAAACAGCACAGGTGCCTGATCACATGGACTCTGAGCCTGCCCTTGCAGGCGTGTACTACACAACAGTCTAAACAGCACAGGTGAGTGATCACATGGCCTCTGAGCCTGCCCTTGCAAGTGTGTGATATTCAACAATCTAAACAGCACAGGTGAGTGTTCGCATGGCCTCTGAGACTGCACTTGCAGGTGTGTGCTACTCAATAGTCTAAACAGCACAGGTGAGTGATTACATACTACTCAATAGTCTAAACAGCACAGGTGAGTGATCACATGGCCTCTGATCCTGCCCTTGCAGGTGTGTGATACTCAACTGTCTAAACAGCACAGGTGAGTGTTCACCTCGCAGGCATGTTCTTCTCAACAGTCTACTGTTTAGATTGTTGAGTATCACACACTTGCAAGTGCAGTCTCAGAGGCCATGTGATCAGGTGAGTGTTCGCATGGCCTCTGAGACTGCACTTGCAGGTGTGTGCTACTCAATAGTCTAAACAGCACAGGTGAGTGATCACATACTACTCAATAGTCTAAACAGCACAGGTGAGTGATCACATGGCCTCTGAGCCTGCCCTTGCAGGTGTGTGATACTCAATGATCTGAACAGCACAGGTGAGTGATCACATACTATTGAATAGTTTAAACAGTACATGTGAGTGATCGCATGGCCTCTGAGCCTGCCCTTGCACGTGTGTACTTTTCAATAGTCTAAACAGCACAGGTGAGTGATCACATGGCATCTAAGCCTGCCCTTACAGTTCTGTACTATTCAATGGTCTAAACAGCACATTTGAGTGATCACTTGCTACTCAATAGTCTAAACAGCACAGGTGAGTGATCGCATGGCCTCTGAGCCTGCCCTTGCAGGTGTATACTACTCAATAGTCTAAACAGCACAGTTGAGTGATCACATAGCCCCTGAGCCTGCCTTGCAGGTGTGTGATACTCAATAGTCTAAACAGCACAGGTGAGTGATCACATGGCCTCTGATCCTGCCATTGCAGGCGTGTACTACTCAACAGTCTAAACAGCACAGGTGAGTGATCACATGGCCTCTGAGTCTGCCCTTGTAGGTGTGTAGTACGCCATAGTCTAAACCGCACAGGTGAGTGACCATATTGCCCCTGAGCCTGCCCTTGCAGGTGTGTGATACTACACAGTCTAAACAGCACAGGTGAGTGATCACATGGCCTCTGAGCCTGCCCTTGCAGGTTTGTGATAGTCAACAGTCTAAACAGCACAGGTGAGTGATCACATAGCCTCTGTGCCTGCCCTTGCAGGCATGTACTTCTCAACAGTCTAAACAGCACAGGTGAGCGATCACATGGCCTCTGAGCCTGCCCTTGCAGGTGTGTACTACTCAATAGTCTAAACAGCAGGTGTGTACTACTCAACAGTCTAAACAGCACAGGTGAGCGATCACATAGCCTCTGAGCCTGCCCTTACAGGTGTACTACTCAATAGTCTAAACAGCACAGGTGAGTGATCACATACTATTCAATAGTCTAAACAGCACAGGTGAGTGATCACATGGCCTCTGAGCCTGCCCTTGCAGGTATGTACTACTCAATAGTCTAAACAGCAGGTGTGTACTACTCAACAGTCTAAACAGCACAGGTGCGTGTTCACATGGCCCCTGTGCCTGCCCTTGCAGGCATGTACTTCTCAACAGTCTAAACAGCACAGGTGAGCGAGCACATGGCCTCTGAGCCTGCCCTTGCAGGTGTGTACTACTCAATAGTCTAAACAGCACAGGTGAGTGATCACATACTATTCAATACTCTAAACAGCACAGGTGAGTGATCACATGGCCCCTGAGCATGCTTTGTACACATGTGATACTCAACAGTCTAAACAGCACAGGTGAATGTTCACATGGCCCCTGGGCCTGCCCTTGCAGGCATGTACTTCTCAACAGTCTAAACAGCACAGGTGAGCGATCACATGGCCTCTGAGCCTGCCCTTACAGGTGTGTACTACTCAATAGTCTAACCAGCACAGGTGAGTGATCACATACTATTCAATAGTCTAAACAGCACAGGTGAGTGATCACATGGCCTCTGCGCCTGCCCTTGCAGGTGTGTACTACTCAATAGTCTAAACAGCACAGGTGAGTGTTCACATGGCCCCTGGGCCTGCCCTTGCAGGCATGTACTTCTCAACAGTCTAACCAGCACAGGTGAGTGATCACATACTATTCAATAGTCTAAACAGCACAGGTGAGTGATCACATGGCCTCTGCGCCTGCCCTTGCAGGTGTGTACTACTCAACAGTCTAAACAGCACAGGTGAGTGTTCACATGGCCCCTGGGCCTGCCCTTGCAGGCATGTACTTCTCAACAGTCTAAACAGCACAGGTGAGCGATCACATGGCCTCTGAGCCTGCCCTTACAGGTGTGTACTACTCAATAGTCTAAACAGCACAGGTGAGTGATCACATACTATTCAATAGTCTAAACAGCACAGGTGAGTGATCACATGGCCCCTGAGCATGCCCCTGTACACGTGTGATACTCAACAGTCTAAACAGCACAGGTGAGCGATCAAATGGCCTCTGAGCCTGCCCTTACAGGTGTGTACTACTCAATAGTATAAACAGCACAGGTGAGTGATCACATACTACTCAATAATCTAAACAGCACAGGTGAGTGATCGCATGGCCTCTGAGCCTGCCCTTGCAGGTGTGTGATACTCAACTGTCTAAACAGCACAGGTGTGTGTTCAAATGGCCTCTGAGCCTGCCCTTTCAGGTATGTACTTCTCAACAGTCTAAACAGCACAGGTGAGAGATCACATGACCTCTGAGCATGCGCTTGCAGGTATGTGATACTCAATGATCTGAACAGCAGAGGTGAGTGATCACATGGCCTCTGAGCCTGCCCTTACAGGTGTCCACTACTCAATAGTCTAAACAGCACAGATGAGTGATCACATACTATTAAATAGTCTAAACAGCACATGTGAGTGATCACATGGCCTCTGAGCCTGCCCTTACAGGTGTGAACTACTCAATTGTCTAAACGGCACAGGTGAGTTATCACATGGCCTCTGACCCTGCCCTTGCAGGTGTGTACTACTCCATAGTCTAAACAGCACAGGTGAGTGATCACGTGGCCTCTGAGCCTGTCCTTCAACACGTGTGATACTCAACAGTCTAAACAGCACAGGGGAGTGATCACATGGACTCTGAGCCTGCCCTTGCAGGCGTGTACTACACAACAGTCTAAACAGCACAGGTGGCTGATCACATGGCCTCTGAGCCTGCCCTTGCAGGTGTGTATTACTCAACAGTCTAAACAGCACAGGTGAGTGATCACATGGCCTCTGAGCCTGCCCTTGCAGGTATGTACTACTCAATAGTCTAAACAGCAGGTGTGTACTACTCAACAGTCTAAACAGCACAGGTGCGTGTTCACATGGCCCCTGGGCCTGCCCTTGCAGGCATGTACTTCTCAACAGTCTAAACAACACAGGTGAGCGAGCACATGGCTTCTGAGCCTGCCCTTGCAGGTGTGTACTACTCAATAGTCTAAACAGCACAGGTGAGTGATCACATACTATTCAATAGTCTAAACAGCACAGGTGAGTGATCACATGGCCCCTGAGCATGCCCTTGTACACATGTGATACTCAACAGTCTAAACAGCGCAGGTGGCTGATCACATGGCCCCTGGGCCTGCCCTTGCAGGCATGTACTTCTCAACAGTCTAAACAGTAGAGGTGAGTGATCACATGGCCTCTGAGCCTGCCCTTGCAGGCGTGTATTACTCAATAGTCTAAACAGCACAGGTGCGTCATAACATGGCCTCAGAGCCTCTCCTTGCAGGTGTGTACTACACAATAGTCTAAACAGCACAGGTGAGTGATCATATGGCCTCTGAACCTGCCCTTGCAGGTGTGTGCTACTCAATAGTCTAAACAGCACAGGCGAGTGATCACATGGCCTCTGAGCCAGCCCTTGCGGACGTGGGATACTCAATGATCTGAACAACACAGGTGAGTGATGACATGGCGTCTGAGCATGCCCTTGCAGACATGTACTTCTCAACAGTCTAAACAGCACAGATGAGTGATCACATGGCCTCTGAGCCTGCTCTTGCAGGTGTGTACTACTCAATAGTCTAAACAGCAGGTGTGTACTACCCAACAGTCTAAACAGCACAGGTGAGTGTTCACATGGCCCCTGGGCCTGCCCTTGCAGGCATGTACTTCTCAACAGTATAAACAGCACAGGTGAGCGATCACATGGCCTCTGAGCCTGCCCTTACAGGTGTGTACTACTCAATAGTCTAAACAGCACAGGTGAGTGATCACATACTAATCAATAGTCTAAACAGCACAGATGAGTGATCACATACTACTCAATAGTCTAAACAGCACAGGTGAGTGATCACATGGCCTCTGAGCCTGCCCTTGCAGGTGTGTGATACTCAACTGTCTAAACAGCACAGGTGAGTGTTCAAATGGCCTCTGAGCCTGCCCTTGCAGGCATGTACTTCTCAACAGTCTAAACAGCAGAGGTGATTGATCACATGGCCTCTGAACCTGCCCTTGCAGGTGTGTGATACTCAATGATCTGAACAGCAGAGGTGAGTGATCACATGGCCTCTGAGCCTGCCCTTACAGGTGTCTACTACTCAATAGTCTAAACAGCACAGATGAGTGATCACATACTATTCAATAGCCTAAAAAGCACATGTGAGTGAGTGATCACATGGCCTCTGAGCCTGCCCTTGCATGTGTGTACTATTCAAGTGTCTGAACAGCCCAGGTGAGTGATCACATGGCCTTTGAGCCTGCCCTTGCAGGTGTGTACTACTCAATAGTCTAAACAGCACAGATGAGTGATCACATACTACTCAATAGTCTAAACAGCACAGGTGAGTCACCATATAGCCTCTGAGCCTGCCCTTGCAGGTGTGTGGTACACAACAGTCTAAACAGCACAGGTGAGTGGTCACATGGCCTCTGGACCTACCCTTGCAGGCGTGTACTACTCAACAGTCTAAGCAGCACAGTTGAGTGATCACATGGCCTCTGAGCCTGTCCTTGAACACGTGTGATACTCAACAGTCTAAACAGCACAGGTGAGTGATCACATGGCCTCTGAGCCTGCCCTTGCAGGCGTGTACTACTCAATAGTCTAAACAGCGCAGGTGAGTGATCATATGGCCTCTGAGCCTGCCCTTGCAGGTGTGTGCTACTCAAAAGTCTAAACAGCACAGGCGAGTGATCACATGGCCTCTGAGCCAGCCCTTGCAGACGTGTGATACTCAACGATCTGAACAACACAGGTGAGTGATCACATGGCCTCTGAGCCTGCCCTTGCAGAGTGTACTACTCAATAGTCTAAACAGCACAGGTGAGTGATCACATGGCCTCTGAACCTGCCCTTGCAGGTGTGTACTACTCAATAGTCTAAACAGCACAGATGAGTGATTACATGGCCTCTGAGCCTGCCCTTGCAGGCGTCTGATACTCAATAGTCTAAACAGCACAGGCGAGTGACCACATTGCCTCTGAGCCTGCCCTTGCAGGCATGTACTACTCAATAGTCTAAACGGAACAGGTAAGTGATCACATGGCCTCTGAGCCTGCCCTTGCATGTGCGTACTACTCCATAGTCTAAACAGCACAGGTGAGTGACCATATAACCCCTGAGCCTGTCCTTGCAGGCGTGTGATACTCAACGATCTGAAGAGCACAGGTGAGTGATCACATGGCCTCTGAGACTGCCTTTGCTGGTTTGTGATACTCAACAGTCTAAACAGCACAGGTGAGTGACCATACAGCCCTTGAGCCTGCCCTTGCAGGTGTGTAATACTCAACAGTCTAAACAGCACAGGTGAGTGATCACATGGCCTGTGAGCTTGCCCTTGCAGGTGTGTGATACTCAACAGTCTAAACAGCACCGGTGATTGATCACATGGCCTCTGTGCCTGCCCTTGCAGGTGTGTACTACTCAATAGGCTAAACAGCACAGGTGAGTGATCACATGGCCTCTGAGCCTGCCCGTGCAGGTGTGTACTACTCCATAGTCTAAACAGCACATGTGAGTGACCATACAGCCCTTGAGCCTGCCCTTGCAGGTGTGTGATACTCAACAGTCTAAACAGCACAGGTGAGTGATCACATGGCCTCTGAGCTTGCCCTTGCAGGTGTGTGATACTCAACAGTCTAAATAGCACAGGTGAGTGATCACATGGCCTCTGAGCCTGCCCTTGCAGGCTTGTGATACTCAACAGTCTAAACAGCACAGGTGAGTGATCACATGGACTCTGAGCGTGCACCTGCAGGTGGGTACTTATCAACAGTCTAAACAGTACAGGTGAGTGATCACATGGCATCTAAACCTGACCTTGCAGGCATGCACTACTCAACAGGCTAAACAGCACAGGTGCGTGATCACATGGCCTCTGAGCCTGCCCTTGCAAGCGTGTACTACTCAACAGTCTAAACAGCACAGGTGCATGATCACATGGCCTCTGAACCTACCCTTGCAGGCGTGTAATACTCAACAGTCTGAACAGCAGAGGTGAGTGATCACATGGCCTCTGAGCCTGCCCTTGCAGATGTGTGATACTCAACGATCTGAACAGCACAGGTGAGTCATCACATGGCCTCTGAGCCTGCCATTGCAGGTGTGTACTACTCAATAGTCTAAACAGCACAGGTGAGTGATCACATGGCCTCTGAGCCTGCCCTTGCAGGTGTGTACTACTCAATAGTCTAAACAGCACAGGTGAGTGATCACATGGCCCCGATCCTGCCCTTGCAGGCGTGTGATACTCAATAGACTAAACAGCACAGGTGCGTGAACACATGGCCTCTGAGACTGCCCTTGCAGGTGTGTACTACTCAATAGTCTAAACAGCACAGGTG
The DNA here is from genome assembly GCF_040938575.1 of Ambystoma mexicanum. Taxonomy (NCBI): domain Eukaryota; kingdom Metazoa; phylum Chordata; class Amphibia; order Caudata; family Ambystomatidae; genus Ambystoma; species Ambystoma mexicanum. The sequence goes on along the minus strand of NC_090935.1, from coordinate 35,105,802 downwards.
AGTGATCACATGGCCTCTGAGCCTGCCCTTGCAGGTGTGTACTACTCAATAGTCTAAATGGCACAGGTGAGTGATCACATGGCCTCTGAGATTGTCCTTACAGGTGTATGATACTCAACGATCTGAACAGCACACGTGAGTGATCACATGGCCTCTGAGCCTGCCCTTGCAGGTGTGTACCACTCAATAGTCTAAACAACAGATGTGTACTACTCAACAGTCTAAACAGCACAGGTGAGTGATCACATACTATTTAATAGTCTATACAGCAAAGGTGAGTGATCACATGGCCTCTGAGCCTGCCCTTGCAGGTGTGTACTACTCCATAGTCTAAACAGCACAGGTGAGTGATCACATGGCCTCTGAGTCTGCCCTTGTAGGTTTGTACTACTCCATCATCTAAACAGCACAGGTGAGTGACCATATAGCCCCTGAGCCTGCCCTTGCAGGTGTGTGATACTCAACAGTCTAAACAGCACAGGTGAGTGATCACATGGCCTCTGAGCCTGCCCTTGCAGGTGTGTACTACTCAATAGTCTAAACAACAGATGTGTACTACTCAACAGTCTAAACAGCACAGGTGAGTGATCACTTACTATTCAATAGTCTAAACAGCACAGGTAAGTGATCACATGGCCACTGAGCATGCCCTTGTACACGGTGATACTCAACAGTCTAAACAGCACAGGTGAGTGATCACATGGCCTCTGATCCTGCCCTTGCAGGCGTGTACTACTAAACAGTCTAAACAGCACAGGTGCTTTATCTCATGGCCTCTGAGCCTGCCCTTGCAGGCGTGTACTACTAAACAGTCTAAACAGCACAGGTGAGTGATCACATGGCCTCTGAGCCTGCCCTTGCAGGTGTGTGATACTCAACGATCTGAACAGCACAGATGAGTGTTCACATGGCCTCTGAGACTGCCCTTGCAGGTGTGTGCTACTCAATAGTCTAAACAGCACAGGTGAGTGATCACATGCTACTCAATTGTCTAAACAGCACAGGTGAGTGATCACATACTATTCAATATTCTAAACAGCACAGGTAAGTGATCACATGGCCACTGAGCATGCCCTTGTACACGGTGATACTCAACAGTCTAAACAGCACAGGTGAGTGATCACATGGCCTCTGATCCTGCCCTTGCAGGCGTGTACTACTCAACAGTCTAAACACCACAGGTGCTTTATCTCATGGCCTCTGAGCCTGCCCTTGCAGGCGTGTACTACTCAACAGTCTAAACAGCACAGGTGAGTGATCACATGGCCTCTGAGCCTGCCCTTGCAGGTGTGTGATACTCAACGATCTGAACAGCACAGATGAGTGTTCACATGGCCTCTGAGACTGCCCTTGCAGGTATGTGCTACTCAATAGTCTAAACAGCACAGGTGAGTGATCACATGCTACTCAATTGTCTAAACAGCACAGGTGAGTGATCACATGGCCTCTGAGCCTGCCCTTGCAGGTGTGTGATACTCAACTGTCTAAACAGCACAGGCAAGTGTTCACATGGCCTCTGAGCCTGCCCTTGCAGGCATGTACTTCTCAACAGTCTAAACAGCACAGGTGAGTGATCACATGGCCTCTGAGCCTGCCCTTGCAGGTATTTGATACTCAATGATCTGAACAGCACATGTGAGTAATAACATGGCCTCAGAGCCTGCCCTAACATGTGTCTACTACTCAATAGTCTAAACAGCACAGGTGAGTGATCACATACTATTCAATAGTCTAAACAGCACATGTGAGTGATCGCTTGGCCTCTGAGCCTGCCCTTGCACGTGTGTACTTTTTAATAGTCTGAACAGCACAGGTAAGTGATCACATGGCCTTTGAGCCTGCCCTTGCAGGTGTGTACTACTCAATAGTCTAAACAGCACAGGTGAGTGATCACATGCTACTCAATTGTCTAAACAGCACAGGTGAGTGATCACATGGCCTCTGAGCCTGCCCTTGCAGGTGTGTGATACTCAACTGTCTAAACAGCACAGGCAAGTCTTCACATGGCCTCTGAGCCTGCCCTTGCAGGCATGTACTTCTCAACAGTCTAAACAGCACAGGTGAGTGATCACATGGCCTCCGAGCCTGCCCTTGCCGGTGTGTACTACTCAATAGTCTAAACAGAACAGGTGAGTGATCACATGGCCTCTGAGCCTGCCCTTGCAGGTATTTGATACTCAATGATCTGAACAGCACAGGTGAGTAATAACATGGCCTCAGAGCCTGTCCTAACATGTGTCTACTACTCAATAGTCTAACCAGCACAGGTGAGTGATCACATACTATTCAATAGTCTAAACAGCACAAGTGAGTGATCGCATGGCCTCTGAGCCTGCCCTTGCACGTGTGTACTTTTCAATAGTCTGAACAGCACAGGTAAGTGATCACATGGCCTTTGAGCCTGCCCTTGCAGGTGTGTACTACTCAATAGTCTAAACAGCACAGGTGAGTGATCACATGGCCTCTGAGCCTGCCCATACAGGCGTGTACTACTCAACAGTCTAATCCGCACAGGTGAGTGATCACATGGCCTGTGAGCCTGCCCTTACAGGTGTATGATACCCAACGATCTGAACAGCACAGGTGAGTGATCACATGGCCTCTGAGTTTGCCGATGCAGGTGTGTGCTACTTAATAGTCTAAACAGAACAGGTGAGTGATCACATACTACTCAATAGTCTATACAGCACAGGTGAGTGATCACATGGCCTCTGAGCCTGCACTTGCAGGTGTGTACTACTCCATAGTCTAAACAGCACAGGTGAGTGACCATATAGCCTCTGAGCCTGCCCTTGCAGGTGTGTACTACTCAATAGTCTAAACAGCACAGGTGAGTGATCACATGGCCTCTGAGTCTGCCCTTGTAGGTGTGAACTACTCCATAGTCTAACCGGCACTGGTGAGTGGCCATATAGCCCCTGAGCCTGCCCTTGCAGGTGTGTGATACTACACAGTCTAAACAGCACAGGTGAGTGATCACATGGCCTCTGAGCCTGCCCTTGCAGGTGTGTACTACTCAATAGTCTAAACAGCAGGTGTGTACTACTCAACACTCTAAAGAGCACAGGTGAGTGTTCACATGGCCACTGAGCCAGCCCTTGTAGGCATGTACTTCTCAACAGTCTAAACAGCACAGGTGAGCGATCACATGGCCTCTGAGCCTGCCCTTACAGGTGTGTACTACTCAATAGTCTGAACAGCACAGGTGAGTGATCACATACTATTCAATAGTCTAAACAGCACAGGTGAGTGATCACATGGTCTCTGTGCCTGCCCTTGCAGGCGTGTACTACTCAACAGTCTAAATAGTACAGGTGAGTGATCAGATTGCCTCTGAGCCTGCCCTTGCAGGTGTGTGATACTCAACTGTCTAAACAGCACAGGCAAGTGTTCACATGGCCTCTGAGCCTGCCCTTGCAGGCATGTACTTCTCAACAGTCTAAACAGCACAGGTGAGTGATCACATGGCCTCTGAGCCTGCCCTTGCAGGTATTTGATACTCAATGATCTGAACAGCACATGTGAGTAATAACATGGCCTCAGAGCCTGCCCTAACATGTGTCTACTACTCAATAGTCTAAACAGCACAGGTGAGTGATCACATACTATTCAATAGTCTAAACAGCACATGTGAGTGATCGCTTGGCCTCTGAGCCTGCCCTTGCACGTGTGTACTTTTTAATAGTCTGAACAGCACAGGTAAGTGATCACATGGCCTTTGAGCCTGCCCTTGCAGGTGTGTACTACTCAATAGTCTAAACAGCACAGGTGAGTGATCACATGCTACTCAATTGTCTAAACAGCACAGGTGAGTGATCACATGGCCTCTGAGCCTGCCCTTGCAGGTGTGTGATACTCAACTGTCTAAACAGCACAGGCAAGTCTTCACATGGCCTCTGAGCCTGCCCTTGCAGGCATGTACTTCTCAACAGTCTAAACAGCACAGGTGAGTGATCACATGGCCTCCGAGCCTGCCCTTGCCGGTGTGTACTACTCAATAGTCTAAACAGAACAGGTGAGTGATCACATGGCCTCTGAGCCTGCCCTTGCAGGTATTTGATACTCAATGATCTGAACAGCACAGGTGAGTAATAACATGGCCTCAGAGCCTGTCCTAACATGTGTCTACTACTCAATAGTCTAACCAGCACAGGTGAGTGATCACATACTATTCAATAGTCTAAACAGCACAAGTGAGTGATCGCATGGCCTCTGAGCCTGCCCTTGCACGTGTGTACTTTTCAATAGTCTGAACAGCACAGGTAAGTGATCACATGGCCTTTGAGCCTGCCCTTGCAGGTGTGTACTACTCAATAGTCTAAACAGCACAGGTGAGTGATCACATGGCCTCTGAGCCTGCCCATACAGGCGTGTACTACTCAACAGTCTAATCCGCACAGGTGAGTGATCACATGGCCTGTGAGCCTGCCCTTACAGGTGTATGATACCCAACGATCTGAACAGCACAGGTGAGTGATCACATGGCCTCTGAGTTTGCCGATGCAGGTGTGTGCTACTTAATAGTCTAAACAGAACAGGTGAGTGATCACATACTACTCAATAGTCTATACAGCACAGGTGAGTGATCACATGGCCTCTGAGCCTGCACTTGCAGGTGTGTACTACTCCATAGTCTAAACAGCACAGGTGAGTGACCATATAGCCTCTGAGCCTGCCCTTGCAGGTGTGTACTACTCAATAGTCTAAACAGCACAGGTGAGTGATCACATGGCCTCTGAGTCTGCCCTTGTAGGTGTGAACTACTCCATAGTCTAACCGGCACTGGTGAGTGGCCATATAGCCCCTGAGCCTGCCCTTGCAGGTGTGTGATACTACACAGTCTAAACAGCACAGGTGAGTGATCACATGGCCTCTGAGCCTGCCCTTGCAGGTGTGTACTACTCAATAGTCTAAACAGCAGGTGTGTACTACTCAACACTCTAAAGAGCACAGGTGAGTGTTCACATGGCCACTGAGCCAGCCCTTGTAGGCATGTACTTCTCAACAGTCTAAACAGCACAGGTGAGCGATCACATGGCCTCTGAGCCTGCCCTTACAGGTGTGTACTACTCAATAGTCTGAACAGCACAGGTGAGTGATCACATACTATTCAATAGTCTAAACAGCACAGGTGAGTGATCACATGGTCTCTGTGCCTGCCCTTGCAGGCGTGTACTACTCAACAGTCTAAATAGTACAGGTGAGTGATCAGATTGCCTCTGAGCCTGCCCTTGCAGGTTTGTGAAATTCAACGATCTGAACAGCACAGGTGAGTGTTCACATAGCCTCTGAGACTGCCCTTGCAGGTGTGTGCTACTCAATAGTGTAAACAGCACAGGTGAGTGATCACATACTACTCAATAGTCACCACAGCACAGATGAGTGTTCAAATGGCCTCTGAGCCTGCCCTTGCAGGCATGTACTTATCAACAGACTAAACAGCACAGGTGAGTGATCACTTGGCCTCTGAGCCTGCCCTTGCAGGTGTGTGATATTCAATGTTCTGAACAGCACACGTGAGTGATCACATGGCCTCTCAGCCTGCCCTTACAGGTGTCTACTACTCAATAGTCTAAACAGCACAGATGAGTGATCACATATTATTCAATAGTCTAAACAGCACATGTGAGTGATCACATGGCCTCTGACCCTACCTTTGCACGTGTGTACTATTCAATAGTCTGAACAGCACAGGTGATTGATCACATGGCCTTTGAGCCTGCCCTTGCAGGTGTATACTACTCCATAGTCTAAACAGCACAGGTGAGTGATCACATGGCATCTGAACCTGCCCTTACATGTGTGAACTACTCAATGGTCTAAACGGCACAGGTGAGTGACCACATGGCCTCTGACCCTGCCCTTGCAGGTGTGTACTACTCCATAGTCTAAACAGCACAGGCGAGTGACCATATAGCCTCTGAGCCTGCCTTTGCATGTGTGTGATACTCAACAGTCTAAACAGCACAGGTGAGTGATCACATGGCCTCTGAACCTACCCTTGCAGGCGTGTACTACTCAACAGACTAAACAGCACAGGTGAGTGATCACATGGCCTCTGAGCCTGTCCTTGAACGTGTGTGATACTCAACAGTCTAAACAGCACAGGTGAGTGATCACATGGCCTCTGAGCCTGCCCATGCAGGCGTGTACTACACAACAGTCTAAACAGCACAGGTGCCTGATCACATGGCCTCTGAGCCTGCCCTTGCAGGTGTGTGCTACTCAATAGTCTAAACAGCACAGGTGGGTGATCAAATGGCCTATGAGCCTGCACTTGCAGGTGTGTACTACTCAATAGTCTAAACAGCACAGGTGAGTGATCACATGGTCTCTGAGTCTGCTCTTGCAGGCGTGTACTACTCAATAGTCTAAACAGCACAGGTGTGTGATAACATGGCCTCTGAGCCTTTCCTTGCAGGAGTGTACTACTCAATAGTCTAAACAGCACAGGTGAGTGATCACATGGCCTCTGAACCTGCCCTTGCAGGTGTGTACTACTCAATAGTCTAAACAGCACAGGTGAGTGATCACATAGCCTCTGAGCCTTCCCTTGCAGGTGTGTGCTACTCAATAGTCTAAACAGGACAGGCGAGTGATCACATGGCCTCTGAGCCTGCCCTTGCAGGCGTGTACTACTCAATAGTCTAAACGGCACAGGTGAGTGACCACATGGCCTCTGAGCCTGCCCTTGCAAGTGTGTTCTACTCAATAGTCTAAACAGCACAGGTGAGTGATCACATGGCCTCTGATCCTGTCTTTGCATGTGTGTACTACTCCATAGTATAAACAGCACAGGTGAGTGACCATATAGCCCCTGAGCCTGTCCTTGCAGGCGTGTGATACTCAACGATCTGAAGAGCACAGGTGAGTGATCACATGGCCTCTGAGCCTGCCCTTGCTGGTGTGTGATACTCAACGATCTGAACAGCACAGGTGAGTGATCACATGGCTTCTGAGCCTGCCCTTGCAGTTGTGTACTACTCAATAGTCTAAACAGCACAGGTGAGTGACCATACAGCCTGTGAGCCTGCCCTTGCAGGTGTGATACTCAACAGTCTAAACAGCATCGGTGAGTGATCACATGGACTTTGAGCGTGCACTTGCAGGTGTGTACTTCTCAACAGTCTAAACAATACAGGTGAGTGATCACATGGCCTCTGAGCCTGCCCTGGCAGGCGTGTGATACTCAACAATCTGAACAGCACAGGTGAGTGATCACATGGCCTCTGAGCCTGCCCTTGCAGACGTGTGATACTCAATGATCTGAACAGCACAGGTGAGATATCATATGGCCTCTGAGCCTGCCATTGCAGGTGTGTACTACTCAATAGTCTAAACAGCACAGGTGAGTGATCACATGGCCTCTGAGCCTGCCCTTGCAGGTGTGTACTACTCAACAGTCTAAACAGCACAGGTGAGTACATGGCCTCTAAACCTACCCTTGCAGGCGTGTGATACACAACAATCTGAACAGCACAGGTGTGTGATGACATGGCCTCTGAGCCTGCCCTTGCAGACGTGTGATACTCAACGATCTGAACAGCACAGGTGAGATATCACATGGTCTCTGAGCCTGCCATTGTAGGTGTGTACTACTCAATATTCTAAACAGCACAGGTGAGTGATCACATGGCCTCTGAGCCTGCCCTTGCAGGTGTGTACTACTCAATAGTCTAAACAGCACAGGTGAGTGGTCACATGGCCCCGATCCTGCCCTTGCAGGCGTGTAATACTCAATAGACTTAACAGCACAGGTGAGTGATCACATGGCCTCTGAGCCTGCCCTTGCAGGGGTGTACTACTCAACAGTCTAAACAGCACAGGTGCGTGATCACATGGCCTCTGAGCCTGCCCTTGCAGGTGCGTACTAATCAACAGTCTAAACAGCACAGGTGAGTACATGGCCTCTGAACCTACCCTTGCAGGCATGTGATACTCAACAATCTGAACAGCACAGGTGAGTGATCACATGGCTTCTGAGCATGCCCATGCAGGTGTGTGCTACTCAATAGTCTAAACAGAACAGGTGAGTGATCACATACTACTCAATAGTCTATACAGCACAGGTGACTGATCACATGGCCTCTGAGCCTGCCCTTGCAGGTGTGTACTACTCAATAGTCTAAACAACACAGGTGAGTGATCACATGGCCCCAATCCTGCCCTTGCAGGCGTGTGATACTCAATAGACTAAACAGCACAGGTGAGTGATCACATGGCATCTGAGCTTGTCCTTGCATGTGTGTACTACTCCATAGTCTAAACAGCACAGGTGAATGACCATATAGCCCTGAGCCTGTCCTTGCAGGTGTGTGATACTCAACGATCTGAAGAGCACAGGTGAGTGATCACATGGCCTCTGAGCCTGCCCTTGCAGGCGTGTGATACTCAAAGATCCGAACAGCACAGGTGAGTGATCACATGGATTCTGAGCATGCCCTTGCAGGTGTGTACTACTCAATAGACTAAACAGCACAGGTGAGTGATCACATACTACTCAATAGTCTAAACAGCACAGGTGAGTGATCACATGGATTCTGAGCATGCCCTTGCAGGCGTGTACTACTCAACAGTCTATACAGCACAGGTGCTTGATCATGTGGCCTCTGAGCCTGCCCTTGCAGGCGTGTGATACTCAACAATCTGAACAGCACAGGTGAGTGATCACATGGCCTCTGAGCCTGCATTTGCAGACGTGTGATACTCAACGATCTGAACAGCACAGGTGAGTGATCACATGGCCTCTGAGCCTGCCATTTCAGGTGTGTACTACTCAATAGTCTAAACAGCACAGGTGAGTTATCACATGGCCTCTGAGCCTGCCCTTGCAGCTGTGTACTACTCAATAGTCTAAACAGCACAGATGAGTGATCACATGGCCCGATCCTGCCCTTGCAGGCATGTGATACTCAATAGACTAAACAGCACAGGTGCCTGATCACATGGCCTCTGAGCCTGCCCTTGCAGGTGTGTACTACTCAACCGTCTAAACAGCACATGTGAGTGATCACATGGCCTCTGAGACTGCCCTTGCAGGTGTGTACTACTCAATAGTCTAAATGGCACAGGTGAGTGATCACATGGCCTCTGAGCCTGCCCTTGCAGGCGTGTGATACTCAACAGTCTGAACAGCACAGGTGAGTGATCACATGGTGTCTGAGCCTGCCCTTGCAGACGTGTACTACTCAACAGTCTAAACAGCACAGGTGAGTACATGGCCTCTGAGCCTGCCCTTGCAGGTGTGTTCTACTCAATTGTCTAAACAGTACAGGTGAGTGATCACATGGCCTCTGAGCCTGCCCTTGCAGGTGTGTTCTACTCAATAATCTAAACAGCACAGGTGAGTGACCATATAGCCCCTGAGCCTGTCCTTGCAGGCGTGTGATACTCAACGATCTGAAGAGCACAGGTGAGTGATCACATGGCCTCTGAGCCTGTCCTTGCAGGCGTGTGATACTCAACGATCTGAACAGCACAGGTGAGTGATCACCTGGCTTCTGAGCCTGCCCTTGCAGGTGTGTACTACTCAATAGTCTGAACAGAACAGGTGAGTGACCATACAGCCTTTGAGCATGTCCTTGCAGGCGTGTGATACTCAACGATCTGAAGAGCACAGGTGAGTGATCACATGACCTCTGAGCCTGCCCTTGCAGGCGTGTGATACTCAACGATCTGAACAGCACAGGTGAGTGATCACATGGCTTCTGAGCATGCTCTTGAAGGTGTGAACTACTCAATAGTCTAAACAGAACAGGTGAGTGACCATACAGCCTTTGAGCCTGTCCATGCAGGCGTGTGATACTCAACGATCTGAAGAGCACAGGTGAGTGATCACATGACCTCTGAGCCTGACCTTGCAGGCTTGTGATACTCAACGATCTGAACAGCACAGGTGAGTGATCAAATGGCTTCTGAGCATGCTCTTGCAGGTGTGAACTACTCAATAGTCTAAACAGCACAAGTGAGTGAACATACAGCCTTTGAGCATGCCCTTGCAGGTGTGTGATACTCAACAGTCTAAACAGCACAGGTGAGTGATCACATGGCCTCTGAGCCTGCTCTTGCAGGTGTGTGATACTCAACAGTCTATACAGCAACGGTGAGTGATCACATGGCCTCTGAGCCTACCCTTGCAGGCTTGTGATACTCAACAGTCTAAATAGCACAGGTGAGTGAGCACATGGACTCTGAGCGTGCACTTGCAGGTGTGTACTTCTCAACAGTCTAAACAGTACAGGTGAGTGATCACATGGCCTCTGAGCCTGACCTTGCAGGCGTGTACTACTTAACAGTCTAAACAGCATAGCTGCGTGATCACATGGGCTCTGAGCCTGCCCTTGCAGGCATTTACTACTCACCAGTTTAAACAGCACAGGTGAGTGATCACATGGCCTCTGAGCCTGCCCTTGCAGGGGTGTACTACACAACAGTCTAAACAGCACAGGTGCGTGATCACATGGCCTCTGAGCCTGCCCTTGCAGGTGTGTACTACTCAACAGTCTAAACAGCACAGGTGAGTACATGGCCTCTGAACCTACCCTTGCAGGCGTGTGATAATCAACAATCTGAACAGCACAGGTGAGTGATGACATGGCCTCTGAGCCTGCCCTTGCAGACGTGTGATACTCAACGATCTGAACAGCACAGGTGAGATATCACATGGTCTCTGAGCCTGCCATTGCAGGTGTGTACTACTCAATAGTCTAAACAGCACAGGTGAGTGATCACATGGCCTCTTAGCCTGCCCTTGCAGGTGTGTACTACTCAATAGTCTAAACAGCACAGGTGAGTGATCACATGGTCCCGATCCTGCCCTTGCAGGCGTGTGATACTCAATAGACTAAACAGCACAGGTGAGTGATCACATGGCCTCTGAGCCTGCCCGTGCATGTGTTTACTACTCCGTAGTCTAAACAGCACAGGTGACTGACCATATACCCCCTGAGCCTGTCCTTGCAGGTGTGTGATACTCAACGATCTGTAGAGCACAGGTGAGTGATCACATGGCCTCTGAGCCTGCCCTTGCAGGCGTGTGATACTCAACAATCTGAACAGCACAGGTGAGTGATCACATGGCTTCTGAGCATGCCCTTGCAGGTGTGTGCTACTCAATAGACTAAACAGCACAGGTGAGTGTTCACATACTTCTCAATAGTCTAAACAGCACAGGTGAGTGATCACTTGGCTTCTGAGCCTGCCCTTGCAGATGTGTACTACTCAATAGTCTAAACAGCACAGGTGAGTGACCATACAGCCTTTGAGCCTGTCCTTGCAGGTGTGTACTACTCAACAGTCTAAACAGCACAGGTGAGTACATGGCCTCTGAACCTACCCTTGCAGGCGTGTGATACTCAACAATCTGAACAGCACAGGTGAGTGATGACATGGCCCCTGAGCCTGCCCTTGCAGACGTGTGATACTCAACGATCTGAACAGCACAGGTGAGATATCACATGGTCTCTGAGCCTGCCATTGCAGGTGTGTACTACTCAATAGTCTAAACAGCACAGGTGAGTGATCACATGGCCTCTGAGCCTGCCCTTGCAGGTGTGTACTACTCAATAGTCTAAACAGCACAGGTGAGTGATCACATGGCCCCGATCCTGCCCTTGCAGGTGTGTGATACTCAATAGACTAAACAGCACAGGTGAGTGATCACATACTACTCAATAGTCTATACAGCACAGGTGACTGATCACGTGGCCTCTGAGCCTGCCCTTGCAGGTGTGTACTACTCAATAGTCTAAACAGCACAGGTGAGTGATCACATGGCCCCAATCCTGCCCTTGCAGGCGTGTGATACTCAATAGACTAAACAGCACAGGTGAGTGAACACATGGCCTCTGAGCCTGTCCTTGCATGTGTATACTACTCCATAGTCTAAACAGCACAGGTGAGTGATCATATAGCCCCTGAGCCTGTCCTTGCAGGTGTGTGATACTCAACGATCCGAACAGCACAGGTGAGTGATCACATGGCTTCTGAGCATGCCCTTGCAGGTGTGTACTACTCAATAGACTAAACAGCACAGGTGAGTGATCACATACTTCTCAATAGTCTAAACAGCACAGGTGAGTGATCACTTGGCTTCTGAGCCTGCCCTTGCAGATGTGTACTACTCAATAGTCTAAACAGCACAGGTGAGTGACCATACAGCCTTTGAGCCTGTCCTTGCAGGCGTGTGATACTCAGCGATCTGAAGAGCACAGGTGAGTGATCACATGGCCTCTGAGCCTGCCCTTGGAGGCGTGTGATACTCTATGATCTGAACAGCACAGGTGAGTGATCACATAGCTTCTGAGCATGCCCATGCAGGTGTGTGCTACTCAATAGTCTAAACAGAACAGGTGAGTACATGGCCTCTGAACCTACCCTTGCAGGCATGTGATACTCAACAATCTGAACAGCACAGGTGAGTGATCACATGGCTTCTGAGCATGCCCATGCAGGTGTGTGCTACTCAATAGTCTAAACAGAACAGGTGAGTGATCACATACTACTCAATAGTCTATACAGCACAGGTGACTGATCACATGGCCTCTGAGCCTGCCCTTGCAGGTGTGTACTACTCAATAGTCTAAACAACACAGGTGAGTGATCACATGGCCCCAATCCTGCCCTTGCAGGCGTGTGATACTCAATAGACTAAACAGCACAGGTGAGTGATCACATGGCATCTGAGCTTGTCCTTGCATGTGTGTACTACTCCATAGTCTAAACAGCACAGGTGAATGACCATATAGCCCTGAGCCTGTCCTTGCAGGTGTGTGATACTCAACGATCTGAAGAGCACAGGTGAGTGATCACATGGCCTCTGAGCCTGCCCTTGCAGGCGTGTGATACTCAAAGATCCGAACAGCACAGGTGAGTGATCACATGGATTCTGAGCATGCCCTTGCAGGTGTGTACTACTCAATAGACTAAACAGCACAGGTGAGTGATCACATACTACTCAATAGTCTAAACAGCACAGGTGAGTGATCACATGGATTCTGAGCATGCCCTTGCAGGCGTGTACTACTCAACAGTCTATACAGCACAGGTGCTTGATCATGTGGCCTCTGAGCCTGCCCTTGCAGGCGTGTGATACTCAACAGTCTAAATAGCACAGGTGAGTGATCACATGGACTCTGAGCGTGCACTTGCAGGTGTGTACTTCTCAACAGTCTAAACAGTACAGGTGAGTGATCACATGGCCTCTGAGCCTGACCTTGCAGGCGTGTACTACTCGACAGTCTAAACAGCACAAGTGAGTGAACATACATCCTTTGAGCATGCCCTTGCAGGTGTGTGATACTCAACAGTCTAAACAGCACAGGTGAGTGATCACATGGCCTCTGAGCCTGCTCTTGCAGGTGTGTGATACTCAACAGTCTATACAGCAACGGTGAGTGATCACATGGCCTCTGAGCCTACCCTTGCAGGCTTGTGATACTCAACAGTCTAAATAGCACAGGTGAGTGAGCACATGGACTCTGAGCGTGCACTTGCAGGTGTGTACTTCTCAACAGTCTAAACAGTACAGGTGAGTGATCACATGGCCTCTGAGCCTGACCTTGCAGGCGTGTACTACTTAACAGTCTAAACAGCATAGCTGCGTGATCACATGGGCTCTGAGCCTGCCCTTGCAGGCATTTACTACTCACCAGTATAAACAGCACAGGTGAGTGATCACATGGCCTCTGAGCCTGCCCTTGCAGGGGTGTACTACACAACAGTCTAAACAGCACAGGTGCGTGATCACATGGCCTCTGAGCCTGCCCTTGCAGGTGTGTACTACTCAACAGTCTAAACAGCACAGGTGAGTACATGGCCTCTGAACCTACCCTTGCAGGCGTGTGATAATCAACAATCTGAACAGCACAGGTGAGTGATGACATGGCCTCTGAGCCTGCCCTTGCAGACGTGTGATACTCAACGATCTGAACAGCACAGGTGAGATATCACATGGTCTCTGAGCCTGCCATTGCAGGTGTGTACTACTCAATAGTCTAAACAGCACAGGTGAGTGATCACATGGCCTCTTAGCCTGCCCTTGCAGGTGTGTACTACTCAATAGTCTAAACAGCACAGGTGAGTGATCACATGGTCCCGATCCTGCCCTTGCAGGCGTGTGATACTCAATAGACTAAACAGCACAGGTGAGTGATCACATGGCCTCTGAGCCTGCCCGTGCATGTGTTTACTACTCCGTAGTCTAAACAGCACAGGTGACTGACCATATACCCCCCTGAGCCTGTCCTTGCAGGTGTGTGATACTCAACGATCTGAAGAGCACAGGTGAGTGATCACATGGCCTCTGAGCCTGCCCTTGCAGGCGTGTGATACTCAACAATCTGAACAGCACAGGTGAGTGATCACATGGCTTCTGAGCATGCCCTTGCAGGTGTGTGCTACTCAATAGACTAAACAGCACAGGTGAGTGATCACATACTTCTCAATAGTCTAAACAGCACAGGTGAGTGATCACTTGGCTTCTGAGCCTGCCCTTGCAGATGTGTACTACTCAATAGTCTAAACAGCACAGGTGAGTGACCATACAGCCTTTGAGCCTGTCCTTGCAGGTGTGTACTACTCAACAGTCTAAACAGCACAGGTGAGTACATGGCCTCTGAACCTACCCTTGCAGGCGTGTGATACTCAACAATCTGAACAGCACAGGTGAGTGATGACATGGCCCCTGAGCCTGCCCTTGCAGACGTGTGATACTCAACGATCTGAACAGCACAGGTGAGATATCACATGGTCTCTGAGCCTGCCATTGCAGGTGTGTACTACTCAATAGTCTAAACAGCACAGGTGAGTGATCACATGGCCTCTGAGCCTGCCCTTGCAGGTGTGTACTACTCAATAGTCTAAACAGCACAGGTGAGTGATCACATGGCCCCGATCCTGCCCTTGCAGGTGTGTGATACTCAATAGACTAAACAGCACAGGTGAGTGATCACATACTACTCAATAGTCTAAACAGCACAGGTGAGTGATTACATGGCCTCTGAGCCTGCCCATGCAGGTGTGTACTACTCAATAGTCTGAACAGCACAGGTGAGTGATTGCATGGCCTCTGAGCCTGCCCTTGCAGGTGTGTACCGCTCAATTATCTAAACAGCACAGGTGAGTGATCACATGGCCTCTGAGCCTGCCCTTGCCGGTGTGTACTGCTCCATAGTCTAAACAGCACAGTTGAGTGACCATACAGCCCTTGAGCTTGTCCTTGCAGGTGTGTGATACTCAACAGTCTAAACAGCACAGGTGAGTGATCACATGGCCCCTGAGCCTGCCCTTGCAGGTGTGTGATACTCAACAGTCTAAACAGCACTGGTGAGTGATCACATGGCTCCTGAGCTTGCCCTTGTAGGCTGGTGATACTCAACAGGATAAAGAGCACAGGTGAGTGATCACATGGACTCTGAGCGTGCACTTGAAGGTGTGTACTTGTCAACAGTTTAAACAGTACAGGTGAGTGATCACATGGCTTCTGAGCCTGAACTTGCAGGCGTGTACTACTCAACAGTCTGAACAGCACAGGTGCGTGATCACATGGCCTCTGAGCATGCCCTTGCAGGCGTGTACCTCTCAACAGTCTAAACAGCACAGATGCTTGATCACGTGGCCTCTGAGCCTGCCCTTGCAGGTGCGTACTACTCAACAGTCTAAACAGCACAGGTGAGTACATGGCCTCTGAACCTACCCTTGCAGGCATGTGATACTCAACAATCTGAACAGCACAGGTGAGTGATGACATGGCCTCTGAGCCTGCCCTTGCAGACGTGTGATACTCAATGATCTGAACAGCACAGGTGAGTGATCACATGGCTTCTGAGCATGCCCATGCAGGTGTGTGCTACTCAATAGTCTAAACAGAACAGGTGAGTGATCACATACTACTCAATAGTCTATACAGCACAGGTGACTGATCACATGGCCTCTGAGCCTGCCCTTGCAGGTGTGTACTACTCAATAGTCTAAACAGCACAGGTGAGTGATCACATGGCCCCAATCCTGCCCTTACAGGTGTGTGATACACAATAGACTAAACAACACAGTTGAGTGATCACAAGGCCTCTGAGCCTGTCCTTGCATGTGTGTACTAATCCATAGTCTAAACAGCACAGGTGAGTGACCATATAGACCATGAGCCTGTCCTTGCAGGTGTGTGATACTCAACGATCTGAATAGCACAGGTGAGTGATCACATGGCCTCTGAGCCTGCCCTTGCAGGCGTGTGATACTCAAAGATCCGAACAGCACAGGTGAGTGATCACATGGCTTCTGAGCATGCTCTTGCAGGTGTGTACTACTCAATAGACTAAACAGCACAGGTGAGTGATCACATACTACTCAATAGTGTAAACAGCACAGGTGAGTGATTACATGGCCTCTGAGCCTGCCCATGCAGGTGTGTACTACTCAATTATCTAAACAGCACAGGTGAGTGATCACATGGCCTCTGAGCCTGCCCTTGCCGGTGTGTGCTGCTCCATAGTCTAAACAGCACAGTTGAGTGACCATACAGCCCTTGAGCTTGCCCTTGCAGGTGTGTGATACTCAACAGTCTAAACAGCACAGGTGAGCGATCACATGGCCTCTGAGCCTGCCCTTGCAGGTGTGTGATACTCAACAGTATAAGC
The DNA here is from genome assembly GCF_040938575.1 of Ambystoma mexicanum. NCBI lineage: Eukaryota > Metazoa > Chordata > Amphibia > Caudata > Ambystomatidae > Ambystoma > Ambystoma mexicanum. The sequence goes on along the minus strand of NC_090935.1, from coordinate 35,089,168 downwards.
AGCACTGGTGAGGGATCACATGGCTCATGAGCCTGCCCTTGCAGGTGTGTGATACTCAACAGTCTAAAGAGCACAGGTGAGTGATCACATGGACTCTGAGCGTGCACTTGAAGGTGTGTTCTTCTCAACAGTCTAAACAGTACAGGTGAGTGATCACATGGCCTCTGAGCCTGACCTTGCAGGCGTGTACTACTCAACAGTCTGAACAGCACAGGTGCGTGATCACATGGCCTCTGAGCATGCCCTTGCAGACGTGTATTACTCAACAGTCTAAACAGCACAGGTGCTTGATCACGTGGCCTCTGAGCCTGCCCTTGTAGGTGTGTACTACTCAACAGTCTAAACAGCACAGGTGAGTACATGGCCTCTGAACCTACCCTTGCAGGCGTGTGATACTCAACAATCTGAACAGCACAGGTGAGTGATCACATGGCCTCTGAGCCTGCCCTTGCAGACGTGTGATACTCAACGATCTGAACAGCACAGGTGAGTGATCACATGGCCTCTGAGCATGCCCTTGCAGCTGTGTACTACTCAACAGTCTAAACAGCACAGGTGAGTACATGGCCTCTGAACCTACCCTTGCAGGAGTGTGATACTCAACAATCTGAACAGCACATGTGAGTGATCACATGGCCTCTGAGCCTGCCCTTGCAGGTGTGTACTAATCAATAGTCTAAACAGCACAGGTGAGTGATCACATGGCCCCAATTCTGGCCTTGCAGGCGTGTGATACGCAATAGACTAAACAGCACAGGTGAGTGATCACATGGCCTCTGAGCCTGCCCTTGCAGGGGTGTACTACTCAACAGTCTAAACAGCACAGGTGCGTGATCACATGGCCTCTGAGCCTGCCCTTGCAGGTGCGTACTACTCAACAGTCTAAACAGCACAGGTGAGTACATGGCCTCTGAACCTACATTTGCAGGCGTGTGATACTCAACAATCTGAACAGCACAGGTGAGTGTTCACATGGCCTCTGAGCCTGCCCTTGCAGACGTGTGATACTCAATAATCTGAACAGCACAGGTGAGTGATCACATGGCTTCTGAGCATGCCCATGCAGGTGTGTGCTACTCAATAGTCTAAACAGAACAGGTGAGTGATCACATACTACTCAATAGTCTATACAGCACAGGTGACTGATCACGTGGCCTCTGAGCCTGCCCTTGCAGGTGTGTACTACTCAATAGTCTAAACAGCACAGGTGAGTGATCACATGGCCCCAATCCTGCCCTTGCAGGCGTGTGATACTCAATAGACTAAACAGCACAGGTGAGTGAACACATGGCCTCTGAGCCTGTCCTTGCATGTGTATACTACTCCATAGTCTAAACAGCACAGGTGAGTGATCATATAGCCCCTGAGCCTGTCCTTGCAGGTGTGTGATACTCAACGATCCGAACAGCACAGGTGAGTGATCACATGGCTTCTGAGCATGCCCTTGCAGGTGTGTACTACTCAATAGACTAAACAGCACAGGTGAGTGATCACATACTTCTCAATAGTCTAAACAGCACAGGTGAGTGATCACTTGGCTTCTGAGCCTGCCCTTGCAGATGTGTACTACTCAATAGTCTAAACAGCACAGGTGAGTGACCATACAGCCTTTGAGCCTGTCCTTGCAGGCGTGTGATACTCAGCGATCTGAAGAGCACAGGTGAGTGATCACATGGCCTCTGAGCCTGCCCTTGGAGGCGTGTGATACTCTATGATCTGAACAGCACAGGTGAGTGATCACATAGCTTCTGAGCCTGCTCTTGCAGGTGTGTACTACTCAGTAGTCTAAACAGCACAGGTGAGTGACCATACAGCCTTTGAGCCTACCCTTGCAGGTGTGTTACTCAACAGTCTAAACAGCACAGGTGAGTGATCACATGGCCTCTGAGCCTGCCCTTGCAGGTGTGTGATACTCAACAGTCTAAACAGCACCGGTGAGTGATCACATTGCCTCTGAGCCTCCCCTTGCAGGCTTGTGATACTCAACAGTCTAAATAGCACAGGTGAGTGATCACATGGACTTTGAGCGTGCACTTGCAGGTGTGTACTTCTCAACAGTCTAAACAATACAGGTGAGTGATCACATGGCCTCTGAGCCTGACCTTGCAGGCGTGTACTACTCAACAGTCTAAACAGCACAGCTGCGTGATCACATGGGCTCTGAGCCTGCCCTTGCAGGTATTTACTACTCACCAGTATAAACAGCACAGGTGAGTGATCACATGGCCTCTGAGCCTGCCCTTGCAGGGGGGTACTACTCAACAGTCTAAACAGCACAGGTGCGTGATCACATGGCCTCTGAGCCTGCCCTTGCAGGTGTGTACTACTCAACAGTCTAAACAGCACAGGTGAGTACATGGCCTCTGAACCTACCCTTGCAGGCGTGTGATACTCAACAATCTGAACAGCACAGGCGAGTGATCACATTGCCTCTGAGCCTGCCCTTGCAGACGTGTGATACTCAATGATCTGAACAGCACAGGTGAGATATCACATGGCCTCTGAACCTGCCTTTGCAGGTGTGTACTACTCAATAGTCTAAACAGAACAGGTGAGTGATCACATGGCCCCGATCCTGCCCTTGCAGGTGTGTGATACTCAATAGACTAAACAGCACAGGTGAGTGATCACATGGCCTCTGAGCCTGCCCTTGCAGGGGTGTACTACTCAACAGTCTAAACAGCACAGGTGCGTGATCACATGGCCTCTGAGCCTGCCCTTGCAGGTGCGTACTACTCAACAGTCTAAACAGCACAGGCGAGTACATGGCCTCTGAACCTACCCTTGCAGTCGTGTGATACTCAACAATCTGAACAGCACAGGTGAGTGATCACATGGCCTCTGAGCCTGCCCTTGCAGACGTGTGATACTCAATGATCTGAACAGCACAGGTGAGTGATCACATGGCTTCTGAGCATGCCCATGCAGGTGTGTGCTACTCAATAATCTAAACAGAACAGGTGAGTGATCACATACTACTCAATAGTCTATACAGCACAGGTGACTGATCACATGGCCTCTGAGCCTGCCCTTGCAGGGGTGTACTACTCAATAGTCTAAACAGCACAGGTGAGTGATCATATGGCCCCAATTCTGCCCTTGCAGGCGTGTGATACTCAATAGACTAAACAGCACAGGTGAGTGATCACATGGCCTCTGATCCTGTCCTTGCATGTGTGTACTACTCCATAGTCTAAACAGCACAGGTGAGTGACCATATAGCCCCTGAGCCAGTCCTTGCAGGTGTGTGATACTCACCGATCTGAAGAGCACAGGTGAGTGATCACATGGCCTCTGAGCCTGCCCTTGCAGGCGTGTGATACTCAAAGATCCGAACAGCACAGGTGAGTGATCACATGGCCTCTGAGCCTGCCCTTGCAGGGGTGTACTACTCAATAGTCTAAACAGCACAGGTGAGTGATCACATGGCCCCAATTCTGCCCTTGCAGGCGTGTGATACTCAATAGACTAAACAGCACAGGTGAGTGATCACATGGCCTCTGATCCTGTCCTTGCATGTGTGTACTACTCCATAGTCTAAACAGCACAGGTGAGTGACCATATAGCCCCTGAGCCTGTCCTTGCAGGTGTGTGATACTCACCGATCTGAAGAGCACAGGTGAGTGATCACATGGCCTCTGAGCCTGCCCTTGCAGGCGTGTGATACTCAAAGATCCGAACAGCACAGGTGAGTGATCACATGGCTTCTGAGCATGCCCTTGCAGGTGTGTACTACTCAATAGACTAAACAGCACAGGTGAGTGATCACATACTACTCAATAGTCTAAACAGCACAGGTGAGTGAATACATGGCCTCTGAGCCTGCCCATGCAGGTGTGTACTACTCAATAGTCTGAACAGCACATGTGAGTGATCACATGGCCTCTGAGCCTTCCCTTGCTGGTGTGTGCTGCTCCATAGTCTAAACAGCACAGTTGAGTGACCATACAGCCCTTGAGCTTCAACAGTCTAAACAGCACAGGTGAGTGATCACATGGCCTCTGAGCCTGACCGTGCAGGCGTGTACTACTCAACAGTCTGAACAGCACACGTGCGTGATCACATGGCCTCTGAGCATGCCCTTGCAGGTGTGTACTACTCAACAGTCTAAACAGCACAGGTGCTTGATCACATGGCCTCTGAGCCTGCCCTTGCAGGTGTGTACTACTCAACAGTCTAAACAGCACAGGTGAGTACATGGCCTCTGAACCTACCCTTGCAGGCGTGTGATACTCAACAATCTGAACAGCACAGGTGAGTGATCACATGGCCTCTGAGCCTGCCCTTGCAGAAGTGTGATACTCAACGATCTGAACAGCACAGGTGAGTGATCACATGGCCTCTGAGCCTGCCATTGCAGGTGTGTACTACTCAATAGTCTAATCAGCACAGGTAAGTGATCACATGGCCTCTGAGCCTGCCCTTGCAGGTGTGTACTACTCAACAGTCTAAACAGCACAGGTGAGTACATGGCCTCTGAACCTACCCTTGCAGGCGTGTGATACTCAACAATCTGAACAGCACAGGTGAGTGATCACAAGGCCTCTGAGCCTGCCCTTGCAGACATGTGATACTCAATGATCTGAACAGCACAGGTGAGTGATCACATGGCTTCTGAGCATGCCCATGCAGGTGTGTGCTACTCAATAGTCTAAACAGAACAGGTGAATGATCACATACTACTCAATAGTCTATACAGCACAGGTGACTGATCACATGGCCTCTGAGCCTGCCCTTGCAGGGGGGTACTACTCAACAGTCTAAACAGCACAGGTGCGTGATCACATGGCCTCTGAGCCTGCCCTTGCAGGGGGGTACTACTCAACAGTCTAAACAGCACAGGTGAGTGATCACATGGCCCCAATCCTGCCCTTGCAGGCGTGTGATACGCAATAGACTAAACAGCACAGGTGAGTGATCACATGGCCTCTGAGCCTGTCCTTGCATGTGTGTACTACTCCATAGTCTAAACAGCACAGGTGAGTGACATTTAGCCCCTGAGCCTGTCCTTGCAGGTGTGTGATACTCAATGATCTGAAGAGCACAGGTGAGTGATCACATGGCCTCTGAGCCTGCCCTTGCAGGTGTGTACTACTCAATAGACTAAACAGCACAGGTGAGTGATCACATACTACTCAATAGTCTAAACAGCACAGGTGAGTGATTACATGGCCTCTTAGCCTGCCCATGCAGGTGTGTACTACCCAATAGTCTGAACAGCACAGGTGAGTGATTGCATGGCTTCTGAGCCTGCCCCTGCAGGTGCGTACTACTCAATTATCTAAAAAGCACAGGTGAGTGATCACATGGCCTCTGAGCCTGCCCTTGCCGGCGTGTGCTGCTCCATATTCTAAACAGCACAGTTGAGTGACCATACAGCCCTTGAGCTTGCCCTTGCAGGTGTGTGATAATCAACAGTCTAAACAGCACAGGTGAGTGATCACATGGCCTCTGAGCCTGCCCTTGCAGGTGTGTGATACTCAACAGTCTAAACAGCACTGGTGAGTGATCACATGGTCCCTGAGCCTGCCCTTGCAGGCTTGTGATACTCAACAGTCTAAAGAGCACAGGTGAGTGATCACATGGACTCTGAGCGTGCACTTGAAGGTGTGTTCTTCTCAACAGTCTAAACAGTACAGGTGAGTGATCACATGGCCTCTGAGCCTCACCTTGCAGGCGTGTACTACTCAACAGTCTGAACAGCACAGGTGCGTGATCACATGGCCTCTGAGCATGCCCTTGCAGGCGTGTACTATTCAACAGTCTAAACAGCACAGGTGCTTGATCACGTGGCCTCTGAGCCTGCCCTTGCAGGTGTGTACTACTCAACAGTCTAAACAGCACAGGTGAGTACATGGCCTCTGAACCTACCCTTGCAGGCGTGTGATACTCAACAATCTGAACAGCACAGGTGAGTGATCACATGGCCTCTGAGCCTGCCCTTGCAGACGTGTGATACTCACCGATCTGAACAGCACAGGTGAGTGATCACATGGCCTCTGAGCCTGCCGTTGCAGGTGTGTACTACTCAATAGTCTAAACAGCACAGGTGAGTGATCACATGGCCTCTGAGCCTGCCCTTGCAGCTGTGTACTACTCAATAGTCTAAACAGCACAGGTGAGTGATCACATGGCCCGATCCTGCCCTTGCAGGCGTGTGATACTCAATAGACTAAACAGCACAGGTGCCTGATCACATGGTCTCTGAGCCTGCAATTGCAGGTGTGTACTACTCAACAGTCTAAACAGCAAAGGTGAGTGATCACATGGCTTCTGAGCCTGCCTTTGCAGGTGTGTATTACTTAATAATCTAAATGGCACAGGTGAGTGATCACATGGCCTCTGAGCCTGCCCTTGCAGGCGTTTGATACTCAACAGTCTGAAGAGCACAGGTGAGTGATCACATGGCCTCTGAGCCTGCCCTTGCAGGCATTTACTACTCACCAGTATAAACAGCACAGGTGAGTGATCACATGGCCTCTGAGCCTGCCCTTGCAGGTGTGTACTACTCAATAGACTAAACAGCACAGGTGAGTGATCACATACTACTCAATAGTCTAAACAGCACAGGTGAGTGATCACATGGATTCTGAGCATGCCCTTGCAGGTGTGTACTACTCAATAGACTAAACAGCACAGGTGAGTGATCACATACTACTCAATAGTCTAAACAGCACAGGTGAGTGATCACATGGATTCTGAGCATGCCCTTGCAGGCGTGTACTACTCAACAGTCTATACAGCACAGGTGCTTGATCATGTGGCCTCTGAGCCTGCCCTTGCAGGCGTGTGATACTCAACAGTCTAAATAGCACAGGTGAGTGATCACATGGACTCTGAGCGTGCACTTGCAGGTGTGTACTTCTCAACAGTCTAAACAGTACAGGTGAGTGATCACATGGCCTCTGAGCCTGACCTTGCAGGCGTGTACTACTCGACAGTCTAAACAGCACAAGTGAGTGAACATACATCCTTTGAGCATGCCCTTGCAGGTGTGTGATACTCAACAGTCTAAACAGCACAGGTGAGTGATCACATGGCCTCTGAGCCTGCTCTTGCAGGTGTGTGATACTCAACAGTCTATACAGCAACGGTGAGTGATCACATGGCCTCTGAGCCTACCCTTGCAGGCTTGTGATACTCAACAGTCTAAATAGCACAGGTGAGTGAGCACATGGACTCTGAGCGTGCACTTGCAGGTGTGTACTTCTCAACAGTCTAAACAGTACAGGTGAGTGATCACATGGCCTCTGAGCCTGACCTTGCAGGCGTGTACTACTTAACAGTCTAAACAGCATAGCTGCGTGATCACATGGGCTCTGAGCCTGCCCTTGCAGGCATTTACTACTCACCAGTATAAACAGCACAGGTGAGTGATCACATGGCCTCTGAGCCTGCCCTTGCAGGGGTGTACTACACAACAGTCTAAACAGCACAGGTGCGTGATCACATGGCCTCTGAGCCTGCCCTTGCAGGTGTGTACTACTCAACAGTCTAAACAGCACAGGTGAGTACATGGCCTCTGAACCTACCCTTGCAGGCGTGTGATAATCAACAATCTGAACAGCACAGGTGAGTGATGACATGGCCTCTGAGCCTGCCCTTGCAGACGTGTGATACTCAACGATCTGAACAGCACAGGTGAGATATCACATGGTCTCTGAGCCTGCCATTGCAGGTGTGTACTACTCAATAGTCTAAACAGCACAGGTGAGTGATCACATGGCCTCTTAGCCTGCCCTTGCAGGTGTGTACTACTCAATAGTCTAAACAGCACAGGTGAGTGATCACATGGTCCCGATCCTGCCCTTGCAGGCGTGTGATACTCAATAGACTAAACAGCACAGGTGAGTGATCACATGGCCTCTGAGCCTGCCCGTGCATGTGTTTACTACTCCGTAGTCTAAACAGCACAGGTGACTGACCATATACCCCCCTGAGCCTGTCCTTGCAGGTGTGTGATACTCAACGATCTGAAGAGCACAGGTGAGTGATCACATGGCCTCTGAGCCTGCCCTTGCAGGCGTGTGATACTCAACAATCTGAACAGCACAGGTGAGTGATCACATGGCTTCTGAGCATGCCCTTGCAGGTGTGTGCTACTCAATAGACTAAACAGCACAGGTGAGTGATCACATACTTCTCAATAGTCTAAACAGCACAGGTGAGTGATCACTTGGCTTCTGAGCCTGCCCTTGCAGATGTGTACTACTCAATAGTCTAAACAGCACAGGTGAGTGACCATACAGCCTTTGAGCCTGTCCTTGCAGGTGTGTACTACTCAACAGTCTAAACAGCACAGGTGAGTACATGGCCTCTGAACCTACCCTTGCAGGCGTGTGATACTCAACAATCTGAACAGCACAGGTGAGTGATGACATGGCCCCTGAGCCTGCCCTTGCAGACGTGTGATACTCAACGATCTGAACAGCACAGGTGAGATATCACATGGTCTCTGAGCCTGCCATTGCAGGTGTGTACTACTCAATAGTCTAAACAGCACAGGTGAGTGATCACATGGCCTCTGAGCCTGCCCTTGCAGGTGTGTACTACTCAATAGTCTAAACAGCACAGGTGAGTGATCACATGGCCCCGATCCTGCCCTTGCAGGTGTGTGATACTCAATAGACTAAACAGCACAGGTGAGTGATCACATACTACTCAATAGTCTAAACAGCACAGGTGAGTGATTACATGGCCTCTGAGCCTGCCCATGCAGGTGTGTACTACTCAATAGTCTGAACAGCACAGGTGAGTGATTGCATGGCCTCTGAGCCTGCCCTTGCAGGTGTGTACCGCTCAATTATCTAAACAGCACAGGTGAGTGATCACATGGCCTCTGAGCCTGCCCTTGCCGGTGTGTACTGCTCCATAGTCTAAACAGCACAGTTGAGTGACCATACAGCCCTTGAGCTTGTCCTTGCAGGTGTGTGATACTCAACAGTCTAAACAGCACAGGTGAGTGATCACATGGCCCCTGAGCCTGCCCTTGCAGGTGTGTGATACTCAACAGTCTAAACAGCACTGGTGAGTGATCACATGGCTCCTGAGCTTGCCCTTGTAGGCTGGTGATACTCAACAGGATAAAGAGCACAGGTGAGTGATCACATGGACTCTGAGCGTGCACTTGAAGGTGTGTACTTGTCAACAGTTTAAACAGTACAGGTGAGTGATCACATGGCTTCTGAGCCTGAACTTGCAGGCGTGTACTACTCAACAGTCTGAACAGCACAGGTGCGTGATCACATGGCCTCTGAGCATGCCCTTGCAGGCGTGTACCTCTCAACAGTCTAAACAGCACAGATGCTTGATCACGTGGCCTCTGAGCCTGCCCTTGCAGGTGCGTACTACTCAACAGTCTAAACAGCACAGGTGAGTACATGGCCTCTGAACCTACCCTTGCAGGCATGTGATACTCAACAATCTGAACAGCACAGGTGAGTGATGACATGGCCTCTGAGCCTGCCCTTGCAGACGTGTGATACTCAATGATCTGAACAGCACAGGTGAGTGATCACATGGCTTCTGAGCATGCCCATGCAGGTGTGTGCTACTCAATAGTCTAAACAGAACAGGTGAGTGATCACATACTACTCAATAGTCTATACAGCACAGGTGACTGATCACATGGCCTCTGAGCCTGCCCTTGCAGGTGTGTACTACTCAATAGTCTAAACAGCACAGGTGAGTGATCACATGGCCCCAATCCTGCCCTTACAGGTGTGTGATACACAATAGACTAAACAACACAGTTGAGTGATCACAAGGCCTCTGAGCCTGTCCTTGCATGTGTGTACTAATCCATAGTCTAAACAGCACAGGTGAGTGACCATATAGACCATGAGCCTGTCCTTGCAGGTGTGTGATACTCAACGATCTGAATAGCACAGGTGAGTGATCACATGGCCTCTGAGCCTGCCCTTGCAGGCGTGTGATACTCAAAGATCCGAACAGCACAGGTGAGTGATCACATGGCTTCTGAGCATGCTCTTGCAGGTGTGTACTACTCAATAGACTAAACAGCACAGGTGAGTGATCACATACTACTCAATAGTGTAAACAGCACAGGTGAGTGATTACATGGCCTCTGAGCCTGCCCATGCAGGTGTGTACTACTCAATTATCTAAACAGCACAGGTGAGTGATCACATGGCCTCTGAGCCTGCCCTTGCCGGTGTGTGCTGCTCCATAGTCTAAACAGCACAGTTGAGTGACCATACAGCCCTTGAGCTTGCCCTTGCAGGTGTGTGATACTCAACAGTCTAAACAGCACAGGTGAGCGATCACATGGCCTCTGAGCCTGCCCTTGCAGGTGTGTGATACTCAACAGTATAAGCAGCACTGGTGAGGGATCACATGGCTCATGAGCCTGCCCTTGCAGGTGTGTGATACTCAACAGTCTAAAGAGCACAGGTGAGTGATCACATGGACTCTGAGCGTGCACTTGAAGGTGTGTTCTTCTCAACAGTCTAAACAGTACAGGTGAGTGATCACATGGCCTCTGAGCCTGACCTTGCAGGCGTGTACTACTCAACAGTCTGAACAGCACAGGTGCGTGATCACATGGCCTCTGAGCATGCCCTTGCAGACGTGTATTACTCAACAGTCTAAACAGCACAGGTGCTTGATCACGTGGCCTCTGAGCCTGCCCTTGTAGGTGTGTACTACTCAACAGTCTAAACAGCACAGGTGAGTACATGGCCTCTGAACCTACCCTTGCAGGCGTGTGATACTCAACAATCTGAACAGCACAGGTGAGTGATCACATGGCCTCTGAGCCTGCCCTTGCAGACGTGTGATACTCAACGATCTGAACAGCACAGGTGAGTGATCACATGGCCTCTGAGCATGCCCTTGCAGCTGTGTACTACTCAACAGTCTAAACAGCACAGGTGAGTACATGGCCTCTGAACCTACCCTTGCAGGAGTGTGATACTCAACAATCTGAACAGCACATGTGAGTGATCACATGGCCTCTGAGCCTGCCCTTGCAGGTGTGTACTAATCAATAGTCTAAACAGCACAGGTGAGTGATCACATGGCCCCAATTCTGGCCTTGCAGGCGTGTGATACGCAATAGACTAAACAGCACAGGTGAGTGATCACATGGCCTCTGAGCCTGCCCTTGCAGGGGTGTACTACTCAACAGTCTAAACAGCACAGGTGCGTGATCACATGGCCTCTGAGCCTGCCCTTGCAGGTGCGTACTACTCAACAGTCTAAACAGCACAGGTGAGTACATGGCCTCTGAACCTACATTTGCAGGCGTGTGATACTCAACAATCTGAACAGCACAGGTGAGTGTTCACATGGCCTCTGAGCCTGCCCTTGCAGACGTGTGATACTCAATAATCTGAACAGCACAGGTGAGTGATCACATGGCTTCTGAGCATGCCCATGCAGGTGTGTGCTACTCAATAGTCTAAACAGAACAGGTGAGTGATCACATACTACTCAATAGTCTATACAGCACAGGTGACTGATCACGTGGCCTCTGAGCCTGCCCTTGCAGGTGTGTACTACTCAATAGTCTAAACAGCACAGGTGAGTGATCACATGGCCCCAATCCTGCCCTTGCAGGCGTGTGATACTCAATAGACTAAACAGCACAGGTGAGTGAACACATGGCCTCTGAGCCTGTCCTTGCATGTGTATACTACTCCATAGTCTAAACAGCACAGGTGAGTGATCATATAGCCCCTGAGCCTGTCCTTGCAGGTGTGTGATACTCAACGATCCGAACAGCACAGGTGAGTGATCACATGGCTTCTGAGCATGCCCTTGCAGGTGTGTACTACTCAATAGACTAAACAGCACAGGTGAGTGATCACATACTTCTCAATAGTCTAAACAGCACAGGTGAGTGATCACTTGGCTTCTGAGCCTGCCCTTGCAGATGTGTACTACTCAATAGTCTAAACAGCACAGGTGAGTGACCATACAGCCTTTGAGCCTGTCCTTGCAGGCGTGTGATACTCAGCGATCTGAAGAGCACAGGTGAGTGATCACATGGCCTCTGAGCCTGCCCTTGGAGGCGTGTGATACTCTATGATCTGAACAGCACAGGTGAGTGATCACATAGCTTCTGAGCCTGCTCTTGCAGGTGTGTACTACTCAGTAGTCTAAACAGCACAGGTGAGTGACCATACAGCCTTTGAGCCTACCCTTGCAGGTGTGTTACTCAACAGTCTAAACAGCACAGGTGAGTGATCACATGGCCTCTGAGCCTGCCCTTGCAGGTGTGTGATACTCAACAGTCTAAACAGCACCGGTGAGTGATCACATTGCCTCTGAGCCTCCCCTTGCAGGCTTGTGATACTCAACAGTCTAAATAGCACAGGTGAGTGATCACATGGACTTTGAGCGTGCACTTGCAGGTGTGTACTTCTCAACAGTCTAAACAATACAGGTGAGTGATCACATGGCCTCTGAGCCTGACCTTGCAGGCGTGTACTACTCAACAGTCTAAACAGCACAGCTGCGTGATCACATGGGCTCTGAGCCTGCCCTTGCAGGTATTTACTACTCACCAGTATAAACAGCACAGGTGAGTGATCACATGGCCTCTGAGCCTGCCCTTGCAGGGGGGTACTACTCAACAGTCTAAACAGCACAGGTGCGTGATCACATGGCCTCTGAGCCTGCCCTTGCAGGTGTGTACTACTCAACAGTCTAAACAGCACAGGTGAGTACATGGCCTCTGAACCTACCCTTGCAGGCGTGTGATACTCAACAATCTGAACAGCACAGGCGAGTGATCACATTGCCTCTGAGCCTGCCCTTGCAGACGTGTGATACTCAATGATCTGAACAGCACAGGTGAGATATCACATGGCCTCTGAACCTGCCTTTGCAGGTGTGTACTACTCAATAGTCTAAACAGAACAGGTGAGTGATCACATGGCCCCGATCCTGCCCTTGCAGGTGTGTGATACTCAATAGACTAAACAGCACAGGTGAGTGATCACATGGCCTCTGAGCCTGCCCTTGCAGGGGTGTACTACTCAACAGTCTAAACAGCACAGGTGCGTGATCACATGGCCTCTGAGCCTGCCCTTGCAGGTGCGTACTACTCAACAGTCTAAACAGCACAGGCGAGTACATGGCCTCTGAACCTACCCTTGCAGTCGTGTGATACTCAACAATCTGAACAGCACAGGTGAGTGATCACATGGCCTCTGAGCCTGCCCTTGCAGACGTGTGATACTCAATGATCTGAACAGCACAGGTGAGTGATCACATGGCTTCTGAGCATGCCCATGCAGGTGTGTGCTACTCAATAATCTAAACAGAACAGGTGAGTGATCACATACTACTCAATAGTCTATACAGCACAGGTGACTGATCACATGGCCTCTGAGCCTGCCCTTGCAGGGGTGTACTACTCAATAGTCTAAACAGCACAGGTGAGTGATCATATGGCCCCAATTCTGCCCTTGCAGGCGTGTGATACTCAATAGACTAAACAGCACAGGTGAGTGATCACATGGCCTCTGATCCTGTCCTTGCATGTGTGTACTACTCCATAGTCTAAACAGCACAGGTGAGTGACCATATAGCCCCTGAGCCAGTCCTTGCAGGTGTGTGATACTCACCGATCTGAAGAGCACAGGTGAGTGATCACATGGCCTCTGAGCCTGCCCTTGCAGGCGTGTGATACTCAAAGATCCGAACAGCACAGGTGAGTGATCACATGGCCTCTGAGCCTGCCCTTGCAGGGGTGTACTACTCAATAGTCTAAACAGCACAGGTGAGTGATCACATGGCCCCAATTCTGCCCTTGCAGGCGTGTGATACTCAATAGACTAAACAGCACAGGTGAGTGATCACATGGCCTCTGATCCTGTCCTTGCATGTGTGTACTACTCCATAGTCTAAACAGCACAGGTGAGTGACCATATAGCCCCTGAGCCTGTCCTTGCAGGTGTGTGATACTCACCGATCTGAAGAGCACAGGTGAGTGATCACATGGCCTCTGAGCCTGCCCTTGCAGGCGTGTGATACTCAAAGATCCGAACAGCACAGGTGAGTGATCACATGGCTTCTGAGCATGCCCTTGCAGGTGTGTACTACTCAATAGACTAAACAGCACAGGTGAGTGATCACATACTACTCAATAGTCTAAACAGCACAGGTGAGTGAATACATGGCCTCTGAGCCTGCCCATGCAGGTGTGTACTACTCAATAGTCTGAACAGCACATGTGAGTGATCACATGGCCTCTGAGCCTTCCCTTGCTGGTGTGTGCTGCTCCATAGTCTAAACAGCACAGTTGAGTGACCATACAGCCCTTGAGCTTCAACAGTCTAAACAGCACAGGTGAGTGATCACATGGCCTCTGAGCCTGACCGTGCAGGCGTGTACTACTCAACAGTCTGAACAGCACACGTGCGTGATCACATGGCCTCTGAGCATGCCCTTGCAGGTGTGTACTACTCAACAGTCTAAACAGCACAGGTGCTTGATCACATGGCCTCTGAGCCTGCCCTTGCAGGTGTGTACTACTCAACAGTCTAAACAGCACAGGTGAGTACATGGCCTCTGAACCTACCCTTGCAGGCGTGTGATACTCAACAATCTGAACAGCACAGGTGAGTGATCACATGGCCTCTGAGCCTGCCCTTGCAGAAGTGTGATACTCAACGATCTGAACAGCACAGGTGAGTGATCACATGGCCTCTGAGCCTGCCATTGCAGGTGTGTACTACTCAATAGTCTAATCAGCACAGGTAAGTGATCACATGGCCTCTGAGCCTGCCCTTGCAGGTGTGTACTACTCAACAGTCTAAACAGCACAGGTGAGTACATGGCCTCTGAACCTACCCTTGCAGGCGTGTGATACTCAACAATCTGAACAGCACAGGTGAGTGATCACAAGGCCTCTGAGCCTGCCCTTGCAGACATGTGATACTCAATGATCTGAACAGCACAGGTGAGTGATCACATGGCTTCTGAGCATGCCCATGCAGGTGTGTGCTACTCAATAGTCTAAACAGAACAGGTGAATGATCACATACTACTCAATAGTCTATACAGCACAGGTGACTGATCACATGGCCTCTGAGCCTGCCCTTGCAGGGGGGTACTACTCAACAGTCTAAACAGCACAGGTGCGTGATCACATGGCCTCTGAGCCTGCCCTTGCAGGGGGGTACTACTCAACAGTCTAAACAGCACAGGTGAGTGATCACATGGCCCCAATCCTGCCCTTGCAGGCGTGTGATACGCAATAGACTAAACAGCACAGGTGAGTGATCACATGGCCTCTGAGCCTGTCCTTGCATGTGTGTACTACTCCATAGTCTAAACAGCACAGGTGAGTGACATTTAGCCCCTGAGCCTGTCCTTGCAGGTGTGTGATACTCAATGATCTGAAGAGCACAGGTGAGTGATCACATGGCCTCTGAGCCTGCCCTTGCAGGTGTGTACTACTCAATAGACTAAACAGCACAGGTGAGTGATCACATACTACTCAATAGTCTAAACAGCACAGGTGAGTGATTACATGGCCTCTTAGCCTGCCCATGCAGGTGTGTACTACCCAATAGTCTGAACAGCACAGGTGAGTGATTGCATGGCTTCTGAGCCTGCCCCTGCAGGTGCGTACTACTCAATTATCTAAAAAGCACAGGTGAGTGATCACATGGCCTCTGAGCCTGCCCTTGCCGGCGTGTGCTGCTCCATATTCTAAACAGCACAGTTGAGTGACCATACAGCCCTTGAGCTTGCCCTTGCAGGTGTGTGATAATCAACAGTCTAAACAGCACAGGTGAGTGATCACATGGCCTCTGAGCCTGCCCTTGCAGGTGTGTGATACTCAACAGTCTAAACAGCACTGGTGAGTGATCACATGGTCCCTGAGCCTGCCCTTGCAGGCTTGTGATACTCAACAGTCTAAAGAGCACAGGTGAGTGATCACATGGACTCTGAGCGTGCACTTGAAGGTGTGTTCTTCTCAACAGTCTAAACAGTACAGGTGAGTGATCACATGGCCTCTGAGCCTCACCTTGCAGGCGTGTACTACTCAACAGTCTGAACAGCACAGGTGCGTGATCACATGGCCTCTGAGCATGCCCTTGCAGGCGTGTACTATTCAACAGTCTAAACAGCACAGGTGCTTGATCACGTGGCCTCTGAGCCTGCCCTTGCAGGTGTGTACTACTCAACAGTCTAAACAGCACAGGTGAGTACATGGCCTCTGAACCTACCCTTGCAGGCGTGTGATACTCAACAATCTGAACAGCACAGGTGAGTGATCACATGGCCTCTGAGCCTGCCCTTGCAGACGTGTGATACTCACCGATCTGAACAGCACAGGTGAGTGATCACATGGCCTCTGAGCCTGCCGTTGCAGGTGTGTACTACTCAATAGTCTAAACAGCACAGGTGAGTGATCACATGGCCTCTGAGCCTGCCCTTGCAGCTGTGTACTACTCAATAGTCTAAACAGCACAGGTGAGTGATCACATGGCCCGATCCTGCCCTTGCAGGCGTGTGATACTCAATAGACTAAACAGCACAGGTGCCTGATCACATGGTCTCTGAGCCTGCAATTGCAGGTGTGTACTACTCAACAGTCTAAACAGCAAAGGTGAGTGATCACATGGCTTCTGAGCCTGCCTTTGCAGGTGTGTATTACTTAATAATCTAAATGGCACAGGTGAGTGATCACATGGCCTCTGAGCCTGCCCTTGCAGGCGTTTGATACTCAACAGTCTGAAGAGCACAGGTGAGTGATCACATGGCCTCTGAGCCTGCCCTTGCAGACGTGTACTACTCAACAGTCTGAACAGCACAGGTGAGTACATGGCCTCTGAGCCTACCCTTGCAGGTGTGTTCTACTCAATAGTCTAAACAGCACAGGTGAGTGATCACATGGCCTCTGAGCCTGCCCTTGCAGGTGTGTTCTACTCAATAATGTAAACAGCACAGGTGAGTGACCATATAGCCCCTGAGCCTGTCCTTGCAGGCGTGTGATACTCAACGATCTGAAGAGCACAGGTGAGTGATCACATGGCATCTGAGCCTGCCCTTGCAGGCATGTGATACTCAACGATCTGAACAGCACAGGTGAGTGATCACTTGGCTTCTGAGCCTGCCCTTGCAGGTGTGTACTACTCAATAGTCTAAACAGAACAAGTGAGTGACCATACAGCCTTTGAGCCAGTCCTTGCAGGTGTGTGATACTCAACGATCTGAAGAGCACAGGTGAGTGATCACATGACCTCTGAGCCTGCCCTTGCAGGCGTGTGATACTCAACAGTCTAAACAGTACAGGTGAGTGATCACATGGCCTCTGAGCCTGACCTTGCAGGCGTGTACTACTCAACAGTCTAAACAGCACAGCTGCGTGATCACATGGGCTCTGAGCCTGCCCTTGCAGGCATTTACTACTCAACAGTATAAACAGCACAGGTGAGTAATCATATGGCCTCTGAGCCTGCCCTTGCAGGGGTGTACTACTCAACAGTCTAAACAGCACAGGTGCGTGATCACATGGCCTCTGAGCCTGCCCTTGCAGGTGTGTACTACTCAACAGTCTAAACAGCACAGGTGAGTACATGGCCTCTGAACCTACCCTTGCAGGCGTGTGATACTGAACAATCTGAACAGCACAGGTGAGTGATCACATGGCCTCTGAGCCTGCCCTTGCAGACGTGTGATACTCAACGATCTGAACAGCACAGGTGAGATATCACATGGTCTCTGAGCCTGCCATTGCAGGTGTGTACTACTCAATAGTCTAAACAGCACAGGTGAGTGATCACATGGCCTCTTAGCCTGCCCTTGCAGGTGTGTACTACTCAATAGTCTAAACAGCACAGGTCAGTGATCACATGGTCCCGATCCTGCCCTTGCAGGCGTGTGATACTCAATAGACTAAACAGCACAGGTGAGTGATCACATGGCCTCTGAGCCTGCCCTTGCATGTGTTTACTACTCCATAGTCTAAACAGCACAGGTGAGTGACCATATAGCCCCTGAGCCTGTCCTTGCAGGTGTGTGATACTCAACGATCCGAACAGCACAGGTGAGTGATCACATGGCTTCTGAGCATGCCCTTGTAGGTGTGTACTACTCATTAGACTAAACAGCACAGGTGCGTGATCACATACTACTCAATAGTCTAAACAGCACAGGTGAGTGATCACATGGCCTCTGAGCCTGCCCTTGCTGTTGTGTACTACTCAATAGTCTGAACAGCACAGGTGAGTGATTGCATGGCCTCTGAGCCTGCGCTTGCAGGTGTGTACTACTCAATTATCTAAACAGCACAGGTGAGTGATCACATGGCCTCTGAGCCTTCCCTTGCCGGTGTTTACTGCTCCATAGTCTAAACAGCACAGTTGAGTGACCATACAGCCCTTGAGCTTGCCCTTGCAGGTGTGTGATACTCAACAGTCTAAACAGCACAGGTGAGTGATCACATGGCGTCTGAGCCTTCCCTTGCAGGTGTGTGATACTCAACAGTCTAAACAGCACAGGTGAGTGATCACATGGACTCTGAGCGTGCACTTCAAGGTGTGTACTTCTCAACAGTCTAAACAGTACAGGTGAGTGATCATATGGCCTCTGAGCCTGACCTTGCAGGCGTGTACTACTCAACAGTCTGAACAGCACAGGTGCGTGATCACATGACCTCTGAGCATGCCCTTGCAGGCGTGTACTGCTCAACAGTCTAAACAGCACAGGTGCTTGATCACGTGGCCTCTGAGCCTGCCCTTGCAGGTGTGTACTACTCAACAGTCTAAACAGCACAGGTGAGTACATGGCCTCTGAACCTACCCTTGCAGTCGTGTGATACTCAACAATCTGAACAGCACAGGTGAGTGATCACATGGCCTCTGAGCCTGCCCTTGCAGACGTGTGATACTCAACGATCTGAACAGCACAAGTGAGTGATCACATGGCCTCTGAGCCTTCCATTGCAGGTGTGTACGACTCAATAGTCTAAACAGCACAGGTGAGTGATCACATGGCCTCTGAGCCTGCCCTTGCAGGTGTGTACTACTCAATAGTCTAAACAGCACAGGTGAGTGATCACATGGCCCCGATCCTGCCCTTGCAGGCGTGTGACACTCAATAGACTAAACAGCACAGGTGCCTGATCACATGGCCTCTGAGCCTGCCCTTGCAGGTGTGTACTACTCAATAGTCTAAACAGCACAGGTGAGTGATCACATGGCCTCTGAGCCTGCCCTTGCAGGTGTGTACTACTCAATAGTCTAAACAGCACAGGTGAGTGATCACATGGCCTCTGAGCCTGCCCTTGCAGACGTGTTCTACTCAACAGTTTTAACAGCACAGGTGAGTACATGGCCTCTGAGCCTGCCCTTGCAGGTGTGTACTACTCAATAGTCTAAACAGCACAGGTGAGTGATCACATGGCCCCGATCCTGCCCTTGCAGGCGTGTGACACTCAATAGACTAAACAGCACAGGTGCCTGATCACATGGCCTCTGAGCCTGCCCTTGCAGGTGTGTACTACTCAATAGACTAAACAGCACAGGTGCCTGATCACATGGCCTCTGAGCCTGCCCTTGCAGGTGTGTGATAATCAACAGTCTGAACGGCACAGGTGAGTGATCACATGGCCTCTGAGCCCGCCCTTGCAGACGTGTTCTACTCAACAGTTTTAACAGCACAGGTGAGTACATGGCCTCTGAGCCTGCCCTTGCAGGTGTGTTCTACTCAATCGTCTAAACAGCACAGGTGAGTGATCACATGGCCTCTGAGCCTGCCCTTGCAGGTGTGTTCTACTCAATAATCTAAACAGCACAGGTGAGTGACCATACAGCCTTTGAGCCTGCCCTTGCAGGTGTGTGATACTCAACAGTCTAAACAGCACAGGTGAGTGATCACATGGCCTCTGAGCCTGCCCTTGCAGGTGTGTGATACTCAACAGTCTAAACAGCACCAGTGAGTGATCACATGGCCTCTGAGCCTTCCCTTGCAGGCTTGTGATACTCAACAGTCTAAATAGCACAGGTGAGTGATCACATGGACTCTGAGTGTGCACTTGCAGGTGTGTACTTCTCAACAGTCTAAACAATACAGGTGAGTGATCACATGGCCACTGAGCCTGACCTTGCAGGTGTGTACTACTCAACAGTCTAAAAAGCACAGCTGTGTGATCACATGGGCTCTGAGCCTGCCCTTGCAGGCATTTACTACTCACCAGTATAAACAGCACAGGTGAGTGATCACATGGCCTCTGAGCCTGGCCTTGCAGGGGTGTACTACTCAACAGTCCAAACAGCACAGGTGAGTACATGGCCTCTGAACCTACCCTTGCAGGCGTGTGATACTCAACAATCTGAACAGCACAGGTGAGTGATCACATGGCCTCTGAGCCTGCCCTTGCAGACATGTTATACTCAACGATCTGAACAGCACAAGTGAGATAACACATGGCCTCTGAGCCTGCCATTGCAGGTGTGTACTACTCAATAGTCTAAACAGCACAGGTGAGTGATCACATGGCCTCTGAGCCTGCCCTTGCAGGTGTGTACTACTCAACAGTCTAAACAGCACAGGTGAGTACATGGCCTCTGAACTTACCCTTGCAGGCATGTGATACTCAACAATCTGAACAGCACAGGTGAGTGATGACATGGCCTCTGAGCCTGCCCTTGCAGACGTGTGATACTCAATGATCTGAACAGCACAGGTGAGATATCACATGGTCTCTTAGCCTGCCATTGCAGGTGTGTACTACTCAATAGTCTAAACAGCACAGGTGAGTGATCACATGGCCTCTGAGCCTGCCCTTGCAGGTGTGTACTACAAACAGCACATGTGAGTGATCACATGGCCTCTGAGCCTGCCCTTGCAGGGGTGTACTACTCAACAGTCTAAACAGCACAGGTGCGTGATCACATGGCCTCTGAGCCTGCCCTTGCAGACGTGTGATACTCACCGATCTGAACAGCACAGGTGAGTGATCACATGGCCTCTGAGCCTGCCATTGCAGGTGTGTACTACTCAATAGTCTAAACAGCACAGGTGAGTGATCACATGGCCTCTGAGCCTGCCCTTGCAGCTGTGTCCTACTCAATAGTCTAAACAGCACAGGTGAGTGATCACATGGCCCGATCCTGCCCTTGCAGGCGTGTGATACTCAATAGACTAAACAGCACAGGTGCCTGATCACATGGTCTCTGAGCCTGCAATTGTAGGTGTGTACTACTCAACAGTCTAAACAGCAAAGGTGAGTGATCACATGGCTTCTGAGCCTGCCTTTGCAGGTGTGTATTACTTAATAATCTAAATGGCACAGGTGAGTGATCACATGGCCTCTGAGCCTGCCCTTGCAGGCGTTTGATACTCAACAGTCTGAAGAGCACAGGTGAGTGATCACATGGCCTCTGAGCCTGCCCTTGCAGACGTGTACTACTCAACAGTCTGAACAGCACAGGTGAGTACATGGCCTCTGAGCCTACCCTTGCAGGTGTGTTCTACTCAATAGTCTAAACAGCACAGGTGAGTGATCACATGGCCTCTGAGCCTGCCCTTGCAGGTGTGTTCTACTCAATAATGTAAACAGCACAGGTGAGTGACCATATAGCCCCTGAGCCTGTCCTTGCAGGCGTGTGATACTCAACGATCTGAAGAGCACAGGTGAGTGATCACATGGCATCTGAGCCTGCCCTTGCAGGCATGTGATACTCAACGATCTGAACAGCACAGGTGAGTGATCACTTGGCTTCTGAGCCTGCCCTTGCAGGTGTGTACTACTCAATAGTCTAAACAGAACAAGTGAGTGACCATACAGCCTTTGAGCCAGTCCTTGCAGGTGTGTGATACTCAACGATCTGAAGAGCACAGGTGAGTGATCACATGACCTCTGAGCCTGCCCTTGCAGGCGTGTGATACTCAACAGTCTAAACAGTACAGGTGAGTGATCACATGGCCTCTGAGCCTGACCTTGCAGGCGTGTACTACTCAACAGTCTAAACAGCACAGCTGCGTGATCACATGGGCTCTGAGCCTGCCCTTGCAGGCATTTACTACTCAACAGTATAAACAGCACAGGTGAGTAATCATATGGCCTCTGAGCCTGCCCTTGCAGGGGTGTACTACTCAACAGTCTAAACAGCACAGGTGCGTGATCACATGGCCTCTGAGCCTGCCCTTGCAGGTGTGTACTACTCAACAGTCTAAACAGCACAGGTGAGTACATGGCCTCTGAACCTACCCTTGCAGGCGTGTGATACTGAACAATCTGAACAGCACAGGTGAGTGATCACATGGCCTCTGAGCCTGCCCTTGCAGACGTGTGATACTCAACGATCTGAACAGCACAGGTGAGATATCACATGGTCTCTGAGCCTGCCATTGCAGGTGTGTACTACTCAATAGTCTAAACAGCACAGGTCAGTGATCACATGGTCCCGATCCTGCCCTTGCAGGCGTGTGATACTCAATAGACTAAACAGCACAGGTGAGTGATCACATGGCCTCTGAGCCTGCCCTTGCATGTGTTTACTACTCCATAGTCTAAACAGCACAGGTGAGTGACCATATAGCCCCTGAGCCTGTCCTTGCAGGTGTGTGATACTCAACGATCCGAACAGCACAGGTGAGTGATCACATGGCTTCTGAGCATGCCCTTGTAGGTGTGTACTACTCATTAGACTAAACAGCACAGGTGCGTGATCACATACTACTCAATAGTCTAAACAGCACAGGTGAGTGATCACATGGCCTCTGAGCCTGCCCTTGCTGTTGTGTACTACTCAATAGTCTGAACAGCACAGGTGAGTGAATGCATGGCCTCTGAGCCTGCGCTTGCAGGTGTGTACTACTCAATTATCTAAACAGCACAGGTGAGTGATCACATGGCCTCTGAGCCTTCCCTTGCCGGTGTTTACTGCTCCATAGTCTAAACAGCACATTTGAGTGACCATACAGCCCTTGAGCTTGCCCTTGCAGGTGTGTGATACTCAACAGTCTAAACAGCACAGGTGAGTGATCACATGGCGTCTGAGCCTTCCCTTGCAGGTGTGTGATACTCAACAGTCTAAACAGCACAGGTGAGTGATCACATGGACTCTGAGCGTGCACTTCAAGGTGTGTACTTCTCAACAGTCTAAACAGTACAGGTGAGTGATCATATGGCCTCTGAGCCTGACCTTGCAGGCGTGTACTACTCAACAGTCTGAACAGCACAGGTGCGTGATCACATGACCTCTGAGCATGCCCTTGCAGGCGTGTACTGCTCAACAGTCTAAACAGCACAGGTGCTTGATCACGTGGCCTCTGAGCCTGCCCTTGCAGGTGTGTACTACTCAACAGTCTAAACAGCACAGGTGAGTACATGGCCTCTGAACCTACCCTTGCAGTCGTGTGATACTCAACAATCTGAACAGCACAGGTGAGTGATCACATGGCCTCTGAGCCTGCCCTTGCAGACGTGTGATACTCAACGATCTGAACAGCACAAGTGAGTGATCACATGGCCTCTGAGCCTTCCATTGCAGGTG
Organism: Ambystoma mexicanum; assembly: GCF_040938575.1. Lineage (NCBI taxonomy): Eukaryota > Metazoa > Chordata > Amphibia > Caudata > Ambystomatidae > Ambystoma > Ambystoma mexicanum. Next base: position 35,065,682 of record NC_090935.1, on the reverse strand, counting down.
TGTACGACTCAATAGTCTAAACAGCACAGGTGAGTGATCACATGGCCTCTGAGCCTGCCCTTGCAGGTGTGTACTACTCAATAGTCTAAACAGCACAGGTGAGTGATCACATGGCCCCGATCCTGCCCTTGCAGGCGTGTGACACTCAATAGACTAAACAGCACAGGTGCCTGATCACATGGCCTCTGAGCCTGCCCTTGCAGGTGTGTACTACTCAATAGTCTAAACAGCACAGGTGAGTGATCACATGGCCTCTGAGCCTGCCCTTGCAGGTGTGTACTACTCAATAGTCTAAACAGCACAGGTGAGTGATCACATGGCCTCTGAGCCTGCCCTTGCAGACGTGTTCTACTCAACAGTTTTAACAGCACAGGTGAGTACATGGCCTCTGAGCCTGCCCTTGCAGGTGTGTACTACTCAATAGTCTAAACAGCACAGGTGAGTGATCACATGGCCCCGATCCTGCCCTTGCAGGCGTGTGACACTCAATAGACTAAACAGCACAGGTGCCTGATCACATGGCCTCTGAGCCTGCCCTTGCAGGTGTGTACTACTCAATAGACTAAACAGCACAGGTGCCTGATCACATGGCCTCTGAGCCTGCCCTTGCAGGTGTGTGATAATCAACAGTCTGAACGGCACAGGTGAGTGATCACATGGCCTCTGAGCCCGCCCTTGCAGACGTGTTCTACTCAACAGTTTTAACAGCACAGGTGAGTACATGGCCTCTGAGCCTGCCCTTGCAGGTGTGTTCTACTCAATCGTCTAAACAGCACAGGTGAGTGATCACATGGCCTCTGAGCCTGCCCTTGCAGGTGTGTTCTACTCAATAATCTAAACAGCACAGGTGAGTGACCATACAGCCTTTGAGCCTGCCCTTGCAGGTGTGTGATACTCAACAGTCTAAACAGCACAGGTGAGTGATCACATGGCCTCTGAGCCTGCCCTTGCAGGTGTGTGATACTCAACAGTCTAAACAGCACCAGTGAGTGATCACATGGCCTCTGAGCCTTCCCTTGCAGGCTTGTGATACTCAACAGTCTAAATAGCACAGGTGAGTGATCACATGGACTCTGAGTGTGCACTTGCAGGTGTGTACTTCTCAACAGTCTAAATAATACAGGTGAGTGATCACATGGCCACTGAGCCTGACCTTGCAGGTGTGTACTACTCAACAGTCTAAAAAGCACAGCTGTGTGATCACATGGGCTCTGAGCCTGCCCTTGCAGGCATTTACTACTCACCAGTATAAACAGCACAGGTGAGTGATCACATGGCCTCTGAGCCTGGCCTTGCAGGGGTGTACTACTCAACAGTCCAAACAGCACAGGTGAGTACATGGCCTCTGAACCTACCCTTGCAGGCGTGTGATACTCAACAATCTGAACAGCACAGGTGAGTGATCACATGGCCTCTGAGCCTGCCCTTGCAGACATGTTATACTCAACGATCTGAACAGCACAAGTGAGATAACACATGGCCTCTGAGCCTGCCATTGCAGGTGTGTACTACTCAATAGTCTAAACAGCACAGGTGAGTGATCACATGGCCTCTGAGCCTGCCCTTGCAGGTGTGTACTACTCAACAGTCTAAACAGCACAGGTGAGTACATGGCCTCTGAACTTACCCTTGCAGGCATGTGATACTCAACAATCTGAACAGCACAGGTGAGTGATGACATGGCCTCTGAGCCTGCCCTTGCAGACGTGTGATACTCAATGATCTGAACAGCACAGGTGAGATATCACATGGTCTCTTAGCCTGCCATTGCAGGTGTGTACTACTCAATAGTCTAAACAGCACAGGTGAGTGATCACATGGCCTCTGAGCCTGCCCTTGCAGGGGTGTACTACTCAACAGTCTAAACAGCACAGGTGCGTGATCACATGGCCTCTGAGCCTGGCCTTGCAGGGGTGTACTACTCAACAGTCTAAACAGCACAGGTGAGTACATGGCCTCTGAACCTACGCTTGCAGGCGTGTGATACTCAACAATCTGAACAGCACAAGTGAGTGATCACATGGCCTCTGAGCCTGCCCTTGCAGATGTGTGATAGTCAATGATCTGAACAGCACATGTGAGTGATCACATGGCTTCTGAGCATGCCCATGCAGGTGTGTGCTACTCAATAGTCTAAACAGAACAGGTGAGTGATCACATACTACTCAATAGTCTATACAGCACAGGTGAGTGATCACATGGCCTCTGAGCCTGCCCTTGCAGGTGTGTACTACTCAATAGTCTAAACAGCACAGGTGAGTGATCACATGGCCCCAATCCTGCCCTTGCAGGCGTGTGATACTCAATAGACTAAACAGAACAGGTGAGTGATCACATGGCCTCTGAGCCTGTCCTTGCATGTGTGTACTACTCCATAGTCTAGACAGCACAGATGAGTGACCATATAGCCCCTGAGCCTGTCCTTGCAGGTGTGTGATACTCAACGATCTGAAGAGAACAGGTGAGTGATCACATGGCCTCTGAGCCTGCCCTTGCAGGCATGTGATAATCAACGATCCGAACAGCACAGGTGAGTGATCACATGGCTTCTGAGCATGCCCTTGCAGGTGTGTACTACTCAATAGACTAAACAGCACAGGTGAGTGATCACATACTACTCAATAGTCTAAACAGCACAGGTGAGTGATTACATGGCCTCTGAGCCTGCCCATGCAGGTGTGTACTACTCAATAGTCTGAACAGCACAGGTGAGTGATTGCATGGCCTCTGAGCCTGCCCTTGCAGGTGTGTACCGCTCAATTATCTAAACAGCACAGGTGAGTGATCACATGGCCTCTAAGCCTGCCCTTGCCGGTGTGTACTGCTCCATAGTCTAAACAGCACAGTTGAGTGACCATACAGCCCTTGAGCTTGTCCTTGCAGGTGTGTGATACTCAACAGTCTAAACAGCACAGGTGAGTGTTCACATGGCCCCTGAGCCTGCCCTTGCAGGTGTGTGATACTCAACAGTCTAAACAGCATTGGTGAGTGATCACATGGCTCCTGAGCTTGCCCTTGTAGGCTGGTGATACTCAACAGGATAAAGAGCACAGGTGAGTGATCACATGGACTCTGAGAGTGCACTTGAAGGTGTGTACTTGTCAACAGTCTAAACAGTACAGGTGAGTGATCACATGGCCTCTGAGCCTGAACTTGCAGACGTGTACTACTCAACAGTCTGAACAGCACAGGTGCGTGATCACATGGCCTCTGAGCATGCCCTTGCAGGCGTGTACCTCTCAACAGTCTAAACAGCACAGATGCTTGATCACGTGGCCTCTGAGCCTGCCCTTGCAGGTATGTACTACTCAACAGTCTAAACAGCACAGGTGAGTACATGGCCTCTGAACCTACCCTTGCAGGCGTGTGATACTCAACAATCTGAACAGCACAGGTGAGTGATCACATGGCCTCTGAGCCTGCCCTTGCAGACATGTGATACTCAACGATCTGAACAGCACAGGTGAGTGATCACATGGCCTCTGAGCCTGCCATTGCATGTGTGTACTACTCAATAGTCTAAACAGCACAGGTCAGTGATCACATGGCCTCTGAGCCTGCCCTTGCAGGTGTGTACTACTCAATAGTCTAAACAGCACAGGTGAGTGATCACATGGCCCCGATCCTGCCCTTGCAGGCGTGTGATACTCAATAGACTAAACAGCACAGGTGCCTGATCACATGGCCTCTGAGCCTGCCCTTGCAGGTGTGTACTACTCAATAGTCTAAACAGCACCGGTGAGTGTGATCACATGGCCTCTGAGCCTGCCCTTGCAGGTGTGTACTACTCAATAGTCTAAATGGCACAGGTGAGTGATCACATGCCCTCTGAGCCTGCCCTTGCAGGCGTGTGATACTCAACAGTCTGAACAGCACAGGTGAGTGATCACATGGCCTCTGAGCCTGCCCTTGCAGACGTGTACTACTCAACAGTCTAAACAGCACAGGTGAGTACATGGCCTCTGAGCCTACCCTTGCAGGTGTGTTCTACTCAATAATATAAACAGCACAGGTGAGTGACCATATAGCCCCTGAGCCTGTCCTTGCAGGTGTGTGATACTCAACGATCTGAAGAGCACAGGTGAGTGATCACATGGCCTCTGAGCCTGCCCTTGCAGGCGTGTGATACGCAACGATCTGAACAGCACAGGTGAGTGATCACATGGCTTCTGAACATGCTCTTGCAGGTGTGAACTACTCAATAGTCTAAACAGCACAAGTGAGTGACCATACAGCCTTTGAGCCTGCCCTTGCAGGTGTGTGATACTCAACAGTCTAAACAGCACCGGTGAGTGATCACATGGCCTCTGAGCCTGCCCTTGCAGGCTTGTGATACTCAACAGTCTAAATAGCACAGGTGAGTGATCACATGGACTCTGAGCGTGCACTTGCAGGTGTGTACTTCTCAACAGTCTAAACAGTACAGGTGAGTGATCACATGGCCTCTGAGCCTGACCTTGCAGGCGTGTACTACTCGACAGTCTAAACAGCACAGCTGCATGATCACATGGGCTCTGAGCTTGCCCTTGCAGGCATTTACTACTCACCAGTATAAACAGCACAGGTGAGTGATCACATGGCCTGTGAGCCTGCCCTTGCAGGGGTGTACTACTCAACAGTCTAAACAGCACAGGTGCATGATCACATGGCCTCTGAGCCTGCCCTTGCAGGTGTGTACTACTCAACAGTCTAAACAGCACAGGTGAGTACATGACCTCTGAACCTACTCTTGCAGGCGTGTGATACTCAACAATCTGAACAGCACAGGTGAGTGATCACATGGCCTCTGAGCCTGCCCTTGAAGACGTGTGATACTTAACGATCTGAACAGCACAGGTGAGATATCACATGGCCTCTGAGCCTGCCATTGCAGGTGTGTACTACTCAATAATCTAAACAGCACAGGTGAGTGATCACATGGCCTCTGAGCCTGCCCTTGCAGGTGTGTACTACTCAACAGTCTAAACAGCACAGGTGAGTACATGGCCACTGAACCTACCCTTGCAGGCGTGTGATACTCAACAATCTGAACAGAATAGGTGAGTGATGACATGGCCTCTGAGCCTGCCCTTGCAGGCGTGTGATACTCAATAGACTAAACAGCACAGGTGCCTGATCACATGGCCTCTGAGCCTGCCCTTGCAGGTGTGTACTACTCAATAGTCTAAACAGCACATTTGAGTGTGATCACATGGCCTCTGAGCCTGCCCTTGCAGGTGTGTACTACTCAATAGTCTAAATGGCACAGGTGAGTGATCACATGCCCTCTGAGCCTGCCCTTGCAGGCGTGTGATACTCAACAGTCTGAACAGCACAGGTGAGTGATCACATGGCCTCTGAGCCTGCCCTTGCAGACGTGTACTACTCAACAGTCTAAACAGCACAGGTGAGTACATGGCCTCTGAGCTTGCCCTTGCAGGTGTGTTCTACTGAATTGTCTAAACAGCACAGGTGAGTGATCACATGGCCTCTGAGCCTACCCTTGCAGGTGTGTTCTACTCAATAATATAAACAGCACAGTTGAGTGACCATATAGCCCCTGAGCCTGTCCTTGCAGGTGTGTGATACTCAACGATCTGAAGAGCACAGGTGAGTGATCACATGGCCTCTGAGCCTGCCCTTGCAGGCGTGTGATACGCAACGATCTGAACAGCACAGGTGAGTGATCACATGGCTTCTGAACATGCTCTTGCAGGTGTGAACTACTCAATAGTCTAAACAGCACAAGTGAGTGACCATACAGCCTTTGAGCCTGCCCTTGCAGGTGTGTGATACTCAACAGTCTAAACAGCACCGGTGAGTGATCACATGGCCTCTGAGCCTGCCCTTGCAGGCTTGTGATACTCAACAGTCTAAATAGCACAGGTGAGTGATCACATGGACTCTGAGTGTGCACTTGCAGGTGTGTACTTCTCAACAGTCTAAACAGTACAGGTGAGTGATCACATGGCCTCTGAGCCTGACCTTGCAGGCGTGTACTACTCAACAGTCTAAACAGCACAGCTGCATGATCACATGGGCTCTGAGCTTGCCCTTGCAGGCATTTACTACTCACCAGTATAAACAGCACAGGTGAGTGATCACATGGCCTCTGAGCCTGCCCTTGCAGGGGTGTACTACTCAACAGTCTAAACAGCACAGGTGCGTGATCACATGGCCTCTGAGCCTGCCCTTGCAGGTGTGTACTACTCAACAGTCTAAACAGCACAGGTGAGTACATGACCTCTGAACCTACTCTTGCAGGCGTGTGATACTGAACAATCTGAACAGCACAGGTAAGTGATCACATGGCCTCTGAGCCTGCCCTTGCAGACGTGTGATACTCAACGATCTGAAAAGCACAGGTGAGATATCACATGGCCTCTGAGCCTGCCATTGCAGGTGTGTACTACTCAATAATCTAAACAGCACAGGTGAGTGATCACATGGCCTCTGAGCCTGCCCTTGCAGGTGTGTACTACTCAACAGTCTAAACAGCACAGGTGAGTACATGGCCACTGAACATACCCTTGCAGGCATGTGATACTCAACAATCTGAACAGAATAGGTGAGTGATGACATGGCCTCTGAGCCTGCCCTTGCAGACGTGTGATACTCAACGATCTGAACAGCACAGGTGAGATATCACATGGTCTCTGAGCCTGCCATTGCAGGTGTGTACTACTCAATAGTCTAAACAGCACAGGTGATTGATCACATGGCCTCTGAGCCTGCCCTTGCAGGTGTGTACTACTCAATAGACTAAACAGCACAGGTGAGTGATCACATGGACTCTGAGCCTGCCCTTGCATGTGCTTACTACTCCATAGTCTAAACAGCACAGGTGAGTGACCATATAGCCCCTGAGCCTGTCCTTGCAGGTGTGTGATACTCAACGATCTGAAGAGCACAGGTGAGTGATCACATGGCCTCTGAGCCTGCCCTTGCAGGCGTGTGATAATCAACGATCCGAACAGCACAGGTGAGTGATCACATGGCTTCTGAGCATGCCCTTGCAGGTGTGTACTACTCGTCTAAACAGCACAAGTGAGTGACCATACAGCCTTTGAGCCTGCCCTTGCAGGTGTGTGATACTCAACAGTCTAAACAGCACCGGTGAGTGATCACATGGCCTCTGAGCCTGCCCTTGCAGGCTTGTGATACTCAATAGTCTAAATAGCACAGGTGAGTGATCACATGGACTCTGAGCGTGCACTTGCAGGTGTGTACTTCTCAACAGTCTAAACAGTACAGGTGAGTGATCACATGGCCTCTGAACCTACCCTTGAAGGCGTGTACTACTCAACAGTCTAAACAGCACAGCTGAGTTATCACATGGCCTCTGAGCCATCCCTTGCAGGGGTGTACTACTCAACAGTCTAAACAGCACAGGTGAGTACATGACCTCTGAACCTACCCTTGCAGGCGTGTGATACTCAACAATCTGAACAGCACAGGTGAGTGATCACATGGCTTCTGAGCCTGCCCTTGCAGACGTGTGATACTCAACGATCTGAACAGCACAGGTGAGATATCACATGGCCTCTGAGCCTGCCATTGCAGGTGTGTACTACTCAATAATCTAAACAGCACAGGTGAGTGATCACATGGCCTCTGAGCCTGCCCTTGCAGGTGTGTACTACTCAACAGTCTAAACAGCACAGGTGAGTACATGGCCACTGAACCTACCCTTGCAGGCGTGTGATACTCAACAATCTGAACAGAATAGGTGAGTGATGACATGGCCTCTGAGCCTGCCCTTGCAGACGTGTGATACTCAACGATCTGAAAAGCACAGGTGAGATATCACATGGTCTCTGAGCCTGCCATTGCAGGTGTGTACTACTCAATAGTCTAAACAGCACAGGTGAGTGATCACATGGCCTCTGAGCCTGCCCTTGCAGGTGTGTACTACTCAAGAGACTAAACAGCACAGGTGAGTGATCACATGGACTCTGAGCCTGCCCTTGCATGTGCTTACTACTCCATAGTCTAAACAGCACAGGTGAGTGACCATATAGCCCCTGAGCCTGTCCTTGCAGGTGTGTGATACTCAATGATCTGAAGAGCACAGGTGAGTGATCACCTGGCCTCTGAGCCTGCCCTTGCAGGCGTGTGATAATCAACGATCCGAACAGCACAGGTGAGTGATCACATGGCTTCTGAGCATGCCCTTGCAGGTGTGTACTACTCAATAGTCTAAACAGCACAAGTGAGTGACCATACAGCCTTTGAGCCTCCCCTTGCAGGTGTGTGATACTCAACAGTCTAAACAGCACCGGTGAGTGGTCACATGGACTCTGAGCGTGCACTTGCAGGTGTGTACTTCTCAACAGTCTAAACAGTACAGGTGAGTGATCACATGGCCTCTGAACCTACCCTTGAAGGCGTGTACTACTCAACAGTCTAAAAAGCACAGCTGAGTGATCACATGGCCTCTGAGCCTGCCCTTGCAGGCATTTACTACTCAACAGTCTAAACAGCACAGGTGAGTGATCACATGGCCTCTGAGCCATCCCTTGCAGGGGTGTACTACTCAACAGTCTAAACAGCACAGGTGAGTACATGGCCACTGAACCTACCCTTGCAGGCGTGTGATACTCAACAATCTGAACAGAATAGGTGAGTGATGACATGGCCTCTGAGCCTGCCCTTGCAGACGTGTGATACTCAACGATCTGAACAGCACAGGTGAGATATCACATGGTCTCTGAGCCTGCCATTGCAGGTGTGTACTACTCAATAGTCTAAACAGCACAGGTGATTGATCACATGGCCTCTGAGCCTGCCCTTGCAGGTGTGTACTACTCAATAGACTAAACAGCAAAGGTGAGTGATCACATGGACTCTGAGCCTGCCCTTGCATGTGCTTACTACTCCATAGTCTAAACAGCACAGGTGAGTGACCATATAGCCCCTGAGCCTGTCCTTGCAGGTGTGTGATACTCAACGATCTGAAGAGCACAGGTGAGTGATCACATGGCCTCTGAGCCTGCCCTTGCAGGCGTGTGATAATCAACGATCCGAACAGCACAGGTGAGTGATCACATGGCTTCTGAGCATGCCCTTGCAGGTGTGTACTACTCAATAGTCTAAACAGCACAAGTGAGTGACCATACAGCCTTTGAGCCTGCCCTTGCAGGTGTGTGATACTCAACAGTCTAAACAGCACCGGTGAGTGATCACATGGCCTCTGAGCCTGCCCTTGCAGGCTTGTGATACTCAACAGTCTAAATAGCACAGGTGAGTGATCACATGGACTCTGAGCGTGCACTTGCAGGTGTGTACTTCTCAACAGTCTAAACAGTACAGGTGAGTGATCACATGGCCTCTGAACCTACCCTTGAAGGCGTGTACTACTCAACAGTCTAAACAGCACAGCTGAGTGATCACATTGCCTCTGAGCCTGCCCTTGCAGGCATTTACTACTCAACAGTCTAAACAGCACAGGTGAGTACATGACCTCTGAACCTACCCTTGCAGGCGTGTGATACTCAACAATCTGAACAGCACAGGTGAGTGATCACATGGCCTCTGAGCCTGCCCTTGCAGACGTGTGATACTCAACGATCTGAACAGCACAGGTGAGATATCACATGGCCTCTGAGCCTGCCATTGCAGGTGTGTACTACTCAATAATCTAAACAGCACAGGTGAGTGATCACATGGCCTCTGAGCCTGCCCTTGCAGGTGTGTACTACTCAACAGTCTAAACAGCACAGGTGAGTACATGGCCACTGAACCTACCCTTGCAGGCGTGTGATACTCAACAATCTGAACAGAATAGGTGAGTGATGACATGGCCTCTGAGCCTTCCCTTGCAGACGTGTGATACTCAATGATATGAACAGCACAGGTGAGATATCACATGGTCTCTGAGCCTGCCATTGCAGGTGTGTTCTACTCAATAGTCTAAACAGCACAGGTGAGTGATCACATGGCCTCTGAGCCTGCCCTTGCAGGTGTGTACTACTCAATAGACTAAACAGCACAGGTGAGTGATCACATGGACTCTGAGCCTGCCCTTGCATGTGCTTACTACTCCATAGTCTAAACAGGACAGGTGAGTGACCATATAGCCCCTGAGCCTGTCCTTGCAGGTGTGTGATACTCAACGATCTGAAGAGCACAGGTGAGTGATCACCTGGCCTCTGAGCCTGCCCTTGCAGGCGTGTGATAATCAACGATCCGAACAGCACAGGTGAGTGATCACATGGCTTCTGAGCATGCCCTTGCAGGTGTGTACTACTCAATAGTCTAAAAAGCACAAGTAAGTGACCATACAGCCTTTGAGCCTGCCCTTGCAGGTGTGTGATACTCAACAGTCTAAACAGCACCGGTGAGTGATCACATGGACTCTGAGCATGCACTTGCAGGTGTGTACTTCTCAACAGTCTAAACAGTACAGGTGAGTGATCACATGGCCTCTGAACCTACCCTTGAAGGCGTGTACTACTCAACAGTCTAAACAGCACAGCTGAGTGATCACATGGCCTCTGAGCCTGCCCTTGCAGGCATTTACTACTCAACAGTCTAAACAGCACAGGTGAGTGATCACATGGCCTCTGAGCCATCCCGTGCAGGGGTGTACTACTCAACAGTCTAAACAGCACAGGTGAGTACATGACCTCTGAACCTACCCTTGCAGGCGTGTGATACTCAACAATCTGAACTGCACAGGTGAGTGATCACATGGCCTCTGAGCCTGCCCTTGCAGACGTGTGATACTCAATGATCTGAACAGCACAGGTGAGATATCACATGGCCTCTGAGCCTGCCATTGCAGGTGTGTGCTACTCAATAATCTAAACAGCACAGGTGAGTGATCACATGGCCTCTGAGCCTGCCCTTGCAGGTGTGTACTACTCAACAGTCTAAACAGCACAGGTGAGTACATGGCCTCTGAACCTACCCTTGCAGGCATGTGATACTCAACAATCTGAACAGCACAGGTGAGTGATGACATGGCCTCTGAGCCTACCCTTGCAGGTGTGTTCTACTCAATAATATAAACAGCACAGGTGAGTGACCATATAGCCCCTGAGCCTGTCCTTGCAGGTGTGTGATACTCAATGATCTGAAGAGCACAGGTGAGTGATCACATGGCCTCTGAGCCTGCCCTTGCAGGCGTGTGATACGCAACGATCTGAACAGCACAGGTGAGTGATCACATGGCTTCTGAACATGCTCTTGCAGGTGTGAACTACTCAATAGTCTAAACAGCACAAGTGAGTGACCATACAGCCTTTGAGCCTGCCCTTGCAGGTGTGTGATACTCAACAGTCTAAACAGCACCGTGAGTGATCACATGGCCTCTGAGCCTGCCCTTGCAGGCTTGTGATACTCAACAGTCTAAATAGCACAGGTGAGTGATCACATGGACTCTGAGCGTGCACTTGCAGGTGTGTACTTCTCAACAGTCTAAACAGTACAGGTGAGTGATCACATGGCCCCTGAGCCTGCCCTTGCAGGGGTGTACTACTCAACAGTCTAAACAGCACAGCTGCATGATCACATGGCCTCTGAGCCTGCCCTTGCAGGTGTGTACTACTCAACAGTCTAAACAGCACAGGTGAGTACATGACCTCTGAACCTACTCTTGCAGGCGTGTGATACTCAACAATCTGAACAGCACAGGTAAGTGATCACATGGCCTCTGAGCCTGCCCTTGCAGACGTGTGATACTCAACGATCTAAACAGCACAGGTGAGATATCACATGGCCTCTGAACCTGCCATTGCAGGTGTGTACTACTCAATAATCTAAACAGCACAGGTGAGTGATCACATGGCCTCTGAGCCTGCCCTTGCAGGTGTGTACTACTCAACAGTCTAAACAGCACAGGTGAGTACATGGCCACTGAACCTACCCTTGCAGGCGTGTGATACTCAACAATCTGAACAGAATAGGTGAGTGATGACATGGCCTCTGAGCCTGCCCTTGCAGACGTGTGATACTCAACGATCTGAACAGCACATGTGAGATATCACATGGTCTCTGAGCCTGCCATTGCAGGTGCGTACTACTCAATAGTCTAAACAGCACAGGTGATTGATCACATGGCCTCTGAGCCTGCCCTTGAAAGGTGTGTACTACTCAATAGACTAAACAGCACAGGTGAGTGATCACATGGACTCTGAGCCTGCCCTTGCATGTGCTTACTACTCCATAGTCTAAACAGCACAGGTGAGTGACCATATAGCCCCTGAGCCTGTCCTTGCAGGTGTGTGATACTCAACGATCTGAAGAGCACAGGTGAGTGATCACATGGCCTATGAGCCTGCCCTTGCAGGCGTGTGATAATCAACGATCCGAACAGCACAGGTGAGTGATCACATGGCTTCTGAGCATGCCCTTGCAGGTGTGTACTACTCAATAGTCTAAACAGCACAAGTGAGTGACCATACAGCCTTTGAGCCTGCCCTTGCAGGTGTGTGATACTCAACAGTCTAAACAGCACCGGTGAGTGATCACATGGCCTCTGAGCCTGCCCTTGCAGGCTTGTGATACTCAACAGTCTAAATAGCACAGGTGAGTGATCACATGGACTCTGAGCGTGCACTTGCAGGTGTGTACTTCTCAACAGTCTAAACAGTACAGGTGAGTGATCACATGGCCTCTGAACCTACCCTTGAAGGCGTGTACTACTCAACAGTCTAAACAGCACAGCAGAGTGATCACATTGCCTCTGAGCCTGCCCTTGCAGGCATTTACTACTCAACAGTCTAAACAGCACAGGTGAGTTATCACATGGCCTCTGAGCCATCCCTTGCAGGGGTGTACTACTCAACAGTCTAAACAGCACAGGTGAGTACATGACCTCTGAACCTACCCTTGCAGGCGTGTGATACTCAACAATCTGAACAGCACAGGTGAGTGATCACATGGCTTCTGAGCCTGCCCTTGCAGACGTGTGATACTCAACGATCTGAACAGCACAGGTGAGATATCACATGGCCTCTGAGCCTGCCATTGCAGGTGTGTACTACTCAATAATCTAAACAGCACAGGTGAGTGATCACATGGCCTCTGAGCCTGCCCTTGCAGGTGTGTACTACTCAACAGTCTAAACAGCACAGGTGAGTACATGGCCACTGAACCTACCCTTGCAGGCGTGTGATACTCAACAATCTGAACAGAATAGGTGAGTGATGACATGGCCTCTGAGCCTGCCCTTGCAGACGTGTGATACTCAACGATCTGAACAGCACAGGTGAGATATCACATGGTCTCTGAGCCTGCCATTGCAGGTGTGTACTACTCAATAGTCTAAACAGCACAGGTGAGTGATCACATGGCCTCTGAGCCTGCCCTTGCAGGTGTGTACTACTCAAGAGACTAAACAGCACAGGTGAGTGATCACATGGACTCTGAGCCTGCCCTTGCATGTGCTTACTACTCCATAGTCTAAACAGCACAGGTGAGTGACCATATAGCCCCTGAGCCTGTCCTTGCAGGTGTGTGATACTCAACGATCTGAAGAGCACAGGTGAGTGATCACCTGGCCTCTGAGCCTGCCCTTGCAGGCGTGTGATAATCAACGATCCGAACAGCACAGGTGAGTGATCACATGGCTTCTGAGCATGCCCTTGCAGGTGTGTACTACTCAATAGTCTAAACAGCACAAGTGAGTGACCATACAGCCTTTGAGCCTGCCCTTGTAGGTGTGTGATACTCAACAGTCTAAACAGCACCGGTGAGTGATCACATGGACTCTGAGCGTGCACTTGCAGGTGTGTACTTCTCAACAGTCTAAACAGTACAGGTGAGTGATCACATGGCCTCTGAACCTACCCTTGAAGGCGTGTACTACTCAACAGTCTAAACAGCACAGCTGAGTGATCACATGGCCTCTGAGCCTGCCCTTGCAGGCATTTACTACTCAACAGTCTAAACAGCACAGGTGAGTGATCACATGGCCTCTGAGCCATCCCTTGCAGGGGTGTACTACTCAACAGTCTAAACAGCACAGGTGAGTACATGGCCACTGAACCTACCCTTGCAGGTGTGTGATACTCAACTGAACAGAATAGGTGAGTGATGACATGGCCTCTGAGCCTGCCCTTGCAGACGTGTGATACTCAACGATCTGAACAGCACAGGTGAGATATCACATGGTCTCTGAGCCTGCCATTGCAGGTGTGTACTACTCAATAGTCTAAACAGCACAGGTGATTGATCACATGGCCTCTGAGCCTGCCCTTGCAGGTGTGTACTACTCAATAGACTAAACAGCACAGCTGAGTGATCACATGGACTCTGAGCCTGCCCTTGCATGTGCTTACTACTCCATAGTCTAAACAGCACAGGTGAGTGACCATATAGCCCCTGAGCCTGTCCTTGCAGGTGTGTGATACTCAACGATCTGAAGAGCACAGGTGAGTGATCACATGGCCTCTGAGCCTGCCCTTGCAGGCGTGTGATAATCAACGATCCGAACAGCACAGGTGAGTGATCACATGGCTTCTGAGCATGCCCTTGCAGGTGTGTACTACTCAATAGTCTAAACAGCACAAGTGAGTGACCATACAGCCTTTGAGCCTGCCCTTGCAGGTGTGTGATACTCAACAGTCTAAACAGCACCGGTGAGTGATCACATGGCCTCTGAGCCTGCCCTTGCAGGCTTGTGATACTCAACAGTCTAAATAGCACAGGTGAGTGATCACATGGACTCTGAGTGTGCACTTGCAGTTGTGTACTTCTCAACAGTCTAAACAATACAGGTGAGTGATCACATGGCCACTGAGCCTGACCTTGCAGGTGTGTACTACTCAACAGTCTAAACAGCACAGGTGAGTTATCACATGGCCTCTGAGCCATCCCTTGCAGGGGTGTACTACTCAACAGTCTAAACAGCACAGGTGAGTACATGACCTCTGAACCTACCCTTGCAGGCGTGTGATACTCAACAATCTGAACAGCACAGGTGAGTGATCACATGGCCTCTGAGCCTGCCCTTGCAGACGTGTGATACTCAACGATCTGAACAGCACAGGTGAGATATCACATGGCCTCTGAGCCTGCCATTGCAGGTGTGTACTACTCAATAATCTAAACAGCACAGGTGAGTGATCACATGGCCTCTGAGCCTGCCCTTGCAGGTGTGTACTACTCAACAGTCTAAACAGCACAGGTGAGTACATGGCCACTGAACCTACCCTTGCAGGCGTGTGATACTCAACAATCTGAGCAGAATAGGTGAGTGATGACATGGCCTCTGAGCCTGCTCTTGCAGACGTGTGATACTCAACGATCTGAACAGCACAGGTGAGATATCACATGGTCTCTGAGCCTGCCATTGCAGGTGTGTACTACTCAATAGTCTAAACAGCACAGGTGAGTGATCACATGGCCTCTGAGCCTGCCCTTGCAGGTGTGTACTACTCAATAGACTAAACAGCACAGGTGAGTGATCACATGGACTCTGAGCCTGCCCTTGCATGTGCTTACTACTCCATAGTCTAAACAGCACAGGTGAGTGACCATATAGCCCCTGAGCCTGTCCTTGCAGGTGTGTGATACTCAACGATCTGAAGAGCACAGGTGAGTGATCACCTGGCCTCTGAGCCTGCCCTTGCAGGCGTGTGATAATCAACGATCCGAACAGCACAGATGAGTGATCACATGGCTTCTGAGCATGCCCTTGCAGGTGTGTACTACTCAATAGTCTAAACAGCACAAGTGAGTGACCATACAGCCTTTGAGCCTGCCCTTGCAGGTGTGTGATACTCAACAGTCTAAACAGCACCGGTGAGTGATCACATGGACTCTGAGCGTGCACTTGCAGGTGTGTACTTCTCAACAGTCTAAACAGTACAGGTGAGTGATCACATGGCCTCTGAACCTACCCTTGAAGGCGTGTACTACTCAACAGTCTAAACAGCACAGCTGAGTGATCACATGGCCTCTGAGCCTGCCCTTGCAGGCATTTACTACTCAACAGTCTAAACAGCACAGGTGAGTGATCACATGGCCTCTGAGCCATCCCGTGCAGGGGTGTACTACTCAACAGTCTAAACAGCACAGGTGAGTACATGACCTCTGAACCTACCCTTGCAGGCATGTGATACTCAACAATCTGAACTGCACAGGTGAGTGATCACATGGCCTCTGAGCCTGCCCTTGCAGACGTGTGATACTCAATGATCTGAACAGCACAGGTGAGATATCACATGGCCTCTGAGCCTGCCATTGCAGGTGTGTGCTACTCAATAATCTAAACAGCACAGGTGAGTGATCACATGGCCTCTGAGCCTGCCCTTGCAGGTGTGTACTACTCAACAGTCTAAACAGCACAGGTGAGTACATGGCCACTGAACCTACCCTGGCAGGCGTGTGATACTCAACAATCTGAACAGAATAGGTGAGTGATGACATGGCCTCTGAGCCTGCCCTTGCAGACGTGTGATACTCAACGATCTGAACAGCACAGGTGAGATATCACATGGTCTCTGAGCCGCCATTGCAGGTGTGTACTACTCAATAGTCTAAACAGCACAGGTGAGTGATCACATGGCCTCTGAGCCTGCCCTTGCAGGTGTGTACTACTCAATAGACTAAACAGCACAGGTGAGTGATCACATGGACTCTGAGCCTGCCCTTGCATGTGTTTACTACTCCATAGTCTAAACAGCACAGGTGAGTGACCATATAGCCCCTGAGCCTGTACTTGCAGGTGTATGATACTCAACGATCTGAAGAGCACAGGTGAGTGATCACATGGCCTCTGAGCCTGCCCTTGCAGGCATGTGATAATCAACGATCCGAACAGCACAGGTGAGTGATCACATGGCTTCTGAGCATGCCCTTGCAGGTGTGTACTACTCAATAGACTAAACAGCACAGGTGAGTGATTGCATGGCCTCTGAGCCTGCCCTTGCAGGTGTGTACCGCTCAATTATCTAAACAGCACAGGTGAGTGATCACATGGCCTCTGAGCCTGCCCTTGCCGGTGTGTACTGCTCCATAGTCTAAACAGCACAGTTGAGTGACCATACAGCCCTTGAGCTTGTCCTTGCAGGTGTGTGATACTCAACAGTCTAAACAGCACAGGTGAGTGATCACATGGCCCCTGAGCCTGCCCTTGCAGGTGTGTGATACTCAACAGTCTAAACAGCACTGGTGAGTGATCACATGGCTCCTGAGCTTGCCCTTGTAGGCTGGTGATACTCAACAGGATAAAGAGCACAGGTGAGTGATCACATGGACTCTGAGCGTGCACTTGAAGGTGTGTACTTGTCAACAGTCTAAACAGTACAGGTGAGTGATCACATGGCCTCTGAGCCTGAACTTGCAGGCGTGTACTACTCAACAGTCTGAACAGCACAGGTGCGTGATCACATGGCCTCTGAGCATGCCCTTGCAGGCGTGTACCTCTCAACAGTCTAAACAGCACAGATGCTTGATAACGTGGCCTCTGAGCCTGCCCTTGCAGGTGTGTGATACTCAACAATCTGAACATCACAGGTGAGTGATCACATGGCCTCTGAGCCTGCCCTTGCAGACATGTG
This sequence comes from Ambystoma mexicanum, assembly GCF_040938575.1. NCBI lineage: Eukaryota > Metazoa > Chordata > Amphibia > Caudata > Ambystomatidae > Ambystoma > Ambystoma mexicanum. The sequence continues at coordinate 35,048,193 of NC_090935.1, read as the reverse complement.
ATACTCAACAATCTGAACAGCACAGGTGAGTGATCACATGGCCTCTGAGCCTGCCATTGCATGTGTGTACTACTCAATAGTCTAAACAGCACAGGTCAGTGATCACATGGCCTCTGAGCCTGCCCTTGCAGGTGTTTACTACTCAATAGTCTAAACAGCACAGGTGAGTGATCACATGGCCCCGATCCTGCCCTTGCAGGCGTGTGATACTCAATAGACTAAACAGCACAGGTGCCTGATCACATGGCCTCTGAGCCTGCCCTTGCAGGTGTGTACTACTCAATAGTCTAAACAGCACAGGTGAGTGTGATCACATGGCCTCTGAGCCTGCCCTTGCAGGTGTGTACTACTCAATAGTCTAAATGGCACAGGTGAGTGATCACATGCCCTCTGAGCCTGCCCTTGCAGGCGTGTGATACTCAACAGTCTGAACAGCACAGGTGAGTGATCACATGGCCTCTGAGCCTGCCCTTGCAGACGTGTACTACTCAACAGTCTAAACAGCACAGGTGAGTACATGGCCTCTGAGCCTGCCCTTGCAGGTGCGTTCTACTGAATTGTCTAAACAGCACAGGTGAGTGATGACATGGCCTCTGAGCCTACCCTTGCAGGTGTGTTCTACTCAATAATATAAACAGCACAGGTGAGTGACCATATAGCCCCTGAGCCTGTCCTTGCAGGTGTGTGATACTCAACGATCTGAAGAGCACAGGTGAGTGATCACATGGCCTCTGAGCCTGCCCTTGCAGGCGTGTGATACGCAACGATCTGAACAGCACAGGTGAGTGATCACATGGCTTCTGAACATGCTCTTGCAGGTGTGAACTACTCAATAGTCTAAACAGCACAAGTGAGTGACCATACAGCCTTTGAGCCTGCCCTTGCAGGTGTGTGATACTCAACAGTCTAAACAGCACCAGTGAGTGATCACATGGCCTCTGAGCCTGCCCTTGCAGGTTTGTGATACTCAACAGTCTAAATAGCACAGGTGAGTGATCACATGGACTCTGAGCGTGCACTTGCAGGTGTGTACTTCTCAACAGTCTAAACAGTACAGGTGAGTGATCACATGGCCTCTGAGCCTGACCTTGCAGGCGTGTACTACTCAACAGTCTAAACAGCACAGCTGCATGATCACATGGGCTCTGAGCTTGCCCTTGCAGGCATTTACTACTCACCAGTATAAACAGCACAGGTGAGTGATCACATAGCCTCTGAGCCTGCCCTTGCAGGGGTGTACTACTCAACAGTCTAAACAGCACAGGTGCGTGATCACATGGCCTCTGAGCCTGCCCTTGCAGGTGTGTACTACTCAACAGTCTAAACAGCACAGGTGAGTACATGACCTCTGAACCTACTCTTGCAGGCGTGTGATACTCAACAATCTGAACAGCACAGGTGAGTGATCACATGGCCTCTGAGCCTGCCCTTGCAGACGTGTGATACTCAACGATCTGAACAGCACAGGTGAGATATCACATGGCCTCTGAGCCTGCCATTGCAGATGTGTACTACTCAATAATCTAAACAGCACAGGTGAGTGATCACATGGCCTCTGAGCCTGCCCTTGCAGGTGTGTACTACTCAACAGTCTAAACAGCACAGGTGAGTACATGGCCACTGAACCTACCCTTGCAGGCGTGTGATACTCAACAATCTGAACAGAATAGGTGAGTGATGACATGGCCTCTGAGCCTGCCCTTGCAGACGTGTGATACTCAACGATCTGAACAGCACAGGTGAGATATCACATGGTCTCTGAGCCTTCCATTGCAGGTGTGTACTACTCAATAGTCTAAACAGCACAGGTGAGTGATCACATGGCCTCTGAGCCTGCCCTTGCAGGTGTGTACTACTCAATAGACTAAACAGCACAGGTGAGTGATCACATGGACTCTGAGCCTGCCTTTGCATGTGCTTACTACTCTATAGTCTAAACAGCACAGGTGAGTGACCATATAGCCCCTGAGCCTGTCCTTGCAGGTGTGTGATACTCAACGATCTGAAGAGCACAGGTGAGTGATCACATGGCCTCTGAGCCTGCCCTTGCATGCGTGTGATAATCAACGATCCGAACAGCACAGGTGAGTGATCACATGGCTTCTGAGCATGCCCTTGCAGGTGTGTACTACTCAATAGTCTAAACAGCACAAGTGAGTGACCATACAGACTTTGACCCTGCCCTTGCAGGTGTGTGATACTCAACAGTCTAAACAGCACCGGTGAGTGATCACATGGCCTCTGAGCCTGCCCTTGCAGGCTTGTGATACTCAACAGTCTAAATAGCACAGGTGAGTGATCACATGGACTCTGAGCTTGCACTTGCAGGTGTGTACTTCTCAACAGTCTAAACAGTACAGGTGAGTGATCACATGGCCTCTGAACCTACCCTTGAAGGCGTGTACTACTCAACAGTCTAAATAGCACAGCTGAGTGATCACATGGCCTCTGAGCCTGCCCTTGCAGGCATTTACTACTCAACAGTCTAAACAGCACAGGTGAGTGATCACATGGCCTCTGAGCCATCCCTTGCAGGGGTGTACTACTCAACAGTCTAAACAGCACAGGTGAGTACATGACCTCTGAACCTACCCTTGCAGGCGTGTGATACTCAACAATCTGAACAGCACAGGTGAGTGATCACACGGCCTCTGAGCCTGCCATTGCAGGTGTGTACTACTCAATAATCTAAACAGCACAGGTGAGTGATCACATGGCCTCTGAGCCTGCCCTTGCAGGTGTGTACAACTCAACAGTCTAAACAGCACAGGTGAGTACATGGCCACTGAACCTACCCTTGCAGGCGTGTGATACTCAACAATCTGAACAGAATAGGTGAGTGATGACATGGCCTCTGAGCCAGCCCTTGCAGACGTGTGATACTCAACGATCTGAACAGCACAGGTGAGATATCACATGGTCTCTGAGCCTGCCATTGCAGGTGTGTACTACTCAATAGTCTAAACAGCACAGGTGAGTGATCACATGGCCTCTGAGCCTGCCCTTGCAGGTGTGTACTACTCAATAGACTAAACAGCACAGGTGAGTGATCACATGGACTCTGAGCCTGCCCTTGCATGTGCTTACTACTCCATAGTCTAAACAGCATAGGTGAGTGACCATATAGCCCCTGAGCCTGTCCTTGCAGGTGTGTGATACTCAACGATCTGAAGAGCACAGGTGAGTGATCACATGGCCTCTGAGCCTGCCCTTGCAGGCGTGTGATAATCAACGATCCGAACAGCACAGGTGAGTGATCACATGGCTTCTGAGCATGCCCTTGCAGGTGTGTACTACTCAATAGTCTAAACAGCACAAGTGAGTGACCATGCAGCCTTTGACCCTGCCCTTGCAGGTGTGTGATACTCAACAGTCTAAACAGCACCGGTGAGTGATCACATGGCCTCTGAGCCTGCCCTTGCAGGCTTGTGATACTCAACAGTCTAAATAGCACAGGTGAGTGATCACATGGACTCTGAGCGTGCACTTGCAGGTGTGTACTTCTCAACAGTCTAAACAGTACAGGTGAGTGATCACATGGCCTCTGAACCTACCCTTGAAGGCGTGTACTACTCAACAGTCTAAACAGCACAGCTGAGTGATCACATGGCCTCTGAGCCATCCCTTGCAGGGGTGTACTACTCAACAGTCTAAACAGCACAGGTGAGTACATGACCTCTGAACCTACCCTTGCAGGCGTGTGATACTCAACAATCTGAACTGCACAGGTGAGTGATCACATGGCCTCTGAGCCTGCCCTTGCAGACATGTGATACTCAATGATCTGAACAGCACAGGTGAGATATCACATGGCCTCTGAGCCTGCCATTGCAGGTGTGTGCTACTCAATAATCTAAACAGCACAGATGAGTGATCACATGGCCTCTGAGCCTGCCCTTGCAGGTGTGTACTACTCAACAGTCTAAACAGCACAGGTGAGTACATGGCCACTGAACCTACCCTTGCAGGCGTGTGATACTCAACAATCTGAACAGAATAGGTGAGTGATGACATGGCCTCTGAGCCTGCCCTTGCAGACGTGTGATACTCAACGATCTGAACAGCACAGGTGAGAAATCACATGGTCTCTGAGCCTGCCATTGCAGGTGTGTACTACTCAATAGTCTAAACAGCACAGGTGAGTGATCACATGGCCTCTGAGCCTGCCCTTGCAGGTGTGTACTACTCAATAGACTAAACAGCACAGGTGAGTGATCACATGGACTCTGAGCCTGCCCTTGCATGTGTTTACTACTCCATAGTGTAAACAGCACATGTGAGTGACCATATAGCCCCTGAGCCTGTACTTGCAGGTGTATGATACTCAACGATCTGAAGAGCACAGGTGAGTGATCACATGGCCTCTGAGCCTGCCCTTGCAGGTGTGTGATACTCAATGATCCGAACAGCACAGGTGAGTGATCACATGGCTTCTGAGCATGCCCTTGCAGGTGTGTACTACTCAATAGACTAAACAGCACAGGTGAGTGATCACATACTACTCAATAGTCTAAAAAGCACAGGTGAGTGATCACATGGCCTCTGAGCCTGCCCTTGCAGGTGTGTAAAACTCAATAGTCTGAACAGCACAGGTGAGTGATTGCATGGCCTCTGAGCCTGCCCTTGCAGGTGTGTGATACTCAACAGTCTAAACAGCACTGGTGAGTGATCACATGGCCTCTGAGCCTGCCCTTGCAGGCTTGTGATACTCAACAGTCTAAACAGCACAGGTGAGTACATGGCCTCTGAACCTACCCTTGCAGGTGTGTGATACTCAATGATCTGAACAGCACAGGTGAGTGATCACATGGCCTCTGAACCTACCCTTGCAGGTGTGTGATACTCAATGATCTTAACAGCACAGGTGCCTGATCACATGGCCTCTGAGCCTGCCCTTGCAGGCGTGTGATACTCAACAGTCTGAACAGCACAGGTGAGTAATCACATGGCCTCTGAGCCTGCCCTTGCAGACGTGTGCTGCTCAACAGTCTAAACGGCACAGGTGAGTACATGGCCTCTGAGCATGCCCTTGCAGGCGTGTGATACTCAACAATCTGAACAGCACATGTGAGTGATCACATGGCCTCTCAGCCTGTCCTTGCAGAGGTGTGTTCTACTCAATAGTCTAAACAGCACAGGTGAGTGACCATATAGCCCCCGAGCCTGTCCTTGCAGGCGTGTGATACTCAATGATCTGAAGAGCACATGTGAGTGATCACATGGCCTCTGAGCCTGCCCTTGCAGGCGTGTACTACTCAATAGTCTAAACAGCACAGGTGAGTGACCATACAGCCTTTGAACCTGCACTTGCAGGCTTGTGATACTCAACAGTCTAAATAGCACAGGTGAGTGATCACATGGACTCTGAGCGTGCACTTGCAGGTGTGTACCTCTCAACAGTCGAAACAGTACAGGTGAGTGATAACATGGCCTCTGAGTCTGACCTTGCAGGCGTGTACTACTCAACAGTCTAAACAGCACAGGTGCGTGATCACATGGGCTTAGAGCCTGCCCTTGCAGGCATTTTCTACTCACAAGTATAAAGAGCACAGGTGAGTGATCACATGGCCTCTGAGCCTGCCCTTGCAGGTGTGTACTATTCAACAGTCTAAACAGCACAGGTGAGTACATGGCCTCTGAACGTACCCTTGGAGGCCTCTGATACTCAACAATCTGAACAGCACAGGTGAGTGATCACATGGCCTCTGAGCCTGCCCTTGCAGACGTGTGATACTCAACGATCTGAAAAGCACAGGTGAGATATGACATGGCCTCTGAGCCTGCAATTGCAGGTGTGTACTACTCAATAGTCTAAACAGCACAGGTGAGTGATCACATGGCCTCTGAGCCTGCCCTTGCAGGTGTGTACTACTCAATAGTCTAAACAGCACAGGTGAGTGATCACATGGCCCCGATCCTGACCTTGCAGGCGTGTGATACTCAATAGACTAAACAGCACAGGTGAGGGATCACATGGCCTCTGAGCCTGCCCGTGCATGTGTGTACTACTCCATAGTCTAAACAGCACAGGTGAGTGACCATATAGCCCCTGAGCCTGTCCTTGCAGGTGTGTGATACTCAACGATCTGAAGAGCACAGGTGAGTGATCACATGGCCTCTGAGCCTGCCCTTGCAGGTGTGTGATACTCAACGATCCGAACAGCACAGGTGAGTGATCACATGGCTTCTGAGCATGCCCTTGCAGGTGTGTACTACTCAATAGACTAAACAGCACAGGTGAGTGATCACATACTACTCAATAGTCTAAAAAGCACAGGTGAGTGATCACATGGCCTCTGAACCTACCCTTGAAGGCGTGTACTACTCAACAGTCTAAACAGCACAGCTGAGTGATCACATGGCCTCTGAGCCTGCCCTTGCACGTGTGTGATACTCAACAGTCTAAACAGCACAGGTGAGTGATCACATGGCCTCTGAGCCATCCCTTGCAGGCGTGTACTAGTCAACAGTCTAAACTGAACAGGTGAGTACATGACCTCTGAACCTACTCTTGCAGGCGTGTGATACTCAACAATCTGAACAGCACAGGTGAGTGATCACATGGCCTCTGAGCCTGCCCTTGCAGACGTGTGATACTCAACGATCTGAACAGCACAGGTGAGATATCACATGGCCTCTGAGCCTGCCATTGCAGATGTGTACTACTCAATAATCTAAACAGCACAGGTGAGTGATCACATGGCCTCTGAGCCTGCCCTTGCAGGTGTGTACTACTCAACAGTCTAAACAGCACAGGTGAGTACATGGCCACTGAACCTACCCTTGCAGGCGTGTGATACTCAACAATCTGAACAGAATAGGTGAGTGATGACATGGCCTCTGAGCCTGCCCTTGCAGACGTGTGATACTCAACGATCTGAACAGCACAGGTGAGATATCACATGGTCTCTGAGCCTTCCATTGCAGGTGTGTACTACTCAATAGTCTAAACAGCACAGGTGAGTGATCACATGGCCTCTGAGCCTGCCCTTGCAGGTGTGTACTACTCAATAGACTAAACAGCACAGGTGAGTGATCACATGGACTCTGAGCCTGCCTTTGCATGTGCTTACTACTCTATAGTCTAAACAGCACAGGTGAGTGACCATATAGCCCCTGAGCCTGTCCTTGCAGGTGTGTGATACTCAACGATCTGAAGAGCACAGGTGAGTGATCACATGGCCTCTGAGCCTGCCCTTGCATGCGTGTGATAATCAACGATCCGAACAGCACAGGTGAGTGATCACATGGCTTCTGAGCATGCCCTTGCAGGTGTGTACTACTCAATAGTCTAAACAGCACAAGTGAGTGACCATACAGACTTTGACCCTGCCCTTGCAGGTGTGTGATACTCAACAGTCTAAACAGCACCGGTGAGTGATCACATGGCCTCTGAGCCTGCCCTTGCAGGCTTGTGATACTCAACAGTCTAAATAGCACAGGTGAGTGATCACATGGACTCTGAGCTTGCACTTGCAGGTGTGTACTTCTCAACAGTCTAAACAGTACAGGTGAGTGATCACATGGCCTCTGAACCTACCCTTGAAGGCGTGTACTACTCAACAGTCTAAATAGCACAGCTGAGTGATCACATGGCCTCTGAGCCTGCCCTTGCAGGCATTTACTACTCAACAGTCTAAACAGCACAGGTGAGTGATCACATGGCCTCTGAGCCATTCCTTGCAGGGGTGTACTACTCAACAGTCTAAACAGCACAGGTGAGTACATGACCTCTGAACCTACCCTTGCAGGCGTGTGATACTCAACAATCTGAACAGCATAGGTGAGTGATCACACGGCCTCTGAGCCTGCCATTGCAGGTGTGTACTACTCAATAATCTAAACAGCAAAGGTGAGTGATCACATGGCCTCTGAGCCTGCCCTTGCAGGTGTGTACAACTCAACAGTCTAAACAGCACAGGTGAGTACATGGCCACTGAACCTACCCTTGCAGGCGTGTGATACTCAACAATCTGAACAGAATAGGTGAGTGATGACATGGCCTCTGAGCCAGCCCTTGCAGACGTGTGATACTCAACGATCTGAACAGCACAGGTGAGATATCACATGGTCTCTGAGCCTGCCATTGCAGGTGTGTACTACTCAATAGTCTAAACAGCACAGGTGAGTGATCACATGGCCTCTGAGCCTGCCCTTGCAGGTGTGTACTACTCAATAGACTAAACAGCACAGGTGAGTGATCACATGGACTCTGAGCCTGCCCTTGCATGTGCTTACTACTCCATAGTCTAAACAGCACAGGTGAGTGACCATATAGCCCCTGAGCCTGTCCTTGCAGGTGTGTGATACTCAACGATCTGAAGAGCACAGGTGAGTGATCACATGGCCTCTGAGCCTGCCCTTGCAGGCGTGTGATAATCAACGATCCGAACAGCACAGGTGAGTGATCACATGGCTTCTGAGCATGCCCTTGCAGGTGTGTACTACTCAATAGTCTAAACAGCACAAGTGAGTGACCATGCAGCCTTTGACCCTGCCCTTGCAGGTGTGTGATACTCAACAGTCTAAACAGCACCGGTGAGTGATCACATGGCCTCTGAGCCTGCCCTTGCAGGCTTGTGATACTCAACAGTCTAAATAGCACAGGTGAGTGATCACATGGACTCTGAGCGTGCACTTGCAGGTGTGTACTTCTCAACAGTCTAAACAGTACAGGTGAGTGATCACATGGCCTCTGAACCTACCCTTGAAGGCGTGTACTACTCAACAGTCTAAACAGCACAGCTGAGTGATCACATGGCCTCTGAGCCATCCCTTGCAGGGGTGTACTACTCAACAGTCTAAACAGCACATGTGAGTACATGACCTCTGAACCTACCCTTGCAGGCGTGTGATACTCAACAATCTGAACAGCACAGGTGAGTGATCACATGGCCTCTGAGCCTGCCCTTGCAGACATGTGATACTCAATGATCTGAACAGCACAGGTGAGATATCACATGGCCTCTGAGCCTGCCATTGCAGGTGTGTGCTACTCAATAATCTAAACAGCACAGATGAGTGATCACATGGCCTCTGAGCCTGCCCTTGCAGGTGTGTACTACTCAACAGTCTAAACAGCACAGGTGAGTACATGGCCACTGAACCTACCCTTGCAGGCGTGTGATACTCAACAATCTGAACAGAATAGGTGAGTGATGACATGGCCTCTGAGCCTGCCCTTGCAGACGTGTGATACTCAACGATCTGAACAGCACAGGTGAGAAATCACATGGTCTCTGAGCCTGCCATTGCAGGTGTGTACTACTCAATAGTCTAAACAGCACAGGTGAGTGATCACATGGCCTCTGAGCCTGCCCTTGCAGGTGTGTACTACTCAATAGACTAAACAGCACAGGTGAGTGATCACATGGACTCTGAGCCTGCCCTTGCATGTGTTTACTACTCCATAGTGTAAACAGCACATGTGAGTGACCATATAGCCCCTGAGCCTGTACTTGCAGGTGTATGATACTCAACGATCTGAAGAGCACAGGTGAGTGATCACATGGCCTCTGAGCCTGCCCTTGCAGGTGTGTGATACTCAATGATCCGAACAGCACAGGTGAGTGATCACATGGCTTCTGAGCATGCCCTTGCAGGTGTGTACTACTCAATAGACTAAACAGCACAGGTGAGTGATCACATACTACTCAATAGTCTAAAAAGCACAGGTGAGTGATCACATGGCCTCTGAGCCTGCCCTTGCAGGTGTGTAAAACTCAATAGTCTGAACAGCACAGGTGAGTGATTGCATGGCCTCTGAGCCTGCCCTTGCAGGTGTGTGATACTCAACAGTCTAAACAGCACTGGTGAGTGATCACATGGCCTCTGAGCCTGCCCTTGCAGGCTTGTGATACTCAACAGTCTAAACAGCACAGGTGAGTACATGGCCTCTGAACCTACCCTTGCAGGTGTGTGATACTCAATGATCTGAACAGCACAGGTGAGTGATCACATGGCCTCTGAACCTACCCTTGCAGGTGTGTGATACTCAATGATCTGAACAGCACAGGTGCCTGATCACATGGCCTCTGAGCCTGCCCTTGCAGGCGTGTGATACTCAACAGTCTGAACAGCACAGGTGAGTAATCACATGGCCTCTGAGCCTGCCCTTGCAGACGTGTGCTGCTCAACAGTCTAAACGGCACAGGTGAGTACATGGCCTCTGAGCATGCCCTTGCAGGCGTGTGATACTCAACAATCTGAACAGCACATGTGAGTGATCACATGGCCTCTCAGCCTGTCCTTGCAGAGGTGTGTTCTACTCAATAGTCTAAACAGCACAGGTGAGTGACCATATAGCCCCCGAGCCTGTCCTTGCAGGCGTGTGATACTCAATGATCTGAAGAGCACATGTGAGTGATCACATGGCCTCTGAGCCTGCCCTTGCAGGCGTGTACTACTCAATAGTCTAAACAGCACAGGTGAGTGACCATACAGCCTTTGAACCTGCACTTGCAGGCTTGTGATACTCAACAGTCTAAATAGCACAGGTGAGTGATCACATGGACTCTGAGCGTGCACTTGCAGGTGTGTACCTCTCAACAGTCGAAACAGTACAGGTGAGTGATAACATGGCCTCTGAGTCTGACCTTGCAGGCGTGTACTACTCAACAGTCTAAACAGCACAGGTGCGTGATCACATGGGCTTAGAGCCTGCCCTTGCAGGCATTTTCTACTCACAAGTATAAAGAGCACAGGTGAGTGATCACATGGCCTCTGAGCCTGCCCTTGCAGGTGTGTACTATTCAACAGTCTAAACAGCACAGGTGAGTACATGGCCTCTGAACGTACCCTTGGAGGCCTCTGATACTCAACAATCTGAACAGCACAGGTGAGTGATCACATGGCCTCTGAGCCTGCCCTTGCAGACGTGTGATACTCAACGATCTGAAAAGCACAGGTGAGATATGACATGGCCTCTGAGCCTGCAATTGCAGGTGTGTACTACTCAATAGTCTAAACAGCACAGGTGAGTGATCACATGGCCTCTGAGCCTGCCCTTGCAGGTGTGTACTACTCAATAGTCTAAACAGCACAGGTGAGTGATCACATGGCCCCGATCCTGACCTTGCAGGCGTGTGATACTCAATAGACTAAACAGCACAGGTGAGGGATCACATGGCCTCTGAGCCTGCCCGTGCATGTGTGTACTACTCCATAGTCTAAACAGCACAGGTGAGTGACCATATAGCCCCTGAGCCTGTCCTTGCAGGTGTGTGATACTCAACGATCTGAAGAGCACAGGTGAGTGATCACATGGCCTCTGAGCCTGCCCTTGCAGGTGTGTGATACTCAACGATCCGAACAGCACAGGTGAGTGATCACATGGCTTCTGAGCATGCCCTTGCAGGTGTGTACTACTCAATAGACTAAACAGCACAGGTGAGTGATCACATACTACTCAATAGTCTAAAAAGCACAGGTGAGTGATCACATGGCCTCTGAACCTACCCTTGAAGGCGTGTACTACTCAACAGTCTAAACAGCACAGCTGAGTGATCACATGGCCTCTGAGCCTGCCCTTGCACGTGTGTGATACTCAACAGTCTAAACAGCACAGGTGAGTGATCACATGGCCTCTGAGCCATCCCTTGCAGGCGTGTACTAGTCAACAGTCTAAACTGAACAGGTGAGTGACCACACAGCCTTTGAACCTGCACTTGCAGGCTTGTGATACTCAACAGTCTAAATAGCACAGGTGAGTGATCACATGGACTCTGAGCGTGCACTTGCAGGTGTGTACCTCTCAACAGTCGAAACAGTACAGGTGAGTGATAACATGGCCTCTGAGTCTGACCTTGCAGGCGTGTACTACTCAACAGTCTAAACAGCACAGGTGCGTGATCACATGGGCTTAGAGCCTGCCCTTGCAGGCATTTTCTACTCACAAGTATAAAGAGCACAGGTGAGTGATCACATGGCCTCTGAGCCTGCCCTTGCAGGTGTGTACTATTCAACAGTCTAAACAGCACAGGTGAGTACATGGCCTCTGAACGTACCCTTGGAGGCCTCTGATACTCAACAATCTGAACAGCACAGGTGAGTGATCACATGGCCTCTGAGCCTGCCCTTGCAGATGTGTGATACTCAACGATCTGAAAAGCACAGGTGAGATATGACATGGCCTCTGAGCCTGCAATTGCAGGTGTGTACTACTCAATAGTCTAAACAGCACAGGTGAGTGATCACATGGCCTCTGAGCCTGCCCTTGCAGGTGTGTACTACTCAATAGTCTAAACAGCACAGGTGAGTGATCACATGGCCCCGATCCTGACCTTGCAGGCGTGTGATACTCAATAGACTAAACAGCACAGGTGAGGGATCACATGGCCTCTGAGCCTGCCCGTGCATGTGTGTACTACTCCATAGTCTAAACAGCACAGGTGAGTGACCATATAGCCCCTGAGCCTGTCCTTGCAGGTGTGTGATACTCAACGATCTGAAGAGCACAGGTGAGTGATCACATGGCCTCTGAGCCTGCCCTTGCAGGTGTGTGATACTCAACGATCCGAACAGCACAGGTGAGTGATCACATGGCTTCTGAGCATGCCCTTGCAGGTGTGTACTACTCAATAGACTAAACAGCACAGGTGAGTGATCACATACTACTCAATAGTCTAAAAAGCACAGGTGAGTGATCACATGGCCTCTGAACCTACCCTTGAAGGCGTGTACTACTCAACAGTCTAAACAGCACAGCTGAGTGATCACATGGCCTCTGAGCCTGCCCTTGCACGTGTGTGATACTCAACAGTCTAAACAGCACAGGTGAGTGATCACATGGCCTCTGAGCCATCCCTTGCAGGCGTGTACTAGTCAACAGTCTAAACTGAACAGGTGAGTGACCACACAGCCTTTGAACCTGCACTTGCAGGCTTGTGATACTCAACAGTCTAAATAGCACAGGTGAGTGATCACATGGACTCTGAGCGTGCACTTGCAGGTGTGTACCTCTCAACAGTCGAAACAGTACAGGTGAGTGATAACATGGCCTCTGAGTCTGACCTTGCAGGCGTGTACTACTCAACAGTCTAAACAGCACAGGTGCGTGATCACATGGGCTTAGAGCCTGCCCTTGCAGGCATTTTCTACTCACAAGTATAAAGAGCACAGGTGAGTGATCACATGGCCTCTGAGCCTGCCCTTGCAGGTGTGTACTATTCAACAGTCTAAACAGCACAGGTGAGTACATGGCCTCTGAACGTACCCTTGGAGGCCTCTGATACTCAACAATCTGAACAGCACAGGTGAGTGATCACATGGCCTCTGAGCCTGCCCTTGCAGACGTGTGATACTCAACGATCTGAAAAGCACAGGTGAGATATGACATGGCCTCTGAGCCTGCAATTGCAGGTGTGTACTACTCAATAGTCTAAACAGCACAGGTGAGTGATCACATGGCCTCTGAGCCTGCCCTTGCAGGTGTGTACTACTCAATAGTCTAAACAGCACAGGTGAGTGATCACATGGCCCCGATCCTGACCTTGCAGGCGTGTGATACTCAATAGACTAAACAGCACAGGTGAGGGATCACATGGCCTCTGAGCCTGCCCGTGCATGTGTGTACTACTCCATAGTCTAAACAGCACAGGTGAGTGACCATATAGCCCCTGAGCCTGTCCTTGCAGGTGTGTGATACTCAACGATCTGAAGAGCACAGGTGAGTGATCACATGGCCTCTGAGCCTGCCCTTGCAGGTGTGTGATACTCAACGATCCGAACAGCACAGGTGAGTGATCACATGGCTTCTGAGCATGCCCTTGCAGGTGTGTACTACTCAATAGACTAAACAGCACAGGTGAGTGATCACATACTACTCAATAGTCTAAAAAGCACAGGTGAGTGATCACATGGCCTCTGAACCTACCCTTGAAGGCGTGTACTACTCAACAGTCTAAACAGCACAGCTGAGTGATCACATGGCCTCTGAGCCTGCCCTTGCACGTGTGTGATACTCAACAGTCTAAACAGCACAGGTGAGTGATCACATGGCCTCTGAGCCATCCCTTGCAGGCGTGTACTAGTCAACAGTCTAAACTGAACAGGTGAGTGACCATACAGCCTTTGAACCTGCACTTGCAGGCTTGTGATACTCAACAGTCTAAATAGCACAGGTGAGTGATCACATGGACTCTGAGCGTGCACTTGCAGGTGTGTACCTCTCAACAGTCGAAACAGTACAGGTGAGTGATAACATGGCCTCTGAGTCTGACCTTGCAGGCGTGTACTACTCAACAGTCTAAACAGCACAGGTGCGTGATCACATGGGCTTAGAGCCTGCCCTTGCAGGAATTTTCTACTCACAAGTATAAAGAGCACAGGTGAGTGATCACATGGCCTCTGAGCCTGCCCTTGCAGGTGTGTACTATTCAACAGTCTAAACAGCACAGGTGAGTACATGGCCTCTGAACGTACCCTTGGAGGCCTCTGATACTCAACAATCTGAACAGCACAGGTGAGTGATCACATGGCCTCTGAGCCTGCCCTTGCAGACGTGTGATACTCAACGATCTGAAAAGCACAGGTGAGATATGACATGGCCTCTGAGCCTGCAATTGCAGGTGTGTACTACTCAATAGTCTAAACAGCACAGGTGAGTGATCACATGGCCTCTGAGCCTGCCCTTGCAGGTGTGTACTACTCAATAGTCTAAACAGCACAGGTGAGTGATCACATGGCCTCTGAGCCTGCCCTTGCAGGTGTGTACTACTCAATAGTCTAAACAGCACAGGTGAGTGATCACATGGCCCCGATCCTGACCTTGCAGGCGTGTGATACTCAATAGACTAAACAGCACAGGTGAGGGATCACATGGCCTCTGAGCCTGCCCGTGCATGTGTGTACTACTCCATAGTCTAAACAGCACAGGTGAGTGACCATATAGCCCCTGAGCCTGTCCTTGCAGGTGTGTGATACTCAACGATCTGAAGAGCACAGGTGAGTGATCACATGGCCTCTGAGCCTGCCCTTGCAGGTGTGTGATACTCAACGATCCGAACAGCACAGGTGAGTGATCACATGGCTTCTGAGCATGCCCTTGCAGGTGTGTACTACTCAATAGACTAAACAGCACAGGTGAGTGATCACATACTACTCAATAGTCTAAAAAGCACAGGTGAGTGATCACATGGCCTCTGAACCTACCCTTGAAGGCGTGTACTACTCAACAGTCTAAACAGCACAGCTGAGTGATCACATGGCCTCTGAGCCTGCCCTTGCACGTGTGTGATACTCAACAGTCTAAACAGCACAGGTGAGTGATCACATGGCCTCTGAGCCATCCCTTGCAGGCGTGTACTAGTCAACAGTCTAAACTGAACAGGTGAGTGACCATACAGCCTTTGAACCTGCACTTGCAGGCTTGTGATACTCAACAGTCTAAATAGCACAGGTGAGTGATCACATGGACTCTGAGCGTGCACTTGCAGGTGTGTACCTCTCAACAGTCGAAACAGTACAGGTGAGTGATAACATGGCCTCTGAGTCTGACCTTGCAGGCGTGTACTACTCAACAGTCTAAACAGCACAGGTGCGTGATCACATGGGCTTAGAGCCTGCCCTTGCAGGCATTTTCTACTCACAAGTATAAAGAGCACAGGTGAGTGATCACATGGCCTCTGAGCCTGCCCTTGCAGGTGTGTACTATTCAACAGTCTAAACAGCACAGGTGAGTACATGGCCTCTGAACGTACCCTTGGAGGCCTCTGATACTCAACAATCTGAACAGCACAGGTGAGTGATCACATGGCCTCTGAGCCTGCCCTTGCAGACGTGTGATACTCAACGATCTGAAAAGCACAGGTGAGATATGACATGGCCTCTGAGCCTGCAATTGCAGGTGTGTACTACTCAATAGTCTAAACAGCACAGGTGAGTGATCACATGGCCTCTGAGCCTGCCCTTGCAGGTGTGTACTACTCAATAGTCTAAACAGCACAGGTGAGTGATCACATGGCCCCGATCCTGACCTTGCAGGCGTGTGATACTCAATAGACTAAACAGCACAGGTGAGGGATCACATGGCCTCTGAGCCTGCCCGTGCATGTGTGTACTACTCCATAGTCTAAACAGCACAGGTGAGTGACCATATAGCCCCTGAGCCTGTCCTTGCAGGTGTGTGATACTCAACGATCTGAAGAGC
Organism: Ambystoma mexicanum; assembly: GCF_040938575.1. NCBI lineage: Eukaryota > Metazoa > Chordata > Amphibia > Caudata > Ambystomatidae > Ambystoma > Ambystoma mexicanum. The sequence goes on along the minus strand of NC_090935.1, from coordinate 35,032,046 downwards.
ACAGGTGAGTGATCACATGGCCTCTGAGCCTGCCCTTGCAGGTGTGTGATACTCAACGATCCGAACAGCACAGGTGAGTGATCACATGGCTTCTGAGCATGCCCTTGCAGGTGTGTACTACTCAATAGACTAAACAGCACAGGTGAGTGATCACATACTACTCAATAGTCTAAAAAGCACAGGTGAGTGATCACATGGCCTCTGAACCTACCCTTGAAGGCGTGTACTACTCAACAGTCTAAACAGCACAGCTGAGTGATCACATGGCCTCTGAGCCTGCCCTTGCACGTGTGTGATACTCAACAGTCTAAACAGCACAGGTGAGTGATCACATGGCCTCTGAGCCTGCCCTTGCAGGCGAGTACTACTCAATAGTCTAAATGGCACAAGTGAGAAATCACATGGCCTCTGAGCCTGCCCTTGCATGTGTGTACTACTCCATAATCTAAACAGTACAGGTGAGTGACCATATAACCCCTGAGTCTGCCATTGCAGGTGTGTGATACTAAATGATCTGAACAGCACAGGTGAGTGATCACATGGCCTCTGAGCCTGCCCTTGCAGGTATGTACTACTCAATAGTCTAAACAGAACAGATGAGTGATCACATGGCCTCTGAGCCTACTCTTGCAGACATGTGATACTCAACAGTCTAAACAGCACATGTGAGTGATCACATGCCATCGGAGCCTGTCCTTGCAGGTGTGTGCTTCTCAATAGTCTAAACAGAACAGGTGAGTGATCACATGGCCTCTGAGCCTGCTCTTGCAGGTGTGTACTACTCAATAGTCTAAACAGCACATGTGAGTGATGACATGGCCTCTGAGGCTGCCCTTGCAGACTTGTGCTACTCAACAGTCTAAACAGCACAGGTGAGTGATCACATGGCCTCTGAGCCTGCCCTTGCAGGTGTGTACTACTCAATAGTCTAAACAGCACAGGTGAGTGATCACATGGCCTCTGAGCCTGCCCTTGCAGGTGTGTACTACTCAATAGACTAAACAGCACAGGTGAGTGATCACATACTACTCAATAGTCTAAACAGCACAGGTGAGTGATCACATGGCCTTCGAGCCAGCCCTTGCAGACCTGTACTACTCAACAGTCTAAACAGCACAGGTGAGTGATCACATGGCCTCTGAGCCTGCCCTTGCAGGCGTCTGATACTCAACAATCTGAACAGCACAGGTGAGTGATCACATGGCCTCTGAGCCTGTCCTTGCAAACGTGTGATCCTCAACGATTTGAACAGCACAGGTGAGTGATCACATGGCCTCTGAGCCTGCCCTTGCAGGTGTGTTCTACTCAATAGTCTAAACTGCACAGGTGTGTGATCGCATTGCCCCTCAGACTGCCCTTGCAGGTGTGTTCCTCTCAATAGTCTAAACAGCACAGGTGAGTGATTGCATGGCCTCTGAGCCTGCCCTTGCAGGTGTGTACTACTCAATAGTCTAAACAGCACAGGTGAGTGATCACATGGCCTCTGAGCCTGCCCTTGCATGTGTGTACTACTCAATAGTCTAAACCGCAAAGGTGCGTGATCACATGGCCTCTGAGCCTACCCTTGCAGGTGTGTACTACTCAATAGTCTAAACAGCACAGGTGAGTGATCACATGGCCTCTGAGCCTGCCCTTGCATGTGTGTATTACTCAATAGTCTAAACCGCACAGGTGCGTGATCACATGTCCTGCCCTTGCAGGTGTGTACTACTCAATAGTCTAAACAGCACAGGTGAGTGATTGCATGGCCTCTGAGACTGCCCTTGCAGGCGTGTACTACTCAAGAGTCTGAACAGCACAAGTGAGTCTGAACAGCACAAGTGAGTGATCACATGTCCTGCCCTTGCAGGTGTGTACTACTCAATAGTCTAAACAGCACAGGTGAGTGATCGCATGGCCTCTGAGACTGCCCTTGCAGGCGTGTACTACTCAAGAGTCTGAACAGCACAAGTGAGTGATCACATGGCCTCTGAGCCTACCCTTGCAGGTGTGTACTACTCAATTGTCTGAACAGCACAAGTGAGTGATCACATGTCCTGCCCTTGCAGGTGTGTACTACTCAATAGTCTAAACAGCACAGGTGAGTGACCATATAACCCCTGAGTCTGCCATTGCAGGTGTGTGTTACTCAATGATCTGAACAGCACAGGTGAATGATCACATAGCCTCTGAGCCTGCCCTTGCAGGTATGTACTACTCAATAGTCTAAACAGAACAGGTGAGTTATTGCATGGCCTCTGAGGCTACCCTTGCAGGTGTGTACTACTCAATCGTCTGAACAGCATAGGTGCGTGATCACATGGCCTCTGAGCCTACCCTTGCAGGTGTGTACTACTCAATAGTCTGAACAGCACAAGTGAGTGATCACATGTCCTGCCCTTGCAGGTGTGTACTACTCAATAGTCTAAACAGCACAGGTGAGTGATTGCATGGCCTCTGAGACTGCCCTTGCAGGCGTGTACTACTCAAGAGTCTGAACAGCACAAGTGAGTGATCACATGTCCTGCCTTGCAGGTGTGTACTACTCAATAGTCTAAACAGCACAGTGAGTGATCGCATGGCCTCTGAGACTGCCCTTGCAGACGTGTACTACTCAAGAGTCTGAACAGCACAAGTGAGTGATCACATTTCCTTTGAGCCTGCCCTTGCAGGTGTGTACTACTCAATAGTCTAAACAGCACAGGTGAGTGATCACATGGCCTCTGAGCCTGCCCTTGCAGGTGTGTACTACTCAATAGTCTAAACGGCACAGGTGAGTGATCCCAGGGCCTCTGAGCCTGCCCTTGCAGGTGTATTCTACTTAATAGTCTAAACGGCACAGGTGAGTGATCACATGGCCTCTGAGCTTGCCCTTGCAGGTGTGTACTACTCAATAGTCTTAACGGCAAAGGTAAGCGATCACATGGCCTCTGTGCCTGCCCTTGCAGGTGTGTACTACTCCATAGTCTAAACAGCACAGGTGAGTGTCCATATAGCCCCTGAGCCTGCCCTTGCAGGTGTGTGATACTCAACAATATAAACAGCACTGGTGAGTGATCACATGTCCTCTGAACCTACACTTGCAGGCGTGTACTACTCAACAGTCTAAACAGCACAGCTGAGTGATCACATGGCCTCTGAGCCTGCCCTTGCACTTGTGTGATACTCAACAGTCTAAACAGCACAGGTGAGTGATCACATGGCCTCTGAGCCTGCCCTTGCAGGTGTGTACTACTCCATAGTCTAAACAGCACAGGTGAGTGACCATATAACCCCTGAGTCTGCCATTGCAGGCGTGTGATACTCAATGATCTGAACAGCACAGGTGAATGATCACATAGCCTCTGAGCCTGCCCTTGCAGGTATGTACTACTCAATAGTCTAAACAGAACAGATGAGTGATCAAATGGACTCTGAGCCTACTCTTGCAGACATGTGATACCCAACAGTCTAAACAGCACATGTGAGTGATCACATGCCATCGGAGCATGTCCTTGCAGACTTGTGATACTCAACAGTCTAAACAGAACAGGTGAGTGATCACATGGCCTCTGAGCCTGCCCTTGCAGGTGTGTACTACTCAATAGTCTAAACAGCACAGGTGAGTGATCACATGGCCTCTGAGCCTGCCCTTGCAGGTGTGTACTACTCAATAGACTAAACAGCAGAGGTGAATGATCACATACTACTCAATAGTCTAAACAGCACAGTTGAGTGATCACATGGCTTCTGAGCCTGCCCTTGCAGACGTGTACTACTCAACAGTCTAATCAGCACAGGTGAGTACATGGCCTCTGAGCCTGCCCTTGCAGGCCTCTGATACTCAACAATCTGAACAGCACAGGTGAGTGATCACATGGCCTCTGAGCCTGTCCTTGCAGACGTGTGATACTCAATGATCTGAACAGCACAGGTGAGTGATCACATACTACTCAATAGTCTAAACAGCACAGGTGCGTGATCACATGGCCTCTGAGCCTGCCCTTGCAGGTGTGTACTACTCAATAGTCTCAACACCACAGGTGAGTGATCACATGGCCTCTGAGCCTACCCTTGCAGGTGTGTACTACTCAATAGTCTAAACAGCACATGTGAGTGATCACATGGCCTCTGAGCCTGCCCTTGCAGGTGTGTACTACTCAATAGTCTAAACAGCACAGGTGTGTTATCACATGGCCTCTGAGCCTGCTCTTGCAGGTGTGTACTACTCAATAGTCTGAACAGCACAGGTGTGTTATCACATGGCCTTTGAGCTTGCTCTTGCAGACGTGTGCTGCTCAACAGTCTAAACGGCACAGGTGAGTACATGGCCTCTGAGCATGCCCTTGCAGGCGTGTGATACTCAACAATCTGAACAGCACATGTGAGTGATCACATGGCCTCTCAGCCTGTCCTTGCAGAGGTGTGTTCTACTCAATAGACTGAACAGCACAGGTGAGTGACCATATAGCCCCCGAGCCTGTCCTTGCAGGCGTGTGATACTCAATGATCTGAAGAGCACAGGTGAGTGATCACATGGCCTCTGAGCCTGCCCTTGCAGGCGTGTACTACTCAATAGTCTAAACAGCACAGGTGAGTGACCATACAGCCTTTGAACCTGCACTTGCAGGCTTGTGATACTCAACAGTCTAAATAGCACAGGTGAGTGATCACATGGACTCTGAGCGTGCACTTGCAGGTGTGTACCTCTCAACAGTCGAAACAGTACAGGTGAGTGATAACATGGCCTCTGAGTCTGACCTTGCAGGCGTGTACTACTCAACAGTCTAAACAGCACAGGTGCGTGATCACATGGGCTTAGAGCCTGCCCTTGCAGGCATTTTCTACTCACAAGTATAAAGAGCACAGGTGAGTGATCACATGGCCTCTGAGCCTGCCCTTGCAGGTGTGTACTATTCAACAGTCTAAACAGCACAGGTGAGTACATGGCCTCTGAACGTACCCTTGGAGGCCTCTGATACTCAACAATCTGAACAGCACAGGTGAGTGATCACATGGCCTCTGAGCCTGCCCTTGCAGACGTGTGATACTCAACAATCTGAAAAGCACAGGTGAGATATGACATGGCCTCTGAGCCTGCAATTGCAGGTGTGTACTACTCAATAGTCTAAACAGCACAGGTGAGTGATCACATGGCCTCTGAGCCTGCCCTTGCAGGTGTGTACTACTCAATAGTCTAAACAGCACAGGTGAGTGATCACATGGCCCCGATCCTGACCTTGCAGGCGTGTGATACTCAATAGACTAAACAGCACAGGTGAGGGATCACATGGCCTCTGAGCCTGCCCGTGCATGTGTGTACTACTCCATAGTCTAAACAGCACAGGTGAGTGACCATATAGCCCCTGAGCCTGTCCTTGCAGGTGTGTGATACTCAACGATCTGAAGAGCACAGGTGAGTGATCACATGGCCTCTGAGCCTGCCCTTGCAGGTGTGTGATACTCAACGATCCGAACAGCACAGGTGAGTGATCACATGGCTTCTGAGCATGCCCTTGCAGGTGTGTACTACTCAATAGACTAAACAGCACAGGTGAGTGATCACATACTACTCAATAGTCTAAAAAGCACAGGTGAGTGATCACATGGCCTCTGAACCTACCCTTGAAGGCGTGTACTACTCAACAGTCTAAACAGCACAGCTGAGTGATCACATGGCCTCTGAGCCTGCCCTTGCACGTGTGTGATACTCAACAGTCTAAACAGCACAGGTGAGTGATCACATGGCCTCTGAGCCATCCCTTGCAGGCGTGTACTAGTCAACAGTCTAAACTGAACAGGTGCGTGATCACATGGCCTCTGAGCCTGCCCTTGCAGGCGAGTACTACTCAATAGTCTAAATGGCACAAGTGAGAAATCACATGGCCTCTGAGCCTGCCCTTGCATGTGTGTACTACTCCATAATCTAAACAGTACAGGTGAGTGACCATATAACCCCTGAGTCTGCCATTGCAGGTGTGTGATACTCAATGATCTGAACAGCACAGGTGAGTGATCACATGGCCTCTGAGCCTGCCCTTGCAGGTATGTACTACTCAATAGTCTAAACAGAACAGATGAGTGATCACATGGCCTCTGAGCCTACTCTTGCAGACATGTGATACTCAACAGTCTAAACAGCACATGTGAGTGATCACATGCCATCGGAGCCTGTCCTTGCAGGTGTGTGCTACTCAATAGTCTAAACAGAACAGGTGAGTGATCACATGGCCTCTGAGCCTGCTCTTGCAGGTGTGTACTACTCAATAGTCTAAACAGCACATGTGAGTGATGACATGGCCTCTGAGGCTGCCCTTGCAGACTTGTGCTACTCAACAGTCTAAACAGCACAGGTGAGTGATCACATGGCCTCTGAGCCTGCCCTTGCAGGTGTGTACTACTCAATAGTCTAAACAGCACAGGTGAGTGATCACATGGCCTCTGAGCCTGCCCTTGCAGGTGTGTACTACTCAATAGACTAAACAGCACAGGTGAGTGATCACATACTACTCAATAGTCTAAACAGCACAGGTGAGTGATCACATGGCCTTCGAGCCAGCCCTTGCAGACCTGTACTACTCAACAGTCTAAACAGCACAGGTGAGTGATCACATGGCCTCTGAGCCTGCCCTTGCAGGCGTCTGATACTCAACAATCTGAACAGCACAGGTGAGTGATCACATGGCCTCTGAGCCTGTCCTTGCAAACATGTGATCCTCAACGATTTGAACAGCACAGGTGAGTGATCACATGGCCTCTGAGCCTGCCCTTGCAGGTGTGTTCTACTCAATAGTCTAAACTGCACAGGTGTGTGATCGCATTGCCCCTCAGACTGCCCTTGCAGGTGTGTTCCTCTCAATAGTCTAAACAGCACAGGTGAGTGATTGCATGGCCTCTGAGCCTGCCCTTGCAGGTGTGTACTACTCAATAGTCTAAACAGCACAGGTGTGTGATCACATGGCCTCTGAGCCTGCCCTTGCATGTGTGTACTACTCAATAGTCTAAACCGCAAAGGTGCGTGATCACATGGCCTCTGAGCCTACCCTTGCAGGTGTGTACTACTCAATAGTCTAAACAGCACAGGTGAGTGATCACATGGCCTCTGAGCCTGCCCTTGCATGTGTGTATTACTCAATAGTCTAAACCGCACAGGTGCGTGATCACATGTCCTGCCCTTGCAGGTGTGTACTACTCAATAGTCTAAACAGCACAGGTGAGTGATTGCATGGCCTCTGAGACTGCCCTTGCAGGCGTGTACTACTCAAGAGTCTGAACAGCACAAGTGAGTCTGAACAGCACAAGTGAGTGATCACATGTCCTGCCCTTGCAGGTGTGTACTACTCAAAAGTCTAAACAGCACAGGTGAGTGATCGCATGGCCGCTGAGACTGCCCTTGCAGGCGTGTACTACTCAACAGTCTAAACAGCACAGCTGAGTGATCACATGGCCTCTGAGCCTGCCCTTGCACTTGTGTGATACTCAACAGTCTAAACAGCACAGGTGAGTGATCACATGGCCTCTGAGCCTGCCCTTGCAGGTGTGTACTACTCCATAGTCTAAACAGCACAGGTGAGTGACCATATAACCCCTGAGTCTGCCATTGCAGGCGTGTGATACTCAATGATCTGAACAGCACAGGTGAATGATCACATAGCCTCTGAGCCTGCCCTTGCAGGTATGTACTACTCAATAGTCTAAACAGAACAGATGAGTGATCAAATGGCCTCTGAGCCTACTCTTGCAGACATGTGATACTCAACAGTCTAAACAGCACATGTGAGTGATCACATGCCATCGGAGCATGTCCTTGCAGACTTGTGATACTCAACAGTCTAAACAGAACAGGTGAGTGATCACATGGCCTCTGAGCCTGCCCTTGCAGGTGTGTACTACTCAATAGTCTAAACAGCACAGGTGAGTGATCACATGGCCTCTGAGCCTGCCCTTGCAGGTGTGTACTACTCAATAGACTAAACAGCACAGGTGAGTGATCACATACTACTCAATAGTCTAAACAGCACAGGTGAGTGATCACATGGCCTCTGAGCCTGCCCTTGCAGGCGTCTGATACTCAACAATCTGAACAGCATAGGTGAGTGATCACATGGCCTCTGAGCCTGTCCTTGCAAACGTGTGATCCTCAACGATCTGAACAGCACAGGTGAGTGATCACATGGCCTCTGACCCTGCCCTTGCAGGTGTGTTCTACTCAATAGTCTAAACTGCACAGGTGTGTGATCACATTGCCTCTGAGACTGCCCCTGCAGGTGTGTACTACTCAATAGTCTAAACAGCACAGGTGAGTGATTGCATGGCCTCTGAGCCTGCCCTTGCAGGTGTGTACTACTCAATAGTCTAAACAGCACAGGTGAGTGATCACATGGCCTCTGAGCCTGTCCTTGCATGTGTGTACTACTCAATAGTGTAAACCGCACAGGTGCGTGATCACATGGCCTCTGAGCCTACCCTTGCAGGTGTGTACTACTCAATAGTCTGAACAGCACAAGTGAGTGATCACATGTCCTGCCTTTGCAGGGGTGTACTACTCAATAGTCTAAACAGCACAGGTGAGTGATCGCATGGCCTCTGAGACTGCCCTTGCAGGCGTGTACTACTCAAGAGTCTGAACAGCACAAGTGAGTGATCACATGTCCTTTTAGCCTGCCCTTGCAGGTGTGTACTACTCAATAGTCTAAACAGCACAGGTGAGTGATCACATGGCCTCTGAGCCTGCCCTTGCAGGTGTGTACCACTCAATAGTCTAAACAGCACAGGTGAGTAATCTCATGGCCTCTGAGCCTGCCCTTGCAGGTGTATTCTCCTTAATAGTCTAACCGGCACAGGTGAGTGATCACATGGCATCTGAGCCTGCCCTTGCAGGTGTGTACTACTCAATAGTCTTAACGGCACAGGTGAGTGATCACATGTCCTCTGTGCCTGCCATTGCGAGTGTGTACTACTCCATAGTCTAAACAGCACAGGTGAGTGTCCATATAGCCCCTGAGCCTGCCCTTGCAGGTGTGTGATACTCAACAATATAAACAGCACAGGTGAGTGATCACATGGCCTCTGAACCTACACTTGCAGGTGTGTACTACTCAACAGTCTAAACAGCACAGCTGAGTGATCACATGGCCTCTGAGCCTGCCCTTGCACGTGTGTGATACTCAACAGTCTAAACAGCACAGGTGAGTGATCACATGGCCTCTGAGCCATCCCTTGCAGGCGTGTACTAGTCAACAGTCTAAACTGCACAGTTGCGTGATCACATGGCCTCTGAGCCTGCCCTTGCAGGTGTGTACTACTCCATAATCTAAACAGCACAGGTGAGTGACCATATAAACCCTGAGTCTGCCATTGCAGGTATGTATTACTCAATAGTCTAAACAGAACAGATGAGTGATCACATGGCCTCTGAGCCTACTCTTGCAGACATGTGATACTCAACAGTCTAAACAGCACATGTGAGTGATCACATGCCATCGGAGCCTGTCCTTGCAGGTGTGTGCTACTCAATAGTGTAAACAGAACAGGTGAAAGATCACATGGCCTCTGAGCCTGCTCTTGCAGGTGTGTACTACTCAATAGTCTAAACAGCACATGTGAGTGATGACATGGCCTCTGAGGCTGCCCTTGCAGACTTGTGATACTCAACAGTCTAAACAGCACAGGTGAGTGATCACATGGCCTCTGAGCCTGCCCTTGCAGGTGTGTACTACTCAATAGTCTAAACAGCACAGGTGAGTGATCACATGGCCTCTGAGCCTGCCCTTGCAGGTGTGTACTACTAAATAGGCTAAACAGCACAGGTGAGTGATCATATACAACTCAATAGTCTAAACAGCACAGGTGAGTGATCACATGGCCTCTGAGCCTGCCCTTGCAGACGTGTACTACTCAACAGTCTAAACAGCACAGGTGAGTACATGGCCTCTGAGCCTGCCCTTGCAGGCATCTGATACTCAACAATCTGAACAGCACAGGTGAGTGATCACATGGCCTCTGAGCCTGTCCTTGCAGACGTGTGATACTCAATGATCTGAACAGCACAGGATAGTGATCACATACTACTCAATAGTCTAAACAGCACAGGTGCGTGATCACATGGCCTCTGAGCCTGCCCTTGCAGGTGTGTACTACTCAATAGTCTGAACACCACAGGTGAGTGATCACATGGCCTCTGAGCCTACCCTTGCAGGTGTGTACTACTCAATAGTCTAAACAGCACATGTGAGTGATCCAATGGCCTCTGAGCCTGCCCTTGCAGGTGTGTACTACTCAATAGTCTAAACAGCACAGGTGTGTTATCACAAGGCCTCTGAGTCTGCTCTTGCAGGTGTGTACTACTCAATAGTCTAAACAGCACAGGTGTGTTATCACATGGCTTTTGAGCCTGCTCTTGCAGGTGTGTACTACTCAATAGTCTAAACAGCACAGGTGAGTGATCACAGGGCCTCTGAGCCTACTCTTTCAGGTGTGTACTACTCAATAGTCCAAACAGCACAGGTGCGTGATCTCATGGCCTCTGAGCCTGCCCTTGCAGGTGTGTGATACTCAATAGTCTAAACAGCACAGGTACGTGATCACATTGCCTCTGAGCCTGCCTTTGCAGGTGTGTGATACTCAATAGTCTAAACAGCACAGGTCCGTGATCACATTGCCTCTGAGCCTGCCCTTGCAGGTGTGTGATACTCAATAGTCTAAACAGCACAGGTGAATGATCACATGGCCTCTGAGCCTGCCCTTCCAGGTGTGTACTACTCAATAGTCTGAACTGCACAAGTCAGTGATCACATGTCCTGCCCTTGCAGGTGTGTACCACTCAATAGTCTAAACAGCACAGGTGAGTAATCACAGGGCCTCTGAGGCTGCTCTTGCAGGTGTGTACTACTCAATAGTCAAAACGGCACAGGTGAGTGATCACATGGCCTCTGAGCCTGCCCTTCCAGGTGTGTACTACTCAATAGTCTGAACTGCACAAGTCAGTGATCACATGTCCTGCCCTTGCAGGTGTGTACCACTCAATAGTCTAAACAGCACAGGTGAGTAATCACAGGGCCTCTGAGCTGCCCTTAGAGGTGTGTACTACTTAATAGTCTAAACAGCACAGGTGAGTGATCACATGGCCTCTGAGCCTGCCCTTGCAGGCGTCTGATACGCAACGATCTGAACAGCACATGTGAGTGATCACATGGCCTCTGAGCCTGCCCTTACAGGTGTGTACTACTCCATAGTCTGAACAGCACAGGTGAGTGATCACATGGCCTCTGAGCTGCCCTTAGAGGTGTGTACTACTTAATAGTCTAAACAGCACAGGTGAGTGATCACATGGCCTCTGAGCCTGCCCTTGCAGGTGTCTACTACTCCATAGTCTGAACAGCACAGGTGAGTGATCACATGGCCTCTGAGCTGCCCTTAGAAGTGTGTACTACTTAATAGTCTAAACAGCACAGGTGAGTGATCACATGGCCTCTGAGCCTGCCCTTGCAGGCGTGTGATACGCAACGATCTGAACAGCACATGTGAGTGATCACATGGCCTCTGAGCCTGCCCTTGCAGGTGTGTACTACTCAATAGTCTAAACAGCACAGGTGAGTGATCACATGGCCTCTGAGCCTGCCCTTGCAGGTGTGTACTACTAAATAGACTATACAGCACAGGTGAGTGATCATATACAACTCAATAGTCTAAACAGCACAGGTGAGTGATCACATGGCCTCTGAGCCTGCCCTTGCAGACGTGTACTACTCAACAGTCTAAAAAGCACAGGTGAGTACATGGCCTCTGAGCCTGCCCTTGCAGGCATCTGTTACTCAACAATCTGAACAGCACAGGTGAGTGATCACATGGCCTCTGAGCCTGTCCTTGCAGACGTGTGATACTCAATGATCTGAACAGCACAGGTGATTGATCACATACTACTCAATAGTCTAAACAGCAAAGGTGCGTGATCACATGGCCTCTGAGCCTGCCCTTGCAGGTGTGTACTACTCAATAGTCTGAACACCACAGGTGAGTGATCACATGGCCTCTGAGCCTGCCCTTCCAGGTGTGTACTACTCAATAGTCTGAACTGCACAAGTCAGTGATCACATGTCCTGCCCTTGCAGGTGTGTTCCACTCAATAGTCTAAACAGCACAGGTGAGTAATCACAGGGCCTCTGAGCTGCCCTTAGAGGTGTGTACTACTTAATAGTCTAAACAGCACAGGTGAGTGATCACATGGCCTCTGAGCCTGCCCTTGCAGGTATGTACTACTCCATAGTCTGAACAGCACAGGTGAGTGATCACATTGCCTCTGAGCTGCCCTTAGAGGTGTGTACTACTTAATAGTCTAAACAGCCCAGGTGAGTGATCACATGGCCTCTGAGCCTGCCCTTGCAGGCGTGTGATACGCAACGATCTGAACAGCACATGTGAGTGATCACATGGCCTCTGAGCCTGCCCTTGCAGGTGTGTACTACTCCGTAGTCTGAACAGCACAGGTGAGTGATCACATGGCCTCTGAGCTGCCCTTAGAGGTGTGTACTACTTAATAGTCTAAACAGCACAGGTGAGTGATCACATGGCCTCTGAGCCTGCCCTTGCAGGTGTCTACTACTCCATAGTCTGAACAGCACAGGTGAGTGATCACATGGCCTCTGAGCTGCCCTTAGAGGTGTGTACTACTTAATAGTCTAAACAGCACAGGTGAGTGATCACATGGCCTCTGAGCCTGCCCTTGCAGGCGTGTGATACGCAACGATCTGAACAGCACAGGTGAGTGATCACATGGCCTCTGAGCCTGCCCTTGCAGGTGTGTACTACTCAATAGTCTAAACAGCACAGGTGAGTGATCACATGGCCTCTGAGCCTGCCCTTGCAGGTGTGTACTACTAAATAGACTAAACAGCACAGGTGAGTGATCATATACAACTCAATAGTCTAAACAGCACAGGTGAGTGATCACATGGCCTCTGAGCCTGCCCTTGCAGACGTGTGCTACTCAACAGTCTAAACAGCACAGGTGAGTACATGGCCTCTGAGCCTGCCCTTGCAGGCATCTGTTACTCAACAATCTGAACAGCACAGATGAGTGATCACATGGCCTCTGAGCCTGTCCTTGCAGACGTGTGATACTCAATGATCTGAACAGCACAGGTGATTGATCACATACTACTCAATAGTCTAAACAGCACAGGTGCGTGATCACATGGCCTCTGAGCCTGCCCTTGCAGGTGTGTACTACTCAATAGTCTGAACACCACAGGTGAGTTATCACATGGCCTCTGAGCCTACCCTTGCAGGTGTGTACTACTCAATAGTCTAAACAGCACATGTGAGTGATCCAATGGCCTCTGAGCCTGCCCTTGCAGGTGTGTACTACTCAATAGTCTAAATAGCACAGGTGTGTTATCACATGGCCTTTGAGCCTGCTCTTGCAGGTGTGTACTACTCAATAGTCTAAACAGCACAGGTGAGTGATCACAGGGCCTCTGAGCCTGCTCTTTCAGGTGTGTACTACTCAATAGTCCAAATAGCACAGGTGCGTGATCTCATGGCCTCTGAGCCTGCCCTTGCAGGTGTGTGATACTCAATAGTCTAAACAGCACAGGTGCGTGATCACATTGCCTCTGAGCCTGCCTTTGCAGGTGTGTGATACTCAATAGTCTAAACAGCACAGGTGCGTGATCACATTGCCTCTGAGCCTGCCCTTGCAGGTGTGTGATACTCAATAGTCTAAACAGCACAGGTGAATGATCACATGGCCTCTGAGCCTACCCTTGCAGGTGTGTACTACTCAATAGTCTAAACGGCACAGGTGAGTGCTCCCATGGCCTCCGAGCCTGCCCTTGCCGGTGTATTCTACTTAATAGTCTAAACGGCACAGGTGAGTGATCACATGGCCTCTGAGCCTGCCCTTCCAGGTGTGTACTACTCAATAGTCTGAACTGCACAAGTCAGTGATCACATGTCCTGCCCTTGCAGGTGTGTACCACTCAATAGTCTAAACAGCACAGGTGAGTAATCACAGGGCCTCTGAGGCTGCTCTTGCAGGTGTGTACTACTCAATAGTCTAAACAGCACATGTGAGTGATCACATGGCCTCTGAGCTTGCCCTTGCAGGTGTGTACTACTCCATAGTCTGAACAGCACAGGTGAGTGATCGCATGGCCTCTGAGCTGCCCTTAGAGGTGTGTACTACTTAATAGTCTAAACAGCACAGGTGAGTGATCACATGGCCTCTGAGCCTGCCCTTGCAGGTGTGTACTACTCCATAGTCTGTACAGCACAGGTGAGTGATCACATGGCCTCTGAGCTGCCCTTAGAGGTGTGTACTACTTAATAGTCTAAACAGCACAGGTGACTGATCACATGGCCTCTGAGCCTGCCCTTGCAGGCGTGTGATACGCAACGATCTGAATAGCACAGGTGAGTGATCACATGGCCTCTGAGCCTGCCCTTGCAGGTGTGTACTACTCCATAGTCTGAACAGCACAGGTGAGTGATCACATGGCCTCTGAGCTGCCCTTAGAGGTGTGTACTACTTAATAGTCTAAACAGCACAGGTGAGTGATCACATGGCCTCTGAGCCTGCCCTTGTAGGCGTGTGATACGCAACGATCTGAACAGCACAGGTGAGTGATCACATGGCCTCTGAGCTGCCCTTAGAGGTGTGTACTACTTAATAGTCTAAACAGCACAGGTGAGTGATCACATGGCCTCTGAGCCTGTCCTTGCAGGCGTTTGATACGCAACGATCTGAACAGCACAGGTGAGTGATCACATGGCCTCTGAGCTGCCCTTAGAGGTGTGTACTACTAAATAGTCTAAACAGCACAGGTGAGTGATCACATGGCCTCTGAGCCTGCCCTTGCAGGCGTGTGATACGCAACGATCTGAACAGCACAGGTGAGTGATCACATGGCCTCTGAGCCTGCCCTTGCAGGTGTGTACTACTCCATAGTCTGGACAGCACAGGTGAGTGATCACATGGCCTCTGAGCTGCCCTTAGAGGTGTGTACTACTTAATAGTCTAAACAGCACAGGTGAGTGATCACATGGCCTCTGAGCCTGCCCTTGCAGGCGTGTGATACGCAACGATCTGAACAGCACAGGTGAGTGATCACATGGCCTCTGAGCTGCCCTTGCAGGCGTGTGATACGCAACGATCTGAACAGCACAGGTGAGTGATCACATGGCCTCTGAGCTGCCCTTAGAGGTGTGTACTACTTAATAGTCTAAACAGCACAGGTGAGTGATCACATGGCCTCTGAGTCTGCCCTTGCAGGCGTGTGATACGCAACGATCTGAACAGCACAGGTGAGTGATCACATGGCCTCTGAGCTGCCCTTAGAGGTGTGTACTACTTAATAGTTTAAACAGCACAGGTGAGTGATCACATGGCCTCTGAGCCTGCCCTTGCAGGTGTGCACTACTCCATAGTCTGAACAGCACAGGTGAGTGATCACATGGCCTCTGAGCTGCCCTTAGAGGTGTGTACTACTTAATAGTCTAAACAGCACAGGTGAGTGATCACATGGCCTCTGAGCCTGCCCTTGCAGGTGTGCACTACTCCGTAGTCTGAACAGCATGTCACATGAATGCCCACATAGGCTAGAGTTATAAATACAGCAGAACACGCCCGAAAGAAAACGGGCACAAGGGGGGTATGAGCTATGTTACGTATATTTGCCAATTGTCAGCAGAAAAGTCAAAATAGGTTGAATTCTAAACAATATTCAGAGTTCCATGTGAATATGTCTCCTGAAAAATGTCAGCAGGGAGGCACATTTATTTTCCTGAACCCTAAAACACTTTCCCCAAATATTCTAGGATGGGTGTTGTTTATGATTATAAATTCCAATGCTAGAATATTTGGGGAAAGTGTTTGAGTTTACTAAGGGTGCATATTTGAGGAAATGTCGCCCCCTGGCGTCGTTTCCCTTGAGGGGATGTTCACTGGATCCCAGTTAAAGAAGTAGCCAGTCCAGGAGGAGTGCGCATACAATAATCACACAGAGCTTATAAAGGTACAAGAATAAATGCTGCATAAAAGAACATAACTTTGATACTACGAAATAGCATAAAGGGCCTAGTGTGTGAAACACAACACACACGTGTCTCTGCCTATATACCTGACACAGTCCCACTACATACATGGGCTACACAGAGTGCTTGGATAAGTCTCAACGAGTGACCAGTCTGACACTGTGATGCCATCGAAGGCCAAGCACCCAGGCTTCTATCACACCTGACCTGAGGCCACAACTATTCACATCCATCCAAGAAAACGTCTGAACAGAAAAGGCTTCCTGGAGCAGCTCAGCCCATTCCAGGCAATCCACCAACATTCATAAGACATCCCTGTCCCTCCTTAGGAGACAGATAACGTCCTCATGGCAGAGGGAAAGAGTCTATGCTGGACCATAAGAGACACATTGAGGGTCAGCTGAGGGAAGTAGATATACATGTGTAACTTTCCTGTGTTAAATGGCAGCTGAGCACATTTAATTACATTTTTCCTGTGGTAGCCAGGATATATTGTCCACTGCTTCACTATTGTACCGTGGCCATATGTGCAGGCAGTGAGATGCGCTTATTCAGTAGATTTCATGCGCTTAGTCCTTTCCCCTTGGCCTGGTTTCTGATCCTTGACCAGGATTAAGAAGTGGCAGAGGACAGCAATGCAACGGTTCAAGAGATGCATTAGACACGAGACACCTCATCTCAACCCCCATGAACCTGATCTGTGTTCCCTTCTGTGAAACCCGGGTGAAAAGTGCAACATATGCATTCCTCAACTCAACCCCCATGAACCTGATCTGTGTTCCCTTCTGGGACACCCGGGTGAAAGGTGCAGCAGATGCATTAGACACGAGACACCTCAACTCAACCCCCATGAACCTGATCTGTGTTCCCTTCTGGGACACCCGGGTGAAAGGTGCAGCAGATGCATTAGGCATGAGACACCTCAACTCAACCCCATGAACTTGATCTGTGTTCCCTTCTGGGACACCCAGGTGAAAGGTGCAGCAGATGCATTAGACACGAGACACCTCAACTCAACCCCCATGAATCTGATCTGAGTTCCCTTCTGGGACACCCGGGTGAAAGGTGCAGCAGATGCATTAGACACGAGACACCTCAACTCAACCCCCATGAACCTGATCTGTGTTCCCTTCTGTGAAACCCGGGTGAAAGGTGCAGCAGGTGGATTGGACACGAGACACCTCAACTCAACCCCCATGAACCTGATCTGTGTTCCCTTCTGAGAAACCCAGGTGAAAGGTGCAGCAGATGCATTAGGCATGAGACACCTCAACTCAACCCCCCTGAACCTGATCTGTGTTCCCTTCTGGGACACCCAGGTGAAAGGTACAGCAGATGCATTAGGCATGAGAGACCTCATCTCAACCCCCATGAACCTGATCTGTGTTCCCTTCTGGGACACCCAGGTGAAAGGTGCAGCAGATGCATTACGAATGAGAAACCTCAACTCAACCCCCATGAACCTGATCTGTGTTCCCTTCTGGGACACCCAGGTGAAAGGTGCAGCAGATGCATTAGACACGAGACACCTCAACTCAACCCCCATGAACCTGATCTGAGTTCCCTTCTGGGACACCCAGGTGAAAGGTGCAGCAGATGCATTAGACACGAGACACCTCAACTCAACCCCCATGAACCTGATCTGTGTTCCCTTCTGGGACACCCAGGTGAAAGGTGCAGCAGATGCATTAGACACGAGACACCTCAACTCAACCCCCATGAACCTGATCTGTGTTCCCTTCTGGGACACCCGGGTAAAAGGTGCAGCAGATGCATTAGACACGAGACACCTCAACTCAACCCCCATGAACCTGATCTGAGTTCCCTTCTGGGACACCCGGGTGAAAGGTGCAGCAGATGCATTAGACACGAGACACCTCAACTCAACCCCCATGAACCTGATCTGTGTTCCCTTCTGGGAAACCCGGGTGAAAGGTGCAGCAGATGCATTAGACACGAGACACCTCAACTCAACCCCCATGAACCTGATCTGTGTTCCCTTCTGGGAAACCCGGGTGAAAGGTGCAGCAGATGCATTAGGCATGAGACACCTCAACTCAACCCCCATGAACCTGATCTGTGTTCCCTTCTGGGACACCCAGGTGAAGGGTGCAGCAGATGCATTAGGCATGAGACAGCTCAACACAACCCCCATGAACCTGATCTGTGTTCCCTTCTGGGACACCCAGGTGAAAGCTGCAGCAGATGCATTAGACACGAGACACCTCAACTCAACCCCCATGAACCTGATCTGTGTTCCCCTCTGGGACACCCAGGTGAAAGCTGCAGCAGATGCATTAGGCATGAGACACCTCAACTCAACCCCCATGAACCTGATCTGTGTTCCCTTCTGGGAAACCCAGGTGAAAGGTGCAGCAGATGCATTAGGCATGAGACACCTCAACTCAACCCCCATGACCCTGATCTGTGTTCCCTTCTGGGAAACCCGAGTGAAAAACTCAACCCCCATGAACCTGATCTGTGTTCCCTTCTGGGACACCCAGGTGAAAGGTGCAGCAGATGCATTACGCATGAGAGTCCTCAACTCAACCTCCCTGAACCTGATCTGTGTTCCCATCTGGGAAACCCAGGTGAAAGGTGCAGCAGATGCATTAGGCATGAGACACCTCAACTCAACCCCCCCTGAACCTGATCTGTGTTCCCTTCTGGGACACCCAGGTGAAAGGTGCAGCAGATGCATTAGGCATGAGACAACTCAACTCAATCCCCCTGAACCTGATCTGTGTTCCCTTCTGTGAAACCCGGTTGAAAGGTGCAACAGATGCATTAGGCATGAGACACCTCAACTCAACCCCCATGAACCTGATCTGTGTTCCCTTCTGGGACACCCAGGTGAAAGGTGCAGCAGATACATTAGACACGAGACACCTCAACTCAACCCCCATGAACGTTACCTGTGTTCCCTTCTGGGACACCCAGGTGAAAGGTGCAGCAGATGCATTAGACACGAGACACCTCAACTCAACCCCCATGAACCTGATCTGAGTTCCCTTCTGGGACACCCAGGTGAAAGGTGCAGCAGATGCATTAGACACGAGACACCTCAACTCAACCCCCATGAACCTGATCTGTGTTCCCTTCTGTGAATACCGGGTGAAAGGTGCAGCAGATGCATTACGCATGAGAGACCTCATCTCAATCCCCATGAACCTGATCTGTGTTCCCTTCTGGGACACCCTGGTGAAAGGTGCAGCAGATGCATTAGGCATGAAACACCTCAACTCAACCCCCATGAACTTGATCTGTGTTCCCTTCTGGGACACCCAGGTGAAAGGTGCAGCAGATGCATTAGACACGAGACACCTCAACTCAACCCTCATGAACCTGATCTGAGTTCCCTTCTGTGAAACCTGGGTGAAAGGTGCAGCAGATGGATTGGACATGAGACACCTCAACTCAACCCCCATGAACCTGATCTGAGTTCCCTTCTGGGACACCCAGGTGAAAGGTGCAGCAGATGCATTAGGCATGAGAGACCTCATCTCAACCCCCATGAAACTGATCTGTGTTCCCTTCTGGGACACCCAGGTGAAAGGTGCAGCAGATGCATTACGCATGAGACACCTCAACTCAACCCCCATGAACCTGATCTGTGTTCCCTTCTGGGACACCCAGGTGAAAGGTGCAGCAGATGCATTACGCATGAGAGACCTCAACTCAACCCCCCTGAACCTGATCTGTGTTCCCTTCTGGGACACCCAGGTGAAAGGTGCAGCAGATGCATTAGACACGAGACACCTCAACTCAACCCCCATGAACCTGATCTGTGTTCCCTTCTGGGACACCCAGGTGAAAGGTGCAGCAGATGCATTAGACACGAGACACCTCAACTCAACCCCCATGAACCTGATCTGAGTTCCCTTCTGGGACACCCGGGTGAAAGGTGCAGCAGATGCATTAGACACGAGACACCTCAACTCAACCCCCATGAACCTGATCTGTGTTCCCTTCTGGGACACCCAGGTGAAAGGTGCAGCAGATGCATTAGACACGAGACACCTCAACTCAACCCCCATGAACCTGATCTGTGTTCCCTTCTGGGACACCCAGGTGAAAGGTGCAGCAGATGCATTAGACACGAGACACCTCAACTCAACCCCCATGAACCTGATCTGAGTTCCCTTCTGGGACACCCAGGTGAAAGGTGCAGCAGATGCATTAGACACGAGACACCTCAACTCAACGCCCATGAACCTGATCTGTATTCCCTTCTGGGACACCCAGGTGAAAGGTGCAGCAGATGCATTAGACACGAGACACCTCAACTCAACCCCCATGAACCTGATCTGTGTTCCCTTCTGGGACACCCAGGTGAAAGGTGCAGCAGATGCATTAGACACGAGACACCTCAACTCAACCCCCATGAACCTGATCTGAGTTCCCTTCTGGGACACCCGGGTGAAAGGTGCAGCAGATGCATTAGACACGAGACACCTCAACTCAACCCCCATGAACCTGATCTGTGTTCCCTTCTGGGAAACCCGGGTGAAAGGTGCAGCAGATGCATTAGACACGAGACACCTCAACTCAACCCCCATGAACCTGATCTGTGTTCCCTTCTGGGAAACCCGGGTGAAAGGTGCAGCAGATGCATTAGGCATGAGACACCTCAACTCAACCCCCATGAACCTGATCTGTGTTCCCTTCTGGGACACCCAGGTGAAGGGTGCAGCTGATGCATTAGGCATGAGACAGCTCAACTCAACCCCCATGAACCTGATCTGTGTTCCCTTCTGGGACACCCAGGTGAAAGGTGCAGCAGATGCATTAGGCATGAGACAGCTCAACTCAACCCCCATGAACCTGATCTGTGTTCCCTTCTGGGACACCCAGGTGAAAGCTGCAGCAGATGCATTAGACACGAGACACCTCAACTCAACCCCCATGAACCTGATCTGTGTTCCCCTCTGGGACACCCAGGTGAAAGCTGCAGCAGATGCATTAGGCATGAGACACCTCAACTCAACCCCCATGAACCTGATCTGTGTTCCCTTCTGGGAAACCCAGGTGAAAGGTGCAGCAGATGCATTAGGCATGAGACACCTCAACTCAACCCCCATGAACCTGATCTGTGTTCCCTTCTGGGAAACCCGAGTCAAAAACTCAACCCCCATGAACCTGATCTGTGTTCCCTTCTGGGACACCCAGGTGAAAGGTGCAGCAGATGCATTACGCATGAGAGTCCTCAACTCAACCTCCCTGAACCTGATCTGTGTTCCCATCTGGGAAACCCAGGTGAAAGGTGCAGCAGATGCATTAGGCATGAGACACCTCAACTCAACCCCCCCTGAACCTGATCTGTGTTCCCTTCTGGGACACCCAGGTGAAAGGTGCAGCAGATGCATTAGGCATGAGACAACTCAACTCAATCCCCCTGAACCTGATCTGTGTTCCCTTCTGTGAAACCCGGGTTAAAGGTGCAACAGATGCATTAGGCATGAGACACCTCAACTCAACCCCCATGAACCTGATCTGTGTTCCCTTCTGGGACACCCAGGTGAAAGGTGCAGCAGATGCATTACGCATGAGAGACCTCAACTCAACCCCCCTGAACCTGATCTGTGTTCCCTTCTGGGACACCCAGGTGAAAGGTGCAGCAGATGCATTAGGCATGAGACAACGCAACTCAACCCCCCTGAACCTGATCTGTGTTCCCTTCTGGGACACCCAGGTGAAAGGTGCAGCAGATGCATTAGGTATGAGACACCTCAACTCAACCCTTATGAATCTGATCTGTGTTCCCTTCTGGGACACCCAGGTGAAAGGTGCAGCAGATGCATTAGGCATGAGACACCTCAACTCAACCCCCATGAACCTGATCTGTGTTCCCTTCTGGGACACCCAGGTGAAAGGTGCAGCAGATGCATTAGGCATGAGACAACTCAACTCAACCCCCCTGAACCTGATCTGTGTTCCCTTCTGGGACACCCAGGTGAAAGGTGCAGCAGATGCATTAGGCATGAGACACCTCAACTCAACCTCCCTGAACCTGATCTGTGTTCCCTTCTGGGACACCCAGGTGAAAGGTGCAGCAGATGCATTAGACACGAGACACCTCAACTCAACCCCCATGAACGTTACCTGTGTTCCCTTCTGGGACACCCAGGTGAAAGGTGCAGCAGATGCATTAGACACGAGACACCTCAACTCAACCCCCATGAACCTGATCTGAGTTCCCTTCTGGGACACCCAGGTGAAAGGTGCAGCAGATGCATTAGACACGAGACACCTCAACTCAACCCCCATGAACCTGATCTGTGTTCCCTTCTGTGAATACCGGGTGAAAGGTGCAGCAGATGCATTACGCATGAGAGACCTCATCTCAATCCCCATGAACCTGATCTGTGTTCCCTTCTGGGACACCCTGGTGAAAGGTGCAGCAGATGCATTAGGCATGAAACACCTCAACTCAACCCCCATGAACTTGATCTGTGTTCCCTTCTGGGACACCCAGGTGAAAGGTGCAGCAGATGCATTAGACACGAGACACCTCAACTCAACCCTCATGAACCTGATCTGAGTTCCCTTCTGTGAAATCTGGGTGAAAGGTGCAGCAGATGGATTGGACATGAGACACCTCAACTCAACCCCCATGAACCTGATCTGTGTTCCCTTCTGAGAAACCCAGGTGAAAGGTGCAGCAGATGCATTAGGCATGAGACACCTCAACTCAACCCCCCTGAACCTGATCTATGTTCCCTTCTGGGACACCCAGGTGAAAGGTGCAGCAGATGCATTAGGCATGAGAGACCTCATCTCAACCCCCATGAAACTGATCTGTGTTCCCTTCTGGGACACCCAGGTGAAAGGTGCAGCAGATGCATTACGCATGAGACACCTCAACTCAACCCCCATGAACCTGATCTGTGTTCCCTTCTGGGACACCCAGGTGAAAGGTGCAGCAGATGCATTAGGCATGGGGCAACTAATTCCTTCCCTCCTGACGTGTCGCCCTGTTGTGATGATTTTATAGTGTTCAGGCAAACAGTGAGAGGTCTGGCCTATTCATGAAGGAGGCCCCATCCCTCTTTACATATCCTCCTCGCCTGATGATTGTATAGTCTCCGGGCCAACAGCGAGAAGTCTGGCATTAGCTATGTAGGAGACCCTTTCCCTTCTAACTTCTCCTGTTGCTGTGATGGTCTTACAGTCTAAAGATAAGATCAACAGTGAGAGGTCTGGCCTTATTCATGAAGGAGGCCCCATCCCTCTAAAATGCCATGAAAGAACTGAACACCATCCACCAAAAGGAAATTGCATCGACTAATGATCCTCTGATCACCACCACTTAACACTACCCACTTCCTCTCCCCGCCTATACCCCTATCACCACACATCCACTAACATATTAACAGAAAATATCCAGAGCTCATTCGTCCAGTACTTTGCTACTGTTGAAAGACTCCATCCCATATGCCAACTGCACACACCCTGTACAACACTCTGCTCGAGCTAGCTCAGTGCTTTAAAAAATAAAATAAATAAACAAGTAATGCATTGATGCAAATATTCATTCATACATGAATACATAATTATCTACTACAGAGAGTCAGTAACTCTGTCAATCATGAGACCAAAATTCTACACATAGGTGTATAATGGAGGACAATTACTTGTTAGCTACTATGGACGTGGTATCTCGGTCTACATCGATTAGACATAGCATGGGTCTGAAAGTATGCCAGTTCTTTTTGAATATTAGATCTCTTAGGTTTCTTAAGCATGCAGAAAAGATTCTTGACATGGTTGAACTATGTCTCACAAATATTTTTTTTCTCATTTGATGGTTAATTTTAAAGACGATTTAAGCATAATTGCATGGTACTACGATGGGTTCAACATTTGCCCCTTTGTATGCTAATTTGACAATGGGATGGTTTGAACAATTTCTGGTTTGGTCCGAGGAGAATATCAAATACAGATATGATACTACTATGACTGCGTTTCATAGATGACTTGTTCATTATATGGAATGTGACGGAATGTGAGGTGTTTGTTTGTATTCTCAAAGATAACACACAGAATCTCAAATTCACAGAATCAAACAAGTTATATTCCTGGATGTGCTAGTTAAACAGCTTCAAGGCAAGATAGAGACTGATCTGTGCAGAAAATCCACAGGATCCAGAGTGCCTCTGCATGCTTCCAGGTGTCAGCCTAAAAGTCGCATTTGGAGAATTCCTTATGAGGAATTTTTAAGACAACGTGTCACGCTCCACCATCGCTTACCTGTGGATAGCTGGGGTGCTGCACGGTGCCGTCGCACTGTGACAGATGGTTGGTGGCTCTATTCACGGTGGTGCTGGCAGACACTTGACCATTCTCCATTCCCCAGAAGATTGTGGTAAGCATTGCGACCGCTCAGAACATCCATTGGAATTGCTGGACATCGTACTTCCGTAATGGCGCTGCTTTCTGAGCTTTGGTCACAAGATGCCGGTTCAATGCAACGGCTTGTGGTTTCCCAGTTAACGACCCATGCCGGAACCATTTAGCTTCTGGTATAAAAGGCCTACTGAAGCAGTAGGTGTGTGTGTCTTAACGCCCCTGTTTTCCTAGTGTTTGTCTGTGCCGTGACCAGCGCTCCCTCGTTCCCCTGGAGCCTTAAGGATGGCTCCCTACTGGTTCTTCTTTTCTGTCCCTTTTTGCCTTCCCTATCCTTCTGTGCTGCCTGCCTTTGCCTGGTGCCCTTCCTTGCCCCAGTTCTGCACCACCTCCTTCTCTCCCTTGGCGTTGATCTCCTACGCTCTGTGTTCTATCTTCCCATTGGGCCTTGGCTTGTGTTACCTCCATCATTGCCTTATTGGTGGTTCTCTACCTGGCACCTTGTTACCATCAAACACCATCTCCCAGTTCAGTGGTTCCCAATGCCTTTACATCACGTTAATTCTGGGAGGTGAGCCCGTGGTGTGGGGGAGCCGGTCCCTAACCCTGCCTGAGGTTACAGTCAATTAGGAAGGAAGGGGCTGGGTCCTCTGCCTGCATTGACCACAGCATCTTGGACGGCCGCCAGCCGGTGCCTCCAAGAAGGTTGATAGATCTCCTTGTCTCTCTGCTCAAGGAACGAACCAGTAAGCAGAGGAACGAACCAGTAAGCAGTGCCCAGTGACCAGGCGCTTGACACTAGAAATTGCTCCACTATGGATGTATTGGGAAACTTGGTTTCAAATCATAGTTTACAGTACTATGCACTTTATTGTCAGGGGTATATTGAGTTCATATTAATCATAATTTTATATTCACATTAAGAATAGAATGTGTGTGAAACAATATTGGTTTTAAACATTCATTGCTGACTTTGCCCCATTCTGTGTTTGTGTGTGTGTGTAAGGGCAGCAGTGAAAACATGTACCAGCCGTTTTATTAACTACATTGTGAAATGGTTGTTTAAGATTTAGGATTTATCCATTTAATATGCGGTACATATTGCTAATATTTGTTTTTTGCCACTCCTTTTACTTTTTAATTTAAATTTGTGTTGCCATAAATTATTTCTGTTTGAAAATATGGCAACATATGGGCAATTGAACATAGGTTAACATGGCTGACTAACATGGCTGACTGTTTTCCAATGAATTGAGCTCAGTTGGTGTGACATTAACATTAACAAAGACTGAGAAAATCCGGAAATGAACCATAGAGAAGATATAAAGACTGACAGTGGCCTCATTTATTTATTTATTTATTCATTTGTTCATTTATTTTGTTGATAGCACCCACACCCAGAAGCATCACAGTGCTAGGCTACATTGGTTGGAAAATGACAATTGAAGTAGAACTGTTGCTGGGTTACAGAATTAGCCTTATTGAATTGCATGCGAACAAGCTCAGTGTGTGTAGCGAGACACAGAGTACAGACGTGTCTTTTTGTACCCTTGGATCAGGGCATTTATTAAAGTACCCAGTGTAGCAGCCTTTTGAATAGGATGTGGCTTCTTTCCTATTTTATGGATTGATGGTGGAGTGCATTTGTGTGAGGCTGTTGTGCTGCACATTTCTTCTATTTGGGGATATATATATATATATATATATATATATATATATATATATATATATATATTCACTGAAAAAAGTGTGTTAAAGGGACGTTATGGTTAAGTTGCAGTAATAAAAACCTATACAATTCAATGGAAAATGTTGTTACAGGGACATTATGGTTACAGGTGAAACCGAAAACCCCCAGAAATTCACCAGTTATGGTACGCTAAGCAAATATAACTCGTGCTACCACTGTGCACTGCAAGGACTAACAACCATTACATCAAGAATTACCTCACAAATGTCATTGATGGGGCAATAATGAAATGCCATTTCCATTGGGTGTGTGCACATATCGATAACCAATGTTGTCCTTGTCACAGGAGTACATCCCAGTAGCACGCAAAAAGTTACACATGCTTCCGTTGATAAGACGCCTTCCCACCTCTGGCTGCCGACAACATGCATTGGAATAGTTATATGCTGGACTTGGTGGTATACATGAGAAAAGCACCTTCGCAGTGGCAAAAATGTGCTGCACTTTATTCATCTTTTTGAGTTGATGGTTCACACTTGCACAAGCTATGGAACCCACAAGCAAAGCTCCATAGTGCACTACCACAACGTGTACAGTACCTAAAGTCACCACTCGTCGACATTCCGCAAGCGAGTGGTTAAAAGTACGGACAGGGAAGCGTACCACAAAGCCTCCACTTCTTCCAAATTCAAATTGCCATTAAGTCCTCCTTCCACGGCATACTGCAGCAGATCTACCACAAAGCGGTCACCCACTGGGAAAACTGTACGTCTCACCATCTCCGCCAGTCTCACTACACAAACTAATGAGAGAAAATATGGCCGCCCTTTCAAGTGACACACACGCTAACCACGTGATTGGACAGTTGCAACAAGCGCATTGCTATTAGCCAGCATGTTCAGAAGCACACAATGTAGCACGTGCACCTCGCAAAGTATCATGAAAGCCGTGCCCCAATACATCATTAACAGTCCTTCTACCCGTTCCAATATCCTCTTCCCATCACGCCCTTATTACGCATTGCTAAGTACTAATACGCATCCACCAATGTCCTCCAAGACTTCAGCATCCTACAGTGTCAGCTCTGCACAAGACTTCCTATCTACCATTACACAATCAGCCTGCACGTGTGCTGTTACTCCAAAGCACGTCCAGTGGAAAGTTCAGTGACACATTCCAGCATCATTCATGCACATTCATCCACACAAGCACCCATCAACACAAAAGAAAGGGATGACACTTATTTTGGCAGGATGTTCACAACTCTCTAATAAGTGCCTCAGCGCACGATATCTGCCTCTAAGCGTCCACTGCGTGTTGAAAAAGCAAAGTGATGTTCTCCATATCTCCTATCATGAAGTCGCAATTTGTTGGTATGTGCTTGCAATGTTCTCACTTACCCATATCATACACTATATTAGCGAAACAGTAACTGTGTTGTTTCCTTCCCACAATGCTACAAACATTGCTCCACCCTAACCCACCTAAAATTGTAACTCGGAAAAAGAAGACACTAAAGCCGCCACTGAATGTATATACGCATCCTACAGTCACTTACCAAAAGGTCAGTGTCTTCCCGGCTGTGGTGCTTTGTACACTGCACTGTTACCACAGGCTCTTTTTAAATCTGCCAGCTTCCAATGTGCCCCATCAGCAACTCATCCATAAAAG
Source organism: Ambystoma mexicanum (assembly GCF_040938575.1). Lineage (NCBI taxonomy): Eukaryota > Metazoa > Chordata > Amphibia > Caudata > Ambystomatidae > Ambystoma > Ambystoma mexicanum. The sequence continues at coordinate 35,004,349 of NC_090935.1, read as the reverse complement.
GAGTGCGCAACTTGTCCTTCACCTCAACGGCAGGTTTCTCTGGTGGACTGAAATGTCTGCAACAGCTCCCAGAGGTTGCAAACAATGAAATGAAAGCCCTGTGCATTATGCAGCAGGCCTTCTGGTTCCTGGCACCTCAATACCTTGCCCTCTAATTTCCTAATTATCTGCTTGCTGCAGCTCCTCCCTCATCCGCCTCCTACTCCCTCCGGATCAGTTGCTTCTACACGCAACCGTATGGTGGTAGATGTGTTTCTTCTGCTGGGGCCTCCCTGTGGAACACGTTCTCTCTCTGCCTGCACCTTCTGGAAAACGATCTTGGGCTCTGAAAATACCTGTAAACCTTTCCATGTGCTTCTGCTTCTTCACCTCCTCTCTCCTGCTCACTTCCTGCCTGAAAGGTATTGTGCACTTCTTTCCTACCCACCCTATAATCTGTGCCCCAGGCCACCTCCCTCCCTATATTTCCACCCCTGCACTGACTTTCTGCCAATGCCAACCCACCGCACTTTGGGAGTGTTCTCCAGAACCCTCACAGTGCTGCCATCACTTGATGTCTACACTTATCCTTACAGTTTCCAGCGCGAAATGTAACATAGGGGTGGTGATTGTGTCTTTGGGACCATTTTATTTAGTTGTGTTTTTGTTATGTACGTGCATTCATACATTTATTTCTTATTTTTCTCTCTTTTGCTCAATGTCTGTTTGCTTCTTCTCATGACATTTTTCTCGACTGAAGATGAACGCTTATCTTACATTTCTACAGGATGCTCTGCAACGCTTCGTGCAGAGTGGCAAACACAACAGCATTTCCAGTGGAAGACAAAAGAATGCACTGGAAATCTTGCTGGTTATTAATGCTTTCATAGTCGGTGCAGAACATCCCAGCCCTGCACATAAAGTCGCACATACTACTGCTTATCCAACATCTCCAGACCTCTGACTGTGGACAACATACACCGGTCTGCTCCCATTGTCCTCTTAGTGTCATCGAGGAGAAAATCACATTTTCAGTAGGAAATATTTGCATCACAGCTGTCATCAACTTCTTTAAGTTAGCAAGCAAACGTGAGCATGACATGTGCCCCAAATGTAGTGCTCCAAAATGCACGACCACCACATCCACTGTACCAAGAGAGGACACACATTTGTAAAGGAAGTTCATGCACCCGAAACCCCACTCGTAAACTGTGCCCCAAAAAGCCTGCACTCCTTCCAACTGAAAGTCAGTATTGAACCATCTTCCCACGGCGTACCTGTGCAGATTGTGCAGAAAGGTATCACCGACTATAAGCACTCGCCGTCTGGCCATCTCTGCCAACCTCACTGCATCGAAATTTTGGGTAAATATGTCACCGCCCCTTCCGGTGAACCACACCTTCCATTTCTCATTGGAGAACCCCCACAGTTCCATTTGCGAAGGCTCTACGCTCACAAGGCCATGATGTGGCATGTGCGCTTTCCCAGCTACAGCTAGGGCCACATCCCGGTAAAGCAGACACAATACTTCTTCCCTTTGCAATCCAACACTTGCATACTGGCGTCTATTGATGTGGCATGTGCGCTTTCCCAGCTACAGCTGTGGCCACATCCCGGTAAAGCAGACACAATACTTCTTCCCTTTGCAATCCAACACTCGCATACTGGCGTCTATTGATGTGGCATGTGCGCTTTCCCAGCTACAGCTAGGGCCACATCCCGGTAAAGCAGACACAATACTTCTTCCCTTTGCAATCCAACACTTGCATACTGGCGTCTATTGATGTGGCATGTGCGCTTTCCCAGCTACAGCTGTGGCCACATCCCGGTAAAGCAGACACAATACTTCTTCCCTTTGCAATCTAACACTCACATACTGGCGTCTATTGATGTGGCATGTGCGCTTTCCCAGCTACAGCTAGGGCCACATCCCGGTAAAGCAGACACAATACTTCTTCCCTTTGCAATCCAACACTCGCATACTGGCGTCTATTGATGTGGCATGTGCGCTTTCCCAGCTACAGCTGTGGCCACGTCCCGGTAAAGCAGACACAATACTTCTTCCATTTGCAATCCAACACTCGAATACTGGCATCTGTTGTCGACTTTGAATTCTTCAAAAACGGCTGCACCAATCACATAGTGACCCTCGCCATTGCACACTATCATTTCGGTACACAACTCCTCACTTCCCGTTAAACACTCTGAGAACACGTTCCCTTTCCTTCCAAAGCCCCTCCACCAGAAGCATTTCCTACAGGATGCCCTATTTCAGCATCTGCAATCATCCACCAGTGCACCCAGCACACCTTTTGCCATGCACACAACACTCTGCCCTTGCCCACACCCAGCACAACACTATCAATGCATGCATGCAACCATGTGGGCAGCTAACATTGTGCACAAACATAACATACGTAGCGGAACTTCAACCCAACTACAGCACAAATTAACGAAAACAGTTCCCAATTAGCATCATCCACAAACATATGACAGCCTCCACCACCCCTACCCACACCTATTCATAAACTATTCTATCACTACCAACCTAGCCAGAACCTTTGTACAACATTGGCCGTACTTCAGCAAATCAGCACCCAGCATAATACACTAGCACATTTAAGGTACACTTCTACCAAATCCTCTTCCACACTGAAAGTATGTAAACCCAGCATCCAGTGCCCACACTGCATGACTTTTCACATCAACATCGGCAAGGACACATAAAAAAATGTACCATGTTCTAACTGTGTCGTCACCTTCAAAACCAAACATACACGCATGGTCGTGTATGTTTGGTTGTGCATTAGCATTAGCTGGTCAGATAGTACAGCGAGTAGAGCGCTTGCTCTGACATCGTGCGGAGCCTGCCAACACAGGTTCGAATACTGGCAGGGCCAAACTCAGCCTTTCATCCTTCCGAGGTAGATAAATGAGCACGACACACCGTGGGTAATAATAAGCAGCGCTCAGATGCCTGAGGGTTTGTAGTGCTATAAATGCTAAATTATTATTATGGCCCCTCACATCTCCTGCTCTATTTCATTTGAAATGTGCTCCACACACATTCTTTTCAGGTCACCACCCTCTAACTGCTGCATATTCTAAAATGCATTACTACTGTGTGTGTCCTAAAGTGCTAGCCTCTTAAGTGCATGGCCTACGGCCTACAGCCTTCCCCCATGCACCCAACAGTCTAGGCCTTCAACACTTTCCCTGTACGTAATGGCACCATCAATTTCACTATGTCACCAACTTTAACCCTCCCCATACACAGCACTACCACCAACACCCCTATCCAACCTCCGCACCGACATGGAACTATGCCGCAACCAATTGCACAAGTTACCATAAGGTAAAATAAAATACTCTCTCCTGCACCCCTGGGCACTTTCATGCAAATACTATAGGTGGCGCCACTTCGATTGCCAAACTATTGTCTCACTGCCAAAGTACTCACAACGTAATGTACCACGCATTTCATCATATCACCAACTATGCCAATCCACATACACACCACTGCCACCAGCACCCCCAGCCAACGTACACATGCATCCACAAATCACATGGTGAACCTCTGCATTGGACCCATTCACAAAACCAGCTTGCTGGCAACGGAATCGACAAACATACCACAGCCTCCACCACCCCAGACCCATTCACAAAGTATTGTGTCTCTGCCAACCTAACCACTACTTTCTCCCAACATGGCCCCTACTTAAACAATTCAGCAAACAGCATAGTAACCAAGGACAATCAAGGTGCACTTCTACCATATCCTCTTCCATAGTAACAGTATGCAAACCCTGCACCCAGTGCCCACACTACATGCCTTTTCCCAGCACCATCACCAAGACCACATCAAAATGTACCATCTTGTTAGAGTGTCCTAACCTGCAAAAGCAAACATGCACACATTGCAGCTCCCATCTCATGCTCTATTGCATGTGAAATTTGCTCAACACCCACTCTATGAAGGTCACCACCCTCTAACTACTGCACATTCTAAAATGCATTACTGCTGTGTATGTCCTACAGTCCTGGACTTTTAATTGCATGCCCTATTGCCTACAGCCTTCGGCCATGCACCCACCAGTGTACACCTTAAACACTCTCACTGCTACATAATGGCACAGCGCTAACACCACCACTACTACCCAACCAGCGCACTGCCATGCAACTATGCAGCAACAAATTGCTGAAGGTACCATAATGTAGAAAGAAATCACAGTTTCCTGCAACCCTGTGCCCTTGCATGAACATACTATGGCCGTCCCCACTTCCATTCCCAAACTATTGTGCCGCTGCCAAACTACCCACATTCGGTTTGTACCACTGGCCTACTGCAACCAATATGCACACATTGCACTATGCAAGCACCACCCTGTACCGGATGCACATCCACAATTGCGCTACTGTGGTGGGTATGCTAAAGCCCTACGCTATTCAGTGTATGCCCTACAGTCAACTGCCTTCACCCATGCACCCAATAAGGTAAGCATTCCACAGACCCAGCGCAAATTCCTTCACCCAGCCATGCCACCGTTTTCCCAACTACCGCATTCCATCCACATAGCACAACCACCCGCTCTCCCACCCAACGCATGTCCTTTGCAATTGATTCCCCTTCTAAAAATGACCAGCAACCACTAACCATGTAAAAAGGTCACTGCAAACAGGTTGCGGCAGAAGCTACCGGGCCGTTACAGCACATGGCTCCAATCATCACCCAAAGTACTTGTCTGTCTAGCTACCCGCAACTTCACACAGTAAGCGCGAAAACTGCATGCACTCCCATCCGTCTTCTTCCACCTACCTACATATGTCACATGAACCACTTTTCACTCCTCTGCCCGTTCCCTCCCTTCTTTCCACCCACACATCCCGTCCGGTACATTTTCCAGACCCTTCCGCCACTGAGCTGTCCCCCAATACACCATGGCGGCGTTTCCCAAAAACTTTGATGCACATCACGCTCCCTTCAGCCAACCACCGGCCAAGTCAAACATTCGCCAACATCACAGCGTACCGCAGGCTAATGACACTTCAGTCCACGGAGGGAACATGGAAATGGGTCCGCGGAGCGGACCCAGATATCTTGAATTTTTTGCGACATACATTTCAGTTTTTTGCAACAAAAGTACTGACACACAAAAGCACGCTTTCTGGCCCAAGCCCCTGCTCCTGCCGCAAATTTGGTGAAAACCCGTCCAGCCACACAGTTTTTCCACATTCAGTCTATGGGGGGAAAAAATAGATGGGACCCCCCTATAACTTTGCCCACCCCACACGAAACCTCACCCAACGTGGTGGAAAAATTCAGAGTCGCCCATATACTTGTTCTGCAAAGTTTGGTGAGGATTCTTCCAGGGGGAGCGAAGTTATAAGCCACTGAAAAAGTACTCTTCCTATGAGTTTAGCAACTGAACCATAAGTACACAGCCGCTACCGCGGGCCGTTTAATATCAATGAAAAATCTTTGTTAAAGGGATGTTATGGTTAAGTTGCACCAATAGAAACCTATCAAATTCAGTGAAAAAACTTTGTTAAAGGGACGTTATGGTTAGGTTGCACTAATAAAAATATAACAAATTCAACATAAAAACATTCTTAGCGCTTTAACTGCCATGGGCCCCCCAGCCCCGTGCAAAGTCCTTTTTTGGTGATTTTGGTATGTTGCCATTCAATGCCTCGTAACTTTTTTGTTACATAAGATATATCAGCCAAATGTTATGTGTTTGTGAATAAACTGCAAAACAGTGGCATGACCAAATTTAGGAGCATCTTCTATCAACAAAAGCATGTGGATGTGTGGAAGCTCCTCTGGATTGATAATCTTTTCTCCAAAAGAAGTGTTCCACTTCTCCGAGGGGAGGAATATTTTTATTACAGATGAAGTGCAGCACGGCAATAAAGCGGTGGTGAAAGTATCTTGATACATTTGCAGGGTCAAGAGAGCAGAGTTCACCTGGTGTTGTTATGTCTATGCCTTCTTTGTTTCGGTTTGCTATGCGTGGGAAGTTATGCAAGTCATCCAATGCATATTCTGCACATCTTAAAGTCACAAACCATGTGGGTGGCCCAAGGTTCCTTAGCATACATCAGCGTGACAATGAACCAGTATTCTTTTGCACCATGCATGTTTGCCAAGATATTTGAGATACTTGACTGCAAAACCTCATCTTTGTCTTTTATGTTTTGAAGTAGTTGGGTAGCAGACACGTTTAAAAATATGAGCCTATTTTCAATGTGTGTGCAACTCCGTAACACAAATGTGCTGGTTTAATTTCAAACAGGAGGTGGAATATGTATTCCACATTTTGTCTGAATCTGGGGTCTTCAGAATACATGTGTAAAAAGTGGTATTCTGATGCTATCTGTGTGCTTCTTCCATTATATCTTCACCCTTTTCCTGTAGGAAAGAGTAAAAGAAAGGCTTGTGCTTCTATGCTTTTATCTCATATTGAATATCCTTTGGCTTAATGCTTTTGATATGCATTGTGTATGGTGTCTTTGGAGTGTAGTGGGGGAATTGCATACTGGTCTAAGATATTGGATGCCATGATAGGATCTACAATTCAAATTGGCCAGTTAGTGAGAAATCCAGAATTATTTGGGTAGTTTCCCTTAAATTCTGTGCAATGTTTATATCTTTCTAGTAGTCATTGCTTTCTTTTGGATATTGTAGGGCTTTTCTAACTTTGTTTACGTCTACTAGTTGTTGCCAAATTTTGTTGTCTTTCTTTGGTGCAACATTAACTAGGATAATCAATGATTGATCTATTGGCCGTTGCACTTCTAGGGTTTCTACATTTTCGTTAAGATCTAAACGCAAATAAACTACATTGCCACGAATGCCTTTTAGTAATTCAGAAAGAGGCAATTTGGCTGTGTTGGGTTGATGGTGTATTGAAATGGGTTTCCTATTTGGATTATAATGCTCTGATACAAAGTAAGCTGCTGGAGAGGTTTGGGAAGTGGGAATATTTCCAAGTTATTAGCGATAGCCTGTGAAGGCATTTGGTTATTATCAAGCTTTGTATTGCAGTATGTGCAAAGTATTGAGGGTTCAGTTATTTTGTATTTGTTATCTGTTATAAGATGTAGAGCTAATTGGAACCATTGGGATTCCTCATTGTCTTCTATTTTGTAAGTCATATCTACAGTTTTTGTGCTCTTTTGATAAAACGTTCTGCAACAACACACACACATACTTGGCTTGGTACTTCAGTAGATGTGCTTTTAAACTTTGCTTTTTCATTTTTGTAAATGTTTCTTAGAAGATTGGCATGTGTAAGGTTTTCACCAAGTTACAGAATTTTCTAAGTGATCTTCACTTCCAAAATGCTTACTTTGGATGTGGTCTATTTGTTGAAGGAGTTCTTTGGCTGTCCCATGTAGAAGAAAGTTATTAAAATGTTGCAGTTGTAAAGCAGGACTTTTTGCATAGTACAGTCTCTTGAGAGGATTCCGTATATTGGAATGGTGTGTTTCTATCATTTTGATGTGGTGGAAGGTGCTTTTGCAAGCAGGTCCCAAAAGGCAGGATAATGTATGTCCTCGCATTTCAGTTTAATTGCGCACTGGGCAGGAGTCTATGGTTTGTAAAGTTTGTAAAGTTTTTATTCTAATTTTGTCTTTTACTTTCATATAGTGATTGAGGAATTGTTGTAAAGATTTGAAGGATTGTTTCCAAATGTTACACATTGAGGTGCATGGCCATTTGTAGACTGGGAGGATTGTTTGGGTGGAAGTTTGTTGGGGATTTTTTTCTCAATAAGGGTTTCTTGTGCCATAATTGTGTTGACTGGCATTTGATAGCTTTGGCCATTACTATGTGTGGCAATTGGGCTTTTATGTTCTTGTTTATAAGCCTCTACATTGAAATATGTTTCTGTGCTGCTTGTGTGAATTCATTCACCTGCACTGAAGTTCTCAACCGTATCTATGTTGACATTGGGCATGTTTAGAAGTACTTTTTGTAGTTTACTGATTAATTTTGTTATTGTTTTCATTCTGGTTAAAATTAATATAAATAATTTTGTTTTGAGGAGTATTGTGCTGTTAATGAGAAATTCCAGGATTAGTCTTCTGCGCTCATTTTTACGGGTTAAGTGTGACTTTTCTGCTGGTTTTATACGATTTTGAAGAACTCTACAGTGGAACATTTTTGGTAAAATTCATGTTTTGGAATGCTTAGCTGTAGTGGTAGGGTTATTAGCAGTTTTATTCTTCTTAATACATTTGCTTCTATTTTTACATTTTGTAAGAAGGGCACTCATTTTCTTAGTGCTAGCGGGTTCTGTTTTGTTGACTGACTGTATTAGCAGTTTTGCTTGAATATTTGCTATAAATTCTGCTAGACGCAGATGAGCATATTGCATGCTTTTATATTTATCTGCTCTATTTTTTCTTTGTTTTCTACAGAGTTCCTTTTTAGTAAGCATTATGTTCTGTCTGTTGGATCAAAAAGGAAATTGTGGTTTTGAAAGTTGTGAAATATATTTGCGTGAATGAGTGTGTGAATATGAGGGCAGACATAAATAGTGGGCTGTGTGATTGTAAAAAGAAATGGATATTGAAAATGTTTGTAAAACACTTTTAAGTGGCACTTGCTTGAGAAATTGATTCCATTTTCTTTCATTTATTTATTAAAAATTACACACAGCGCTGCTGCACATGCATACATGCATTTATTTGTTTTACTTGAAATGGTGCTGAAATAAATATTTGTAAACAAATTGCATTTTGCCATTTTTTCATTCCATGCACATGCCATGCTTTAGTAACATACATGCAGTTTTCGTTTTGAGTTTGCATTGTAGGAGTTTTAGCGTAACTTTATTAATGGGAGAAGTGGTGTTAAAAGTGACAGAATGTAAGAAGAAAATAACAGTTTGTACATTATAATGGGTGATATGGGAAAGTATGCATGTCTTAGTAATATATTGAACTTTCACACATGATCTGGCACTTAAACAGGCTGTGGAAATGTTTTAAATTCGGTTTTCTTTTCTTTCACAAAAGACACAAACAGTGCTGCTGAAATTGCAAATATGTGTTTTGAAACTGCTATGAAAATGCTCATGAAACAAACTGTGCAACCACACAGCATTGTAAGTAACTGCCACTTGATGTCAGGAGGTGGGACAAATGAGAGTATGATTATTGAGTATGTTATGTAGGGTAAGTGGCAGGAACCCTGTTTACATGCATTTGTAAAATAGTTGGAAATGTACTTTTCAAAATATATGCATACCTGTACTTTGTGTTGATGGGTGCAGATGTGGTTGAGTATGCAAACAGAAATCTTTGAAATGTTATAGTAGTTTATGATGCCAATGCTTGGGATTTACAGGAGACATGTATTCTGAATGTTCAACAGAACATCTGATGTGTTGAACTGAGAGTTAGATGGCGAGTTTTTGGAAGTGATTGATGGATGGGTGTGTGACTGCTTGACAGTAGGCAATGCAGGAGTGCTACAAAAATTGAAGTAGAAAGGGAAGAAGGGCTGCTCTGTGTTACAGTGTCCGAGGACACTGGGGTAGTCCGCAGACAGGACGTGCCACATCCAGGTCTTTTCAAGATGCCTGGCATGGAAAGGGGACTGTGGGGATCAGCCAATGAGGTCTTCGGTTGTACTTTACAGGAAGAGAGGGTAATATTTATTTTCCATTTCTGTCTGTAGGGAAGATGGCTGTGGTTGTAGAGATGAAAAGGCTTACTGTGTAGATGGTGGTAGATTCTTTCATGGTGAATTTGCAAAGGTACACAGACATGTGTGGCATTTCTGCTAACCTTGGATTGGAGGGAGTGGAGGCTTTTTGGTGTGGTGTGCCTGGGCAAAACTGGAAGAGTTTATTTGCACATTGCAAACCTATGTCTGTTTTCCAAACTCCAGATGTCATTGTGGTGTATTGCAGAGGACAGAGTTTCGGGTATATCAGTGCAATAAGTTTGCAGAGTGCAGTGGACGAATTGCTGAAGGCACGAATGGTGCTGTTTTCATGTGGAAGGGTAATCCTTTCACATATACCTCCTAGGGCACTATGGAGATGCCCAGCATCTTTTGTCCTCAACAAGACGCTGCAACGTGCCTTATGAAAAAAGGGATATGTTCATTTTTGTACGGTGTTGGGTTTGTCATCCTTCCCAAATTAGAGCATTCTGGTGGATGGTGGACGTACTTTGTTCAGTGATTGCATCACATTTACAGATTTTGGCAATGCAATCTTTCATGCCAATGTTCAAAATGCACTCAGAAAATTCTTGTGAGAATGACGTAGAGTTCATGTGAGCAGATATAGCAAAAAAAATCTGAAAAGCCCCAACAAAATAAAAATACTAAAAAAGTTTATTTTCAGAGCCATAACTCAAGGCAAACTTACCCCGTGTTTAATTTGTCTCCATACCCCCTTGAATTGGTCGATATTGATTGATATTGATATTTTATTTGTATCGTGCTTGTACACAAGTGTTTCAGAGTGCGAAGAGGCAAGGGAAGCAAGAGAGGGGAACAAGGGAGAACAAAACAACGGCCTTACTTGGTCCAGTGACATTGAGAATGCACTGGTGAATGAGAGAAGAAAAGTGCATGGGAGGGGGAGAAGTGGAAAGTGCTGAGCAAGAATTAAATAAAATAATAAATGAATAAATACATACTAAAAAGCAACAAACAATGGTAGTGCAGCCAGCAAGTGGCAAGTGCTAGGTTTAAGGCAACGAACATGGTGTGAACGAAAAGGTGTTTGTCCTCTACTTGCCGCGCTCAACACAACATTCCTGAAATTGCAAATTATGTGAAGGATGCCAATAAGACTTTTGCCTGTGCGGATGTATTTATTAGGATAGGCACCTCAAATAGTTTGATCAGAAAGTCAGCTTGTTGTTTACTGCATGTCTACAGATATTCTGCACAGTATTTCTAGTATGTTTGTTGTCTTCACAAACTGTATTCCTATTACAACTTATGTGAAATATGTGATAACACAGAAAATTGTACAAACAACACCGTCTGAAAAGTTTACAAAAAAAATACGTGATTGAGCTGTCCAAAGGTGCAAAAATAACTGTTTGCCAACACCTCGGGTCGTAATCAGGGCGACATTGATACAAACCACTTTTGGTGCACTGAACCTTGATTGACATGTACAAGTATCAATATGTTAACAGAAGAAAATGTGCTGATTAATGATGCAGTATATTACTGGGTCTTGGTGGGTTGCTTTGTATTTGAACTTCTTCCTAATGAGTAGGGATCTCAAATAGTGTGATGTGAACCCCACATGCAGCATGCTGCCACGCAGGTTGGTAGTCTTCAACGTATTTAATCTGCTGTATAATCTGCTGTGAGAATTGTGAGATTGGTGTTTGTAAAACGTGGCATCAGAGTTTCTGATGCATTAGCTCTGATTAGTTTTCTCGGTCCAATCCGTCTAAGCTTTAATGCTGGGCACGCACAATATACTTCTTCAAATACAGCTGAAAGTCACGGGCATTTAATTGTAATTCCGAACCAATTTCTTCATTCCCACTAGGTATTGTTAAAAAGAAAACCATGTTTTAGTGACTTCTCAACAAATTACATCACTTTTTCTGCTTTATAAAATGTATTCTGAACCATTAGACTTGTTTCCTTCACTTATTTCGTCATGGGGGTAATGTTCTTCCAACCACTCGAGTGTGCTTGCGATTTCTGTTGGAAAAAAATAAAACTGCTATTCTTACAAGTTATGTACACATAATACCTTGTAATGTTACAGAAAGAAATACAGTGTACCTACTATTTTTGTAAGGATTTCTTCTGGAATAACTGCCAGCTACTTCTCAGTGTGTATGCAAGGTTCCACTGAGGTAATAGTGTTAGGTGTACAGTTCAGCTTTGTGTTTGGTGCATTCCATTATGTTGTGTAACCTATGCAAACATACTTCTGGTTTCTCAAGTACAGTTTTTGTATACATATTTATTTTTGGATGTGTTACATATATTGCTTATTGTTTATGTATATGTATTTGCCCATTGACAGACAAAACAATGTAAGGTACCCCCTGTGCTTTTGGGCAGCGTAAATGCTGTCCAAAGTCCACGAACATGCGCGCGGTCTGCGGACGCTGTGGCTATCAACATGGAGGATAGGGAGAACAGTATGATGTTAGGGACATGTAGAAAATTAAGGGTATCCTGGTAAAAACCCATGAAATTCAGTGAAAAACTTTGTTAAAGGGACGTTTTTTGTTATGTTGCACTATTAAAAACATAACCAATTCAGTGGAAACATTTTCTTAAAGGGATATTATGTTACACGTAAAATAAAAAAAATGAAATTTGCTAGTTATGGTAAGGTAAGCACCCATAATACGCGCCACCACTGTGCACTGCTAAGACTAACACCCAGGACATCAAAGATGTCATGACAATTTTCCCATCCTTTTGAAGGTTTCTGTTTATATTGTTGGTAGCAAAGTGACTTAACATATGAACATATGTGCTTATGCAAAGAAAACATAATATTACAGTTTTCTTTTTAATACTGGAAGGTACCTATACATACACATAAGAAAAGGTTGTATCATACACTGTAGAAGTAGAATTTTTGTAAAATCATGAACGATATCCTTGCTGAGTTTTCAGTAATGTTAAGCTGCGAATACATAGGTAATAAGTCAAGACCTACTACATATGTGTGTTACTATAAACAATACATACAAAGACCCACAATGCATACAAATTAGAGGCACATACCGGTAGACTACAGAACAGAAGACAGAAACAACATCAATACAACAAATCAACAAGATTATAGTTCATTATCAAGTACTCACATGGATTTTGTGTGTATGGCCTGGTTATTGGCTTATATCTGTGCACCATGGGCTAGCTGACACCAAACCCTAGTCCAAGTACTTCTAGAATATACAAGAAGGTTAAAGTTGTCTGCATATATCGCAACCCTTTCATTTAAACATTTCTAGTCAGTGAACAAAACCAAGTGGCTGAGATTTCTGAGATCATCAGTGATGTCATCAATGGAATTTGTCATGTCTTCTTTGATGTGGTGGGTGTCACTCTTAGCAGTGCACAGTGGTGGCGCAAGTTATGGTTGCTTACCTTACCATAACTGGCGAATATCTGGGGGTTTTCGGTTTGAATTTTTAACCATAATATCCCTTTAAGAAAGTTTTTCCACTGAATTTGTTACGTGTTTATTAGTGCAACTTAAACATAACGTCCCTTTAACAATGTTTTTTCAGTGATATATACATATACATCTGATGAGTAATAACTAATATTATTAATCAGATGCTGATTTTTTTTAAATTATATCTAAATGTTCTAAAACATCTTTAGTTTTCAGGTTTGTACATATTTGGTGCAGATGGCATTGTTTTTAATTCATAAAATTAACCTCACCATTTGTTACTGTTCTTCTAGATATGGAAAACTGTTTACACTGCCATGAGGACCAGTGGCCCAATGACAGGAAGGACGGCTGCATTCATAAGGCAATCAATTATCTTTCATATGGAGATTCTCTTGGTCTGACCTTGGCTTGCATATCTGTCGTCTCATCTGTAACTACAGCGGCAGTGCTGGGAATCTTTCTCAGAAACCGGGACACACCGATAGTGAAGGCCAATAACCGGGACCTCAGCTACACACTCCTCATCTCCCTAATGTTGGCCTTTCTCTGCTGCCTCTTATTCATTGGGCGTCCAGCACCATTGACCTGCCTGATTCAACAGGCTGCATTTGGGATTATTTTTACTATTGCAGTGTCTTGTGTTTTAGCAAAGACTATGACTGTCATCGTTGCCTTTAATGCCACCCGGCCTGCGAGTCGATACAGCAGATGGCTGGGATCCCGGGCGTCTGGTTTCATGGTCTTCTTGTGCACTCTGGGAGAAGTAGTGATCTGTCTCTCTTGGCTGCTCACCTCTCCACCTCACCCTCACAATGACATGCAGTCTGAGACTGGGAAGATTATCCTGCAGTGTGACCCAGGATCTCTTACTGCCTTCTACACCGTGATTGGTTACATGGGCCTGCTGGCATTTGCCAGCTTCATGGTGGCGTTCCTAGCCAGGAACCTCCCTGACCGATTCAACGAGGCAAAGCTCATCACCTTCAGCATGCTGGTGTTCTGCAGCGTCTGGGTCTCCTTCATCCCAGCCTACCTCAGCACTAAGGGAAGCTACATGGTGGCCGTAGAGATATTCGCCATCTTGGCTTCAAGCTCTGGGCTGCTGGGCTGTATATTCCTGCCCAAATTTTACATAATCCTGCTCAGGCCCGACATAAACACCAGAATGTCTTTAGCTATAAAGGGCTGATTCTAATCATGTAAAATAAATGTAAAACAAGCCCAGCATGCCCATTGGAATGCAAGAACATGTTCTGTTACACTATATGATTTTTATAGAGCGCATCTGCCACCACCAAAGCTGAGTCCTGGCACTGAAGAACGAAAGTGCTGAAGTTAATACAGCATGGCAATCAGTGGCAGCTGGTGAATTTGTTAATTAGAGGGGATCATATTTTCCCTACAAGCACAGCCGTGTGACAGAGCGTAGCAAGGTTTCCCTGAACCAAACAAAGGTGTTCAGGGGGGCAGGGAATCGTCACATGAGAACATGTTTTGAATAATAGGTTAACCTGGAGCATTTGAATTCACAATTTAAGTAACAAATTAGGTAATACCCTTAACATGCTTGCTTTATCAGATGCCCATTTTAAATCGTTTTATACAATTGTATCTCCATCCCCATGTCAATCCATCATAAATCAGCAGCCCGGCCCAGCACAAACACACAAGCACACATCGCAGATTCACACAACATGCTCTTTCACTAAGAATTTACTTGTGCACCCTTTCACTCGCTCATTCATATGCATACACAGCACCCACCAAGCATGATATGATATGATATGATATGGTATGGTATGATATGATATGATATGATACGATATGATATGATATGATATGGTATGATATGATATGATATGATATGATATGATATGATATGGTATGATATGATATGATATGATACGATATGATATGATATGATATGGTATGATATGATATGATATGATATGATATGGTATGATATGATACGATATGATATGATATGATATGATATGGCATTTATAATGCGCCTATACACAAGTGTTTCAAGGTGCGACGAGACAAGGCAGGGGGAACAAAAGGGAGGACGGAGACAACAATGTTACTAGGCCAGGTGACATTGACATTGCGCGATCGAAGCATCATGCACTCACTCATTAATTCACACATACATACATTCATATTAAATACCTTCTTCTTACCTTCAGATTTTTTGCCACACGAACAGGAACCAGGAAGCAAAGAGCACTTTGTTGTTTCTGCACATGTACCCAAGGAAACATTCCGTCTCCCAGGCTGCATCCCCAATGGACCATGTAAGGCTGGGGAAGCAAAATGTCATGACCTTGCATGGTCGATTGCACATACATACTGGGGAACAGAAACTGTCAAAAGGAAAACCATGTTTCCCTTTGATAGTTTAAGCCAGCCCAAGGGTGCGCCTTCACCTACAGGATGCAGCTGAGGGAGCTCTCAGTGTTTACTCTGGCCTCCCACCTCCATAATGGGCGAGAGTATTGACGGGTCAGCGTCCCCTCGCCTTTTGTATACGAGCTATCACTGTCATCATCATGCTGCTAGTTAGGCCTGTTGGCCATCAGAATGATGTTGGAAGTCCATATCACAGCCTAGACGCCAGGATTGAGAATGCACAATCTCTGGTTCTACTTTTTCTAAAGGCTGACCTCAGATCTCTGCACTCCAAATATCCCACCTCTCAAAAAGTGAATGCATGCTATCATTGAACCAAGTTTATTTCAGAACGGCTGGTGGGAGAGAGGCTAGATAACTGCTTGGAGTTTGAACTAACCTGCGTCTCCGAGAACCACAGAACAGATACAGTAAATAAACATTCCCAGAAGAGTTTACACACTCCCACATTTCACTCATGTTCCCTTACAATGTCATCACCCAAAATTCAAATGGTTTAACCCTATACAAGGAAATCTAGTCCCCAAAACCTCAGTGGCTGCCTTCACCGTTGCACCTTCTCCTTAGACATACATTGTCATGACATTGCAAATACAAGACCACCCTTCCTTCCTGCAGGAAACACAAGTCTAACATGGGTATACAATAGAATTTTAGTACTGATTCCACTTAGTCACAGACCTACAACGCTAAATCTGACACACATGGTTTATGTAGTGACACTTTATGTGGCTATAGATAGCTAACAAAAAGCCCCTTTGATTGGGCACTAACTTGTTTCTCTAAACACTCTGACACTCTGGATATTTATTCTTGGTGTCCTCTCGCCTCCTTTCATTATGCGACCACCATTTCATTCCATCTGGCCCCCTCCCATTATACTCTTTTCCTTGCTAATCTATTTGGTCTTCTCAAATGCCCACAGTAATTTTCGCTTCCAGTCAACCTTCTACAATTTTGGCCATTAACCCCAGCTTGACACTGCCAGGTGGCAGATGCTTCTTTGGCCACTCAAACAAAAATATCCACGCGCAAAACCCTGGGCTCATCGCTCTTCATTCTACTTCAGCTCCAAATAGCTGCTCCCATATTGTTGCAACTGTGACCTACCCCCGCTCTTGGCCGGCCAGCCTTCCGAACACGGATGGGTACATGTTTATTTGTACGTCCATGTGTTAAAAACTACTGCATTCTCTCATATAATGGGTTTCCCATTCAAGAGCCTTTTCACACTTTGTGTGAAGCTGTGCGCTTTCACATCTCATTGCTCTAAATTGCACAATATGCTCCCATATTATGTTCACAAAATCTTCATTATTTTGCTACATATATGCACATTTAAAATGTATCAGAAAAGACACAACATGAAGGTAAGCTTTAACAAACCTCAATTAACTATTCTAGATACATGCAAAACTGCAATTTTGGATCAATATCACATTCTTAACATTAATATGTTGCATGCAAAGTGCATCTCTCCTTTCTAATGAGATAAAATCAATCTATCCCAACATTCCCCCAATTAGTTGATTCATTTACTAATACATTTCCTGTACCCAAATCCGATGATTGACCTCAGGATCTTCATTGAACGGCCCATCCATGATGGAATCCATGTGAAACAAGAGCCGCTCCACAAATCTGATTTAATGCCAGCCTCACTTTCCATGGCCTTTTTCAGGTTGTGCAATGTGGTAATAGTCTGTGCAATTGTCTCATTCTCACCATCGTATGCAGGCTCAAAGGTGCAACACAAATTACCAATTTTGCTACAATCCCGGTCCTCCATAGCAGTGAGGAGGTGAAAGATGTACGGATTCTGTAATGCCATAACCCTCGAAGCACACATTTCTTCCTCAATGGCACTAAATGCTAACTCTGAAGAGTTTACCAACAGAAGCAGTTTGACTCCTCGGGTAATCTGGAGCCATTTTGCCTTTGCTATGGCTTCAACACCTGGGTCCATGAATGAGGAAAATACCATCTCAGACGTGCTATGCTGTTAAGATGGCCTGGAAAGTCCCAAATAACACAGAGATTCTGGAGCCAGTTCAAAGCAGCCTCAATAACAGAAATACAAAAAGTTCAACTCAAAATCCAGCTTAATTATCATCAGAATACAACAGGGACAGCAAACAAGCATTGCATTTTGGAGCTCTTTCCCGTTACATAAAAACAATGGTTTATATGTTCGACATTTTTCATAATCAACATCATACTGTGATCTTATTGACCAAAACCCTATGGAGAATGGGGTTTGGATAATAGTGGTGATTACATATACTTTCTTTATGGGCTAACATTCCTAATTGGGTAACGCCTCCTGTAGCCACCTCTAGATTGATGAAGGTAAAAGACATCTTTGCAATATGTAATTGGCTGGCACCATAGTTATGGGCGGTTTCACATTGGAGATTTTCATTGGTTGGCTGCTTACTAACCAACCTTGGAAAACTGGCAAGCCATCAAGACATGAGCTGGATAACACTAGGGGGAGAGAGGTCCACAGACTACTTTCATTTCATTTCTAGGCCATGAGCCAGAGTGATCTCTTTCTATTTGGCCTTGTGTGGCATCTCGTGTCTGAGTATATGTGTAAGGAGTAAGGCAGGTGTCCTATCTGCGTTCATTGCTAATGAATAGACAGTGTTCTTCAATTATGTATCTTTCATGTGTGAAGGGACATTATTTCACGCTTCATTTATTGGGAGTTTAGCTAATATTGATGCAAGTGTTATGTTTTCCCTTGCCGCTGGGGACACTCTTGAGGTATTCTTGATACAATAAATGCTAAAATAAAATAAACTGAGTTGTTCTGCACCTGGCTTACAAAGGCTGGGTGTACTCTTATAAAACTTTAATTAATCTGGGAGTATCCTTCTTGCACCCTGGGAATTGCCATCTCATGCTTTCACTGCAATGTTCTGACCCTCCCTTTATTCGCGGTAACCTTGGCTGTGGTTATCAGCTCCTTGCTGAGCTCTGCATGGATCTGTATTTCTGTGGTTTCAGCATTTTGTGTTCTTGTGAATCTTTGATGCTATTTGTTTAATTAGAAGAATGTTGTGGCTTCCATTTTGAAAAGATGGCTGACCATTCATGTTGCGTTTCTATGTTCAGCTTTGGCATTGCTTATGTTAGTGTTCTTCCTGTTTTATGGATGCTACGTTAATATTCTTCATGTATAAATGCATATATTACCTAGTGTTTGCGTTCTTCATGTTGATTGCAAATTTGTTTTGTGTCTAATGCATGAGGTAAGGGTGGTATGGTTTCCCTAGTGAGTATCATTTCTCACCTTTACGACATTTGACCGGGGGAGCAGAAGCTATGCATGACATATTCAACTGCCTCCCAACACTCTCGACTCTGGTTGAGTTCTCATCCACACTCTATGTTCTCCCCAAATAGTGCCCTTTGCGTGTGCCCCTCTCAGGCAGCCTGTATGTCTAACACGCTTATCCACACTCCAGTTCATATAGCAGCATTCCCCATTGAAATTATAATATACCCAGTGCTCTGTGTGATTGTGAAGGTCCTGAGGACAAATAAAATGTTATCCTGTAGGGGCGATAGAGCTTTTCATTGCTTGGGCATGGGGAGGTCATCTGTTTGGGTCTACTCGTGTATGTGAGCATCCAGGTTTATTACTATTTTCATTCCTACTGTTTTTTTGGCACTGACAAATTCAGATCCTCCATCCGTTCCACAAGATCCACCAATACCTCATGCCTAGTGGTACCCAGGTACAACCTTTAAAAAAGCAGCGCCAGCTTCCCAGTACTTGCCGACCAACTATGGAACTCACTCCCATTGGACATTAACTCCATCCAAGCATTTGAACCTTTCAGAAGTGGGGTTATTACCTGACTACTCAATAAGATCTAACCTGATCCTCCTTCGCTACCATGCATTCTCTGTATACTGTGATGTATGGATGTAATACCCTGTATGAACTGTAACATTGTAACTGTCTTCTTATCCACCAGCGCCCAGATACCCCTGGGTCAGGAGCGCTATATAAATATAATAAACAAATAAACAAAGAAACAAATAAAACTTCTCTTCTTTGGAAAAAATGATAACTACTTCACATTTCATCTTTAAAAACAGGATTGTTTTACCACAGTTCATCAAATATATTAGTGGTCTTGTCACTTTCTTTCCACCACATCCTTTCACCACAATGCAGACCTTCAACTGTGGCCCACTCGGCTTTGAAAGAGGGCAGGAGCCCTTCTTCAAGCAGATCATCTGAAGACTTCACAAGAAGTAAGAAAGATGCACTTAACCTTGGACCCTTGGTTGAAGGTACAGTTTGCCTTACATCTTCCACCAGTGAAGGAAGGCTAAGCTATCCAAAGGGGGAAGCAAGATCCCCCCCTAAACTTCTCCCAAGGAACACAAGGAGAAACAGAACTCAGAGGACCTTCTTCTGCTCCAGAACCGGTAGCCAGCCAGCACACAGCATGCCCTGCTAGGCTCTGCAGCAAGCTTCTTGGATAGGGCGTGACAGAAGGTCTCTGAACCTACAACCAAGGACAAGGCAGCTGCCGGCAATGCACTCCACAGCTGTGGGCTGTCCACCTTAAAGGATGACACACGCCCACTAAAGAACCTGGGAGAAGTGCCTTGATGAGCACCTACCGCAGTCTGCCTTAAAGGACATTTATGAGCCAGTCGAGTTCCTCTATCCGCAACTGACTGCAACGCTGACCGTTGTCAAGCTACAGTTGGTTGAAGCCATTCGAGACATCTTGACCTGTGCTTCAGAACCACCAATCAGTACTGAGACAATGATTCCTGACCCTGAGTCGATGTGTAGGACATGCTGCAGTCATTCATCATCACTTCGCTGGCCGAACCGTCTTGCTGCCCGATACCCACAGCTGACTCTCATCTCGAATACTGTCACAAAAGCCTGCAAAGCACCCTGGAGCCAACTCGACCCTGTCGAGCACCAAGAACACCAACAGGAAAACGTACATTCTGAATTCTGTCTCCCTGGTCACTCCCAGAAGGCGCCTCGAGGCATTTTAAGACACTTTCTCCCTTAGTGCTGAAGCCAAGAAACCTGAACAAACTGTTGTGGTTATTACCCACACCCACTACTCTCCCGTCAGCATCCAGAGTGAATCCCTTTTCCTTCTTTGAAACTATCTGTCCTCGGCATTCCTTTACAGGGTGGGTTGTATTTTCGTAGTACTGTTAGACTGTCTGTTGTGATAATAAAGTAGATATTTTTATATAAACTTGGCAGGTCACTCCTTTTATCATTGGGTAATTATTGTAGATTCACTGTTTTACAATTAATCAACAATCCACAAACTTTAGAGGAGATAAGCAAGCCGTTCAGTCCACGTAAACAAAAATTTGACAAGGAGGTTTATCATTTTAATTGTATGCTTGTTTATTCCAATCTGCTCTCATCCATTATGGTGTATTAGAGGTGTTGGGCTGATTGATGGTTTAGAAACCGATATTCACCCCTGCACCACTGGTACCTTGGAATTTGATTTGTCACAGTATAATTGGGTCATTCCTTGAGGCATACGTTATTAGCATTTTGCGTAACTTCTTCTGGCTACTCTGGGAGCGCTAATGTATTGCAATCTATTCATCCTTGCCCGATCCTTCAGCCGTAAGTATGTATCCTATTATTTGTAACTGTCCTCTGTTCCAACATCCAGGCATTTCTTTTCCATGCCCAGCGTTACACTGCAGCATTTTAAGGTCTTCTATTTAATCCCTCGGCTATTCATGTCCACTGGCAGGTATTTTACTACTTTGTGTTGTGTATTAGGATTTATCATGGCATTCTTTTGTTTTATAAAATTACCATCCCGTGGAGATTTATTTATTCTCACCCACTCTCTGGAGGATATATGTCCCTGGAATTGTCCTCGGGCCATGCATAGTGCAAGGTGTGTGATGCAATGTGCTGTGTTTGCGGGTTCCTCTGTGGCTATGCAAAAAAGGTAGCAGGCGCCCCTCTCTAGAAAGAACACTGCATGATAACCTGTTCTGTGGTTTTTTCCACACTTTGAGAGTCGGCAGCCATCGCTTTTAGCTCACTGTACTTTTCAAAAAGGAGGAATATCCATTTGCATATCAGTCTTTGTCCCGCCCGCAAGGGCAGTCCAGCACCGAAATGTCAGGCTTCTGTGGCTATGAACATTCTGGGGGCACTTATGGCATAGGGGATGCGAGAACACACACAACAACTTAGGTGCTTTTACCACATATTCTTAGTAACATGGGCCAAACCTGTGCATATGTTATTCTTGCAGCCGGCCATGATAGATGTTATCCTACTTATGCATGCAATGAAACAAAGAACAAATACTTGTGTGTTTACACTGGGAAAAACAGTTATCTGCGATTTTATGAAGGGGGCATATAGCAAAACACTGATAAACACAGATCCTGACATTGTTTTAAAACACTGGAAAAAGGCCCTCAGACCATCAATATATTTGGTCAGGTGTGCTGAGTCGTCTAGCACACTGCTTTTTAGTCTTTTCAACTGTGCATCTACTCCAGGGAATTGTTCTGGTGTCATTTTGTTTATCATTGTTACAGTGCTTACACACAGGTTTACTGGTCTAGCCGTATTATGAACGATCATTTCTCTTACTGCTATACAAATAATTATATAAAGATTACACAATGTGAACAACATTGCTATTATCATTATTGCTAGGGTCACTACTCTCTGCACATCTCTGTGAGTACATTTTCTTCTTGGCGCTAAAAGAGAATGGTTATAGGTGAAAGGATCGAAAAAAAGGATCTAATGCCCTTTTTTTCGAAACAAAAAGGACAGAAAAAAAGGGGCAATTTTTTTTATTTTTTATTTTATTTTTATGGGGGGGGGGGTTCCCCCCCAACCGCCCGTTATCTTTTTAAACATTTTTTTTATTCATACCAAACTAAAAAGTATATAAATAAATAAATAAAAAAGCATTCAACCCTTTTTTTCCAGTCCTTTTGGTGTCAAACAAAAGGCATTTGATCCTTTTGTTTTAGACCCTTTGGCTGGACACCAAAGAGAATCTCATAGTATTCAACATATGCATTCTTGTGTCAGGAGAAGTGTTTCTTTTGTATCCTAAAAGCAAGTATTCACAAGAAAATCCTTGTCCATTTTGAACAAAAATAAATGTCTTCCTGTTAACAGCACCGAAAACACCGCGGAGCGGAGCGGAGTTGCGAGCTGAGTTGGGAGCAGTCTGCTGCAGTCCTGTGCTCTGACTACATCGTTGTGTCCAGGAAGTGGTTAACAGCACCGAAAACACTGCGGAGCGGAGCGGAGTTGCGAGCTGAGTTGGGAGCAGTCTGCTGCAGTCCTGTGCTCTGACCACATCGTTGTGTCCAGGAAGTGGTTAACAGCACCGAAAACACCGCGGAGCGGAGCGGAGTTGCGAGCTGAGTTGGGAGCAGTCTGCTGCAGTCCTGTGCTCTGACCACATCGTTGTGTCCAGGAAGTGGTTAACAGCACCGAAAACACCGCGGAGCGGAGCGGAGTTGCGAGCTGAGTTGGGAGCAGTCTGCTGCAGTCCTGTGCTCTGACCACATCGTTGTGTCCAGGAAGTGGTTAACAGCACCGAAAACACCGCGGAGCGGAGCGGAGTTGCGAGCTGAGTTGGGAGCAGTCTGCTGCAGTCCGCTGCATACGCGGAGTCGTAGCAGGATGGAGCCTGAAGTGAGATCGCATCCAGTTTTCCATGCGTGGTCTCCCCCCATGGGAAAGAAACTAAGAACTAAATCCAAATCGGCCGTGAAACCGGCAAGAACCGGCACAGTGCAAGGGAGCCCAGAGCAGTTGGAAATCCTGACAGCGATCCAGAAGCACACGCCCTCAGAGGGAATGGTGAGTGAATTCATCATCTTAAACTCCCCCCCTCCACCTTCACCTCCCTATGTCAGTGAAACTTTTTCAAAAGGTGCTCCCAAGCCTCGGCCAGAGTGGTTAAATCAAGGGTCGAACAACCTTAGTGCTACGACCCTACCTGTACGTACCTCTATTACGGTGCTGTCCCCCAGCCTGGGTGACCCTAAGAAAAGAGAAAGCAAACTTGACATCGATATCGATCCTGACGCTTTTACACTTCTGGAAGCCCAGTCCGTAGCCGAGCCCTCAGGAAGAGTAGATCACCTGGATCCTAGGACCCCCATCCCGACCCCTTTCGTGAGCCCAGGGGACGCCTTTAGGGTGCGTCTGGAGACCACTGGTAAGGTGAGACGGGAAAACGCCACGGGTGAAAGGGGGACGCCCGGCACGCGGACCACCGAGAGCCATGGAGTGGCGGGTCAAAGGGAGACAACTGACACGAAGGAGCTCCAAATGCCAAAGGAAAAGGAAAATCTGCGGGCGTGCACTCGCGAACTAAGCCAAAAAACGAGTGGTGCCCAAAATGCTAAAATGAGTATACAGCACGCTGATACAAATTCTGAGAGTGTTGAAGGAGCGAAGGGGGAAACCCAAAATCCCCAACAACCCCCGCTCATTGTACCACAAAAGGAAGGCCCAGATGGGAGCTATAAGGCCACTCAGGTAACTGCATTGATCCACGGAAAGCCTAGTGCTGTGTTACCCACTTTTAAACAAGCAAAAAAAGCGAGTACACATCTTAAAAGACGATCAAACGAACGGAAGCGCTGCTCGGAGACAAACAGCAGCGAAACGGATTCAGACCTAGATATGGACTTAACTACAGATACAGAAGAACTGATAAGATATGACGAGGCAGCGAGCGAAGTGGACTCTGATACCGAAACTACAGAATCGGCTGACCTGATTAAGAAACCAAAAGCCGCATCAAATTCAGAAATCTTGGAAAAAGGGGAAATTAAAAGCTCAATTGACCACACCTCCTTACAAATCGGGTTCTCCAAGAAAGTAAAAAAATTGGTCACAATAGACCAAAGACCAAAGTTCGTATCAGAGACGCTAGAACAAAAGAGCAAAAAAGTACAAACTAGAAGAGATGCGCAGTTTAAGGGGTCCTCCATCCCCCCAAATCAAAACCTCCTGAAGGCCTTTTTCACTCAACACCAAAAAAGAAAAATCCTAACAGAAGATGAAGTATCGGACGCAGACTTGTTGGAAGCAGTAGGGGACCTCCCACAAGCTCTTAAAGCGAGAAAATCTGTCTTCAACGCATATGACATCCAGAGACAGGAGCAGCACAATGAAAATGCTACAGTACAAAGTCTAAAAGACACGGAAGAGCCACTAAGAAGCAATATAACAGCCGAGAACACGAATCGAGGCGTGATGGAAACACTGACGGCCTCTATAATTAACCAATCTACTTCCTACCCAAAGAAACCAATTCAGGAGACGAAAAGCCAAGCAGAAAACCCAAGCAAGGGACAGGAGGTGGTTAAAGAAGTAGAAGGGCAGATTAGTAGCGACACAAACCCAGAGAAAAATCAAGCAATCGATGGGGAGCAGCGGACGGCCGGGATAAGACCACATCTGCCGCTGGTCTCTCAAAACAAACCAGTCTCAGAGGCAAGGGACTTGCCCAAAACCCCTTGGGACCAGTTTTTAGCGAATAAAAGCAGAAATAATCAAACCATGCTAAACGAAAACGCCCATAGCCCTCGACGAGACTCCTCACATAACGACCACCAGGCAACAACATGGAGAAAAGAACAAATCATGGCATCTCCAAAAAAGAGACGTTTAAGTGACATAGCGGCAGCAATACAAAAAGAGTCGCCGAGCAAAAAACCAGACACAATCGCCATCATGTCGGCTATGACTATTGTGCTGGCCCCATTTTGCAAATTATACGAGGCAATCAAAGAAGAGGTGAAAGACAACACTGCAATTTTATCAAACATGATGAATAAATTGTCTCACGTTGAAAGCTACATCACAGCCATAGAAGATCGTGCTACCTCTCCTTATCGCAATTGGGAAAGCAAAATCAGTAAACTCGAGAAAAAGATAGAAATTATGGAACAAATAAACAACGAGCAGAGGGCTCTACTAAACAGCCGAAAACCACAAATTCAGTTATCCCAGCCGCTGCCTAAACTGATAGGAAATACCACTCAAACGCTGTTGGCGTGGAAAGAGCCGGTTTCTCTGAATAAATCCTCATCCAAAAGGCTTGACGAAATCCAACACCAAACAGTGGATTTGAGAAGTCCACCTAAAGACGAAAACCAGTCCCGAGTCCCAATAAACAGCAAAAAAACGAAGGCTCACCTGCAAGAAAAAGTAAATTCAAACAGCCAACAAAGTTACATAAAGAAGGTAACCTCTCCCAAATCACCGCAAACGGCAGAAGAATTTATGCTACAGTCTGACCTAATGAACATGTCGATTTATGAAGAAAACGAGCAAACAGAGAATAGCAGAGACACAGAGCAGATAGGGCAAACTGCCGAACCACACCTACATCAAAAGGACGAAAAAGGGGACAATAGAGGAGTCGAAATGGAAAAGGGAATTAAAGAGGCCACAGCGACACCGCACCAAAACCAAGGAGTCGTCGCCCCTAAAGAAAGTCTTAAGACAGCTCCAGAAAAGGCAAGTACTAAGCCTGAAAAAAACAGCCCAGTGAAACTAAGAGCCCAAAGGGGAGAAAGAGCAGATCATAAAACGAATAAAGACGCATTAAGAGTGTTCAATCTTGAGCAAAGAGAGACAGAGAGCGGCAGCCTGATTTTGAACAGACCTACAATCATGAAGATCATGAACAAAACGAAATCTCTATACAAAATCAGACCAGCAGACGTGGTGCTAGTAGAACCATACCACAGAGAGAAAAGGGCCAAAGCCTATGTTCACATCAAAGCAGGAGAAACGGAGCGGATTGACCAACTGGCGTATGAAGAATTAAAGTCATTGGGCTTTACCCTGACTGAGATTACAAAGCCGACGGAGCAAATATCAGCGAGTAAGAAAAAGGCGGATATCGCCATTAGATCAGTGCACTATAAATCAAAGACGGAAGACCTGTATCACCAAAACCGCAGACAAGAGGCAGTAGAGAAGGATGGACTAAGAGGGCCCTTCCGTGATCATCTTTTGGACAAGGAGATAAAGAAAACCACACGAAAGAGATATCACGATACTCGCGACGAAAGCTGGCGACGTTACAGAGAAGATCAGCGGGACAGGATTCATAGCCGTTCTGAAAGTAGCCCGCCTCGAAGAAGAAAACCAGAGAAACAGAGTGAGGTCGGCATTGAAGCAAGAAGGAGAGACGATTTTTCTCCAGACCCCAGAAACGGTGCAAAATCCGTAAAGCAAGAATCAGGCCCTTGGAAATGGTTCACTCAAAAATGGAATAAAAACAACAAAAAATAGCAACGACCGGGGCCGTTCAATATTGGCGATTTTACACTCTGCCACGATGAGGAACGGCCTGAAAAAGAGACCTTCACTCTGTGCTCGTGGAATACAAGAGGGCACGACCACTTGACAAAGGTCGGCGAAGTAAACCTGGGGCTCTACGATATGATATGTCTCCAAGAGACATGGCTGATGGACAAACCTGCATTGGACGGCTACACAGTTGAAATTTCTCCCGCAGTGAAAGGTGTATTAGGCAGACCATTGTCTGGCCTGTTGGTGGTGATTAAAACGGGCCAAGGGTTATCGGCTCCAATCAAATGGAAGGAGGCTTACAAAGTTTTGGTGGTGCTGACCTCGTGGAAACAGAAACTCAACAAAAACGAAATCAGCTCTACAAAAAATGTAGCAATTATAAATTGTTACTGGAACCCTCAACGGATGTCCATCAAAATATTCTGTGACAACATGAGAGGTACCATCGATAATTTGTATGAGAACTTTGACTCGATCGACATTATAATGTGCGGTGATTTTAACGCAAAATGCAGTGTCCTAAGGCCCACTGGTTTGGGTAACGAAAAAGGGAACAGATCAAGAGAAGCAGCTTACGAACGAGGGAAAGCTTTGACCCAAGTTATTAAAGCTAGAAATATCCAAAACGTTGCCAATCTCTTCCCCTTACAAGTAAATCTCCCAACATGGGAACGAGATTCCGCAAACGCGACACTTGATTACATCTTTATCTCCGACGGCCTTACAGCTGGTATCAAAAGCTTTAAAGTATTAAAAACAGAATACAGCGATCATAACCTGCTCACCTGTGTTTGGCAAGGCAACAAACCGCCTAAAGAAACATATGGAACAACGCTCGACGTAAACTCCCAAAGAACAAGGTTAAAGTTAAGTGAAGGGGACATCGCTAAAATCAAGCAAGGTTGGGTCGAAAAGGTCAATAAATTGCAGGAATCTAACCGAGATGAACGACCAAACTACCTACCCTTGCTATTGGCCTACGAGACCCAGGCTAAAAAATCCACTAAGATACATGGGTCCGGAAGACATGCATTTAACAAAGCACTGGTTGACAAACGAAAAGAGGTGCGTAAACGAAAAAGAATAGCGAAAAAAACTAATGCCTCCGCCGATTGGGAGAAATGGAAGCAGGAAACAAAAGAGTACAAAAACTGGCTAAAACAGCAGAGAGCTTCCCAACTTCAATTAGATGCGGAGCTTATGATGTCCAAATTACAGTAAAAAAAATCCAGTGAATTTTGGGGCCTTATAAAAGATATGACAAACACTCAAGGCTCAGCGCAGTTAAACGCGGTGGCCGAATCCAGCTGGATTACTTATCTGACCAGAGAATTCAAGAGACCAGACGGCGAAGTGTTCACGGAGATAAATCGGTCAAGTTCATCCTGGATCGATGTATCCAACCCCAGTGAAATAGAAGTATCAATTTCCAAACTAAAAACATCAAGAGCCCCGGGTCCAGATGGCCTTACTAATATGGACCTCAAGCGGTACCCAGAAAAATGGTCTGAATTGCTTAGTAAAATCTTTCAGGAGTGTGGCAGAAAAAAGATGATCCCCGAAACATGGCGAACTGCGATCATCGTCCCCATTTACAAAAAGGGAGCCCGAAATGAGCCAGTAAGTTACAGACCCATCGCTCTCCTGGACATTATAGGCAAGATCTTTGCAACGCTGCTATTGACCCACTTTAAATCATGGGAACAAAACAGTCCGTCGAGGGATTTCCTGCAAACAGGTTTCCAAAAAAACGGGAGCACATCAATAAACATCCTAATCCTCAACATCCTGAAAGCCAAGGTTAAGGATGGGGCGCCCAGGATTTTTTTGGCTTTCTTGGATCTATCGAAAGCCTTTGATAAGATCGATCGTAACAAGTTATGGTCTAAACTACACCACTGGAAATGTCCGGCAGAGGTGTTGGAACCAATAAAAGCCCTCCATGAGAAGACAAAAATCAAGGTCAAACTGAATCAACAGGGTACATTATCTGAAGAGATTGAAGTTTACAGAGGCGTCAAACAGGGCTGTCCCCTGGCCCCCGCCCTGTTCAATGCATTTTTGGGAGATTATGGCCAGTCAGAAAGCAAAATTAGAACATTTCCCCCAAAAATAGGAAATACGGAGATCCCTCGTCTGTTGTACGCCGATGATGTCATACTAATCGACCAAACTCCAGTTGGTCTCCAGCGCAAACTGACTAATCTGGCAAAATATATGAGAGAAGATAACCTGGAGATCAACGAGTCAAAAACCAAGATCTTGGTCTTCGAAAAAAGCAAAAAAAGAACAAAACAGCAGACATGGTTTCTGGAGAATACTGAAATCGAAACCGTAAAAACCATCAAATACCTAGGGGTATTGATGGATAGTTCTGGGGTGGACAGGGCCTGGCAACTTCAACTATGGGAGAAAACTAAGCGGCTGACCGCCCAAATAAGAGCAGTGGACAGAAAATACGGCAAATTCTCACTCATCCCAGCCATAACCTTCTATAAAACAAAGGTGGTTCCATCAATACTATATGGTGCTGAGTCATCGCTGTGTTTACCACATAAGCTATGGCCCAAACTGGAGGGTTACGTATGGAAAACAGTTCTAGGTCTACCCAAGTCGACCTCCATGCCGGCAATTAGGCGCGAATTGGGCCTAGTTTCTCTAACATCCATGGTGGATCAAAGCGCAATGAGGCTATTTAGAAAAATCATCATGTCTGACTCCCTGCGATTATACGAAATTCTGAGGAAAGAAAAGGAAACAGGAAAATGCTCTGCCTTATCCAACTGGGCAGAGAAAAGAGAAAATGACCTAGCCCAAATAGCCTGCTCTGAACAGGACCTGAAGGAAAATCCAGATCGGGTCAAACGCAAAATGGAAGAGTGGGATTGGATCACCACAGTGGAAAAGGCAACGAAAAACAAACTTTTAGCCACCCTACCTCCGACCTTCAACAAATTAAAAATGCCGTTAAAATACTGTCAAAAATTCCCAGATAAAAAACTGAGAAACCTTCTACTGAAAGCAAGATTGAACTTACTCCCTACGCGGGAGATCATGGCCATTCGTGATCCTAAGACCACAAAGTCCTGCCGTCTCTGCAAAAACCCGGACACGATTGAATCAGTCAAGCACCTCGTGATTAACTGTCCAACGACCAGAGAAAACAGAATAGCTTACCTTCGCCCTCTGCTAGACAACGCCTGGATCTTGGAGCCCGACGAGTGGTGGGATAGACTAATTTCAGGAGAAAAAACGAATTGGGCAGTGGCAATGGCGAAGCAAATAGAGCTAGCGATGAAAGAAATAAACACTCATAACACCTCATCGCAAACACAATAAAGGATAGACTTTTCTGTCATTTTCTCTGTTATCCACGTAAGATCGCAACGTACATGAAGAGCGTGGTAACGCTGCGCGAAGACTTTTTTCCTTTTTTCCTTGGAAAGGGAAGGAAAGTGAGAAGACATTTTCGTTTTACTTTTTACTTTTGATAAAACCCAGTTTTTTATTATTATTAAACTGAGTAAATGTTTCAATAAAAAAAAAAAAAAAAAAAATGTCTTTCCATTTCTGTGTAAGTGTTTAAATTGAATAGTACTATAGGGATGCAGAGGTTCCAGGGTCTTAAAAAAGAATAGTTGTTCATACAAAAAAGACCAAGAAAAATAAAATTGCTATACGGAACATATGATGTTTTTCTTTCACTGCAGAAATATCACGCATTCTTCTAGCCGAGAGTCAATGAAAGGCTGTCAAACTAACTTGTCTGCGTATTTATAGAAAAAACAACGTGTCTTTTATTCTTCTTGCCTCTGATTGGTCCTAGTCATAGACCTCATTTGGGGCCTTCGCTCCTCTTCTTCAATTGTGCGCTCAATGTTGGTGGATAGGGCGGTATCTCCTTTTCAGGATTTGATGGCGCAGAGATGCAACCAGGCACATCTTCCTTGAACATTCACTGCAGACTATTTAACCACCTCCACTATGAACGGTCCCTCAAGGCGGGACTTGAGCCACTGCCATATAAGGGTTCTGTGCAGGACCTTGTCCCCTGGAAACAGTACTTGTGGTTTCAGTAGAACATTTAGATGAGCCTGGCCCTGTGCTTCATTAGTCTTCGCTTTACCCCCCCTGCTGCGATCGTACCTGTCGCGACATAAATGTAAGAGATTTTTTTTTACTTCTGGGAGTTTTTTCTTCTGCATCGTCTTGCTTCAAAGACAAGCACATTGCCACTGAGCTATACCATCGGTGTGACTACACAGAGAGCCTCTGGTTATGAAGTAATTATATCAAACAGATTGATTAAAATTGTCAGGTGCAGAGTTGTAAATCCTGCATAAATTATAGCAGAACCAGTGAAAGAAGGAGATAAGGTGCATGATTGCACTGAGTACACTGAATATGATGATTAAATACCACATGTGAGGGAAAATGCCCTAGGAGGAGGAATAATTCTCTTCATTGACAGGTGATAATCAAAAGACCAGAGCACTGGAGAAAGTCAAAGTGGCACAGCAGTAGTAAAGGCAAAAGAGAATAACAGCTTTGATACAGTGACCAGTGCATGATTGCCAGCGTATTCCTCAGCACAAGCAGAAAAATTGACAGCGCTGATTTTGGCATTTGAAGCACATGAAAAAGAGGCTGTAACAGTGTATTCTGCCTCCGCCTATGTGACGACAACGGTACATGCAGGACTGTCATGTAGGAAAAGGAGGGGTTTCTTGCATGCAGACGGCATACCAGTGCAGCATGTGCCACTATTGGACAGACTCATAGATGCACTCCATCTCCCATCGGCCATTGCCATGGTGAAGGGTGCAGTCCACACTAGAGGTGCAGATTTGATTTCTCGTGGCAACGAAGTTGCTGAACTTGTGGCAAAAAGAGCAGAATATTTTCCCTGGAATCTCTGATATTATGACTGCACCGAACAAATACACACATGGACGGAACATGGTGATGAAGGAGGGTTTTAATATGCAACCCATAACACAAATTACCAAACTACAGGGAAGGGCTCCACCAGAAGAGCAGAAGTTATGGAAATGAAAGGGGTACTAATTGTCCCCCACAGATGCAATGTGGAGACAGGATTTCACCAGGAACACAGTCATGCCACTAGGACTACTTATGGTAGCACTAGACCAATTGCACTACCCAGCATACACATCAACAGAGTTTCTTGCAGGACTGATCTAGGAGAACTGGCTTGTCCTGAATTTGGCAGAACACGTAGCTTACTTTATTGTAAATTGTTTAACCTGCCAGAAGTTCACTGCTGGGTATACTCTGCAAACAGGGAGAGAAGCAATATACCATCTTACTGGACCATTTAAGTATTTGCATATCGACTATGTAGATATGCTCCATATTTGTAATCATTACAGGTACATCTTAATGGTCATATGTCCCTTTTCTCGATGGATTGAACCAGGTCCATGCACACATCTAGATGCCACAGATCTTGCAAAGTTCTTCGTATGTGAGTATTTCCAAGGTCCCCTAGGACTAATTACAGTAGCACTAGACCAAATTGCACTACGCAACACACACATCAAAAGAGTGGAGGTCATTACGACCCAGGCGGTAAGTATCTGATATTACCACCATGGCGTAATGGATCGATGGCGGAAAGAGCGTCACATTCCGACCCATCGCACACGAGCATCACGCCATGGCGGTAATGTAAATTACGCCATGGCGGAAACGGCCCCTACCGGCATTGTACGCCGCGCAAGGTGCACTACCGCCACCCATCTTAGCGGCGACCGTAGTGAGCGGACACCGTAGTTAGCGGTCACCGTAAATAAGCAGAACCGGAAGTAGCGTCACGGCGAACGGGAAACAGCACGGCGGCCATCTTGAAAAACACAATCCATTGCCATCCTCCCCAACCATACCAGATCCAACCCTGAGACCTGTCCCAACCCATCACCCACCCAATTACCTACATAAAAATGCCCAAAGTTGTGAAGAAGGCATGCGATCGGCAGCGCCAGGACCGATTTTCTCAGGAGGAACTGACCATGCTCGCTGAGACTCTTCAGGACAATGCTGTCGTAGTATTATCTACGCAAATGACCAGGCCGGCAATAGCCAAAAAGAAGGCCATATGGTCCCTGGTGGCAGAGCGTGTCAGTGCGGTGGGGACCGTACCCCGCAACCCACAGCAGTGCAGGAAGCGGTGGGATGACCTGAGGCTCCGCGTCAGAAGCATCATCTCCGCTAATCGCAACCTGGGCCTGGCTACTGGGGGAGGATCTGACTCCCCAATCAAACTCCAGCCATGGGAGGAAATATGTGCCAGCACAATAGGCATGGAAGGCATCGAAGGTGTAGGAGGGATGGAAAGAGGAGCGCCGACATCAGGCGATGAAGGTAGGTGCCTCAAATCAAGACATGCTATAGTCACTGAAGT
Source organism: Ambystoma mexicanum (assembly GCF_040938575.1). Taxonomy (NCBI): domain Eukaryota; kingdom Metazoa; phylum Chordata; class Amphibia; order Caudata; family Ambystomatidae; genus Ambystoma; species Ambystoma mexicanum. The sequence continues at coordinate 34,971,036 of NC_090935.1, read as the reverse complement.
CCATTCATGTGTAGCACAATGTTGCCCTAGAGTGTAAATGCAACACATCAGCTGGACACTGCCCACAGCCACATGCGACCTCCACCCTGTATACATGTAGCATGCACACCCTAACTGCAGGCACCCACATACCTCCATCCTTATTCCACACAAAAAGGAGACAACCTGCATGCCCCTGCCTCAAATGTGCCTCATCTAGTGACCAAAATCATGTCAATCATTGCCATTCCAATGTCCGCAGACCCATCAATAACGCTCTCCCTCCTTTGCTCCACCACAGGCTCAGAATCCAACCCCGAGGATGAGGACACCCCTGCCACAAAAAAAGCCAAGAGGGCCAAGACCACCGTGCACAGACCCTCCACCTCAGCTGCAGTGAGCCAGACCCCGCAGCAGGCAAAATCCTCTGCCAGCACACAGGACGGGCCACCGACAGGCACCCCAGCAGGCAGCAGGCCAGCAGCAGCAGCACCACACGTCCCCACATTGTCCACCACCGAAGGCACCGCTTCTGCAGGCAGCAGCACCATAGGGGAAACAGCTGCCATTGCAGCATGCTCTGACTCCGATACAGAGGAGCCCGATGTTGGACGCCCCACTGACCTGCCTCATTCCCCCTGTTTGTCCCATACCAGCCCCCATGAGGATCCCACACAGGGGCACCCAGAGGAAGAGGACTGGCCATCCACCCCATGCCCCGCTGAAAGTCCAGAGGATGGGAGCAGCCCCTTTGTGACACCACCTGGAATGGGCATGGCCCAGTAGAGGCAACAGTCCCTTGAGGATGCCATTGCACGTCAGCAACAGCTGTCCACGCTCCTCAATGAGCATGCTGCGGAATGTGGGGGCTAGGGCAGCCATAGAACAATCTACGGAGACCCTAAGGTCCAAAATTGAGCGGAGCACGGAGACCCTGAGGGCTGCAATGCAGTCCACCTCAAGGGACATTTGTGGGGAACTTGCCGCCGTGCGCCGTGTGCTCTCGGAGCTGTCCCACACCCTTCAGGACATGTATGCACGTGAGCAGCCAGGGACATCCTCCGCTGCCAGTTCTGCCCAAAGCAGCCCCGTCCGACGATCAGGACGGAACCTGCGCTCCAGAGGCAGGGGTGCCCCGGGGGCCGGGAGAGGGGGCTTGCAATAGCGTGTGCCCACTGTTACAGGCATCTTTAGCCACCCACAGGATGTGTGTTGGGTTGTTCAGGGGAGAGGGGGTGTGTTGGGGTGTTCAGGGGCGAGGGGGGAGGGGTGAGGGGGTGTGTTGGGGTGTTCAGGGGGGGAGGGGGTGTGTTGGGGTGTTCAGGGGGGGGGAGAGGGGGCAGGGGGGAGGGGGTGTGTTGGGGTGTTTAGGGGGGAGGGGGAGGGGGTGTGTTGGGGTGTTCAGTGGGGAGGGGGGAGGGGGTGTGTCACAAGAATTTACAATTGAAATACACATTTTCCTTTTTCCCAAATCAAATGTGTGGACATTTTCATTGAGTATGTGTGCTTTATTGGTGTACAGTCCACAGTGTGCATGACCCAGAGACACACAGTGCCCCAAGTGCCGTCTCCATGTGATACACACCAGCCGTGTGTGCTAGAAGCATTGGTCGATGATATTTTGATGCATTTCATGCCCCTCCTGTGCATCGCCTCCTCCATGAGGTGCGGTCCCATCTGCACCCTCCTCATCCTCATCGTCAGGTGGTTGCAGTTCTGCGTCAGGGGGCAGGGGCACATTTCGTCTGACGCACATATTGTGTAGCAACACACATGCCATGACCATCTTTGCCACCTTCTCATGGCGGTACAGGAGTGCCCCACCAGACCTGCTGAGGCATCGGAACCGTGCCTTCAATAGGCCGAAAATCTGCTCTTTGACCACACGGGTACGTGTATGTGCACGGATGAAGTCCTCCTCGTGCTGGTTCTGCGGGTTCCGGACTGGTGTAAGGAGCCACCTCTTCAGGGGATAGCCTGCATCACCTGTATGTAGGCGAGAATGTATGTGTCAGTCATGACGTCTGATCAAGAACATGATGTGCCACCATGGCTTGCATCCAAATATTACTTTGGCTCACTTCTACATGCACTAATTGATTCACACAATGCAACCAGTAAATGCTCATGGCTCCCATGGCCTGTTTTGCATGCCATCAACCAATGTATGCAGAGGGGTCGAGTGCCTTGTGTGTGCCCATCCACTGTGTTCGTTCATGCCGTTTGTTTTGGTGGCCTGGCACGTGTCCTGCGATGTCAATGCTCACATCATTGCAACATTGCTGTCGGCCTCATCATGACCCCAGTGAGCAATACTGATGTTGATAGGGACATTTTGGGGGCCCTGCTGTCTGTGTAATGGTGTGTTGATGTTTCTGTCCGTCATGTGCCTCCTTCGTGCGCAGTTATGGGGGACAGGCTTTCGGTTGATGGTGTTTGGTGACCTGCATGTAGGTGCATTTCGTTGTAGTCAATGTGGTCTGAATTGGTACAATGCACTTGCAGATGGTTGTGTCATGGTTGGGACACGACCTCATTCACATGGTAGGGCTGCATACATCATGTATTGGGTTTACTGGTGTTGGGTGAAGTTTGGGTTGCTTTAGGGTATGATCTGGCTCCTTTGTCTCTGCTACTCACAGCCAGGTGGAGTATGCATCATTCCCCCCCCTTTCAGCCCGGTGGAGAATGCATAATTCCCCCCCCTTTCAGCCAGGTGGAGTATGCATCACCCCCCCCTTTTCAGCCCGGTGGAGTATGCATCATTCCTTCCCCCTTTCAGCCCGGTGGAGTATGCATCATTCCCCCCTCTTTCAGCCAGGTGGAGTATGCATTGGTACGTCGTTCACCTACCCACTTCACATTTCCATGGTCATGACATTAGACTCACCGAGTAGCCAGGATCTTGGGCCTGCATGTCGCTCCATGTAGCATGGTATTGTGGAGTTCCTCAGGACCATTGAATCATGCTCCGGGGAATCGGGCACAACAAGGTGTGATGATCCTGTTGGAGTCACAGACCATTTGCACGTTGATTGAGTGGAATTGTTTCCGGTTGCGGTACAGTACCTCCATGGCATGTGGAACCACCAATTCCACATGGGTGCAGTCGATGGCACCAATGCAACCAGGTATGCTGGCTAGTGCATGGAAACCCACTTTGGTGTTGCAATCTCCTGGGCAGTCCGTGGTAATGAGATGTGGTCGTCTGTGTGCTTGAGGAGGGCATCGAGCACTTCGATAAGTGTACGTGAGAATAATGGTTGTGAAATGCCATGCAAGTGCCCCACTGTGTGCTGGTAGGTGCCTGTGGCCAGGAAGTGGAGTACAGACACTACCTTCAGTAGGGGTGGGATGGTGGTTGGTGTTTCTATCATGCTGACGATGTCGTTGTGTGTCATGTCTACGATGGTGGTGATGGTGTCCCGGTCCAAACGGTACAGGGTGTGGATCTGCTCAGCAGTGAGGTTGAATGGACTGGCTCTGATGCGTGGGATTGAGGGCTGCCTGCGTGGTGGCACTGGCTGTGCTTGTGGGGCTTGCTGGCCCTGCCTTGCCCTCCTTCTCCTCCTGTGTCTCCTCTGTGCTGCTTGTTGTTGTTGTTGTTGTTGTTGTTGTTGTAGCACTTGCATTGCTATCAGGTCCTCAAGCCCCAACATTGCTAGTCCTATTGGTATCATTGTGGAGTGTGACTGGGTGTGGGAAGGGGTGGGGTGTGCTCTTTCTGTACTTCCTGAGTCTGTATTGCCTCCACCTGTGCTGTTTCTGTGCACCTGTGGCAGCTGGATTCACTTTACATGGCCATTTACGGTTGGTTCACGATGGCGTAATTAGCACCATGGCGGTAAGGTACTTAACGGGCTGGGTGATGGCGTTAGGTGCATGTCCGCTTGGGTCGGCATTCGCGTACCTTTCCGCTATCCCGGTAATTACGGTGTGGGAGGTCGCGTGCGCGCATCCTTGGAGCAGTTAGCGGCAGCGTTAACTATGATGCCGCTAATGGCATCGGAGTTAACGGTCACGGGTCATAATCGGACCTAGCGGAAAATGATGGCGGTAATCATTTACCGCCATCGTTTTTCACTTAGCGCCAGGGTCGTAATGAGGGCCAGTGTCTTGCAGTACCGATATAGGAGGACTGGTTTGTCCTGAATTTGGCAGAACTCATCACAAATTTTATTGTAAATTGTTTAAGCTGCCAGCGGTTCACGGCTGGGCAAACTCTGCATACAGTGTGAGGAGCAATACCCCATCTGATTTTACTATGGAAGCATTTGCAAATAGACTAAATTTGTAACTACTTTAGTGGTCATATATCCCTTTTCCTGATCGATCGAAGCAGGTCCATGTACACACCCAGATGCCACATGTGCTGTGAAGTTCCTCGTACATGAGGTATTTCCAAGGTGGGGAGTGTGTGAATGGTCCAGTCTGATAATGGACCACAAATTGTAAATGAGGAATTTGAGCACATCACTATCCAGTTGGGTATAAAGCACACATTCTCATCAGCTTATCACCCACAAGCAAACAGCTTTTGCTAGCACCTCAACGGCCTCCTAAAGGAGCAAATTGTCAAACTAAATTAGACACTTTAATAAGGTTGCCTACATTTCCTTCCTCTAACCCTATTTCCATTACACAATCAGCCTACTCTATCACCTGACTCCACATGAGCTGGTGACGGGACGCTGAATGTATTCTCCCCTTACTCCTCCCACTCAAGCTCAAACGGATGCAAAGAATGCTGCTCTGTGTTAGGGAAAGAAATGCTCAGGGTCCATTGAACTTTAGTTTTATATTTCACTTTAAGATATGTTCACTTACTGTGCGTATGTAAAGGGTACTAGCTTTTGATTTTCGCAAATGGGGAAAAAGTACCTGGGCATAGGTTATTCTTGAAACCAGTCATATTTTCCCTTTTCAGTGTTGCTAAAATGCAGTTAGTTAGGGTCCTGCGATGCATCACAACAATCAACAAGAGACCGGCCATAAAACAAGGGGCTTCTAGCAGGCTGCCTAATCAAAGTGTATAATCCTTGGCAAATCATTTAATCTCACTGCGCGTTGCCTAAAGAAATTGCAAGTTCCCAAAGCCTACGATCTTTTAAACATAACAATACCAGTGTCAAAACAGGTCAACATCAGTCTGCGATTGATGATCATCTTTGAGCGATGGTTGCATAAGGGTAGATTGCAATGCTAACCTCTCATACCTGGGCATATGTTATTCTTGCAGCCGGCCATGATAGATGTTATCCTACTTATGCATGCAATGAAACAAAGAACAAATATTTGTGTGTTTACACTGGGAAAAACAGTTATCTGCGATTTTATAAAGGGGGCATACGGCAAAACACAGATAAACACAGATCCTGACATGTTCTTAAAACACTATGACTCTTCATGGAATGGGACGAAAAGAAAGCATTCTTTGACTCAATCACTGTAAAATATTTAGCTTTCAATGGGATGTTACATTATATTATGGCTGGGTTTCGAACTAATGCAAACTCTGCCTCAAATATTGTTCAGGGGACGTAAGTCCTGGATAAATCTCCACGACCACCCGTAGCTTTTTTTACCGGGTACACAGCCATGTTACATGGGAATTCTGAAGGCACTGATATCCCTTGTCACACTAAGGTGACAATAGTTTCATAGATACCTTCTTCAGTGTCTTTTGAAATGGGATATTGTCTTACTCTTGCTTCAATTACATTTTGACTGCCCCCACTCCTTTCAATAGACCAACATCACATGGAATGTGCTTGGTACATATGCCAAATCTTCCTGGAGAAAGGTACTTCCTTTACTAGTGACATTCTCTGAGGTATAGCAAGTCCCTGTACGCTCACACCAGAAATAAAACAACCCTCTAGAGAAAAAGGCGAAGAGATTGCTTACGAGGATAACTAGGTTTCATTGTTACAAAAGACAAGGGTGTCAGCAGAGGACTCTGCTGCTCAAGAACGTTCTGCCAGAATGATCATAACCATTGCATTGAAAGAGTCCACAACATCACTAAGGACCTCATCCATAGGGTCTAAATACACACAGCTGATAGGTGAGACCATATACAAGGTCCTGCTCCATAGGGGATGCCAGGCTATGTTTGATCATGCAAGACATTGCTATAAAAGAGTTTATGGCCATCAGTGTTTATGATAGTGACGATTCGGGGTGTTCAGATGACGACACTGCATCCTGGTCGTCTGAAGTTGCCATGTTTGAATGATGCTTTTTGCTTAGGGCAAAAGGAGGGTTTGTGAAAATGCATTTTGTCTTAGTGTCCTATAAGGGATACATATTGGCCTAAGCACATTCGCATCACACCACAAATATATTTCTGCAATAATGTTGGCCCAGGTGCCATTTTGTTTTTATTCACCATCTTGGATGCAATGTTCAATTCTCTGCTCATTCTGCATTTTTGCTCTGAACGTGCTAGAAGACAGTGCCCTGAACTTTCAGACACTTACGAGATGGGTTTGCACATTCTTGCTGAGTGTGTTGTTTGTTTTACATTGTACAACCTTGAAGTCCTTGCAGTAGCATAGCTAATCTATAAGTTAGGTGCCTTCCTGTCTCGAACACGTGTTTCTTCAGAAGAACTCTATTCCCAAGCTTTGGAGCAGACTGACCTTAGGCTCTAGGAGCAACATAGACAAACTACTCAGAGAATGTTACCTCGTACCCAAGAACACGATATGGCCCCACGCAGAGCTTTGCCCTGCTCCCAGACAGTAAATTGTCTGTAGGAGGACGGGGAGTAATGTAAGTCTGTTGTCTTGGTAATACCATCTACGTGGAAAAGTCAAGAACCCTGTGGACCCTGTCACATAAGGGGGCTGGACAAGTGTAACGTTTGTTATTCCGAATTGTATATATGAACCTGTTTCTGATGGCTTGGGGCTCTCTAACGCCACAGTGTTTGTACTCATGCATCGTGGGGTCATGACTGGCGTATTTCCATATTGTTGTAGTAAGCCTCATTTTTGGTCTTTCAGAGCGGCTGGAGACTGCAAAAACAGCCCCCAGTGAGGAGCGCGGCGAGGAGCTCCTCCCCCCACCATCTGGACGTTGCCGGCATCCTGGAGGTCGACAAGCAGGGCCCACACACTCCCAGGGGCCTGGCACCCAGCGCCTGAAGTGCAAAATAGCGGGCTGAATAACAGGTACATGAGGAGCGTCCAGAACTGCAATACCCAGACCGAAGTGATACTGTGACACATACTGAAGGGTGGGGGAGCCTGATACTTGCCCCAGCCACGTCTTGCAATTGGGGGTGAAACCCTCACACACTTCTATCAGAGCTGGGCCTCCCGCAGCCACGGATCAGAGCCTGGTCTGCTGGCCGGTCCACTGAACTTACTGGGGACAGACAGATGACACCCTCCCACGGCTAGACACACAAAACACGTCAGAGGTATCATAAGCAGCCGCGGACCATTTAAACTGCCGGTTAACAGCGTCAGCCCTGCCTGCTGAGAAGAAGATATCCGGCCCATGGAACATAGTGGGGGCCGATGCAGAAGAAGAAGGGAACAAGGGGGCGCGTTCCCCTGCTAGCAAAACCACAGCCCAAGCGCCCATGACCAAGAGCCACCCCAGGCCCAATCAGGGATCAAACGGGCCGACAGAGACAGGGAAACAGCAGGAGCAGAGACACCCGGACTCCCTGTACTTGACGCCTGGCACCATAAGCAGCAAGGGACACTCTCCTCCCACAGGGGCCACGGTTCCCTATCCAGACAAGGCGGATCATGAAGGAACAGGAGGAGGCGCTGAGACTAACTACTTGCCACACAGGTCAGTCAGCCCAACTGCATACAACCTCAGCCCCTACCAACAGGGCACCGACAATCAAAACCTGCGGTGAAACAGGAGACAGACCACACCACACCATGGGGAAAGATAAGACCAAGAAGGCCAGTCTCCAATGTAAGCTGGACCAGTTCATGGTGGGTGCTTCTCAGACACCCGCGACTTATGCCAATCGGTCAGAAGTCATGGAAGGGGAGCAACAAGACTCCCAAATGACGCTCCGCGACATAATGGGTGCCATAGTAGAATCCAGATCGTCAATGGAAGAAAAAATAGATGGCCTCTCAACAGAAGTGACCTTCCTTAGACAAGATATGCGGAACATGGTTTTGAGTGTCGGAGAGGCAGAGCAATCCATCTCGGATTCGGAGGACGCCATTAAGAAAATGGAAAAACAACTGTCTGTGGTCACCCAGAAGCTCACACAACTCGAAAACAGGGCGGAGGAAAGCGAGGAAAGAGCCAGAAACAACATTTGCATCCTTGGAGTGCCAGAAAAAGAGGAGGGGCCCAGTATGGAGCTCTTCCTGGAACAGTGGTTAACAGAACTCTTCGCCCCAAGGAAACTTTCCAAATTCTTCCCGGTGGAAAGATCACACAGGATGCCAGCGGGTCGCCCCATTTCCGGGGCCCACCCCCGCACCATAATAGCACACCTGCTGAACTATCAAGACCGGAACGCCCTGCTACAAATGGCTCGGGCTACCGGTCCCATAACATACAATGGCTATCAGATCAGGTGTTTTCTGGACTATACCAATGAGGTCTAGAGAGAATGCCAATCCTTTGAATCCGCCAAAAGGAAGTTGCATTCATTAGACATAAAATATGTGCTCTTTTTTCCGGCACAATTCAAAGTCCATCATGACCGAACTGGGCACCTCTTCAATAACCCAAAGGAGGCATGGTCATGGCTCCAAACGAATGTCCTATCACTGCCAGAACACGAACTACCGAAAGGGCAACCAAGAGGAGAACCAAACTTGGATGATTCTCCAGCACTGATCGACTCGCAACCAACGGAGCAAGTGGCACCCATGGAACCTATGCCTGGGGCAGAGCGCAATGGATGACTCGGCGCCCACTGACGCCGGACAACATCCTTGCAGGATGTGCAGGGGCAAGCGACTACAGTGGTTACAGATAGGAAGCAGTGGCTCATATGGTCAGCTGCAGCGAGTACCCAGCAAATGGTTTACACAGTTCTTTCGCACCCAGTTGGTGAGGAGTTAGGGCTACAGGTGCTTCTAGCTGGGGAGGAGTACAAGGGAGATGGGGGGGTAGTTTGGCAACCGTTGTTGGTCGGAACATTGTTTTTGCAGAGTTAATAATGTATGCAGCACACAATGGCACCCGGATAGGGGTTGACACGCATAGTGGAGGGTCAGTGGGTAGCCGGGATGGAACTGAAGAGAGAGGAACCACCGGGCAGCGGCAGGTTACCCTTGGGATGTTGGCTTATGAAGGGAAAGTCACAGTGATGACCTGGAATGTAAATGGGCTGTGTTCCGGTATTAAGAGAAGGCTAGTCCTACAGTTTCTTAACAGGCTCTCCCCCGACATCGTGATTCTCACAGAGACGCATCTAGCAGGGACGGAATGCAGATTCTTTCTCAGATCCAATTATAAGGTGGCTTTCCACACCATGCAGGTTTTGCTCGGGGCTCATGGGAAACACTTATACAGATATCTGTAGCAAGGACAACAAATGGTGCACTGATATACAACAGGCCCTCTCCAATAAAATAACTGCCTTTCAAAACTAAATATCTCAAAAAAAACAATCCCTGAACAATCCTCCTAACCACATTACTCCAAGTGTGCCTTCGAAGGAACCTCAGATCTATTAAAAACAAAGACATCTGATCTCCCATCATCATGAAGATGCAGACCTCAAGAAATTGCAATTCTTTGGCCTTGAGAAAGTGAAGCCACCACCAAGAGGAGGAAATCTTGAACGCCTGCTGCGCCAACGAGAACCAAAATGGATATGTAATATGGACACATGCCACACAGGTCTAAATTCAGACCAAGAACTACACCATTTTCTATAACCATCTATTTTCTCCTTTCACCATAGCTAGTAAAGAACAGCTGCCGTTACAAATTGATCACACCGATAACCACCTGCCTCCCATCCCGGAGTATTAACACCATACAAACTACAGCCCTTAGTCCCAGTTTGCAACACACACACCAGTGCTTATAATTTAAGCAACCACTCAGGGTGGAAACATAACACATAATAAAACACAAACCCAAAGAAGTTTAATTTTCGAATTGTAACATCGACCAATTCCGTAGACATCAGAATATAACTTAAATGCAAGACGTAAAAATAGACAAATTAAAGAAAAAGCTAACTTTGTAAAGCTATGATAGCAACATATGCTAGCCCAAATAAACATGGTGTCCGCTATATACACATGCGCACACCAATGATATTTAATTAACCCCAAACCAAAATGGCGGCCGCAATCGAATCACGCCAACTAGACATCACGTGAGTAAAGTGATGACGCCACGACAAGACGCGATCGCAATCCAGGAAGCTAATACTGCGAATCCAGCACTCATACACACCGCGAGTCCCACCACAGACAGCGAGCGAGCAACAATAGCAAATCATACCAAGTAAGTAAACAGTGAATCAAAATCCCGAGATCGGGTACCGTTCTTATCTTTAGAATGCAAATACTTAAGTTGAGCCCAATACTGAGTCTTGGTACAGCCCGTAAACTCTTAAAGCTAGCGAGTAAATTGAGCTTTCACAATGTTTAATGTTTAACGTATTAGATGATATTCAAACACACCACATGAAGCCAACTACTGATGGCAGCTCATTTTCCTTGCAAGGCAACAATTAAGCAAAAAATGCTGTTATATAAGCAGCAACCAAAAGAACCTCTTTTAAAACACATCAGACATCAAATCACGAGTAAGTACCTATTTATGCAAACAGCAATTTGTCGTATATATGCCTGTATTTTCAAAATAGGAGCTAAACTCAATTCATCATACCAATTTCTCTCTATTAGGTACCCCCTCTAGTGATCGTGATATCGGACCTAAGGATACTATAAATACAACTGTTCAGAGCAAATACCAATAGGGAAAAGAAATTACATCCCCTGAGGGAAAGAAGGAAAAACAAGATGACCCAGTGAGAAAAAAACTGGGACCCATACAAAAGCAACAGAGGGAAAGAAGGAAAAACAAGATGACCCAATGAGAAAAAAACTGGGACCCACATAAAAGCAACAGAATGTCCCAGCAAGACAATACGGACCAATACAACTGAGAATACTGAGCACCTTGCCAAGTTCAAACTAGAACACCTAGCCTTTCCTAAAAAGAAAAAGAACCAGTTTTCAACGCACTTTCTCTTGAATAATCACCACCTAACCTGGTTTGCCATGAACTAAATCTAAGTTTCAGTGAGGCAACGGGGATCAACTTTACCGCAACTCTAGACCATCTAGCTCTCTTTACGAAATATCACAAGCTCAAAATTGGTACAACAGTCTCAGTGACATAACTGCCACTATCTTGCAAAGACAACAAGATTGAGATAAATTGGAATAAAAGTCTCAGTGACGCAACTGCAACTATCTATTAAAGAAACTAAGCTTGGAACAAACCCCAGTGAGGCACCAATTGGTACAAACAGTCCAAGTGACGTAACTGCGACCATTCCCCCCAAAAACAAAGTTCTTAAGAAAATAATTATAGGACACAAGCAACATTCAGGCGGAACTATCAAACTGAACTGTGTCTGATACGACTACAAAGCAAATGAACTGGTATTTAATTTGCAACTTTTGAAGATTTCAACACAATAAACAAACATGCTGCACTAAATCACTACGTGGCATTCAAGTCTTTTTATGGTTTGCTTAGTGGTATTAGCGCCAACCAGGGCTAAAAAAAAAACATTATTAACTACTTCTCATGATCCTGACCAGTCACAGGATATAGCCCAGGAGGCAGCTGACTACACAATTGAATAGAACACAATAAAATTGGGAACAGCACCTAGCAGTTGTTGACTGGCTAATAACTCTGTAATTTGGGCCATCAGAGGAAACACTGACTAAACCGACCCCCAGGTTTAATTTCAACAAAATCTCTACCCTTGAGGCAGAGAAAGTAATTCTTTCACTCAAGCCTTCTAACTGCCAGGGAGATCTCTGCCCCGCTCAGCTTATAAAAGACGCGGCAAGAGACCTCGCTCCCTTCATAGCCAAACTCATTAATGCCTCATTTGCATCTGCCACCGTCCCCTCCAATCTCAAACAATCATGGGTGCTCCCGCTACTAAAGAAACAAACTCTAGATCCACTCATACCCACAAACTACCAGCCAATTACAACCTTTCTGCTTAAGATCCTTGATAAAGTTGCATATCTCCAAATTCAAAAATACTTGGAGCAACATAAACTCCTTGGAGCACGTCAATCAGGCTTCTGCCCCCAACATGGAACTGAGACTGCCCTCATCGACCTGAAGGCACAGGTCGACGAGCTGAGAAACAAGGGGAAATCAGCCCTCCTCCTACTACTTGACCTCTCAGCTGCATTCAGCTGTGGATCACAAGGTCTTATGCAGACACGTGGATTCAGCCGCCCACTTTTCTAAAAATGCTATAACCTGGATTGAGTCCTTCCTAAGCGACAGAACCATGAGGGTCTTCTCTCCCTCAGCGGCAGCAGACCCCATTCCCATCACCTATGGTGTGCCCCAGGGGTCCTGTGTCTCCCCCAATCTATACAACATATTTACCAAGCCCCTCTTTGATGATCTGGACCTTGTCGGTATCACCTACACTAATTATGCAGATGATACCTAGATTCTCCTCCCACTTTTCGGGGATTATGAGAAGGATTTGGCCTTGGTGAATAGGGTGTTTCTCATCAACCAGGCATGGATGGCTACTCATGGTCTATGCCTGAATGATGACAAAACGGAGCTTATCATTCTGGGCACCCGCACTAACCTGAAGAAACTAGGACAGGACTATGCATCTTTCATCTTTGAAGGTAGAGAGGGAAGTGCAACAGGTGGAGGTAGAGTTCCTCTCCTCTGGGGCGCAGAAGGCCAAGCGATCGCTAGTCACAGTGCAGGAAGCGCTACGCAACATTGCATTAGATAACGCTAAGGAAGCACACTCGGCCAGACAAAGCCAAATCTATGAAACTGAAACTGGGGATAAAGTGTGTAACATGCTGGCCTGGTTAGAAAGTGGGGACAGTGGATCGGGGCTAGTGTACGGCCCTGTGGCACTCCCAGGGGGAGGAAATTACCTGCAACACAGACAGCCAAAGCCTTTGCGAAATCTAAATGTATAAATTGTACCATGTAACCATTTCCTTAAGCGCCCATTTACCCCTGGGTCAGGAGTGCTATATAAATAAATAAACAAACAAACAAACAAAGCAATATTATGAGGCGCTATATAGTGTGGGGAAGGGGTCCGTGATGCTTGGGACCCGGATGCTTTGGGCCGGGTGCCTATCCCACGACTCTCCGCTCAACAAGCCTCTGGACTGGAAGCAGCCATCTCAGAGGAGGGGGTCTCTGCACTAGGCTTGCTGATACATCCAGACCAGTGCGGGGTCATGCCTTCTAAGTCCACGCGAATGTGAACATTTGCCGTGCACATTTCAGCATCGGCTTAGCAAACAAAATACCCGACAAGTTGGCGCTCCTTGCCATAGACTTTGACAAGGCGTTCGATTCCGTGCGGTGGGAATCACTCTGGGAAATAATGCGCTCCATGGGATTCGGCAAAAATTTCCTGGCTTGGGTCCGGCTATTATACACCTCCCCTGAAGCGATGGTAAGAGTGAATGGAGTCACCTCGTGGATTTTCGCACGGGCGAGAGGCACGCACAGGGATGCCCCATTTCGCTGCTGCTATTTATTCTTGCTATACAACCCCTAGCAATTCAACTCAGAGAAAGCCCAAACTGGGGGGGGAGTCAAATGGCCGTGGGGGGGAGAAGATAGGTACTGCTTTATGGAGACAACCTCTTAATATATATGAGTAACCCCAAATTCTCATGCCAGGTCGTGACGGGAATACTACAGGAATACCAAAACTTTAGCAGGCTCAAAATAAATTGGCAAAAGTACGTCCTTTTCCCAATACAGGGAGAGATGACACGACTTCCCCAAGAATGCCTGTACACAATAGCTGCAGCCAATTCAAATACCTGGGAATCCACCTTAGCCCATGCTTAGCAGATTATATCCAGCTCAATCTAACCCCTGTAATGAACACATTTATACTAGACACCACCCATTAGCAATCCCTCCCACTAACCCTGTTGGGCAAGGCTGCCCTGTTCATTGGACCAATGAGACACACATGCCAGGTCTACAGCAGAAATACCACCTATCAACCAGGGAGGGGTTCAGATACATGCAAATATCTCAGGCCATTTCAGCCCAATTCCCCTCCCTGGGAGATGTTCCAAGCAAATCCCTGCTTGAGGCTAAACTATTTACTGTGGGCATCCGTGCTAAGGTCACGTCCACTTTATATGAAGTACTCCCAGCATTTGGAGCTGCAAATCTCAGCAACTTGCAAGAGAAGTGGGAACAGGATCTGGGAAGGATAGAACCGGAGGAATGGGTAGAGGCCTTGATGTTCCCGAGGGAGGTGGGAATAGTGGCACGGTTGCGGTTGATACAATTCAAAATTCTCCACAGGGTATACTACTCCTGCACAATGCTCACCAGATGGGGTCAAATAGACAGTGACGCTTGACTTAGATGTGGTAGGGAAGGAGGGACTTTTTTCACACACTCTGGGAATGTACAAAAATTTGAATCTTCTGGGCTAAATGCTTGCAAAACCTGTCCATTGTAAGAGGGGCCCGGGTCCTTTTGGAGCCGGAAATGGCATTGCTGGGAATATGGGAGGACACAGACTTCACCAAATACGAGCAAACCTTCCTGGCTGTAGCAATGGGACTTGTCAAAAGGTTGATAGCAGCATCCTGGGGCTCAGCGGAGCGCCCAAAATTAAGCCAGTGGTTGGCAGAAATGGACCGTTGTATGGCCCTAGAAAGAAGGGTTTACAAAGCCTGGGGCAGTCCTGGGAAATTCACAAAGATATGGGGAAAGTGGGAAGATGTTGGTTAGATGGATGGATGGGAAGGACGGCCCGAACTTGACCGTTCCCCTACCGACTCACCTCGCCGGCGGCATGGAAGGCAGCGCTCTCATGTCAACACGAATAATATGTATGGACTTTAACTGTAATATGCATAAATCGTACTTTGATGTGTACTGTTTGTTCTGTTATGAAAACAATAAACAGATTGATTTAAAAAAAAGTGGAATTAAGAGCCCTAAGACTAATGACACTGCAGAATAGGTACGTTCTCGACCACCTCCTGACAGCTATGGAGGGCAGGGTTTGCAAAAAGATCGGCATTCATGTTGCACATTCATACTTTCTGGAGACACTGTAAATGGGACACTATCACATGTCATTGCAGCAGTCCATGAACTCGGAGTAAGAATGAAAAAAGGAAGCTGGGATTCAGGAAGACGATTGGGTGACTAATCACCGGTGTATGCAGCTTTCATTGACCTACATTTAGCCTTTGACTTGGTGAATAGACACAAATTGTGGAAAAAGCATATGCAATGGAAATGGCCGCCTGAAATTCTGGAGCAGATAAAACAACTTTATACGCATACTTTTATTAAAATCAGAATGGGTCAGAACAGAGCCGTATCCTTAATGATCCATTCCTCGAATGGCCTGAAGCAGTGCTGCCCCCTTGCAGCGACTTTATTTAATCTCTATATGTCAGACAAAGCTGAGGAGCAACGGTTTTTGTCAGCAAATCCACCTAAATTGAACGTTACTTTGCTCTCATGCATTATGTATGCTGAGGACATAGTGATCTTGGATAAAACACCATGGGACTTCAAAAAAGCCTCACCAAGATTGAAGACTATGGGCCTCATTACGACCCAGGCGGTAAGTTACCGCCTGGGCCGTGACTTTACCACCATGGCGTAAACTATGTTTACGCCATGGTGGTTGGCGGATTTACCGCCCCATTCCAACCTTGGCGGGGCGGTAAATCCCCATTTTCCCATTTTCCCTTCCCCATTCCCATTTTGCCCCATAGAGCATAATGGGAGTGGGGAAGGCGTTAATTACGCCACCGTAAATTACGGTGGCGTAATTAACTCCATGGTCCCTTAGCGCCATGGATTTTTTATTTTTATTTTTAACAATCTTTTTTATTTGACTTGACAGCACAACAAAAAAACAGATGGAGGGTGCCACATGGCACCAAGGAGTGGTATATGCAAAGCAAGAGGTAAATGATACATATTAATTAGCGTGAATCACATTAGTAAACAGAGCAGGGAATCAACGCATTGATACATACTCCAAAGGGAAAGGGGGGAGGCATGGCAGATGGGGAAGAGACAGTCTAGGGGGAGCTGCCAGGGGTAGCAGAGGGAGACGCTGATGGCGTGGCTAGGGACGACATGTAGGCACGAAATCTCGGCCAGATATCCCTCGGTCTAGAGTGAGAATGCTGCATCGTGCTCCAGGACTGCTCCGTGTCGTGGGCCCAGGAGACCGATCTGAGCCACTGCGTGTAAGTAGGTGGTCTAGGCCGGAGCCAGCAGAGGAGTATACAGCGAACCGCCAAGAGCATGCACAGCCCAGCTAGTCTTCTAGAGTCACGGTGAAGCTGAGGGAAGTCATGGAACAAGCAGTGCAGTGGAGTCGGAGTGACGGGGTGTTCCAGGACATCTGACAATGTGGCACAAATATCTAGCCAATACTGGGTAAGTCGGGGGCAAAGCCACAGCATGTGTATATAGGAGGCCTGGTCAGCACCACATCTGGGACAGAAGGGAGGGGAGGTATTGTACATGCGATGTAATCTCATAGGGGTATGATGGTACCTGTGCAGGACTTTGAACTGGATAAGTTTGAATTTAGTGTTATAGGAGACCTCATGAGTCCGGGCGCACATGCGAGACCATCTCTCGTCAGTAATATCTGAGCCAAGGTCCTCCTCCCACTTGCGACGGAGTTCGGTGAAATGGGGGGCCGCCTTCGTCTGGAGTAAGGAGTAAAGTCTGGACACCTTGCCTCTAAAGGAGATGTAGGAGCAGAGCTCTTCTAGCAGGGGCTCATCGGGAGGAATAGCGGGGAAGTCTGTATATCTGGCTTTGAGATGTCGGCGAAGTGAGGAGTATTGCAACCACGCCGATGGACGGCGTCTAAGCGGCGAGGGGAGATCAGGCCATTCGATGAAGTTACCCTGGTTAAAGGCATCACATAGTTTCAGGAAGCCCGCAGCGGTCCAGCGGGTGACTATGGAAGGTGGGACGTGTGGGACTTCGGGGAGAAAATTCCACAGTGGCAAGTCGCCGTGGAAGGGGTGAGGGGTGTGCACCGTGGAGCAGAGTTTAGTGAGGGCCAAGGATGTGCTGATCACAGGGTTAGCAGAGTTTACGTCTGGGGGAACTGGGTGGAGGATCAGGGAACCAATCTCGCGGTCGCATACGGATATCTTCTCTAGGCGGACATGTGGGGGGGTCGGTGGTGTTGAACCAGTATGCGGAAAACTGTGACTGTGCTACTATCCAGTATCCAATAAAGTTGGGTGCGGCGAATCCGCCCAAGGCTTTAGGGGAGGTGAGTGTGGTCAATTTGAGACGGACAGCACCGGAGTGCCAGAGGAAAGTGTTACATAACCTGCGGAGTGATTGGAAAAAGCTATCACCAGGCCACAGCGGCAAATTAGTAAAACGGTACAGTAGTTGGGGCAATACAATCATTTTAAGAATTCCAATTCTGCCTGCAAGTGAGAGAGGGAGCCTAGTCCAGCTGGAGGTTTTGATTTCCAGGTTAGTTAGGTAATTTTGGTAGTTATCAATTCACAGTTGCGATGTGTGGCGGGAGACCACTATCCCAAGATAGGTAAAGCTGATGGGGGACCAGTTAAACCCATGCAGATCGAGGGGGGGCCGTGTAGATTCCGTGAGCGGAAATAATGTGGACTTGGAGCAGTTAACCCTCAGACCAGATATGGATCCAAATCGAGTTACATCTGACAAAATGGGGGGAAGGTTGATCTCGGGTGAACGGACATATAGCAGGGCATCGTCGGCATACAGGGAGACTATGTCCGCTCGGCCGGATGTGCGAAGCCCCCTGTGTGAGTGTAATTGGCGAATCATATCCGCGAAGGGCTCCATTGCTATGGCAAAAATGAGTGGGGAAAGGGGGCAGCCCTGGCGAGTACCCCTGATATCTGCAAGGCGGGAGATAGTCTGTCCTCCGTGCGGACCTTGGCCGACGGGGCGGTGTACAGCAGTTTAATCCAGGAACGGAAGTTGGGGCCAAATCTACATTTCTCGAGTACACACCACAGGTATCTCCACGAAACTGAGTCGAAGGCCTTCTGCATATCCAATGTAGCTGCCACTGCCTGTGTGGCTGGCTCTGTTCTGCTAAGTACATTGAAAAGCCTCCTTAAGTTTAGGGATGTGGACCTCCCCGGAACGAATCCAGCCTGGTCAGGGTAAATGATGTGAGACATGCTCGGGGCTAGGCGGTTGGCTAGTAGTTTAGCATATATTTTAATATCGCTATTAATAAGTGAGAGGGGTCGGTAGGAGGTACATTGCGTGGGAGTCTTACCAGGTTTGAGGAGCACTGTAATCAATGCCTCTCGCAAGGACGGCGGAAGTATACCCCTGTCGCATGATTCTTCCCAGAGGGCGAGTAAGTGTGGCGCTAGTTGGGTCTTGTATAATTTGTAGAAGTCCATTGGTAACCCATCCGGGCCGGGAGCTTTTCCAGATGCCAGCGAATTGATGGCAACTACGACCTCCTGGAGGGTAAAGGTCCCTTCGAGGGCAGCAATGGCGTCCGGTGATAGGACCGATAATGGTAGGCCCTCTAAGAAGGATTCAATTTCAGAGGTCTGGGCACCATCGGCCTCCTTGTACAGGTCGGTGTAAAAGGACCTCGTACTCAGGCGGTAAGGGTCGGCGCTGTTTACGCCGCCGTAAAACCCTTACCGCCTGAGTTGTAATGAGGCCCTATATGGATAAGAATAATCTGAAAATTAACACGAAGAAAACAAAAATCATGACATTGGCAATAATTACGACCACCAAATCGAAAGCCAAGGTGTTCTTTCTTAACAGAAAAAATGGACACAAGTAAAAACTGTAAAATATCTGGGAATGTGGTTGAGCCATTCGGAGGTGGAAAAAGAGTGGGCAGAACACTTAAAATCTAATGTCCGCTCCCTGGCCAATAAAGGTCTCTTTTTGCACAACAAATTTGGGAAATATTCCATGAAGCCTGTAATACATTTTTACAGACAGAAGTTTGTGGCAATATTGACTTATGTAAGTGAATCAATGTTAAACCTAGATCGATCAATATGGCAGCAACTGGAAGGAATATTTTTCCGCAAAGTTATTGCACTACCTCCGTCATACCCCATGTCCCGCATTCGGTATGAAATAGCAACACAATTCCTGGAGTCAAGAGT
Organism: Ambystoma mexicanum; assembly: GCF_040938575.1. Lineage (NCBI taxonomy): Eukaryota > Metazoa > Chordata > Amphibia > Caudata > Ambystomatidae > Ambystoma > Ambystoma mexicanum. Next base: position 34,951,669 of record NC_090935.1, on the reverse strand, counting down.
GACCTGGAGACATCTGGATCTCTACAGAAAGACTATCAATGATGACGATATACCGGCAATTGAAATTCTTCATCACAGATGTAATGACAGCTGATACAGTATTAGGACAAAGGATACGGGCAGCAGAATTGAAGTTCCAGATGGCAGAGATCACCTCTGAGGTGCTCATACATCGCCCTAGAGAAGCTAAGAAGCGTATAATGATTGGATGACTACCATCAACCTTAAAGAACAATATCGGCTGGCCATTAAAATGACTGTGAAATTGATTTTAGACATATCACTTGTCTACCGCAGTTCTTATCCACCTTCTCGGATCGGTATATTAGAAACCGATTTCTCTGCTTCCGCCTTAATTTGCTGCCAACTCGTGAAGTCTTGACGAATTCAAAGCAAATACCTCCCACAATGCAACATTGCCGTTTCTGCCAGCAACCAGAAATTGCAGAATCTTTACATCATATCATAATGGAGTGCACTGCTTTAACAGAAAAAAGAATGGTGTTTAGAGATAGGCTGACCCGCTCAAATACTAAGATGGATCATAAGGAAAGATGAACCCAGATCCTTTTAGGAAATAATATAAACCTTTTTATAACAAGTATTCATTGCAAAGCAAAGAAATAGAATTTGTAGAATAATAGCATGCATTTGGAATTCAATACGTTTATGTTTTATGCTTTGTATCTGTAAATGAAAAGTTTACAATAAATGAAATCATTTAAATAAAAAAATAAAAAATAATTGGGCGACTGGCATTCAGCTGGGTGCCATCCTGCATTGGAACATTTGTGAAAATGCTGGTCCCTATCATCTTGGTTATTCTGGTGATTTTCTGCACGTGCCAAAGAAGTCCCTATTAGTGCAATGATGATGGTGACAATTGGGAAAACTAATAATAAAGTACCTCATGATACACAAGAAGCAGAGATCCAGACTGAGCAAGATAATGACCCTAAATACCACATGGTCGCCATTTCCCAGGGACACAGCGATGAGGTGAACACTCTATACCATACAGCCATTGCACCGCCTCTGGATCCTGAAAATGACCAGCAGGTGTGGCTGGATTTAGCTGGGGACGGGGGGGGTTTAATATATATGAGCTGCACACCTGAGCAGTACACACAGCATGGGGAAAGTCCGAGAAGTGTCTGCAGGGTATGGATGCCCATAAACAGTACCCCCACATGGGAAGAAGCAGAAAGACGAGCTAATGGACGGAAATATGGTGGGGGGTTGAATTTGTTACTGTAGAAATAATGAAAGAGGTGAATGATGGGATAGAAATTAGCCTAACTCATCCCCCTAGTTGCTTCCAAATAAGGCGAACCCATACGAAGCGATCTAAAATACAAGTGGGGAGCGGCCTGCATCACCAGGTCTCATATAAAGGCCCTGCAGCGCATAGAAGTAGATTCATAGCACTAGAAATGTCCATAACCCGCAACTCCATCTTGTGTTAGGCCCAAGAAGGAACATGCTACAGCCTCACGCTGCTCACGTTCCGAGTTCACAAGGGTTCACAAAGCCCAATTCTACATGCTGGCTCCACTTGAGCCCTGTTCCCACGGAAGTCCATGTCACTCTCGTCCCTTCAGTGTTGCAAATATTTAGTATCATCTCAAGGAATACACCCTGAAAAGAGCGTGAGACAGCAACAGGCTCCGCGCTGTGCCCATCCACCTCCACTAACCTGCCATCAGGCATCAAACCCCCACCCAGCTAGGCTGGAGCAAGCCCCACACCACTCATTTGACCCCCACACCTTTGCATTCTTTGTAAGCACAAGACCCCCAGGTCCTGACCCCCATAAAGTGTCCACCAAAGATCTCAATATTGCTCACCTGTATTTCTTGTTAGCCTCTGTAACATGAGGTGCTACAAAGGGTAAATCAAAGATCAATCCCCGGGGGGAGACAGAGGGTGCCCCTTTTCCTGTGCCATGCAGGTGCCTGCCATATTGAGTGAACAGCCTGTTTTAGTTGTCTAGTTTAGATAGGTACAATTTGTTTTATGCATGCCCTGACCTTCACCGCGAGGATGAGCCCAGCTGACCCACGTGGAACCAGCTCGATGGGAGAGAACCAGCCAATTATTGCTCGGCATCCCCTATGGAGTGAGCCCATGTGTAGGATGCCTCCAATCAGTGGCCCCAGATTGCACCCTATGTCTGTGACGCTTTTTGAAGTTATAAGCCATTGTTTGCTAATGTAAGACCAGAGCGCTCTCGAGCAGCAGAGTCCTTTGCTGGCGCTTGCATGTTGTACGAGTAAACCTTGTCATCCTTGCAAACCTATCTCTTGGCTTATTTCCCTAGTGGGTTTTATTTACTCTGGAGTGTGCGTATAGAGGGACTTGCCTTCAAACCACATCAGCCCTGCAAGAAGCACTGAATTCGGAGTCCTACCGGCAACCTCCAAGAGGGCCGCCACCATGCCTCGGAGCACACCAGGCTCCCAGGTTGCCCTGGGCCTGCAGCACCATGATTGGCTGGTGTCCCAGCTTAAAGCAGCCAACCCTCTGCGCCAGCAGGCAAAGCCGGCCCCCACAGAAGGCCAACACTCAAGGCTTCGACCTGCAGTCTCCGCAGGTCTCATTGTGAGACAGGTCCCCCTTCCTTACAGGGAGAACTGCAACCCCATCAGCCCTGCAAAAAGCGTTGAATTCAGAGGCCTACCAGCAACTTCCAAGATGGCTGCCACCGTGCCTCGGTGCACACCAGGCTCCAGGCTTCCCTGGGCCTGCATCAGAATGATTGGCTGGTGTCCCAGCTTGAAGCAGCCAACCCCCTGCGCCAGCAAGCGAAGCCGGCCCACACAGAAAGCCAACACTCAAGGCCTCTACCTGCATTCTCCGCTGGTCTCATTGTGAGACAAGTCCCCCTTCCTTACAGGAAGACCTGCAACCCCCTCATCCCTGCAAGAAGCACTGAATTCGAAGGCCTACTAGCAACTTCCAAGATGGCCGCCACCGTGCCTTGGTGCACACCAGGCTCCCAGAGAGATCTGTGCCTGCAGCACCATGATTGGCTGGTGTCCCAGCTTGAAGCAGCCAACCCCCTACGCCGGTAGGCGAAGCCGACACCCACAGAAGGCCAACACTCAAGGAATCTACCTGCAGTCTCCGCCGGTCTCATTGTGAGACAGGTCCCCCTTCCTTACAGGGAGACCTGCAACCCCATCAGCCCTGCAAGAAGCACTGAATTCGGATGCCTACCAGCAACTTCCAAGATGGTGCCACCATGTCTCAGAGCACAACAGGCGCCCAGGCTGCCCTGGGCCTGCAGCACCATGATTGCATGGTGTCCAAGCTTGAAGCAGCCAAACCCTTGCGCCGGCCGGCAAAGCCTGCCCCCACAGAAGGCCAACACTCAAGGCCTCTACCTACAGTCTCTGCGGGTCTCAGCTGCGTTGACCGCAAAGTTAGACAATTGCCCTCTGCAGCCAGTCAGAGTCTAGTCACTGCCTCGCATTCACACAATTTGCTTGTAAAGCCTGCATTCATTGCCAGCATCAGGGCCAGCCACTGCCTTCATGCTACGCCAGCACTGCCCGCAAAACTACATCTCCCACAAGCCTGTGCTCGCACACATGTGCATACGCAGCACAATCGCGCTATTGCCATTAGGCTGCCCATTCACCTGCTGCCAAGCCTGTGTACCTCTAAGGCTTCTGCTGCCAAGCCAGCCACTGCAAGCAATCTCAACATCATGCGCACTGCAATGCCCGCATCGGATCCTTGCCCAACCAGCACACCTCTAACGGTAAGCCGGTCCCACCATGGGCGTTCTTCTCTACCCGCTCACAACAGCTTGCAATCCACCACCTGCCTCTCCCCCACTTGCCGTCTAGAAGTAGCCACGCCCCTCCTCTGGCCGCAGAATCACAATCCATCTACCCTTATTCATCTCTTGACCTTACTAAGGAATGAGATACTATACTCTAGCTTCTGTGGCACCCCCATTGCCACATCACCCCAACTTCTGACCACCAGAAATGCCAGCTTGTGCCTGCGCATACTGTCCCACTTCCACCAAGCTACCTTCCTTATCCACGCCTCCAACGCAACCACTACGTTACCATCCCCAACCCATGCCAACTCACCGGTCATTCTCCACACTGTGCAGCACAATCAAAGCAGCCTTGTACCTGCCCGCCTCACTACCCCCAGACTAGACTTAAGACCTAGGAAGGAATTACCCCCTCACCAAGACACCACCACTGCCCATGTCACAGTCAAGATGAAGCCTACCCCTCCATATA